>NC_141402.1:3540194-4990194 GCF_034619465.1 Leptosomus discolor | reverse complement strand
GTTGCAGCCAACAAAGTAATTGTTAATGCTTTACAGAGTAGAAAGGGACCGTAGGCCAGTAAAAGCCCGGCTAGACTCAAATGACACGTTACTTGCACATCATTTGGAAAACATGAACAAAACTACTTGGTTTTGCTACACCCAGCTAAAGTAACAGTCTTCATTGTGTGCTAATCTGGACCCAAACCAAGCCACACCTAAGCAAATAATGCTTAGTAGATGCAAAATAATACTGATTTCTTTATTTAGACAACCAAAACTATTTATTTCACCAATGAAATCACATAATAACTATCTGCAATTTAAAGCGTCCTTTAAAACAAAGCCCACAAAACGCAGAAGTTTGCCAATAGGTCAGGAATAATAAAAGCAAGCATGCATATGGATTCAATGCTCTGGATTTATCCAGCATTGGTTAATGGTTTCTATAGAGATGGATGTCAATCTGCCTGGCCTTTCTTGTGTCAACAGTCAGTTACAACAAGGAAGATCATGGCTTTTGCCTTTGATTAGAAGAGGTAGCTTTCCACAGTTTACTGAAGGTCACAGTATTTGCCACAAGTTCCCTCTTATTACAGATCTTCTGTGAAATGTGTATGTTTATGCAGCAAAATAAAAAGACAATTAGCTTTAGACGTTTGGAGTCAAAGTGGTGTTAAAGCTACACTTGGTACAAAGTTTTCCTGTCCACACCACAAGATTTTTCACAATAAAATACAGCTTGTTCAAAAATTCACAGAAAATATTTGCATAATGCTAATTAAGCTGTCAAAAGGTAACTGTGGCATACAACCACATCACTACCAACCGTCTAAATTCCTTGAAAGAGTAGGGACTTGTGTTCTTGTCTCATGCTTACTTAAACAGAAAAAAAAAAAAACCAACCCAACCACTACCTCATTTTCATTGCAAAATGCTACCGAGGCTTTTATTTAAATATTGTCAGCAGCACAATACTTCATCTTATTGCACAAAAATACGAACCAGAGCGAGACACAGAAATACCACATTGATAGCCAAACACACCAAAACCAGAGTACTGTCACTTGCAATAAATATATAAACGAAACATTTCCAGGAATTTCCCTTAAGGCAGCAGTCAAAACCAAAACCCATCTTGCTGCTGATGTTACCTCAGTCCATATTAGCCTGCCAGCCCACCTCTAACAACCACCTGGTTCACAGACACAGAATATAACCAACAAGCTCATGAGAGCGGCATTATAAACCAACGTGAAAAAGTAGAGGGGACAATTTACTTATATAAGTATTAGGTTTAAAAGTCCTGCCTGCAGCAACAGAATTAAATCTTTTATGCTTCCAAGACAGACACATTCATGTTAATGAAATTTTTGAGTAGTTTGGAAGGAAGTGTTAAGGTTTGAAGGCCTGTCTGTCCTCCAGGCCATGTCTGTCCCTACAGGTCGTGGCGCTGCTGCTATATGTCCCACTGGAATCATGCCTATAGCATCACTGCTGCCAACCTGCTCTAGAAAAGGCTGCATTTCAGTTGTGCTGAATACAGAGAGGGACTGATCTATGTCCAAATGGAGTAAGTGAAGAGAAGCCATCTGACTGTAAAGGTTTTGGGATGTGGCCCATAATATGCATAGTGTTATATTGGTGGAGGAGATTTTCTGTGTACGAGAAGGGGATAAGTCCAATTTTAAAAAATAAGAACCATTTCACAATGAAAGCATGACAGAGCAGCAAAACAAAGGAACTGGTTGTTACTTGTTATCGTGTTCTATATATGCTATTTTAATAAACTGAGGGATATGACAGTTGGTGGCTTACTATTAGTTCACCCAAAATGTATGAAAAAAATGAAATTGTTAGTTGCCACTCCTAGCCTCTCACAGCCTGCAGCAATAACGACAAAACAGAATGACAGAAATGGAGCTCCGCTAGTCCTCCACACTGTGACATCCAGTCAACTGGGGGGCACTGTACAGGGACACTGAAAAGTCCTTCCTCATCTGGAGAGAACATGGAGCTGGGAGAATGCTAAAATACGTGCAGGAGGGTACAGTGAAAAGCTCCTACCTTTTGGTTAGGATGCACTATCTGAAAATTGCAGGGGCACTGTCACAGGCCCAGAAGGAAGGCATGGACACAGCAAGGCTGACAATCCTGCCATGTTTATTAGTGGTAAGCTCCAGGAAATGTTCCACATAGCCCTCATAGTTTTCTGGCTTCAGACTTAAATGCATACACGCACACACTCACACCATCCCTTCTTAAATTTCCTTTGAGGTTTCAGTGTACTGCTATTTTACCCTCAGGAGCTTCACCCCACAGGCTCTGTGCTACACTCTTTTCTACCATCCTTAATAGCCAGTTGCATATACTGGGAAAAAATGCATTTTGTTACTACTTTGATGAGACATGGCCGTACAGAGACACGTACAATATTGACCAAGTGGTCTCACTGAGGTTATCGCTGATCTAAAAGATAAGATAAGGAGTTCATTACTTATTCCCTGCTCTCACAAAAAGTACCATTTCCCAGGTCCAACGGGTTACTTATCACCTCCTTTGAGGCCCATAGCTGTACTTGCAATAAGATTAACAAAAAGAGATCTCAGATATTGCTGTGTAAAACGACAACTTGGGTAGGGGAAAGGAACAAAATTCCAGAACGGAACTTGTCATATCTCTGGAGAGACAGGGGACAGATCTGTGAACTGAGCCTAACAGCAAGAAAAGAAGAAATGTCATGTGGGGCTGGATTTATACACAGATGAACATGTGTGTGTAGATGAACAAATGTATGTACCTACATGTTTCTTTGTGTGTGCATACATCTATTATATATGAGATTCAAGTCCTAAGCATGCAAAGGTAATATGTGATCTATCCTTGTGGCTTTTTTCCCTGTACCCTGTTGTCCAGATGTAAGCTATGAAACACGTCCAAGTTCCTTAGAAAGGGAAGTATTGAGCCAGGCAGTTCAGGCTGAGCTGTTGCAGTTATCACTCCATTGAAAATTAACAACAAATTCAAATAACAGAGGCCGTGTTTGATTCTGGATCTTTCTGGGTTTTCTTTCTCTAGTTCCCACCCCCACAGTCTCACCTCTCTCCCACCCTTCCCTACTTACCATAAAGTTATGATGCCCTTTACTATAATAATGAATGGAATTCCCAGATTATTATTTTAGAGGCTTAACTGATTCTCAATGGTTTTTATGTGCTTAGCACTTATACAAAGAGGCTTTTTCATATGTCTTTCAGCAAATATAGAAATAGGCTTGGAGTCGGTATTTGTTTTAGTAGTTTCAACAGATAGTCACATTTATTTCCAAAGATTTCTTTTTTTCCTAATTGCACTTTTGCATCACTCTGCACACAGCTGCACCACACACCCATCTAGAAACCTGGATCTATCGCCAGCAAGTAGAATATCTCCATCCTTAAAGTAATTTTTATAAAAATGTATATACCTGCATAATGCTCACTGTACAAAACTCTAAATGCATACAAGAGTGAGACTGCTGAAACCTCTCTTCCCCTTCTGCTTGTTATTTATTTCCAGGTAATCTCAGCTGAGAGCTTTCTAGTTCTGTCACTATGGCCAATTTTATACTGGATATTTTTCTCGATACAGATGTGTAGTTATCTGCCTTTTCTTTACTTCTCTGTAAATGCCATATGGACAGAAATCATTGAGTCACCAGATCATACATTTACTTTTATGATATATTATGCTGTTTGATGTCATGTTGACATCTAATTGATGTTGGTTTTGCTTTTTTTTGTCTTTGTTTTGTTTCTTGGTTTCAATAAAAAGAGAATTTAAAAAAGGCTGTAGAGTGATGACTTAAGGCACTGACAGACGTGAACATAGTATGCGTCTCTTTTATGATGTGCTGCTGAGTAATTGGGTATATTTCTAGCTTTAGATAACATATAGGAGACCTCTAAATTTTTACTGTATAGCGAAGTATTTGTGTAAGCCTACCCTATAACCTCAAAAGAACTTTTTTCTCTAGCAAGAAGTACATACAGAACATGTTTTCAATAAGGGCTTAACCCGTGATTTAAGAGTCAATAAAGAAAGGTTTTCCATAAAGAAATGAGAAAGCAACAATAGAACTAAAATACAACATACCAAAGATTAAATATGTTCAATCAGCACAACAGTGTCTTTGTACAGTAAAGAGCAGAAGGGGATGATTAATAGTAAAATGGTATGTATGTCAAAAGAAAAATAAATGCAATTTAGACAAAGTACACACTTATTAACAGAGAACATCATTTACAGTTATTCAGAGGGGAGGCAGGCAAAGATGAAACTGGCAGAGAATGTATTTTACAACGTGAAGTCACATTCATCTGGGTTCAGGGTTCCCCCCCCCCCAACTACAGCTGCAAAATAAAAATACTGGTGAAATCCTTGATGGAATAAAATCAATGCCTAAGTGCCCAATGACTCCATCAGATTCAGGATTTCACTCAAGGTATTTTAAGGTGCAGCTTTACCAGGCGGAGCTCCTGGGTCACGAATGGGAATGGGTCCACGTTTCCCACAGCGCAGACACCACGAGCCTTGACACCGACTGGCCTTTTTAAAGAGGGGCTGAGGCTACAGACCCGCTCTCACTCATCCTCCTTCTGAATGGCTAGTGACAGGGTCAATAAACGCCTGGGGCCCTTCCAGATGGCTTTACCAGGCGCTTGTTTTTGAGGCACAGAGGGTAGGGAGGGAAGAGGGAACTCAGCACTTTAAAACAAGTGCAGAGACCAGGTTAAGCTTAGACCAGTGAAAGGCAGATTAATGTGCCTGACAGACTGAGTATCTGCCCAGCACCTACCAGAAAGCTGTCACTTGAAACCAACTGAAAGGTTGCAGAGAAGTTATCTCTGCATAGTAATATACTATGAGAAGATTTTGGGAGCACCATCTCTATATTTGCCAGAAGTGTTATAAAAATGACCAGATGGAATGTTTGAAATACTGAATTTACAAGTTTTGAGGTAGAAGGATACAAATATGTTATCAGATTATATCAATCCCTGCAGAACCACAGGGCTCCCTGGACAGACACCAGCAGTGTGCCAGTTCAGCCCATTTGTGAAAAATGGTGATTCACCTTCCAAAAATAAATAGAACTACAACCAAGTATATATAAAACAAGGGAAAATACGAGACAGAAATAAAATGACCATTTCATTCTGCATCCAAGAAACATTTTATAGGATAGCTCCATAAACACTGCCCACAATGCTCTACTATTTTCAAATAAACCAGCACAAAATAAATATGGATGCATAAGAAAGGCAAAAAAGGTAAATTTTAAATGTAGAAGAGAGTTTGGAGAAGTTGTAAATTAAGAGAAAATAAAGTTTAAAACATAAATGTTTGTTCAATATTGATTCTAGAAATTGCTACCACTCCTATTTGCATACATAATTATATACAAAATGGGAAAGAGGAACAGAAAGAAAACAAGGGTTATAATTCCATCAATAATTGTCTGGACGTGAAAGTTTTTTTAGTTTCACTCTCCTGATATACAGTATCAGTAGAAACCAGACAGGGAATTAAAGCCTATAATTCACAATATGTATGTTTTTACTGCACATGAGATGTAAATCAAAGTGGTAGATCTGAAATATATATCTCAAAACACCCATCCTCAAAGCTCCGTCTTAACTACCTCTCTCAAATCCCAAGCTGTCCCAAAAATATTTTGATTATGGTCTAACCTACTCTACATGACCTTTACAGAATTCTTTGCAACTCTCGCAAGTTTCTTTCTCTGCCACATTTGTTAGATGAATGTCTCCTTCCATTCTCAACGAAATTCTTAGACTCTCTGCATTATAGGACTACTATTGCCAGAAGTCATTGAGCTCTTGCTGTGTTCACAGATTTCATTCTGAAGTCAGAAATTATAAATGTATACCCCATTTAAGATAGTACATGCAAACACAGAAGTATACAATTTTTTTTCAGTAATGTACATTAGAGTTGCAAAAAGCATGACATCAGAAACTTTTATTAGCATCAAACAAGATCCTCAGTTCTTAACTCATCAACTCACACAATTTCTCTTTTTCTAAACTCCGTTTGATTTCTTTGCCTATCAAATCCAATTACTATACAAGTTGGTGTTAGGTGCTCTTGGGAGTCCCACAGATATTTACCCATCCAGTTTAAACCATGTTATCCTGACATAGCATACTATATGGCAGTACAGTGGAACATCATAGAGACCTATGTGTTGCCCAAATGGCTCGCCATCTTGAGACTCCTATAATTTTTATCTCCAGTCATCAGTTGTCTTCAGGATTTTACACTTTTTGAAAACAGATATTTCTACACATTCCAACTAATCTTCAAGTCTGTGTGCACTATAGGACATGGATGCAAACATTTAAACGGAAATATTCCACTGTAATCCTAAAAGACAGAATGAAAAAATAACCAGAAAGGTAATGGATAAAGAGAACTTAAAACTTAACAGAGCATTCCCACTTGCTAAATCTGTAGGTGGAAAACAACACTTCACGTTCATCAACAAGGCCTATCAGTTCTTTCTATTAACAAAAGAATGAGAAGACATGAGGAGGTCAAAGGGATGCACAAGAAAGAAGGATTCTCTCTCCTTTTTCCACTTTCAAACTATATTATGGACAGCATCACCAAATGTGAATTAAGTAACTCTTCCCCCTCCCCCCCAAACCCCAGAGAAGCATATAAATCATTCACAGATTTATTATCACCCTAGCAACATTATAATAGATTTGTTTTGTTAACAATCCATTCCCTGTAATTCTAAGAACTATGAAGTAAATTATTGTCACAGAAACGTACATCTAAATTTCAAACAATACCATCACTTAAAAGTATCCAGATTTTTATGAAAGTTTTGAGGAGGTGATATGATTTTAAGACTGTCATACTTCTAAGCAAATATAGATTGACTTAAAGTAAACATTGCAGGAGGGAGCTCATGCTCTAGGCTTCACCAAGCAATCAGCAAGGCATCTGACATGCTACAGAAAACCTGCAAAATCCAGCAAATAAGTCATGTAACACCCATTCAGTATCCTACAAAGCACACAGTGGGGAGCTGACACATTATTAACTGACTGTAATTTTAATAAACTGCAACATACTAAGAGCTTTATGACATACATGTGGTGAAATATATTTTTATATATTATAAATCCTCATGGTTTTGAAGCACATTAATCAAGATATTTCAATTAAATCATTGGGTCGCATTTGTTTTCAAGTTAGGGACATTGAGAAATGTTGATTATTACAGTAAGTAGATTTGGGAAAGAGCTCCATCTCAAGACTCCACTCTAACAAAATCACAAGCTTTTGATGATGCAACAGTAGTATGTAATAAGACACAGGGACCAACTTTAACGATAGAGAAGATAATCTTGGGACAGGTTGTTGTTCCAAAGTGGTGCTTCCCTTGAACATGAGTTTTTATATCAAATCATATTTTATACAAACTTGCTGAAAACCTGCTCTTTCAAAGAAAACAAATCCACAAAGGACAATGCACGTTCCAAGGAAGCCATAATGCCATCCAGAAGGAAAGAACTGAAGATGATATGACACAGACCTCAGCATTCAACAAAAGCATCTTTCCTTTTGCCTTGGTGAAGATTTATACAACTTCACAGATGCAAACCTCACTTGCCTCTTTCGGGAAGAGCAAAAAGCAATTCTGCAAGTGACAGAACACTGGCTTTTGAAGCCTTACATCGTTCTGCCACACTTGAGGACCCAAAGGTTCGTGGTAGAAAATGGCACTTTGCCAACTCTCATTACTGCCTGCCAACCTGTAGATAATCTTGTACTGTACTTCATCTGATACTTTCACATTTACAACCTTCACAAGACTCAGCAGTTTCTATTTAAATAAAAGTAGACAAGATTAAAAAAAATAAACCTAAAGTAGAAAATACAGGCTAGATGTGAAAGCTGAGAGTGTTTTCCTCTCTATTGTCCATTATTCTTTAATGTATCATTCTCTTTCTGCATGTAGGCCAAAAAAATAAATCCAATGTAAACACAAAAGGCAAATACCTTTTGAAGGCCGGGCAAATATTTGAAAAGCAAAAAGAGATTCTGCTTTTATCTCTAGATCACCCTACAATTTAATGGTTAGTGGAGAGGGGTTGCTTTTTTCCTTTCTTTCTCATTTTTCTTTTCCTCTTTATTTCAGGGAACGCAGCAAGGGCAGGTCCACACTTCACAGTTCACAGAATGGTTATCAACCCATAAACTATAACAATGGGCTGACAAAGGTCGGACAACTATACCATGTTTGTTACAGAAGGGAGAGAAAAACTGGCACTATCAAAAGCTATAAGGCAACAAACCACTGTATTAAAAATCTTGATCCAACACCATTTTTAAATTATGAAAATTATGTGCCTAACCTTGTAATCTGTTGTATGTAATTTATAAGCAAAATGCAGGTGCTTGTATGGAGCTTAACGGTCTTTATGAGGTTTCTCAAAATTAAAGTAACACCACTCCATGGACTAGAGAGAAAGACTTGGGCCTTCAGCTATGTCCATAGTATTAAATAATACATTAGAATTAAATAAATAGAAGAAAAAATACTATCTGCAAGCTGAAGTGGTAAAGCTGGTAAACTGTTACCAGTGAGTCCACAATCCCCTAGTAGAAAGAGTAAATGACTACCTAGATAAGTATATGGAACTGATTTTTAACAGTTGCTAGGTGGGAATAAAGCTCTTGAAGAGCAGAACATCCCAATCAGAAAAAAAGGAGAGTTCTTTCTTCGGGCTCTGTAATAAAATATGGTTTACATCATAGTCTCTGTATATGAGAAAGTATTAAGTATATATACCATGAGGTAAAACTTTCAGCTTTATTAGTTAGCTGGTGAGAGTGAAATTTGTTACAGCAAAAGGACAGCACCTTGTAGTCTGCCCCAAAATTGGTTTCTATAACACAATAAATGGTGTAATCGATGGCCAGCATGATTCTCACTCAGTTATCCATGCTCTTAGATCTTCTCCTTCACAAATAGTTTCCTGAGAATTGAATGTATATGTTTACATTCTTGATTCTGTATTTCTATATTGTACCTTTTACTCACCAAGCGCTACTATAACACTTTTTAATATATGATCTTCAACCTGCAAATGTTCTTCTAAACACTAACATGAAATTATTCCACAAGTGATTACATTTGTCTAAATTTTCAACTGTATTTCTCTGTGTGATTATGGACTCATAGAGGCTCTCCAAGGGCCATCTGCTATAAGACTTTTTAAAAATGTATGAACAAATACATTTCAGCAAAAAGGTCACTCAGAATATAAACAAAAAGAAGTGACTTTGGGGTTGATCACCTGTCCACCGACTTCAAGGGTTTAAGAAAACATTTTGTATATGTTCAAGCTGTAAAGTATGTGTACTTTATTATTTTTATTTGACAGAAAATTGATAAACTCTCCTCCTAACTAAAGAGGTTTGATCAGCAAAGTAGGATTAATACTAGAAAACAGAATTAATACTTCCTTACACTTGCAGGACATATTTATAGATAAAAGCTATAAAAAAATAAAAATCTATTTTCTAGCATTTAAAAAAAATGTAATTAAGGACATGAAATTTATTTTGATTAGGGTTATTTTCAGTTTTCACAACATAACATCACCTTAGAAGATTATGGTATTCCACAGGAGAAGGCAACAGAAACAATAAGAAATGGAATTATGTTCCAGACTACCATATAAATTAGGGGACACTAGCCCTTCATCGTGAGAATTATCAAGATCATGAGCATGGTACTGCTACAGATATTGACAGAAAACTGATTTTCTTGTGCCTTTTCCCCTGAAGGCCTTGGGGAAAAAAAAAAAATGAAGTTGGCAAAGAACATTGATATGTTCACTATAACCTCTAAAAGCAATTTTTATAAATACCTTAGGTAATAAGTAAACATGTACAATGTCCAATTCTCTGTCTGCTTAATATTAGAAATACTGAAAGTGCAAGGCACAATGGTTACAGGTCCATTGCTATGCTAGAACTGACCCGTGTGTTTCATAAGTAAAACTGCCAACAATAGCCTGGAAGACTTATAAGCATCATAATCTACTACTGATTTTATCAACTAAGTCTTAATATATTTGCTGATGGTGTATTACTCCTCTAAATTTTAGAACATCATCTCTGAAAGTAGAATGATGTACAAGAGAGACAATATATATAAGGAAGTGGGAAGTTTTGTGCCTAATATTAATATGAAAATCACGTAGGACACTACTATGCATATGTACATAAACGACCATTAGACAGATGCATGTGTGTGTTCACACATATGTATATGCAAATACATGTACCTACTTGCTTATGCAGAAATACATATAAATAATGGACAAATGGACTTGCATGCACGTATGTAGGTATTTGTGCATATGCTTATATGCACACATACATGTAGAAAAAAGATCTACAAGCTCCATATAACTGTATGTTGTTTAGATAGACACACATATACATAGTATGGAAGGAATTCACTAAGCTAGTTGTCACTAACGAGGACTTCAATAACTGACATAGTGTATCATATTGCAGGATCATGGTGTTTGCTCACAAGTTTTCTGAAGCGTGGATCACTTCCTAGTCTGGGTCTAAAAACCACAGTACAGGTTCACAAAGCAATATATTTTTTAATAACAATAAATTATTTTTTTTCTTTCAGTTGCTTACTGTGTGGTTCAGTCTCTCTAGACTTGGTTGGTATGTCAACCCATTTTGTATGGTTTTAATAATTTATGAAGATGTATTCAGACATATGGGCACATTTTTTAAACTAAAACAGTTGCTACACTGCTGAAGCTGCAGAAGTAAAATCAGAACATCACCACTGATGAATTAAAATTCAGCTAAAAATTAGTTGTATTTCACTAGTACAGGTGAAGTAAAGTAGATCATTCTTCCTACATATGCCTCTACACTGTTGAAAGTGTGCAGGCAATTTTGTTTCTATGACTTCTATAATCATCTGCTGCCTAAGGCATGTTCATTGTACCCTTAAAGGCTATGTCATCACACGATAGTGCAAGAAATATTTAGATAAAGGCTCAATAATTTATTTGCTGGCACAAAGCTTTCTTTCTAATTTATGCCCTGAAAACAACAGTATTAGGAAAATGGGAAAGTAACATTTCTCATACAATGCAGAAATTATTATTGATACTAGCAGATGAAGTATTCACTTCTTACTTTTCCTTTCATTGCTTGCTACTAACAGCTAAAAGCAGATAGCAGAAGACAGAGGGCACAGTAACTCTGGATTACATGTCACAGCTGTAGGGTGCAGGAGAGAAAAACCCTAAGGAAGTCCATACACTAACTTCAGAACTGTATCAGTTTAGCTCAAAGTAGAACCTGATCCTCCCTGAAACAAAAAACTGCTATTACTGATTATTGTTTTAGTTGACTTTGACATCAGTTCCAAAACTTTGCTCTTTCTTTGAAATAGGAAGTCTAGGCAAGTATGCACTGAATGCCTAGATCTGAATCCTGACAAGCAAGGGAGGCTTATTATTCTATTCCTTATAACATAGCAGCTCCCTTCCTAATAGGAATTTAAAACAAAACAACGTTTCTCTCCTGCAGGGTTTTATTTGGCCTTTACATTAAACAACACTCTAGATTAGTAACCAGGTTTACCAGACAGTTGTTATGGGGTCACTAGCAGCTACTCTGTTTTCCCTCAAAACAGTGCTCTGTAATGTGATGATGGTGTTAAATGGACTACAACTGATGGGAAAAGTAGAAAGAAGAAAGAACAATAAAAGAAAAAGCAGCCTATTGAAAAATCACAGACAACAAAGATTCAGCATAAACACGAGCAAACCATATACATATTACCTCAATAAATGCTAAAAGCTTACCCCACTAAAGGAAGAACAAAGACATTTGTGATTTACCTCACATTTTTCACGCAAAAATTGGGACGTATGTTTATACATAAAGCTTTTTTTAAATCCAAGTTAATAGGGAAGTAGAACACACCTTTAAATTGGAATTAAACAAGTACAGTCATGATGAAAACTCTGTTTTGAAAAAAATGAACACAAACAATTAGGATTTGCCTGCTGGAATTCTCACTAATGTTTAAATAGATGATTCTCCCACTGTAAAATGACAGGAAACTCACACACGCACATAAACTACTCGACAGCAGACAAACTGTTATATATTGTTTGCATTATCCGTCCCTGTCCAGAGGCAGAAAGGCCAAAAGGATGTCACTGAACAGCAGTGGCATCTGTGCACTATAGCTGCTGCTGAAGTGCCCAGCTTTGGCCTTCTCCCAGCGCAATGGGATTTGGTTGGTCTGACCTATTTAAGCAGAAGGGCCCTGACAAACCTCTGCTCTGTTCGGAACACCACTGTTTGCCTCCTACACCGAACACCTGCACACCACAATCTCATCAGCCTGGTTAGCGAAACAGACCCATTTGTGGACAACAGTCAATCTACTGTCCTTTGGCTCTCACTAACTTGGGTGAACACAGTGAGAGCAAATTTGCTGTGGGATTTGTTTGGTTGGTTTTGTGGGGGAGGGGTTTACTATAATTAAAACATTTGGTCTAAAGGCTCCAGAATAATTAATAACTGCACAAATACTGATTCGTACTATCTTTGGAAGAAATACCAACAGATTCTCCTGCAGCAGCTACAAAAATACAACCAAAGCCTGTGTAGTAAAGACAGCCAGGGGATTACATTTTACAGTTCTATGGATGTTATGTATCATCCACTACTACCACAGAACTTATTCAGATGGTGAAAAATGACACATGTTTGATTGCTCCAGGATTTAGTAGCTGAAAATAAAGTAATGTGTCTTCGAGAAATACACTGTTTCATGAGTATGTCTTTTCAAAAAAATGTTTGGAAAATGTTGGATGTAATAAGGAACACATGTAACTCCTACTTCTGATGAGGAAAAAAAGGAAAGAAAAAAAAATGTTTTCCTCTAGCAGCACAGGATTCAATTAACTCTTCAAGCTCTTCTCTCTTCACAGCTGCTTGAAACATAATTATTTTCCATAAGACAGTAAAAATGCTAGTCCCAAAGGCAAAATGAATTCTTACAAGATTTCTCTCTATGTTATCAGACATGGATCAAGTGCTAATAAACACCTACATACCCAACTGGCATTTCTGAAAAAACATGTAGCACTTATCAGCTTGCACGGAAACCAAAACCCACAAGACACTACACCTGTTTTATTTAGGTGTTTAAACTAGGTTTACTTTTTTTTTTTTCCAGTTCTAACATTTTATAATTTATTTTCTTCCAGGAGACTTCTAATATTTCTATATTCTCTTTTTAACATCTTGTAGAGGTAGACACCTATATGCAAAGTCACAAATTTGCCCTGGATTTATCTTCTTTTTATGACACAACCTTGTAATTTTACATCCGACCACTCTAAGCTGCTGATGCTCCGTAAGGACTGTGTAAAAGCCGGAGTTGTTCATGAGCTTTTTTGGTAATATAACAGCCTGAAGCACAGCTAAGCACCAGCTGCACCATATTTATCTACTTGTTTATGAAAGAGTTTCCCCCTCATTGTGTGGATAACTGACCTTAGCCATAGCTAATAAGACATGAGCTTCCTTGGACTACGCAGCTTTACACTGAATCTTATAAAATACTTCAGTGTTATCCATATAGCCTCACTGAGCTCCTAATGAACTGAAACACATTCTCTCTCCAGTACTGTCATCACAGACAAGGTGTGGTCCAAGGAACAAAAATAACCTGGCCCAACCTTTGCTTTGGCCATCTGCTTCTGTAGACAAGCTTCTTGTCGGCTACCATCAGGTTTTTATGAAGTAAAGAATCAAGCAACGTATAGATATTTATGCTCCACCCTACCCATCATCTCATCTTACTGTCCCAACCATGTAGGGACAAGAATGGCTTGATTGCTGCAGGCTAACTGCTTCAGCAGCCTCCCCTAAACTGCAGCTGTGTTTCCAGATGTACGTCTAGTTAGTCAGAGACCTCTGAAAATTCATCACTTCTCAACCTTAAGGCTTTAAACAGCCTGGGAGCCACACAGTCTGTGTTGAAGAAAACGCAATAATTTTACTTAACATGAAAACCCTGCTCAGTCAAACTAGTTCCACTGAATCAGATGGTGTTCTTATCAATCTATTCCAGACATGTCCAACTTTTTCACTTTTTCTTTTTTTTCCCCCTCCTTTTATTTTTTTCTTTTATTTAATACACTACTGAGAAGCTACAACCAGCACAAAAGCAAGGATCATATCAGCTGTAGAGCCCTGCTGAACTGACTTGTAGGGGGACTTTTTCCACAGGTTCATTATGATATTGTTGAATTTGAAATTAGTCACTGGAATGGGCACAAGAAAGACGGTTTCTGCTTGACATCTTTTGTTTCCATTTTTTATTTAAGAATATTACTTTTCATCACAGTTGATTTGAATTCTAATAATGAATTAACAGCTAATTTACATGGCTTATTTGTGGGGGTTTAAGACTTTCTCTTCAATTGCAGGTAGTATTTGATGATTTAGGGTTCTGCCAATAAGCCAGTACTTACAAGAAACTTTAAACTGGTATTAAAGTCTATCAGTTGAACCAGCACAGTGCTAGAGCTCAGATGTCAAGTACATATACATAAAAAATACAATAAATCCTGAAATACTGCTCCAAAATCCAACTAATTTGTCTAATTCGCAGGTTGTACACACATAAGTAATACAATCACCTTAATCATTACAAATAAGCATACAGCAAGTCTATTTTGGGGGTTCCCCCCCCAACAGCACTACACTAGCTGTTGCTGATGATGTTCCAAGCAAAGCATTCCAAAGAGTCACTCGTGCAGGAAAACAGTTGCACTAAACTCAAGTTGCAAGCTCTTTTCTAATTTTAAGTTTAGCTTTCCCATTCTGATGCAAGCATTCCCCAATACTAGTTAAAAGAGCTTATCTAATTTAACTTTCATTTTTTCCTTAAACATCTGGGAAGCTTCATTTCTCTAATCAGTTTCTTACTTTCCTCCACTAATTACAATCTTGTTTTTTCTACGTATATCATTTCCTGTGTGATAATTTTTTCATCATTGGTTTTCTTGCTCTTTATATATTTCCTAGATGCTGGTGGTGTTCAAATTCAGGCAAAGTAGCTTATATATGTCATCCCCATTCTCCTTAAAATACTCAGATAAAATGTGCCGCAAGAAGTTATTTGCCTCTCTGTATATCTGAATATGTAGCATAGCTTCCAAAATGCCGCCATTTGTTGCCCTGATAGCTCCATCATCAGCAAATTCTAGGATTTTAATTTACTCTAACGTGATGAGCCGCCCTGCAGAAAAATTGGCCACCAGCTGTCTCTCTGCTCGAGTAGGCCAAAGTCACACACGAAACAATGAGGCCTGTCAGACAAACGCCACTCCGTTTCACTTTCCTCACTGCCTGTTCTTCCCTTCTTTCTATTTCTCCTTTGCCCTAGGCCATATCTTAAACTCATTTTCAAAATCAAAAGCTTTCTTCCTTTCTGTGTGGCTCATGAAAGGTTACCACGTAGAACTAAATTGCTACAGGGGCTCAGCCTTCGGATTTGGGTTACTTTCAGTTTTTATCTGTATTTTCATTCTTGTATCGCCACAATCCCTTTTATGTAGCTTTCAGGCTATTTCATAGATATAGGCTAAAATCTGGAGATAGTAAACTTTTCCACCAAGACAGGTACTGTAGTAACATCATATAGATATTGAATTCAGTTCTACAAACAAACCAGGATTTTTTTTAAAGTGCTACTAATTCAAGTAACAACACACAACTCAGGAAATGTTGTTAAATACTGCATACAGACTTTCTAATTTCTACAATATTAGACCATTATTAAAAAGATTTTACACATCTCATAAGAAAGTAAATAGTGAAGACTACATTGAAAAAATAAATGTTTGTCATACTTACTCTTTAGTGTCAGCAGCACAAATATAACAGACAAGTTTGGAAGTTTTCCCAAGACAGAGATTTGACTCTTTAGAAATTTACCAAAATTATAAGAAGATTATGTTCAACTGGTCTAATGGTTTGGTTTGCATTTCTTTGTATAAACACAGTGGTATGTTTACCAAACATCTATTTCCTTCTAACCCCAGATCACAGATTTTTGAAACCCCACAAAAAAAAAACCCACACCAAAAAAAAACCCCCACATTTTAATGAACACAAATGTGTTCACCATATCAAAACAAACCTGAATAAATCATTCGTACAGTGTGAAAACTGAAGTCTAATAACTGTGAATGAAAGAGCTCTGCAACACAAAAGTTCCTGTAAACCACTACAATATGCTCAAGCACAACTAAAGACAGACTTACGTAATATAGTAGTTTGCAATTGCGAAGGACTCTTCAGGTTTTGTAATCAGTTCTCACACTTAACCACAAACCAGTAAAGAATTGTTACAGTATTCCACAGTTACATACATTGCATAGCTTACAAACATATCTTCTTACCAAAGCTAAAGTACCATTCTAATTTCTTTCATTCATTTCAGAAAACTGGGGATCAATACCTGCTGTTTCTTGTGCTGATAGTTTAAGTAAATCAACAAAGATACTTCTTAAAACTAAACTCTTCAACAACAACAAAAAACAACAGAAGGAAAAGACTTTATTCCTTTGAGAAGATGTCTAGCTTACCTGGCTTTGCCATTCCACACCGACAGCCTGAACAATATTATCAGCTCTTCAGGTACTAATTCTTGCTAACTGGAAGGATATTTTCTCTCTTGCTGGATTAATAATCAACTTTCCTGATAGTTCATTTGTAATTCTCTGCTGGTTAACCCTTTGCAGGGCTCCCATTTTGAACTAAGCAGCCTACACTGTTCATTTTAATACAAAAATAACAAAGTACATACAAGGCAAGTAAATAGCAAGCTAAAGAAAAAGTTTAAGAACAGATTTTCTTAAAAAACTAAAAGCTTATAAATACTTAAAAGAGGACTTTCTGCCTCTTAAAGACTCTACTTACTAAACCTAAGAGCCAGTAAACCAATACGTCAACAAACTGAAAGCTGTAAAGTCCAATGGCTTATACAACAGCACACTCCCATGAAGCTACTGCTCAACGTCTCATCTTCGGTGTGCGTGTAAATATGACACATGCTTGCTGAATTCTGAAAATAACATTTTTTTATTATTGAATAGTGTGCTGAGAAATTACCACAGTTATCAGTTTGTGCAAGGCCGTCCATCTGTGTTGTCAGAAAGCAAGAGCAAGAGTGGCCAGGAGTAAAAATGAGATAAGAGAGGCCCAGAATAGCTAAAAAGGGGAGTTCAAATGAGGTCAGAACAGTTTAAGATGGGATAGCTAACAATTATATGTAATTTTATTTTTCAAAGGTAATAGTAGCAAATTACATACATTTTATCAGTTTCGTGAGAATTCAATATATTTTGGCAGCTCTGTTGCGAAATGAATAAAAAGATTATAAAACAAATCCAGTAAAGGGATTTGGAGATCTTGTATAGAGGATGAAACATTCTGGAAATCCTGACCTGAAAGTCTTTGGGGGATGTAAGATAGACCTTGGGATTTAGACAGAGGGAACAGGAAGAGAAAAATAAACTTGTTGTATGGGTGACTGAGGAAAAATGCTGCAAAAATGGAGAAATCATACGAATGGTGCTTTTTTTGGTTGGTTTTTTGGTTTGTTTGTTTGTTTGTTTTTTCTGGAAAACAATGACTTGGATTTTTAGATGTGCTAGGCAAAATATAAGAGATGACAGTTCTATTCACTAACAGAAATGCTTTCCTGGTAAAATGTGCTATAGCTGTTTTATTAAAGAATACTGGGGTACTTTTGGTTTTTCCCTTAGACAAAGGGACAGAGTCCCCAAAAATTACTGCATAGCACAGAAGAGACTTCATTTATTTCCCTTTGCATAAGAGCAGTCCTATAGCAAATCTATTTTTACACAACTGTAAGTCTCTGTCTACTGGTCTCTATTTTCTAATACTCAATACGGTTTGAGGTAAACTTTCTATAATATGTGCTGTAGAATTTATGATAGAATGCTATAAAATGTTGAAGAAAATTTATTCTATATTTATAGTTAATTTTATTCTGTGTGTTTGAAGGAAAACCTTTTAAGAACACCGATAATGTGAGAAAGCTACAACAACTAAATTTATTGTTAAGTATCACATCAGTGGTACTCCTGGGGGCTTCTCTTCATGGGAAGAAAGCTTAAACAACATTTTCTAACACATTGGATTGCTTCCCAGAGATGTGATGGCCTACAGAGGCAGTGCCGAACAAAGCAGGCTGGAACAGTAAGTCAGTAAACAACCCTTTTCAGAGGATGGTCACAAATAAGTGCAACTTTGTTTAATAAAGGGCAAATTATAGTTATCTTTTGTCCTTTAGAAGGTGCATTATCTTTCTCTCTTGTTCCACCTGACTAAACTGGTGGTATCTCTTCTATCACCTGACTGAGTGGTTGGCTGGAAATAATGGGACAAACCAATCCATTATTGTTACTACAATGACCTTTCATGTCCTTGGAGCTTGCCATGACCTTTCATCTTTCCTATCCTCCAATAGTCTCTCCTAACAACTAAAACTACACCCCGTTAGGCTGAATTCCAGATTGTCATAAAAAGCCCCGTCCTTTCAAAACAAAACCAATTTTTACACCAAGGTGGAGGAGAAACACAGGTCCATTGTTCCCGCACAGATGGAAGTTAGAGTTACTAAGGCAACAGCTCTAATCCCCCTTTTTACCACCTTTTTCACATCATTGGCCTATCAAGTGTGCTACCTTTTAACTCATAAGCTCAAAAGCTGGTAGTCTAACTGACTGCCCTAATTAGCTACGATTTTCACAGTACAGACAACATGATGAGCTAATCGAAATTTGCAAAATAATGACGTACCTCCAGCAAATATTCCTCCTCCTGAGGCCCAGTCTTAGAATAACAATAATGAGACCATTATTAGAGGAGGGCATTAAAATGCTGCACTGCTGCTAAACAGAGAACTTAATTGTTCTGGTCTTGTCCATTGAATCAACAACCTATTGTTGTGGACTTGAAAAATAAAGGACTGGAGAATGGGTGCCATAATGATTGGTCTGTGCTGCCATACCAGCACTCTGTAGAATTGTTTTCCTTTTGAAACTCTTGATGGACTAGTAGTTTTGTTTAAAAGTAATATAAAAGGCAATTGTCTGGATAAAAAGTCCTATTTATTGAAATCTTTAGAAGCAGTTGCATGGATTTGTTCATGACCTCCAAGATAAAAACATAGGGACCATAATAATGCTATTTGTAGAGACCATTGCTTGTAGTGACAGTAGATAACGCTGTCCTGTTAAGAAGGAAGGCATTTCCTTTGCAGACAGAAATCATGATAGAAGGTCAAATAGTGGACAGATACAATTAATCTGTAAAATGGAAGATGTTTTATTAAAAAAAAATAGGATGACCTAATATATTTGGTCATCATTTAGAATTCTGGGTTTAGATCAAACTGATAAAGTCAGTCACAACACTGGACTTTTTTGTTGGTTAGATGCTAAAAATGACAGACCTTAATTTTTCTTCACCTCTTCTATAGAATTATACCGTAAACTTTGTACTTGAGAAACTGAACAGTATACGTTGAGACGTAGTGACTCGGCTGATGTAAATTGTAAATTACTGTTATCTTTGGATATTCTTTACTTAAAACTGGGACTGAGAGGAAGAGATATCTAAAATCTTTGAAATGTCTTTTAATCTTTGGGTTTTTTTAATTGATAAGTAAAATCTAGAGCTTTTCACAGAATGTTTAAGATAAACATGATCTTGAGAAAAAAATAATCTCCTGTATCAAAAGACATAGTTTTACTACATCAAATCATTGTTAAACAACACTATCCTGGATTTCTCTCTTAGCTTTCACTGCAATAGAGTAGTCGAAAACCCATAAGCAATAACAGATTTATACTTTGGAACAGAAATCAAAATCATATCTTATTGTATTTTTTATAGTTACCTTTCTCAATGCATCTTTCTACATACAAATTGCTCAAAAATAGCCTATGACTCTGGATTAATATGAACAATTAGGAACAATGGAATTTGGGCTTGCAAGACTACCCATTGGTCCTTTGCTATTTATTTCAATGGGAAAAAGTTTAGGTTTCTTTTTTTCTTATTCTTATCAATATATTATAAATCAAAATGAGAAAAAAAAAATGTGAAAAGGAAAAAAAAGAGGGTAGAAAACCTAGTTAAAGGTTAACCCAAAAGGTATTTTCAGCAGTCCTTAGAACTGCTTGCATAATGTAAAGTCGTCTTGCATGTACTCACAGAACACATTTTCTTTAAACTCAGGGCTCTTTTCTTCCGTGAATTGAAAAATGCCTAATATAAAGAAGTATTAAATTGTAAATAAGACCTCTTGCTTCATTCAATCCATGCTTTGCTTCATTTATCTTCATCTTGTTAGGCTAAATTAATTAACAATCTCTGTGTTGCACACTTTCTCTTTTCATTACATCAAATAATGGCCTGGATATGGGAGAAAACGCTCACCACAGGGATCTTGCAACACTACCTTGAGGAAGAGTCTCCTACATATGTATTGCTTTAGCTATATTAACTAGCTAGATGTTACAACATTTATTAAATGGATTCTTCATTGCTTTAAAATAATTATCCTGATTCTGTGAGAAATAAAAATATTTTTTAAAAAATCAGAAGCTTGCAATAGATCATGTTTACAATTTTTGAGCCACAAGTACTTAAACAAAGCATCTAAATTCATCAATAGTTCTACTTAATGTTTTATTTTAATATTAAAAACCTGCAACTTGAATACAATTTCTGGCCAACTGTGTATACAGTCCCAAACACATTCATGTGTCAAATTACTTAAACCAAGTTGCCATACCATTTGTCTGTGAATGTTCTGTATATAATTAATTGGATGTCTGGGACAGTTTCATTGGTAAATCTGGTTATTTTAATACTGTAATGGGGAGCAATGTGCTAAACTAGTAGGCAAGTTTTCTTCCTTTAGCCTACATTATGGCATCTAGAGCGAAAGGACAAAACAGTAAAGCCTTTTTTAATCTCACCCTGATCAAACAACCCTCTTTCTCCAATCACAGCTTTGTGCGTGATATCTTTCTGCTAGTGTTTCTTATTTAATTAAAACAGACACTGACAGAAGGACATGGATTAGGACTGTAATGATGCATTTACTTAGATTAATCGGAGGCTCCTTTTGGAGTAATGGCTTAAACAAAGAACAAAAGGAAATTGTTATGAAACAGCCTTTTATCCCAGGCAAAGGTCACATTATGAGGTTTTTAATTTTGTCAGCCTCTCTTATATTGGGCCTTGCTCCTGGAACATGAGAAGTGCTTCTCTCCCCCTCTCCCCCGAGCCAAGCCAGTTATTATAATACAGCCATTAAAGCTGCAAATTAAAATGTCTGATTTTAAAACAGGTTGCTTAGCTTTCAAAACCCTCTAATTAGCATGTTGTGCATTGTTGTGAAGGAAAGAAACCTAAAATGCTAATGACCTGCTGCCAGGTGACCACACTGCTGTGCAAAATAACACAGGCTCTTTCAAGTAGTAGTAATAATAACAATAATATCCAGCTCTTATGAATTACCAAACTCCAGGTTTACTCTGCACCACATGTGCTTAAAGAAACAAGCGTGCATCCAGCCGCCAAAGATCAGAGTTCAGTAGTCAGCACAAGAGATTGTTGTATGTTAACTGGAAAGAAGTCTGTGCCCATTCAGACACTGTAAGGAAAAAGAAAAACATTTGAAACCACCATTGGCCAGGTGATACTTGAACTAAACACAGAGAAAGGCACAGAATGGAAAATTCTTACCCTCTCAGACAGAAACTACAGATACACTTCTGTAAATCTCAGAAAAGTCAGCCCCAACTTGTGACAAATTCTGTTTCTGTGCGTTGTTCACGAAAAGGCAATAATGCATTAAAAGACCCCGACCACAGGTATATTTTTGTCCTTTCCCAGTTTACTGTTCAGTGTAACAAGTTCATTGAACACAAAATTAAGCTAGAGCTGCCAAATCACAAAAATTTTTCCACAAGTCTTGTGATATTTTCTTAAAACATGCTACAGAAGAAAGTCTGATAATGTGACTTCAAAGACTCAAACCAAATAGAAACATTTTCTTAAACCTCATGGTACTTGAATCTCTAGTTTTTTGAATACCTGAGCTTTAACGAACATACTCACTTCGCACAAAATTCCAAAAGAAAAGAACTCTAATCTCCCAGTGACAAAATGTATCATAAGTGACTTCCTTTTTTGAAATCATGGGTGCAAAAATATTCATTAGTCTTCTGCAGCACCTGAACTGTACATAGACCAAATCCATCTCCAGTCACAGAGTCCACATCTCTATCATGCTGAAATGTCACACTGTACCTAGAGGCACAAAACCTGATACCAACAAAGAAGCAAAATGTTGTTGACAATGCCAACGTTGGGTCCAAACAACAGCAGCAGAGGCTGCTGTTCAGCACCCAAAAGAGCACCTTCCTGAAAAGTTCAGAATAATTAGCTGGGCAGTCAAGATTAACCCCACTTGACCTGTTTTTTTGCCAACATTTAATTTAAAAAAAAAAAAAAAAAAAAAAAGGCTTTCTCTGTAACTTGACAGTTACAGATCCCGGTCCAACCTCCTCCAAACATACCAACATAGCATGACATGGTTCTTCCTAGGTCACAGCAGTAGGAAGTTGGATGAGGTGTTGATAAGCTGTGCTGGCCTTGACATCTGTTCATTCACAGAAGTCTCCCACCCTCCAAGTGATCCCTAATTGACCAGTAAGGGACAAAAATGACTGCAAAGGGGATTTTCAGTCATTTTTAATCCCTTATTGCGTTATGTTTTACCTAAAAGTTCATCAGTCCAGAGACAAGGTACTGTGCGATTCCAAATCCCAGTGCTCCCCCCAAACCACTGCTCACGATTCAATTCCTCTCCAGGTAAGTTACAAACCAGTCAGGTTAAGCAAATTATAATATATAAAGGACCATGGGTGTGGTTTCATCTCAAACCCGTGCTTGTCTCTATTTTACACAGTACAGGCCAGATTCTGCTATGTAGTTGTTGCCACTACGCTCCCTCACGATATAGTCCAAATCCTGAAAAAAATTTGACAGCTTGTCCTTGAAAATATTGACAGAATTACATGCAAGTCACTGAAATGACCTACAGAAAAAGGGAAAACACACTTACTTGCAAAGACAGTAATTTCTATTCACTTAACACTTAAATACCTGAGCTGCTTAAAAGGTGGCAAATTATGGTAAACAAAATGTTAAAATTAACTATGTAGTGTTGTGTTCTATCTGGTTAAAAACATGCTGAACTTCATAGTAGTCTTCTACAACCTTGATATATCCCTGTCATCAGCCAGTACCACCATTTGTTTAAACTTAACCTCTGTAATGCCAAGATGATCACATCTTAAGATACAAGAACCTGTTTTCACAGACATGTATCATCCACTAGTGTTCCTTGTCTGCCTCCTAGTTGTTATTTTTTCCTGAATAAAACCACCTCTGTGAGACAGTAAACACACTGCTAAGTTTATTTATAAAAAAATACGCTAACATCTAATGAAAAACAGACTGCGAGCAAAGTGATAGGTGGCTCTATATTTAAAACTCATAGTCAGGAAATTCCCATTATTTTCATTTGTGGCTGTGCACATATCTATTTGAAGAACTCATTCTAACTGTATTTTAAAGGCATCTTGCAATGGCTACTGCATTTATATGCACAATGTAAATACACCATTTCCCAAAAGTTCTATTTGTCCCTTAAAATATACTAAATATGCCAATGCTCTTTTAGTGAACAAGCAATAAAATCTGCATTACTATCCTACACAGAACGTGAATTCATGCTTTAAGATCAGAGCTGCTTAGATAGCAAATTATCTGCATCATTTCACATTTACTAGCTAGAGAGCTGTCCAGGTACAGACTGTATACAGTCAGCATTAGAACAATTAGTGCCTACAAGAATACAGTACTTTGTGTCCTGTGGGTTTTGCCGAATATCTGTGTAGTGCGTAGAAACATATGTAAAAGAACAACGGTAATCCAGTAATCTAAAACTTCTGTAGGAGTCTGACGAGAGTCAGGCTGGCACAGCAGCAGCTAGTGGCACAGCACAGTGAAAACACTAGTAAAGCAGTCAAAGGCTCAGTAATCATGCTTTGGTGCAGAATAAGACACTGATTGGGCTTTGATACATTATGAGTTCAATCGCACCCATTAAAGTACATCTCTGAGTAACTGTAGCACTCTGTCACGTGGATCCCAGAAATTCTGGTGGCCAATAAAGAGCAGAAAAGACAATATACTTTCTCATTTCTTTGAACATCACTTTCACCCACCCAAGCAAAAGTCACAATATGCTCTGCACTGACGCATAACAAAAAAAATTTCTTTCTAGGAAAAAAAAAAAATCATAAAGTCATTGAGCTTTCACGTGTAATAATGTAAGCCCATTTGACCTAAAGACATGCAGAAAAGGAAAAATGGTTCCTTCTAACTATGTTTTTTTTCACTCAAGTAACCCCACAGATTAGTGCGTGTGTGTGTGATATGTTTATATTCTAAAAACTGAACCTGTATAGTGTGGAACTATATATATGGACCCATATAGACATAATAGAACCCCTGTAACAGTCATACAATGGAACCCAATCCTGTTCTTCAAATTACCAGCTTGTGCCCCCAACCACTGGCACTGATTACACAGAACAACAATTTTGTCTATCTTCATATACTGAGAAACAAGAATAGTGCTTATCTCTGAGCACCAGTAACAGCTCTTTCAGTTTGTCCCATTATGCACAACCTATCTCAGTTTTTTCCATGTATCCTTCTCTACAGGTTCTCCGCATCCTATTCCATCTGGTCAGTCCATACTGGTGTCACTGTATGCACAGCTTTGTATATCTGCCAGATGAGAGAAAGCAGAGCTGTCTGCTCTTTGAGTTTCCAAAAGACTGCATTTGGGCCATGCAAAGTAGCTCTTTTTCAGCCCTAAGTACTACAGGATCAAGCAACTTACATATTTGAATTCAAGTCACTTATTAGATTACCATATTCACCACTAGAGTGTCTTATTACTATTTAAGTCTTCTTGCAATCCTAGATATCCCATCTCATTCCAAAACTTAATTTGTTATACAATGTACAAAACAGTGTTTAAAACCGTTATAAATTTCTTATTTGGTTTTGGAACTGTTACCCCTATGAACATACCACTGAACTTTTGACCTAACATTTTAAACTCTCTTCACAATTGGAGTCTTCATATTTTCATATCTGCTAATATTTTTAGTCCTGAAGATAAACTAGATAAATGATGGAACAAAAATCACACAAGCAGTCAACTCCACTCTTCTGGCTATTATCACTTGATTTTAATAAATCATAGGGCTATTATATTACAAACTGTCTTCTGCAGGAGAGTACTGATCTATGCATTTCATCACTGATTCAACAGTGAGCATCAGAAATTAGGTTGATAAATTATTTCATATTATAAGCAATAGAAAGACTACCTATATATTTTCAAGTGCAAATAATATACCAAATGAGCATTTAAAAAAATATTTTTGCATTCTAGCACGCAAAAGTAGCCTGCACAAATGAAGTGAAAATTTCACCCCAATTAAGTGAAAAGAAAATTATCCATATGTGAATTTGTCTTGTGTCTCACTTCAGAAACATAGGCTAGGTTTCAAGAGAAACTGGGACAAATGTAGCTTTTAAGGGGTCTCAGTTTGCTGGTGAACCCAAGATGAAATAGCTCATACACAGAAAAGCATCATGCATATGTAACTGTAACATCATACTCACACAAAAGAGATAGCCATGTGATGAACTTCAATACCTCCTCAAGTCACTAGGCACCTTTCAGCATTTAACTTACAACTTTCCCACTAGTCAAAATGTCCCAGTCAGTATTGCCTAATGAAGGGGGCACGCAGAAGAGTAAGGCATATTTTTGATTCAGGACCTGGCATGCTAATTACATTTTTGTGCCTTTCTTTACCCATGTGTGGAACAGGAGAAACAAAACCTTTATAAACCACCTTTCTGAACTGCTTTGAGATATGCTGACAAAAAGAGGGAATGAGGGAAATTGAATCTCTAAGCAGTCTGAAACAGGTATCACTTAAAACCAAAACAAAACTGAAATGATTCTGTGAAACAAATATAAATGTTTGGGGGGGTTTGGTTTGGTTTGGGTTTTTTTTATTTTCTTTCTCTAATGTTGGAGCTTTCAATACCCAACCAGCCATACTACTGCATTGTTTTATTATAAAGTGGATCAGAACAGACAAATTAATCAAGTCAGGACAGTGAGTGCACTTTGTTTACATGCTATATCCTGTACGTATCTTTCCTAGGTTCAGACTGAAATCCAGCTCCAGCTGTAACAGATTTCAGGCTGACAAATCTTTCTGGAGCTGTGCCACACAGTGTTTCAGACCTCTGAGGTGCTGCAAGCAGACATTTTCACTACATTTCTTAAAACCCCATATATCAATTTTTCACACATTAAACATCCCTCCAAAGGTGTACCTGTCACAGTGTAATGATGTGCACCATCCAATCTTTGGTTTCTTCTACCCATGTAATTATCAGGATTTTAAATCTTTCATTTCTAAATAACAGAATTAAAATATATAACCTATTAGAAATGGGATACTCTTAACTACAGTATAGACTCATTTATAGCTCACTGTCAAAGAGCTTAGGGTAATAGATTTTGAAAATGTGTCATTTTTTGTATATATTAATATTTTGGGGTATATCTAAATCTTTACAAAATTTCTTCTGCTGACACAGCTGGAAACTCTGTCACACTGATGGAAACTAAAGCATTTCAGTAAGCAAAGTAATGCTAACTTGAACCACCTGAATTTTTTAATTATTGTAATCAACTCTGTGTTCCACCAAGATAACTTAGATGGTTATAAAAGTCTTGTGGTAATCACAGAGAATGAACCGTACAACTACCTGGTTTCTTCAACGTTTGTGAAAAATATGATTATCCCAAATGGGTTTTGAAAACACAGTTTTTCTGACTTTTCGTATAATCTTTTATGTATATATGCACATATATGTATGTGTGTGCATGTACATCTATATGTAGGTGTATGTACGTACTTGTACAGTTACATTCATGGAAAATCACTGGGTTGTGTTCTCAGCCTTTTCCTCCAAGCTCACCACCAGTTAGAGCAGATGGAAATGTGTAGCCATTTCTCCACTGTAGTCCCTGAAAGAGGACACCAGCCGTGCAGGACAGAGAAGGTGCTGCAGGTGAGCAGCCTCAGGGAACAGACGCCTCAGCAAGAGCAGAATTTAGGGAAGGAGAATGAGAATAGCAGCAGCTTGGGAGCTCAGGGACTCCCTACAAAACCCTGGGAACTTCTGCCTACATCTGCATTTGATAGGAGACAGTGGCAAGCTCTTCCTTCCAGCAGACTGCTTCAGATTAGAAGAGGGATGTGAGCAACAAAAGAGTTAAATACATAAATTTATATAGAGGTGTAAGATAATCGCATATAGAGTGATTGTCTTAAATGCTAGAGGGACAGTGTTTTGCTTTATTTTTTCCCCTCAAGCCTGCACCTTTTGTCATAATGAAATGCATAGTCAGCCCTCACTTGGTAAAATATTTGTGTTGCCATGCAGTTAAACAAATGTTTTTTTCATTTTCTTTTAAAATAGCCTCCCACCCGTGTTTCTCTAAACAGTGGCCCATCAGTCCAGCTGGATAACATGTACAAGCTAAGCAGTAAAGTCTCCCTTTGCCCCCGTTAAAAGGGCCCTTTCCTTATATCATCAGCCAGAACACATGGGGAAATAATAGGACTTCAAAAATAATGGAGTACCTTTGAAAGGAATTCCGATTCCGTAATATTCCTACATTCCACCGTAACTCTCAGCGTCCGATCAACATTCAGCATAATAGTTTTAGCACAGGCAAGTGCAGAAGATCAAGGTAATCTTTTCTTATTCCTTTACACACTGATATTCATAATTCCATCATGTGCTCTTTTTCCTCTATTTTTATTCTTCCTGATTCTTTGTATGAAATATGAAGAACTCACAAGTATGATTATCAAATTTATGCTGTATGCTTGCTACACTGCACATTATAGTCTCACAGTTGTTTGCCCTGCAGTTTGAAAGATTTGCATAGCGTTTAAATGGGAGAGATCCATACAAACTATACTTAAAATATTATTACATTTATGTTTTTCTATATGAACTACTAAAAAAACCATAATTTTTTATTCTACTTTAGGGCAACATTTTACTACAATTAAATGAAAAGGCTTAGCTCTGCTACTTCTTTGAAAAGAATCATGACCAAAAAGACACAATTTTAGGAAACATAACTGGAAGATGATAAAATCTCACTACTTCCATATGAGGCAATATCACAACCAAATATATCTTGTTGAGATTTAAAATCCGAACATATTCCTTCCTGTAATTCTTTCATCTGTGGGCACAATTTATACAGGAGCTTTGAGACAGAAAAGAATGAAGCACTTGCCTTCAGTCCCGAGGGGTTTTTATGTGGTGGTGTTTTTGTTGTTTTTTCTAATTCATTATACTCTCCCTTCCCATCACTGGTGACCATCACTGCAGCATCACACCTCCAGCTGTGAGCTTGAACATACAGCTCCCTGAAGCCAAAACAAGTGCTGCTTTTCTGATTCAGAACAAGGGACATTGGATGGGGGAGAAAAAGCTTAAGCTTCCATTCCTTTTGAATTTCAGTGTCACTGCTGTAATGGAGTATATGACACAGCAGCCTAGACAATATGGCAAATAACAGGAAAAGCTGCAGCAAGTAAGATTACAGAAAATTATCAGATCTTTGAGCAGCAATTTAATATTGTGTCACCTTCAGAGGGAAAAAACTCTTTAAACCACATTTTACATGAAATATTTGATAACCAGGACACCAAATTTGTAAGGTATGTACCTGACATTACTGCTCTCGGGGAGGACTATTGCCTAAGAGAAGAGGAATTCTCTGTTGCAGGAAATCCAGCACTTGTTAGACACAGACAGGACAGATGGAAAGGAGGAAGGAAGGAGAGTAAATATCAACAAGTAAGAGGACAGAAGATTACTTTGGCAGTTGTGGAACAGTTACAGAAAAAGAATTTAAAAGGAAACTACTTTTTTTCTCCACATGAAGTCCAGAGTACACATTTTATCGTAGTGAGCACTGACTTAATTTTCCAAGACTCAGCCTGAGACAACAGCAGCTGACTACAAGCTCAGCAGAGGAGACTAAAATTAGTATTTTTAAAAGTCTTTTTATTCTCATAAAATTTGTACATTAAAACTGACATTTTAAAAGGTTACTTCTGTAGAGAGGAACTAGCAGCTATCAAGATCTAAAAACACCAATCAATGTAAACGTGTTTCAAACCAAACTCCAGTTAGCACAGACAAATCACAATGCCAAACAGCAGTGCAGAGCAGGGGATAGCTTTGAGAAAGATTATAAATTAGGTAAATCTTCAAGTTATAGTATTATTCCAAAGCTGTAGTTTAGACATCTCGGTGCTAACTGTCAAACGGTCCGCATTATTCTATGCTGTTAGCCATAGTACGGGGATTTCCTACCACTTCAAACAAATTGTCAATTCCCATTGAGCAAGTTTGTGATAGAAACAGAGAAAAAGGCTTTCTTTTAAAGTTGGCCTGTTTTATTTTTCTGCCCTACTAGAGAAAACACCTTATTCCACATGGATTTTTATACACTTTAGGGTAAGAAAAATGCAGCTACTCATTAACATGTCCACAAGTGTCTTAAAATTACATTTACCCCAGTCTTTTATATGTAAGTTGGTTTTCTCTGTCACATACAGCTGTAAGTAGAAGAGACAAGTTAGTCCAAGGACATAATGTCTTTCAGGCTCTATAGCACTTAGCAGGTTCCTGGGCCTCCAAGGCCTAACAGATTTAACCAAGACTTTTCACACAATCAGGTAAAGAGAGCTAGGCCAGTCAGCAAATGTCCCATTCAGATAACAAAGAGAATATTTTAGTGACAATGTGAGAAAACAACAGTAAAAATGGTAGAGAAACCCACTGAACCGTAGCACTCCTTTTTTTTCTTTGCTAAGAACCATCGACTGGAGTTTGACTATGACATTCGCTGTAGTCTTCTGCAAAGGGAAATTCAGTCATACAAGAGTTGTCACAAGAAGACTAAATAAAGTATTACAAGAATCAACTACATCAGTGGTGGATAATCTTTTAATTTTAATTTCCTCTATGGATTTAGGATGGATTCATAGATGATCTGTTAAAACACAAGGCTAATAGATGAAAGATTCTTGTCATGCATGTCATCGCTAAATTGATCAACAACATGTTGCTGCACTTGTACCTTCACTTTCACCTCAACATAACGCAAGTATATAACGTCCTCAAGTCTGAGTTGGCAATAGTAAAACTTGCAAACAAGAAATGGCTACTAGGATCCAAAATGGCTATAGACAGTTGCAAACGAACGGAGAGGTGAAAGGACTGTGGTGTGAACAAAACCAGTTTCAGGATTTGTTAAGGTCACTTCAGTTCTTCAAGCGTCTCTTCTTAGAGTCCATTACCTCAGCTAAATATGCTCAGCAAACCATAATAATGATGGAGATAACCCATCTGAAGAAACCAATTTGGGGTGTGGTTTTGAATTTGAATCAGGGAAAAGATGACTACACACCCCATGCTCTTGGTCTTCTCTAAGGCCAAGTTTAAATAAAGAAGAATACTTTTCACTTATCTTTGACCACATTTCAATGGCAGGGGAACTGTGAATGAAAGTTTACAAAGATGACTGTTAAACATTAAAGTATAGTATAATCACTGTATGAATTAGTCATAGCCAGTTTAGACACTGTCCAACCCACTTTCCAACCATCTGCAACAAATGTGCTCCATTAAAACAGAACCATATGGAAAACAAGCTAGCAATTAACGCAGCTTCTATGCATACCTCTAATACAGCACAGATTTCAAACTTTCAGTGAAACTGACTGCTGAATTACTTCCATATTGCTGCTGTTTAGACCTTGGCAGCACATATTTATCCTCACTTACTACACTATGTCATCCCAAGATACTGCTATATCATCAAAATAAGCATGAAAAAACCACCCACAACTGAGCCACTCATTGTGGTTTATAGCCTCTGCTAATAAAATATTTGCAGATCAAAGTATAACAGACTTTTTCAAAGACGCGTAATATATTACTTACCAGCCAGTATCAAAACTAACAGCTAACGCGGGGCAAATTGATTAATTTAATTGCTAATTGGTAATATCTTGTACTATTAAACAAAACTGCTTCAGGTTTGAGTAGCTTTCTGCCTTCCCAGGTTATTCAAAGTGCTAGAGATGTTGGACTTAACACTATCATTTTCCAATCCAAAAGGGACATCCAGAAATCCTAGTTCCAAAATTCAAAGCCCTTAAAAATGCTCATGGATAGTAATATTTTGGTTATTTTTCTTTAATAAAATAAGGAAATTAGCATACTTCATAACTATCTGCATGTACAAGATCCAGAAAGTGAAGCTTACTACAAAAAAAGCTGACTAAGCAAAATGTTTTGTTTCCTCATTCAAAATAAAATGTAAGCATTCAGTACATACTATGTGTCCTTTTCTATCCAGCCCATCAGAGCTCTTCACTTTAAAAGCCTGGCTCTCTAATTCAACCTGCAGATATTTGTCCTCTTACGCTCGACTGTTCAGTCCATGAGGTTTGGTCAAGGTAGCGAAGCCCCACAGAATCACAGAGGTTGGCAGGGACCTCTGGAGGTCATCAACTCCTGCCCCCAGCTCCCAGCAGCTCAGGTCGCTCAGGTACTTGTTCAGTCAAGTTTTGAATAACTTCAAGGAGGAAGAAATTGTAAAAGAAAAGCAAGTATTGTACTAGAAAAAAACATAAATTATAAAAACCATACTGAGTATATAAAACACAATATTTCCACTGCAAATAGAGTTGCTTTAAATCATGCAATATTGAATTTGGGGGAATTTATATTTTTTTTTAAATAGCTGGTATTTATTTAATTAAACAAAGCACATCATAAAGCAAAATCATTCTAGCTCATCAAAGCTCCCATATTTCCTCAGTTATCCAGGATCAAGTGGAAAAACTAACTACAGACATCATTTTACTACAGACTTCTCAACTTTCCGAAGTGGAGTTACAGAAGAGACTCATTCCATGAAATATTACCTACACACCTACACAAGAATGCTTCAAAAATACTCAAAAAGCACTGAAATTTTTGAAGCATCCTTCTACAACTCTAGATCATCATAGGCCATACTCTTTCCAAAGACCCACAATAAAACACGAAGAGCCGGGAAATAAAAGATTTAGTCAGAATTCCCCACATGAATTTAATTCTGCTCACACAGAAGTTTCTCCTCCCATTAAGCAGAAAACAAGAAGAAACTGTAAACCAAGCTCTGCATTTCTTCCTGGGTGATTTTCACGCCTTCAAAGGTTTCAATACTGACCATATTAATAGAGCGCTATGGTAATAATACACTGTCCAGGCTTAATAATTGATGAAACAATATAGCTTAGCTATTACTATATAGGTGTGTAGCTGCTTTGTGGTTTTGTCCTTAAAATTGTCAATGGTAATTGCTATACAGAAGACCAAACGACATTTGATGGTAGATTTTAAGTACCAGCATTTCAAGTCATGTAATTATACTCCAATTTTCACTTCTTCCAAAAAGGATAGTCCTACAAAACCTTGTCCTGAAGATGTCCTTTTGCATATGACACACACAGGTTTATGCACATTAACAGAAATAAAAGGATATAAACATGCATCTTTTTAAAATTCATGGTTTGGGGAGACATTATCTGCGACACTTGAATACCCGATACAAACAACAACTCATTTTGTCTTAAAAATATGCCCACAGCATCTGAAAGAGCTGAAGCAGCATTAAACAGGATTCTGATTAATGACATTTTGGTTTAATAAAAAGGTTTCAGTGACAGCCATATTAAACATCAGTTTGCAAATATGACTTTAAATAAACCATACACGTGTCAAAAGCTGGCCTTCTGCCACTACATTTATATTCTACATTCATTAGGTAAATGATATATTGCCAAAAAGTCCAAAAATATTCAAACGGTATTAGGACTTCAAAATATGCAATGCTTTGGAATTAGCACCTAAACCTCCTGCATCCCCCATAAATTCTGACTAATTAAATTCCTACTATGTTATTCCTCCTGTCTTCCTCACAGCTGTTTTATATATTTTCACCTGTTTCACTTCCCTTTTTGTTCAAGTATCAAAAAAGCTTAACCTTACTTGATTGACAGAAGGGAATAACAATATTTAATTAACATCACTTCATATGCGACAAATCTTAAAACTCTGCTCAGTCAATAAGGCTCTATGAAAGTATTCCCTCAACATTTTTAAAAGCTTTTTAAGAAAGCTCAGAACACTGTGTTCTTAATTCAAAAGCACATGCCGAGTTAATTATGGTCTTATGCTTTGACCAAAAGTAGGATTTGTGGGATTTTCTTTTCCTTAAGTCAAAGGACTCAAAAGTAATTTATGAATGATACTGAAATAATGCACGAATTAGCTGCTAACATGCAGTTAGTTTCAAGTGTTAAATTTTTTTTTAATGTACTGGGAGGGTCAGTATTAAAGTCATGCTGACTTGAAACTCTATTTGTACTAAAAAACACGTTAACTAAACAATCATGCTATTTTACAGTCCTCCTACTTGCTTTTAGATTATTGGTCTTGACTAGGTTACTTGTTTGGGAGATTTCAGCACAATTCCTGCCAATTTAAATATAGAGGTTTCCATAGCTAAACAAATACTGTAAGTGTCACATATACTCTCCCTAGAGTTACTATTTCTTTATGTACATGGTGTTTAATTCACATTCCCATATCTGCGTGATCATTTATACTGTAGGTGTACACTATACACTTTCTCATATCTTGCTGTTTGTCTGTTTAAGCAACTGGTTTTACCGTGATCTTGTTATTTCTAACACATTTTCAAAAGGGGTCACAAATGGTTCAAGGCACATACTCAGGTGTGCACGTGTGTGTGCACACACAAATGTAAAATGGACACAATTTAGTAATGTTTATCAAGAGTATTGCTATCTATTTCTCAGTTGGATTTTAAAGAGCATCCAATTTCCTGTAGATTATTGATTTAAGATGTGATTTCAGGCTCTAACTCACATGGGATCAGCACCACTTCTCTCCCATACGATAGCTGACAGGCAGAAAGGGCACTCAGGCTGAAGCAGTTTAAGGAAGAAAGAGCCATGGGCACTTTCCTCCGTGACTTTCCCCGCTTTCCTTTGGCTTATGTTCCTCAACATCAGACTGAGCCAGGCAGAGGCTGAGAAAGTCACACTGCGAGGCCTTCCCTAGCTCCAGCCAAACGCTTAACCAATCCTAGCTTGGTTCAGCACCAAGCTGAATTTCCCTGAATTTCTCCTGCTGTTCTAACAGTTTCTATATTAACTTCTTTTTTATCATCACCAATAAACACTAATAACCATAAACATTAGTCCAATGCATTCTGACAATCAGTTCTCTTAGGATAATTTTAGTACACTATTTAATTATTTCAGCAAAACAAAGTTGTCTCAGAAATGGAGGAACCGGTTATTCTCTAAGAACAAGGTATGTGGAAGATTAATATGCATGTGTTTTTGCCGTAGTATTACAAAACTTTGCCTAACACTTTTACATCCTTTCTGCCCACTTTACACGTCTTGCCACAGTAACTAAATGAACTCCATGTGACTAGTTCTTATTTGCAGGGGGAGTATGTTTTTACATCAACCAATGCAAAATGTGATGCACTATCCATTCAGCAAATAAACATGATCCAAAAGTAATGTATTCTACAGCTCGTATTTCTACTGCACAATTTCACAGATTTTGAAAATGACTTCACCACGTTCAATTATCTGTCAGGTCAAGGTTACCCCTGGAACAAATCCAATATTGAATTCTTTGCTAAAATAATGCAGAAAAAGAACATAGCACTGTGACACAGAATTAAGGAAAAGGCCATGCCCATTCAGACTCAGGGAAGAACACGGCTCAGTGACCAAAAGGGAATAATTCAAAAGCAGCACAAATTTAGTGACAGGTGAGTTTGGGACATTGAGTCTACATGGTGAGAAAGGGCACTTGGGTGGCCACAGTCAGGGACTGCAAAATATAAACTTCCTGCGACTGCAGCAGAAGCCTGTTAAAAGAAGCATTGGACTGGCTGTCACAGAGGCCAGGAAAATGAGGGAAATGGAGCTCTCACAATGCAGACATAAGTTAGCGAGAGCAATACATCATAAGCACAAGTGTATCCACTTCTGTAGCTTGCTGCAAGAGAAAGAGCAGCTTGTGAAGTAGCAAATGACTTTTCTACTTCCATCTGATTTTCGGTAACTTTGTATGTAAGACACTTTATACTGAAAATGTGCAAAACATGAATATTTTTTCATGAAATAAAATGCCAGTATTACTTTAAAAACACTTTTTTCAAAAAAAGCTGCAATGACTGAAACGATAGGAAAAATGATAGCTGCTTGAAAGTTTCTCTCAATGATGCCTGAAAAGCCAAATAATTTTCTATTTAATTTCTTCCACATTTTAGTTTCACTATTTGCATTATCTGCCAATATAATATAAGGATGGACTTAGGAGTAACAGCAGATTTGGAATTTATTACAGTGTCACAATTTGTAAGTTATATATTAAAAAAAAAAAAAATCACAAATTCAGACTTCTGCTTGAAATGTTTGAAAGTGTTATTTGGAATTTTTGTGCAATTTTGTTTATAAATCCCTTGCTTTTAATGTTTTGTATCCATTTAAGAGATGAAGCAAATCAATTAAAAAGACAGGAGGAATATAGACTAAACAAGAAGGAACATAATTTAAAAATGAAGAGGAAAAAATCAAGGGATGTAGGTACACTTATGTCTTAGAATATATCCGTTTTAATTCTGGCATCTCAGTACTAATTTTTTGGGTGCCTTAGTTCTGTAATGTATACAAAGCATATTTATAAACTTATCTCATCAAAAGTATTAATCACTAAGAGAATATTAGTAGATGTTTGAGCGTTTTTTTTTTTCCCCCTCAGGTACCTCGAGCAGAAAGACTGTCAATAGTCCTAAACTATTTGTGACGGTGACTCCCTCTTCTTTCACTCAATAATCTCAGTCTTATGCTTGAATAGATGAAGAAGAAAAAAGGTTATTGATTATTCAGTCAGTGATGTCTCTTGGATAAACAGAAAAAAGGTTTACCACAGAAAATATCTACAATGAACTCAAGATAATTAGGGGGAAAAAGTGACAAACAACTCTTCATTCATCTGCTAGAGAAGTTACTGCACTTCTAGCCCAGAAAAAACAATTATTAAGACCTTGCTTCATCCATTTCCTACATTGCTTCCTTCTTCTGATGAACAAGAGACCTTTCAACACAGATGTTGTAGTCTTGCTTTCTTTTCTGTTTTCTGCCCACAAGTAAATTTATTGCTCACACCAGGTTGACAACCTCAGAAATTGAAAGGGTTCCATTTATCCACAGAATGGACACTCCACTGGCCACACAGGCCTCTTCACATTACCCCACCAACCTGCTTCAACCTTAACCCAAAAGGAGCAAATGTCAGGAGTAGGCAGATAGATCAAGTGCCTTTTCCATTCCAAGCCTCATATGATTCCTGAAGCTGCCAAAAAGCTACCAAGTAGTGCCAGTAACCACAGGTCTAGCCCTGTGGACACCTTTGTGGATTTGAACCATCAATTAACATAACACAGAGAACCTAACTGTCAAACTGTAACAAATACAGGCTATTATTTACTCGGCTGGGTTCAAATTGGCGACCTTCGGGATGACAGGTTCCATTTCTAATTAAAACTTTCCTTTGCAATCCAGTCCCAGGAGTGTGGAAAAAAGAAAAAAAAAAAAAAACAACACACACACAAAAAAAAATAAAAACACGAAAACCCAAACACCACCATAACAAATGATTAAATCAGCATTTACTAGTACAAAGAGAGAAGAGGGCTCAAAAACTAAAGGTCATTAGCCCAGACCAAACACACTTATTTTCTGTGTAATCCAATACTGGAAACCTTACCATGAAGCACAGTAGGGAGAATCACCCTTCAGATGCTAACTTTCAGCTGCACCACCCTCACTAGATAGGTATTGTTGCTAAGCATCTGTTGTTCATTGTTGGAACTTACGTTTGCCTTCTTAAGTTTAACGGCGTGCACTTTAAGTGGAAAACAAATGGTTATTGCAGAATTCAAGCTGAGGGGTTTCACCACTGAAAGCAGATCTTAGAGTCAAAGAGTGGTTACACCAAGTTATAGCTAAATGTATCAATGAAAAAAGCTAAGGCAGGAAGGACTGCAGAGAAGTTGCTGCATATGGTTGGTCACTAAGGCAACCAGTTTTTAAAAAAATTATCATACATTACCACCTAAATAACCAGTTTTGTAGCTCTTCTAAAGTTTGCTGTAAACAGCAAAGTCAAAACAAGAAAGCTTCAAAGTGAACATAAGGAAAACCTCTTTCACCATTAGAAGGGACAAGCAGTGGGACAGACCGCCCAGGGAGGTTGTGCCATCTCTACCCTTGGAGGTTTACCCATGAGGTTTTTACCCAGGAGACCCACCTGGGCAAAGCCCTGAATAACCTAGTCGGACCTCACAGCTGACCCTGCTGTGAGCAGGAGGTTGGACCAGAAACCTCTTGAGGTCCACATTCAACCTGAATTATCCTATGATCTTGATCTTGAGGCAAATATCAAACAAATGTGACTGAAAAAACCACTATGACACTGTGATGCATATGAATGCATAGCAGCCAAAGCACTAACGACTGCCTGAATGACAAGGCTTTTCATTCTGAAGTTCTGCACAGAGTACTATGAACATTACCGCTGCAAATACAGTGGATAAAGCAAAAATACATTTGTTTTTAATATTCCTCTTACTATACTATCTAGTCTCCAGTAAACATACCATTGCAGAATCATTAGCATACAAAGCCTGGAAGATTTTGGAGAAGATGCAGAGAATGATACAGGAGAGAGAACACGGAATAAGTAACGTGGCTAATCCTGGTGTATAGACTGGAATCTGAACCAGGCTCTCAGACAGCAACAGATGTTATAAGACTTCAGACAGCTGGCCACAGCTTCCACTGCTGTGCTTGCAATAGCTACACACAGGCAGGCTGTGGAAATAAGAGATCTAGGTAGCATTACAAGACCTCTGCCTATCTGCGAGATCTTTCTGGTTCTGGGAAAAAGAAGGTGTCTTCATGTTGCAGCTCCTTTTGGCATACAAAAAGTATGCAGTGGTAACATTCCTGAGGACTAAACCAATGCCCCTCACCCTACTTGTGGCTGCTACAAACACATTAGCTCCACTAAATCAGTAACACTCCTTTGAGGAGTATTGCTTCTATATCCATAGTTTATGTGCCTTATATTTTCTGCCCTTTACCTACTAATTTTTATGTAACAAAATATACCTCAGTGGGTCACAGACCTGACTGAGTCCTGAGTGCCCAGAAACCACACCCGAGTTTTACATGCTCATCCTTTCTTCGATGGAGCTGTACCCTCCTTCCATTTTGCTATTCAGACACTCAGACCACCATCTTACATATTTTATCACTGGAGTTATTCACAAGATTGCCAGCCTTTTGGAAGTAATTTCTTCTTCCATCACACAGATCCACAGGGAGAACTTAGCCTTTATAGCGAAAATCCTAATGCCAAAATTTACTTTTTCAAATTAAAACTAGATCCAGTAGTCAAACTATTTAGATTGCATTTTGAACCTCCTTGAACAAAGTCTGTTGAGCAAGGATGCGTGGAGTATTTATGACAATATATCACTAATAGGATCTCCTCAAGAAATTCAAACCTCTCATGAATTGGTCAGAAGGAAATTTCAACTGTGCCTTAAAGCCTCTCTTTATGAAAGTCACATATAAGATTTCTGTCTTCTCTTTCTGTATTCAGAGATTTCAGTGTAAATAACTACTCGGAGTAAGAAGAACACATTCTTCAGTTAAGCATTTATTACAGAAAGGACATTATATAAAGTCTTTCACACTGAAGTGTGGTCTGGTGATTCTAGTCATTGCTCTAACATTGACTCCTTGTCTTGTTAGCAAAAACTAATGCCATGTGTAAGGAAAAAAAAAAAAAAAAATTTTTTTACTTTAGCATTTGGTGTCCTTGTCCTAAAACAAATCTTCCTCATTCCTGTGTCTTTCCTGGGACTTGATAACCAGTTAGCTTAATCTTTATATTTGCAAGTTCCTCGGTAACTCTGTCTTTGGTCTATGTTCTAATATTCTAAAACAGCCTCAAAAGTAATTTCTGTCCTTTTCATCTACTGCAACTGCTTCACTCAAATACATAATGACCTTCAACCTGATCCAATCTTCTCTAGTCTTAGCCAATACTCTCCTCTCACAGCTCTCCACCCCATTTCAGGCAACTACTACTCCCTTTCATGGACCTACTCTTTCCATCCATTCCCCTCTTTTGGCAGAAATTCAGATTTCAGTTATTTTCCCTTGGCCAAGTCTGATGGATGTCATGCCCTTACTGCCTTAACTGATACCTCCACAAACTTCAGCTTAGCACGTTTTTTAGACAATTCTTCATTCCAATTCTTCAACAACGTCTCTGAAAACTATCCTTTCTTCTTTACATCTATGTCTGAAAAGCTGTAAACGAAGTCTTAACTATTCCAGACTCTTCCTCTCGGTGCCTTCTGTCAAATTCTGTTTCTTGGAATAGTAAAACTTCTTTTATACTTCCATGCATCTGATTTCTGAAAGAACACTTAACAAAGACAACATCTGTGTATTACAAAACTGGGACTCTTGAAGGACTTCACTTGGCAGTCCTGCACAAAATGAACAAACCAAAACAGACATTCCCAAAGCCAACATATCAAAAGACACAAATGCCCAGAATCATTTGTGTGTTTCAGTGCCTATACTGATAATTTGTTGCCTTCTCCTTGGCAAAAATCTACCTATGCCAAGTATATTGTGGAATTTTAAAGTTACGGCATCTGCATTCTGGTTTTAGTTAGAACTCAACAATGTAGTAGAAACAAAAACACGCGTCAGATTGTCACAACAGAGGCCAGCAACTGAGTGGAAGAGCTCTTTCACAGGAAGTTGGTTCAAATAATTTCTTCCCTGTAATTTCAGTTGAAAATGCTAACCACAGTATGTAATGAGCACCGAAGACCTTACAGTACCTCTTTCCAAACTGTAAACATGCTGCAACACAGAATCATTAGTGTTACGGTACCTGCATCCCCACTTTTAAAATGTGTACATTAAAACTAAACATTTCTCCCTTCTGAATTTGTATTTTGCAGCAGAGGCACAGAGCACTAGAGGAAACAGGAAACATTGTACTAACATGACTATAGTATTGATGAATAAAAACTGTAACCCCCAGGCTAAGCTGCCAAATAAGTAGTGAATTAATTTCTGTAAAGTACTCCAATATTACAAAGGTGTGTTGAAAGGTGTCTGCTCATGTTTCAAATTAAACGCACTGCTGGTCAGCATTAGCACCTCAGCTTTGAACAGCAGCCATTTGCCTATAACACTTCAGGGGCTGGGAAAAACGGATTTGCCGTTCACACTGGAATAATTAGAACATGTCAGGAAGAATTAATTTCCTCATTTTTCAAAAGGATACACAGAAATTACCATGTTATTATATGACAGGGTCCCTTGGAGAATTGTATTAAATTTAATTTCTAGCGCAGCCCACACAACAAATTAAAGTCATAAATAAGATGGAAAGAAGCGGGACGCAGAGCATATGTTTATGGCAATGAGTGAAGCCAAGGGACCAGAAACAACTATCTTCATTTCATTTTATTTAAATCAGCCAGACACTGTGTATCTGAATGACAGCACTTGTTAATGGTGCCGAGATTATAGGCTCCTTAATTTTAGGAAACAGAAGCAGTCACTCAGTATTTGAAATGGTATTTTTTTCTACAATACAGATATTAGTTTAAAGTTGTTCCCTGTCAAGGCAGCTTCTCATGGCCCTGCATCGATGTGCATCTTTGTAACATGAGATGCACTTTTGTTTTTAATTGTTTTGTCTTAGTAACAGAAGAGAGTTGACAGAAGTATTCTTAACAGAAATACAAAACCGGGAAAGAGTGACCATTAATTGAGAGAACTTAATCTTTGGGTAGGCAGAATATTCCAAGAGAAAGATGACTGGAATAGCCAGCTACCACCATGATTTTATTTGCTACAGTATTAGTATGTATTTAGATACTGCCAGTATCTAAGATAATTTTCTACTTTTGTGCAATCCCAAATGTTTTGGTAGTACAAAAAAATTAAAAAAAAAAAAGTCAATGCAATATTACTGTTTCCAGTCACACGAACTTCAGAGCAAGACATATCTCTCCTAATACATGGCAAGTCCCTCCTCAGACCCAGGGAGCCACATGAAGTCCTTTTGCCCCCTCAGTAAAGAACTCTCACTCATGGAAGGATTTATGAAAGCGGTCATTTTATACAACACTGAAGTCAACCCAACTGCGCTTTAATAACATTTATAAAAATTTAATAAAGGTTTATAAAATATTAACAATACTTTAACTTATTTTAATACCTCCTTCTATATTATTCTTTGTACATTTCAATTTTTAATTGTTGTGAAACTCGTGCACTAAGATGTTAAAATCAGACAGAATCACACTGAACATCCCCTCCTGTCTCTATCCATCTGAAGCAAGTAAGAAGACTTCTTGTTCAAGCTTCTGTGTATACAAAGGCACGACAAAGTCAATGAAATACAGGATTTGATAACATTAAATTCTGGAATATAAGTTGGTATAATTACCACTCATCTGTACTGCCTACCACAACAGTGTACGAAATATCTTTCATTTTAAACCTCAGAAGCTTTTTCAGAAACGCTCACTAGTATTTCCCTTAACAGGAAACAGGAGTTACTCTACAATTATCAGAAATGAAACATGTGATAACAGGTGATAAGGAAAATTAACAGAAGCATTTAAAATTACAAAAGCAATTGGTATAAAGAGATAGACTAAAGTTCTTTTAAGGTCAAGACACTAACGTTTTCTTGTCAATACCTGTAGAGTCTCTTTTTCGTATAGGCATTTGGTGTGATACTAGAGAAATCCTTTGGATACATTAACTGGTGAGCTACAAACTGCCAATATCCTGCTTGCAACCATTTTATCATGCTTGTTAGCTCAAGACAATCTTAAAAAGAAAAGAGAGTTTGCACACTTTAAGAAATAGCTGTCATGGATCTGAGCACTCCCTTGGGTGCAACAAACTTTAAATAATTTGTGAATCAATTAACTGGCAACTCTCTACATAACACAGATTTCACACTCCCAGGTCACTGCATTATCAGCTTGATACGAATCATAACATTTTGGAGAAAAGTTCATAATTGAAATCATTAATTAATTTAACAGGAGCTTTTAGTTATGCATAGCATTACACAGCTGTAAAGGAGCAGAGATCAATTAGTTGTTTCTCTGACAGTTTTCTCTACTTGGTGGAAAACTTTTTGGTTTGGGAAGCATATTACTTTCATAGCCTTTTATAACTACTTTAAACTCAATGTGCCCAAAATTACTTTATATAGTTCTCATGCAAGAAGAAAAACTCAGGTGCTGTGAAGAAGAATTACCTGTGACTTTGCAGCACCAGATACTACCTAGTTATCTGCACTCCTTTGGACGTAACAAAAAATAAAAATAATTGTATTTAAACGAGGATCAAATATGCTTTACAGAAAACCAAACATAACCAGGACCCAAAATGACTGACTCACATTATTGAATTTGCAACACCGCTAATAAGTGATATGTAAGAAGCTGCAGCACTTACATTAGAAATGCATCAACATTATAGGAGGAGAGGCATTTGCAAACTGTACAATGAAGAGGGAAAGTTTTCACTAGAACCAGCTTGGTGACAGCAGGATTACTACTACCTCTGCATCGAATTCCTTTACATTTATGAAAGGCTATGTCTATGTTTAGCCTGTACCCAGGGCTAAACTGTAACAGTAGCTCTATCACCTCATGACCCCTCAGCAGCCAGGGAGGGGAATCAGGAAAAAGGAGAGCAGACCCGTGGGTTGAAGTGAAAACATATTTAATGAAACAACACCAATACCAACAAAGGTACACAGAGTTATACTCAGCCAAATGAATATCCAATCACAATCGATCAGAGAACAGTCCTCAGGAGAAGCCAGAGGAGGAGCAGGAGGAACCCCAGCAGGAACCCCACAGGAGCTCCCCTCCTCAGCCAACCTTTCCCCTTTATAACGACCATGACATTATGGTGTGGGCTGCCCCTGTAGCTCACTCAGGCCACCTGCCCTGGCTGACTTGAGCCTGCCCAGCATGGCTGGGCTGTGATTCTATCCCAGCCAAACCAGGACAAGCTAATGTAGAATCATGAGAAAAATTAAAATAATGAAAAACACATTCTGCAGTGAGACAGCCAAGTGGCTTACTCCATCAAATTTGTTGAAGGAAAAAAGGAAAAAAAAAAAAAAGTCTTTAGATCAGAATCTAGCAGTATGGGCATAGAAAAGAAAATGGGATTACAAAGGACTTTTCAACTATACAGACAACCATGGCTGTAAAGTTAGACAAAACCAATTCAAACTAGCACAATAAGTGAGATAAATTAAACACTAAAACAAATTAATAAAAGTTCTGGTACATCTGCTATCACCGTAAGTTTTGCCAGTCAAGCTACACTCCACAAAGATATATGCTCTAGTCTAGCCGTAGCTAGGTGACTGTAGGGGCAGCTCTATGCCTGCGTTATGCAAATCACACTAAATAATTACTATGGGCCCTCTAGTCTTAAAAGTTATGAATCTGTTAAAGCTGGAGTTTTTCAAACATGCATGTGTACTTTTAGCACCAGACTTTCACACAAGCACTCAGGGAAACACCTGAATCTCTGGCTCATATTCACATGCTCAAAGCTCCTTTGATTACTTTCCTGAAGGATGGACATCTAAACTTTTAGGAGCCCACAGTTTGTAATAAATACAGAGACTGATTTAATGTAGTAATCAGTCTGGATGAATTTGATCTAAATTTACTATCAGTGCATGAGGATTAAGTATTTTCTGTCTTCTAACTTTTGTCTGCATTGTCCATTTAGAAAGTAAACTTCTCAGCAGAGATGCCTTCAGTTCAAAGGAGCCCTGCTTTTAGTTGGAGGCTCTACATACTGTAATACAAATAAAATAATAACAATAGGAATAATAATGCCTATTTCAGTAATATCTTGCACCTTTGTGGAAACCACTTTGCAGTTCTTCATTCCTATGACATAACAGCAAAGTGGACATTTCATGCATATTTACTGATATGAACTGGACAGGCTGGAGAGCTGGGCAGAGAGGAGCATAATGAGGTTCAACAAGGGCAAGTGTAGTGTCCTGCACTTGGGGAGGAATAACTTTGTACACTAGTACAGGCTGGGGGTCGACCTGCTGGAGAGCAGTTCTGCGGAGAAGGACCTGGGGGTTCTGGTGCACAGTGAGTTAGCCATGTGCCCTTGTGACCAAGAAGGCAAATGGTCCCCTGGGGTGCATTAAGAAGAGTGTGGCCAGCAGGTCAAGGGAGGTTCTCCAACCCCTCTACTTTGCCCTGGTGAGGCCACATCTGGAGTGCTGTGTGCAGTTCTGGGCCCCCCAGTTCAAGAGGGACAGGGAACTACTGGAGAGAGTCCAGCGGAGGGCTACTAAGATGATGAGGGGACAGGAGCACCTCTCGTATGAGGAAAGGCTGAGAGACCTGGGGCTCTTTAGCCTGGAGAAGAGAAGGCTGAGAGGGGACCTTATCAATGCTTACAAATATCTCAAGGGCGGGTGTTAAGAGGACGAGGCCAGGCTCTTCTCAGTGGTGCCCTGTGACAGGACAAGGGGCAATGGGAACAAACGGGAGCACAGGAAGTTCTGCCTCAACATGAGGAAAAACTTCATGACTCTGAGGGTGACAGAACACTGGAACAGGCTGCCCAGGGAGACTGTGGAGTCTCCTTCCCTGGAGATATTTAACACCCACCTGGATGCGATCCTGTGTGACCTGCTCCGGGTGACCCTGCTTTAGCACAGGGTTGGACTAGATGATCTCCACAGGTCCCTTCCAACCCCTACCACTCTGTGATTCTGTGATATGGAAATAGACATAGATGTATTAAACAGCTCACTCAATGATACATGAATGGCATCATGGGGCTAACTTCGAAGTCCTGCTTCCAAGTCTGCTGAACCAGATTTAGCCCATGTTGCATTTCAGTATTGCCATATAGATGCTTTCAAGTACCAGAAACCAGATATCTGATTTTAATCAGTATAGCAATTAGTATTTTTAAAAGAAAAAATAAGAAAGATCCTTTGTAGTAGGTGGAACAAATTTTCCAAAATATCGGTTCACTTTCTGCAAGTTTGTCAAACACCACAAATTATGCTTCTGTATTTAGATCAATTAGTTTCTAAGTCATGATCCTATAAGCAAAGCTCACTATCTTCAATCATCATAGGGACTTCATTGATACTAAATACACTAAATTAAAATTGTCTTTTCAGAAAAGGAGTAATTAGACACTAAGAAATAAATTTTTTTAAAAGATTGAGAATAATAATAAAAAATAAGTTAATTAGGTTTTGTACTTGCCTTCAGTTTAAGCTACCATAATTAAAAACTCATTTTTAAATTTTTGCATTTAGGACCTGAAATCAGAGGACCTGCTATGCTTTAAAATCATGTGCGTATATATACACTTATTGATTGCTTTACTGGACAAGTTTTCAAACTCTCCAGCAGATCATAGTACTGGTATCAATTACTTTAGAACAATTATTCAGCAGTTCTAGTTATTTAATTTTCATCATCTTCCTATTCTTCTTTTTATTAAGAAATTACTTTCTGAACATACCACCGAACAAGCTCTGAAGGAGAATAGAAAGTAGAAAATACTATATGACTCAGAAACCCTTTTGGTGATTCATCTGGAATAGTAATGTTGTGAATCCATTGCTAAATACTCATCAGGCCATCTCTCAGGGCCCTATTAAAAACATTAAGTACATATTTGAACATGAGTTATTCTATTTTGAACATATTTGAACATGAGTAATTCTATCTTGGTCCAACACAAACCCATCTCTTTGCAGCCTTATGATATAGTTTAAAATCTGAAGTGAGCAGTCCTTATACTTACTGTTTTTAAAAAACCTAGATTGCTTACTGTGTAGAAATCAGTAGAACTCAACCAAAAATGTCAACGGATTCAACTGCTACCAGAGGAAAAGCTCTTCCCTGACAACAGAGAACACTGCTGCTTGCCTAACCAGCTCTGAAGAGCACTAAGGAACTTAAAATCTAAAGATAAGTGAACATTGGTGGGGATCTCAACCATCTTGGAAAGTAACGTGCTATGCAACAAGAATTCCTGGCAACACAGATGAGCCTCTGAATCAAAAATCTAAAGCACAATCTTGATCAAACTACAGCCTTGAGAAACACAGCCAAACAGTTATACAGAAAATAGAGCAAAAGAGCAGAGATTTGACTCAAACTTTGGCTCCCGCCTTAGCTGGATGTTCACAGCAGAGAAGGAAAAATAAAAAGAAATGGTTCACTATGCTTTACAATTAATTCACTGATAGGCTGTATAACAGTCCAGATGTTCCAACTCTTGTAAGTACGAGCAAGGCTCAAAATTTCTCTTTGGCTAAACTGCCAGAGGTACTGGGAAAGCCTAGTACTGTCAAAGCTGAAAAGGAATCTCTCATATATATCACTCTCTCTTCTCTGGTTGGAGGCACTACCACAGATCTTCTCTCAGAGATTTTTCCCTCTCTTGACAGGTCAGAAATTCAACTTGCAACACCCTTATGGGCCTGGGAGACGACAACTTCCCATTCCAGGGTGGATCATAAACGTTAATTTCAAATAAGTCATGTTATCATGTGTCACTTTTCATTAAGGCACGACAAAAAAAAAAAAAAAAATCTGTCTCATAGAAAACAGGTTCTCAGTTACCTCAGAACTCTTCAAAATAAAGGAATAAAAGCCACAATACATATATTTGGTTAATTAAGAGTCAAGATCATTTTAAGGGTGATGCCTTCCTTTATTCATTACAAAGTGCCCTTTTGATGCCATGGAGATGAAAGGACAATTTTAACAAAGACTGCTCAGAAAAAAATACCTACTGCTACGTGGCTATTTTATTCACTAAATGTAATGGTCAGTAACTAGTTGTCCTAGCAGTAAGAATATCAGCAACACAGAGTACATTAGTAAACCAAAGATCACCGTGTGCATTCATTTTCAACTCCTAGAAAAAGTAACCAGAGAAAATTATCAAGGCATTCAGCTGGCTGTTGAAGAGATGAAGAACACCGAGAGCCCTGTCAACCTATCCTTCTCAGTGAATTCCTTGTTGTGCTGGGGTTCCACCACATATATCTGCAAGGCATGAAAAACATAAACACCAGGTACACTTACCAATGTGTTTCAGATCTCTCAGTCTGCCTTGTACTTGATAGGTCATACTGAATATTAAAAGCTTGTTAATAACTACAGCACAATTAAATCGTTAACAGGGTCTCTCTACCCAACAGGCTGCTCATAAAGCTCTAAAATACCATCCACCTTCTCTCTGAGAGCCTTTTAAACGTATTCTACCATGGGCTTCTTTAAAAGTCTGTGAAATTGAGTTTTAAGTTAAAAATTAGTTTCTGAAGCACAAAGATTTCTTTTCCTTTAGAGAAGAGTCTGTTTTCACAAAATAAACAATAAAAAAATTTATTGTTACCAAATTGACCCCCTGAAACTTGTAATACAAGTCCAGGTAATTTTTTTCAGTGACGAGGTTTCCCCCCACCCCCCCTTTTTATTACTCCCTATCGTATTTTGGGGTTTGTGGTGGGGTTCTTTATTATTATTTCATTCCTGTATTTTATAGTAATCTTTTAATTCACATAGGATCAAAACGTACTTTGGTACAATGGCAAGTTTTTACTTATCATGTCAAGTTTCTACAAAATACTAGCCTGACAGTGAATCAGTACAGCCTGCCAAAGCAAGCAATGGGTCTTGTATATAGTTTATTTATGGGGGAGCATGTGTGTCAACTTTATAACACCGCATTGCTCACTGCAAAATGCTGGTCCAAAATTCACTGAAGTATTTTCCCACGCTTTCAAGATTTCTTTCCAAACTGCCACAATGCTGGTCATCAATGATCTCCTCAGGGGTAAACAGCTAAATCTTACTGTTCTCAATGGTTTACCTTCATCAGGCATAGTCTATGAAAGAAACTTGTGGCCTGTCATATTGTCCTGGTTTGGCTGGGAGAGAATCCCAGCCCAGCCATGCTGGGCAGGCCATCAGCAGTTTGAGTCAGCCAGGGCAGGTGGCCTGCGTGAGCTACAGGGGCAGCCCACACCGTAATGTCACGGTCATTGTAACGGAGGAAGGTTTGCTGAAGAAGGAGCTCCTGTGGGGTTCCTCCTGCTCCTCCTCTGGCTTCTCCCTGCTCCTGAGCACTGCTGTCCTGTTGACTGGGATGGCTGCATGTTCATTTGGCCGACTACAACTCTGTGCACCCTTGTTGGTATTGGTGGTGTTTCATTGAATCTGTTTTCACTTCTACCCACGGGTTTGCTCTGCTTTTCCCCGATTCCCCTCCCCGGCTGGTGAAGGGTCGTCAGGTGACAGAGCCACTGTTATAGTTTCACCCCAGGTACAGGCTAAACGCAGACAAATGTTTGTTAGAAAGATACTACCTGTTTCAGAATTCACATAACATTAGTGTAGATGTCTGTGAAGATTCTTTTATGCACCTAAAGATAATGAAATAGAATATATTTCTTTACATTTTTTGTAAATGTTCTTTTCAATCAGCCAAATGTAATAGAGCCTGGTTTGATAGTACTAAGAATTCTCCTATTTAATGTCTAGGAAATGGCAGGAAGCTTTTACTTTCCTTTGATACTCTGCCATATTTCCCTTCTCTTCTTGGGACATCCTGCAGTATGTAATGTTCACCGGCTGTATTTTGTGACCCAAGAATTGGGGAAAACTCTTAGATTAAACTAATTTTATGCCAGAAAGAACACCTGTTGGCCTTATGCAACACTTCAAGTAATTCACAACTGTCCTTGTATCTTAGATTATTACTCATTTATGTGGATCCTTTGCACACGAGCATCTTAAAAAATTTTAGTGTACATATATCCATACACTCACATAAGAGACTAGGAGGACTTGTAGTACATCACTGTTACTGTACTTGCATTTTGGTCCAAGCAACCCGCTTCAAGCATTAAAATCTCATCAGTTCACGTAACAGTGAACTAAACACAAGATCTGTTTTTTATGCCTGAGGGATGGAATGCCATCCAAAGGGACCTGGACAAGCTGTAGAGGTGGGCCCATGTGAATCTCATGGGGTTCAACAAGGCCAAGTGCAAGGTACTGCACCTGGGCCAGTGCAGTCCTTGTAATCAATACAAGCTGGGGGATGATGTGACAGAGAGCAGCCCTGCCAAGTAGGACTTGGGGGCACTGGTGGATGAAAAGCTGGACAGGAGCCAACAGTGCGCAGTTGCAGCCCAGAAGGCCAATTGCATCCTGGGCTGCATCAAGAGAAGCGTGGCCAGCAGATCAAGAGAGGTGATTCTCCCCTTCTACTCTGCTCTGGTGAGACCCCATCTGCAGTGCTGCATCCAGCTCTGGAGCCCTCAATACAAGAAGGACATGGACCTGTTGGAGCAGGTCCAGAGGAGGCCACGAAGATGATCAGGGGGCTGGAGCACCTCCCCTATGAGGACAGGCTGAGAGAGTTGGGGTTGTTCAGCCTGGACAAGAGAAGGCTCCAAAGAGACCTTAGAGAGGCCTTCCAGTACCTGAGGAGGACCTACAGGAAAGGTGGGGAGGGACTGTTTACAAGGGCACTTAGTGATAGGATGAGGGGCAATGGTTTTAAACTAGAAATGGGTGGATTTAGACTGGATATTAGGAAGAAGTTCTTTACCATAAAGGTGGTAAAGCACTGGAACAGTTTGCCCACAGAGGTGGTGGAGGTCCCATCCCTGGAGACATTCAAGATCAGGCTTGATGGGGCTCTGGGCAACCTGCTCTAGCTAAAGATGTCCCTGCTCACTGCAGGGGGTTTGAACTAGATGACCTTTGGGTGTCGCTTCCAGCCCAATGCATTCTATGATTCTATTCTATGATTCCTCCATGTACCTGCTTCAATTTGTATTATGAGCTAAAATGATAGGAATTAACCACGGCTGAGCAATTTTATCTTTTTCTTTGACAACTTTGTTCTCTGCCTTGGAATATTTGCGTACTATGAATCAGGTGCTCTAATATAAGCACCTGTGCTAGAAAAGTCTCTGCTGTTATGGTCTCTCACTATTCCTAGAAGTTTAGCTTTATTGCAGAACATCATAGTGCTACCTTTGCTAGACTTCTTACAAATGTCTGATGACTTTCAGGTTTGTTTGGTTTTTGTTAGAAGCTATGACTGTTAGAGTAATGAAAGCATGATAATCTCACCTTTTGTACATTGTTGCAAACATCTAACAGTCGTAGATGCACAGAAACATTTGGAAATGCAAACTTTAAAGGCGCAAATACATTGAGACAAAAATGAAGATTCCTTTGTTTTGCTTTTTTGAGGGATGAGAGTTCATTCAAGTTTTTAACACCTGCAATAGGCAACCCTGGAACACAATGCATGCAACTTGCTCTTGTCAAAGACTGGACTCTCACTTGCAAAAAAAATACATAGGCTTTTGCAAATTTAGAAGCTGTATCATTTAAAACATTCCATATGAGTCCATAACGTCAATAAATATTTTTGGCTTGAAGCAGATAACATACATCCAAACAATTAGAAAAGGCCAAAATATATTATGCAAATTGGACATATTTAACATGAGCTCTCTGCAATTTCTATATAAACAAGTGATTAGAATGTTCCCTTCAAAGGCCAATGTGATTAGTGTAAAAACGTCATAAATTCACCTACTGCCTAATGAAGTACATGTATTTTAGCTTAGAGTTATCACAAGTAGTAGGTTAGCTATCTATAAACAGCAAACGTTTAAATGATGTCTTTGTTCTAGAATCTCTGACAACACACGCAAATTTTAGATCTGGTTTTCTATGATATGAGGAAAAAAATAAATAAATAAAAGACACAAGACATCATCTTGGGATACCCACAGAAAAAATAACTATTTGAACACAGGTAACAATGGTTCAAACTACAGACACAGCAACAGGCTGAAAGTCAAAATGCTCCATCCACACACACTGAAATATTAATTGATAAGCATTGATAACATTAACTTAGGAGCAACTACAGAAAAATCGAATACGTCATTTTTCAGTTTACTGAACTGAGACCTTTTTTTTTTTTTAAATCTTGAAACTTGACCACAGATGTTTCAAAAGACATTCTGCAGGCAAAAACAGGCCAAGTAACACATGTGAAGGATTCATTACTGTCTACAGAGTAAATAAGTCAGAATAAATGTTTACAAGGAAGAAGGCCTAGAAGGAGCTCATATTTCCTTGTTTGTATGTGTTTCAGTCAAACCCTAGATGTAATCTGTACATAGGTTTTTTGTGGTTTCATAAAATGTTGTTAGACTGTCCAGGCTGGCAATAGGTACTATATGATGCTGCAAAAGGTTTACTGTTCTCAAACTCTTAGCACTCTAGAAACAAACAATCACTTTCATCTGCAAAAGGCAGCTGAATAAAAATAAAAACTAAATTGTGGTAGAAAGGAACACATAGACAGCAGGGAAGAAAGATCAACTTCCATGATTTACTGCTATAGTTTAAATGGTGCTGCAACTTTAACATGGTAGCAGAGGCAGGGCACTTACAGCAATATTATTCTTATTAGAGCACTGCACTGTCAGAGAAAACAAGAGTTCATTCACAGACATTAAATACAGTAGAGAAAATGTAGGGAAGTGATTTGTACTTCATGGCAAAATGGTATATCCTCCCCTTTCCTGTTATGATCTGTACTGGAACATACCAGACAACTAGTGAATGTGGTCCACTATTCAAAAGCAAGATTAACTGAGATGTTCCATGGCAAGCAAATAAATTTGTTTCCAGTGAAATAATTATTCTTATAGAATGTCATCCTCTCTCCAGCATCAAGAGACAGGTGATGACATTCAATAAAATGTGACTTTTATTCCCATTTTCTTGACATGAAGAGATCTATGACTTACTCAGTTCCTTTGAATTATATGCTCTGAGGTCATGTCTTATTTGTTTTAGAATGCCATCACTGACTACATAATAGTTCAGTGACTAGGAAAAATTGAAATATTATTTTCCATTCAATATAATCCTGTGTAAGTATCTGAAAGCGCAGCTATTCATGTAAGATGCCCAGCAATATTGCAGTCTTTGTTTCTGTATTTTCAAAAGCTAATCCTACCTATATTTGAGCTACTTAAGCATATCTGTGGCAAGTTACTATGTGACAAGTGTTCCGAATATGACAAGAGCTATTATCTGTAAAGAAAAAACAGAATCTATAAATCTTTGTACCATCTAATATTCTTTAGCATTTCAAGTAATTAGCAGCTTATTCTGAAAACATTTGAATAGTTAACAGATTTGATACCTATGGTTAATCCTCATTAAAATTACGATTACATGATATAATTACATGTAAATAAGAAAAATGAATTCAATAAAACTCTTACCCTTTTCAATGTTGGGCACTATGTTGGGAATCATACAGTATGTACAATTAGATTTATACTGCTAAGCTAAAAATATTGGTGAAGATCTAAAAATGACGAACAGTGCCTTTTAAATTAATGTCTTATTAGTTGAGTGAAGTACACTGACAAAGAATAATTTATGCTTATTCAAACTGCTCTCGACATCTTCAGGTGTTTCCAAATGAGCTCACAGAAGAGTGATTAAATGCATCTGATAACAAGCCACACATTGCTGAAATTACTTACCGCCTCATTTTATGATTAATTAAACATGTAGATTAAAGTTGCAAAAGAATTTAGATTAATGAGCAAGTTAAGTCTTGCTGATATAAGTGAATTGGGAATTGGATGCTCTGTGGAACTTTATAAACATGCATTTTATAATGAGTAAGACAAGGCTACATGTTGAATCCTGGCCACAAGGGCCTTTGACGATGCAGTCTTTTTTAACATGGTTTGACAGCTTTCAAATAACATTCTACTATAGACTTTAAACTTTGTGCATTGCTGTAGAACATGAGACTACATAACTCATGTATTAGGAGTACGATTATTTCAAAGCTCTCCAAGGTAATGACCCCCTGTAGCAGCAGCTGTTCAGAAAAATTACAAGCTCGATTGTTATTTCAATCAGAGAGACTTTAGTAGTTAAAAGCAGTTATGCAACTAGTAAAATTATACGACACTCCATCAGTAGCCTTATAGCATCCTTCATAGTCCTGTTCCTCTCCAATTCCCCTGCCCAAAAACCTTGGTGTTATTAGTAAAACAGGGTGCTCGGTCTTTCATGAAAAATTCAAAGCCATTTATTAAGTCTGGTTTCTGTGCAAGGCAAGGTAACATTTAAATTTATGATGATTCTTATCAGCTCCAAGAGTGTGTCAAAATATCTGCTAGGTTTGCCAAGTGTCCAATTTTTCTCTTTTAAGACCAGCTATACCTAATCCATGTAGCTTAGTCAGTGTCAGAAAGCCAAGTTGGACTTTATGACTTTGCAGGGCAAAAGCAAATCAGATCACTCAGAGAGATGTACTACACTTTGTACAAGGATGCTGAAATTGAAGCTACTGAACTGTCTGTAAGCTTATGTCATTTGTAACAGCTTTCATCATCTACTGCATAAAGCGACCCTTGCAGGCTCATCTGAGATGGCTCAGTACTTTTAAACCATTCGGTTGTTATTTTCAAAATTTAGATAAGGATTCATTGCTTTGCTCTGGCTGTGCCGTTTCAATTTGCACTGTAACATCAAAATTTCAAAGGTCTATCTAAGAAAATCAAGGAAAACAAGAGCTGAAAAAGTCCACATAACAGAAGTTGCACATGATAGATATTAACCTCAGGTCATTTACATATGCTGATCTTTTCTGAACATGCGTATCAACAGAAGTACAATGCCTTAATTTAAAATTCTACAGCAGAACACATGCTTTCAATACTTTGACCTCTTATTGATTCACTATAGCACTTTAGCATAAGCTAATTCTCAAGCTTCAGTTGGACTGATGCACATATGTATATCAATTAGAACACCAAGACTGACAGTTCCTACTTATTCTGTGTAGAGTGATGCTTTAAAATGTTATATATTGCTTTGGGACCACAAGCCTCATTTTATTTATTAAAGGTGGGACTGAATGGGTCATTTAGGGTAAGGCCTGTCTTGCATCCAGATAATCAAACTCTTTTTGTTCTGTTTCCTGAATGATTTTAAACTTTCCATGTACAACTATTTGGGTAATATATTTGAAAGCTTCTGCTTAAAAAAAAAAAAAAAAAAAACACCAAAAAAAACCCCAGCACCAAAAACCCCACCAACTCGTAGTGTATGCAATGTGACTATCAAGTCGTGGGTTCCTCCTATTTGCTAACCAACTCTGCCTGTGTGTTTTAGCGCTGCCTCTGGCCTTCCTTCAGAAGACACTGCTTATTTCATTAACTGTGCTTTGGCTTTGTAATGTAGCAGACTGCAGTTGTGTAAAGGCATAAAACTACTGAAATGTAGTAAACTTCACTTGTAACTAACTGAATTGTGAAGAAGGAAAACATGAATACATTTGTATGTTTTACATTCCGCTTCCAAAATGTTGGGACATATGTGCTCTTCTGTTCCAGTCTGGACAATTATATATTGCTCTGAACACATTCCTGATACAAAATCTCAGTATACTGCAGAAAAAAAATAGAAGCAACAAAGTATAAACTGAAACAAGTTTACTTCATGATATGCTGGAAATACCCATAATAAAAACTTTCTTTTTCTTCAAGTGAAAAAATAAGTTTACAGTCAAATAAAATGACTTAGCTGGAGTCAATAAATGCAATTCAATGGCAAATCCACAGTAGTGTCACAAGGCAAGTTTGGTATTGTTTTTTTTCTACCTTTGATATTCAGCAGAAAAAAAAATCTCACAGTAGGTCATTATTTGATAGCAGATGCCAAACACATATCTGATGACCTTAATTATTAGGAAATTATATAAACACAATTAATTTCATCATCCAGTTCATTTTTTCCATGTATTTTTTGTGCTTCTCTGTCATACGCATTTAATATATTCTATTGAAAGAAACTTAGTGCTTAGATGTAATAGTACAGAGTAGTACATAAAATTTTCAGGAACTAATATCCCAAAGGTTTTAAGAGCACACCACAGGACAGAACAAACAAAAAAGTACAACTTGCCACTGAGCTCAGAGTCCAAAGGAACAAGCTACTGAAAAAGTAATTCTTCTGCTTGGCATTATGAGTTAAGAAATGAAAGAATATATTATCATTCCCTAAATATATTATCCTTCAGAACACATTCGTTCCCATCCCATAAGTTTACCGCTAAAGATGACGTTTCCTGGGTTCAGCTATTTGCTCAGAGGGCAAGGCAGCTCCACCCCTTTCCCTGTCACCATATCACACTGAAGCTGTATTCAAAATAGTTAAAAGAAGGAAATGGAATTATTGCACAAACAAATTTTTAAAGAGCAATCTGATCTTCACTGAAGCACTAGGCTTCAGAAAGACTACACAAAAAGTGCAGTTACCTGATTAAACTTTTAATTAGTCTGCTAGCAAAGCTCTGTTCATCCTGTTTTCAGCAGAAAACATCTTGTAATGCATTTTAAAAGACCCCAAAGAAAAAATTTCAAATGTATCAACAAATAAGAATTCTCACTCGTGTTTTAAAAAGTGACTTGGACACTTATAAGCCTAGCTTCTATAAACTTGCAGAAGGATTTAGACTCATAAATTGAATTGACTGGAATGTTTCAGATCCTCCAGCATTCTGTAAACAAACTTATTACAGCTACCATGCTGCCATCTTCAAACTTTTGCCAAACCTAAAGCAAAACTCCGACAGAAATGTGTTGAGATTTCTGGCAGAAATTCCTGATCATGAAGAATCCTGGGAGGGTCTATTGTCAAGTTCGTCTCTGGCAGGTATCTGAAGCATCCCCCAGATATGTACAGTGAAACTTGTATTTTGAAATTGATACTGTGGTTCTTAAGTCTTCAGATACTTTAGAAGTGCTCTGGAATAAGATACTTCTGCAGCCAAAAACTGAGACCACTTTTAACTGTGCAGCTACTTCTACCCTGTAAGCAGGTTAGAATTCTTATGTTACTAAGACACAAAAATTAAAGGATGTAGATGAAGTATAAAGATACATAAGAACTATAACAAATATTTTGCCCTGGAGATTTGGCAGTGGAAAATGTTGGTAATTTGTCTGTTTCTTCAAGAGCATGTACAGCAAATCCCATCTACTGTAGAACGATATGTTTTCACAGACAGAAAAGAACTGCTTCAAAGCTATCAGAGCTGACTACAGAGAAGTATCCTCCTACTCAGCTGTTCTCCAGAATTAGATCTTTCCAAGATGTAAATACGAAGAAAACATTAACTACAGAATTAATGAAAATAACTCTGATTTATAGTCCGTATCTGATTTGCACACATTATCTTCTATTGTAAGAAAACAAGCATTGAGAATTATTACCATTTCCCTTTTTTTTGCTACCTCAGTAATTGCACAGAAGCATTGCTAAATGTTGTACCAAAGAACATCCTGGCTTCCTGGCTTTTGTGTGTGTCCCATACTGCTTGACAGAAGAAATCAGAGATGTGAAACAGTTTGAAATTAATTGCCTCAAAAGAAGACACCTTCACACTGTAATATAGAATAAAAGAGGAAACCTTAGCTGGAAGGAATTAAGGAGTGGCCTTTTAAGTCACCATCATACTCACGTATGATACAGATATAAAATTCTCCTGCTGGTAGAGCTGGCTTGCATTCAGGATTGATGGAAGGAATGTTAACACAGAAATAAGCCCAATACGTACCGCTAAAAAATGGACAGAAATATGTACATGTGCCAGTAGCACGTGGAGACAGATAGCCCAAAGAATGCTCAGATGATATTTGACATCACTAGCACATGACAACAGACTGCATTATATTTAAAGATAAGAACTAGGATGACATGTCTAAGGTTCCAAAGCTCCTCATGCTCCTTTCTTGCTTAGCTTGTGATATCTGTCTTGAATTAACATTAATCATCTTCCTGTGCAAGTGCAAAAATACAGGAAGAAATAAGGAGCATCTGCATATTCTCTCCCATAACACAGCTGACCTTTTATCAATTTTGTGAGATTAATTAATGCAAAGGGTGACTTCACGAAACTCATTTTGATATAGTTTAGAGTTAGTAAAGCTACATTTAGATTAGATGAATTAAACTAATTCTAATGATTTTGTACTGATAATACTGAAACTCCCCACAGCACTGGCTAATTTACCCTGTTTGTATCACGGATGTATTCAGGGGGACGGATCGAACAACTTATAGTTTTTTCATCCTTGACCAGTGTCAAAATAAGAGTCAAGAAAGGATTCCCAAAACACTGTACATGAGGTTCTATTCCTGATTGAGAGCTGTGAGTAAAGTTCTTTTCCCTCCTCCTCTTAAAGGATCTAGAAGTTAGTATTATTCCAAAATACTAAAAAAAAATATTGTAAGCTGCTCAGATATCATGGTGGTGATGGCAACAGTACATACCTGAAGATAGTTAACAAGATAGTTCAATAGGCTTACGGACTATTACATTAGTGTTTTCCAGAGGGGAAAAAAAAAAAAACAACACACCACAAAACAAAACACCACAGGTTCCAAGGGGAAAAGAATATTCATTGTTCCATAATCCTTCCTGAATCAACATTTTGAAATAACACTCAGGTGTACATGTCCCTTTTTTGTCTTGGAAGCTGATTATTATTTGTATTTACTGAAATCTAGCAAGTAAATGCTAGATAAATTCAACTGAGAACAACAGAGGAAGATGTTTTGGAGGGACATCCCTTGTGGCATGTTACTCGGTTTCAGCTTGAGCCAGCTGATCTTCATTCTGCTCTCTACTGGGTATTTGGAAAGTCAGAATTGGGTTTACCATTCCAGAAAGCCACACATCTCCTACGTATGGCAGAAGTTTAATCTCAAGGGATCCCACAGCAATTCCATCAAGATACTAAATAGGAAGAAGAAAAAGCATGGGGTTGTCAAACACTACAGATGAGCACCCTGGGAACAAAGAACTAGTCATCCACCATGTGTCACAGGCTTTTCAACGTATTTCCATTTTTCCCTGGGATTAGTTGAAGAATGGAAAGGAGAGTTTGACAACCAAATACATGTCTCTACTTAGAACTAAGCAGAATGAGGACGGATTACTTCCCTTATTTTATGGGCAGGAAAAGTCATCCATCAGAATGACAAATACTGTACCTTTATAAGCTCGAGGCCCATCTGTGAAGGTGTTAGGATTTGAGCAATTCAGTGGTACTATTGTGAACTCATTGCTACTTTTCTGTTAATCTGCTTTAAAAAAAACTAGCTAACAGTAGAAAATAACTGCTGAGGACACTAAGTGACAGTGTTTTTAATAATAACCAAACATTTAACCCTTACAGTATAAGTAGGTTGCCTCAAAATCTAAAAGACAAAGACACAGTTGGTTTTTACTCTCCTTTTTTTTTTTTTTTTTTTTTTTTTTTTTTTACAAACAAGAATGGCAAGGAAGGCCATGAATGCCAGTTTGTGTTTGTAGGACTATCTACGTGAATGGATCAGACATTTAGAAAGAGTGGATTGTGTCATTCAGTTCATGAAACATGGCAATGAATGATCAGAACTAGAGAGTAAGCAGGGGTAAAAAGGAATTCTTATGTTTGCATCCGAGGTCACTGTCGGGTCCAAAAGACACTAAAAAAACCTAACGTGGAAATATTAGGAAAGAATTTCAATGCTGTTGAATCTGAGATTTTTTTCCAGTTGGGGTGGAAGAGAGTTGGGGGGGGAGCATGAGTATTTACATTTATAAAGACAATGAACCTTATGAACTTTATTGCCACATTAAAAAGCAACTTTAGGAACTTCTCTTAGAGATCTTTTGTGTTCGGAGCTCTGTAGATTAACAGGATGCAAAAACTAATCTGGGAGTCTAGAAACAGGACTAAGTGGATATTCTCAAAAGATTGTATTTCAATAGACCTCTCATGCATTGGAGCTTGGATAGGAATATAATGACTACTCCACTTCATCATCTAATATCTGTTAAAGACATTTAAATACTTCCTTAGTAATATTACTTCCTCTGGTTACAACAACTGCAGACTGAGACGTCCTGGGAAAATATTCTCTTATCTATAGAGCCTCTGTTTTCCTGTTACTATGAAACTTCTATCCTTCATTAACATTCAAATCACCTTCTTTCTCTGCAGCTGGTGGAGAGGCACTTCACTTTTTTGTCCTAGCAGTGATATAGCAGAACCTTTAACCAAGAACAGGATGTGTCTGGGCTCACCTTTAGTCTTTAAAGTTTGTAAACTCTTCGGTTTTTTAGAAACTTGACAGCAAACCAGAGAAACCATCCAGTAAATAGCTGCAATTAGGAATCATCCTTTTCTGTAATTCTTTTCCCTGGTTTTAGAACCATTGTTTTAAATGTACTGGCCTTAAACACTGCATAAGAGGCTATTCCACAAGGTTGTTCCGGCAAGAGAGATACTTGCTTTCTTAAGAAAGAGGACAATCTCAAAAATATGCTGCTTTCCCTAATACCAGGTAACTTCTCCCTTTCACTCATAGAAATACTGAAAGTTGAATTCCTGCATCTTTGAAAGAAAGAAAGAAAGAAAGAAAGAACGAACATTTTAGGACAGCAGAATGCAAGACTTCTTTTGGCATTATCTGTTAGGCTTAGAAAGTGGTTTTGCAAACAGACTTTTGCAACACTATCAAAGAGATCTTTAGGCTGGTCAAATTTGGCAGAAAAATTAGAAGGTATGTTTGCACTGAAAACTAGATTATTCAGCTGAGTCAAAGAACTCAAGGCTACAACTCTTCTTTTTAGTGATATCACTTATACCATCCCTGGACAGAATTACATATTTCTGACATATTTCAGCGACTTTTCATATGCAGTACTGGGGGGAAATACCTGCTTTAACGACTCTAGCTGATTATTTGGGAACTCCTAACCTCAAGGTTAAATACCAGTTTCCAAAATCCTTGAGATTTCTCAAGCATTATAAACAATGAATATTTAAACTATAAAAACAAAGTTTAATGTATTTACTATAAATACCATTTCCCTCAAAAAAAAGTTTTAGTTTTAATTACTGCTATTAAATTAACACTGCTATTAAATTAACAACGAAGGGTCAATCACTTCCCTGATGTTTTTCAGTTTGTAGAATTTGTGCAACTAATTAATAATAGAAGGATCTTCTTTTGGTGTTCACTTAATTTTATAGTTCATACTTTGGAACGAAATGAAAATGTTAACAGAATCAGAGACTACCATTTTAAAAAGACAGCTTAATCTTTTTAATATTTTTCTGTTTGATATTGGTATTTATTGGTTATATTCTCAACTTGTATTAAGGCTATAGTGTAATTAACTTGCTACATTTGACCCGGGGAAAAAAAAAAATTAATCTAAAAAGCTATGACATCTCAAGAGAAATGACATGAAGCTGCTCCATTCAAAGTACTGAAAGCATTTCTTTCATGAACACTAAACACTATATTGTGCTACATGGAAAACGTATGACCAAAAATAACTTAGCAAATGCTTTTTTCATAGCTATCTAGATGCAAAACCATCTAAAATTATGATTTGCCAAGAGGTTATTTCTACAACTGAAACATAATCTGAAAATAAGCTTTTGGTGCAAAATTATTGAAAAATGGTAACAAGGTAAGAAACATGTAGAACTTCTGTATAAATTAGAACATGCAGAACCCCATGCCCTTTAAAAGCAGCAAGACGTTTCCTAGTGGTTGTGCGTAGCTTACAGTTATTAGTATCTCAGTAGTTTAAAATTGCACTTACTGAACTGTACTACAGGTAGCGGCAGTTGCTACTACTGCTACTACTGTATTTATAATTGCAATCAGTATTACAGCCATTTCTGGAGGCCTCCACTAATACCTCTTTTGGGCACCAGACTTTGCCATCCAGGATAAGATTATAGTTTAAAAATGTAAAATAGTTAGTCAAAGATTAAGAAAGGAAACCAAGATGAGGTGAGTTCTTCAGAACCATAAAGCCAGGAACAGTAACCGCTGGACTTATGGCAGGTCAACCTGACTGGAAACAAATACTGAATGACCTTGAAGGGTTTGCGTTTTCTTAACTCATGAACCCTCATGAAAACAAATCCTCAAATGAAAAAATCCTCTCTATATACCCAAACTGGAAAATATCTGAATGGCCACCAAGAAAAACGTTTAGGAAAAAAAATATCAGAGTATGGTACTTACCTAAGAAACAGGAGGTTTGCATTAACTCTCAAGCAGAAACAAGCCCATGCAAGTCGATCCCTCCCATCTTTACCAATTCAAACCATAAAATTCATCTCTAGGATATAGCCTCCCTTCCATTTGCAGGTGCAGCTCCCCTGAATGCTAATGTCGATCACATGTGCTTACAAATTCCCCTAAATTTCATCGGGCAGAACAGTATTTCAAAAAGCAGCTGTTGCTCGTAGCATTCAAGTTTATCGGCAATCCTTATAAAACTGCCCCCAAAACACATACTCTATCTGATCTCGAGTTAAGAAGGCTTTTCTCTAAAGAGTATTGAATCACTTTAATGTAGATTCTAACGCTGCCTTACTCCGCTTTCAAGGTAGCTAGTAAATTCAGCTTTACTACAGTACTATAAAGATGTGAAAGAACTGTAATAGCATCTAAAAATGAGCTGTTACCACTATACTGTTCAGTTTAGAAAACTCTAAACAGAATACTGATGAAAAATGTTAATGATAGTTTGCTGAGTTGCCAAGAGGAATGAGATAAGACAATCCACTATATTTTTGTTATAAAATGTAAATTATAATGTCCTAAAGAATATGCCACAACTCCAAGAAGCACTAAAAGGAAGATCTAAACAACACTGTATTTCAGTAATTTAATTTTAAAACAGAGCTATCCAGCAGCCATACTTAAATCGTCAGAACCGTCCCAGTGAAGATTTCAATAGTCACAGGTTTTTAACTCCTTCAGAGTCCTGTCAATTGCAATGGAGTACCTCAAAGTACTTAAAGCACCTTGCTGAATTAAGGCCTTAATCACGTATGCATACATCTCTGAGTAGTTTGCGTTAGATCACCAATACACTCTCAATAGCCTGGATAAGTAGGGAAATGCAAAATGTTCTAGTAACATAAAATGTTAGAAACGACCCTCGAGTCTGTAGTCCTTTACCTTTGAGGAGGTGGACTGTCTCCTTTGCCGTACCCACACTTCTGACCCCGAATTTCAAGGCTGAAAACAAATAATTTCTTTCTTGGACGAAGATAACAAAATTATCTTACAGCCCCCGCCCACCCCCAAACTCTGTAGACTAAGTCCATGGAACCACCTCAGTCCTACAACTTGTAAACGGCACAGAAGGTACTGAGAAAAGGCAAAAAGGGTAGTCAGTGTATCCCCTGGCATCTCTGCATGGCAGCTGGTGAGACAAAACAGAAACACAGATCACTGCCTAGAGAGTCTATTGGCAACTCTCAGTTGCATCTGGGAACAATGGCCCATCAAAGCTAACTACGTATTGTTAATATCCCTACCTAATCCAGGCAACGGGAAAGAAAAGTACAAAGTCCTCTAGCAAATCCTTCAGCCTACCAATCACTCACATCTCTGTTTTCCTGAGTCTTGTAAGCATATACACAACCATTATGACAGCAGGTTCCCCAGTGCTGACGTAAACATCATCTAGGGCCGGGTTGGGGGTGAGGGCGCATTCACTGCTGTCAGAAGGTATTTATTCCACATTTCCAAAAAATACAGAGAAGCCAAGGAGGTCCTATTTCATGCTTCTGCCTCACAGTCTAAGGAGAAATAAGGGTAGCATGGAACTTCCCCTACAAGGAAATACCGGGGGCTGGGAAACATGTTTCTAAGGGTGGATTATGATTTTTGCAATACAGAATTTTTGAGCTATTGGGTTCTAAGCCTGCACAGTCTTAAGCTTGCAGCTATTGGCATGTTTGACATTTTAAACTATGAAATACCAACCTATTTTGAAATTGTCCAAATCATTAGTTGTGGAATTTTCCTAGCACTTCATGAATACCACTGTTAATTGGGCAATTAACTCGAAACTACAGAATATGCTGTGATGGCATGATATGATATAAGCCATGTAAAAGAAGGAACAGCCAAGCAACTCAGTATGTTGAAAGATATTAATGAAGTGGCAAAATCTGCCAGAAAAAATAATAATGGGTGATTTTAACTACCCCAATATTAACTGGTTGAATAACACATCTGTACATGGTTTGGAGAAGCAGCTTATTGATACTATAAATGGCTTCTTTTTGGAGCAGCTCCTTCTGGAGCACAGAGGAGGAGGAGTTCCACTGAGTTACTAATTTGTGTGTGTGTGTTTGTGTAGAAAGCAAGCATGGGTGTTCTGCTAAGCAACAATGGCCACAGGACAATGAGTTTGAATCTCAATGATCAAGTATTTCAAGTGGTAACCAAATAGTTAACGGCAGGTGGGTGGGTGAAGAGAAACCCATAAACAACAGCTATCTCAAACAGAAGGCTGTTTTGGAGGAATGAAGGAGTTTATTCAACACACAGAAACAAACCACCAGAGTTAAAAAGAGAGGGGAAGAAAAGAGAAAAAAAAGGCTAGCATGATTCTGGGGTAAAATACAAGAATCTGTGCTCTATGTGGCCTCAAAAAAACCTCTCTTTGAATGCATGAACTCTGCCAAAATGCTTCTAACAGGACAGGACATTGACTATTGTTATAGCTTCCTGCTGAATATTGCACAATACGAAACAAATCTATAATGGAAACTGTGGCAATTAGAATGTATAAATCCAGTTTCAAAAACATTGCAGGAAGAGAAAGTGTATTATATTTTATTTCAATAATTATATAATTATTCAAGTAAATTGGCCTGTGAAGAAGATGCATGTATGTTATCTAATGTACAAATCTAGGAATCTGGAGTAAGATTATAAAGGTCTTGCAGCTGTGTTGAAGAATACAGCAGAAAGACAACAGAATGTGTGTGGTGAAGTTTCTCTTGTCATTCTCTAAAAGTTACAGTTATGTCCATAGAAACCATCTTTAAGAACAAGAGATTAAAAACCAAGTAACTAACTTACAGACATGGTAGTAATAGTCACTTCCTAGCTGTGATTGTCTAGGAATGGGGCTATGAAGGATCGGAAATGCAGCTTGTTTATTGCTTTATCATATTTCAAGACCTGGAAATTGAAGAACATATTAGGTTTCCATACTGGATCAGAAGAATCTTGGAATGGGCAGCAATCAATACCTGGTATTTCAGAGGCAAGTGAATATACCTCAACTTGTACCAAACAAATCTTTGGGCAAAAGATTCCCTTCAAACCTATTCACACTTGTTACAAACATAGGTATACTGTCAGGCTTTGATGAACACAGTAGGGATACATGAGGACTACTTGCTAGGGTGGGATGCTACTTAATAGATAATCAATATAAAAAGGCTAATAACCTAGCAATGATAAAAACTTGCCCAAGCAGGATAGGATAAGAGAGTTCTAATAAATAACTGTTCTTTAGTGGGTACAGGGCAAGGGAGAGATCCAATACAGTTGTAGGGGAAATGGCTTTTCAAAAACTTGTATTAAAATCTGTGTCATGATTTGGAGGAGGAAATGTTCCATAAAATTAAGACTTTCTAAGCATACTTCAAAAGTACTGGGTTAAGAAGCAGCAAAGTGACATGAAACCTAGAGTTGTCAAATACAGAACACTGCATCTTAGAAAGAATAATTTCAGCTATTTAACTTCACTGCTGGTAACAACCACTTGGTAAAAAGGGAACAATGAAATAAAATGTCAATAGTACAACAGACCCTAAAGATACAAAAAGAAAAGAGAAAACATATCTTTAAATAAACTGATAGTGCATGTTCTATTAAGATAGGGTGCTCAAATCTAAAAAATATCTCAGAAATACAGGAGAAATAAAATTGAGTTCAATGGACTTCACAGAATTGTTTAATAAACCAGGTACATTCTGGAACATTTTTATGCGTCTCTGAAATGCAAAGGGCTGCCTACTTTCCATTGATGGATTGGCTAATCGTGAGCCTGATTTGACGTTTATAAAACTTTTGCTGAAATTCGATCAAGGAGCATTTTCACAGACTCTAAAGTTAACCACATCGTGATCCCTTGTGCTTCTGTAGGAGCACCTCTCAAGTTTTAGGCAGGTAGTTAGGAGGTTTTGGGGAGTGAAATTTTTACTTCACTTTCATCATACAAAGATTGTCTTCAGATTCCTGTGCTTTACTCTGATCACTTCGGCAGATCTAACTATAGTTCAGTGTTATATCAGCCAATCATTTAGGAAAAAAAAGTATTATATATCAAATACTAAAGCATTTGAGTAGAAAATAGATAATAAATCAGTAGGAATTCCATATACACAGCCAGGTTGCTAGATAGTCATCTGTCTTCATTCTGGTGCCCTACAGTACTTTAGATCTTCTGCAGGACCATGTGTCTCAGTCAGACTCTCATTCCTGCCGATTTCCAGATGAAGATCATCTCCCTGTCTAAATCAAACTTTTCTTTTTGTACGGAAAATAAGAACTTTGAATGAAGTCTTATGTTTTGTGAACTGTTTTGTTGAGGAAGGCAGAGGTGAGAAGTGAAACTTCAAAAACTCATGTAACATTCTTTGTTTTAGCATCAGAGAATTGGATTAATTACTCCCTGGGGCTTTCTGACTCCTGCAGGGACCATCTTTCAGACTAACTTCCAGGTCGAGGATTATACAGTGATCTCTAATAAACCCATAAAGATAATACGGTATTTACACAATTAAGTGTAGTCTTTGAATATTTTATGATGCACTGTACTGAATTCATCACACACGTGTATTAAGAACAAAAGCTGCTCCCAATTATTTCAAATTTATTTTGTTCAATGTCTTGTTAATGTAGACACCCCAAAATATCAATTCATCCTCACTGTGCATGAACTTAAACTACTAAAAGTAAAAATTAACATTTTCACGTTTTTTATATTTTAATTATTCATGAAAGCACTGCCAAGAAGCAAAAAAAAATAAAACACCCCACCCAATTCATGGAAAATTAATTACGAAAATATGCACTGATTTTTAGAATTTACCTTTATGCTCTATCTTATCTTTAATATTTTAACATAACATTTTTAATGGCTTCACTTTGATCAGCTCTTTTTAATTAACTTTAGAAATGTGTTTTACAGTACAGTCTTTATCAATTTTTTTATTTAGCTATTAACACGTTTTGCCTTCAACAGACCACTATCAGATTTCTATCGAGTCAAGCTTTGGTATATACCAAGGATCTTGATACATCTAGCAAGCAGTTAACCTCTTACCCCACACTCTCTTGTAACTGTGATTATGATGAATGAGTGGTTCGTTCTAAGCAATTCTGTTTTATGTCAATAAATGAATCAAACAGCATTGGTGTATGTGCATTAGGAAGACAGAGAGAAAATGAAGCTGTCTGTGGACACTTTAAAACCCTCACCCTTTTAAGTAATACGATCTGAAAAGTTAATGCTGATATAAACTGTTGGTATTGTTCATCTGTACTACAGAATAAGAAACCCTTTGTGTAATTTACATAGAATGAGAAATATTGTATACAATTTACTACTTGCAGTGTGGCTTAAAGAAAATTCTCTTTACAGCTTTTCCAAGATCCGGCACTGTAGTTATTAAGTGACCTGAGGCTTTGGGTTTGCGATGAACAAGCATTTTTTTCTAAGAATATTTTGGATCTGCAAATGCCAATTACTTGCAGAAAACCCATAAGACTCTGTCCAGATACAGTCTTCTATGAAAATTTCGCTTCCACGTTCTTAATTCAGCTTCTTAGCACAAGTATTTCCTAATAGATTCCTCTCTCCCAAGCATTGCATGCAACTCCAACAGCATAAATTGTTTGGATGACAATTTCCATTTTATTGCTTAGTACTTTTGTAAGGAATTTTTTAGTCAGCAGATGGATCTAGTGCATTATACGGATCTAATCCAGCACACGTATGAAGCTGCAGTAGAGCAAGGAGGTCCTCGCCCATATCCAGAGCATGACAATCCTTTGAAAAAGCATTTCTAGCAGCAGCTTCAACTAAATGGTTCAACTTCATTAAAAAGTAAGCAAAGACCACATGCATGACCTCTGTCTTTGTGCAGTGTGTCAGAAACTGGTTGGATAGTGCTCTCACCCTCAGTAGTGTCCTCATTTTAGTAAGCGCAAAAGAGTCTAATAGCATGAAACCCTTCGGGCTCATATGAATGAAAACTGTTATTCTGTAAATTTTCTCTTATGGCATACATTTCATTCTCCCTAAAGAATTGAAGATTTCTGTGTTATGTTAAATACCAAAATCCTAGAAGTAGTTTAAGTGCACTATTTGCTTATTACAAGAAAAAGTGGCTAAAATGAATACAATGCATATTGCTTCGACAATAAGTATCTACTAATTTATTTACTTACTACCAAGAAACAGTCTGTATGGTCAATAGAGAAGCAGCCAAAATAATGTCTGCTGCAGTCAGAAGGTAAACGGGAACTCAGATATGAACAGGCTTCTGTGCCAGCATCATGCAATAGACACTCCTTCTGTAAGAACTAGAAGTCCCTAGGTGACCTCCCACAATCACACAGCTTTAGAAAAATCCACACAGAGGAGTTCAGCAAACATCCCAGCTAGAAGCACAGGATGGGGAGAGAGAACTTCAGATACTAAAAGATAAACTTTTGTAGTTTTGATTGGACTTCTGTTCTCAGCAGATGAATGTCCCAGCCACATTTGTCTCTCCTTCAGTTCTTTTTCCACACCTTTCCTCTTCAGGGTTCTCTCCAACTACAAAGCTGTGGATGGATGCAACTATGCATCCATCTGTTAGACCTACACTGACAAATGTGCTTGGGCATCTACACACCACGTATTACTTGAGTGTAAAGAAACATCCTTTCCCCCTTTCATTTTGTTTCAACTCAATTGACTCTCTCAAGTTCATCTAAAACTCATGTATTTACAGAAGCTTTCTCAGACAAGAGAACTCTTCAAGGCAGGTGTCTTTCTTTTTTATTTATTTATACTTCATATTATATACTGGAAGTTTGTTTCTTATTAGAAAATTTGTGTCCTAATGTAGTGCAAGCGTTGCATAAAACGGTAAGATAGTGTTCCACTAGAAGCAGATTTTATATTTACCATTTATAAAATAATCCCAGGGAAACAGAGCTTCGAATTGCTGACAGGCTACTTCATGGTGCAACCACATCATTTTACATTGGTATATCACAAATGTTAGCAGGAAAGTAGGCAGAAGAGGATAAAGGCCTCTGGTACCTCCAAGCATACACGTGCCAAAAAAGTATGGATGTTTCAGCAAACAGAGTTTCTAGTAAGGCATCACTTTGCTTACTTAATAGGAATTTTGAAAGAATCAGCTCTCCGTAGAAAGGTAAGTGATAAACTGATAAACTCTTCCTTGACCTAAATGCTGACGAACAATTATATCTTATGAAGAGAAAAATGGAGATCAACATCTTAAGAACTAACTTCATTATATTGCTTTTCTAGAAAGTATAGACACTATATTTCCCAAATAAATTAACCGTAATTCAGCAGAACATCAGATGTCATCAGTTAAACCTGTAAAGATAAATAGTGCCAAAGCCACATATGTCTTCACTTGCTCCAAATAAGCTGTGCCTTCTTTGACTTTATCATGTAAATATTCACAATTTAATAGTTTTCTCCTTTTAAATCAGCTGGTACAAACACAAAGCACAAATCTATTTAGTTAGATGCTCCATGGTGTAAACAAACACACTTTCTAAGTTTTAAATAGAACTATTCCAAATTAAACCAAAAAAAAAGTATAAAAATTGCCTTTAAAATAAGATTAAGGAAAAAATACTAAATATTGAGTTTGAAGAAAAGCATACTTCTTGACGATGTGCTGACTGGAGTAAAAGTTTGAAAAAATAAAGTTTACCTACTCACTGTCTCAGTTTTATTGTGTTACAATGCATGTGCATGTGTGTGTCCTCTATTTAAATCTTCTTTGAAAAAAATTTGCTGCTATTTCTTTTTAAAGCAATTTGATTTCAGTCTCAAATCCAATTATATTATTTTCATGACATTTTTCGATACAGGCTTTTCACTGAAGAGCCGTTCTCACATGCAACTGATTTCGTGGGCTTTAACACCATTCATTTCAGGGGTTTTTTCCTCCTCTGTCAGTGTTTTCACTTTGTAGTCAAGTCAAAATAAAATGTTTACACAGGAACACAATAAAATGTTTAGACAGAAAAGGTCTTCCAGTTTACACTGGAACCCCTTTCCTACGAGGACAGGCTGAGAGAGTTGGACTTGTTCAGCCTGGAAAACAGAAGGCTCTGGGGAGCCCTTACAGGGGCCTTCCAGTACCTGAAGGGGGCCTACAAGAAGGCTGGGGAGGGACATTTACAAGGGCCTGCAGTGATAGGATGAGGGGTAGTGGTTGGAAGCTGGGAGAGGGCACGTTCAGACTAGATAGAAGGAAGAAGTTCTTCATTGTGAGGGCAGTGAGACACAGGAACAGGTTGCCCCAGGAAGCTGTGGCTGCACCCTCCCTGGCAGTGTTCAAGGCCAGGTTGGATGGAGCCTGGAGCAAGCTGGTCCAGTGGAAGATGTCCCTGCCCATGGCAGGGGGTTGGAACCAGGAGGTCTTTGAGGTGCCTTCCAACCCAAACCATTCTATGATTCTATGACTGAACTACTAGTAAAAAGGCATTTCTAATTGCTGGTGTACAAGAAAAATTTGTTTTAAATGCTGTCTTATTAGAGGACATCTATTTTGCCATCTGTAACTTTAAATAGCTATTGCAGTTTACTACTGGACAAACCTACTTGAGAAGAACGATTAAATAAATTAAACCATGTTAAGACCACATTCTTGAAAAAAGCAACCTTTAGTTAGGACAATTACTCTGTGGGCATAACACAAAAGCACAAATGTCACATTTTCCATGAAATTTACTTTTGTATGAATCATCAATCCTGTTTTCTCCTGAACAACGCTAGCCAAATATGACAAAAAAAACCCCAAAGTTGTCTGTACTGGATGATCCAAGTAATTACATGTTACAGCAGAATGCATCTATGACAAAACTTCAAAAAATTTGAGGAAAAAGTTATTATAGCCCCTGGTTGAAATAGCTTTGGTATAGAACTATAGCAGTATTTAGCTGATCTTACTGTGTTCCCATACAAAAAATATGCAGAGTCTCAAAGATCAATCTTCCTAGCACGATCTACACTCCTTCCCTTTGGAGTGTAGATCAAAACACACACACTATAAAAATATGCCCAAATATTATAGCATAACATGAAAAAGGTATACACTTCTCATTAGCATTTTTAAAATGCTGCTTAGAATTGAATCTTCTCAAAACTCCTTATATATGCAACCTCTTTGTCTTCCACACCAAATCCCCCAAAGCTCCCATCTTCTATGGTATCATTTGCTTAGGGTCTATTTGTTCAGCTTCAGGTCCTGATCCTGATTTCATCAGGTTCCATGGTCACCTCACATGAGTAAGTACTTGCAGAAATCAAGCCTTTAGATTGAAAGATACTTGAAGTAACAAGCCATCCTATTAGTCTATAAAGCACAGTTAAAATTTATGACATTGTAGATATTACTGTTACTGAATAGTAAGAGCCTGCATCTGCTGAACTAGTTATACTACCTACAGAATATTTGCAAGTTCAGAGAGGTACAATAGAGATTATTTAAGAAAATCTAAACCTGTATTACTATAGAATGTATACTTCAATCTTCTTTTCAGTATGTGAGGAAACACTGGGCTGAATCAATCAGTTGTACATCCTATATTTTGTTTTCAGTTTATGTGAACTTAAGGGTAATACATGTTCCTAGAGATACAGTGCTAAATACTAAAATAAGTCCTTCAATCAGAGAACAAGATCAGTTGGACATAGCGTTAGCTCCTCCAGGTATTCGTGTCAATGTGATTGAACTCAGTTGCAGAGAATACCTATAAAAGACGAGACTGTGGTTCATTTTGTACAGTCATTTTGTATAGTCATTTGCTTGGCTTTGTTTGCAAGGCTGCTGAACCACATTCCAGCTCTCATGGTCACAACATTTTAAGGTGTCTCAACTGTACTAACAACTTGTCCTGCAAAAACCAGTGTACAGTTGTGTGATAACAACAGCCCATAATTCTCATTAAAGTACCTATTTGATTGGCCTGAACGCAAACACTGTTTTCAAAGTACTTTTTATGTCAATTTTGTTTACCACAGCTTTTTGCCATTGTCAACCAAGAAAAGCAGGACTCAGATCAGGAGTCCACAATATAATTAGTGAAGCCCTTTATATGTTCATAACACTGCATGAACATGAATTAAACAATACCTAACAGGTTCTCACTCAATTAGCCTGGTACACACAAAGAAGTTCACCACAAATCTACCATTGTCTTTGTTTCATTGCTTTGATGGAAAGTATACTCCATATTGAGGTATTAAGACATACAGTTTGTATTGACTGATATATTATTATTTCCATCTATAGATGAGAAAAATGAGGCAAAGAAAGCCTAACTGATTGCTTGAAACAATCATGCAGTGGCAAAGCCAGGCAGAGTTACAACAAATTCCTCACTCTCAATTCAGTAATCACTTCACCTTGCCTTCTCAGAACTATTTTTCAACCGTAATATTTTTTATAAATGGTTTATTTTATTTTATAACAATTTTTTCTTTAAATATGACTGACAATGCTCATTAAAAAGATGCTGACCTGTAAATGAAGGAAACTGCAAATATAATAGCAAAACCATATATGAAAATGACCATTTGTAAAGAGGAAGGGTTAGTACAAATTGAACACATTTCCATATTGAGAGGAGCACCAGCCATATTTTTCCCTGATGAATGTAGTTTTATGAACATCTTTTTCCACAAATGATTGAATAAATATTTATTCATCAACTGTATTTGTGACTTAAGAGAACAAGCTGCATAGATTTGTTTCATTTATACTACATCATACAAGAGGTATTGCAATAATTTATATCGTATCAAGTCTATGTCCCATTAGATTTTTCTTACCATACTTGACTAAAGCTGAAGACTATCCAAAACAGCAATTCTGAAAGCTTCTATTTGTTCTGTAAATAGCTATCTTCCTCTCAGATCCCCTCCTCTAACTTTCCCTTTCTCAAAGCATTTATGCATAGGCCTAGTCCCATTTGCTTTATTTGAACTTGGGCATACACTGAAACACTCTTGGGCCATGGCCTAAATGACTACAGTCTCAGTCATTTTGCTTCAACCATGAAGGTCAGCTTTCTCCAGGGTATATAAAAATACATTCCCAGTTCAGCAGATACTGGTTGTCCTAGTGTTTCCTCAATAAACCCATGTAGCATTTCCTCTAAAAGCCCTGTCAGTTTTGAATCAGCCCAAATTCATTTCTAGAAATAATGTTCATCACAACAGCAAGATGCACTGCTATCATTAGCAAGTGTCACAACTAACGTGTTACTATAAGCAACCCTGTTCTCTCTTTATTGTTATTATTATTATTATTATTATGAAAACCGAAAGAAAGCCTGAAATAACAGGAACATTCACTGTTAATTTAAGCATCTGTAGCCCCTCTGAATAACTGAAGCATAAGTTGGTAGCAAAAACAATACAAAAATTTGTAAGTAGGTTGGTAGATTTCCTAATAACAGGACATTCTAAAACTGTGATATGACAGCGACATTTTAAAATAGCTTCCATTCTTCATGTTAAAGAGTATTAGAAAGATGCACATAACAGGAAAATCAATCAATAAATACTTACAAATACACAAGAAAATCAGCCCCAGCTCCCAGAAATCACTGGTAAATTGTTTTTGAATTCATGAAACTGATCTGAAAACATAAAAAGAAAAAAAGTTCAAACAAGAGAAAGCCCAGAATTGATAAATGTTACTTTTTTATATTATAGAATAGTTACAATTTTTAACTATAAACTAAATAAAACATAACAAAAGACTGTTGTCACTATTTCAGCCAAGTAATTTACACAGAATTTGTTTCCAGGAAGCCAATATCAAGAGAAACAATTATTTAATTGTTCTGCGTCTCACACCGTACCAACCCAGTCCATTATGGCTTCTAAGAACTGTCATAAATGCAAGCATGGTTATCTTTTAATAAGGAAAATAGCTGCAAGGGGCTTTTTTGGCTGGTTGGGGGTTTTGGGGGGTGTTTTTTGGCCTTTTTGTTTGTTTTCAAGTGTTAAAGAACATCCATTACTTTTTCTTCCTAAGTATTTTGAAAACAGCATTTTGCATCTTAACTGGTGTAAAATAACACTGTTTAGGTGTGTTTAACTGGAACCCATCTAAGGAAAAATTCATGCAGAAAGACTAACGATTTTGTTCTCCTACGGTCTAGATCCCGGTTAGAAGCTTAGCCTAAGTACAATGCGTTCACTATAAGGCATGATTAAATCCAACATTCTTTTTCCTGCATACCCCTCAGTTCTAGTTGGAAAGGTAACAGATGCAACTCAAACCCACAGAGCTCGCCTTATAAAATTCTTTAACCAGCACAATGACTCACTTTATGCCTCTAAATATCCATGGTTTCCTCTCTCCAGAACCCCCATGCATTAGAAGGTAGTTCAGTAGTTTATTTTTATTGTTTGGTCTACATACAGCACATTTTTAGTTCTTATGAAAACAAAGAAACTTTGTTTCACAGCCCTTGTTTTCTTCCAAAATGTGAGGATGGATATGGGTAACATTAAACTGAAAATAGTAATGGAGCCTGGGCAACTAGTTTAGGTCAAAACCTTTTTGTTCTCTGGGAGCTATCTGATTAATTTGCAGTTCATAAAACAGTGGGTGTAAGCTCAGTTTAAAAACATGTAACTATATTTAAGATGAAATCATCATTTTTGTTACCCTCCAGTAATCTTTAAGAAACACCTTCCCACAACATTTCTGTATCCTGAAGTGCACCAGCCACTACTGCACATTGCCTAGAGACAAGGAGAGAATACCAAACTTATCTTGATGTAGAATATCCTCCTTATTTCATACACCCACCCTGAAGTGCATATTATTCATTCCAACCAAGCCCTCCCCCATAGTGAAAGTACACATTAATTGTGTCTTCTCTCCTGTAATACCAACAGAGAGTCAACAAATCTCATTTCCTATATCAATGCAGCATTATTATATATTTTAAAAGCCAGTCTGAATCTCATTATCAGCTGATTTATGCCATTAGTGTGCTTTGGAGCCACCAATTAAACAAGGACAGTGGTTCATAAGGTCACAGTTAATTAATCTGAAAGAGTATAAATACACTTTAATGCACACCACATCGTGTAGACAATTTAGGAACAAAGCACCAAACCTTTATTCTGGGGAAGTAATTAGGGGGAAAGGTTAAATATACAAAATTTTAAATTTAGCTTTAGCACTCTGTTAATCTACCAGAAAAAAAAGTTCAGTTTGATAAAAAATCCTGCAGAGTAATACGTGTGTGAACCTTGATTCTTCCAGCAACAGTGCAAGTGAGGGAGAAGGCAGAACAGGGCTGACCGTTCCCAGTGATCCTGAAGGCTTGTGGCTCAGATAACACCTCAGAACTGGGAATCAGCTGCAGGCTTATCCATTACGTAGATGGTCAGGGCGGAAAAAAAACAAAACCAAAAAACCCAACCCCAAACAAGCCAGTCTATTCAAAACGGACTCATCTCAGCTAGACTGTTGTATTTAGTACATCATCATCCAAAAGTTACTTTTCCTTCAACCACATTCCCTTAGTAACTTGAATAAAATAGTGCAACCAAGTAAGTTTTCAGTAATAGCAATGATCTATCAACACAACCAGTGTATAAGTAAAATGTCAAAAAAAATATAATTGACCAGAAATAACTATTCACAGTGAAAATTCAAATAGGAGGTACCTGGGATTTATATGGAAGAAAATGATACCTGTTTCTTACTGCCTTGACTCATTTTACCCTGCACAGTTCCTTGCTCAAAAGATAGACAATATAGCTAACACACACACAAGACAAAAGTAAACCTTCTGACCTATTTAGATGAAGTAGTTGCTAACTATTTTTTTCTCTTTTACACCTGTAGTCTTACATTCTGTAGCCTCACATTACTTTTTTTTCTTTGTTGCTTTCCAGGTAAATTTTCTTACACTGAAAAAAACATAACTATTTTCTTATCCATGTAGAAACCCCTCTGTCCATCAAACACTAACATCATAAATTTCAATACAAAATTTCTATCACGTGTATACTATACAAATCACATAATTAATACTAACTTATTACATAAATAAAATAAACCAAGGACTAATACTATACAGGTCAGTAGATCCATGTAGATTTTTCGACCTATCTCTTTTATCAATAAAAGATTTGCACCGTGTTTTTAAAGGTGTTTGGGAGGCCAGCTCCCACTGACATTGAGAAGGCAGACCTAACCCTTTCAGAAGTCTAGCTCTTATTCTACTAGCTTAAACAATTTACACTCCCACTTTAGATGTCTTGGGTTAACTCCAGGTGACTAGACTACCCAGGTAAACAGTTGTTGCATAAACATATACAAGAATGGAGTTTTCTTTAAAGTATTCTGTTGATTTAATTGGTACAAGTCCCACCAGAAACTTCACTTAGATATTTTGCAGTTGAAATGCTCTCAAAACATTCTCAATACCTGCAATTTCTGCAGGTATTTCAGATGCTTGTTTGGAAAGTTGCTAGCATCCTTATCAAAGACTGGCTTGCTCAGTCCCACTAAGAAAGGGGAAAAATAAAGCTGCAAGAGCAACTTATGCTCTAATTTCAGGTACCTTTACCAAAAGATGTTTCATACTTGAATCGGCACATAGCACGAATGGAACAAAAAAGGTTATGTTTTCTTTTTCCTGTACTATAGCTGACTTTCTGTTCTACCACTATGTTAAAATGCCAAAACTTTTGGTGGCAGAGGAAAAAACACAGTGTAAAGACCTAAATCTGTGTACCAGTGACTCCAGTGCTCTGGTACCAATCACCATTTAAATCTACAAGTTGAAGCACGGCTGGAAGTCAGGGGAACTGAGGCAAAAGCACATGCAATATAGCAGATCTATATGAACGTACCGGCTGTACTTCTGTGACACTTTTCCAAGTCTTGGAAAGCAGAATAAAAAAAAACCCAAACAAAGTAAACTGCCAACACCATGAAAACACAAACCACAAAGACAGGGATTTACAAAAGGACCTAAGGGTGCAGGCAACCTGCTTCCAATGAAAATAGCAAAGGTTGATTATCTCCTTGTTTGCTTCAAAAATTCCATTTCAGAAAACCATAAAAAGGTTACATTTTAAATGAAAAGGTTTGCTGAAAAGCAAACACTGTAGCAGTTTTCATGGTTTTGACTGTTTATTTGTTTGGGGTTGTTTTTTTTAAAAACAGGGAGAGGTATCCTAACGTCAGGTAACATGAAATAAGATCAAGATCATTTCTCCAATGCCAAAAAGTCACAGGCCTGGCTTTAAAGAAGTGTTAATAAAGTTAACCATCTCTCACTGACCTGGCTAAGAATCAGTCATCCAACAATTTCACATAATCTTTCAAAATAACTCACTTTTCAAAAAGCTAAGCTTTTGCTTCTCTTCCAAATGCATACTGACACCAAGAGAACATGGACGTAAAAGAGATCATGTACATCACTAAATGACTGTAGGATCTTGTACACCCTAAGTGTTGTGAACCAAAGAAAATTCCATAAATAGCCAAATGTCACTTATGAAATAGTCCTCTTTTTGCCCAAACACTGTCAGCTCCAATAAATCCAAGAGATTTTAGTTTTGAGAACATACAATTTCACCACTTTGGGAAAGCAGAAAAAAAATTACTCAGTTTATAAAATCTTTAATTAAAATATTCTGATTCTTCTAAGATAGAGCCTCTACAGGTAGTCTGTATTTTCTGTGCACAGTCATCAGTGAGCATGAAGGAAGACTGCAAGTAAAAAATGGAAGCAGTTATTTAGTAAAAAGCATGGCATCGTGTTATATCATTTGAGAATGTGGCCTATGATTGTGGGCTGCTGGGACTAAAATATGTACTATTCAACAACTGTTAAAAAAACTATTTTCCGAATTATAGTATAATGTCAAATGAAAAAAAAAGGAATAATACAGAAACGACACGAAGTATTTCGGGCCTGAATCTCATAGCAATTTCACACTCTGAAATGGGCAAAATTTCACAACTGAAACAACATTAATGACCTGTAAGCCCCCAGCCACAATCACAAAAATGAAGAAGGCAGTAGGCTGATTATGATGAGATCCTTTGAGTTGGATTTCTAAAAATCTTACTTAAGTCAGTTTAAGGGCACAGTTTCAAGATGATTCAATGAAGACTGTTTTACTCATACATGGAAAACTCTTCATACATGATAATTTTGAAACAGGAAAATAAACAGAGTAATTAACCACTATAGATAAGACTTTCTACAAAAGAGAAAAGGAAATGCCTATTATCTTCCCTTTGTGTCACTTCTCTTCAATGGCCTGGGATTGTATTTTACTGCCTTTACTGGCTTGTTTCTTAAACTGTTTACTTTCCTTGGTTCCGCGCTTTAGCAAAAAAAAAAAAAAACAAAAAACCTAAAACCACACACACACAAAACAACAAAACAAAATCCAACCAAACGAAAACAACCATAATGTTGTTTCCTTAATGCTAGTCCACCTGCAATGATCCTCACTCGGATTTCTGTACTCTGTAGATTGCAGACAGATGATCTATCGAAGGAGGAATCAGAGCATATCACCTGTTACGCAAGCGGTCATTTTAAAATACATGTTGCGTCACAGTGAGGTAAGAACAACACAGTGCATACAATGTAAAAACCAGTCTCCAAAGCTCTGTATTCAGTCACTGCCTTTGCTATAGATTTTCTGCTCAATTTTCAGCAAAAGAGTTTCTTTGTGCTTCTTAGTTCCTTATTGACAAAAAGGAGCTACTAATTCTTCCTTCCGTAACAGCGATGCTTCACAATTCTACATACCAGAAGCTGTGATGTCGTTATTACAGAAACGAGGCAAAAAAATAACTAAATTAGGCTACATCTCCACAGAGTTTTGCAGGGAGATGTGAGCTCACCCTGCCCACACTCAGAGATGACTGGCCACAAACCCACTCTAATCCAGTTTAGCTATGGTTAGCACTTACGTAAACTACATGGCTTCCAGTTTAGAGCAACCTCACATCTGCCTACAAAAGCATGTCGACATACATATATAATAGATGATGTTTCTGTAAACTACCTCTCAAAAAAGGAACCCCATAAGTATCACCACTTTTGCCAAACCCCACGGCATGGTTCACAAGACAGTTGTTCCCTGTCTCTCCCAAAAGGGTATCGCTCAGTAGTGTCATCTTATCTGGCAGCATTATATTATATAACTGACTATACGAGCTCTTTGTGATCATATGCATTTGCAAAATTGCATTATGTCTTCAACAGGCAGCTTGTGAGGGTTTCTCTGCCGTGCGCCTGCGTATCTGTAAAGCATCTGATCACTACAGGACCCGAGCACACCTTTCAAAATTAAGGTCTTTTGGCTGTATCACTTCATAGCATAGCACCAGGTTAAGACTAAAAAGGATTTGATGAAAAGAGTACTACTGCCCATGTCCAACAACTAATTTAAATGTACTACTATACCTGCCACCAAAATTACACTTGAAAACACCAAAAACGTCAAGTTCACTGTGCAGATGAAAGAAATACCAAAATACGTATTTATTCTTTTACAGAAGAGGAAGGGGGCGAGCATTCCAGATCTGATTAGCTCTGTACTCATACTTTCAAGCAGATAAGAACCACAAGACATACACCACACCGCTTGGGAGGCTGAAGGGAGAGGAGGAACTCCAGCTATAACTCATGGGTTAGAGACAGCAAAAGCCTCCTCAGTGGCCCAGGGTAGGCTGGTAAGCACTGCTGGCTCCCTGCTCCCACATCAAGGGATTCAGATTTCCCAGCAGTTCCTGCACCAGCCCACTGCCACTCACATGATGTAGCTATGAGACAAAAAACACTTCTGAACCTCTTATGAGCTACGTGCCGTTTTAATAGCCACAGGCTGGGGCATTCCTGATCAATATGATTGAGTTAAAGAAAACAGAGAAGGCTTTCAAAACGGGTGTGCTTCTGCAGCATTGACATATACAGATCCATGCGCCGAAGGCACTACAAGGCAAATTAAGCCCAGAATGAAAAATTACAGCACTACAAACCCCAAGAAGTATGACTGGTGTTCCACATACCAGAAAACCTTCCAATATCTTGTACTGTGGGAAGGATACATCAAATGCAGAGAGTTTTACAGCAAATACAAACTGCACTCAGAAAGTTACCTTCTACACCTAGAGAAGCAGTGGTGTGCAGAGGACACGGCCTGGAAATGGCATCCAGGGTCACTCTTCAGAGACTCACACTTGTCACATAACCATGGAAATCAACCACACAAGGACTAATATGGCAGCTCCGGCACTGACCTGCATTATGATATTTGGCAATTTTTTTCTCTTCTCTCTCTCTGTGCCTCAACTGTACTCTCTCCCTTTGGAATGATATCTTTTTAATCTCTTCCGAGGTGTGTACAGGGACTTGCAACCATACCAGAGTCTCAGGGCTCTACTGTAACACAGTCTCACATGGGTTCTCTGGATACAACTTTAACACAAAATGGTGACAATTTTTTGTTTCTTGTATAATATTATTTCATAATTGCAAGAACACCACACATACTAGGAGCTGTTAGCCTACCACACCGAAGTATTTTTTCTCGACAAATTGTATTAAAATTAACAATACTGCTAGTAGTTTTTGGATCCTTTTATCGTTTGACTATGTCATGTGTCATGTTCCCAGGTCTTTCATATTCAGACCAATGTTTAAAGTAATTTTACTGAAGAATTGGCTTACTTTGTTTAAGAGAGGGTACATTCTTTCAGCTTAGTCATATTACCAAAAAGGACAGTATAAAAAGTATAAAATGTTATTCAAAATGTACTTTAGCACACAGTTAAGTCTCTTTAATTAGTTTCATGAGCCTGTCAGGATTGGACCAAACTGAAATTCAGTTGCACAACAGAATGGAATTGCATTGATTTGAATTCAATTCAACTCTCTATATTTACAGGTACATATTCATTTTATTCCCAACTTTTTAATATATTATCTATACTTTTTTATATATTTTATCTACAATTGCTGACCTCCTCTGAGCAAATAAACGGTCTTTTTGGAAAGAAAAATAAAAACAAGTTCCATGACTGTATTTTCCTTGTTAGACAACGCATCAAGAATCATGTAGATTTGGGAAGAGTTAAATAACATGTGAGGCTTTGAGTCATTGTACATCACTGCTCAAAGTCTGAGGCTGTTGCACACAGACCATGAAAAGGGTTTAGAACATAGCTGTTGATGAAGACACCAGGTTCTTTCACGGGACTTTGACTTGAACAATTTCTAAATTGTTCTTGCGCTACATTTACCAGATGCAAACTCCTTGGTTCAATTTTTGATAGTGTAACACCTACATATGCATAGGCAAGGCTTGGCATGGTAACAAACCTCTTAAACAGGGAACTAAAGCCCTCAAGCAGAAAGATACGTATGGGGGCGGGGGGAAGTGTTGATTGTGAAAGCCCAGTTTTACCACTATTTCCAAGAGCTGCAAATGATACGATAGCTGAAATGTCTAGCTGATATTTTAGAGATACCAACAATAATACTAGTGCATTGGAACACATTACTATGTTTAAAATTCCAGCATAAGTATACTGTACAGCATTTGGATTTGAAAATTCCCTGAAAATTGGACATTCAATCTGTCGCAGCTGCGGTACACCTAGGCAACAAAAAAATAGAGACTGGCGGTTTTGATTAAAAATTTTAAAAAAAAAAAAAAGAAGAAAAAAATGAAACAATGTATCTTTACTTTCAGCATTTAATGTAAAGAGATTGTGAGCCAAATGGCCAGGAGCTAAGTCAGATGTACACAAACTCACTTTTTTTCTGACAAATCTATTTTGTAATATGACAATAGAATACAAGTGTGTCATTTGCTCCCATTGAAACTAGCGTTAATCCAGACAAGATATTGGGGTTCTGTATTGGAGAGTACCATATTACCAAAGCTCAGATATTCAAAGCTAGTTAAGTAGGGCAAAAATATCGATTAGGCGGCCTTAAGAATGTCTGCCTTCAGGTCTACTTCCCTGGATTCCCTGAGGGACAAAACCTGTTTATTACAAATCTGGGGGGGTGGGGGGGGGGGGGGCTGGGGGAGGGGGGTGTCCCCAAAATGCTCAAACATGATAATTATAACTGAAATCTTCTTTTAAAAAAAAAAAAAAACTCAAATACTTACATCCCCTCTCAGCTCCAGTTTTTTAAATTAATTTCTCCTGACGCTATAACCAGAGAAAAGGAGGTCCAGGTGCTCTCATTTTAATTTCACTTTAGAAGAATCATAAGCAAATAAAACTTCTTTCTTCGAGGATCTGTTCAGTCAGTTAGAATCCCATCTTACATACATGTCCTCTGTCAGAAAACTGTTCCCCAAGTGTGTGGTACAGAGTGCAACCAGCAAGGATATGGCCTTATATTCTGCCCAAAGGACCATTCTATTTGTGATTATCTACAATAATCAGTACTGAAGATAATTCTCACCTGCTGGACAAATAAATCAAATGAAAAAATAAGAACCATGTTACCTCACCAAACCCTCAAAACAAAAACCTCTCAGCCTCCTTTCAGTCTCTCCTAAAGCATGACTACCTCATCAGTTAAAAAAGCAAGAAAAAAAATGTGTTTAATTAAGGCAAGATTACACCTTGAAACAGACATTTGTCTTCAACAGTAGAGCTATCAGTTTGATAAGAATTCAAGCTTTTGAGACAACGAGCTGAAGCCCTTGGTTTTTCTAGTTTTCAACTATGACATCTCTGTCAAAATCTTGTTTGTGATTTTGAACAGTACTTGTTCTTGTTGCATATCATGTAAAGATTTTGATTTCCTATTTTTTCTGCAACATTCAGCTCTGTAATATGTTTTGAAATCAGAACAATGTTCACCATAGAGGGAAATCCTTGAGGCAATACTGCCCATTAAATAAATGATATGATGACCCCTAACTCAAATTTATGTCAAACCCAGTCATGGGTACTAACAGTCAAGCAGGTTAAAATGCTAAAGCAATAATTTCTACCATTCCATAAAGATCAATCTTATGTTCATAGCCTGGTTTTTGTACTGTGTACAGAGATCACATGTTAGTAAACTGTTGATCTTAGTCAGAGGTGCCCTGCACTTTAGGACAGACTGTCCTAAGTTACAAATTTAAAGGCAAGTTTGGGGGAAGTGTTCTGTTTTTCACTTGCTGAAAACAATTCCTAGCCTCTTTAGGTAGTCATATAAAACCGTATCTCCAGGCATTTACTAGCATTGCTCAACATCTATGTGCCTCAGGCTATCTGCACCTGCCCTCAGCATGATACTGACAGGCAGCAATGAAAAGCTGACAGCTAGAGGGATGGCTACTAGGTACTTTGCATACAAGACTTCAAAAATGTAAATGGAATTCTGATCTTGAGGAAAAAAAAAAAAAGCTCACACAAAAAAACCCCAACACACCACACTCCAAAAGTTGGCAGTCTGGATAGCAAACCTAAAAGTTTCACCAAATTAACTCATCAGCCTGACATGTCTCATTACAAGATCTTATCACTGGTTTAACTAAACAAAATAAAATGAAGGAGGAAAGAAAAATAATACAGGGAATAACTTAGATTTCTTTAAAAAGAAAGCTCTTTAGCAAGTGCTTCAGATATGTTCTTGTCTTATGCTAAATGAAGCAGCTATTGCTGTGGAATTTTAGGGTGGTGTTTTCTCCATTTTCTTTTTAACGAACACCAGAGTGAACATTACAGCAAGATCCATTAGAAATCATTAGAGCACAAGTTATAACTACTCCCTGGCAACTATAAAGTATGTAGGTTCTTTTTTTTTTTTCTTTTTGTAAAATTTTCTGATTCCTCTATTTTACTTTAACTAGACATACTTTGCTTCTTTGAGATAGAAATTTCTCTTTTTCTGGCATATGCACCCTTTGGAATGCAGTGCAAAGTTACTTACTTATGTATAAGTAAAGTTACAAGAAAAACTTTCTGGGAAATCAAGGGAAAAGAAAATGTTTAAAATCTCAGCCAATGCTACACTCAAGAAGTAAAAGCATATTCATAGATCTTTCCCACCTGACAAAGTTTTTAATCCTCATTCTTCTCTTTCTTCATTTAAGAAACTGTAAAATGTTAGTGTTCCAATGATCACATTTATAATTTCAGTTATTTTATTGCTAACTACTCCTTGTTTCCAAATAACTTAATCCGCTTTCTTTCAACTAAGAGCATTTGGGTGGTACTGCAGGTCGCAGCTATGTTCAAGATCCCATTGTTCTCAGTGCAGTGTAAATTGCCATAAAGGGTCTTAAAAGTGTAGAGTTCTGAGAGGACACGCATTTTGAAAATATCAGCAGACACACTATTCCATGTGAATAAATATGGTACCTCAAAGAAATATATCAAACCCTAGGGACTCCCCTGAATTCATAGGAAGGCATGGATATATTTGGAATGCAGCATTAAAACCTGGCTGTACCCGATTTGTCACAGAACAGCAATGATTCTAATGGGTCTAGGATTTTGCTCTTTATTCTGCAAATCCAATGAGATAGTGAACCTCTTAGAATAAATTTTCAAAATTTGGCTAAATTATCACTACCTGATAACTCACTGCAAAGTCAGACAATACTACTATTAATCACCACAATAATATATTCTGCACCTATTTGATTTTTCCAGGTGAAATTTTAAAGTACCTTACAAGACAATAAATATCTAAATATACTACAGTTGGATGATACTTTCCTTTCTACAGAGTGCCAACATAAAGTTTTAAACCATAATTTGAGGATCTAGGAGGAAGATCAAGCAACACACATTTCTAATACTGACACCCTGTACTGGGGTCGTTTGTGCAATTAAGCAACACCTAAATAGCAAGTCACCTCCTTGAAAAGCAGGGAATAAGATTCTACTCAATAAGATCAGAGACAGCATAACCCCAGCCAAAGCCATGTTGAGCTCTGCGAAGAATCAGTAAAAATACCATTAAAATATTTTAAAAGTTATAAATATAAAAAAATACATTACTCTTAGAAGTCAGATGAATCCTCTCTGTAAGCATGCTGACTCCGATTTTAAGATGAACTAATCACAAGTTCCTTAAGTGTATGTACAAAAATTAAGAGATAATTATATAAAAAAATTTACAAAGTGGCTCAATGCCAAGAAGAGAGTCTCCCATCAATCATATATGATACTCTTCTTAATATCTCTCCCTACCTGGAGAAGCAGCTGTGCTCTATAGCAAGTCCCAACAATCTTTAAAACCTGGCTCCTGCAGACACAATAAGAGGATCTGAAAACATAACCAATTAGGCCCTTCTGGTTTTGTTCACTGTTATATGGCGACATAAGAAGCAGGATTCTAGCATTTTATAAAACTCAAATTTCACAGCATTTCACAGTTGCATCAGCCCAACCCTACAGAAGCCGAAGAACTCGCATGATTCAAGTGATGGCTATACTTGGCCTCGTTATCTCAACTATGCCTCACCAAGATGTATTTCAACAAGCTGACCCTATAATCACACTACAGTCAATGGTGAAGCTCTCAATGATTTCAATGACAATAACAACTAGACTTTCAGACAAGGGTAATACTATTCTAGAGGAAGCAAATACTAACCTCACTAGGTTCTCTTACATCACTAGGATTTAGCAAACATATCACACAAATGCAAAAAAAAAAAAAAAAAATTGTATGCGAAACCATTCAAATACGTACAAAGCGCTCTGTGATACAGCACACAAATTACTGCTATGCTGTTATTAGGGCTGGCTGGACGGTATTAGAAGTCACATTTTAACATTGCAGAAGCAAATCAAGCAACACTTCAAACTTGGATGGACTTTATGAAATCAAGCAGAGTTATAAAATGTACTGTGTGACCTGGTATCCAATTTTTTAGGTTCTCTACTCTCTAAATGTGGCCTGTCCAAACTGCTCCAATGGGAAAATCTTCTAAAAGAATAGGCCACTCTTGAGCCATCTCAGACTAGACGAAGAAAATAAATATCATCATTATACACCTGAACCCAAAATGTAGGATATATATTCATATTGTAGGAGAATTACACATTAACAGCACACTGTGAAAACTGAGCATGCTGGGAAAATATCGAGCTACTTGAACAAAACCAGTATTGTTCATAATACAGTTTTTCCACTTTGGAAACATAATTTGTCACCCTTTCTATTAAGACCAAGTATTCAGAGTTTCAGATACTCCTACAGAGAAGTTAAGTAGGTTTTATTCAGATACATTCAAAGAAATATACTGTTCTTTCTTTTCTGTGTCTGAAAATAACTTGTCCACTCTGATAAAAAGTATGCTGCTAGGGAGGTAGGTAATTAAGCCTTCAGAGTTTGCCATCCATTAAAACTTGGTGATCCCACCCAAAGCGCTTCATCATCAGAACCATCTGGTGTTCTTTCTGCACAATTACCAAAATACAGAACATATTTTGACTTGGCACTAGCATTTGGTAGACACTTTAGTCATTTTATAAGCAACAAGACAGCATCTTGCCAAAGCACGGCCTCAAAAGGAAATTCCAATACACCAGAGTCTGACTTCTATCCTAGGAAGTGCTACCAGAATAGAAAGAAGGAATGTCTTCACCTTCAGCTAATGTCCTTGCCTTCACAGACAAGATACCTCTTACCAGTTTCATTACTCTATGTTTTCTCTATATGTTGATGATTCAGAGCATTATCTAACAGATTAGGACCAAAGTGAATTGCCTCTAGTTTGAGGCACAGTTTCTTTTAAGATGTCTGGCTCTAAAATCAATCTAGTGATCCACCAGAAATTAAACGATTAGAAGTAAAAGGAACCAAAGCCATTTCACAATAATACTCTGAAGAACAATATCAATAATATTTCACATCATACTCTCCCACCACATTCTTTCAGCGCCTGCACATACAGTAATAATATGAGCACAGCTCTAAATGTAGGAAAGTCTGAAAAACAAAAGGAGAAGACAGGAATACGAACTACTCTTGAATGATACTTGACTTTTTTGGCTCTTAGTTTTCAATATCTATGTAAAAGAAATCGTGATGAGAACATCAAACATACTTCCAAAGGCATTAAGAAGCCTGTCTTGCAGCTTGCCTTTAGTTCACTAGTTTTACTCATTTCTGCCAGTAAAATTTGTGGCAAAAGACGAAGTAATGATGTTATTCTCAGCTTTTTCAGCATGAAAAAAAAAAAAAACAGAGAGCTCAATTGAAGTGATGACCAATAATTCTCAAACTTAGACATTTCAGTTACTTTTGGGAATTCTGACTATAGGTCTACATTTAATGTCCCTTACCTAGAAGCATGTATGCCCCATATTCAAGCACACAAAATTATGCAAACCTATTGGAACATAAAATCTAAGGAATTTACTTTATATATAATCCTAGGTGGAAAAAAATGCTTCTCTCAAAGACTTCTACTTATTGAACAGACAGTATTAATTTGGTTGGTGTCAAAATGGGTCAATTGCTCTGAAATTAGTGAAAATATATGAAAAAACAACCGGCAAATATTTTTAAAAATAGAGCAGCGTAGAAAATATATCCCAAATGTCAACTGCGTGTTTCACAGCAAACAAATAACCTGCTGCACTCCATATGGCACAGAAACCTTGAAGTACCACATTAATACATAAACCAGAAAACACAGGTTTTCAAATCAAAATTACCCTACCAGGACGTGGATTTGCACCTATCAAAATTTCCATAGACATAAATTGGACAGATACAGCAAAAGAGTAATAGATTAGGTAATTGTAGACATGGAGAACTGAACAAAATTTTACCCCCAAATTAGTAAGAGTTATATAAGAAATTTGAATGGAAATTAAACAAGCTATTATTACAAGTAACTCTGCAAAGTTACCCCTCCACACAACAACATTCTGAAGAAACAAGTCTAATGAAATTATAACAGTAAGATGTAAAGAAGAGATGGATAAAATATGTAATCACACAAAAATATATCTGCACAGTAGTAAAAGGCAGTGGAACTCATGAAAGTGAGAAATTAGAAACAGCCAATTCGGAGAAGAGATCTATGAGTGTATATGGCAATCTGAGGAATTACAATCATGTTCATCCTTATTAGACAAGCCATCAGACAGACAAAATGTAATATAGGAGCAAGTAAATAAACATTTGGCTACATACAGTGGCATTCTCACTGGGTGACACTCCAAAGAGTGTATGTCTCCCCTGCTGGCAAAAACAAACTGCACATTACATCCTTATTTTTATCCAGCATCTCAGAGCAGATTTCCTAACATCAGAGATTTAAAAAATAAATATGGTTTATTTATTCCCCCAAGGTTTTTTCCCTTCAATTTTATCACGGGTAACAATATTATAACAAGTAGCAAATTGTTGTCAAGTAACATTCTCGTATTTTTTGAGCATCACCTCAAAAGTCTTAAGTCTCTACCAAAAAGTGAAACGAACAAAAGTATTTACTTGCCACATTACAAAAGCATTATGGGGCATCTCTGTTATTTCAACTACTGTCATCACAGTGACATGTAACAACAACAACGTGATGATAATACACCATCCCCAAAAAAACCAATCAAATTAAAACACATACAACTAAGAGAGAAGTCACCCAACTTACACTTAGAATTCTGAGCAATTTCTATAACGTCAGAAAAACTTTCACAGGGAAAGATGTTGGTGCTTTCAGGGCAGTGGAATTAATATTTTGGTTTACATTTCACAGCATCTAGAAAAGGCCAAGCACAATAGAGCAGATCCACTAATGTGTTACTTCAGTTTTATTACATGTTAACTTCACAGAAACAGTGGAGTCTCATTTGCTATGAGACTAAGTAATTAGGTCTAATGCTTGCCTTAAAAAAAAAAAAAAAAAAAAAAAAAGACATTCTAACTTCTCCATCTCACTTTTAAAAAAATCTAAAATCTGTATATGGTAGGTCCTTGCTTTAACTTTTCTAATAAAACTAACAGTTTACCATTATAAAAGTGATACATTCTGTCATATTTTTGATGCAAATTCTGTACAAGCAATGACACGAGATATTCATAGTCCTAAATTCCTCAAGCACGTTAGGAGTGAATCACCAGCTCTAAAAAACAGTTTTTGCAAAGCGTATGAGCTAGTCATGAGCCCAGCGCATGGTCATTTCTACAATTGTGCTCTAATGAAAGTGAGAAGAAGCTACTGGATATAAACAGAACAAGATATATTGTCTGGCCCTATTCTTACCCACCCAAATGGGAGCAGGACTCAGCAGAGATTTCCCACGTCCTCCCCACGCACAAGTATATGCACTTCTGTATGTTTTGGCCTTCACAACTTTGAATCAGAAACCAGGATCAGCCCAGAAATAATTGCAGTCTGCTTTTCACAGAAACATAATTTCCTTGTTATGCCTTGCTATAGTTATATATCTTGTAACGTTATTCTTGTCACAACCTAAAAACCTGCAGCGCTTTTTTTTTTGCTTCAGAATGGATTCTGCCTTCAGCTGCAAACTCGAAGTTCCCACAGAAGCCACAGTGGTTGCACACTGGTGTACCAGGAAAAACAGAACTCACACTTTGAGCTAATCATATCCTATGTATTAACATACTTTTACAGTAACATAATACACACAGTTTATGTCGTGATTTAAGAACTAAAAACTAATCATATGTAAAATTAGGCCATTCAAGAAATAAATGCCGAATAAGTTGGAATTAGAGCTCTATATGCACCATTCAATTCTTGCACTTGCATCAGTGAACTGGAAAAGCTCGGTAAGCCAGCGAGGCTTAGGTATGGAAGATGACACTCCAGAAGTGACCACAATCCCCTCTCCTTTAAACAATTAAAACAATCCTGCCATTTAATGACAACAAACAGGGAAGAAGGAAAAAGGAAAGAGGAAGGACAGAATAAGGAAATAAATCCTTAACTGTATAGCTCAGAAGGACATTTTATTTCAGGGTCTGGTCAAAAATTACTCCATTCTGTTTAATTCTGAATGCATCTGTAGTTCCTCCTTGTCTATTAATTAATTATAATACACAATTCTATGAGAGAAGATAATGACTTTTCTAAACCTCAAATAAAAAAAGCTGGAGTCTGCCAATAACAAAATGTATTTATCTTCTAATATGTGTTTCTCAGCTTCCCACATACTTATTAGGAAGCAATTCTATCACTGTCTGGCTCCAAAACATTTGTATTGAACTAAACACACAATTTTTCACTAAACTTAGTGTAGATATTTTCCTGGAATTTGGAACTTCAAGTCAGTCACATGATAAACTAATCTAGAGTATCGTCAATTGATCCTTGTATGATCAGGTTACAGCCAGCCGTATGAGTCTTAGCAAATTATTGTGCTGCTTATACTATGGCATCAGCAGTCTTTAGTTGATTTTCTAGCTACTTGGCTGTCAGTTAGAATGAAATTTTCATCGGTTCTTTTGATGAACAGAGGATATAAAAGCTGAGCTGTCATCTGTGACAGACCAACTGCTTTTGGGGTTATTATTTTAGTTAGACTATATAACTTCAAATTATAAAACATTTTTCTACACATATATTTACATTCACAACTAGCCAGATACACACAAAATACTCCTGAATCAAGAGATATTCAAGAAAAATTAGAACATGACTGTTTATCTTTCTTCAACTTTTAAAATCCTAAGGGAACCTATAAGCTCAGTCTTTTTTTCCCTACTATTTTTTTTCCTCCCTCCTTTTTATGAACAGAAATCCTGTCACACCAATATATTTTTGGCCAGACAACTGCATTCAAAACTACCATACTGGGTAGACTTTCGGATACTATTTGTAATACTGAACAAATACGACAGCATGAACAGAACTCTGTTCCTATGAAAGGTGGAAGACAGCGCAGAGAAGCAGGGACACCGGGAATCCTGCATATGCAAAGGAAAAAGATAGCCAAGTCTTTCAAGGAAAAGAAAGCTGAAATAAGAATATACACAACTGTACCAAACTGCAGCATCTTTTGAAAAGTATGTAAAGTAAATCTGCCCTTAAAGTAGCCACTAATTTTGTAAGACTCCATCTTGAGATGACCCTGGTTTTCCTAAAGGTTGTGCCAAAAACTGGTTCTACAGAGTCTCAAGTTTAACCCTAAAAACAAAAGCACACACAATTAGTTTTGCATTAAAAATATTGACATTTCATATCTTATGGGCTGCTGGAAATACACGGAACAAATTCCTTGAACTTGCAAGCTAGGTAATAGGTATAAGGAACAATCAACCAATAGCAAATTAATCCAAGTATGCAATTTTAACATAGCTTTAAAGAGAGAAAAATAACCTACTATAAAGAGGGAGGAAAAAATACAACTGACACTAAAGAAAACAGCTGGGTTGTGTAAGAGGACTAAGAAATAGCAACAGTAGCATATTTGGCCTGTTTCAGGCCCTTAGCAAAGGTGTTCACCCTCTAAAAAAATGAATGGAAAATCAAAAATTCAGGCAGACATAAAATATACAAAATGTATCTTTTCATAGATGCAGATATCTAAATATCTGTTTAATTACAGAGGAGAGCGAACAGGCTATTTAACAAACTGGAGAAACCAAAATCTTATTGAAAGATGCTGTTCTTACAGGAAATCTGAACTAGAAAGGTGCTGCCGCATAAATGGATTAGCTGTTTGTGTGTGTACACAGTTTGAGACGGCCTGGAGGAGTAACAGGGCTGGTAGGGCCACAGACCTGACTAAAGGCCGTCAGGGAGGACCTGCAGTTTCAGTAGCTAGCGAAGCCATACAACTTCTGTATGGGCTGCAAGAGACAGACTGCAGTACATCCTCTGACTCTGTGCTGTCCTTGCCATGGAAGTTCATTCGCACAGTTCCTGGCAAGCCTACTCTTATTTGCAAAGCTAATCTGGACCAGCGTTGCTGCTGGGGAGAGTGAGAATGCGTGCAGGTGAAGAATTTGACTCTCCATCCTTAAGTGCATTCGACAGACTTGCACAAGTGATGTGCCTGAATGAACTACTCACCAAAACTGAGTATCTTAAGCAGCAAACCAATAGCCTCAGCTGTATGCAAAAGCAGATGAGAAGTACCCACACATGTGGAAGATGCAGGGATACTTTCGTAAGGTATCCCTGGTTTTGTCAAGTCTTACCTATAACTGTACTACAACTGCCTTTTAACATATAATTTCTTAAAGACATCTGAAATGTCCTTATTTTACACAGCACATCATGAATACTCAAATAACCAGAAAAAAAGTTCTTTCACAGTAAAAGAATAATAATATATGGCCAGGTGATGGCTCAAATCAAAACACTGATCCTTACTCTTTCAGTGCAAATAATAGGAAGGATTAAATTGCTGATAACACTCAAATAGAGCACTGCTTTATTTTCAGACCTGAAGTAGGTAAGATTTCTCCACCACAAAACCTGCAAGTAGAACCCTCGTGAATTATGAAGGTCCTTCCTTTTTAAACAAATTTAGAAAATGTAATCATCCTTCACAGGTGAGATATTCTGTTTATTCTATGGAGAATCATTTCAGTCTAAATTAAACTCTTCAAATGGTTTTGATGATTGCTGCAATAAGGACACAACAGGGAAAAGATCTGGGAAGAGAATAACACGTGTTAGATGAATGGCTGACAGAAATATTTCTAGTATATGAAAACCACCGCTGTTTTTTTTAAACCAAATATCAGTATTATTTTTTCAAAGCATAAAAACTAACGCTGTTTATCTGTCCTAAGTGAAAACGCCAATCTGCACGCTCCTTCAATGTGTACTGAGTACTTCAAAGATAAATAAAAGATATAGATTTTCAGCATTCAAAAAAACCACCAGTGGTACAAAGACGCCTTCTAGATACCAGACTCAGAAACCCCTGCCATTTAAAAGTGAGGGCTTTTTGGGTATCTTGACCTTGTATGGCCAAACACAAGGCAGAGTGAAGATGGCTTGTTTGTTAAAAATTTGAGACATAAGTCCTGCCACAGATTGCTTAGAATCTAAACAACTCAGAATCTAAATTAGATTTTGATAAGACCAGTAGTGACAAAAAAAAAAAAAAAAACCACAAAGAAAGAGGTTAAAAGCACAACACAAATCTCTGGCATTCTGTTTTTTCTGACCCTAACCTCAAACCTCGCTGACAGAAAGAACATAACTAAACAGATGCCCATCAAAACCTCGTGGAAAGGATTGTTTCACATGTTCCCCTCTTCCAAGCTCTCTCTAAATCCGTATTTGTTTAACAGTGCGATTAAGAACACTACCGTCAGTAGTCAAGGAAAATGCTAATATAAAGCCACAGAACTACACCATTACTGAAAAACTGGTGCAGACATCATACTACAGATTTTGGGGTTTTGTAGTATGACATGCCTGCCAGTTCATGACTTAAATTATCTCAACAGACAATATTTTTTAAAGAGAAATTTCAAAAGAATAACCAGGAATACTGAGATCCAGGTGACTTAAAAACAGCTGTGTAAGGCACCCTACAAGTTGTCTTTCCAACCTGTAACTTGCTCAGCCTGGTGCTAATGCTCTCATTTCCAAGGAATAGTCAGTGACCCTTTACACACTGCTCAAGGTAAACTGCAGTAAACTCTGTTTGTCAAGTGTCTTCTGTAAGAATCATTTGTCTTTCTTAACGACATTCGCTTTCCATAGCAATGTACTCCCTGGAGGCTTTCTTGTACATACCAAGCAGTCAACAAATGGGCTGAAGAAGAGGGTGAAGACCAAGACAGGCTCATTTCACCTCCCTGGATGATGTTCCCATGGAGACTCTTTACAAAAGACAATGCAGCTCCAGGCTGCACGATTTGCACTATTTAGCCTCCTCTGTAATGAAGAAGTCTCACTGAAACCAGAGTGTTCTTGCTAGTATAGTCGATGAAACAGGCACACTGACAAAGGTCGGATCCAGACATACGGGGTTTCTGCACAGCAGTGCTCAGTCTGCTGCTGGTCCTGAGAACTTTGCCGGGTCTATGGACAAGATTTGAGGGTTACTGTACAGTGCAGTCACTGTCCTCTTCATTACAGTAGGATAATGGGAACACAAGGTATGAGCCTGCTGGCAGACTCAAAACAGAAGAGCTGAACCGCAGCTTAGCATTAGACCCTTAAGGCAAGAGAAGGAACTGAGGAAAAGGACCTTGGACATTGCTCTTTCTAGTGGATCAGTTTGTAGTATGAAGCTTTTGGAAGATAAGGGGTCCAACCTACAGAAGGGTCATAGGTCTAAAGTTACCATTGTACATAATTAGGCAATAAGAAGCTTATTATATGCCTGATTGAGTACCTCATAATTAAGGGCTTGTTCCAAAGCCTGTTTAAGTCAATAGGAATCTTTCTATTGACTTCAAAGGGACTTTTGATCAAGCCCTGCCTACCTAGTAGGGCACCTCTCTCCCCATGTCATAACTTAGCCGTTGCCATCAGGAGGTATTCAAACTGACATTCTCATGGCTCAACCACAAGGGTGCTGGTGGGAGGACACTTTCTTTTCAGGACATTTGACCTCATTTTGTAACTCCAGCCAATGGCTGATCTTCAGTAGCTGGGACATCTACTTGGTCATAAGAGAAAAAACTCATTGACATGACTTGAGGGAAAGGGTAGCACTGAGACCGCTTGTGTTAACTGGGTCTCATTTTTGCTGATGCACATACAACAACATTGACTATTGGCACAGAATACAGAATGTACACACATATTTTTCAATCCAAACAAAAGATACGGAGGAATGACAAAGTTCCCTCTAATACACATAATGCATTATTTATATACTTCCCTGTCCATTAGGCAGTATCACATAACAATCCTTTATACAGTTACACATTTCTGCATACATATTAATTCTGAAAATGCATACTGTGTGGCCACACTGTAACTTGTCACTGACAGACATTGTGGAAATCCGCCTTATTTCATGGATCATTGATCCAATGTGTAAATCCTTCTTAGCTTGCAAGCCATTGACCAGATAAACCATAAGGGCTCCAAAGGGAAAGAGCCTTTCTGGTCTGTCAAGCAAATTCAGCAGTAGCACATGTACTTCAAATCCACATGCGAAAACCTCTTTGAAATTAGGGTCCTGATCCTGCAAATCCTTATGCCCATAACCTATAAGTCAACCCTATACAAGTCTAATACGTTTATCAGGCACCCCTAGAAAAACAACGTTGCGCTATTCATGATAAATGTTTGTTTCCAGAATCAAGACCTAAATACAATTAGGAGAATAATGTCTTGAAATAATTCAGCCTTTTAAGATTTTCCACTCAAAATAAATAAATACTATGTACTACATGAAATAGAAAAAAAAAAAATGTAACTTTTTAAACTAATAAGTGGGAAAACTTGCATCTACATATACTGACTTTTTAATTTGTGTACTCTCCTAACTTTCAAAACAGCTAATTGGACTTTTCCACCATCTTTGATACTATTAAAAAAAATCACAGATTTTAAGCCAATTCTGCAAATTTACTCCTATGAATCAGCAGTTGAATGCCTTTGAAAACGTATCTGCTAGTAATGCAGTCAATGCTCTTAAAATAATATTTTGCCTTTTAAGCATTTTGTTAGATAACCTATATTTTCCTTAATTTCAGATCTGAGGCAAATACGAATTCAAACTACAGAAACATAAATGTTATTTTCTGTGGTGCTGGCATACTGTTATTTTCCAGATCACCCTAACATGAGGTAACTATTATCGATTGTGAAAGCACAACAGGTGGGTCACATGAAAGGTCACATTAGTTTTGTTCACAGGGCCAAACAGAAGGTTTTCATTATCCTTAATAAAAACAGAAGCAAGTAATAAAATATATCATTGCAATAACATATCTCTCCATTCATATGCAATAACCTCATACATTAGATCCTACCATTTCAAAATACTGCTGTTGGCTCCAGCAGCACGATTATTTTTGCGGTTGCTACTTATAAAAATAATATTATAAATCATAGTTTGACTTGCAAATTTCCACACTGTTCTTTTGAACTGCTTTTTGAAATGTTTTTCTGGACAAACCTTCTCAAAGTGTAAGTTCACTTAGAAATATTAAGCACTTTAAATGGTCAATAAGGCAGCAAAGACTTTTAGTAATTCCTGTCATTAGTGTAATAGCAAATCATGGTACCTAGAAGTAGTTAGGCACCTTGTTCAAATCCTGATGGTAAATTAAAGTAGAGTCATAACTCAGACATGATGTAAAAAAGTCAAAACGTATTAGATCCATTCACAACAGTCTTCAGGACAAACTGGTTGACCAGCTCCATTCTGCTTGAAACACACATGTATGTACACGTACACACACCTGTGCTCTCATCGGTGCACCAGCTTGGATAACAAAGGTTTATAATTTAAATTAGATATAACATATTCTTGCATCTACTGAAACCATATTTTATTTTTGTCACTTCAATTTCTCGTCTTAAATACATTTCAATAAAAATAAAAGGCAGCCTGTATTTAAAAGAGCATCAGTCAGTCACTTTTAACATCCATTTCAGAGAGAATGGTTAATATTTTCTGTTTCCTTCCAGATAAATACATTTCTAACTTAAATCTTACTTTTATTTATTTCTAAATGATGCCTAAATATTTCTAGGCTGAATGATAATCAGTAAATTGGCTTTTCTAACCAGATTATTTTCCCAACTCCTTCTTTTGCTGCTATACATCACCATCTCAGGATGAAACTGGATATATGTAGAACTGAAACCAAAAGGTATAAAATAAATTTGCATTTGCATAAAACATTATTTCCCAAAGTAACATGGGTTACAGGCATGAGTAGCAACAGTCCAGTGCCTTCCCGTTGATACTATAGCAACAAAGAGAAGGCCTGCTCTTGAAAGCCGTAACTTCTTATCAGAAAGCAACATGTGTTATTGGAAGCAGCAAATGTATGGAACAATGTACAGCTATCTGTGAATGCAAAACGGCTTTTGAGTCTGGTTCCAAAAAAATGAGCTGCTTATCAGTCTGTCACCTAACTGTGCAAAGCTCATCTTGGGGCATGTTGTGACTGCAGAGTGACTCGCAGTCTTGCAGCGAGGCAGCCGCAGCAGATGCAGGGCCTCACTCCCCAGAGCCCCGCATTCCTACAAGTTTTAGGACAACGCGTTTCTTTTCAGAGCCACACCTGCTGGCACTCCTGGCAGGCTGTTTTGTCACGTGCAGGCTTAACAGGTTTAAAAATCTTTCTCACAATTTGAAAATATTAAGCTGCAACTTCACGCTTTTTCACACCTTAGTCCTCCCCCCTCACAGCCTGATGTGCCAATATTAAAAATCCTAGAACATACACCACTAAGTATATTTCCATGTTGGGTGAGGCAAGGGTGCGGAGGATCTCAAGCATTTTAGGTCAGGGAAAAAAAAAGTCTCCTCAGTTACAGTGTATCTGATACAGACACACGCTGTGTGGTATTCTCCAGCTTACAGCCTTTGCCAAAAATCTTTATCTATAAAGTGCTAAAGTAAAAATAGTGGTAGGTAAATAATTTAGATATATAAAAAAAAAAATGTACCTTGAAAGCATAGTTTGACCAAACAAAACGTGTTTTATTCTCTTTCTGCTTAAGCTAAAGATTCCAAGGAGTTACTGGAATTATTCCAATCAATTTAGATAACCAAATTTGTATTTCACTTTTTGCTTACATTTCTGTACGCTCCGTAATGAAACTAGTTTTCAAAAAGAAATATAATTCAAAAAAAAAAAAAAAGAAAAAAAGTCCTCTAATTGTCTCTGTGAACTTTAGAATAAATCAGTACTTTTTGACAAATTGTATAAAACCACAGTGATAGAGTGGTAAAAAGGCTTTTTACCTCACATATCCCAAGGAAACGCAAAGCTAAATGGACCTAATCTAAAACATGGTATATAGCTGACATTTTGTAAAGAAAGCCTGGTGTAAAAAATAAAAACATTGGAGGAAAATTTTCAAAGTCAATAACATGATTTATATGATTTACAAAAGGTCAGTCCTTTCTGGACAATCTTTTGAAAGATTTACGATATTTACAATTCAGCTGTTTCTACATCTTTCATGGTATTGGCACATTCAATTGAATATTTAGTTTCTTCAGTGCTCATATCAAAGCATTATCTACGTTACAGTTAAAAGGGGGGACCTATGTACAAATGGCTTATAATCAGGTATGGTCCCACCTGCACTATTGACTGTTCCTCTGAGAATCCATGAGTAATCAGATTTGTTATAAGTGTAGGGTGAATAAAAGGTAGTGCTGTGGTAAGATTGGCACCTATGGCGGCTGTTTCTAAAACGTACCTGGTAAAGCAGCTGAAACAGGAGCACCTAAAGCAAGACTCCTAAATTCCTGTTGTAGCCGCCAAGACAAAGGTGGCCTGATTTTGAGAGGTGTTTGGCAAACATCTCTTCCTCTCTGTTTCTAAGAGTAAAAACCTTTCAGAAGTCGATCACATCCACTTTGAAGTGTCAGTGTGAATCAGAACTCTAACTTTAGAGATTCCTCCTCTGAAAACATCATCCCAGTGTCCATGGGATCATCTCAGCAAGACTTCCTTAACCCGCATTGGTAGCACACGTCTGGTTTCTTCACCAAGACCTTCCCTGATCAATACATATCACAGCAGACTCACTTCTGCCACCCATCCCGACCTTCCCTGGAGGGCTTTACACACCCCTGTACTTAGCATGTTTCTGATCTAACACTGATTGGTTGTTTTGGCTCAGCTTTGAAACAAGCTGTTGTCTAACAACAAACCTAGCATTTCCTTCAGTAGCCCACACATGCATGCGCCCAGTCATGCACATATTTTAATGTATAGGTACATGTACTATATACCCCTTTTTAGGGAGAAAGGCCAACTCCCTTCAAAAATATGTGAAAACAGATGACAGACACCTGTTGCATCCAGTCCTTCTGTAGTGTATAAGATACAGACTGAAGTGCTTCAGTATTGTTCCTATTTGTCTGTCCCACATCACATTGAGCACTACAGCCATGAATACCTAGTTTCATAAATAAATGTTATTTTTCATCTAACAAAGGAACTGGCACTTTGGACTAAAATTTCAAAAAGGTCGTGAAAATCTGGAAGAAAGGCAATGCATTCTGCATTCAAAAAATTGCAAAGCCCATCTCACAAATGTCTCCTCCTCCCTCTCACTTAAGTGTTGCTCTTAGGTCTCAATTACATTTCTTCAATAGCAATGACAGTATATTGTAACATGACAACTTTGTCTGGCTGGAAGAGCCGTCTGTGAACAATGAGACCAAATCAGAGGCTTAGCCTTCGGATTTCACTTGTATGATTAATCTGTAGTGTCTATAACCTTGATAGCATTCATATACTATTAATTAATTACACTAATTCAGGTAGCATACCCATTGACTTGAGGAAATTTCAGACTTTGGTCAGTATAAGAAATTGTATTACATTCTGTGGGTGATGAAAAAAAGGAAGGAAAAACCTTTGTACCTACCGAATTGAGCTGGTGTGATCTCAAATCAGTTGTTCTGCACGTACGGATATAATGACAGGAAAAAAAGTAATTATAATTAGGTGTCTATTTTGATTTTTCTCTTCATAGTATCCGTACTGAATGTCATTTGATTTTAACAAACTATAAAGTCATTTCAGGCAGGCACTGTGTATCCTTGCAGTTACCGGTCTACTTGGAGTCTCTAATCTATTTCAACAAACTTTTCATATGCAAGAATTTAAACATTTTTAAGCTTTAAAAAAAGAACACTTAAACTTATTATCACTTACAGTGATAATCCAGAAAGGCAAAACAAAAAAAACACCCACTGATCTGAGCAATGTATTAACAACTGTTTTTGAGACATGCAAATAGAGAAAAATCTCTCAAAAGAAATTAAAAAAAAAAACCACGAACCACAAACAGAAGTCAGTGAGGCTCAGCTCAATCAACAGTCTGATTTTGTACTTTGAGCCTCACTACAGTTGAGTCATGAGCCCAAAAAGTCTTATTTGACTTTAATGGGACTCCATAATGTGCCTAAGGGCCTGTAACATGTAAGGAGGACATTCATGAGGATTGAGTCCGTCGTCTTCAACAAATGTCTTTATTGAAATTAAATTTCTATGACTAAGATGCCCAGTTTGCTACTATTACTTGCCTGGAAATTTTCACTAACATCAACTTAGTCGGCAGCAATAACACTACTCTCACACTATCTTTACCAAGAAATTGATAAATTCTTATCAGGGAATATTCACACCACATCACTTCGTATGCCTAGTGTAAATGCCTAAATTAGGAGCTAGGGCTTCCTATAGTTACTGACATCGCCAGAACCATAAAAGCAACACGAATAGGAGACCCTTTCTCACTACTCACTGCATAAAAGAGCCTAAAGTTAAACTATGCGTACTACACAGAGAACATTTTCATTTATAAGACAACTAAGCTTGTCCAAGAAAAAAAGATCTCAGGTTAAATAAATGGAATATTTCTATAAAAAGAAAATCCAGAACACATGCACAGGGTGGACAGGACATGTCTAAGGTTTACACTTTAAGAGAAGTTAGTCTTGGAATTGCCAGTAAGTTTTAAACACATATTCTCATCATAGGATGTTCAGATTACTACTGAAGATTCGCCACTGGAGAAATAAGTTAGGTAAAGGAAATTAATTCAATGTTGATGAAACAGATAGTGATAATAAATTCATCAACCTAAGGAATATTTTCCCAGGCATAGCAGTAAAAGTCCAAATACTCCATGGAACATTTAAAAATATACTAAAGGTGATAAGAAAAAGATATTTTGGAATTGAAATTATAATGACAAAACATTCATATTAATAGTCACAGAATATTTTAATAACCTCCATTTGTTATAGTAACACAAATAGGGAAAAAAAAAGTGCTTCTTTAAGACTAGTATTGCAATAATATCCAAATAGTATCAAAGTAGTATTCCACCTTATTGGAAATACAAACTTTCAATTTTGTGTGCATACAAAATGCTGTCATTTGTTATCTGTACCAAGCTTCCTGCTAGCTATGCCAAGAAGTTAACCTAAAACTTTCTGAGCTAGTAGCTCCAAAGCCAGCACTGGAGCTTCTTCAGTTATCCAGATCGCATTCAACACTCCTGTATCTGCATTCTTCACAAGACCACAAAACCATGCCATAGTAACCTGGGTTATCTGTAATCAATCCTTCTTTATGTAGATCTGAAAATTAAAATTGTGATGACAGCATTACCTTCATGTCAAGGCCAATTGTCAATGCCACCATTTTGTAAGTAGACACTGTTCATTCAAAACTGTTCCAGAAACACAGCTTTAGAAGTTGCACAGTTGATTAAAAAAAAAAAAGTTAACATGGCAAGACATAAACTTATTTCCTATTTCACTGCTCTGTTGGCGCAAGCTAAAGCATTTGCTTCTGTTTGCTTCTGTACCCTATTGTAATCCATCCTTAAAATACATAATGTCAGATGGTTTCCTAATCCATGAGAGACTTCCAGGACAGTAATACTGTCTCTTAGAGTGCTGAAGTTGCATTTACGGAAAAGCAAAAGTATTTCCAGCCTAGTTTTGCTTCCCACCCCACCTTAAGTCTGATATCACCTTCATTTGGTTTTCCAGACCAAGCAAATCATGTCTTAAATGCTATGCCTCATTTTCTTTTACAGGCAGTTTCCAAGAGGCACTGGCATTGAATGAGCTCTGAAACTACACTGAAGACTGAGACTCAAAATCTTAGCAACTGGATGTTCACCGTCTTTTGACCTCACAGCCAGTAAGCTTCTACCTTATGTTTCCCGAAAGACCACACGTTTTTAGACTAGAAATACTGAGCAGAAAATTACCACTATCATTTTTAAGTTTGTGTCCTATAATGCTCTCTTTACCAAAGACAGATTATCTGACCAATGCATTTCCTTCTCTATTTGTCTGTCCTAATCTAACAAAGAAAACAAAGCTGGCATAGTAAGTGTCTTTTCGCTCTCCCTGACTGAATGCTGCCTATCCCAGTCCAAGAGGAAAAACAGTTAGACTAACCCTAACCTACTTTTCTCTACTACTTTTGCACATGGGCACCAATTAAAATGTTGAATCCATGAGTGAAATAGGAGGTCTCTCATTCAACATTAATGACAACCCCCCACCACACATTGCCTAAAAGTTAAAATGCATCTGTAGAAAAAAAAAATTAGTTTTTAGAACCAGCAAGCATGTTAATTGCAGTAAAATGAACAATACCGAAATTGTTTGAAGATGGAATTAAATTTAATGAAATTCACAAACAAACCCCTTTTAGAAAGTAACAACAGTTTTTTGAACATTAAAGAGAAGCTCATTATATCAAGACAACTCCAATGTAAAAGGCAACCTGACTTCAATCACTGCATATCTGCATGCTAATGAACTTGCTGTGTGCAGCAGGGACTGAGCAGAGTAAGTAATGGGAAGACTGTCTTAAAGCACACAGTACAGTTAAAAAAAAAAAAAACCACGCCACCTTTAATCAATGAAACACCTTTTCATTCGTACCTTAATAGCAACTGAAATGATTTCAAACGTAACACAAAGGGAAGATGATACTTAGTAAAGGTTTCTTTAAGACATAACATTTCTTGCACATTCTTTCAGCATTCACATGCTGTCAGCATCACTGTGGCAAAGACTTTCAAGTTTCAGCAGACAGATACCGCCTAGTACAAAGTCTTTGTCATAATAATTTCATTGCAGCCCCCTGATCAAACATCTAGACAAATCTGCGACTGAAAAGTGAGAGCTAACCAGTGACCTTTGATTAGAACCACAAGCACCAGTTTTAATAAAATGCCTCATTCATTGCCTTCCACTGCCAACAAGGAAGGTGTGTTTGAGCCTGAAAAATGTAGTCAATATACCATTTACACCCATATAATGATTCCTATTATTCACAGTTAGAATTTGTGACTGTAGCAAGTGAAACACAGACATCTTAAAATAGCTAAATGAAAACACACTGACAACATTCTACCTTTAAATATATTCAGGAGCCTGCCTCTGCCTTTCTGTTGCCTGCCTCTGGCTTTCATGTCTTGCTGATCGTATTGTAATAGGGTTGGCTTATTTCCCCCCACAAACTTTCATTTACACAATGTTTGGTTTGTTACTATTTCTCCGAATCTATGACTGTTGGCAAAGTCCAGTTTTACAGGGCCTTTAAATTTGTACTTCACTTAAGTAACAGTGCCCCATTCAAATATACATTTATAAAGCTGCCTTTTTGTATATTATACATGAATATTTATATATTAAATTTCAGAAACTCAACTCATTTCTGGAGTCAAATATCCTATCAAACTTTGAGGGAAGGTTGTAAAAAGACTTTGCAAACTTGAGCAGTTGGTTCAACACACATTTTTTGCTTTAAAATATCCAAGTGGCTGGTCTCTAATACAGAGGTTCAAGGAAATACAATTAAGATCCATTTCACATATTTGTGCTTTAGCATATCAGGCAAGAGGACAGAAAGGGGGTCTTATCACATTTATTTCCCACTTGAAAAGCGAAAGTCTTAAGCAGGGTAATAAATATTCAAATGACTTTGCACCACTGAGCTACCATATCAAGCTAATGATCTGTAGTCTGGAGCTCTATAAAAAGAAAGCTTACTGCCTGCCGTCACCTAGAGGTGTTGCTGTAAACACTGTGGGGGGATATTCTCCTCTCAGTGTGTGTGCACGTAACTACACTTAATGTTGTTTTCAAGACAGAATATATTGCTGAGTCGTAAAACAGAAAGACGGGATGAAACACATGCAGGAAAACGCAAGGACAAAATGAATAAACAGAAAGTTTCTGGAGACTGAACTTAACTTCTTTCTTCACTGTGCTATGAAGGAGCGGGTTGGATTTCAGGCCTCACTTGCTTCGCCACAAATAAGAGAGATACAGATGTTCAGTCATACGTATGGTGGGAGCTCATGGCTAGTTAACTAAGAGCAAGATGGGTGAACTCCACAGCCTGCCAAAGCCTGCTGCAATCTTGAATTCACTGTAACAGAACTACTGATGTTATAAAGTAGTATGGCCCACTGCATAAGAGAGCAGTCCCCTTCAGGCAGGAAGAAAACAAGACTAAACGACAGATTTGTTATGAACAGTCTGCATCCTTGCTAGAGCATGGATTGAGCAGACATATGCTCCATCAAAAGCCATGGAGAAAAGGCAGCTCCAAGTACCTAAAGAACTATTTCTAACTGCATATGTAATGGTATAAAAAGTCTTATCTTTATTACAAAATATTGCATAAGAAAAAGAGAGAGAGATGGTCTGCAATTTAAGCATAGGCCTGGAAATGAGCCATATCTTCCAAGTTCAAATTCTGGCTAGGACCCAAGCCATCTTGAAACCTTCCTGCTTCAGTTTCCCAACTGGAAGAGTGAGAATAAACATACTTGCCTACAGTGTTTCTTTCTTAAGAGTGGAGGATTAATTAAACACAGCGTACTAGTATCTTGTCCATTTAGAAGGTCCAATGTCCCTTATCATCACTAAACAAATGCAAAAGACAAATAGCAGTGGTGCATATTCTCTTTTACACATGCTCACTTTCTAACCTGCAAGACAGTTCAGACACAGTTAGGTAGGTGATTTAGAGAAAAAGAGAAACTGAAAGAAAACTGCTTGGAAAAGGCACACAGAATCATCAGTAAAGCTCCTCCAAGGTCCGTATTTACTTTCTTCTGAGTCTTACTCTTACAAGAGCACTAACCTCCTTCTAAACTTGGAGGAACATGCCTGTCATCCAAAACCCTCAGGTAGCTTTCACCACAGCCAGCAGGGCTTTAAATGACAAGTAACCTGGAACTGACTAGCAAGGGAGAGTGAAACAGTTTGTCTCTCTCCCAACACAGTAACATACGACAGGCTTTTTCTGTCTGCTTTTTGTTCTTGTAGATTGCATAGCAATCCCTGCTGGCCCAAAGATGGCTGATGATGTCTTCTTGCCTAATGTATACAGCAAGCAGTGCCTTGTCAGTTCTTTGGGCTTTTAAATCAGTTGAATGAGGCAAAGTTCTGTTCAGTTATAAAATTAATATATTATTAGACACAAACTTTTAACCTATCGCGACTCCATCGGGGCCGAACTACTCAAGTTTACTCAGCAGCCATTCAAAGCCTAAAACCTGAATCAGCCACAGTTTCTCCCATACCAGGATACAGCTAAAGATCCCATTCAGCCTCAGATCTGGAAGATGGTGTACACAGGATTTTGCAACTTCCTTCCAGGACCTGCCTACAGTATCTCCAGTGTCTCTGGCATCTACAAAAATGGGAACTCTTCAGTGGCTGTTCTCCATTGGCTTTTCCTTTCTGGCAGACAGCTCTGAAGCAGAACTGTCAGAAAGTAAAAGAGTCCTGACTCTGTGGACACAAGTGAGATGTTCAATGAGAATGAGAAGCTAAGACAGCTAAGACTTCTGTAGCATCTAAACGACCATTTTGACAAAAATAGGTAAAAGAGGAAAAGGGAAAAAGGACCCTTGTTATGTCTTATTTGAAGGAGAAAAATATCTCCTCATTATAATTTTAATTGTAATTCATGAGGTTTGCTCATCTTCCAAAGGACACCTCCTGAACTAAGCACACAAGTCTAGCTCACACGCAACATGCACACAAAGACTTTGCAACTACAGAAATAGGCTCACAGAATTTGATTCTGTTTACCCTAGGCCTGAATGACCCTTGAAAATATAATACACATTTAACATCCTGATTCATTATGTTTCATCCTGATTCGTTGTGATTCATTTCATTACCAAAGCAAAACTGAAGCTGAGAAGAAACTTTATCAGCTTCTACTGATGTTTTCCTAATTCTATTTGTATGTTTTAAATATGCAAGAAGCAGCAAAGACAATTCTCAGAAGTGTTTTAAGTACTGTGGAGTCTAACAAAACCCATGAAAACCTACAGCTGTATATCTGAAGCTGCCAAGGGATACTGTCTATGTGTGTACATACCACACCTTTAATGACTTGGTACTTCTAATTTTCATTCTATAACAGGAAAAGCTACAGACTAACCTATCAGAAGGTTAGATTTCCTAGTTTTTGTTATATGGGGTCTATGCAAACACAGATTTTAAACATATTTTAGATTTAGAATAGAATTAGTCTTTATTTCCTCTAGATAACTAAAGAATTGTTTAATGTACATTCACATGCTGGATATTTTTTCAGCTTCTCAGTTGCATATAATTGCTAGTGTAATACAATATAATACTACTGTTTGTTTCTTTCCTGGAACTGCCTGGCCTTTACATGAACACTGCCACCAAAACGGAGCAAACCAGACTGTTAAGCATTAGCCCCAAGTTAAGTGGTAACATGATCTATTTAGCGGCACACTTATCAAGTCAGTTCTACTGCAATTTATTTAAATAGAAATTGAAATATTAGCTGTTCAACAAACTCCAGGCATTCTATGCAGGAAATTGAGAGGACTCTAGACCTTTCTATGAGAGAATTTTTGACAAGTCCTCCCTAAACAGTTTCTCGCTCTGAGGTACAGTAACATCGCTAATAATCAAAAAAAAAAAAAAAAAATTCATAACGAAGCTGCAAGAAGTAAATTGTAGCCAGGATAGACATGGTGCAGATACACTGGTAAGCATCGTTTCTTGAATGTAACAAAGTCCTTAGGCTCTGCAATTACAGGCTAAATGAAAGGATGCTCTATCTGAAATAACAAAATAGTCAAATGGAATCCTGATAGTACACATTTTGATAGTAAAAATTCATTTAAAAACACAGTTTTACATGATACCTTTTAAATAATGAAAGGAAGAGAAATCTACCTACAATCTCACGCTCTCGAGGGCATTAGAACTATTGATCAACAAATACTTTAGATACAGCAGCTAACCAGATTTTGACATGTACCTTTGTAATCAGTTGAAAAATTCTCTGCAAGACCCAGTTCTACTACCCACATTTTTCTTTCTTTATATAGACTTTAAATGTTGTGATTTGAGATTATAGAGCTAAAGGATAATTTTGTATTCCACTGTTGCCACCTGTCAGTGAGTATTTCCTAAGGGTAGTGCCACTACTCCCAGAGCTTCACACATCAGTATAAAGGGTTGAGTTTTCATTCCAGAGTAGCTGCCTCTGAATGTTCAGCCATAAAGATTTTGATTTGCTGATCAGTGTGTTGCAATGCAGGAAAACCAAAGGAGAAGTCAAGCAATGTTATCTAAATAAACTAAAATCATTATGCCTGATCAAAGCTACCATACAGCTAGTTTTGATCAATTAGCATAACATAAATAGCATATTTTACTGCAATATAAACTTCAGAATTGACCCTGCAAGCTTTTAGTGAACAGAACAGCTCAAAAATAACCAAATTATCTGTTTACCTGAGCAAGAACCTCTTATTCACGGCTATATTTAAAAAAACAAAAAAAAACCCAAAAAACAAAAAAACACAAATATAAAAATCCCACTGCAAAGAAAGGTACATTCTTTATGCAATTTTTCTCATATCTGAAAGTATTAAATATATATCACAAATTATGGTTATGTGTCTTGCTTATGACTAAACAGTATTGTTCAATTTCTTAGGTTTTTTCTTTGTTACTGGAAAAGTATTACCCTATTGTACACATTTTCATTTTTAATAGATGATTCACTTGCTTGATACTAAATGGAACAAATGCCCTAGTAACGTAATCAAAAATATGCAGACGTGTTTCCAAAATTAATTTTGATATTTCCTGTCACTGAACTTGCCTCATCAGAGCATAATAGTAATTTTACAGTTGTAGCAACGCTGATTTCACCACATAAGAATCTACAGGAACATTTGAAGTTGTGCATGTTCAAGAAATTTTTTTTTGTCCTGAACAGCTACATAGCCAGTTAGTTTCCAATTCCTATCATCTTCCCTTTAAGTCAGACAGAAACTGGATTCGGAATTTCCAAAGAATAGTTGAAGTCGCAATCTATACACAGTCACAGTTTCTCTCTTACAGAAAGACGCAAGTCTCAGAAATCACTATTTATTATCCTATTGCTTGCCATTTACGTTGCTTTCTTACTATTTAAAATGTGTATCTTGATCCTTTTAAGTAATTAGGCAATCGGTAAAAAAATAATTTGGGCTATTTAATTATGGTTCAAGGCTTAACTTATATACGCACTGCAGGGGCTATACTGAACATTTATTTCACAAAAGTCCTTTTCCTCCTGTTTCACACAACATTTTTCAGAAAACTAGCAGTTGCACAAAAATGTTAACATATGGCAGTATTTTTGGAACTGCTGTACAAATTAAAGGCAATAAAAATTGCCTTGGACAAGAAAGGACAAATAGGCCAAACCAAATAATTATTCTTGCAGCTTTCTTTAACCACTAACTCCATTTTATATGCAGTTTCCGATCTCTCATATTAAATCTGATCATATATATTTAATTTCATTCTTAAAAATTTCAGTAGACAACTTCAGTGCTAACCTACAACTGCCCTGTCAGAAAATCTTTGATGTCACAGCATAATAGCTCCTGAAAGAACAGCACTAATACTTAATGTAACATGAAACCAGGGCCCTGCAGTGGGGCTGTCTGCTGTCAGGAACAAACAGTTTCACTGCTGTTCCCCAGAAGTGACAAGATTGAGAACTAACAGGGCAGCACCTCCTCAGTACTGCAGCAGACCTGTGCACCAGAGTCACCGGCAAATCCGATTTCATCATTTTAAATATATCACCATTACTAAAAAAAAAAATAAAATAAAAACGCTCAGCATTGCAGCCGTTGTTCATCTGAGGTGTTCTCTTCATCTGTTGTATATAGAACTGTTCTGATGTGAAGACGAATTATTCCTATGCTGCAAATGATAAAACAGGAAACTGTGTTTGTGTGGAATTTCTTTAAATTTTATGCTTCTAAATAAAGATACTTGTGTTTCCCAATGCATCCTAAATTCTTTTCCAGAAATTATTATTTTCCTTGCTATGACCTTTGGATCTTTTCCGATTTGAGTTGAAATTTTCAGATTAAAAGTATTGCTAGAAGGCCTTCAGCAGAAAATATAGGATGCTTTTCTCTGTTGCTAACACAGGTGATTACGGGCTTGCCTGTGAACTTAATTATCAGATTTTAACTAATGAAAACCATTGTATCAAACAGAAAGGATTGGAAAGATCAGATTCTAAAATCTTATGTGGCCCCTGTTCTGAACAGTACCGAATGCCACTTGCTCAGAGCCCCTTTCAATGGAACTAAAGGCTCTCATGGGCCTTATAGAATCAGGGCCCATATGGCTCTGCTTTGTGCTCCCTGTTTTTACCTCTTTCGAAACATTTTTAAGATTCGTGTGTAACATTGCTTTAGGTCAAAATATATTATTATACATGAGAGTACCAAGCTCCCATGGAAATCAGCTCCGTTGCTGGATTTATTTTCTCTCTTGGAAAGCTGACTAGTCTATTTTATAAACTAGCAATAGCTGTATTTTTAAAGTTTATAAAACCTAGCCTCTGGCTAACTTGTAAACATAGGATATATTATCCTTTTGTTTGTAAAGCTTAATCCTACAACTGTCAAGCTGAATAAACCTTTAGAATAATATTAAAAATACAAAAAACACAGTCATCATTAACAGAAAATTGAACTCAGATTGAGATTAAAACGTCGGTGGCAAAATTTTGATGTATTTGGTAGCACACATAGAACTGAGAACATGTTATCCATTCAAATTTCTCAAAAGAATTCTTGGGCCATCTAATTTTAAAAGTCATGAAGTGACAAATGTTTTGTGAAAGTATCTATGCTTCAGCATCCTCCTTCAATGAAATTCTGGTAGTTGGCAAAAAATAATTTGTAGTGTTTTAATCATGTAGGACCTTACTGACACTGAATTGGAGATGAGATCCTTCTTGTGGATTTGGAGCGCATATCCATACAGCAGCATTGAAAACTATCTGCTCATCTATTTGCAACTCCTAGCATTTGTTCCCAGAACATACTTTTATAGAATACCCACGGTACCAACACAGAGTTTGAGACAGTCTTTGCACCTTGCAGTCTAAGTAGATTACACAAGAGGAAAGAAGGGTACTGTAAGTAAAGTAACACGCTTGTAATCATGGCCTGTGGCAGCATCGAAACAGGAGATAATGCCAAATTCTCTTACCTCCCCGTTCAGTGCCCTAAGCACTAGTGCCCACTGCTCCCTGAGCTACATGAGAGGCATATATTGTTCCTCCTCTTATGAATGCAACTAGAATTGTTTAAGAAGCCGCTGCTCTCCCTGCTAGAACTTACTGTCCCTCCACTTAGACATTACATGGTTTGAGCTGTGGTTTCTACTAACTCCCTTCGCCACAGAGTGACATTACATTTGAAGCATTCACACAGTCATTTACTGCACCTCAGCTGCGAGGCAGGAAAGAAGAGCTAAACGTATGATTTCTTCTGTCCCTCCAGCTAGACGTGCAACAACATGCCTGTCTACACTCTAATCTAGGCTATATATATAATTTACCTCAGCTATTTTAAAGATGTAGCATAAAAAGAAAGACAAACAGTCAGGATTTAAGCTAGCACTTAACTGCACCCCTATTCCATCTTGGTGGGAGCAAGAAAAAGCTCTTACAGAGACAATGAAATTTTCTTTCCTCACTGGTTTAAAAAGACCAAGGTTTGCGCCTGCTGAGGAGAAACTTCATCCATTACCATTGCCTAAGACATCTAGGATTTTCCTAAGTTTCTTTTTTTTTTTTTTTTTTAATTCAGTTTGTTCAGTTGAACCTTTATGATGCTTAGGTATGAATTTAGAGAGAATAATGGACAAATATGTAGGTAAAAATTTAAAAATATAAATGGAAATAACCAGACAATAACAGAAAAAGATTCTCTGGCTTCTGTAACTCTAAAACTATTGAGGTAGTGCCAAGATTATGCTTTGTAGCAGAACAGGTGAGAGGAAGAAAACAATTAGAACCATTACCTTACGTGGCCAAGACATTTTGAGTCAAGACCAAATATCTGACAGAACTGCCTAAAGATCTCAGTTCAGATAAAGCCCACTGCTAATTACTGCCTGAAGAACACTCTTTCAGAATGAGAAAAAAAGCTGGTAGAAAGCAGAGAGAACTTGGAAACAGAAAAAGTCATTATAAACAAATATAACTTATCTTCAGAACTTGATATACTAGTTGTAGACAGTCATTATTAATTTCTGCAGATAAATAACATAGTTCTAAACAAGGGAAGAAATAAAATCTGGGTCAAACATTGGTCTCCTGATCAAAAATCTTAACAATTTCATATTAAACATAAGTTGATTATAAAGAACATATTTATTTAGCATCAGTAATTATGTAAAATGAGCCATTCCCTCTAGAGATTATCCACAGCCTTCTAGACAAAACAAGCCCCAGAAGTTTTTAATCCTGACCATGTTGCGGACTGACCATTAAACAAAGGAGCAGGTCAGTGAAGAAATTCATAAGCCAAAAAAATATATAAACCACCACTAGCAAATAAGGATTCAGTCCTCCAAAGTGCTAAGCACATTGGCTCTGATCCAACAAAGTACTTAACTACATGCTGAATTTTAAGCACATACATAGTCTCATTCCCACTGAGATTATTCATGGGCTTTAAAGCTCAGCATGTGCTTATATAGTCTGTTGAACTAGGACCAGAGCACTTGGTATCTTCCAGGACTTGAACCCTGAGTGTTATCAGCTGGACCTGAAAGACCTCAAGCAAACGAGTTTTCTACCTGCTTTAGTCAATAACTCTGAATTTCATTCTAAAGATGTGAACCATTCAGAGATTATAGATTCAGATTACTCTTCCTCCATGACAAGTAGAAGAATGAGGGTTCATCAGCCATTCCTGTGGTCCACTGCAGCATTTTCGTCAAAAAAAAAAAAAAAAAAAAAAAAAAATGTCCCTTAGGCCTAGAGAAAGGACCAAAGCCCATCAGCTCCTCTGGCTGAGAAAAACCATGTGCTGCTGAATTCAGTTGGAAGAATCATCGTTGCCTGAATTATTGGGAATAAATGCCAACTATCCATCATTGCTATTTATTTTAATACAAAAATTGTGACAAGAGGCAAACTGCTCTTCACACATCTGATCATACTCATAATGGCTCCAATACTGCCCATGACTTTAGCAAATGTGAATCTCTTACCCAGCGATTACCTTTACCACAGCTCTGGAATCAACCACAAGGAGACTGAAGCCCAAGTGTGACACCGAGCACGCTTTCCGACGAGCAAAACAGCAGAAGAGCAAAATGCAAATTAATTTCTCACATCAAACAAGTAATGGCTAATGTTAAACAGCCTTTTATCTGTGTGCAAAAGTGGTTGTTTGTTTTATGCTCTGCCTTTTTTTTTTATTTCAAGGCCCTATTCATTGCAAAAAAACTCATATACCAAATATTTTTAAACACAAAGTAAATACATTTTATCAGATTCTGAATTTTTAAAAAAGCTTAGTAAGACACTGACACATTAATCAAGTGAGAATTTGCCCAGAGAAACTTAAGGGGAGTAGAAAGAATCGCATGCACCTTCATGTCTGAAACAAGATTCAAAGCAAATTGTGAAAGATAATTTTGTGTAGTGGCTGCTGTACCTCATTTGGACAACTACATTACATTGTGGCATAGAAATTAAATAGTGAACATGCATGACCAGTAATACAGCGACCCTAAAATTATCAGACAGTCAACTGCGACAATCTAGCAGCTTTACCTAGACAGAATATCGCTATGGGGAACCCTAGTCTATGGCATTCACCAGGAAAAAGAGCTAACGTGCTCTGCGGCATATTTTTTACATGCTCAAGAATTCCAACCAAGTCACAGCACTAACCCTGGACATTCTTAGGAGAGACACTGAGGATATATGGATCCTTCCCTGGAAGTTTCAGTGGCTCAATGCCTTTTATGATAAGGCTTCGTATTTAGTATTTTTGGACTGACTCCCTATTTGTTACCTCTACAACACAACTAGCAGGCCAGCCTGCATCTCACTTATAAAATACGGTGCAGTGGGCCCAGCCCAGCCTAACAGGCACAGCTAGAGGACGGAAGACCATGGTCTAGTTCTAAAAAAATTGTCCATCATGGGAAATCCAAAAGTACAAGAACTGTGCAACTTTCCAGAAAGCTGAAAACGTAGGAAAATCTTTTTTTTTCCCTTTTACATAAAACAATATTCCCGGTTCCGGAGGTTATACATCCCATTGATCAACAGCTGTTCAGTCACTACTCCTACTCTAGGCTCAATTAATATCCTATTTTATTGTGAGTGACAGAAATGCTGGTTTGGATATCTCATCCTTGATTTCTTGGAAAGTGGAAGAGTATAAGTGAAGAAGGAGAATAAAGTCATTAACTATGCCTTGAAAGGCTGCATCCACTGATGCTGATCTGCCCCCACACATCCTAGGTTTTTTCTGTCTCTCTGCTTCTCACCCTATCCCATTTATTTCTTTTCCCCCCTCTCATTTCCTCAATTTAAGAATTCTCCCTCCCTTCTCATCCACAGAAACTGAATCCTTCAGGTTCTAAAGCACCTATTTCATTTCTGCTTTGCCTTTAGCAAGTCTCAAACCTTCATCACCAACAACATCAAAAAGCTACCACTCTTCCACTCACAACTATTTCAAAGACATAAAACACAATTTCATAATTCTATTTCACATTCACCATTCAGACCAGAAATTGGGATTACTAATTTATACTGATAATTCAGAATCAGGAAAAGCCTACTTTTCCTCAGACAGCAAGGACAGATAACTTGTGTCCCAAAGTATTTGTTGTGAACAACCTGAGGAGCAACAGAAAAGGAGTATGGAGTTCAGTCTTGAATACAGTAAGCACTAAAGGGGACTTTTTTGACCACTGCATATTATCTTCTTAAAAAGACAGCATTACACCATCTATACATAGAAGTTTTAATAATTTAAATGTATCAACCTATTACCAAACACCAACTACAGATATTCTCTATGCATGTTCAACAGCAATTACAGTTACTATTCAGTGCAACACATTCACTCTTCCCTCCCATCTTTGTCCTTTCATATCCCTTCCCCTCCTCTTCCTCTCTTTTTGTGTTTTCATCCCTTCTTTTCTCCCACACATGTTCAAGAAGGCCCAATTCAGCACAGTGTGGCATCAGCAGAGACCAGCGACAGCTGCTGTTCCAGCTACAACAGTGAGTGGATTTAAAAAAAATCAAGGGACAGCTTTAAAGTTTGGGAGAGCTGCTTAAATTGAATATGTAATAACTCTGCTGAGGATTTGGACTTCAGCTACACTCAATAGGGGTGCTTCATTACCTACTTGTGGGAATGCCACTTGTCTGTGATGAGGTCACAGCCTCCTGGCGATAAATTCCATATCTGCTGTTTAGCCCGGTCAGCTGAAAACAAACTAGCAGATGCCATGCTGATTTGCATCTAGTTGCTATTGATACTAAAGAGACAATATGTGAAAGACAGGAAGTATCATGTGGGAGCCACGCTTAGACAGTGTGAGGGGAAACAAGCATTCACCTTCTTTATCTAATCATCCCATGCTGAATTACTGAAATGGAAAGTCTTCCACAAGAGGAATGCAGTAATCAAAAACAATTTTGGGCTGGATTTGTCCCTCACAGGTTTGTTATCCTAGGCATTTCTGTGCCACTTTGACTGGGGAAAAAAAAAAAAAAAAACAACTCCATCAGAAGTAGAATGAAGCAACAGCTTGTGCCTTCAGGTTTGCACTTTTACAAGAAATCACCCTTACATACGATTCAGCAAAACGATTTCCTCCTGATCCCATTGCTTTTGGACATGTTATACAATATACACGTCATGAAAACCTGAATTCAACGTGTCCAACAGAGGATTTCATAAATTAGAAACTCCAGCTAATCCTCAGTAGTTACTTTTTACGTTCCTCAACTACCTTCTCTCTGCCATCCACATTGTGTCTTTCCCCAAAAAGACTATACATAACACTCATGGCATTCAAAGCCTTTCACTTTTACACCATCATCTTGACTTTGGGTCTGTAATTCGACCCCATTCCATCAGAGTCTTGTGCAATGGTGTTTTCAAATCAACTGTTAGTGGACAGACCCATTCACCCCATTAAATGCACAGCAGCATATCTGCACTAACATACATGCCGGCGTATCTCCAATACCATCACTGATTAGAGTTTTTGTTACATTCTTAGAACAAACATTACAGATTGAATCATCATTGTTTAGAGGCAATAGTGAAGATGAAAATAATAAGGAGAGTTTTCACTGACTGAGGAAAAAAAAAAAAAGGAATCGCAAGGAAAGGCTGTGTACACAGGCAAGGACAGAAAAGAAAATATTTTTGGCTTTTACCAAATGCTGAGGGAAGATGTGTAAAGCAGGGAACAAAGGCCCAGTTAACTCCTTGAATACTTACTAGACATGGACCCTTGAAGTCTAGGTTGAGCAGAGACACATCTGAACTTACTCCACCATGTCTATACAGATTCATATACAGAGGCAGCAAAGGGTGAAAAGTCAGAAGGATTGTTGCCCCTAGCAGGGACTACCTGAAACTTGCCAGCCCTCAAGAGCATCATGCATGTGGCACAGAAGCCCGAAGGCATGATCATGCATAAGCTAACATATCCCTCACCTATGTACATCATTCTTGAAGAACAAAGGGAGCCTGTGATTTATTTACCTGCAGCAACAATATAGCTTTGAAGTAGAAAGGCTAATAGGATCTGCTCTCCAAGTCCAAAGTAGCCAGATGCCAGAACAGCCAATATTGGCACATTCTTCCACCTTAAGGCAGCAAAGCAATTGCCCACTCAGTACGTTAAATCTAGGCAGATTTTGTAGCATAGGAACGTTCCTTTTTTCTGTGGCAGGTACCCAGCCAGATTCATAACTTGGGGTATTCTAAGAGCGATCAAAATACATAAATAACACCACTAAGAAGAGTACAAAAGATCTGTTGTACTACTGCTCAGCAGAAATGAGAATATGGTTTAATCTTACTCCTTTTTCTAGAACATAGGTGTAAATACCTTCCTCTCTTGATCTCTTCTGTCTCACTACACATCTCTAAAGTTACTCCTCACAGCCTGTGTAGCCATCATCCCATCCCAACACCAGTTAACTACCTTCTAGCTCATGAAATAAAGATGAAAAGCTAACCATATCTAACTTGTTCTGAAATAAATGAAAAGATTCCATTGTTACTTTCAAAGAGAAATATCAGAGGTACCATATTTTCTATGTGGAAAGAACAGGTAGTATAATGGGAACTAGAGCCTATAGAAGGCAACCAGAAAGCATGAAAGGGTTTTCCTAGAATTCATCTTTGACCTTTTGGACAAGCAATGACAACAGATATAGACAGCAGAATGTAAAAACATATGCACATAAACCAGAAAGGAATACAAAATCTCAATTGTAGGCAGTACCATACCAAAAATACTACTAAAAATATGTTGAAACATGTCTACTTGAGTACATAAAAATTTTCATGTGCTCATCCACATATACTTGCACTAAAGGTTGATTAAAGTACATTCTTACTGTAATGGCCTACATGAATCCCTCAGCAGAAGAAAAATATGAAAGGATCTGCGGGAAGATAATCTGCCCTCAGCAGATAAAGGTGTGAGACTGAAAGGAAAAAAAAAAAAAAAAAAAAAGGAAATGCACAGCCACAGCCTTCATCATTGCAGGAAATCAGCAGCCAGAATCCCCACACGCTGCACATATTATACCAGAAGACCCACTGGAAGATTAGATATGAAGAGACAGTTGATCTAATATGTAGTTTACATGAGATGAATTCCTGTTAATGTCATCCTAAAGCCATAAGCGGCATCATGTAGATGAACCTGATTCCACCATAACTGAAACCAAGTTATTTCTGCAGTGAATCCAATGCAAACAGGGCCTTCACATGCAACCCCCCTCCCAGCACAGTCACAGAAAGGTCTTCCCGTTAAATCCAGAAGGAACTGCATCATGTCCTAAGGAATGCAATTGTGGCTAGAGTAAAATGGCACCCTTCCACTTAAGTAAATGGAGTTACACTGGCTTACGCCAGCTGCGAATCTGTCAAATATCAAATGACACCAAAATATTCCTCTGAAATAGCTCAACATTCAAATATTATATATATAAAATCCTTCAAAATGTTCATCCTAATAATAATAAACAAAAGAGGCACATGGCACTCCTCTTATCCAAAAGGCTCCCAAAATGTGATTCATTATCTAGTTCTACCTATTACTTCAATAGCTGGTTTTGGTACTTCTGAGGTGAAATGCTGTGAGTGTCCTTAGCACACTACTCTACCGCACTTAGGAAAGGAAGTGAGGATTAACTGAGCAAGTTAAAACTATAAGAAGAATGTAGATGGGCAACTACATCCTATCTTAGCCGTGACACTGAGGTTAACCCCCCCACTTGTGCAAAAATACCACGGGTTTTTACTAACCACAAATGGTCAGGAACTCAGTTTAACAAGCTCACCCATGACAATAATACAGATGTAAAAAGCATGCAGAACAATCTCTGAAAATGTGATATTCTAGCTCAAAATATTCACATATTCATACAAATTGCAATCTAAAACCAGACAAAGTGAAGTGAGGCTGCAAGACTGACATAATACAATACTTTCACGGTACGAACATCTGTTTAAATACGACGACTTCCTGAAAGTTGCACCTCAATAGTTTTGGAGCATTCATGGATAGAGCCTCCCTAGAACGAGTATCTATGAGTAATAAGGAAATTTGCAGCACTCGCTGCCTCCTCCGCACTGGGACACTGACCAATACAGTTTATGAAGTAAACAATTCAACAGCAGCCCTTCCGGAACAGCTCCTCACCAGGGCGGTCTGCTCAGGAATTAAAGTCACATTTATTCCAGAAAAGAGTATCCAGATAGGGAGCACCCTGCAGTATTTTATGTCAGTTTTCCCCACATCAGCAAGTCCTTGGAGTAATGTATTCATTCTCCTTATGTTGTGTAACAGTTGGTTGGAACTGGTAAATACATAATGTTTCATTAAAAATATTATGTTCCGGCACATGCGTTTAATTTGCCATAAAGTACGGTATGTAAGAAATCACACCATCTTCAATAAATCTAGAAAGATATTAGCATTTTTGTTTCTGATACAAGCAAGTAGTAAAATTTCAGTGGTATATGGAAGGGGTCTTAGAGAAACACACAAAAAAATATGACTATAAACAAGCCATCATTCTGGTAAGAGGAAATACAAACAACCAGAATAAAAATAGTTGATGCACAAAAGCCATAATGAGGGGGTTGCTCAAAAAATAACTTCTACTTTGAATGGTTTGGATGAAATACAAATTATCCACAGAAAAGTGTGGACTGGCATAAATGTTTGTACAAAATTATAAGTATATTTCTAGAAGTATGCAAGAGACAACCGCCTGCATGCTGCACAAGGTCCCGACAACGCTCTGCGTAAGTGCTAGTGCACAGAGTCCAAACCACTGCATTTTAATTACTATGCAGCCTCAGATATATTGCCTTTGATATGGAAATGTTCGTGTTCTCTCATCTTCACATACGGTCTCATGCACAGAAATCTTTATCTGATTCATAAAAAATAAACTAGAATCCAATCTCAACACCTGACCTCAGTGCTTAGAAGTTTTTTACTAAGCATGGTGTCACTATAAAAAGAATGGGTAATACTGGTGTAAAGTTAGATATTTGGAGCAATGATATGAAGGATTTGCAGTTAGGAATCAAATCAATACTGCACCTCTGAGGTTTTAGAGTTTCCTGTTGCCTTCTGTCAGTCTACCAGCGACCGAAGAAACAATTGACTGTACACCTTTCTGGCTAGCTCAAGAAGAAAGAAAAAACATTTAAATGACATCTTATCGCCGACAGAAAAGATGCAACTTGGCCACTTGCTGTATGAAATAGGTTCTGAAATCTGATAAATCACTAACATCAAAATTTCCAGCTTTTTTTTTTTTTAATTTGTACATAATATTTTTGTTCATATTTTAAAGGTACGGACTACAAAGTTCACACGGAAAGAAGCAAAATGTTTCTCAAACTTTATCAAGCAGGTAAAAAAAAAACATAAAGAACACGTAAAATACAAACCCAGTACTTTTCTATATCTTACATTAATATGCTGCCTGTAAGAAGGATAAAAAATTTTGCTTTGAGAAATTCTACTAGTCACTCAGAAAAAACATTGAATATTCAGACCTGTTTAGATAATTCTCCTAGCTCTATAGAATTACATTCTCTTTTTATGAAGAATACTATCTGTGTAACCTCTCTATAGAAGATAATGACCCATCTGTAAATCATTTTGTTGCAGGTTATCTGGGTTTTATCACGTCTAGTACCTGTCTGTCCCTAATATGATACCCTTAAACACATTAACTTGATGGAATGTTTCGCCTGACTTCAAAAAAACATCAATTGATAGATATTATTCTCCGCTATAAATGAATGACTGTGATTAACCTAGCTTACCAATGTATCTAATTTGGTACTACTCTTTCCAATTCACAAGGCTCAAGAAATATTCGATTAAACTAATTTCCAAGCAATGATTTTTCAGAGTTGGAATACTGTTTTCTTTCTTCTTAATTTAAGGAGACAAAACAGTAAACATAAAACTGATATGAGTATTTTAAAATATACACAAGGAGGAAAGAAATGTCTATGTACCGATTCTTGTTTCTTTAAGAGAAAATCCATTTTTCAGGTTCCTGTTGTACTAATTGAAAGAGAATTATTTAAAACTTCACTGAATACTTGAATATACGATGGGTATGTGTAGCAGTTTCACCAGCGCCAAAGAACTCTAGACTTTCTGAAAGACAGTAAACTAAAAATTGGCAGGAAATCTCTTACAATGATGTCACAAATATTTGTTGTTGCCACAGAATAATATTTTAAAAGAACACCTACTTCTGTGCTGAAAAGGCTTTGGGAACATGTAATTATCCAGTTTTATCACTGTAGAAATCGGCTGCTTTCCAGCAAATACATCTATCAAATCTCTCCCTTCTGCACAGAACTACATCTAAATAAATACACACATATTTCATACAGGCATCGCATCAGTCCAGTACACAACCTTACTAGTGGTAAGACTTTACTATATTTTGTTGTTTTCACATTATGATGTCATGGCCTGTAACGATACATCAATATATACTCCGGGAGAATCATGTGTCTAAAAAATTCCAAATAGCTCCTATAAAATATAAGGAAGTTTCTGTGGTTTGGTAACAAGTGCCCTAAAGTTCCCCTTCTTGCTCTTCTACCTAAGGAAAAAATAGAAAACGGCATCAATAAAAATTACACAAAAGACACTGAAAGAGTCGAATAGAAATCTGCTTCCTAAGGCACAAGCCTGAGACGTGCACCTTTGTGCTTCGCTGCTACTCGACGAACAAGCTATATGTGAACTCCCGAATACATCACGAAGCAGTACTACTCTTGCAGGTCCTGACATCGTGCAGAAATGTTTCAAAGCTCTGTCTCTGTGATTTACTATATTAACTGAAATGTTTTAAAAATATGTCGTTGTATCACTTCAGTTGACATAGCTTATATATACACAAACACCCCTATTTACATAACTTTTAAAACGTTAGTCATTACACACAACCTCTGCCAAACCAGCCCACTGATCTTTAAAGTCACACTATGGAAAAAGAAATAGACATCACCCCATTGTACGGGGTATAAAGAAAAGTGCATCACAGCTTCTCCTTCCGAAGTAACTTTTGTTCCGTGAAATAAATAAATAAATAACTTGACAGAAGCCTTTTAAGTGTGATCTATACACTTTTAAGGGTGAAATCAAACCAAGTGTAAAAGATTAATGGATATGCTTCCTGAAGTGGTGTCTCCCAAGGTGATTACAGTCTTTAGCAGATATAAGGTCATGACTAAGAAACTTTCTAATGCCCACCAAGAAAAAGCGTATTTGGTTTTGCTATCATCGTGCAAAGCTCTGGCCTTTATTACCACAAGATATTCCAAGGCCTCTGCAGACAGACATGGATTCTTTTGAGTAAAAATACGATCAAAGGTGCAAAAACATGTCCAAAGGGTGTTTTTTTTTTTCCCCATTGAGCAAAAGAAGTTCTGCTGGAAGTGACCACGAACAATTGTTGGTCACAGATTATAACCCACTGGCTAGGGAACAAGCACTGGCAGTCCCTGCTTGTGAACAAAATCATACTGACAAGCGAAGGCAACTACCTTTGGACATCAGTTGTTGTTTTCTACAAGTCAGGCACCAGCGGCCTTACGGAGGAAGCTGATGGGCTCCACTCCATTTCTGTTCTCGCTTTCGCCAGTGTGTGAACGTAAGGAGGAAAAACCGAGGCAGTTACGCAAGTTCAGCGGAGAATCAGTAATGCGCAGGGAGAGACAGCCATCTGTCTCGCTCCCTTTACGCTATGTGTTGTACACATGGCACCAGTTTGCACCCCACGACCTAGCAGAAAAGGGAACCCAGTGAGCTTAGCAGCAGCCCAGCTAAGTCTCCCAGCAGTACTAAACACAGTGCTGAACTGCAAGGGAGAGAGGGAGAAGAATACATTTAGCAGAGGATGCGAGATGGCAGAGCAAAGGGCCTCTTACGTTGTCGTCGCTGAGTGAGTTCAAGTTCTAGGGGAGGAGGCCGGAGGAATCAGAGGGAGCGAGACAAGAAGTACGACAGGAGCACAGGAGCCACGGCCCCGAACTCCGCGGACAGCGCGGGGGGACGCCCGCGGCCCGGCGTGCCCGAGAGGCGCAGGGTGCCCCGGAGGCGGCCGCTCCTTCCCCGCGGGGCTCCGGCTGCCCCCGCCCGCCCCGGGAGCCGGAGCTCTTCTGACGGCTCCGCGGGCGCGGGGGGACAACACCACACACACCACACACACACCCCCCCCCGCGGCGAGGGGGCCGGCGGCGCGGCGAGAGGCGCTCCGGGGGCCGGGGCAGCCCGGGGGCCCCCGCCGGCGGCAGCGGGGAGGGCACCGGCCGCGGCCCCGCAGAGCGGCCGGGGCCGCCGCCGCCGCCGGGCCCCGGCCCCCGCGCCCCCCCCCCGGCCGCGGGAGCCCGGCGACGGCCCGGGAAGCGGCCCGGCGAGCGGCGCTCGGAGCGATGCCCGGGGCTCACCTTCCCCTCCCCCCGGAGAAGGGCGCTTCAAAACGGTTTTGCAGGCAGGCCGGCCAGGCTGCGCTCGGTGCGTGCATTCCAAGTGCAGTGCCTGGTTTGGTTTCCGTATATTCTTTGGCTTTTAATAGCTAGCCGAGGAAAAAAGAAAGCATTATTGTTTTCTTTCTTTCCTTCTCTCATTGCCTATTCTAAATTTGACTCCAAAGTTTAAGCAGTTGAATTGGCTAATTCTGAATACAGTCTATTGAGAGACCAGACACAGCAGTATATCCCTGTATAGCAATAGATACAATGTGCTGAATTGGCAGTCTAATTATAAATGTGGCATTTGGACCTCCTTTCAGACCCAGTGCCACCTTACCTTATGAGGGAACTTCAACTACAGCAACTGTTCAAAACAAAATGCCATTACAGGATCAGCTTCACCCAACACTGGAACCAGCCAGGGGATTGTTTTACAAACAGCCTTTCTCACTTAACACAAGAATGTATTATAAGGAAAAGTTATGGATAGTGCGGAGTCTGAAGAAAATGCATGTGTAGTTTCTGCCAGGTGTCGAGCTACTTCAGACTGCAGCACACTCCAAATGACCTCATTATTTTCTTTTAAATGTAGTCACTGTAAATAGATTATTTCTTCATTTTACTAGAAAGAGCTGCTAGGTATGCTTGCTGTTTATATTCCGAGTGTAGTGTGCACTTAATGTTGTGAGCACAGAAACACGCGAAATATCCTGGCTCAAAACAAAAACCTGCAACAAGATCTTGCCAAAGAATCACGGTGCGCTGAAAAAAGTTTTCTAAAGCATCTTTTCCAGGGAAATATTTGTATATAATGGCAGGCTACATGCACATATCTCACATTCATTCTTATTATTTACTTTATGGTATAATGGCTTAATTAAATGAGTGGGCACAAGCACGTCAATAAAACAAGTCAAGTCAAGTCGAAGTCTCAAAACAGGTTTCAAAATTACTCCATTACACGAAAACAGAAAGGGAAATTCGTTAATTTTTGGACTTCAAACCCTGTTTGGGGACTGGATAAAACTGTTCTTCTGCCCTCACGGTCAGCACTGAAGATGGAAATACCAAAAATGTTAAAAAGAGGGGGAAAGAAAACAGGAGGAACAAAGTGCCGCTCGTGTGCCGAAGGCTATTTAAATTAGCTTAATAAACATATACCTTATCTACAAACAGCAGGCGAAGATATATTACTTTATCACAGAAAGTTTCACCGTCTATGTTTTTGGGAAACACCCCTAGGACAGAACTAATCTGTCGTCCCCAGGCTCCCATCAGGCTGACTTTCCCTGCAGCCCCCCCGCCACCCAGACACAACACTAATTGTCTTTTCACGTTGCCACTTTCACTCCTTTTTAAAAAAAAAAAAAAAAAAAAAAAAAAAAAAAACCACCAAACACCAGCACCAGCAACCGAAGAGCACGGTGAAACGGCCCGCAGGAAGCACAGACAGCAATCAAATCGATAGGATCGGTGCCTCGGATTGACCTCCAGGCCCTGCGCTGCCGAGGACGCAGCCCTGCTGCGAAGCGGGTTAACTGCTCGACGAGAGGGAGCTGGGAGGCTCCCCCGGCAGAGGAGCAGCTCTCTGGCAGCTCAGTTATTAATGCACGCGTGGAAGTACCTGCTCACATCGCGCCTACACGCTCGCTCTCACGTATGTACACACAGCCGCGCTCCCGCAGGGGCGACCCCGCCGCCGGTACACGCGTGCATGCGTTACCCGAGCGGGCTCGGCGGCAACGCCGGTGCCCGCTCCTCCCCGCAGCAGGGCAAGCCGCAGAGGCACACTCATTAGCTCCCACTGATGATTCCTTTCAGGATCATGAATGGAACAATTGTCAAAAACTGCGGGAAAAAAAAACAAGCCCCGAGACTATTATATACAGACACAGCTTGTGTGCGCGCATGTGACAGTTGCAAGCAACCCAGATTTGTTCACAAACTCTTCGGCACTATCCGAGATAAAACATTAAATTGCTTATATGGTTAAAGAGGCTTCTTATCCCCAATCAAAAAACAAACAGCTTCGAAGGCAGTGAAAGCCAGGAACAGAACAAGCTCTCCACCAGACACACCTTGCCTTGCTCGTATCCTACAGCACCGTCTGTAAAAAGCTGCGCCAGCTTGTTGCAACTGACACTATTTTATTTTAAAAGAAGAAGAAGAAGAAGAGTAGTAAGTGAAATACTTCCTGAAAACTTACTTTGCATTTAGTTTAGGCACTATTCTTTTTTTCAGCTCGCAAAGGAAGCCGTTTTGTCCAGGTTAGGTATTGTCTACTTATGGATCAGCCTCTGGCTAAGGGTTTATTTTAATTTATGGCTTATGCATTCTTTTAAGGTCGATTTGCATGACCTCCGGCAAAGAGCTAAGGCAGCAAGAAATCCCAGGTCGAATATTGCCGCAAAGCGGCACACATCTCCCCTTCCCCGGGTGTAAGCAGAGCTCTCTGATGATGGACTGCTTTCTTCCCCCCTCCTTGCGTACCACAAATTAGGGTGCGATATCAATTTTAAAGTTTTCTCTATAACTTTATCCAAACCCTCTGCAGGGAGAGATAAGGCGCCGCCAGAGCTGCAAATCCTCGGGACAGTGCCCCGCTGTGGCCGAGCCCACCATCGCCACCTCCGCGCCGCAGCTTTGGATCACTCCATGCTCCGTGGGCAGCGCTCAGTCGGGGCGAACTTCAAAGCAGTTACCCACCTCAAACTTAACGGAGAGCCTACAAGCACCACTAAACTCCTTTCGCCTTTCTCCACCCCCTGTCTTTTGGGGTTATCCGTGGAGAGAAACCCACGCGAGCGCTTCGGAGTAATGACAGCAGCGCTCTGCTCTCAAAGATTTATTTCGGATTTTATTTTTCCTCTCTCTCTCTCTTTCTCCCTCTCGTGTTAGTTCCTTACGTACAATATCTTCCCAGCACCATGTGTTCGCCTGCCGTGGGTGATCTTAAAATACAACGCTGATCTGTCACTACGTTTTAAAATAAACTCTACTCGGGAAGGATGAGAAAGTGTTGTGATTTCAAGGTACTGGGGTCCCTTAACGTCTCGGAAACCTCGGGATTCAAACAGCCCCGGAAACTCGCACGGTGACGAGACTATAACTACTTTTCCCTAAAGAAAAAAAAAAAAAAAAACAAACCCACACCAAACCACCACAACACCCCCCTCGTGGTATAAAAGTAAATAATCGTGCAGGGGGAGGAGGGGGGAAGGGGTGAATTCAGCAATGCTAAAAGCTAAACAACAGATCTACCTCCGGACGCTGCTGCTTCACTCAATTGCAACTAATAACCCACTAAAGACAGCGCAGGGGGAACCGGATTCTCTCCTGCAAAGCGACATAAATCCAGCGAAAACCCATTAAACCACCACCACCACCACCAAGCCACGCAGCACTACACACCACAGCAAACAACAGGTATACAACACAATAGGGCTTTTTTTTCCTGGTTACCTCCTCGGGATCCAGTGTGGCACAAAGCACTGGGAGAGCCTCCTTTTTTTTTTTTTTGCAACGCGCTTCGGTAATTTTCATTAAAAAAAAATAATAAAAAATAAAATAAAAAAGAGGGAAGGAGGTGAAAGGGGAGAGAGAAAGAGGAATAAATGGGTGGTAATTAGGAAAAATAAAATTAAAATAAAATAAAATAAATGAACTAGAGTCTGCTGGTGTTTCTCCGGGCCATGGATGTGCAGGATCCCGATCGTTAGAAGTTTGCGGATGGGTTGCCTGGAGATTTGGTTACAATCAGGTTCATTATTATTATTTTTTTTTTCCTCCTGAAACAAGTGAAGGCGATGGTTACTGCTGTCAATCTTGGCAATCAATGTGAGCGGCCATGTCGTAAGTATTCAAAGCATTTCCCGTCGTGCAACATCAGAAAGTGAGTGGCCAGGGCATTGATCTGAGGAAGGCAAAAGGAGGCAGGGCTCCCCCGCCCAGACAGCACAGGCAAGATGAGACAACACAGGGAGGGAGAGGGGAAGAGAGAGAGAGAGAGAGAGAGAGAGAGAGAGAGAGAGAGAGAGAGAGAGAGGGAGAGAGGGAGACTGAGAGCGAGCGAGCGGGGAAAGCAACAACTGCGGAGAAAGTGAGCACAAAACAGAAAGTGAAATCACCGCGGGCTGCCAGCCGCATCCCCGCCACGCCGCCGCCACTCACACTGCCGTGCGGCAAGTGAGACCCCAACCCGCCCTCCTCTCATGGCCACTGGTGGCCCGGAGGGGCGAGGAAAGGTACTAGAAAGTTACCGGGGAGGGGGTGCGAGGGCGGGGAGGGGAGGGAGGGCGGGCGGGGGCCGGAAAAGGAGGAGGGGGAGCGGGGGGGGGGGGGGTCCCGGGAGAGCCGCTGCGCGGGGCCGGGGCTGCGCGGGGGGAGCGGCGGGTTACCCGCCGGCCCTCCCCCGCCCGGCACGGCGCTTCCCGGGAGTGCGTGGGGAGGCACAGAGCGAGGGAGTCCTGCCGGGTCCTGCCCGCGGATTGAACAAGGGGAAAAAAGGGAAGAAAGAGAGAAAAAGAGGGGGGTGTGGGGAGCGGGAGAGAGACGATCTGCAGGGCATGGGGAGGGCTGGTGGGGACAAGAAGGAAAGCACTCACTGACAGCTGACAAATGGGGCTCTGAGGAGCCCGATCCCACAGCCCCGGCGGGGTAAAAATCAGACGAAATGTAAAATATAAATTACACTAGAGAGGCGAGTCCAGCTACGGGGACCCAGGGGAGAGGAGGCAGGGGGAGGCACTCAGAGTCCACAAACTATTCAGTGATGCGTTCAACAGAAAGGTAAAACATGAGCACAGTTAAAAGGGAAAGACAGGTATGACCGGAGGGGAAAAACTGATTTAGGACGGACTCCAGTTGAAGTTGGGCTTCTCGTGGCGACGACGAGAGATTTTAGCAGCGGCAATATATAAATATCTCTCTCTCTGCCTACCAAAAGGCAACAGATAGGGACTTGAATATCAGCTTGAATACCAATTTAGGAACTCGCGCTCCCTTGGAAGTGCTAATGGGGGGGGGGGGGGGGGAAGAGGGAATCTGGGAGAAAGAAGGGAAAACTATAAGGAGCTGAGGAGAAAATCAACCAGTGGCACAGAGCAGTGCAAAACCAAGAAAGTCTCGCTGCTGTATTTTTACATGCCGAAGGTAAACATAAAAGAGTCTTTCAAACTGCCAGGGGCCCGCAGATCAGGTGGGCAAACAGCGCTGCAAAGCCAACGTCTCCTTCTTTTGATATTATTCACACCTAGGCTAAACTGTTGTTAAGATGGGAGTGCGGAAAGCAACCTCAAGCCCACAAAATGAGAGAGAGAGAGAGAGAGAGAGAAGTTGTTGATTCATCTCTGTATTTTTGGCACTTTCTCCCCATTTTCCAGAAGGCGCCTGGAACAGTTAGTAACAGAGAAACTTTTTAATTTTAAAATAGCTTCATAACTTGTAGAGGCCAAAAACACGAGGAGAAAGCCTGATTTCGCTTTCCTCCTCTCTGAAGTGGAAATTTGCAGAATAGGTTAGACCCAGAAGCATACCCAGCCCCACTGCGAATGAACCTTGCTTCATAAGGACGTGATGAAAATTGAGCATTAACGTGATGGCACAGGACTGATGTGATCTGGCTCTATTTCATTTTGTTAACAAGCTGTAAAACTCAACACACCACTGGAGTCGTGCACATTGCATCCTCTACCTTGCTATCCGAGGTGCTATCGCCCCTCCCGAGTCGAGTCCAGGGAAAATGAGTTTTAAGTCAGAACCTCTTAGAATAGTGGACCTATTTTATACAGTATTTTTGGAAATTCCACTACAGTAAAAGGAGCAATCAAGTCCTATTCGGCAAGCAGCAAACACCTTGAAACAGAACTTTAAAATTATCTAGTAAAGCTTTATCAACAAATTAGCTGACTGAGGGCATAGTAGCTAATTTCTATGCGTTCTTTCAGTTTTAATAAAAGATACTAAAAACCTGAAATTCGGGGACGGGGTAAATTATAAGATTCTAAACACTGAGTTTGTATTCACCTGCGTTCAGCTAATTCAAAGTATTCACCTTGCTGCAGTTATCTGGGCTACGGATTTAACAACAAGAAGTAGCTGTCTTTCCAGATGTTGCTGTGTCCTTTTTAATCTTTAATTACAAGAATTCCGGTGCCTGGTCACCAATACTTCCCTTGTAACACATTTAAACCTGCTGCAAGTAAAGGAAACACCTTGACTTTTTGCATAACTAGTAGCCCTGGCGCGCGCAAAAAAAAAGAGCTCTGTAAGCAAAGAGCTGTAAGCAGGGTACCAGGACGAGGTATCCTGCCCGAGTTTGCAACCCCAGCCATTTGTTGCTGGAAGGTTTTTTTCTTTCAAGAAACAAACAGAAAAAAAAAACAAACACCAACCCAACCCAGTCCTCAAATGTAGCGTCCTCCTTGTTAAGTACGAGGCGGTAATGGGACAAGAGATAATTAAGGCGTCAGATAAATCTAACCGCCCACCTAGCTCCCAATCCGGGGAGCATCTCCCGAAAATCCCGTGCAGAGAATGACACTCGGCTGGGGCAGGACACGCAGGGAGCGTCCCCGTCCCCAGGCGGAGCGCAAGCCACACTCCAGCTTGTTGCTTCCCCTGTGTGATCAGTTAAGTTACAGACGTAACGCGCAGTGCCAGAGAGCTACAACTTCTCCGCGGTAGCAAAAGAGGAGTCCTTGGGCACTGTATGCAGATGTGCGTGTGTGCGCGGCACAGGAATACCTGTGGTTCCCTCTTTGTTTGCGTAAGTGAGCACCCGCCGTGTAGGTGCGTATACACGTGCCGAGAAACAAGAAAACGCTTTTACTTTTAACGTTACCATACGTTTAGAGACGGCGTTTTAAGTTACTTCCCTTGCTTTTGCTTCATGAAGGCTAAAACCACCCCGAGCAGCCAGCGCAGGCAGATGTTGAGGAGGGATGCTGAGCTGCTGTGGGCGCTTGCAGAGGGAAGGGATCGGCGGCGCTCAGTTCACGTCGGGGCACTTACCTGTTCACAGCTGTCATTGCATTTTGTGCCGTCTCTCTCCTTAAATACGTCGAAGTAAAGCAATATTCAACAAGCGAAGCAACCTGTCTGTGTGTTAAGTTTTACAACACCGCATCCTTAACGTGATGAGCAAACCTACAACTCCTGTAGAGTTGGTGGAACAGTCTCAGAAGTTTTGATTCAAAGGGCAAGGAATTCCACCTTAAAAGTCATTCACCCAATTCCAAACTCCCCTCTCTTCCCGATTAACGCCGGACAATTAACAGGCATATTTACAAATTCCCTCTGCTGACACTGGCCGACAATGATGACTTTTTATAGGCTTGTTAAAGATGTTCAGAGAAACTTTTGCAAAATAATCAAGAGCATCTGAGAGAAAGCTAAATGAAAAGAAGTTAAAGCCGATTGGGAGAAAGTTTTGGTAGACTAGATAGAAGCATATTACTGCACATTTCCTCCTAAGCAAACCCATCAGCTGATACGAGTTCCCCTAGAACAAGAACCTCTGGCGATCTCCTCAAAATTTAGGGGACATTTGCTTTTTATAACGCCCAAAGCTAAAGATCTAACTGAAAAGAAAAACTCTGAATTCCTTACAGTGTCATCTGCCAACACAATGTATTGTCCTGGCGAAAAGAGGATCAAGGAGATTTTAATTTCATTTAAAACTGAGCATCATCTTACTAATGAAGCAAAAAGCCGCAGCAACAATCTCCCCATTCCACCTCCCCCTTCAAAAAAAAAAAAAAAAAAAAAAAAAAAAAAAAAAGGGTGGGGGGGGAGAACTGGAAAAACCACATAAACTTTTACAAAGAAAATAAAAGCAAGTTTGACATGAAAACCCCTTCCTGTCTCGGAAAGTTCATTTTAAAGGTCCCCTCTGTAAATCTAAAGTGCAAACACCAGGCTAAGGTACTGAGTGGCTGGAATTTGCATGCTGATAAGAGAAGGCTGTTGTACTTACAGTGACAGAGGGCAGGCTGCGGAAGAAAAGCTGTTTGTGTTAGCCTGAGAGTCACCCAGGGCTGCAATGAGAGGAGAAGAGAGGAGTGGGAGTGCCAAGCTGGATACACCTTCACCGCATCTCATCACATCTGCCAGCCTCTCTCTCCCTCTCTCTTTCATTTCCACATTCCCTTTGTTCCTGAAAAAAAAAAAAAAAAAAAAAAAAAAAAAAAAAATCTACACGTCACATCAGTCCCCAGATGCAGTCTACACCAAAGAAAAAAAATGAATAATTCAATCAAACTGTGCATAGTCTCTAAGGCAATAAATCTATTGCACTTAAAGAAGCGAAGGGTAATTACCGCTATAGAATTAGAATAAGGCCAGAGCGCGCAGGGATCCCAGGGTCTGTAAACTCCACGGTCAAATAAAGTTTCATTTATTTAATCCTTTGACAAGTCCAATGTAAACTAAAGGGGAGGATCGGAACTTATTCCGGTTGGGTTTGAGAATGCTTGAAGTGAATGTTATAAAAGGAGAGCGCCCGTGCTCTGTGACAAACACAATGCAAGGAAGTAGAAGTGTTTCACCGCATCACCTCCAGGGTCCGTTCCCCCCTCCCTAACGAAGAGCAGACCACACTCCCACTTCCACCGGCTTCTGCCGCTCTCTGCAAGTGCACCGGGGACCGCTGGCAGGCAGCAGCCGCCTTACCTGCTCCTAGGTTGCTAACCGAGCCCCAGAAAAACTCAGGGCACCCGGCAATTTTGTTCCACGCTCTGGCGGAGAGAAGCCACGGGGGATTTGCACCGGCACGGATTGACTCGACACGCTGCCCCTGACTTGTGGATTAGTGCTGGGCTGAGTTTGGGGACTGCCCGCCGGGGGCGGGGGGAGCGCTGGGGAGCGGATCCCAGCGGGGCCGGGGCGGCAGCGCTGCCGGAGCCCTGCGGCAGAGCGGCCGCGGCAGGACGGAGGAGAGCGCCGCCCGTCCCCTCCCCTACCTCTCCCGTCGCGCTCCCGGCTCGGAGGTAAGACGGCTCTGCCGTGCGTTTGCTCGCTCCGGATGACCCGGGTCCCGGGGGCATGCTTCTGCAGGAGCGGGGGCGGCGGCTCGGGGCGGCGGCTCGGACCGTTACATCAAACCGAGCGGGCGTGTAACGTCGGCACCGGCTGCTTTGCACTTTCGGTCACGTTCTTTGTCAACTTCTCCCGGGGGGCTGCGGGGGGGGGGGGGAAGAGAGAGAGAGAGAGAAGGGGAGAGAAACCAGCCCCAGGTGAGACCGCGCTGCCGAGGTGCCCCGGGCTGCCGCTGCCGCTCCGCCGGGCTCGGGGCCGGCCGGGGGGGCGGGGGGCTAAAGCACCTGCCCCCTGCGCGGGGCATCGCGCACCTCCTGTACTCGAACCGCTCTAAGAGGCAGTTTGGATTGACCCAAAACATGAACGGAACTGTTATTCTAATAAAGGTAAACTCGAAAACACGCTTGCCTCCGCTCACTCGGGCTTTGTTGACGTGCTTAAAACGCCACCGTGAGGCGAGCGCGAATAAAGCAGCGAGCGCAGCCGCCTGCCAAGGAGCTCTCGGATTAGCACTTCGCAAAGCAAAACAAACAGCGTGAGCGGCAGCGCGAAAGTCCTCGCAGAGGCGGCCGCGGGGCCGGTGGCTCCGCCGCGGGAGGGCCCGGCCGCGCTCCGCCCGCGGCCAGCACGGGCACCCCCGCCCGGGCGAGGGCAAGAGGGCGCAGCTCAGGGCGGACGCGGGGAGCCGGGCGCGCAGAAAGCAGGAGCCCCACGCCGGTGTCGCCTCCCGCCCCCAGCCCCTCTCCTCCCTCGCCAGCGCTGAGCGCTCCCTGCTTGCTCCCGCAGGGGCGAAGGGCGCGCCCCGGCCCCTCTCCCCGCGCCGCACCGCTCCCCGCAAAACGCCCCCGACCTCCCTGCTCGAAAGCAGTTTCCTCTCGGAGCGTGTGCCAGGGAGCACCCCTGGCTCCTCTGCCCACCTCCTTCTGACCTCTTTCCCCGGCCAAAGTCGGGCCAGTGGTGCTACCCAGGCTTTCCCGGAGGATTTTGCTTCGCCAGTCTTTCAGGTGGTCCAAGTCAGAGGCTGGGTCTATAGTCCATACCTACACTCGATGTATTTTTTTTTAATGGAAGGGGAATGGGAAAAAAAAAAGGCAAAAAAGACTAGGCTGTTATGACCCACGAACAGTACCTGGGATGACAGCGCTAAAAGTTGTGGGCACGACTCAGCACGGGGAGTTCCTTAAGCACGCTCCGGGCACAAGAAAGCTGTAGGAATGGACCAGCTTTAGGAGACAGATCCTGTTATACAGGGGCACAACGCATTACATTGCAGTTCTCAGCTCTGCTGCCACAAAAAGCCTTAAATCAGGAAGGGGTCGTATCGCGGGCTTCATAGCAGCTGGTGGGACTGATGCTCCCCCCTGCCCCTGGAAAGCATTCATCACGTCAGGGCATCCCGGCACCCAGAGGAGCACTAACTGCACCGGCCGAGTTGAACTCACCCAACTCTCGGCTACAAGTTGCACTGGCAGAGTAAGCTCTACAAATGATTCGTGAGAACACTAGTAACAGGCTCCAAAACCTGGCAATTACATTCAGCTGTGATTAGAAATCACATTGAGTACCTGATGCTTTGCAGGTATGGAGTAAAACCAAAAGAACACTAGCGTGACTGTGGAAGATGCAAACCTTTCCACCGAAATGCATCTGCTCCTCCTGTTCTGGGCATTTCACCTAGCAGCTGTACTTGCCTACTTGTCACCTTAATCATTTTTCCACTCCCATCTCTATATAGTAGGATGACCATTAAACACCGGTAATGTACAAAAAAGCAGCTCAAGATTAACAATTATTTTAAATGTACTTTTTCAGCAGCGACCTCAAGCCACGCAAGAGACTCTTACAGCAATCCTCACAGTCATCTCTTCCTTCAGCATACACCTGTGTGGCCTCACGTAGTATACCCGTATTTCCAGCTTCAGCTGGGAACAGCTGAGCTTGTCTTGTGAACGAGGAAGGACAGGAAGATATACTGGTATACCTACACCCGCCTGCACATGTGAGGAGCTGGGAGGGGACACGTGCTAGAAGACCCTCTTACAGCCCGCAGTAGTCCTGTTTTGTATTACAGCCCAGAGTAAACTGTAGGTCAGCGATATAAACATGAAGGTTGCTGAATATTTTTCCCTATAATCCCAATCACGGAAAACCCTTTGCTAAACCTGATGACTGCAAACCCTTATGAAATATTGTGAGGGTTTATCAGCACACTCCAGTGCTTTTCTTTTTTAACTGGCAATGTCCCATTCTGACAGCACGTGCTGGAATTCAACAGAGTAAGTATAGACTTCATATTATAACACCGTGTTTATTCTGTCAGTTTGGTTTTGTTTCATACCCCCCCTCCAAAATTTAATCCCAACAACAAAGCATATTTTTTAAAGTTCTTGACCTAACTATCGAACTACAAACAAGGTACTATGTAAAAAAATAACCCAAAAAATCCCTGAAGGCTAGAATAAATATACAGGGCTGTCTTTGACCTGAGGACTGGCCCACATTGCAGGTAAATGCATTGCCACTAAGCAACATACATATGCCACACGAACAGAAATCAAAGGAATCCTCGGGACAGGCCAATGATTTTGTATTTTATACTACTACTGCTGTGCACTTATAAACTGCATTAGTTTTAAGATGTTCCTGTGGATTTGTGGTAATATGGCCTAATCTTGTAGGCTCGTGTCATTGTCAATAGTTTCACCCAGAAGCTCAAGCCCCGTGCACGTAAAGTGCATGCTTCTTAAGAGGATCAGAATGACGACGCTGAAGAGGATAAGATGTTTAGAAAATATTGATACAAAAGGTGAAAAGATCTACAAAGAAATTGTGGGGTACAAAGTTGTTTTGGACTGTCTCATTTTGCCTGGAGCTTATAAATACCATGGCATATTGAATGGGTAGTATGGCTGTCTCCTCCCTTTGATCACCTCTTAGCACACTTCACATTTTCTAACCAAAATATGCAGTAGTAACTTCTTGCAACAAAGTTGACTAAGAAGCAAATCCTGTCTAAATCTTTCAAAACATCTTTAAATATAGCTTACTAAACTGGGAACACTGGGTAGAAACTGCTGAAAGTATTCAGACTGTTAAAAAATAAAATGCTACAGGATCTCAACATATTTGAAGGTTCAATTATATGAAACATTTTTCCAATGCAATAGCAAATTTAAGACTGAAGCAGAGTAAATGTGATTTGACTGCTTTGGACTCTTCCTAAGACAAATGACTGAAAGATCAAGGTGTTTTATTTCCTATTTGAATCAGTGATCAGTAAGTCTTATACACAAGAATCATGCATTTTGAATATAAACCACACTTTTTTAATAAGTGCAAGTTAAACCAAATAAAACAACTATGTTTTGAGAGCAAAACTCACTATTTTTAAGTCATTTCAATCTATATAATTATGAAATAACTTGAATAAGGCACCTTACATTGGTCCTAAATTTTTTACTCAAGTAAAACATTGATTCCAACGTGAGTGTTGCCTGAGTAATAGAGTTCCCTGTCAAACTGTTAAAATCAGCTAACTTCTAAAAGCCTGCAGATTGATGGAATAACATCATTATACTAAAGTTATGTATTTAATATGGAAAAAAAAAATCCAGTCGCCAGGCAAAGCTTTTTAATGTTTACAATAAAATAAGGCAGAAATATAAGTAGATATTTTTAGGGGGTTTATAATTCTGTGCCTGGTCATGCAGACACTTATGCTTGTGACTTTATTTATGTAAGTCATGTCAGTGAATCAGTACTCTCGTGTCACAAGCATTTGAGGTTTAGCATCCAGGACAATAGAAATAGGAATAAATTGGCTTTAAATATTCCACTAGCAAAACAAGACTATGTGTAAATCAATTGCAGTGGATTACACTGTAGGAGTTATTTTGGAATGCCGTATTTAAAAGTTTGTGACTGATGATATAAATTTTTTTTTGTTTTGAGTGAATCAGCTCTTCATCAGGATTACATAGCAGAGTAAGATTTTAGAAATGTTCTCATAAAAATGAGAACTCCTTTACAAAAAAAGCCAACATCAAACAAATGAAAAACACTGACATACACCTTTTTCTGACTTCTTTTTTTTAAAGGAAGTATTGAAAGCTTAATTCTAATAAGAATATTAAGTAAATAAATGTTAACTCTACTCAGTGGTATTAGCATAGTCGAAATTGTAGTTTATAAATTTTTGAGAGCATCGGCATCATGATATGGTTGTCATAGAAACTGCAACAATATGTCATTTCAATTAATTTTACATGCAGTGATGCTGAGGTCCACGTAACATTCTTTTATAGAAGTTCTAGAAGTAAATATTGAAAAGCAAGAATAAAAATATGAATAGGCAATGGTAAACTTCAATTATTATTTAATTAACAAAACAGGGAGAATTCTAAATTATTTCAAAACTATAACCAAGCTGGAGAAACTAGTTAAGCAGACTGACTTCAAAATCACCAAAATTAAAAGACGAAAGCTGCAGAAGCATTCGAACTCTAACTGAAAAAAAGTACCTTTTCTCAGTGAAGCTGATTTGGAAAAACGTGTAAAAAAAGATTTATTCCTGTTCAAGAAATATAAAACATGAAATAGTTTTAAATCATGAATGTTCCTTTTGTGTGTGCAAGAAGCAAAAAGGCAAATGTTACAAATCCAGGACCATAATACAAGATTAAAAAAAGCTTTAAAGGTAGGAAATGTAACATGAATAGATTTATTTTTCCTGTATAATGCAGCTACTGTGTGTTATGAACGCTACCTTAAGTAAATCATTGCCAGACACACTCGACTGACATTAATGACTTGATTATTAGAACAGAAAAGCTAACCAAAATAAAGGCAGTGTTTTTAAAAAATAATAATTGTATTGTAGCAGTATAAAATTTCTTTCTTTATTTTTGCTGGTTTAGGACAGTATGAACATACACTCTTGTTTTCTTATTGCACACGTACGACACAATACCTAGTCCGATAGTTTACACATGAAAGAAAATACTGAGCAGATCCTAATGAGAAAAAAAATGTAGATTTTCAACACATTTTACACAGTAATCAATAATCATATAGTATTTTTTTTAATTTACTGAGTTGACACACAGACTAGAATGTGCAAGACCTTTCAAAATGAAACATGAAACAAGCTGTTTGTAAGTAATAAAAACTACCGATATTAAAAACTAAACAAAAAAAAAAAAAGGAAAGGAAAAAAACTCCCACAGCCTAGAGAAGCTCTCTGCAGTGAGAAAGGAGAAGCATCTAGAGCTATCCTTTCTGATAGGATTAAGGAATGCTACAAAAGCAGCATTTAAATCTCTAGTTTTCCCTGACAATTAACAATGAAAAGCAGATGTTTACAAAGCTATTTTACATGCTCGTTTATAAGATGCTAAAAGATGGTTTGTGGATGGTAAGAAGGAAGAGCTGGATAACTGCTTGTCTGGTGTATATTTAAAAGCATTTTCATTGGCTCAGTTATTGTTAATAATGAAAGAAACACTTTGTGCTGTATGGCTGTGACTATAGAAAACTGCCGTCATAAAGTCCTCAACAAACTCTTAAGATGCAATTTACAAAGATAATAATAACACAGAATTATTTCACTTCTCTGAATGCTACACATTTGCATACCAGGACTGTGTACAATATACTCATAATGCACATTCATAACAACAAGGACTTCTTAACATTGCAACAGCACAAGATCTGTGCATTAAAAATCTACAGTTCCAAGTTTTCCTTTTTGGAGGGAAACCATTTGTATAAACCAGATGCTCTGCATCTACACAGGGCAAGCCCACATTCAGTTCTACACCTTTATTGAATGGGATCATATAAAGAAAATTATGAAACTCTGGAAGGTAGCAACAATATTAATAAATTCCTTCTCATATAGAAACACGGCAAATTAACTTTTCACACAAATTTAAGAAGTCTGGTCTATAACTGTGAGTCAGGAGATGTGGGTGCTATTCCTGGCTGTGCTACAAACCTACAGAGTGTTTTTGAACAAGTCACTTACACCAAGTCACTTGAGCAGAAAAAATTCAAAGAATGCCTGCCTCCAGCTCCATTTAGACAGATCCGTATCTGCTTATATTGGATGCACGCGAACGTAGGCATATGGCTCTGAAAAGCTGGGGCCTAGCCTTGTTGGACTTTTCATCTCCTTATCCTACTTCCCTACATGGAGAGAGACTGTTGGGAGACTTAATTCATAAAAGACTCCTCACATATCAATTATATTTATGTGTAACAAGATCACCATTAGAAGTCCCAGCCCTGCAAAGACTCATATGCGCATTTCACTTCACACATTTGTTGTAGTCCAATTTACTGTAATAGAATTATTCACTCTGTATAATTCTAGGCATATAACTTCCGCAGCATCAGGAACTAAGTTAATGGAATAGATAATGTGTAAAAATACTCATAGAAGTTAGTAATGAGGTTCAGGCTTCACATTCTTGAAGTTCTATGTCGCATTCAATAGAGGGATTTTTAAAATATTGCTATTATAATGTTCTGGTACGAGTAAGAGGATGCATAACCGACCTGACATTAAAAAAAATTTGCTATCGTATCATATCTACATTTTCAAAACAAACAAAAACCTCTTTGTGATATGTAAAATAATTCAGAAAACTTCAGTTCTAACCACAAAAGATACTCATAAATCACCCGTGTGTTGCCACCATCCAAGCTGGTTTTGGTTTTTGCCTCAGACACTGAATAAATTCTAATTTCTGTTAATACTTAAACTATTCCTACTACTTTTTCAGTTGTGAATGACCATGTTACACTAAAGTACAAAAATATTTAATTCATATTAGTTGGCCAAATCTAATTTCTTTGACAGACCCTTCCGCAACACAGACTTCCCATCTACAGGCTACTCTCTTGGACCGAAATTATGCCACATACATAATGATATGCAAAGTAGGTCAAGTTTCTAACTCACAGCTACGGCCATACTTAACTTCACCCAAACGGATACTGCTCATCACATGGTTAAAACTAAACACGCATATAAATGTTTATAGAATTGGGGCTGAAAGTAGCAAACAGTCTTCCTGATTTGGACTGATTTTTAACATGACACAAATTATTTACACACAAATCTGACAGCAAGGCATAATTGAAAGTATTTTGTATAACTTTCAAAAAACACCGTGGGGAAAATACCTTCCCAGCAGCTGTTATTGGTAGAGTAGATAGGGACAAAAGAAGGAAACTACTTCTCCTTCAGTCTGCAATAGCCGGCACTGGTATTGCACCAGGGCCAAGTACCAAACCAGTTAATGCAATGCAGCTCACAACTGCCCATTTTTTCTAGTGCCACGTTCCTCAGCCCAGAGACACAAAAGGTATCCTCCCTTCTCCCTCCCTTTCTTCCCACAGAAATTACACTCCTGGCTGGGTCCTTGAAACCTGGCCTGCCACAACCACAGAGGAGGGGACACAATTTGCCTCTGTCTCAGTATTTTGCCATTATTTTAATTTGATGGCATTTTAATAACATGGAATGGTTAGCTGTCTCAGACTACCATCTGAAATGTCTGTGACTAAGGTTCCTGTTCTGTGGGTTTGGTTTTTTTTTTTTCATTTTTCTTCTGTTTTGAACATGTCTTTCAATCAGCTTTCTAATTTATGCAATAGCAAGGTATGCCCAAGGTGAACATTATAGGGTATTTAAAATAAACTATCTTAGGAAATGTTCACAGTGTTCAGCAAAGAAGCCCATGTTCACGGAAGTTGGAATTAAAAAGAAAAATACACTAAGCAAAAGGAGAGCACTTTAGAATCAATATGGTCACACACACCCCCTGCCCTCCACCAAATCCCCGACTGTTAAGAACAGCAAGTAATCATTTCTTCAGTATGGTAATTTTCCACTTAAGTACTGAAACTTAAACCTAAATCGTGAAGCAGTATTCAAGGGATCATAGCTTCTGCTTTTGCTTTTCCTGTCCTTTCTAGAACTCAGAGTTGCAAAGAAAATTTGTCATGTTATGGTTTTTAATGTACAAAAGCGGTGAGAGTTGAGTGTGGAATTAACAAGGTATTAGATTCGAATGCATGCATTTATTGCAGCCACACAAGATAAACCTTTTATAAAATATCCTCCATGATCATTGTGTTCAGCACAGGCAGCAATTCCTAAAAACCAACACAAAATACTCTGACATACTTTCTAAGGTTCTGAGTCAAAGCAGGTGAAACAAGGATTTGTTAAGGCCTATTTAGTGAAAGACTGAGGTAGGAAAAGACTAAAATCTGCACTTTAAATGTAGTACACCATTCCAAATTCTTTTTCAAGTCTAAAAAACCCAACCTTTCCCTATACAGCATTTGTCACACTTGTTTTCTAAGAGTGAGATTCAAACTTTTCAAAGCCATTACATGAAGAACTTGTTCCTTTTTGCCCCAAAATTAATGAAAGATAACAAATTCTTTGATTTAGAGAGAAGCTTTATTTTGTGGAGAATATTAAGGGATTTTACTGTTGATATTTTCTTATTAATATACATTATTTATCTCCACAGGGTGGCGAAAAAGAGAAAATTGCAAAGACTTACTGGGTGGCAGGAAGTGGGATTCACTATAATCAACAGCAGCAGGGGACTCTTTGAGGTTGTGTTGCAAGATATATTCAAGATTTTAGCAGAAAGAAAATAATTGCATTTAATATTGTGCTGGTGGGAAATAACATATGTTCAATCTTTTGCAACTTTCATACTTACATTCATATTTAGAGTCTTGCCCTTTCAATGCAGAGATACTACTCCTTAAGATCTGGATACTTTTTTTTTTTCCAGTACACTTATGCAGAGGATGTCCTATTATTAGCCAGCCAGAGCTCTATGCTACTTGCAAATTTTACTTCAAAAATTTGCTAAGGTTTCATGAACATACTCACTAGGCAAAAGAAACAGTTCTATGCTCAATAAGCTAGCTATTACCAAAATATAATTAAGTTTCCAGCATTATTTTATTTTAGATTTTTTAATGAAAAACTCAAAAATTATATGCTTTCTCTCAGATGTTTGCTTAAAATTTCTTTCTGCGTCAAACCACTACACTTCTTACAAATTCAGAACTTCTTTAAAATGGACGTAGTTCTGTCTGCGTAAAGAGTAACTGATAAGTTGATGAAATAATTGAAATTTCTCAATACAAAAGAGCTGCCAGTCATATAAAGCTTTTCCACACTTAACGGGGATAAAAATTTTTGAATATGATAAACTAACATTGAGGCAATTATATCTCATATAAGTTCAGGAAACTAAAAGTAGCTGTCTAGTGTAAGCTAATTGTGTAGAATTCAATCAAATTCATATACACAGAGAGGTATCTCCGTAGCATGTTTCAGTATTGCCCTGTTTCGCCCATGAACGACTGAAGTAGAAGAGAGAAACTGGCCCCTGGAGGAGTCTGTCCCTTTCTCCTGACTTAAAAAGGACCTAGAAACAATTAATTTAGGCTAGATACCTATATTTTAGTGACTAAAGTAAGTGAGATTAATTCTATCTTGCACAACTATTGCAACCCTTGTCTAGTCTTACCATTTACAGGTTTTTTCCTACTTTGTTTTACTTCAGAAAGGGAATCCCAGGGCAGATCGTCGTCTATGTAAAACGCTAAAGAAACAGCTGTCATTTAAACCATATGCAGATCCACCTATTCCTCCCTTATGAGTTTAGTTGCACATTTCAGGGAAGCATATAAAATTATTTTTCAATGAAAACCTGTTCAAACCCTATTTTTTGTAAGCCTATTGTTTTCTTCATTTTCTATGTAAGTACACGTATATATGTATAAAAACACATGATAATATGAAAGAAGCCAGATCTGCGCTTTATGTTGACATAGACTTAAAAGTGTCTGCAAAAAGACAAATTGGGAGTTGTGTGTTGGAGGAGGAGGTGGGGGGAAACAATCTTCCATTCGAGAACAGTCTTCTTAAAAGTCATACCAAGGCTAAGCAGACTGGTTTCATTAGTAAATGTAATATATATACTTCACAAGCAGCAATTCCACGGTTACCTTACACGGCTTAATGGCTGGCATCACAGAATTTACTTTTGCTCCATCCTCACTGCCAGCAGTAACATTAAGAGGCTACGTACTCGGTTAGTTGAAGAAACTGCTCTGGATTTGGTGGGCAGGGAGAGGGAGTCTGTTGTGATTTGTAGCAGCGCAGCTACACAAAAACTAGTGCTGGCACAAGCGGGGACAGCGGTGAGTGAATGGGTGCTGATATGGAGATCACACCAGCTTAAAGAAAGAGTGGAACTGCAGCCTATGGGTGGGATCCCATGGCACCTTAAGCCAACCAACGTTCCGGTTGACAGAGCCTGGCCTCCCATCCTTTCTCTACCAACTAAGCATTTCTATTCTTTCCCTTGCATCAGCACTAACACCCACACAAGTGCGCAGGAGCCAACTCAGGGAGGTGACTTGTCTGGAAGCTAATCCCACAAAAGTAAAACAAAAAAGAAAAAAAAAAAAACGAACAACCAAACAAAAAAACTTTTCAGCCAAATCTGCTCCAAGGAGCAATTCACAGAATGATCAGACAAGAGCTAGTGCCAGCACAGTGCAAAAGGTGGAAACACAGAGCCAGAGGCAATAGAGGAGAGGACAAGGCAGCCCAAACTTAGATCAACTCCAGCTGTGATGGACCCAGAGCAGGAGCCAGCCTGACCACTTACAAGCTTCCTCTAAAACCTCTGCACTTTCTTTGAAAACACTGTGATAGAATGAGTAAGTATACAGAGTTGAAATTACCAGGATGCCAAAGAAATAAAATCAGGACACTTACTTATACACTGAACGAGACAAGAAGCAAGAAAAACCCCCCATGGTCTTAAAGCTACCTAGCAGAGTTTCCGTAGAACATGACAGGCAAGGACAAATCATTCCTGACTGGAATACTGGAGCCACATGGACCACACTTTTGAGTAAATTTCTACTTTCTAAGCTTTCTTTGTGTAGTTTTGGGCTGACAGGAAGACATTAGCAGTGGCTTCAGAAAGCACTACTCCTACTTTACAGGACTCCATATCATGATCATTATAAACCACATCATTCCACATATTAACTTTTGCAATGCATTCATCATGGAGACGAGAAGACAAGGTAGAGACAGCTTGAGAGAGTTTGGAAAAGACTGAAACAGAAAACTAGGAGCTAGCATTTGGAAAATTAATAGTGCAGGAGACCAGACTTCTTTTCTCTGTGCAAGTATCTAAATTCTGCCATCGCACGTCCACAAAAATATTAATCTTTTGTTACTTGAGCATATATAAGTATTCAGAACAAAGAGATTTACCCCAACTTAAGTTTGTAAAGGCAACTACATAGATATGATGAAGTGTTGGAAAACTGCATTTAAAAGAAAGGAGACAAATCTTTATTCAAGGAGAAATAAAAACAATAACAAAAAGGTTTTTAATATTAGAGTCACATTGTAAATAAAAGAAAAAAGTCTAATACATTGACTACAGTAACAATATTAAGAAAAAAAAGTCTGTAAAAAAAAAAAAAATATATTTTTTTAGAGCTTTGGAAATTGCAGACAAAAGCTGAAGAGACGCTATAAAGGATTGACATGTTAATTCCTGAAAGAGAATAGGCTGTTTGCAAGTAAGTTTGATTAGATCAGTAAGCCAGCTACATGGAGACCGACTCAGACCACTGAGATATTTGATTAGTTTATGTATGCAAAGTACAAAAATAAATAAATAGATATTAGTTAGTAGGTTTAGATTTCCCATCCGCAGCCTGTACTAGTTGGAAGGAAGATAAAAAATGTCACTGATTTAGGGTAAAACATCTAAGAAAAGGCTAGAAAGTTTGATATTGACAACCTGACTTGCCAAGGCAGCCCAGAACGAAGGACTTTGACAGACAACAAAGTGACATGTGGACTGTGAAACCTCTGTTCCTACAGGTAAACATCAACTAGCAGACAGGTCTTTGAATCTAATGGGGATGAACCAGTATTTACAGATAAATTTGTGCTCCCACTGTTGTAGGATCTTCCTGTACCAAATTACAAATGTTCTGGACTCCCCTGCTCATAACTTAGGAAATCAGTATAAACTATATGAAGACATTAAAAAAAAATCCAAAAGTTAAGTAGAATGGTCAAGGTATGTCAAAGGTTAACATAAACATTTGAATACATGATGAGATAAAAATGCCTGCTTCTGGAGGATAGCAGCGGAGAGCAGCAAGGAAAGAGTGTAAAAGATACTTGAAGGGGAAAACACGAGAACAGCTGCCAAAGGAATTCAAAGAAGAGAAAAGTAAGCAGAAGTAATTAGCATGCAATCAATCCATTTTCAGATTTGAAGAATTATTGGATGATGGTTTTCTAGAAATAAAAGTTGCTCAGCAATAGGAGTCTCATGTGTGCCTGTCCCCTGGCCCTATGTACAGATATTGAGGAGAGGGAAGGTAAGGAACCAGATTTCTGAAACTTGATTACTGGCCTGCCCTGGTTGAGATAATAAAAGTAAAGTTGAGTTGAGTTAATCCAATTTGGATGTACAGTGATTTTTTTTTGTGGTTGTTTTTCGCAGCATTGCCATGGTACACTTTCTGTCGTCTTGGGCAAGCAGAAAGCATCCTGGGGAGGGAAAGATACATGGTGAGGGGAAGAACAGGATGGCAGGTCGGAAGCTGGAAAAAGGAAACATGGGTTTTGATGATACAGTTGTAAAACCACCTGTAAATCCTCCCATGTCTTTCTGGTCTGCTTTGTTTATACGGATTTGGTAGCATTCCTCAAAACTGAGTTAGTCAAGCAGATCAAGTCAGTTGGACTCAACCCGCCTGTAGGAGCACAGCTCCAGGATGCAACCACACTTAGTGGCTAGACTTAATTAGATTCAGCATCTGAACATGTTTCCTTAGGGAATTCATCACAGAGGCAGTCTTTTTGTTCTTATAATAAAACCCCAAACAAACAAACAAAACAGAAAACCAAACACAGTTTCATCTGAACAGCAGAAAGATGGTAAAACATAGGAATAAGAATACAAAGACCAGAGAATGTCTTTCCTGTCTGCAGTGTTTTAACCTAGAAACTACAACTCTTGTCTAAGTTAGTCATCACAGAGTGGAGTGCCCAGGTTTTAACTGATAGTCTTTTCAGTCTGTATAAGTTGGTACACAACTGTACACCTTTGAGTGAAGCCTGCAACTGCTGTCTTCAGAGCAGAAGATTCAGGCAATGTTTTGCAGTTACCCCATACTGTGTACCACAGGACTGTTCAATCCGGCATGCTTCCTCACAGTCCTACCATCACAATAAATTATCATATGCATTCAGAAAACACTACAGAAATACAAGTTACTAGATCACATATAGTATTCCAGAATAATAACACATTTCTCACCTAAAATTAAAAGATTGCTACTGCTGGGGGGAGATCACTGGTCTCTGTTTGTAATGAGTTCATGATATCAAATGTCCTCTTTATCGGATGTCGGTCACTGAGAGAATTCATGGGTAATCAGTGATCTTTTAAAATCTGCTGGATTGTCACTCACCTCCTGTAACACCCTAAAAATACGTCCTTTGCTGCTTAGATGTTTTGGTACCAAAAAAGGCAGTGCATAAAAAAACCCAAACACAGTGAATTTAAGGTTTGGAGATGTGTATCAGTGCAGCAAGTATAAATTGCCTTATAAAAACTGTAAAGTAGATAATCCACATGCCAGGACACTAGAAACTAAGGTGTGGTTTTTAATAGACTGAAGCCACGTTCAACTCACTCAAAATCTTAGCTCTCCTGTGGAAAGATATATAATCTTAAATCCCTAGAAAAGAAAAAGAAACCCAAATTCCTCCATCCTAAATTGTCACCAGGATTGCAAATCAACTAATTACAATGCAAGAATATGAACTCCTCTGTTTATAGGCAGTGTGTAAACTTAAAACTGTTCTACACTGAAGGTTCATTTTTCATGCACGCTGTCCTGTACTAGGCATAAATATCTTTTCCTGCACAACTATTAAAAGTACTTTTGAGTATACATATACTCTGCACGTTTCTCAGGAATTGTAAGTTTGAACATCTGAAGTTGAGAATACTTGATTAAATTACACATAGTCACAGACTGTCTTTTGGTGTCTTACAATTTTTAGAGGAATTTTAAAAATACAGTACCTGCCTATTTACATGTTGAAAAGTTGTACTTTAAAATGGAAATGTTTATGATTCTAATCTGCTACTCATAACACACAAAAATAACAGATATACCTCATTCCAGTAAGCACTGTACTTTATTATATTAGCCTTTACCCAAAAAACCCCCCATTTTCAAGTGATTTTTCTGACCAGAAGTTTATGAACTGAAGTTGGAAAGGTGGTCTATAAACCAAGTAAACCATTTCACTATCAATGGCTTTCTCCCTTGCTTCCAAGTATCGACTGCACACACAGACTTCCTTACAGTGGATTGCAAAAATAGTTATACGATATTTGCCTTTCATGTTGCAGCTTTAATTTACTTCAATATATTATCACACACTTCCAAATCGATGATCAGTGACCTTAAATTTGGAATTCCTTACCTTTTTCCACCAACAAAAAATAGAAAGTACCCCAAAAATAATTGTTCTTTCAATAATATTGTGAATATTAATCTCACTGAAAACAAAACGAAATCAAATATTGCTATCCAAGAACAAAGCCACCATCAAAAATAAAAAGTAGCCTTTGTTAATTTCATTATGGATCTAAAAGATTATGATCTCTCTGTTAAGTGCTCAACAGTTCGACAGTCGGAATCCATTTTTATGGCCCCAACATAATAAATTTAGTCATTTTTAGCTGTGTTACAAAATGACCAAAGACTAGAAACCCCAACCCACAACTGCATCCCGTCCTACCAGGCACTACCCATACAGACAGAATATACACAGTAAAAGGCAGATTCTGTCCTGAATAGTCTGAGCTTTACCAGACAAGAGAAACAGAAGGTGTGAGGAAAGAATGTAATGCCTAAATAAAAGTATGGAACGTGGGGCAAAGAGAAAGTAAGCAAGTGGCTCATGGTCACAGAGGAAGACCATGGCAGAAGCAGAAATTACACCAGATCTCACATGCTCCCTGATACAAAAGGATTCCTGTCTGCATACGTACGGCTTTGCTTGCTTTTCGGCAGGTCTTAGGCCTTATTAAAACTCAGAGTGAGATAAACAAGATATTTAGGACCTTTACTCACTTCTTCAAATTAAAATCTGATTGTTTATCTAAGCAGGAAGTCCCAAGCATCACCTGTCAAGACGACAATGTAAGCTTATTACTTGCTACTAATAGCTTTCTTTCACTGAGTGTCTACAGCAGAAAACGTAAAGTAACAAATTTTCATCCAGTGAGTAAAGGAAGAAAACATAATATGAAAGTTTCCTTTGACATCTTAAAATGGGAATCACGTAATTATGACAAGGGAAATGAATTGCTAGTATTAATCCTTTGTCATTGCATTCCTAGTTCTTAGTTCACACATTCACCTAACGAGAGATACATAGTACAACATACATAATCCCACTGCATTATCATAATTGTGTTAGAGTATACACACATTTGCATTCTTAACTGGTTATATATGTGGATGTATATATGCATATTCATATGTATGGACACACAGGAAGACACATACATGGTATATAGACTCACTGATATGTATACTCTCTGAAGAAACCGAAACATTTTGAAAGAAGAAAAAAAGGACTTGCTTGACCACACTCATTACCTGTTAGTGAGGTGTTAATTCAGACTTTTCTTAGGAAAATGCGCAGGCATGAGTTTTAATACGGATTTTTTTTTTTTAAGAAAAACCTTTTGTTGGGCAGATTTCCAATAATACAAACCAAACATTTTCCTTCTAGCTGGATAATAGATATCACCTTTTTGTTTAAGTGTCTTAACACTTAAAATCTCAAAAATAATACCTGTATAAGCAAAACCAATTCACAGCATTCTAGCACTTATGAGTGAAACTAGTGCCTGTTATAAAAAGAGCTAATAGGGACGAGCCCAGCAAAAAATTTGAGTTCTTTATGGTCTTTCTGACACACCCTTTCCTATGTCAGACTGTGCAATGCTCTCTTTTATTTGCTATTTCTCTAATCCTAATCCTTGCCTCCATGACAGAAGCTACTAGCTTTGTGACAGTCAAAGCAAAACGGATCAGTAGTACAGAGAAGGTCAAAACACTCATGGAAATAAGGAAATCAAAGCCCCCCCCCAAGATCCAGCACCATGCTTTAACATGACTTCAGACAAAACTTCCGTTCTTGCCTCTGTGTTGTAATCTACGTAATCTTTGACCAACATTTTTGTCCTGCTTCAGATGTGCACAGGTATCACCGTTACTGCTGGTGATATTACCATTATCATCAAACTGCTGTTAAGGCCAGGTATTCACAAACTGATAGTTTAAGCAATGGCAGTACTGTTCAGCAGACAGGCTAAGCAAGAAAAACTATTTATTCTGTTGAGCTCCCTACAATACTAGAGCCACCAAAGCCCTGAAAGAATTCTGCAGTGCTGCACCTACTTTCCCTGACAGGTAAATTCAGAACAATCTTTCAGCCACAGGTAAGATTTTTATTTTAGATATAACCTATCCTTATTCTTCTGCTGTATTCCTGCAGGCATATCAGCCCACTGTGGTAATTTACCTGTCCCCAAATTATATGTTTTGTTCTTGGTTTTGTCCAGCAGAGATTTTGTTCGTGTATTGTCATCTAAGGGCACCAGCCAGAACAACAAACAGTTCCAAGTAAGTTCCCCTTACACAGCCTTGAACATGCCAAAAATTCACCTGCTAAAGCCTGATCACAAGTGAAATGCATCTGAAATTCATCAGTCCTTAAACCAGAAAGTTTTCATTTATCCTGACATAAACTTACGGGTTTAGGTTGGAAAAGACCTTTAAGATCACTGAGTCCAACCACTAACCTAACAGTGCCAAGCCCACCGCTAAACCATGTCCCGAAGCACCACGGCTACACGACTTTTAAATACCTCCAGGGATGGTGACTCCACCACTCCCCTGGGCAGCCTGTTCCAGTGCCTGACTTTTGGTGAAGACATTTTTCCTAATGTTCAATCTAAACCTCCCCTGATTCAACTTGATGAAATATAGATTTAAAACTTTTTTTTTTTTAATTAAAAAAAAAAAACAAATATCTCATCACTGTAAAACAGAACGAAGTGTCCTATTTCTCAGTGGTGCTCAAGGAGAACACTCTGAACGTTCATTTAAAACCAGAAAGTACGATATGAAATAAAATGCATAGACTTGTCAAGAAGAAGGAATATTGTAACAGCAAATCCAGTGTTGTTCCTTTTTACTTTCACTAGTCCACAGTTCTCCTGATTTGTGTTAACTAGATTGCTGCCACTGAGAAGTCTCTCTGCTACTGCATTTGACACGAAAATTACCAGAAGACTAATTTTATGAATATTATAAGCATCCTTCTAGAAGTATATCACCCGGGGTTTTTTTCAACACACAAAACCTTTTCCTCCTAAATGTCGAAGCTATAATAGACATTAATTACCCAAATTCCTTTTTAAAAGTCCAGGCCCCCCACATTTCTCCACGTTTAAGGACAGCTGGCCATCAGTAGGTAACAGGGGGTTGAAACTGTTACAATAACTGACAGGACACCTTTCAGGCTCCAAAAGGCTTTCCTGAATGGTTATCTCCTAAATGAAATATAGCTTTTCCCTGAGTTTATAACATGCAAGATACTGTCCAATGGCCTGTTCATCACAGTAATTTTCCTTCTGTTTTCATGGGGATTGGGGGGGGGGGGCAGTGAGGGGGTTTGGGGTTTTTTTTTTGTCTTTAGTACACATCTGGATCTATTCCCTTTCTTAAATCTCAGACTATATGGTAAGAGCTTGTCCAATAAACACTTTTCCAAATGTCCTAAAATATGTTACAGAGCTCACAAAACACCCCAATAAATGCATTGAAGTGTTCAGCACCTTTAACACTCTTCATAGCAAACCAAACTTGTTTAAAGCTTGAAACGCGGAGATCAGCCTATATTGGTACATCTAAAATACCACTACTAGCAGCATGCCACCGGTGTGGTTTTCAGACTCACAAAGCACAGATCACTGAACGACACCACCTTTCTGAAAGAACAGCATTGCCCATTATGAAATATTTTTCAAATCCCGACACCTAAAGCAGCCATATTGTATCTTGAAAAGCAATTGCAGGCACCTTTCAAAACTAATAAAACAAATCTTGTAATATCCCACCAAGTGCTGCCAGTATACCATCTCCACTGGACCTACAGAGAAACAGAGATATAGAACGAGGGCTGATTGACCCCATTCACAAAGAATGTTTGTGGCATAACTGCAAGGAAAACTTTGACCTCCTGAGCCCTTATGCCTTAATTCAACCAACATAAACACCCCCTGCTCCTTAATAATCATTTCCTAAGAAATAAACGTAGCATACTTGCAAAACTGTAGCACAGATAGACTGAAACAACTCTTCAGCTGCTTATACTTACAGATATAAACAGTACATAGTTCATAATCCACCTGGAGTTTTCAGAAGGTTTTGATGTCGATGCTGTTCAAACACATCCTCTAAAATGTTGAGTCTATAATCCTTCAATATGTGTCAGATAAAGGATTCCTTATTGATTTGAGGTCAGGATTTCAGCATAGTGTAACTCATGCAGACTTAAGGCTTTTTATACCGTTTCTTTTCCTTTGTCTGGCTACTCCCTTTTCACTTTTAAACACGCAATCTGTGATCCATGAGACTTAGGAAAAAATCCCAAACTGTTTTCCTTGTAATTCAGTACATCCAGATAAAACCATGCTAGAAGGTTATTACTGATGCCTTGTTTGCTCATGCTATACGCACAATCTATTATGTGTAATCCCTGGATGTTCTGAAGAATCATTGCTAAAATTAAAGAACCTTTGTTTGAGCTTAGAGTTTTGGTGAGTGAAAAGCATCTGCTAATAGAAGAAAAGCTTAGAAAAAAAACTGCAGAAAACTGTACTTCCTTGCTGTTACTGCTTTTGCAAAGTAGCCACAAAAAATCATGCTAGGTAACCTCAACAAATTGGTTCAGGTGCCTAAGATTAACGTTCACACTGCTTTCCTGGGACATATCTTGCCCTCCTTAACACACACAAAGTTGCATCATTAACTTATTATGTTTATTTAAAAATTGTTCTCCCTGTTTGCGTGATAGGCTGCAACTAGCAGTCTGTTTTGTAAACTAAGCAAGTTTAGTCTTGGTCTGTGTTCATGCAAAGCTTAAGATTTGTCTACATACAAAAGTTATGCTTAATTACGCTGATTTAATTTAATCAGCTCAAGCCCTGTACTGTGATGAGATCATAAGGTTGCTTTCTATGTGGGAGGTTTCTCTTGTTAGTGAACACAGACAGGGCCCTTTATACTATTGCAGTTGCATCCACGTGCAGGTGTAACCTGCACAATTATTTCAATAAAACATAATGCATAGCCAAAGTACTAACGCTGCTCTTGAACCCGTGTTTAGAACAGAACACGCATCTGAAAGAGTAGACGGTGCTTATAAATGTCGGTAAGAGATTTCTTTAGGGATTAAAATACTCCTAATTTTTTATGTGTACTATTTTAGAGCTGATGGAAAGTTCCAGATATAATAGTCAGCCTCTCCCACAAGATAAAATGGCATGAATACTGGCAGAACAAGCTTCCTGAGTTTCTGTGGCATCCCAACAGCTGAGAAGGTGTTTCAATTTTCATGGCAAACAAGCCTCAAATTTGAATGTTTTTAAATAGTGTTCAGGATATATTTATGTTTGTTCCCTAGAAAACTGAAAGACTGAAGATGCAAGGTCACCTGAGCCAGCAAATCCTAGTAAATATTTGAAATTTCAGAAAGTGTTGAAAATGTCCCAGAATTTCTTTCAAGTTAGGATGAGATTTTCCAGCATTTTGCAAAGTATAATGGCTCTTTTCTACATGGTAGCACTGACACTGAACTATAAAAACAATGTGAAACATTAATAATTTGAAATTTTCTTAATGGAAATATCTAATAAGAAACTTTAATCATTGATGACATCGCTCTTTTTATAATTGAGCAGGGATCTCCATTCTAGGGCACTAAGAACAGAGGAAAAATAAAATTTAGGTATTATAAAGCCCTAGAATATGTAGTTTCAGTAATGGAATGTCAACAGATATAAATGGTTTTAATGAACAAATTTTTTTCTAAGCAATAGAAATGTTCGTAGCGTGGCTACCGGTTGATTTGTGCTGTATCAGTCATGTGTGTCCAACCACAACAACTGCCATTTGCTGCATTTGTGTCCTGCGGCCTCCCCCTCCACTTTCCCCTGACCACGAGTAACACCACGAGCTGTGGCTCCCTTTAGCGCTTCCCCAGGGAACGCAGCTGGGTACTTAGCTAGGACGCGACACAGGATTCACACAGACCTGAAGACAAGCTGCCTGTTGGCTATCAGTCCTGCTGCATTCACTCTGCAGTCTCAGCTGCACCCAGGAACACTTTGGACCACCCTCTTTCCCTATCGAGTCACCAGTTTTTCTGAAGCTTGTAAAAACTTGAAGCTTTTCAGACACCACCCCACTGTCAAATTCTATTGAAATCAGCCAACATTTTCTGAGATACAGGCTGGCACAGACATTGCAGATGTGTTTCTATCGGAAACAAGATTGAAACACACTTGATAATGAACATAAATGTATCTGTTTTTTCTGGAGGTAAGTGGTTGTCCTGCTTTTCTGCTCCCAGATTCCTAAACTTTGCCCCTTTATGTCTGGATAATATAAGAGGTCTTACATTGGGCACAATCACAATAGCTGATAGAAGAACACTACATCCACAGATTTGTTAAATTCCACCATCATCTGTATTTCTTTCCTCTACTTCAGTAGCATAAAAACATTATTCACTACATGGATATAACAACAGACATTTTAAATGCTATCAGACTGCAAAAGCAGTATGTTATGGACTCCTGGAATACTGGGCAACAGGTTAAGCAATATCCTGTATGAGCTCTCAATTTTGATTAAATAGCATTGTTTGCACATGGAAATGCTTAGGTATAATATTATTTCCTCACAAAATGCCTGTAGACTCAGAAAGGCAAAACCACACTGAATGTAAGAGTTAGGTATACACGCAAATGACAGAGCACATGCAAAAGATTGTGTGCTGTAACTCACGTATTGCATACAGAGTATATATGCATATTCATGTACGAACTGAATATCTTACGAAATTCAGTGTAAGATAACGAAAATACAGACTTACAGATGACCATTTAGGCTTCTCACTCTAATTTGTGTTACTCACTGTAAAGCAAAAACAGTCTGAAATGGCCAAACCTGTCTTCAACAGATACATCTTTTTTAACTAGATACATGAATGTTGCACGTTGTCTAAAAACTTTCATGTCATAAACCACTTCAGAAATAATGATGGATTTATAATTCTCTCTCAACCGTGCAGACAAGTGCTACTCTAATCCAGACCACTGGGATCAGGCAGGTTACACAATACACCCTCACTCAGGACTGTTTACATCCACGTAAGCATCAGCACTGAAAATCACTAGCAAGGCATAAAGCATTTGGGAATGAGTATATTTACTATTGTTCACATTTAAAATCTCCTTTCAAACATTTTGTAACTTTCTGAAGTTTTATTAAGGAGCATTTATTGGTTATTAAATCACTCCCCATCCTGTTGCTCTGCAGGACAACACTGCATGCTCTTAAAGGCTTGGGTGGCCCAGCAGAGCCTGTGGCTGCTCTCGGACTTCACTTGCTAGATATATTTACCTTACTTCTACCATTTCATATGGAATTATTTGTCGGTTTCAGTGCTATTTCTTCTTCTGAGCCAGCGCTTTCATTTAATTTAATTTTTATGTTTTAGATTCATTTTGCCTCTTCAAGGGACAAAGAAATTGAGGAACTAACTCCAAATGTAACTGCATATGGCTTCCATCTCTTTATGACAACCCTTTAGATTAGCAGGCACATTCTGAAAAGCACAATGATAGATTCCTTTGTATAGTGGTCTCTTTTCAGATCCCACAATTAAGCACAAAAAAAAAAAAAATTTAACTAATATGGAATTCCAGCTTAGATGGTCACAAATTAACCAGAGAAGGGTGTATGTTGGTTTAAACAAATTACTCACATTTTCCATTTTTGGTCTATAGCATAAGAAATTAGATATTTAATTTTAAATGCAAAACTTTGTACAGCGTGCAAATCATGTCTGTGTGTCAAAGTAAAATAACAAACCTAATGAGGAATGTTAAAAAAGCAAGACCCATTAGTTTAAAGATACATGGAAGCAGCCAAAGATGACAAACATGCATAAAATTCAAAACATGATGGAAAAGGGAACAGGCACTGAACCACATAAATCAGTGTTTTGAATTCTATTTCTCTGTGGGTATAATTGTACCTTAGTTTCTTATAATGATTTATTGAGGTAAATAGTCTGTATGGTTTAACAGCTACAGCTTCAAAGTGTCAGGCACAGACTCTCCTTTATTCATGAGGCAGCTGAGTATTGGGATGTGAATTAGCTTCTGTATTCTGGGACTTGGCAAAGTTTGTTTTTAAGGTCCTTATAAAGGATTCATGTTGATGCAGCTATTCAAATGTGAAAAACACTGTGCTGTAATGGATGAAATAGAAAAGCTTTACAGTAATTCTGGAGGCAAAAAAGTAAAAACATTGAAATAAACCATTCAGAATTACCTTCAGCGAAAGAAAGGAGTGCCCCAGAGTTAATTCTAATACATTATATCATTTTGAGGAACACAGAAAAAAACTAATTTCTTGATGAAGTACAAAAGTGTGATGGGATTCCAGAATTTACTTTCAAGTTAAAATAAAATAAAGTACAAAAAAGAAATGGTAGAAGTTTAAGCTGTGATATCCACATTTTGGGTTGATTGCCAAACCACACGTTCTATTGCTCTCAGACCAGGATAAACCAACCATTAACTAATCAAAAGAATCATTATCCATGAAAGCTATGATGGCATTTTAACAGTTCTTAATCTATTAATAAGAAAGAATAATTTGCAAAATATATTCCCTCTTCTGTTTATATTCATAGGGCCATTCTTAGCAGAAATTATATGTAGGCTCCCGTGGTGTAGAAACCCTATGAAAGCCATGAAAATTCACTAAGCTTCCTTACGTACTGTGCCAAGATATTCAGCAGGAACTTTGGACGTTGCCAAGAAACACGTGTGCCTCAGATACAGAAGCTCTGCATGTACCGGTATTTCAACATTCCTGGAGAGAAATGTGACCCCTTGATGCATACACTGGTTTGCTGGCATGCTTGCATTCCTCCCCATCTGTCAGAGTGGCATTCTGCCTTCTCACAAGGTGGGATGCCAGCTTTGGAGCACAGGTGCCAACCAAATATAGGTTCAGGCTAATACTCTGCAAAATGTGGCAAATGACATTTCACCTGCAAGAAGATCGTCCTAGCTCTGACCCATGCCAAATTAGGATTCCACGCTTCATTAGCAAAGGGGGTCATCAGCTGAAAATCACAGGCAGCACCAGAAATGCTGGTTTTCTGTCTCCTAGCTGAGTCTTCAGCACTGAGGTTTAATTTACAATACGCCAAATTTTCCTAACGTTGTGGACATACAGCCCTTTTGAGAAAGCTGCAGCAGACCATGGACAGAGATCTGTTGAATTCATCCCCCCAGACTCATTTCTGACAAATTCCAAGATGCTTAAAACGGGCAAACGAATTAACAGCGGGGGAAAGACATAAGTAAAGATTTGTGTTACCTCTAAGGGGGGTTGCTAACAACACAAAGAATACTACCTTTATTATGATTGTCAAAAAAGCCAAACCAAACCCACTTGTTATCAACAATCAAATTGCTCACACAATTCTAAAATTGTTAAATTATAATAAAATATTTTATTATAAAAATTGACATACGATATAAAAAGTTAAGGTAACTTTTAGTTTGAGAATTTATGTACACGTGAAAGCACACTAGTCATGAACAATCATTACACAAAAACCTTTCAACATACAGTGACAACACTGGATAATATCAAATAGTGTTTCAGTATTCTCAGAATAAAGTATATTTTGAACTCTTTCATTAATGAAAATATTCCACACTAATCTAACAAGAAAAATTAAATATTCAATCAATAAATAGAATAACCACAAAGCAGTGTTGCTTTTGCTCCCAAATTAGCGTGGACAACTTTATTTATAAATGTGCAAAACAAAACCAAAGCATTGCTAGTTTAAAAAAAAAATCTGCTTTCAGAAAACAATTCTCTCTCCTTCTTTGGTAATTTACTATGATTTCTGTAATTTATTTATCCCACTATACACCTGATATATCATCAGCTTTAGGTGATTTCGTTAAACTGGTGATCCAAAAATGAGAGTCATATGCATAACTCTGCATTATTTAGGCTATTCAGAAGGCATGCCACTACTATTCCCAAATGACAAACTCTAAGCTATAAATTCTTACTAGCACAAAATTATAACTCAATACATTGAACTCTATAATTATAATTCGATACATTAAGACGCAGAGCACCGCATCTGAGATGGAATAACCCCGCGCAACAGCACAGGCTGGGGGCCAACTGGCTAGAAAATCTACTTGCAAGAAAAAACCTGGAGGTCCCTGTGGACAACAAACTGATCAGGAGCCAGCAGTGTGCTCTGGCAGCAAAGGCGGCCAACAGCATCCTGGGCTGTTTTAACAGGAGCGTTGCTGGCAGATTGAGGGACCTGATAATTTCCCTCTTTCTGGCACTTGTGAGACTGCATCAGGAGCAATGTCTCCAGCTCTGGTCTTCCCAGCACAAGACAGATACTGAGCGGAGCAAGTCTGGCAGAGACATTGACACAACTAGGAGGCCACAGCATGATATATAAGAAGTTGAGAGAGCTGGGTTTGCACAGCCTGGGGAACAGCAGGTGGAGGGGAGAGCTTACCGCTGCCTAATAAGAGGGCGAAGGGACGATGGAACAAGGCTCCTCGCAAAGGGGTGCAGTGACACGACAAGAGGCGATGGACACAAGCTGAAATATGGGAAATTCCAATTCAATATAAAGAAAAAAAAATTACCTTGAGGGTGGGCAAACACTGGGCCATGTTGCCAAGAAACACTGTGGCATCACCATCCTTGGAGAGATTCCAACTTGACTGGAGATGGCCCTGTGCAACCTGCTGTAATTGGACCTGCATCAAGCAAGAGGTAGGACCAGATGACCCCTGGTGGTACTTTCCAATCTACATAATTCTATGTTTCTATGATACATGATGTGATTTTGTGTGATACACATACCACTTTTAACAATGCCACATACAGGAACATTTATGAGTGCCGCAATCTAGGCATTTGCTAAACTATTTAGGGACAGGATACAGCCTTACATTTGCTTTACTCAGCTTTTCATTCAAACAAAGGCTCCAGTCTTTTGTACAGAACTTACTTCTAGTAAATTAACAGCATTACACATGGCATTTATACTAACCCTCCCCACTTCAGATCCCAAATGCTCCAGAAATAATGTGTTACTTAAAATAGAAAGACACACCTGTTATGCCCCCAGAAAAACAAGGAAGGTGGCACAAAGTCAGTAGAACAGCATATTTTTCTTCCTGGCACACTGTGCCTGTATGTCACAACCACTGTTCTAACGTAAAGCACACTGTCCTGCCTCTAGGCAGGACACTACAATTCCATGACAGTCTCAGCCCTATCATAAATACCATGATATTAAGAGGATGTGATCTTTCATGCCTAAGTTAATTTCTTTAAAATTTATTATTTCAGACTATTAAAAGTATACTGATGCTTGGGCTACAAATTTCTATGCTCATAGTCAAAACGTACATAAATTGCTGCAGTACTGCACCTGCAACTTAATGTCATTTCTTATGAGAGAATTAATACCAAAACGGTAAAGGCAGCTTCAGTACAGGCAGAGGGCACAGTAGGTTCTTGACAAAGTTGCCAGAGAGTTTATAGTTTATTAATACAGTGTATAGCTTGAAAAGATCAGTACATTAATTTTAAAGTCCTGATGTAAGAAATAAGATGTTGGTATTGTACAGGTAAAAGAGGGTAATGAATTTCTCTTTTATTTTTGTGTTTATTGCAGTCACTCAAAGCCAATAGGATGTGACTGATACACAACTAATAATCCACGAGCCCAGTACACGGACAAAGCAAATATGTTCTTGTATGTCCTTTTGTAGACTAAAGATCCTCCGGTGGCTACGCAACTGGCAACATCAGCATGGCCACAGAGACATGCTGCCTAAGCTTTAAGTAACACAAGTCACCAGAACACATACAACTGGCTACAATGGACCTGATTCATCTTCCTACTGGCTCCTGTAAATAAGAAGGATAATGAATGGTCACATATTTGGAACACAATCTGTCAGGACACAAATTAATAAAAATGTTTTTGCAGGAGGAAACAACTTTCTGATGCAATGGCAGCAGACAGCATTATGATACAGCTCTATCACGGAGATGCAGATATTGTCAGAAAAGAAACTCTTCAGCAGCCTTCAAAGTTCGTTTGGACATTGGGTGCATGTGAAAAGTCTATGTGCTGCACTGACGGTGAAAGTTAAGCACAAACATTTCTTTTCAAAAGGGACTCTGACTTTGGACCTGTGCAGACGTATCAGTCTTAACACACCCACTTTTTTCACACCTTTAAAATCTTTCTCAAAGCATTTTGGATCAAGTGAAAGCCAGCAGTATAAAAATACCTGGTTATTTCTCATTCCTTTCCACTGGCCAGTTCCACAAACGTCACTGAAGTCCCTAGGGAGGAGCAGCTTCTACAATCATGCAGGGTTAGGAAGGAGAACACACACAGCCACTGCTTTTCCTGTACCAACTACATTGCCTTCAAATTTCTCTTTGCCCATAAGTAAAGATCCAAAGGGAACAGAAATAATTATATGAAGGGACAAATTCTGTATTCAGACAACTTTCAACTGACTTCAGAGACTTTGGCTTTCACAGCACCACATGACTCAAAAAAGGACAGTGTTAATTTTGTTCAACCTTTTCCAACGCAGTGTTAGTCACTGAAGTATGCTAAGGAGTGGGTTGTCCATGCCATTTTCAAATTAACCGATAACTTCAATTCTTTAAAAGAAATAGATGGATATGTTAGATTCCCTTTCCCTTAAAGTATTCCGCTTTACTACAGATGGATGAAACAGAAGATATACCAAAGGAAGGAACTACTGAGTTTTCGCTCTAAACAAACACAATTCGTTTTGATAATACTAAAGATTTTGTCTCATCATTCAGACTCGCAGTAGAATAATCAAATTTGGCAGATACTTTCTGTGAAATGTCTTGTCTTTATTGGTGCTTTTACGTGTTAGCAAGCACAAAAGAAAAAGAAGGAAAAGAAGTGAGATATATAAAGCTATATCTTCATCGCAATAAAAATGATTTTTACTCAGGTACAATATTGTAGCACTGTACCACGTACAGTGGTAAATGAAGAGGCCTAGTCAGTCTAATGTGATGTAAAATCTTAGAGGAAGCAAAGCGCTATATTTCCTTATTTTGATGCAGCTGGTTCACATCAACTCCAAGTAAGAGATAGATGATTGGCCTTGACTGGCTACACTGATATAAAAACTATCTGGGTCCTGTCTCCACTAGGACCATACCTGGAGAAAGGTGTCCTCACATGCCTTTTATGGTGTTAAAAAATGGGGATTTTTTTAAAAATCTTTGTATTGAGGACAAAGCCTAATACTGGAAGCCTGCACAGTGCTATGTTCAAGGACATCATTTCTCCATTCTTTGTTTTCTTCATTTGCTAAGCTGAGGCAACAATTCCTTTTTCTGTGGTATTGAATAATGGGCTGTTCTGCTAGCCCAGAAATAAAAGTAAGTGAAGGTAGTCTTTGTGTTGATGTGCTGCCTGTCTTGTTTACGATTGAAACTATTTTGTTTTTAGAAGGGAAGTGTTCTAAGAAAAGCTTTTATAACAGGTTCAGAAATATAAAAGCCATTTCAGGATAAGGACATCTCTATCCTTTATTTTGTTAGTCCTTGAAAGGGCTTTTTAAATGTTAACAGCTATGACTGCCTTCCCTCAACTGATGGTCCCTTCTCAGCAATCCTTCTGTTGGCATCTCTTTGTTTGCTCTTAGCTTGTCTCTCCTTCTTCCTAACCCCTTAAAACAGAACTTAGGAAGAGCTTGGAATCGAACTTTTGGCAGACATTGGGCCACTAAACTACACTGAGTAAGTATGTTGAGTAAGTCAGATTTCAATTAAAAAATTTTTTTCCCCACCTCCAGTGATACACAGAATATTTTCCACTCTTCTCTGTGGCAAACTCTATATATTGCCGTGACAACTACTAAGCAAAGCTCGTCAGAAAACAGGAAGCATTTTCAGCTTAAATTATACTGAAAGAGATGAAATGGTTTTGAAATCCTAGGGTAATGTCCTGTTTCCATTTTAAAAGAAATAAAGCTTTCTGCCTAAAACAAATTTAATTTAAACTGTGCACTTAAAGTAGGTGCGTGTGTACATACGTACTTTTTTCTTCTTAAGCTAAAAAAAATCAGTAGTTCCCTTGTTAAGCTTTCCTACAGACAGATACTGGCAGCTTTCCCTGTCTCACGGTGACAGCTACTTTGAGTATCAGAAGTTCATTAGTAACAATTAAAAATTCTACAGCACTTGAGAGGGGGTTGCTCCTGGTTTATACGCCAATGTCAGTTAGCATATTATAAATTACAGCAGTCCAATTACGCTATAGCTAATATTTAGCACTTATACATTGCTTTGAACGCACACTGTGCAGCCCTTAATTAATTCTTAATGCTGGCATGTAGATATATTATCCTAATTTTACAGATAAAGCAGAAAGGTGAGATAATCTGCCAAAGGCTACTTAGTCTGTGGCGGAGCCAGGACTCTAACGGGGGAAGATTCAACTCTGAACCCACGGCTTCCAAGGCTGTCCAATATCTTGGGCACCCCGTGATAGTTTTATTACTGCAGCTTAGCTGCTCACCACACGGCAAAGACATCCTTATCACATTATGCAACGAAAAAATTCTTGTGGCTGTCAGACCCGGTTCTACTTTAATCTATCCTACCTCTACACAGAGAGCTCCAAAACAAACAAATAAAAAAATACTAAAAAAAAAATTAAACCCCCCACCATTCTTGAAGATTCTACATCAGGTTCTTCAAACATGCAACCGCTTCTGCGAGGTCTAGTTAAGCCTCAGCTTTCCCACACCTGTCTTTCCTAAGCTGTTGTCTGTCTGAAAGTTTTCACAATACGGATTGCCGAGGCTCAAAACTTGGAATTGGACGGGGGTGGAAAACCTTCATTAACGTAGTTTTTCTGGTATTTCCTGTAATAGAGCTGGTGTTCACCTACCCACCCCCCCCCTAAAGATGGTTCCCACCCACAGACTGGAGCTCACTACAGGAGCAGAAATACACACAAAAGTCTAAGACAGAGGATAATTGTATATGACAGCAAATAATTTTGTTATTTGTCATTTCACCTCATCTCACTCTCACCCTATTGTCTACCTCTGTTCATTTCCAAGGAGAGACCCCAACGTTCCCCCCTCCTGTGCTTTAGCTCTACTGACAGACAGTCGTTTAGTTGAGGTTTGATTTCTGCATCGTAGCCAGTTTCTGCTTCATGGAAAAATCCCACCTCCTGGGAACTGAATGTTCATTTCAGGATAGTCTCTTCAGAGGGACTACGCCAAAGAAATGTGGAAAACTCACACAAATAAATACTGCTCAGCATCCTTACCTACTGTTTTGTTTATATTCTATAACAGTCTTACAGATTGGAGAAGACAGGTTTCCTCTTAGAAACCCAATGTGCCTTTTTGTCCTGTGAATCATTATATTTCTCTGTCTTTCAAAAGAATGCAGCAAACACAACACTGAATCCTAGCATGACAGGACTCCTTTCTTAGAATGACTTTACCGGGGTTACTGGAACTACATAAAGCTCACGAATTGCACATCCTCAGAATTATCTGTATTATCACCATAAAGATAACTGAAACCTGTATGTAACCAGCGTGCTACAGACAGAATCCACATTTTTGTTAGCAGTCAGATCACTCCATTTTTAAGTTACCCCATGAGTAGATGGATGCCATTTAATGCCAGGGATGTATTTGTTTATTAAGGTACCCCTTTTCTGCAAAACCAGAGTATTTTTATCTCAAGTGAGCAATAAACTAGGGAAAAAGAAATTTTGTAAAAGCCTCTCACTAAAATATCATCAGTACACAATTATTCAAAACGTAAACAGAAACAAAATTACCAAGCCATTAGTCACCCATAAACATTAGTGCATTTCAGTTGTCCTGAAAAAGACCTGCGTTTAACAGTAAGCTACAACTAAGACCCAACTATAATAGCTGATTTAGTTTAGCAGGCTTCCATTTTCTTGCCCTTTTTTATCCAAAGGCAAACCTTCTCAGTTTGTCCCATAAGGGAACTGTAGCCATGCAGTTGAAATGTCACACTTGTTTAAGTGATTTGATATCCTTCTATGACAAGGTCACCCACCCAGTGGATGAAAGGAAGGTGGTGGACATATTTTTTCCAGATTTTAGTAAGGCTTTTGATACTGTCCCCCATAGTATCCTTCTGTTGTCCAGCTGTGGGATGAGTGAGGTCACGGTGCACTGGGTGAAGCGCCGGCTGAAGGGCAGGGCTCAAAGGGTTGTAAGGAATGGGGCTACATCTGGGCGGTGACCGGTCACCAGCGGTGTTCCTCAGGGCTCGATTCTAGGGCCAGAGCTGTTCAATACACTTACTGATGATCCGGATGCGGGAGTCGAATGCACCATTAGCAAGTTTGCTGATGACGCCAGACTGGGAGGTGCTGTTGACTCTCTTGAGGGACAGGAGGCGTTGCAGAGGGATCTAGATAGGTGGGAGCTTTGGGCGATGATTAATGGGATGAAATTTAACAAATCCAAATGCCGGATTCTGCCCCGGGACAGCATAATGCCAGGCACAGGTATAAAGTGGGAGAGGAGTGGCTGGAGAGCAGCCCTGCAGAAAGGGACCTGGGGGCGCAGGTCAGCAGCAGGCTCAACAGGAGCCAGCAGTGTGTGCCCCGGCAGCCGAGAGGATAAACCACATCCTGGGGGCACCAAACACAGGATAACCAGCCGGTCAAGAGAGGGGATTATCCTGCTGTATTCAGCGTGGGTGTGGCCTCACCTCCCGTGCTCTGTGCATTTCGGGGCCCCACAATTTAAGAAGGACGTGAAGATCCTTGAATGCATCCAGAGGAGGGCAACCAAGCTGGCGGAAAGGCTGGAAGGCATGTCCTATGAGGAGCGGCTGAGGAGTTTGAGTTTGTCTAGATTGGAGAGAAGGAGGCTGAGGAGCGACCTCCTCGCTCCCTGCAGCTTCCTGAGGAGGGGATGTCGAGAGGGAGGTGCTGAGCTCTTCTCCTTGGTATCCAGTGACAGGACACATGGGAATGGCTCAGAACTGCATCAGGGGAGGTTTAGACTGGACATTAGGAAGCATTTCTTTACCAAGAGGGTGGTCAAACACAGGAACAGGCTTCCTAGAGAGGTGGTTGATGCCTCAAGCCTGTGAGCGTGCGAGGCATTTGGACAATGACCTTAATGCTGTGCTTTAACTTTTGGTCAGCCCTGAATTGCTCAAGCAGTTGGACTAGATGATTGCTGTTGGTCCCTTCCAACTGAAATCGCCTATTCTGTTCAGATTCAAGCCATCAGTTGAGAAGAACTGAAGATTTGGGGCATATTCCAATCACCTATACTGCATGGGCAAAGCATACAAGAAGACTGAAGGAACAAGCACACCTAATTTATGGGTACTGCTGGAGATGAAAAGTCCATGACTGAAGTGACTGCCATGGACAACATGAACGTACAGACTGACAACACTCAAAAAAGATCTAATTAAGACACTGACTTCAGCTCTTTGACTAAACAGGAAAAGAGCAATCATTTGTTTTAAATCAGTTGTTAAGGAGGTTTCAGTAAGACTGCACATACTTATGTGTGCTCAGACCTGTTTTTATCTCAAGTAGTTTACCTCATTTTAATTCCAAAAATCCTTAAGCAATAAACTTTAACCTTAAACTAGCCAGATTGAAGCTGCACTATGAACCGGCACACGCCGTTTGCACGTTTCAGCTCGTGCACCTTAACCTGGTGTCAGTCGGGCTGCTACAACTTTGTGACAGGGACAAAATCACCACGTAATTGAGGAATTAAAATAGAAGGGGTTTTCTTAACATTAAGGTGCAAAGACCTAGAGATGTGATTGTGCATCTTCCCTTCCAACAAATCTAAGCAAAGGCTCCGGAATATTAACACTCAGAGGCAACCCATTCAAACGAAGCTAGCTCTGAAGCAGACATACGTCAGAAAAAACTAACTTGGGGGTCCCAAGTAAGTGTCTGCGTTGTACCCTGCATGTATGCGGAGGAGACAGGCCCGCAGGAACGGCAGTGACGGCAAAGGGCCAGAGCAACCGAAGGGTCAGCTGGAAACGTCCGGGGCTGCAGGCACCGGGCTCCGCACCGGTCACGAGCTGCCGTTCTCCACCCGGGGTGGCGGCACCGCCCGGCGGGAAGCGAGCCCCCGCGGTACTCCGGCGCGGCGGGAGGGACCTGGGGTCCGACCCGGGCTGGCGGGACACGGGCGGCTACTGAGGCGCCCAACAGCGGCGGTAGCGGCGCCTCAGCTCCGCCCCGGCCCTCCACCGCCGGGACGGGAGGGAAGTGGCGGGAACCTCGCGGCGTCCTCACCGGAGGCGTGAGGGATGGGGGGGGCGGGGGGCGCTACCGCCGCCTTCAGGCGGCCGCTGCCCAACCCCGGCCGCCGGCAGCGGCACACCCCAGCGGGGACCACCGCCGCCTCCGCGCCGGCGGCTCGGGCACTCGACGGCGACCAGAGCCCGCCTTCCCTCAGCAGGGAGCACCTCGGGCTCCGAGGAGCAGCCGCCGCCCGGCTGCGCTCACTCGAGGGCCGAAGCGCAGCCCCACGGAGCCCCGCGGAGCCGCTGCCCCCCCTCGTTCCCCCAGCAGCACCTCACGCCTGACGGGCAGGGGCAGGGGCAGCGGCAGCGGCACCGCCACCGCCACCGCCACCGCCCCGACACGGCCACCGGCCCCCGCGCAACCTCCCCCTCGAGAGAGCGAGCGCGCCCGCCCATCGCCCCGCCCCTACCTCCCTCCGGAGGCGGAGCCCGGGGCCGGCGCGCGCCCCTGCCAATCAACGCGCAGAGACGGCCCCCGCCGCCGCGGGGGCCTGTGGGAGCGGCAGTCCCGGTCCGCCCGCGCTGCGCCACCGCCGGCCGGGCGGGAACTACCGGTCCCGGCGCGCCCCGCGGCCCGCCCGGGCCGTGACCCGCCGCTGGCCGAGGGAGAGGCTCCGTCAGGAAGGCGGCAGAGGGGCCCGGTCACCCAGCCGCAGCGATGAGCTCGGCCAGGGAGTCCCAGGGCCACCACGGCCTCAAGCGAGCGGCCTCCCCCGATGTAAATGGGCGCGGGGCCCGGGGCGGAGGAGGAGGAGGCCGGCAGGGACGGAGGGAGTGAGGGATGGAGGCCGCGGCGGGGCCCCGGTGCGGCGCCCGAGCTCGGCGGCGGGACGCAGGGAAGGCCGCGGCCTTCCCGGCCGCCCCCTTCCTGGCGCTGGCGGCCGGCGGGGGGGCAGCGGCCGGGGGGCGGCTGTGGCGGGGGGTGAGGGGCCGCTCGGGGGCCGCCGGGCTCGCCCCGACGGAGGGGGCGGGCGGGCGGGCGCCGTCAGCGTGTGCTCCCGCAGGGCTCCAGCAGCTGGGAAGCGGCGGACCTCGGGAACGAGGAGCGGAAGCAGAAGTTCCTGCGGCTGATGGGCGCTGGGAAGGTGAGGCCGCCCCGCTCCCCCCCGCCCGCGGGCACCCCCCCCCCACCGCGGCCCCGCGGGGTTCTCCGTGTGCCGTGCGGCGAGACCTGCCCGGGAGGCGGCTGCCTGCAGGCCGCAGCGCTCTGGGGAAAGAGGTTTCGCTCTGGGGCTCTCCTTTAAGGAGGGTTTGGGCGTCAGAGCCGCCGCTGCTGGGTCAGCAGTGGCGTAACGCAACGCATCGCTCTGAAACTGTCACGTCCCTGCTCTGCAGCTTCCTCCCCGCCCCACGCCTTTAGACTTTCAGACCAGCTAATGCAGTCATTTGTGGACATTTCTGAAGGCGTCCTTGTTACAAACTAACAAACCCGTGCACTAGCTCTGTAAAATTCTCTTTCACTGGGAAAAAATTAGAGATTAAAAAAAAAATAGTAGCTGATAGACTAAACCAGTAAAATAATAAATCTAATTAAATAATCCACAAAATATTTTTAAAGATAAAATGCTCTAAAGCTATATTTCTACTATGCTTTTTGCAAAAAATGCTGCAAAACTAGTAAAATATAATCATGCTTTTTCCACGTACAAAATGTTGGTATTGCAATTCTACTTACCTTCAAGAAAAATAATTTTACTTGTACTAGCTTATTTTGCTTGAATACAGTATTTTTGTAAGCTAAAATATTTTACTGTATTAAAAGAGGTGAAAGTTAATACTTCGTAGTGGGTAGGAGTACAATAGCCTGTTAAACATCCCAGTACCACTAATCTTAACATCTCTTGGATACTTAACGCTGCTTGCTGTGTAATGCCAGTTCTTGCCTATAGGGATACATTCGCTAATGAGCAGCTACTGAGCCAGTAAATTAATGAGCACTGTGAAGGTCTTGCCTGATACTGAGACCAGTCTAAAAGTGGGATCATCATAAGATGCACAGCCTGAACTGGTGGATGGTGCTGGAGAAAGAGACCCGAAGGGTAAATTGTCGGAACCTAAACTGACACTTGTCCAGCATTGTATAGTGCCGTTTTCCTAGCAGTGGCAAGAAACAGAATGAAATAGAACCACCTTTCGGGTGCGGGAAGAGTAAAGAGTATCTCCTTGTTGGGGTTTCTTTTTCAGAAAATTCAGCAAAACCAAGATGAAACAAGTTCATTGGAGGCAGCAGGTTTTAGCTAGTGAAACTTACAGTCCTGCAGTCAGTTGTCAGGGTTTGACAGCAAACCTTTCCCATTCAAGATTTCCAGACTGTTGGCAGAGCTGTCGGTGCACCCTAAAGCTCCAAAACAAACTGCCTTTTCTTTTAGAAAGAACATACTGGCCGCCTTGTTATCGGAGACCACAGATCAACCTCTCACTTCAGGACAGGTCAGTTTCTCCAGCAGCTGATACAAAGTTGGAAATGGAACACTTACTTAGGAACCTCCCAGTACTTTGAGCTTCCCAGATATTGCAGGGAGGGATTTCAGGTTTCGTGGCTGAAGCTGAAGACAAGTCAGGCTGTGGAGTTGTAGAAGTTCCTGATTTCTCTTGTTAGATTGCTGACAGACAGTTCCGCTGAGTGCAGTTGCTTGCTTTCTGAAGTCCGGGTTCAGGAAGTGCTTGATGGTAGTTAAACTTGTGTACAGATGCCTGGGAAAGCAGGGCCTTTGGGTCCTCAGTCCTACTTTGCTGTCAAAGTAAGAAAGTAAAGTTTCATTGCTATCGGTACCTAGCAGTGTTGTACTTCTTGCTGCCGGGTGTGGATATCCAAACCTCTAAAGTGTTGTGCATGGAAAAGAACAGCGTTGACTTCTCTCCCCACCTGATCACCTATTGAATAGAAAGGTAGAGGCCTTAAAGCAATGAGGCAGAAGCTGAAAAGATCTGCAGGGTCGTCTTGGCAATCAGCAATAATTTGATGTCATGTAACATATGACCATGGTAACTTCTTACCAGGCGTGCTTAGGTAGTAAGTCAAAGTATGTCAAAACCAAGTTGGGCTTGACTGTGTGAGAGGAACTGGGATAAAGCCGTATAGAACGGCAACCGCCAGAGTTCCAGAAAACTTCTGTCCCTGATCTGCTCCACTAGCAATTTATCAGTTGACAAAAGTCATCTGTGGACCAAAACCCCAAAAGCAGCCTGAGGATTGGTTCCAGGTTCTACTGTCAGCTTGCAGAGTGGCTGAGAATCACTTCCTTACACCTGAATTTCCTAGAAGGGAGACAATGCTTCCCCTAAGGAGTCATAAAGAATCAGTACTGCTTTGCTGTTGGCAAAAAGTTAAGATGCTGGTTTTTCACAAAACAGAACAGCTATTTTCTTAGCACTTTACTTTCTTGTCCAACACACAGTTATTGTCCTTTTGTAATAACATAGAGCTCTAATTTTCAAATGAGGAAACACTAATTTGCAATTCGAGCTTTTAATTTGACAGCCACACAAATTAAAAAGCAGAGTGTTATAGGCTTGTCGAGGGAAGTTAGAGATTCCCACCTTTTACAAGAACAGAGGATTCATAACTATTTCAGACCGTATTTTCCCCCGGTAAAAATGATTGTTTACTTATTCAAACAAGTAAGAGCATGTAGAAGTAGCTCATGAAAATTAGTTTTCTACTAATTCCTAAAGATGGAAAAATGTCGAGCTGTAGTAACTGCTCCTGAAAACTCAGGATGCCTGAAAGAGTTTCAGATACAGCTCTGTAAACAAGAGTGGCAGTGCTGTCCCGGCTGCTGCTGCTATATATTAATCACTGCTTAATCCTAGTAGCCACAGGTTAGAAGGTGAAGGTCAGGAACGTTCTCCTTGCTGTGAGGCGCTGCTGTCCCAGCAGGAAGCACAGGGAAGCCGCACTGGTGCCACGTGCCGTGTTCAGTGGAACGCGCCTGTGCATAGTACAGCTCTCTGACCCCGTCAGGCCTTAGGGACTTACCAGCCCATCTTTGTATCAAAGCCATTTTGCTTGCACACGTAATACGATTGCTTGTAAGTCTGATGGTTTGCATGCAGTAATACTCAATCCAGTAGTTAAAGATGGCTGAATTTGAACTTTTTCACATATATATCAGTAAACTTTGAAAATGTGACTTCATGTAATTTGATGTCTCTTAATTTGACTGAACCATAACCAAAGTGCACTGGACAATGCAGGGGAAGAAGACAAGAAAATGAATGAAGAATTGGAGTCTCAGTACCAACAAAGTATGGACAGCACGATGTCTGGACGAAACCGGCGCCATTGTGGACTTGGGTTCAGCGAGGTAGTAAGTTGTTTATTTCATAATGATTTGGCTTTCACTTCACTACGACAAGATGATACATGGGTTAAAAATCCAGTTACCGCAACTAGTGGCAAACTCCTGCAGTTGGGGTTGCCGCAGGCAGTTGGCCCCCATTTGAGTACCCTGTGGTGGCCGCTGAGATGCCTGGAAAGGCCTGGGGCTTCTCCTTGTTCTGAAGAGTGGCGTGACGTGCTTAGTGCTCCATAGTAGTCAAGACTGATTAGGACAGAGAGAGATAAATGTATTGAATCGGGGTGTTGCCAAGGCATGGGTGAGAAGGCAGGATGACCGTCTGCATGGTTGCCAAGAGCTAATGAACCAGAGCTTCCTGTTGCCGTGAGGCACGTCCCTCTCTGTGGGCCTGAAAAGTAAGTGGCTACAGAGGGGTCAGGCAAGGGGGAGTTGCTGTACGGAGCCCTCCAGTGAGCTGACGCCTGGCTGGTGTCGTACTCGCAAGGGATGCCGTAGGAATGAGCAGGAAGAGCAGCGTGACAAAAGCCAAGAGAACTGAGTTACTAGGAACGTGGCTTCACCTGCCAACTGAAAGGTGCAACAATTAATTGTTTGCTAACTTTTAGCACCAGCTGCGGCATAAAAACATAGCTGATGTTTCCATCACGAGTAAAACCACCTGTGCAGTGCTGGGAATTCCTAATGTTACAGCCAGGCAGGCTTTGCTCTTTAGGACCATGAACAAAATGCCAGTTTGGGATTGTTCCCGTCCCCAGTGTCATTGGGTTACTTCAGCATTCCTCACGCTGGGGTGTGCTGAGCTTATTTGCAAAGATCAGTCGCGAACGTGAATTCGTGATGGTCTAGCTGACAGTTTCGTGGTGTTTTGCTCCGTGACAAGTATTCAGGTGGCATCATGCACTGTGTACGCCAAGGTAAGGCATTGCTAGACCGATGTGATCTGAAACTTCTCAGACTGATTTAATGGAGTCGTTAGGATTTCTGCTGTAACTAAGACAGACTGTGGCTGATGGAACCCCAGGTGTCAGGGTTGGTACGGTTGACCCCTTCCGCGGAGCTGCTTTCCGTCTAAGAATGTGTCTCCTCAAGACCTGTGTTTAGTGACACGGCCCACTGCGGTTCTAAAATGAAAGGAGCCATCAAGCAAAATATTCTCACTGGGCAATTTTAAAAGCTGCAGTGGAGCTGCCAGGAAATAATGGTTTATCTGTCTCATGAGCTGAACTTCTAGTTTCAGGAAGGTGAAGAACAAGAAGAAGCAGGTGGGCACTCCTCTGAAGAGAGTTCAGAGGACTCCGAAAGTGGCTCCGAGTCGGAGCAAGAGGAGTCTGCAGAGGAGCTACAAGCTGCTGAAAAACATGATGAAGCTGAGGTTCCAGAAAACAAAAAAGAAGCAAAAAGCAACTATAAAATGATGTTTGTTAAAGCCAGTGGCTCATAACTGCAGATGTAACCGCTTTGTATTTAAAGTACAGTAAGCCTTATTGTTACCGTGCGAAGTGGAGGACTGCTACAGCACAAATCTTTGTATTATGATTTTAAAAAGACCCCGTTAGTTGACAAAAAGTAGTGTTTGCTTTCCGTTGCCATGGATAACATTTTTATGGGCACAGTGACATTACTGGTTTTTGTAAAGTGTATAAAATAATGGATGGAGAAATAAATTCTTTTTGTTCCTGCCCAATCTCTACAATGTTATCTGAACTATCCCTCCCCTTACTCCATGCCAGAAAAGGAAACTTCATGCTAGTGGTTTCTTTAGTTAGTACCCCAGTCTTGAATTTCTAACTATTAAGATTACATGTGAATTACTGGATGTTGCATTAGCTGTAAAATACCAATATCAGCACTATTCTGTGATGTACTAGAGCTTTAAACCATGATTTTGTCTATAGATGCTAATGTTGACAGGGCTAAAAGGAGAAATCACTCACTTTTGTGATGGTATTAATCTCTGTAGCCACCTGAAGTCCTACAGCAGTTGCATGGGAGAACGTGTTTAGAGACGCGTCATACAACAGAAAGCTCTAATTGCTGCTTTGGCTTTGTCACGAGGGGCATAAGCTGTAGTTCTTTATACCTTTCATTAGAAAAGAGTGATTTTTGAATTACTGGCTCCTGGTTACAGCACTGAGCTGTTATTAAAAGTAACTCCTCCTGAAGAAACCAGTTTACTTTGAAAGAGAAAATATACTTTGATAATGAAAAGGATATACAAATCATTTAGCTTTTTTAAATCTAGAATACAGAGTTAAGTATGCAAGACCTTCTTCCTTTTCTCCCTGTACACACATCACATGGAGGTTGAAGTCAATTATCAGAAAAAGGTTGTACCTCTCCAGTAAAGCTGATGAGCTTAAAGAGTCAGGAGTTCTGGTAACTCCTTCCAGCAAGAATTAAGCGCATCCATGCCTCTGCAACTTCATTGTATTCCAAGTAATTAATAAAATACCAACTTTCTAGACTTCGTATCCTCTTAGTACATCAGACAGATCAACTGCCTCTCCCTGCTGGGAGAACAGAACATCTGTACCTCTAGTACAGCCCCATTCTGCCACAACCACGCTTCAAGGAACGCTCCAGGTGCTTGTGGAGAGCCTTCCGTTTCTGTGTGCCGTCTGTGACGTGCAGACGGGCGCAAGCCGGCTGGCTTACATGAAAGCAGCAGTATGTACTGTGAGGTTTATTGGACATAAACACTGCAGCATCAGTTATTGGGGGAGGACTTGGAATAAGTTACGTTAAGAAAAAAAATAAAAGTAATGTGATTGTAAATAACGACTGAGTGTAGATTTTGATTAATCTGTTTTACTCTATTTGCATTGAATACAAAATTTTTCATTCGGTTTTAAGAACAACGTTACAGCAGCCACCAACGGTCAGTGGTGTGTACGGATTTCTTGTTTCCCAATACCACAAGCTTCTAATACATTGACAAAAATTAAAGTTGCTCGTACATTGTCAAGAAAGAAAACCTCACCCTGACTTAGGAAAGCTGCTCTAGTTCTAAGAAGAGAGAGGCCCTCCCCAAAAGATCAACCGACTAACTTTCCTAATCGACTGTTACCAGTTTTTGTCCTGTTGGGAGACTCGAGCTACACTCAACCCAGCTGCGTACACCCCGCCCTCCCCGGCCCAGCGCTGAAGCGAGTGCTGCTGCCCCAGCCTGCCCTTCCGCACCTGCGGAGCGCTGGACTCAGCTCTCGGGAAAGAGAGACCCCTTCCGAAGGTGACAGGACCCGCTGCTGTGGAGCCAGCCTGCCCGGCGGAGGGCCCGGCTCCTTTCCCACCAGCCTTGAAGGAAGGGCAGGGTGAAACCTCACCAGAGTGCAAAGACCCGGGAAGAGCCGATCCGGCTGGCAGGCCCTGCGCGGGTCTCTGCCACAACGAGCGCCGCCGGAGCCCTCTACCACTCAGCTCTGCCGTGAATTGCTTACAGCCTCCTGCCCTGTAAAACAGGTTTGGCTGTCAGTTCCAAAAATCAACAAATAGGCCACACAGGGATAAAAAATAAACTGAAATTAAACTATTGTAGTAACAGCTCTGACCAGAAGAAAAATAACCAATGCAACACAACTTCCATTCCCTGAAAGTATGATATGTAATATGGTGAACATCTGATGAGGTTTGGTGTAATTCCCTTATGACGCTGACCTAAGACTCATCTGCTCAAAACAGGAAAAGTTCTACACAATCCCTTCTCTTTCTGTGTAACGTTATTTATAAACATATGAAGAACTTACAGATTCATCTGTGAAGGAGCCTGTCTAAGCAGCTTCTCTGTATATACTGAGAAAGCTTCAGTGTAGATTGTACAGTAAATGTTTTAATTCAGGAGTCCGTTTCAGCAACATTCGGTATAATAGCATCATCATCAGCGGCGTGGATAGGAGCAGAATGGTTTCCGCTCTCACACTTACCTGAGACAGAGAACACAGGAAAAATCAAGGTTGGTGTCTTGGTTGACTCTAGTCAGTTCTTTGCATTTTCAGGTTGGTATGGAAGCGGCTCCCAGAGATGACAGCAGAACACAGAAGCAGACACTGAATCATAAAAAGGGCAACTGCATTTGTCTTTTCAAACAGGATTTGGCCACTGAAATTCCTCAAGTCAAAGACCAGCTTATTTCCATCTCAATAGAAAGGCAGGAGCCTGCCCATACTCCTGCATGGCTTAGGAAACAACTGGTGAAAGTTAGGTCTGTCACAGAGCAACCATCGCATCTGGTACAGGTTTTCATCTGTCTCTAAACCTCCACGAAGGTCAATGCAGGTGCATTACCAGCATTTGGCTTTGGAAGACTGAAAACACTTGAGCGGGTCGAAAGCACCCATGTGCCTGTTCCTTCCGTTTGCCCTGGAATAGGGAACCCCGCACGACACGCACCACCACAGCCCTGCTGCCCCCAAGGTCCTGCGGTCAGACAAGAGGATGCTTCTGAGCCGGGTAAAAAGGGATTCTCGATGTCGTACAGGAATTCTGCGAGGCCAAGAAAACCAGATCTATAAGTTGCCCTGAAGCTTTATGCAACTGCTTTACAGTTTACTCTCCCTTTCTTCCTGAAGAGAAGGCTGACAACTTGATTCCTGAAAGCACAATTTATAGGCCAGCTTCAAAGCTACAGGTCCTTCTAAGGCTCTGGTGGGGGAATTCACATCAAAGACGACATGCACATGTTGTTCTGATGCCAGAGAGGACGGTTGGTAGAAATCTCAGTGGATTTGCTACAGTCCCCAGTACAGGGATTAAATTATGCACTGAGGCTGCCTCTGTAAACTGCAGGAGACAAAGAGAATAAGTGGCAGTGCAATATCTCATAATCAAAGCCTGGCATGGTTATTTGCATCAGTCTCTTGGAAGCTGTCTGGGGATTAAGAGAAGGGACGTGTGTCAAGGTACCCGCGCTGAAGGGACAAAGCAGAAGTTGGTTTTGTTTGCTTTTAAGACTGCCGCCTCAGCTGCACTTTTCCCAAGAAAGCATATCCGAGTAGTTCACAGGTGTACAGCATCACGATGGGTAGGTAAAACTTGCCTCAGTTTTTGCACAGCATTAAAGAAACAAAATAGTGACTTCACCCAACTTGATTTGGTTTTGATGCGCAGGTGCAGAATGAGATCACACTGACAGTTTGTGCTGTTACCTACCCAAATTCAGTACCATTTATGGTGTCCACAGCTCAGGAATATCTAGTTGAGGGAACAAAAAAAAAAAAAAGAAAAAAGGAGAAAAATGGAAAGTAACATACATCAGTCAAGCAATACAGGGGCTCATATTAAAAACAACTTCCTTGCTTTGAACTTCTTCTCAGCTGCCCACCTTGACCTGCAGGGAAACTCCCTCAAGCCATTACCATAAGTGTTCTCATCACACGTACATCAAGCTCCATTAAAGACTGCAGAAAGGTTTGATAATCTGAACTGGCCCCTTTTCACTCCCTTATTTAGTGCTAAAGCTTTGAAACAAACGCAGATGAAGCTTTTGATCCTTAACTGTTTGGGGCCAAGTCTCCTTCTTCCTGTTACAGCCACTAAAATCTAGTAATTGTGATCTGTTTGTAAGGATGCAGTAACAGAACATCTCTTTCCAAAAAAATTTTTTTTTCATCAAAAACACTTCTTAACATAAGAAATTGATACTGGACACACACAAAAAAAACAGAGATCAAATTTACTCAGTAGTCAACTAATGGAGCCACTGCCCAGATCCTGAATAAAATCTGTGAATAAAATAATTTGCCAAGTAACTTTTAAACTGGATTCAGCGAAGACAGCTGAAGAGTCCTCAGGCATACAGAAGGCTTTGGGAGAGCCAGGGGACAACCCACAAGATGTTGTGCTCTCTTCCCTCAGGGCCCGTCATCCAGGTTAGGAGTTGGAAAGCGAGCGGAGCAGCCAGTTCTGGTACTCATCTCAGCCGAGGCCCCTCAGCTTTTGCCGATTCTGTGCCTTAGCCCCAAATGAAAGGACAACGGGGTCAACACGTGTGCATGTGTACACATTCACGTGCAACACACACACAGACACACTGCAACCATGTTGGGCAGGAGACAAAATCCTGTTCCATACTGGGAGAAGGAGATGCTCAAAGGCACAATACAGAAGCAGAGCACAGACACAGAACTCTTTAGCATGAACTAAGCGGTCAGGAAAGCCAACAATACAAGAAACAAACAGAATTAGCAGTGACCTCCCTGACGTAAACTTTTTCCCCCCGAGTGGTACACCTCACTGTAACTGAATGTCACCAGCTACTCCATTTCATTAGGGCTGCATCTTGCATAAGCCGTCAGCCAGGGTTCCAAAAAGCCTCCAAAAGCCTCCCGTGTCTCAAGAGGTGAACCAGAAAACCACGTTAAAGCTTTTCTCAATTCAGCCAGCCCAACCTCCCTGACAATATAACAGAACTGAGGCCACAGACTTCAGCAGGCCACACCGCTCTGTCTGGCGCTGGCTCTACATACACATCGCAACCGCTGAGAGCAGCACTCGCCGGGGCCTGGCTCTGTCCGGGCAGGACCAGCCTTTTCCACCCCCGGCTCTGGGGCAGGCTGTTTCTACAGGGAAAAGGCGAGCTGCACTCATACGAGCCAGTCTTAACTGCAATTTGGCTTGGAAGAGCAGAGCACAGCAGCTGCCAGTAGAAAAGACAATTGTCTTGTTGCCAAAACACTATTGGAAAGCCATCATGATTCTCTCCTTCACCCCCTGCCACCATCAACACTCTACTCTCGTTTATCCCATTCACAAAGTATTTTTTTGTACTACGATGACACAGGACTTACATTCTCACTTGCCAGCTATCCCTTCTTCTTTCTTTTCCCTCTACAATTTAGGTTGAGTCCCTTCATGAAAGCATTTTGCTTCTGTCCAAGCCCACATATTCCAGCTCCTTCCATCTTTTTACTACCTCTCACTTCAAACCACTTGGCTGTTCTCCACCCTCACCTTCAGCCTCTTCCTTAGTCTTGTTTGCAGATACACCTCTGCCATTATTTCCTACAAACTCACTACTCACCTTTGTTTTCTTAATCTCTTCCTTCCTTTAGTGCTTTCTTACGCTATAGCTCCTGGCAAAAGGCTTCTTCTAGCAGGCAACGAGAAAACAGCATTGTCCTTTAAGCTGACATGTTAGAACGCTATTTCATCCATAACTGCTCCAAAGATGCTGCCCAGTTCTGTTAGCGTTTCCTTTGGAGGTTGTTTTGCACTCTCTGTAAGGCAACCAGGAGCACTGGCGAGTAAATAACAAGTAAACAGTGCACAAATGTGCACAGGTGCAATACTTTCTGGTTTTACCCACTTTCATAATTAGCACTCCAAGCTATTCTGCCATCTCCCAGTAATTTCACAGCAGGCTTTATAATTTTACCTTCCTCTTAGGTTTACCTGTAGTTTAACATTCAAAGTATGGCTGTTGCACAGAATACCTCAGCAGACTTGTATTAAAAATGCTCTTTAAAATTCCAAAGCTTTGAACTAAAGAAATATCTCAAGAAGTTTTCATGGAAAGTTCATCTCAGTCGGTTCAATTCAGCTACAGTTAGATGCACCTTTTCAAATAATGGAAAAAAAATGTAAAGGGGTCAGACCCAATCAATACAGCTGTTCAAACAGAATTTCAGGCACTGTGATGTGTGTATTTTTTTGTGCTCTTTCTTTGTACTGCTCCACTATGAAGAAAGGTTGCTTTCGCAAGTAGAGCAAATAAAAGTCTTAGCCTTTTGAATACAGCCAACTAACCAATGGGAATGTTTACTAGGTGTGGAAAACATAGCGATTTTTCATGTTTTTCTTGTGCATGGCTTTGTTCTTTTGATAACTATGCAATACACAGACGCACGCACGCACACGGCACCAGCAAACACTTTAAAATACCCGCAGACACATAAATCAGAGGGGTAACATCAGATCACGCCTTCTGTATCTTCTGAGTTTTGACACTAAGTACACCTGGTCTTTGCTTTGTGTAACATCCAGAAGGTAATTGCTAAGCCACACGGGGAATATGTGGTTTTACAGAGGGGAACAGACGCTGACACAGAACAGACACACAGGTATTTGAAGATCTGGAAATCAGATGAGTAAATGGTGCAGGTGGGAAAATAATGGCGTGAACACCACCAGAAGATGTTGGGAGTGCTCTGCTTTCTCCAAACATTCCCCCCCCAGGCTGCAGGGTACCTGAGACCACCTCGCTGGACCTTTAGCAATTTTTTTGAAAGAGCAGCACACCCATTTAGTAGCATCTTTCAGTAGCTTCTAGTTCCACACATAAGCAGCTTTCCAGAACAGAATCTTTCACTACAGTCGTTTCCTGAGAAACCTTTCTATCGCGGGGTTTTTCCCAACTGTTCCAGAACAGTGTGGACACCTCCAACCACTGCTACTTGTCCAGTCCGCCAAAACAAACAGCCGTATAGAGATGTGCAAAGACAAGCGACAGCGCCACAGCTCAGTAGGATTTCCTAGCAGCCCAGCAATGCGTACGAACTCAAAACAACAGCAGTGAAAAACGGGGAGGGGTTGTGTGCTGTGCCAGCTCCGAAAGGTGAAGGCAGCGCTACTCACGAGGATCAGGCTGCAGTTTTATCAATTCAGTGGTGCAACAGGATTTTAATAGCTTTAGCCAAAGAAACTGAAAACAGATGTATAGGGGATGAGAAGTCAGTCTGCATAATTTTTGCTTGGTATAACATTACTAGTTACGCTAATTAGAAAACAGCACCGTCAAAAGAAGAGCAATACTGCTTTCTAATGAGTTTCTACTTCTTTAATTATAATTAGTCCCAAATACTTACGCTGCTTAATAGGCAGAGGAAAAAGAAAAAAAGCCACTTTCTGATCAAAACGATACTGATCTGCAAGTAGACAACTTTTTTCTAGTCTTAGTATTGGAGAGTAGTGTGTAAGACCCACACAAGAACATTTTGATTAAAAGAAACAGAACTGAAAAAGGAAATCCACCCAAACCAAACACTACATGCGTATAAAAATTAGCCCTAATTATTTAAAAACTACACCCATCCCTGCAAAAAAGATGGTCACTGGCGAACAGCACTCCCCGTACTCAAAAAGTTTGGAAGAGAAATTGTCTTGGTAATTTTTTCCCAAATATGGGATTAACTACGGGCACAGACCAAAATCTTCAGAAAGACCAGTTTTGTTGAAAACCTTAACGGTGTAACTATAAATCCTTTTCTTTCATGCAGGCTTGAACGGGCAGATTTTGTGTGTGTGAACAAAGGAAAGAAAATTAACATCTGCCCCAACCTGCCGAGCAAAGGCGCCTGCACCCCTTTCCCTTCATTGCTAGGGCAGCAGGCGGGATTCGGAGCCAACGGCCGCTGCCGGCCGCGATCCCACGGGCTGCGCTCTTCTCCCATCAGTTCCGGCCACACGCTCTTCCCCGCCGCACAACAAAGCTCCCGCAGAAAGAATGCGGTTCCACTGAACCCCGAACCGTGGGCTCAAAGGCCCCTTTGTGTGCCCGAGGAACGGGGCAGGCACGGCCTAAGCAGCTCAGCGCTGAACTCCTCCGGCGTGCACCAAGTACTGAGAGCCTCAGATACTCGCTCTCGAGAGCGCAGAGTCAACACTAAGCCACAGAAATATCGCTCACTGCTTCTTTACATCTTGTTCTAGAGATTAATTTTCAGAAGAATGAAACATTTCCACCGGTCTCCATCAAACCGCTGTCGCCCGAGGGCAGCGCTGTTAGCTGCTACCGAAACCCGCCCGGCCAGCCCCCCTGGGCACAGCCAGGGATCGTGTCACTGCGGGATGCCGCCAGGGTCTGGTCCTGTTTGGTTTCACACTGAAGTCACTTTTGATACCTTATTTCACAGAACGTGCCAGACAAACATCTGTGTAGCTACGAGACAGAACGGACAGCAGGGCAGCCATTGTGTTGAGGGGACAACCCTGAAAAATCTTTCTATTCAGGAATAAAGACAGATTTGATCAAAAGCTAAGAAACATTTCTAAAAAAAAGAAATAAAAATTTAAAAATGAAGCTTCACTGTAGGGGGGAACCTGATCCAAATCCCAGTGAAATAAGTGCAAAACTGGGGAACTTCAATGGGATTTGAACCAAAGAGCAAAAAATGTGGCAACAGCACAAACGACTCTGGATTTTCAACCACAGGGACGCTGGTAAGGGAGCAGACAAGGCAGAGGCAATAGAGGACAGTTATGTTAATATTTTAATCTGTACATATACCATTTTCCAAACTGTTACATTTTATTTAAATTAATGTTTTCTTGCAAAATATTCATTTATGCTTTCAAAACTTTTGATAAAGGCAAAAATAAATCATTATTTTGGCAAAACGTTTTCAAGTTGATACTGGCAGTATTGAGGTAAAATAGATTGCATTAGCTAAATATATACTTTTAAGAATATTTCCAAGTATAATGTCAATATAATATGATTTGTCTTAAAGTCTGAAACTTGAAGGTCAATTTCAAAATTTTTGTCGCCATTACTTGAATACAGCAAACGAACAAGTCAGTGGCTTCACAAAATACTGCAGAAGTATTTCTCAGTCATTTCTCATCCAGAGCTGAACCCAACTAATTACATCATGGGACATTTTTGCATGTCTTGCATTCAATGTGTACGCAGCTTTTTTCCAGTAAAATAGTTGAAGCACTTAATCTTAGTTTCTCCTTATGTAACTACCTCACCCTTTGCCCTATACATAAGTAAAACACTGAATTTCAAAGTTTGGCAAAGTTAAGCACCAGGTGAACGTACATAGGAATTAGCAGGTGCCACATTACATTAGTTTTGCTGTTCCCAGGATAAATACTAGTCCATACATCATACTGTACTGTTTCTTGAAAAAAAAAAATCAAAAGAAAAATACATATTTGCTAGTAAAATGGCATATCCTATCACTTTTTTTTTATTATTGCTTAGTTCACACATTTTAATTAAAAAGTCTTCTTCTTCCATATCTCAACTTTCAAAAAATAGAACCTGTTAGCTGTTTGTTACTGAGGGGACAGCGCTACTGTCCAAGGCAACCCAGCACACTGTGTAGTGATACCTGCAAGCTAATCACACGGGATCAGAAAGGGAGATGGGAGTTAGAACTGGCTTTCGTTACGGCTCTTGTGGAAAATTTCAGCTATACAGTGGTTACTCTTATTTAGAAATTCAAGCTAAAAGTTCCTTGCCATGTATTATTTAATGGGCAAAAGGGTGGGTGATTAACTCTACAAACGTATTCAATCCAAAACACCCTCTCGGCAAACCGCTCGCTTGCGTTAGCTCTACCCATACTCTAGGAACGTGCCTCTAGGTCTGTTCAAATTTACATGTTTTTTCACGAAACTTTACATTGTGCATCTGAGCCTGAGGGGGAAGTAACAGCATCTTTCAACATCTATGCAAGCAGTTTCTCTTAAAATGAATTCAGCCCTTGATTTAAAAAAAAAAAATCTAAAATACACGTCCTAAAAATACATTGTCAGTATTTTACAGTTTATTAAAAGTGCCATTTATTCATATAAAAAGTCTGAACTAAACTGAAGTCAAAATAAAATGATTTGCAGTTCTCTTCATTTTCATAGAAAATCCCCCTGTAATTCTCCGAATGTATTTCCAGAAGAACGTGCCATCAGCCGATGAGTATCTTCACAGAAAGCTGGTAACGAATCTCCTCTTCCTTCCACGCAGCGTCATCAGGCGGGATTTGCTTTGAGCCTTCTGTCAGTGTTCACTGACTGCTTTGGCTAGCACGAGGTAAAATAAAACACGGTTAAACAGTAAAGCGAGCACACTAATGCCAAGCAGTAAGCACTTTCAGGAAACATATTTTTTTCTATCAAAGCCTTCTGCAGTTTGACAGAATGAACAATTCAAACAGACGCATGAAGTGAACAATTATCTCGTGATGCCACTGATGCTCAAACTCCCGTGTCCCCTGCATGTTGCCAGTTATTGCAATTTTCTTGATAATTTTCCTGAAGAAAATGTAAGGGGGTTTGTTTATCTATCTATCTATCTACCTACCTACCTACCTACCTACCTACCTAACTCTGGAATCACAGAATGGTTGGGGTAGGAAGGGACCTCTCAAGGTCATCTGGTCCAAGCCCCCCGGCTCAAGTCTAATACCCTGGGACTGTATGGTTATTCTTCTGGGTTCTCGAGGCCACACATGGGTACCCTATTCACATGCAAAGATCTCATGTGACAGTGATAATCAAGTAGCATACCCTTGGATATAATAGAGTCAAGTGTTACTCAGACACAGCAAAGATGGTAGAACCTGGTTCTCAGAAAACCTGAGCCAGAGAAGCAAATAGTTATTTCCATCAAGCTCTGAAGAGGCTCTTACTGTCTATACACCTCTCTTGATGTAAATGTGTCGTTTCCCACAGGCCTTGTTGAAGGCATGTCACTGCCCATCTCATGTGCTCATTTTTATGTAGACTTTTATTTTTTGCAGAGATATTTGACTCAGATTAGTGACAATGAAAACAAAGGTATCTAAAGATTAACGCCATTTGAGGTATTCACTCAATCAACCCTCTTTACTACTTGATCTGTGTTTTATCTTTTTGTCCAAAATCAGGAAATAAAATTAGGCCAACGGAAATCAGAAATGTGAGATTAATTTCAAAGGAAACTATGGAAGCATGGGGAGTGTCTTAACTGGGGGCACTCTTGGCAGTTAAGTCTATTATTTACAGGTTTTCCTATTTCAAATAGAGAAAACTGAATATTCTGCTGGGAAGAGGTGATACACATTTCTTCATAAGGATAATGAAATTAACATAATTTGAATACTTGAAATGGCAAAATAACCTAATTTGAAATAGAAATCCAGTCTTCTGTTAACACAATTCAATGAAAAACACATCAAAGGCATGAGAAAGTCAAACACGATACTGTAGAATTAGTTATAAAGGGCCAAATTTTCAGCTCGCCTCAATTAAGACTCCGATGTTAGTTCACATGTAAGATCCCGGCCCATAAAGGAACCCCCTGCTGATACAGCTTTGTTTGCACTTTGGATTCTCTTGTGCCACGTGCAGGCAAAAACACCTGCACACCCCCACGGTAGCCACAGGAGTACACAACACTAGCCACCGGAGTACAAACCGCTGCTGAAAATCTGGCCCCATGCTACTGAGAGTACAGATGTCTCCTTCCTTCACCAAGCAAGATTATGGAAGCATCTTATCTGTGAAGCAACACCAGTCATTGGAAGACTTTATTAGCCCACATGTTAGCTCATTAGAAGCAATATTTACAAGAATAAAAGGTTTCTGAAAAATAGATGCATGCGTTCATTTGGATCTAATTTAGGTTTAGTAAAAACAGTTAAAATTCAGCAAGCCACAGCAAAGGTACAATGGCAAAGCAGACACGCCAAGAGCAGTTAGTTCTTACTTTTAAGGTGTTTAAACAAATGTGTAGTGAAATCCATTGCTTAAGGGGGAGTGAGGTGGCTGTGGTACAGAAGGTGAGGGTGCTTTAGATGGATAGGTCAACTGCTGAGCTAGAAGGGATCACATACAGGAATTAGGCTGCACAATCAAACACTCATAACAGAGCCACCTTAATTTTCTACCACCTGAACAGGAAACCTGATTAGTACTGCAATGAGGGGTTACACTATTTTAGTTACATGGAACAATTTAAACAACAACGTTTCTACCTGCTGGTTTTCCTATTAGTTGCATAAATGATGCAAATAAACATTCCTGTTTTGATGAGAAGAGCCAATCAATTTTAAGATGAAGTTTCACTGGAACATTTTAAGGCACTCGACACTGATACACCCTAATCAAGCCCCGCTTTTAAAACTGCAGCTCAGGAATAGCACCTATCTTTTGCCAGTTTGATTTCAAGATTTCGCTGAGGTTGTACAGGTTTTCAACATTTCCTTTGTTATATGTCAATGAGCAGAAACAAAGATAATACATAGAAAAATCACTAAAAAAAATTACAAATGCATATAAGATTTTGCTTAGTATGGTGCATGATACAGTAAACACATTTTCAGATCTTAGCTTGAAACTTCAGGATAAAGAATACAATGATTAAAACTAACCTTGTTTATAAAACAGAGTAATGGTATAGTATTAGAAAACAATAACGAAACTAGAGATTGAAACTTAGTCTTAAATGCTGCTTTTACATATTGGAGGGCCAAAGGTAGACCTAATTCCAAAACACACAATTTAGGAAACGGCTTCTTGATACTCCTGCATTTGACTGTAACCTTTCAGATTCTTGGCACAACTTTCATTTAGAAGGTTGATTTCTTACTAGGAACAGACGAACTCTAAAATGCTGCTTTACGAGGATTAGACAAATGTACAATTTATTTTAAAAGAGATTTACATCATCACAGCATCTTAACATAACTTAACTGGTCCTCCCAGAAAAACGGGAAAAGTTAAGCTTCGCAGTCTTTTTCATAACCAAATCTTTGTAAAAAAAATCCAGACCTTTAGTTTTGGATTTTCAGATATGGCCTGCTTCATCAACAAAGAGCAAATGACAACCCATATTTTAAAAATCAAACTAGAAAAATAAGAATGTGAAGGAATCTGTAAAGTGCGAATAAATGAGAATGTACAATCAGCTGCGGAAAGCATCAAATGCTTTTCATTTTAATCACTTCAGATCATCAGAAAATAGGCCGTAACTAAAAAACCTGAACTCTTTTTATAGTTTGTACATTTTCTGTCAAAACCAAACCACTCTGGCATTTTTTAGAATACCTTGAAAGGTGTTTGTTTTGAAAGGGATAAGTAATCATTTAAATCAAAGGAAGACATGTTACACGAAGTGAGTACTTGAGATACAAATGTGGCAAGGAAACACACCCACAGACACAAAGGTTTGGATTTCCTTAAAGAATCAAGCCCTTGTCTACTACATTAGGTTTTTTTAAGTGTCTGAAAGACAAGAGGTAGCTGCTATGCTTCAGAAAATTAAAATTAAAAATCATCTTGCAACTGCCTGCAAATGTTTTCAAGCAGCATTTAAACATTTCAGAGACAATACACATTTTAATTCCCTCTTTGGGGAGAACTAAAGAAATAAGAAGATTTCTGCGGCTACATGTACCTAAGAATATGTGGTGATCACACTTTTGAAATAATTACAATTAATAAAATAAAATAGAAACAAAAAAAACCTGTAATAATGAAAACATAGCCACTACACTCACAATAAACCATAAAAAGATCAAACATATTTCACTACTGTGCAGTTACGCACAGCGGGAAGTAAGTTCAGCGTGGCAGGCACTCTGCTCTTCTGGTAAGGACACAGAGCAAGAATTTCAAGTACAGGCTGCGTTCGTCTTGGTTGATCTTAGCTTCGGTTCTAGCTTTTCCCAGAAGCAGCTAGGACTCATGTGGCAAAATGCCGCGTTGGGTCATCCCTCCTGAAACACTATGTCCCTCCCACTCCATAACCAAAGCGTGCGAGTCGCTGTGACAAGGGCCTGGTTGCTAGAACTAGCACCAGACTGCCTGCAGAGAAGCTGTTTTGGCGCACAGGTCCAAAAAGTTCCTACTGAAATGCTCCCAAGATTTTACAGTTCTGTAGTTTTTTGTTTGTTTTGGTTTTTATACTGTCCAGCCTCTTCAGTGAATCATTTTATCCCCTCCAGTCACTTAAATTACCCACAGAACCTCTCCGAAGTCTCAAGACTTGTATCTTGAAAATGTATTCCATCCCCTCAAAATCACATTCCCCTCAGGTTCAGCTGCCACTGCATCCGTGAGTATACAGCCCCGTTCAATCAACAGTCTGTTACTATAGGTGCACGTTATGCATCTGGACATTGGAATAATCTGTTTTTAATGGGAAGCTCATAAGGGCTTCTGTGGCAAGTGCCATAAGTTTAAACTGACAACTTCAGATGAGAAATGTGCATATTTTTTCTCCATCATAGTTGAAGTTTCCATTATTTCCATTCTCCACTGGAACAGTGAACTGTGCCAGTTATAAATGGCCAGTCAAGACACTTGCTAGAATAGCTGCTGCATGTATTACTGTGTGATACAAATCTCCTGACATTTCTTACTTATTTCAACTATAAAGCAATCAAGAGTGAAATTATCACTTTTAGTAACGTGTTGCAAAGGATCTATTAATTTCCAGGCATCGAGCAGAATTCATGCACAGCTGTCTTGCTCTGACTTCTAATCTTGGTCACCAGACAGAAACATGCCAATACCCATTTTACAATGTCTTTTTCAGCCTGTTATCATACAGCTCAAGCTGCAAATGATTGTACTCTAACCACTGGACCAAGGAATCCTTCTGTTAAAAAAAAAAAAAAACAACAAAACCCTTTGTCTTGATTTTCTCTTCAGTCACAGATCAATTTACTTTTTAAAAATAAATACAGAAATACCTCATTTAATATAATTATAGAGGAGTCATTGAAAAATGTTTAATTTTTAGTACTATTAGTACTAAGAGCAAGTTTCCAAGGTCTGAACTTACTGATCATACTATTTTGTCCCCTTCACCCTGTCCAGTGGAGGCCGAATACTCAATGTAAATCTTTAGTCTCTCTAAATTCGTCATCGATACACATTTTTCACTATTTTGAATATGAATGACTAAAACTCTCTCTTATGCCAGGAGTTCAGCAACAACCCCCCCAACTTTAGAAGCTGATGAGAAATAGCTGTTATTTTGTAAATAACTAAGCATTACCTGCTACCTCCTTGCTCCTCTGAGAGGCTTCAGAAGCCAAAGCGTATGATATGGTAATGATGCGCTCCTGCTCTTGCAGCTGTGAATCTAAATCAACCGAGTTGTGTTTGTCCTGGGCAACAGTAGGCTGTAGATTGTGCATACTAGTGGGACAGTGCAAAACAACATTAACATTTGCAAACATAAAGTAGACTCGACCATGCAGATGAGAACAAGCTTGAATTCCTACAGCACGTTTCAGCTATCAGCTATCAAGCTCCGTATTTTATGACAGTCTTCAAAGCAGTGTTAGATATTGTATGTAAATGACTGCAGCATACAAAGACAAATGATGCATTACACATTCATTCACAACTTCTGCATAGCCTTAAGTACATCTGAAAGTCCTTTGTTGTAAATACACTGTTCCCATGAAAGCACTACCAAAAAATGCTATTTATTTGAAGTTGTTAATAACATTTCTTGTTAGTGCCCAGAGGAAAAGGCATATAACCTGGTGGTCCTCAGGCATAGCCTCTTTAATTGTCTTCCAAAGAGACAGCAGATACTTGAGGTAATCAAATTCTTGAAACTGAATGTTTCAGCTGACTCTACATTAGCTGTAAGTAGCCAAGAGTGCTGTTTCAGAACTCCAGCTGTCTGGAGACAACCGAACCTTCCTCTCACACTGACTTTCCTTCTGGTTTTGGCCAGATCTATGCCCTTCCTTCCCCCTCGCTCTCGTCCACAAGTTGCTTGGTGAGCACTCACTACTATTTTAGTATACTCTGAACAAGAACACAGACATATACAAAATTTGTCATTATCTCTTCCACCCTGTTTTAAAAAGGAGCTTTAAGTATACTGCATAAACTCCGTGTGCATTTTCTAAAAGCCACAAGTTATACTTAGATAATTCAACAGGAATTAGACTGTTGTATGAAGTTAGTTCCCAATGTTTAACACCAGCCCCTATATAAGATTTGGGGAAAAAAAAAAAACAAAAAAAAAACCACCCAACAAAAACCCAACAACTGACCTTGATTTAGTAAGAATATTCTTTATCTTTTCCGCTTTACGCTGTCTTGCTGCCAGTTCTTCTGTAGAAAGAGGCTCTTCTGGCTCCAGTTCAACATAGCGTTCTGGAATTGCAACCTTCTCTGGTTTTGCCAACTGCAGAAAGAAAGCAAGCACCAAATTTTTAGTAACAAAGATAAAACCAAATTGAGATAACTTCTCCTCAATGGGAGAACCTAGTGAAAATAATAAAGCACCTGTTTTCACACCCAATACATATACCTGATGCTAAACACTCCTCCTGGATATGAGCTGATGCCCTTTTAACAGTGTCTTTTCCCTTTGTTTTCATTTACTTTAGAAGACAGATCGAACAAATATTAAAGAGGATTACAAAAGAAATCAGAATAAACAGGGAACCTTTCCTCAGCTCAGGCTTAGAGCCCAAAGTAGGACACTGCCTAAAGCTGTTACAGTAGAAAGAAGCAGACGCCACAAGACTGACCTGACAACCTGAGATTTTAATGTCACGATATTTATGTCATGCCAGTGAGGACTTCCTACAACTGAAAGGAAGTATCACCTCAAGTTTTGATCTAGGATATCATTTTTTTGAGACTGTATAATCTTCTTCTGCAAGCAGTAGAGGAAAAAAAAAAAAAACCAAAACAAAACAACCAGTTTGTAATCAACTTAGGAAATTCTTGGACTATAAACTCTGAAATCCTAGGCGTTCAAAAGTTGTCTAGGGACCTGACCCAGAAATACACTAACATCATGCAATTGTAACAACACGTTACATATACATACACATAATTCTGTAAATTGAACATTTTAATACAATTGCACAAAACCCAGCAACAAGTTTTTGTTAGGATCAGTTTCTTTGTGGGAAATTTTTGCTCCGCATAAGAGATCTAAATCACCCAATGAAAATTCAGTTTACAAATGGACTTTGAAAACCAATGCTTATTATACAGAACAGACTGCTTTTGAAAAGCACAAATAGAGCATGAGTGAATAAATAAAAATTTATTTTCTTCTCCTCTTTGGATTTTTGTTAAAATACTAATGAGGCGATGAGTTTTCAAAATTCAAAGTTTTAAATAAAAACAATCCTAAATTTGTCACCACTGAACTTAGTCCACACTAATTTGATAGCACATGTAAAGTGGCCTGACGTAACCCCCAGGGATTCGGTTCAGTAATTCACAGGCGATCACAGGCCCAAAGCATACAATACAGTCACTGGAACTCAGAACCACATTAAAATCACAACCTCAAATTTTTATATTTCCTTCTCAGTGAACCCAAGGCCAACGCTTTGTGAAAAATACTTGTTTTCTACTACACTTCCTTACCTTCAAATCCAACTCTGCTCTGTAGCTATATATATATTTTGTTCGTTTGTTTGGTTTTGGTTTTTTTAAAAATTATGTTTCTATCTTCATACTGTAACTAACCTAGGTCAGCTCATCCTGCCACTTCCAGAATAACAAACTCAGCTGTCACGTAAACAGCAGATTTATTTGCCTTAAAGACACAAATGAGTACATCTGCTTGTGAGGCACAGAAGTGCCTGCCAGGTACATGAAATGGAAAAAGACAACCTGGGTAACCTGAGAACAAAGCTTCACATTCAGAGCTTCAGATCTGCTTCAGTTGCTCTGAAGTAGGACAGAAAAGCCTATAAGCAAAAATGTTCCTTATCCTAGGCCTAGGGCGCTAATTTGGATGTATGAAGGGATTCATGTAGCCCTGGAGGCCTTCAGGAAAAAAAATTAATAGCAGAGGAAAGTCAATACAATGGAAATATTTTTTTCTGTCCCTGAAGTTTACAGGAGCACTGCATTTCCTGCAGAAAATATACAAAGATTAATTGAAAGAGACATTCATTCACAGAGATCAACAGATAATGGCTCATAGATTCAACCTCTTATAATATAAAATTATACATTGCCAACAGCTTTCAGAATAGTAGAGGTGCTTACTAATCTAACTATCATTAATAATTTTACTGATTTTCCATCCATCTACCGTGGCATTTTATGCAATGCATAGTACCTACTGAAATCTTCCCATTTGCTGTATTCTTTCTTTTCCACCAGATGGCTCAATCGCATTTCAAACAAACACTTTACTCGGTACTAAAGCTGAAAGAAGATCTAGTGCCCAGAACACCAAGCAAGTAATTTGAAAAGCTGACAGAAAGGTGTTCATTATTCTGACCAGAATAAAGCAGTGCTCCCTCTTCTCTACCATGTTTTGCCAGTCAAAATGAAGAGTAAGGTAGCCCCGGGGAACTAACTTTTCCTTGGTTGCTGTTTCTTACTCTCAAATACTCCAGATGTTGTCTTATCTTTTTTTCCAATTTATGTAACATTCCCTAACTTAATCACTTTTTCCTTTATAAAGCCCAAGACATATATTGCAAACAGTAGACCCAACCTTTCAATTTCTTCTCTCCACTAAAACACAATAGGAACACGAACCTTCCAGAGATTCTAAGTGCCAGACCATAAATTTTCAATACCCAAAGGACTCCTTTGAGTTCAAACTTCCAGCTAACTTTCAAAAGAAAAGATGAGAATTCACTACCTAAAACTTAGAAAGGTTAATATTTTGGGGCACAGAATAGGAAGCAAAAAATTATGAGCGTTACCTCTCTGCTGATATCTAAATCATAGTCTTGAGGCTCCAGGTCTGTCTCTGTCACTGCTACTGGCTGAACTTTTAACCATTCATTTTCATCCTTGTCTTCTCCACGAATTGCCCTCTCAAGTAACTGCAAATCAAATTCTTGCTCTCGTTTCCACTGGTAATAGATACAAAACAATTAACGGCATTCAACCATACTGCCAAATTAATCATTTAGCAATGTACATTACTACTGCTGCAAATGCTATATAGCTGAAAGAATCCACAGAGCAAACCCCTTAACTGACAAGAAAAAGAAAATACAACTGTATTTCTTGGAACATATGGTTGGGAGATTTGATCTCTAGCTGTGCTGCATGGATTTGGGAGTATTGTTTAACTCTACAGGTAATATTAATCAGTACTAAAATCTAACAAATGTATTAATCACAATTTCACATATGACGATTAACATGGAACTAGCTACACACAAACATCTGTGGAAGCACAAATGTCAATACAAGTGAGCCTACGGACTGACAGACTAGTCCCAGGCATTCTAACCAGGCAGTCTTGTGTGACTTTGAATCACACAGAAAGGGTGTTTATATTGCAGGTTGAGAATTGCAACTTGAAAATTTTATGTATCTTTTCAGAATAATACCTCGTGTTTAAAGCCAACAATGTATCACATACTAGCATTGACTTGTCTTGAAATAAAAAATAATAATTTACTAACTTCTAAGCTCTTCTGACTTTACTCAAAGCAGTATCTAGCTACCTACAAAGACAAAAAATCTTTCACGTTCTGTCTTTACAAGGTAAATATTTAGCAATAATAAATTCAGAATGTATTTCAACTAGACAGCGTAATTTAGAGTTCCCAAATCATTGCCCAGTAGCTCCTTCACAACTACACACAACACAGCTGCATACAAACTCATGCTTAAGAACTCTACCGACGCTTCTTTTTTCAAAAAATTAAGTTTAGTTGCAGCATCATTCCATCCAGCGGATCTCTGCAACTTCACCACACAGAACTGAAACGTGGTATTAAAAGCAGCGGGGAAGAGAAGGGACAAAAAGAATAACAACCAAAAAATTATCTCCTCAAGCATTTGAGCATATCAATAGGAGAATGTGCCATTGTACGTTTCTTAAAAATATCTCCAGTATTTCTGTTACAAATCTTTGGCTTGTTTTCGTTGACGTTTGAACTCCATGTGAAGTCCTTAGACTTCGTTATGCTCTGCACTAATAAACCTAAACTGAAACCTATTCATGCACAAGCTCTCAATATTCACTCAGAAGATAAATATCTTCCATGTATATTAAAAAAGTTAAACAGCTAAAAGGCAATTATATCTCAAAATTTAAGATGTTTCTTTACAGAATTCAAAAGGAAAAAAAAAAAAGTTCTCTCATACAAGTACTCCAAACTTATTTTTCTACTCATATTCGAACCAGGCCTGATTGACATAGTCTATTTTAAATACACAGTATCATTTTCAAGTTGTTATATATAGGTAAGAAAAACATCAAACCATTCTCACGAAGCAGTATTTTTATTGGCTTTGATGTTGCGACTTTTACATTAAAAAGGCATTGTATATAACGAATTCATGTACTGTGATCAATACTTAAAATGTCATACTACACTTGAGAGCTGACCAATTAAAATTAGAGTTACACGTACAATGTATGTTTAAAGCAAATGTTACATACTGAGCAGCATTTCAATTCTACATTTAACTGTTTGCCATTTTGGCTGCTAAATAATTGTAATGCTGTAAGTAATTGTGCTATCAAACATGCTTTTTGCGTATCGAAGCCCTATAGGTACAAGGGATGACCTCTACAAACATTGCTAGGGCTGAAAGATTCTATTTTAATTCTTTACAGCAAGAAAAAGACCAAGATGGCACCCAAATCTATAGATAAAGTGTTTGCCACAGTTGTCAATAAAGAGCATTACGAAAATGTTTAAATTCGACTAGTGTATGTTACATTGAGTCAGGAAACATAAGAAGCTCAGATTTACTTCTAATTAAAATATGAAAAGAACAGTGACACTATAGTTCTACAGTTCCCAAATATTATGTACTACGTTTAAGAAATTTGTGATTGCAAAACAGAAGACAAAAGAGATGAACGTCTCCAAGTAGTGCACTCGTATTTACTGAGAAAGTAAATACAAATAACTGGCTGCAAATTAGTGCTACCAAACAGTGGGAATGAAAGGCTGAATATTAAAGGTTTTTTTTAATGCTAGCAATTGACACACATGTACTAAATGCAATTAAGCCTGGTAAAAATTGAGTAGTCCAGTTAGAAATTTTAAAATAACTACAAAATTCTGCAAATTAAAAACAAGCAAACAAAAAAAGAGGCATTAGGTATGATGAGTGACAAATCTAAAAGCAAGAGATCTTGTGCAATGAATTAGGTAAAACAAGGTGATCATTCTAAAGCTCTAGTGGACCAAATAAAAAAAAAATAAATTAAAAGCATAAGTGCAATTACAGTACAATCTTGGTTTAGCACCAAGTGAGCAACTGGGTAACTTCACCAATTAGAATTGCTTTGGTTAGTATCCAAAATGTATCATTACAAACTTATCGTCTGCACAGCATTTAATCTCAGAGCGCAACAAAAATCCTTCTCTTCAGCAGCTTAAATTTGAGCCTTATTAGAATATTCTACATTTTGAGTTTTAAAGAAGAATTTGTATCAATTAAAACACATTAGCTCTTACATAAATTTCTAATAAACATGATTAGATTTTAAAATTGATTATCCATTTATCATCTCTCTAAAAAAAACAAACAGCACTTTGGTTTGCCATTACCATGACTATCTTGCAGCCTAATTTATGAATTAAAAAGAAAAATACCCATGGTGAATAAGAACATTCTAAAAGGCCCATTCCATTATGAAGCAATTTTAAAACTGTACAAGCTTCTTACACTTTCTAAATACAATTCCAATAAAAAACAATCATGTCTCTGAAATCACTCCAATGTACTCACATCTCTGCTCAGCACACTAACCTCTGACCAACTTACCTGCTGAACCTGCTACATAAACTGTAACTACTAGTAAAAAACCAATCACCTGTTACTCACACTCTCTGAACTCATTTTATACTGTATAACACTAATTTAATTAGACTAGAAGCATCACACACACTCAAGTGAAAGTGCTTGCTAGGAAAAAAAAAATAAATCCAAAGATATTTTCAGTTTAGTCCTTTTAAGGCATATCTAACATACTGAGCCTATGTCTGCAGAAATGGGCCTGATGAAAGACCGAGATGAAACAGACTGCCTTTCTCCTTGGCTAAGAGTTCTCTTCCGTTCACGAACTAATGCCTTCTGATGTCGCTTCATTCTTTCTAGCTGTTCCTCTGCACTCATCTTGCCTCTTTGGTGGTCTCCAGAGTATAAACGTTCCAAGGCACTCTTTGGTCTCTCCTGTAGAAGTCACGAGGCACACAAAACACATCTTGTAATTAGTTTACAAGAATACAAAAAAAATCAACTCTTTCTCCTACCTCATTACTAAGTGAACACAATTTTGTTCTATTATGTTTGCATTCATTTGTATATCTCAACCCTATATTTTCTATTAGTAGTGCTGAGTTTTGGTTCTAAACCTTGTTTTAGAAGTCTATTTCAAATGCAGTAACTAGTCTGTCTGCTTCCTGATTCATTTACCAAAGTGAAAAACTAGACATTTCATTAGATCACAGGTGTTGGTCCTCTCCCATGCTACTACAATCCCCCTTCCTGCTATGCAAAATATATTCTGGGATTAACTACTTCGAACAGTTCAGACACATTCCTTCAGACATTAATTTAAAACTTACCTTGGACCTATCCCTTCTAAGTGTTGCATATGATGAAATGGTAGATGACTGGTGCAATCTGGAAGTTGATCCAGATAAACCTTTATAAGGAAAAAAAGAATACTTTCAAACCAAATGACAGACAAAATTAAGACAAGTGTCAGATAATTTTTTCAAATTACTACTCTTTTTCTATGTCATTCTGGTTACTACGTTAGCTGATGTTTCACATTTTCCAGTTCAGAAGACCATAAGAAGCACGAAATTCCATTTCAGCCAAAAGTAACGTGTTTCAGGTCACTATTGATCAAAATTCAGAAAGATCTACAATAATTTGGAAACTTATATTAAATGAGGAATGGTGTGAACTCAGCTTGTACAACAGTAGATAAGCTGTATAAATAGTCACATCTAATGAAGAAAATCAAACCTTAACATTTACAGTTAGAAAGGAAAGAAATAAGAAGAGAATGGCTAAGTAATGAATTGCTCTTCCCCAAATATCCTCTCTATCCTCATTTGTGAAATAGTTACAGGACTGTGGCACAGTGGGTATGGAGAGTCAAGTCACATGTAGTGTCTGGGGGCATTATATTCATATTCTTTATCACTTTCATTTCAACGGCAATATAAGAGTTTAAAAAAAATACTTGAGTTCGTAAAAGATCACACAGAAATTATGAGAAAAAATAACTCCAAATATAGGAGACACAGTAACAGCTAATTTCATGTTTTTCTATGTGCTTTTTTTAAAGCATTATATATTAAGTTGCTTTGCAAAAGGCTGGTTGTCTGTAACAGCGCCATTAAAATGCACAGAATCTCTAGACTTCCACAGCATTGTACAGTTAATCTAAAAATAATGATCTGATGAAAAAGATCATCTCCAGAAAATCCTAGGGGAGAAAAGCTCCTATACAGAGAATACTGTTAAAAATCAACTACATGAATTCCTGGCTTACCACGGGTAGGTAATGTCTGGTATCCACTGTCAGAACTTATTAAACCACTGGAAGGCTGGCTGAGGTCACCACCTATCATTGCTAGTTCTGGCTCACTCATGTATGAACGCAGTTCCACCTATACGGAAAAACACTCATCAGCTCAAATGAAATCACAGACAGCAAGTCTTAATAATCTTAAAACAAATCCTACATCTTTGTTTCTGGATTACTAAATCTCTCTTTGCCATTATTACACAGCATAGATCTCTCCCTGACATTACTATCTCTCTGCCATTATATCTCTCTCTCCTTATTCCAAGACCTAGATGTCCACCTATTTTAAAGACAAATAATACCTTTGATTATAGGTTCACAGATCTTTAAAGTGCAGGTGTATAGGTGTGTGAGCGCTCACCCTGTAATCTCCATTTACATACTGTCCGAGTTCTCTGTCTCTCTTCCTTTCATCCGACTGACGTTTCAGGCCCCGCACTGATGTGTGTCTGATGACGGTAGCTTCTCTCGGGAGAGGTGGAACAGCTGGTGGCTGATCATCAGGACTGTACAACTGAGGGAGAGGAGGTCTGGGCGGTGCTTCATCTTCCTGGCAACAGGAGAGGACGGGTATTTGTCAAACAGTCTGAAGCACAAACTGACTGAAAGTTCATCACGAGTTATATGTGACTGCTTTAGCACGCTCTCCTCTGTCCACACCAGGAGCTTAAGGCTTTAAAAACCAAACAAGACCCAAGAAAGCAACCAACTAATCAGGCACACAGCATCACCAGGGAAGGCTCTGCACTGATATGTTCCAAAACAGTACAGGGCTACTGTACATACAGCTCCAGGTTACGCACATACAGTCTCCCCTAAGTGCTATTGCTCAGTTTCAATACAAACACCTTAAGCGTCTCCCTGTTGAAGAGGGGGCACACTTTGTAATCATGAAACTTTCCCTGTTTCTGCCAGAAGTAAAGGAGACACTGGCCAATGAATCTCACAAGAGCAGTACTTACAACCTTTGGCTTGAGCTTAATTGGTGACTGAAGAGGAGGCTCGATTTTTTTCAGCTGCTGTGCTTGGTGCTGTGTTCTGGCCTGGAAATAAGGCTGTGGATACAGCCTAACCTCCAGAGAGGATTTAACTGGGCTGGGTGGAGGGCTTTGCAGAACTGAGAGTTTGCTCTCCGCAGTTGTGAGGGAAGCTGGTAAGGAAGGCACTGAAGACTGAGAAAACGAAGGCACTATTTTTCTCTCTAGGGGAGAAAAATGCAAATGTGTTAGGTGTTGTTTCTTATCAATATCATTCATAAGAATAGCAATTAACAGCCCTGGACTTCGTAAAACAGCCCTAATACTCCACACGTTGCTTTGAACACAAATGGGGGGTTTTTTGGACATAAAAATGTTTGATTGTTACATTTATAGCAGGGATGGAAAACATTTTCTTGAGGATCAAACAAGCCTTTCAGGCTAAAAATAAAAACACACTCTTTAATATTATACAGTAAAATTCCTTGGGAGAGGGCAGTGGAAGGGAAAGAAGGAAAAGCCTGAGAGTCACACAAAATCAGTTCATAGGCTGTATCTGGCCCCATGCCACAGAGTCCTTAGGATGCCTATAGATCTAGACAAGGCTAAGCACTCATAGCTGTCCCTTAAATAAAACGAGATCTCACCATCTCAGAACTATTTTAGCTCTATATGTAAGAGATAAGCAAAGATAATTTAAAGATAAAGTGAATTTATAGTAGGTGTTAACAGTCTCTTGCCATCCCAATGCATTAGGTCTTTTCTTTGAAACATAACACAGCCGTTGAAATGCAGACCACACACACTTTCCCTTCTCTTTTCCACAGCTGATGTTGTTGCTCTGCCCACCAAACACCTGCCTGAAGAGGGAGGGGGAAGGCATCTGCAGCAAGGGCAGCTGGGCAGCATTCAAGGGAGAGGAGAAAAAAACAAAATTTCAAAAAAAAAAAAAAAAAGCAGAGAACACAGAGAAGAGCTCCTGGACAGAATGCAGAATAGATACCAGGCTGGTATGAGCTTGGCATGTGACAGAAACTTCTTCTGCAACTTGAAGAACGTGGCCTATTATTATTATTCCCTTTTTTATGGCTTGTTCCATTTCAGTGCCATCAGCATGCAAACACAAACAACAAAAAACTTTTTGTCACCTCAACCAAAGAAATGTCAAATTAATGTGCTTAATCAACGGAGATTTCTGATGCAACCAATAGCAGAATTAACGAGATTTTCTGCAGTAGAACAAAGTTCCAGACTATTTGCGCAGACCCAAAAATTCAGCTGCATTTGTATCTCTTTTAAGCTTTAATTATGTTCTCCTTACCTGGATTCTTGATAGAGTCTACTATGGTTTTGTAGTTCGTTTTATTTGCACTCAAGCCAGCTGTAACGTCTTCAATTCTCCACAAATCTTTTTGTATTTGTGTTTTCTCCTGATGATTGTAGTAAAAAAAAAAAAAAAAAAAAAAGGAAAATAAATTATATCTCATTTTTATTTTATTATGGGCTTATTCTTCTTTTGATACCAAAACCATGAAAACTTAGGAGTCCAGAAATGAGTTAAATAAATATTTTAATATTTAAAAAACCCACACTAACACAAACCAACATACCTTGCCCATAAAATTTATTAGAGTACTTTCTGACTATTGGAAGACTTCGTATAGAAAGAGGGGAAAGAGACACCTCTACATTTTTCTCTACAATATTATCCAGGCTACAAAAATCTAGTTTAATGTTCTACATAAAATGAGCTTACAGAACCTTTTCATTTGAAGTCTGTTCTTAAATCCTATATTAACACACTTAGGATGCTAAGGCAGCCTTATGAAACTAAATACATTTAAGAGAACTGTCCAGTATTAAAAAAGCAAAAAATTAGTATAGTCTCCCTGAATACTGCCATGAACTTCCTAATGGCTTTTAATGGATGAAATACAAAACCAAAATGAACTCAGAAGGGCTGACAAATTTAATTGCTGCTTATATTTGCGTTGCTAAGTCTACTGGACATTATAGGCTGTATTATAGGCTGAAACAATATATTGTTGCTGTTCCAGGAATTGGTTTCATCTCGCATCCTATTTGCTTTACCGAGGCTTTCCAGAAGGAAAGAAAGGGAAGCTTTGTCTACAGTCTGGACTCTGCCTTTGACTGCATCTCGCAGCCAGAGGTCTTGGCTACTAAGGCCACCGCTTCAGTCAGATGTTCACTGTAATCATCGTAAATAGCCATTCTCATCCTCATCTACTTAATCAAAGCCTGGTAATTCTGCCTGCAAAAACTGGCATTAAGAATAAACTTAGTAAAACCAAGAGGACAACAATACTATTAAAGAAAGCAAAAGGCAGTGAAACACTTTAGTTAAGAATTGCTTACAAAGTGCTCAAGAACTCTGAGCTGCAAAATAACCGCTAATTAATCCCATAAGCCTGAAAGAGAAACACTTTAGTAAAAGCTCTTATACCTCATAGAGCTCAGGAAGGCATATAAATTGCTTTCCACTTTCCGTCTTACAACAGCAAATATGTTCAGCCAGGTCACAGATCAGCAAACAGGGTGCCAAGAACACAAACATTTAAATGATGGAGAACGTTATTTGCCTCTAGTAAACTCACTCAATAGATGGGACTTATCTTGAAAGATCGTCAGGATACAAACTATAAATTTGCACATTTCATTTCATTTTTCTGAGATTAATCATACTCCAAGGAACCAAATGATGGATTTACAATAAAATCAAGCCTCAGAACTGCTTAAAGAAACCCTGCATGTACAAAAAAATCTTGCTTCTGAAACCACTCAAAATGTTCAATTAGTAATGTACAAAAGCCAGGAGATCTTTTAACATTATTTCTTCCCATTACTTAAATATTGATGTTAGATCAAAAATAAACTAGATCTAAAAGGTAAACAGATGAATTTATTTTTAAATTATGAAAACCAAGATTGCTGTTTACGAAAGGGTATAAATATACTTTATGGGCAAGTATGAAAAGGTAACTTGGAGAGATAAATCGATTTCTCTAACTTCCTTCACACAGAAACATAATTTAGAATGATTTGTAAAACCAGAGGAGAAACACTTATCAACTAAAAAGTTATCACTGACGAAACACCACATCTCAGTTAATTCCAGCATGCCCAGATCCCCCCAACCCTTAAGCAAAAGACAATGAAGCTACACTCTTAAAAGCAAGATCTACTCTGACCAAGCTGCTCGAAACATTTCGGTTTTAACCTCTTAATTAATGCTACATAGCAACTTTAGCTATCTCCTACAGCAACTTGAGCCTGCAAATTTAATTAATTTTTAATATATTCCATGAAGACTGCATTTTCTTAAACATAGGGTGTATTAATTTAGCGGTATTGGAAAATACTAGATAAACAATCTTGAGTCTACATACCCTTGGGCAGAGATCAAAAAACCTCTAACTATTATGGGTACTTCAAGTGAGACTTCTTTGAAGGAATATAGTTTTAAGCATATACAGGACTTGAAAAAAAAAAAAATCACCTCCCTTTAGTATCTCCAAAATAGGTATTCAGGAACATTTTTTAAAATCGTAGCCAAACGTACCTATCCATGCCTATACATACACCCATACATGTAAGTATATACACACAACACACACAGCGTGCATATGTTTGTGTGTGCATGTGCATTTTTTATAATTATGCATGTACATGATATGACAATAAAACTGAGTTAATATTTTTTCTGTGCAAGCCGCATTTCCTTCTATATGGATTGCTGAACCACATGCCACACATCCGGTATTTTAAGCATGCTCGATGTACAACTGCAAATTGTTTGTTAAAGTACTTTAACAAAGTGTATTTTGTTTAAACCTGTCATTTTCCTTTGTTAAACAGAATAACTTCACACAGGGACGACTGTTGTAAAACACCCCTCGGATTTTTTGGAGGTATGTATTCCACAGCTGAGCTCAATTACATGATATTCTGGCTCTAGAAACTGAATCACTCCCCCAACACCCCAAAACTAAAAGTACATTAAAATGGACTTTAAAGATTGATGCAATCTAAAAAAGTCTTACAACTCTTGCTTTAATACAAAACATTCAGCCGTTAATAGTGAAATAGACTTAAATTCATATCTGATCAGATACTTGTCACAAAAAAATAAATTAAAAAATTTAACTAATGAGCTCTTTTGGTGCAGGATATTTGGAAAAGGAGGCTAAGATTTGAGCAAGATGTATGCACTAGCTTTGTTCCTTGTGTTTTGCCTTTTAAATAAAACTGTTCTGCTTAAACACAGGAAAAATAATCCATACTTTATTGCTTGCCCTAAGAACAAAACCACCAGTCGTAAGCAGGTATTTAGAAATAACCTGGTATGTCACAGCCAGTTCAGCACACAGAATAACTTAGCTTCAAACAAAGCTTTTTTGTAAGATACAAAACTGAATAATTGATTTAAAACCTAGATGCCTTTCAATTACTGATGGCTGTTAAACACTTACTCCACAAAACAATCTGCAGAGATAAACGTTCCATAAATCGAAGAACATGACAAAGAACAAGTGATGACAATAACAAGCTAGTGACTGATGTTCTTAAAAACAGATAAAGAAGCCAACAATGTCAGATCAAATAAATGGAAAGAAGTCCTGCACAGTCTTATAAATTAAATACGTTATCAATGTCAAGATGTCAGCATTTAATAAAAACATAATAAAATAACGACAAATTTGCATAGACAACTTATGAGAAACTATTACACATGCTGCAAGATAGCTAGTTACTGCACAGCTATGCTGTTACAACATCTGGACTTTGCAAACTAAACTACATGACAGCTGAATACAGTGCAAAAATTGCAGAGAATTTATCTTACGAGGTGAAGGCTTCCAAGTTCAGACAAAACCGTCTCATAAGTAAACCAGTGTCTGGAAATGGACTCACCTGAGATACCAATGAACTATTCATCTGTTCCTGTAAGGCTTTTTTCAGCTGGCTCACATCCTTTTCTAATTTCAGATATTCATTCCAGGCATTTTCCATTTCCTATTAACAGAAGGAATACTCTAATACAATGTTATGATAAACTTCGAAATCACTCTATCCATTCCCTAATTGAGGGCCAAAGTGTTTTTAAAAAGATAGTGGTGTTCTATTATAAAAACAAGCAAAAAATCCATTCTGTAATCTACATTTTTGCTTAGGGTTGATGACAAACTTCAAAATGCTTTATAGCTTGCAAGATCAACTCAAGAATCCCTAGTTAAAAAACTCCGGCCAGCTTCCTCACACAAACCCACCTAAGCATAAAACTGGCACTTTATAGAATCTGAACTATGACTAATATGCTATGGAGGAATCAAGTCTATTCCAGTTCCATTTCCTTTTCCTTTACTTCTCTATTTAAAATAAGTTTTTAATTAAAATCGAGTCACCTAAACCAGAACAAATGTTTTGAAACACAAAGCAGGTTATCCTTTAAAGGTTCTGCAGAAGTGAATAAACAAGCAGACGCCTGGAAAATAAGGCTATCCAATCACCTTTACTTAGCATCCATGGCACCACAGTCTGCCTTCTGACCCAGAACTGAGAAAAATCAAGTGTCTGGAGCATTTTTATGTAAGGAATGATGGAACAGGCTTTTTCTCTAAAGTTTGGAAAAAAGAGATGACTTGGGAGTTAAGGAAGAAATAATGGAGGTCTCTGAAACCATGAGTGGCATGGAAAGAGCACGTAACGACTGAAAGTTCCCCATCCTTTCTCATACAAGAATAAGGGTCTGTCACATGAAACAGAAAAAAAAGTCAGGCTAGAACAAATAAAAGAAAGAGGCTGTCCACTCAGTGGGGAAAAGATCTGTGCAATACCTTGCCAAGCGATGTTTTGGATGCAAAAGTTCACAGAATTTAATAGGAGACTCTACGGGTCCTTGGAAGTGAGCTCTGCTGGGTATCACTAAGTAGACCAAAAAAATACCAGTCTCAGAAATTCTCTGAGCAGAAAATAGAAGCTGGATTGGTTATGACACAAAGTACTACCCAGCTCTCCTATCCTTACTCTTCCCTAAGCTGCCCACTGCTGAAGCCAGAACCCTGGGCTAGAAGGAGCCTTGGACTGGCCCAGTACAGCCATTCTTACAACTACTTGGTATTTATGCTGCTGCTGAGATTTTAAAAGCTGTCTGTGAAAGTCACACATGTTCTACAGGCGTAAACCACCGCATATATACATTTAAATAATACTGGTACCTTAATAATCAGATCTTACTATAGGAAAGCTGTTCAGGCAATTCTAGAAACAATCTCATGAAGAGCTAGTCCCATATTCATTAAGAGGTAGAAATAATCTAGTATATTACAGTATAATAATAACACCACTCAGGTTTAATATACTCTCTTTCACAGCCAATTCTTAAAACATTGTTATTAATAAAAATGCAACATTAAATTGTATTTGAATTTTATTAAGTCATGGTATCAACAGTAAATTTTGACCAAAGTATCAACAGACTTTCCCAATCCCTTTTCCCCTGGAAAAATACCATGGAATCACATTTATATTTTCAAAGGACTAGTTGAATGATTCACAATTTAAGCCCCATACATAAATGGGTATAAAAATTTTTTTAAGCTTTTGGGGGGGTGTGTGAAGTGCGCATTGAAAATGAAAGCTGGAGAGATGGTTTAATTTTTTTGTTCTGGTTGTTCTGGTTTAGTATCCTGTACCTTCACCAAATCAGTTCAGAACGAGACTGAACACCCCTACCCAATAAACAATACAGTTTTACTCTAACTCGTATTTTAATTAGGGTTTTCTTGAAATAACCGAAACCACTTACCGTTGAAACTTTGGATATTTCAGCCCGAATATGTATGAGATCCTCTTGCAAAAGTCTCTGCTGGTAAGAAATTTTTTCTGCGTGTTGTGGTTGGTCTTTGTACTGTTCCATCTGCCTGTGTAAAACCTCCAAAACAGACTCCAGCTGGTCCTAACAAAGAAGGAGATGCTAGTAAGCTTACAACATATACATGGAATTTTACAGATCTACCTGTGGGAACACAAAAGTTGTTTTCCGTGCCTCTAGCCTTTCCTATAAGCCACAAGAGGTTAGGATTGGCCTCCTGTTGTGGAGACTGAGATGTAAATGAAAAAACACAAGAGCCTTAGTTAACGGCTATAACTAAAATGATCTGATATTTTCCATTCAATCTTTCCATTAATAAGCCAAAACTGTGGCAAACACAAAGCGCTGAGAGGGGAATTTTTCTATTTACAGTCTGTACAAAACTGTAATTTACAGTTTCAGAAAAACTCCCTTAAGCAGTATAGAACTGTGACAGACCTACCACAGCACTCATTTAAGGACAGGTTCTCATTCGCTGCTATGGGTGAATTAGCCATATGAGGAATTAAAATACTGTCTAAAACACAAAGTAGGCCCAATTTATTCATTCAGGAGTAAATAACACTGAATCATTTTTGCACAGTAGCTCTTCTGAAGGAGCCACCTGGACAGTACTTTCATTTACAACAGACTTTTTTTCTGAAGCACCTTGATTTGTTGGCAGCTATAGCTCATAGGCAGCGAAGCAGATAAAGATACCTACAGGCAAGGAAAGGCAAATCATTTTGTTATTGTTTACTGTGTGAAGTCTGACTTGAATGGGCACAGAGGAAAGGAGGTGGGCCCCAACTACGAACTTGTCACAGAAGGTATTCCAGCATTTCAGTCATAACCCTCAGAACTAAGCTCACAGTACTATACGTAAATTGGCATAGGTTTCTGAAATTACTGCAAATTTGATTCTCTCTCTCCTCTCACTCCCTTCTCTTTTTCTTTCTTTTTTTTTTTAAAGAACAGCACAACAAACCACCACACAAGTTACAGTGAGAGCTCAATATGGTAGCACGCTGCTATTTATACAAACAATGTTTGTGCAGGTGGGAAGAACTGCAAATGAAACATGACTCAGCCTCCCACCATATACACATTAAGATATAAAGCAAAACTACACGTAAAAGCGTATGTACCCCAATTTGTAATAAAGGCCAGAAAATTAAATGTATATGGTTTTAAAACATTGATTTTCAAAACCACTTTTTCTAAAAGTGGGTACTGAATCCTAACATAAAACCCAATTCTTTTCCTTATATGTTTATACCCATCTCCAAAGAAAACTATTACAGTGCAAGCAACATCCAGTAATTCAATTTTTTTGTTTGCAATTCCATATTTTATGATTAGTTATTTTATAAAACCGTTTCCTAAACTACTTACTTTATTTTCCTTAAGGGCTCTTATTTTGTCCTCCAAGTCCTGCAGAATTCTGTCCTGCTCACAGAAAATGCTTAGCTTGACCTGAAAATGAAATCATATCAATATATAATGTTAGATTTAAGAACAAAGCACAGAAGTCTCCACTAGCAATATTTTATCCCAAAGAGTATAATAATGTGAACACGTAACAGTACAACATAAATAGCCAAAACAATGCAAGAGGTTCTAAAGTGGTATTTGACACTTACATCAATATCACTTTCTGCAATCTTGACGGGTTTTGTACTTCGTTCTTTTAACGCGTCACGCCCTGTCACCTAAGAGGAACAGGTTTTAAAGATATGACAAATTTGTTGCAACCTAAAACCTAATTATGCTTCAACAATGAAAAGGTTTGTCAAATATTCAGGGTTATTAACAAAGATGAATTAAATTTTGGATAAAAGTCTTCAATATAGCTTTAGTTTTTTAAAAAACTTATCAGAAAGGATTACCAGTTATATCAGGCTATTTAATAATTCCTACAGTAGCTTAAAGTTTTGTACAAAACAGCACAACCCCACCTGTCTATGGTTACAAAGGTCCTATTCCTGCAAAACCTAATGGTTTTAACAGCTCAGCTTTAATAGCTTTCTTGAAGCCAAGGGACTTGAATAGTTCCTTGCATGGTTGCAAGAATAACAGCATTAATTAATGACTAAAAATACAACTTTTTGGCATCTATTTCATTCTACAAAGGACAGTCTTTTCCATAGTACAGGGTGAATTTTAGTAAAGACAGACTGCTATAAAAGTGCTATAGTGGAATTAAATGTAATTAACCTATTTTAACATGTTTATAATATACCAAATCTTTCATTTCATAAATCAATGGTTTCATACTCAACTTCTGGCGAGAAGATTATCTTCTCACATAACATGGCTTTTCAGTCAGTACATAAACTATACTATATTATACTTCCAACCTTCACAGCAATCTTAAAATGAAGGCATATCTATCTACGCAGAAACTTCTATTACTTCCACTGTCTACATGGGGCCCTTTTTGTGAATAAACAAGGTTAAGAAAATGGCAATATAATACAGCTCATTAATCACAGAGTTTTTAAAAGTCTTAAAATCTAATGACTTAGTATTACTAGATTAGAACACTTTTAAAGATTCATTAAAGCAAAGACAATCTTACCAAAGAAACACCTGATGTTTAGAAGTATAGTACTCATATATACTTCTATTTATATACAGGCAAGGGTTTATGAAAAACAATTCATGTAAATATTGTCTTTAATAACATAAGAGCAGAGGTTTTAATATAAGAGCAGTTGTTGGTTTTTTGTTGGGTAAAAGGGCTAGTTTGCTTTTTTACTGACTGACTGGCAATCTCCAGACTTGAAGCTGCATAGTTTACTTACTAACCTAACAGGCACCTACAGAATCACGCTTGCTTTCTCAAAGTAATTAAGATTTTCTCTAAGTGTAGATATTTGATACAACCTCAGTTTCTCATCTAACATGTTCTATGAAGTTAGCCATCTGCACACAGTATTTTCAAATAACAAAGCAGATTTAAGACAGAAGAGTATGGTCACCATTTATGTTCACTGTCTTATCTCCAGCAATGGCAGACTCCAAAGACTTATCGTGTCTTCATGTGGTGAAATGTCACTTCCCCACCACCAAAATCAAAAGCATTTACTGCCTCTCAAAACTTTCAATTTTCAGATATTTTAATTTTCAATAATGATGTGTTTTATATAAGAAAAATACTTTCGTTCAAAAGTATTAATGGAATTATTTAAATGCTAAATCCTGTGTATAATAGTAGCAATTAAATACAAGCATAAATACTAACACAACAAAGTAATAATTTTGCATACTTAATTAGCTGCAAGCTAAGAGAATGCAAAAGCCTTTTACAAAGCAATGGAATTTACGTAAAAAACAGAGCCTACAGATTTTGGGGATGTTTTCACTTACATAATCTAAACTGTAAATTATTTGTTAACTATCAAGCAGTGAACATGAGAACATAATGAAGATTTAGCATGCTTTCACATTTTCAAAACTACACACAGGAGTCACTACTTGACACAATCATTTTCAAAATGTCATAAAATGAAACCAAACACTGAGGTCAGCCATAATTTTGCACACAGATTCCAAAAAGGGGAAAAAAGAAAAAAAAAAATAATGAAAGAAAAAAAAATCTCACAGAAAGCATTACTCTCTACCATAAGACACCTGTAAAAGCCAGAACATGTAAACATTGACTGCTATTTTAAAAAGCAATGGGATGAGCACATTTCAGATGCAAGCAGTCTTACATGTATACTGGATAGTAACCCTTGTGCTGAGTTCTTTAGCACTTTGTATATCATGTTGATCACAGGTCCATTATTTTCTATCTGTTTCAAACAAAAGTTTAGTAATAGCTTGTTATAGATGTAAAAATTACAACCCCCAAACCTTACAACTCAAAACTCCATGAGCAGCAGTAAGCACACACTCTTATGTCACACCGATCCTCGAGGTTTATAGTCTATATAACCTGCCATTACAGAAGCTACAACTCGATACCTACCTATGTTGTTACGTTGTGGGTAGATTGTTCATCCAACCATCAGACTTTTTTACTTTTGCAAAACACACACGCAGACACACAACACAGAATAGGATTTGCTCAAACTTGTCCAATTGCCATACTGGGAATTACAGGAAGATATTTTCTGTCATGTAATATGTAGACCACTTGCACCAAGAGTATCTGTACTGATAATTTGAGCAACCTACTTAAAACCTTGGTGAAAAAAGATATTTCAATCACATTTACCCTTCCTCCCACAACAAATACCTGCCATGCACTATTTCTTTCATTATTCACGTGACACAAGCTTGCACTAGCAACATCTTTCACCTGCAGCAGAAACTAAACAGCTTCAGATATTACAGTATGACTGCAGAAGAATGAAGCAGGACCACTGCTGAACCACTGAAGAGGGCCCCAGATTTGCTTCAATTGGTTGCACAATTGATATTTAGTGACACAAACTTTCCTATACCTCCTTGTCCATATTTTGTATAACCTGCTTGGGAACGTTTGTAAAGTATTCTGAAGTGAGGCTGCACATCCATCCCTCCTGTAGCCTGCTTGAACTTGATTTAATAGTCACAAAAAGAGAAGCTTGCTTCAGCACTTGTGTTTCACCTTATTTGCAGTCATCTTAGAAACGTGGGGGAAAATTGAGTTTTTCTTTCTTTCGCTCTTCCTTTCTGCTTTTCTATTACAGGGTCTATCCACTTTAGAGATAAAAAAACCCAACCCAACTGTGGAAACACAACTGTGGAAATCGGTTTGCAGAAGAGGCATGGTTACCCCTACAGCATACAGATATATCATCTCTTTCATGCTCTACATATCTCTTTCATGAGTGAAAAAAGAATACAGAGTCATTGCAACAATTTTGGGAGAAAAAAAAAATTCCATAATCTAAGGGCAATATTATTAGAAGAAACCTCCGCAATGCATGGTGTTTGGCAAGTTCAAAATTATCAGTAATTCCTCCTCGTAGTGTGAGTAAACAGCCTTTAGAGGCGGGTTTTTTTCTAATGTCAGAACTAGCTCACATCCAAGAGAAAACTACTGAAATGGATTAATATCTCTAGAGTATTTTTATCTCGTTTATACTTATGATAATATACTATAATGTTGAACAATATCATCTTGGTATTAACATAAAAATATTTTTTAGATAATACTTTTAAACTCTTAAATAATAAAAAAACAGGCTTGTATAAACGGATAAGAGCAAGGCTTGCGGGGGGTCAAACATGTGAGTAACAACAAATTACTAAATACTGTGTGACCAGGTACTGTAATCAGTTTTAGTACTATGGCATGCATTATGCAGTTAATTGCTTAATCACTATTCCATGTTGAAAAGTTGTATTTTGTAACCTCTAAGAAGAAAGATCTTCAGAAATAATGGATTTAATGAAAAGAAAAACGTTTTCACTCCAGTTCTAAAATCTTCAGTCCTATTTGAAATTGTTTAATCAGAGTGGGTCTAACTCAACGCCCAATGAAGTCAGAAGAGAGACTTGAATCAACAGGCCTTCTAGCTAAGCCTGCAGTGTCTTAAATGAAAAGTACCACATATATATGCTGTGAATTTGCCATATTCCACCATTACCACATCAATCGCTTAGTTTCATCCAGCACCCTATTCTTTTTTACTCATGCTGCAAAACAAAGCATCTCTACTTTTAGCGAGAAAACACAAATTTAACCAACACCAAGATACCTTTTCAAGGCTCAGATGGTCTCTTCAATTTCAATCTCTCAGCAACCTGACCTGAATTTTTACGTTCCCGAACCGCTACTGAAAGCGGGTTATTAAGAAATGCCCATTTTGAAAAATTACATCATTCTTAAGGAAACATACTTGACATTTTGACTGTCAAGATTTTCAAAAGAGAACTAACATTGCCATTAAGTTTCTTTTCACAGAAGGATCAGGTGCCCCCATACATTTCTCCTTCTGGCTGCTCTCAGGTGCTATGCAGGCTGCAAGAGGGCACAATGGGAGCTCCTGGGAGACCAAATAGCTCTTCATGTCCCGGATTGCAACATATCAACCCAGACAGAATCCACTAAAAAGTTAAAAACCCATCCTAACGATTTTGCTAAGCCTATAAGATTTTCAGAGGCTTAAACTGCAGCCACTTTTATCTGCAAAAATTGTTGTGTTTTATAACGTACAAAACACTGTGTTTGTTAATAATTTTTCAAGTTGTAGTACCTTCTAAATTGAAATTTGCCATAAAATTCAGCCAACGGCTTGGCATGCAATTACATTTGGCAAAGCCATGAACAAACCAAGAACAAAGCCTAAAGTGAAATTTGTGTATTAATGACTACAACAGTTTACATTTAGACTATATATACATCTATTATGTGATAAATATTCTATCTTTATATACATGACACTATACACATGTGTAATGTGTATTACTAATTTTTTCCATCAATATATTTGGTTATACATTCAACCATTACAACACGAGATAAAATTGAAATACACACACTAAGAGGTCCAGTCATCAGCTGCACATATGCAACGCCCCACGGCATCAGTGAGAACTACGTATGTGCAAACAATGAGGATAACGAGATGTCGAATTTCACGCCATCTTGACTTTCAGAAACATCATATGATTTCTACACCCTAAACACCATAGAAAGGGGTAGACTGCTTTGCTAAGCAAAATGATTATACTTTTTTTTCTTCAAAACCTAATATTAATAAGTCTAGATTTGCTTTCAGATTGCCAACTATCAGGTGCATCTGATACAGAAGTAATTCAGTTCAGACAGACGCTTCAATGCTCAATATCATATTTTAAATTCTTTTTTAAAGGAAATATCATGTAACATTATTTGGGCAGACTAAATGTATGGATGGACAGACGAACAGGTGCATTCGAAATCCCTCAGCTGCAATAATATGCAGGTGTTAATTAATCACCATATTTTCACAAGAAAGCAAGACATTACAAACACAGCATATAAAAACAAGGATAGTCAGCTCAAGATTCAAAAGGGAAAAAACTGGATTAAAGGAACACCCTCTTTTAACTTAGAGGAGTTGATGTCACATTGGTTCTAATGCCACAGAAGACAAACATTTTGAATGAGTTTTTTATCTGAGTTCACTAAACCCACACAATATCCACACAATATCATTCACATGAAGTACCAGTAACACAAGTTCTTCCTACAAACTGAAGCAACTACTTTTTCTGAATTTGCACTTTAATTGCATAGTCACTACTATAAAGACACTCAATATTCTAACCACGACAGTCATTGCAAAAGATGCAGGGTTTCCATCTCCGAACAGAAGGCGATGTGAAAACCTGCAGGTACAAAGATGATACACCAAAGACTGCTGAGTTAAAATAAAAAAAAAAAACCCCCACAACAGAAGTAGACTCCTATAAAATCTTACCTTTAGATCCAAATACTCCAAATCCTTTTTTAACTGGATGTAAGTGTCATCCGCCTCCAGTAAGTACATAGGGAAAAAACAACGCAATGCATTTGAATGCTTGAAACAATTTCAGAACACTTGGATTGGTTATATATCACAAAAGGGATGAAAGAGGAAACAGAGTAGGAAGTACATACAAAAGCACATTTGCTCCACCAGCACATTGCTATTTTCAGCTGAAAAATGGGCAAAATATTTCCCAAGAAATATTACCTCATGCCCACCCTCCAAACATACAGATTTGAGTTTTCCACCTCTAACGAGACATGTAACTACCGGAAACAATGGATTTTAAAAGTTATTTTTTCAAGATCCATTTATACTGACTATCCCTTCACTGGAAAAGTTATGCTGTTGTCCTCCAGCACAGTATGTCTCTTTGAGAGAAGTCTTGTACCTAACTGAATGTCAGATGTAACTAGGAGCCATCATATAATGAATCATTAGAACACTTTTCATCATATATTTCATATGCATTTTAAGATATGAATTCCTTTATTCAGGGAAAGTATGAAACAAGTTTTGTGAATAAAATACTGAAAAAGATCTCACTTATATGATTAGAGAATCCATTTTGTCTCTTAAGTAATGGCATTCAACTTGATCCTTATTTTTCATTGGCTCACCTGTAATTGCTATCAGCTTAATTTTATAGTTACATTCATCTAGCAACATCTTCATTACAGTTGCTTCAAGAAAAGCATGCACAGAAATCATAACAAAGTTATTTCTCCCTTTTTTTCAAAAGAGGTATTTGCAATACAGAACAAATTAAAGATTAACTGTTGCAAATGTGATTTTAGTCAGCCAAAATGCCCACAAATTCCTAGAATTTTTACTGCTAATTTGACAGGATTTTATATCCTTGGTACATTAAACTCTAGAGTAAAAGAAAAACTCAGCTATACCTTTTCTCATGTTTTGAGCCAATGAGAATGTGTAGTTAAAAAAAGAAAAACCCTGCATGCCGCAAAATCCATAGATCACACTTGCATTTCTTTAGAGGTGTACACTTACAGGCTGATTTGTAAGAATTGTAAGTCTGTCTGAGGACTAGAGTACAAAGTCTGCCCATTTTTGGAGAAATTGCCGTTATTATCGCCCACCTTAGTGCAATTGTTCTGTAGGTGAGGAAAGTTGGGAAATGAAACTTTTCCAAATTCAAAAAAAATTCCTTTCGTTTTGGGCCAATATAACATCTTCACCAATTCCAAGAGAAGTTACCACATTTTACTTCCAGAAGGCTCCATTTTGAGGCTCTTATATGAACCAAAGTACATAAGTACATTTCTGTTTGATCTCACGTTTGGAAGTTTTCATACATCAGTGCAATCAAAAGCACCGCTGATGATCCAAGATGCCCCTGAGCTTTTATGAACCAACGTTCACCTGCAGAACTGACACAGTTACAAGCTCATATGAATGTACAAACTGGCTGATGCATTTCAATTTGCAGGTGACGCAGCATGTGGCACAGGGAGCCAATCCCATCATGAAAGCAGCACAAAGAGATGGTTTTGCTTTAGAATGAACTTATCTAGTATTTTAATCCACATTTCTGAAGATGCAGCATTTTCAGAAATAGTATAAAAAGGAAGTATACGTAACACTGACACATACGCACTGGTGCCCTGTAACTTAAAACGCTCATCTTTTATAGCAAATACAGTAGCAAAGAAAAACGGCAAACGACCTGGGAATTGTAGAATACCAAACGGGCAAGAAAGCACAGACTCAAGCATGCCACTCATGAAGCATTTGCAGAGTCACAAAATGTCATACGGCACAGATGAGCCACGCAGCAGCTGACCTGATAGGTGGAATTAGTTGGCAAGTGCTGCAGTAATTGTGCGATTGTGTAATTTCGTATACTAGCCAACTTAGCCTGATGTCTCCTTAATCGAATGAGAAGCAATGTTAGCTCTTCAGGCTGCAGGTATTTAGACACATTGTAAAGAGGAAATTAGCAGTCTTCAGGGAGAGTAATTGTAATTACATTTTTCACCTCAGTGCCCAGAAAGCAGTTACTTGACATGATTAAGCAATTATTTAATTAACTCTGCATTTGGACAAATAAACATAATAAAAGTTGAATCCTGCAACAACAGACAGCTGACCCCTGTTCACGTCGCAGATAACAGCAGAATTCCTACAGGCTTTACTGGGAGCTGGTTAAGATTAAGTTCTCATTCAAGTTATTTGTTTTTTAACTAATAAAAATTCAAGCACTATCGAATGAGCAGGATTTTAAAACTTAACTACAACACAGTGATAACACAACAGCAAAAGTAACTGGTGTCTCAACTTACCGACTTGCCATGCAAACTGGGTGCGCTCACAGTATGTGTCATGTAGCCCATAGCAGGCATAGAGCGTCGATCAATGTGAGTTGAGCTCTGTAAGAAGCCACAGACAGAAATGTACGGATTGTCTCAAGTGACAGGTAAGCCGCACTTGAGGGAAAAATCAGAAGATATACACCTCTGCCACAAATTTTCTATTTGAATTCACAGCATGCTTAGATCAGGGTAACATTCATGGGCCAGCCAGATCCTTTGATGATTAAGTAAAACTTACGAATGAACAAATGCAAATTTAGCACTTGCAATGCTGGGCAGATCAGCAGATTCTGGCAGCACAGGATGCTTCAGCAGAACATGCAAAGTGGCTTCCAGCAAATAAAAAATATACTCATAAAGTCCCCCCCACCTAATGTCTCCCAGAGAAAGGCTGGTTGGCTTATGCCCTGCAACAGCAGGCTTGTTCTCCATATACTAACAACTGTAAATGCCCTCTTTAAGCCAGGGAACACTAAGCTACTGACATGAGTGACACCTTGTGGCAACGGGTTCCATTAGTACCAGGTTTTTTAATATAATCATCTTTGATCTGTCCCTTTCTGCTTATAATATGAAACCCTACTGCGCATCCATTCTTTCACGTTTCTCTTAATGCCAAACTTTTATTGCTTTCTTCAAGGCAGACTAAATGTCTCATGATTTATTTTTACTCCTGTCTTGGAATGTCAATGAATGCTGTTTTGTTCTGCCTTTTTTCTTTCTTTCCTTTTTTTTTTTTTTTTTTTTTTTAAGTGTAACTAGATGGCATTTAATAAAGCATCCCAGGGAGGGGGCAGTATCACAGATTTCTGTAGACATACACATTTAAATGTAAAGTGATGCTGCATTCTTACATACAAAACACGCGTGTTTTTCTCTAGAAACCTTTACAGAAATTTCACAGAAAAGTTTTACAGCTGAGGAAAACTGCGTTTCCCTATATTGGTAAAACCAGCATGACAAAAAGTTTTCTTTTATAAGTAACATCTATGCAGCTACATTGCACAGGAAGGCAAAAGACTGCTGTACGTTCTTTCATAAGGAATGTCAACTTACACATGGAGAAACCAATGTCTGGTATAATATAATCAGGAGTTTAAAAAATATTAATTTCCAGTGCTGCACATCACCAGACTATTTAATCCTCTGACAGAATATTATAAATCTATAACTGCTGAAAGACATCTGACAGCTGCACTACATCTACACTAGGAAAATAAAATCTAAACTGCGCATGAAGCTGAAACGCAACCTGAAGTCACAGTCTTGAACCCATGCTGGGTATCTGAACTCACAAGTCTCTTTCTTTGCAAATACTTTCCGCATCAGAGCCCATGTTGAGGTCAAAGAATCAGCTGAATACAGAGGCTTTCATTTCTACTTATTCCAGTGTAAGAGCTACCAAGACAAGTAAATTTGACACTGATTCAATCCCGGATTTCCCCGACTGCCTTAGGCAAGGAGAGCCACGTGGAGTACCAAACAGGGAAACCTCTGTCACCTCTGGGTAAGAGGCTACAACAGTGCCTACAAAAAAAAACCCACACCGAAATTCTGCAGGAGGTTTAAGTTTCACACCAACGCTGTTTGATTTTGGTTAGACCAATGATAACAACTCTGCAAAGGGCTTAAACTCACATACATGAAAAACTATTTGGTTTAGCCATAACTGAAAACTGAATCATCTGTACAAATAACTAAAATAGCAAAACATGTAGAGAAAGCAGACATGGCAAACACTGAAGACTATAAGCATAAATAAGTAAATAAGTTCATCCTGCTGAGTTTTATCTTCTTGCCTAACTACTCCATACATTAAAATATTACAATTTGAGTATACAATATACACATAAACATAAGCCTTTCAGGTTTTGAATAAAAACATTCCAAATCAATGTGATGTGCCACCAATTTTCCTTCCCTAACCAACAAAAATTAGTAAGTCTGAAATGATCAGAAAGAGAAGAATTTCAGGAGAAAAGTATTCATCTTATTAACTTTTACAACTTGCACAATCTTTCATATGCAAGGAAGGAAGCAATGAAAAACGACTAAATTAAATTATCAATGTATGATAGTTTGAGATCAGTTATACTGTATACAGACCTTTACAGCATGATTTCGTATCTTCCTGGGTGATCCAGCAAAAGGAACATCTACAGTCTGTCTCTCGTCAGACGGTTTAACTGTAAGCCTTTCTGCAGGAGTATGTGGTCTCCTTGGGGGAAAGCTTTTTGGAGGTCCAGGTGGAGGAATATCAGATGGGGAGGGCGGAACAGATATTGATCGTGGAACATCTAATGAACTTTTTGACTTACCACGATCAAAAAAGTCTGAAGAACCTACATAAAGCGGGGCAGTGGGGCTGCCATGTTTAAATTGCTGTCTCTGCTGCCACTCATACAGCTGCCAAACAGTTCCATCCTTATTTGCTTTCCTTTCCTCCTGGGACATCTTCAAGTGGCTAACACGATCTTGTGCATATTTGTAGTCACTCGGCAAATTGCGGTTTGGTGGTGGTGGTGAGCTCCCTGAAGGCTGCCTGGTATTCTTTGGCAAAGTGTGATAGTTTTCAGGAAAAGGTGGATTGGGACCCTGACGTGTAAGAGTCTGATCAGAAGGGAGGCTGTAAAGGAGGGGGGAGAAAAGGGTAAATTTTAGCATACTTAGACAAGCAGGAGTGACTGATAAAACCACCTCTAATGACATTAGCACTGGAGCTGTAAGACACAGCATACAAGAGTAATTTAAAAAGAATCTACAGAAATATTGACAAAATAATACTAATGAAATCTACCCTGCACAAAAACATTACACTCTACTCATGCGAAGATGCAAATAGTGTAAATACAGGCTTTTAATTTATTGTCTAACCTAGGATGACCTACTACAAATAAACTTATGGGACAGCGGCATCCTGTACTTAGACCAAAAAGAATGTCAATAACATGAAGAAAGGAATTATTGTAATGTTTAAAGAGCAAATCCATAAATTATTTCTTCCCACCAAAAGCCTGTTCACCACGAGGTGGTGCAGTTTACGAACAACAAATGCATGCTCATTGTAAAAAATTACCTTAAAGTGCAAGAAGAAATCTCACCAATCACAGAATAAGTATCTCAGATAATTTTTGTTCATGTGCATGAAGCAAAAAAAAGAAAATGTAAGAAATTGCTCAAAGTCCCCAAGTCTATATGATTTACTTTCATCTGACCTAATGGTAGAGGTTCTACTGTTTCAAGCAACACAAGGCTTTTCACAACAAAACTCATTGATAAACTAGAATATAAAGAGAGGCATTACATCCTGGCTTTATTACTGCATTCACAATGCACTTAAACTGTAGAAATAAAAATCTTTTAGTAGATACAGAGTTAAGACAGAACTGGCAAAAGCTTTGGCAAAGTATCGTTAGCTCCCTCTCCTACTCTTGAAGTCAGAATCTTTCCTCATAACCTCATGCTCTTTCCATAGCCTCTCATTTCTGATTCTCCAGGTTTTGTATTTGCAGCCACTTGCCCATTGATTCAGGATCTCCAACAGAAAAGCACTCTGCTAGACTTGTCACAGAGCAACAATATAAAAAAAAAATAAAAATTACAACAACAACAAAAAAATCACAGATGAATAAACTCAGAGCACGTTCACACTCCACTTGGTAGGCTCCACTCTCCGCATCAGAGGGAGACCTGATGGTATGGGAACTGCAGGAATTTCACATGAAAGGAAGGGCAGTATGGAAAATAACATCTTTGTTCAATATCCAAGAATAACAGAAGCAGAGGGAAAAGAAAGGCTACCAGTAACTGCTGCTCAGTAGCTGCCTTCGTCTATTTCTACTTGCAGGATTTAGCACTGTTGGGCTGTCTTGAAATATGGATGCTCTTGAGAAGATGTAATTCTTCATGTCAGAAAGCAGAGGAACTGCCCTGCGCTGCATGGAGGATTACAAATTCATGAAAGCTCTGCTCTCTCATACCACAGAACCTTGATGTTACCTTGAATGTCACAATAAAGGTTAAAGAGGCAACTCAAAGATCAGCATTTAGTGGTCAAGTAATCTCTTTTTTTTGTCTACTTCATTACATCATGTGTACTCTGTATGTCACGTACTGTACTGCCAACTCTTCCCACTTGAAAATCAAAGCAGCTGGTAGAAACATGTTTTCTCCAGGTAGAAATGAGAACTGAGAAAGTTTGGAGCAGGTGATACATCAGAAGGACATCAGATACAGGCATGAAGCTAGGACACACTGGTGATTTCTCTGTGGAGAAAAGGAGAAGGGGACTTGTCCATTCCTACACTCCAACCTAACGGAGCCCTCATGAAGGCATCGACAAACTACCGAATCTAGCAAAGCATCTGTGTGTGGTTATTTTCTAACGGGACATAAAAAGGTAAAGTATTCAGATCAGCCGGAATTACTGGTAGTCAATGATGTCAACAGGGCTAGCAGCTTTAGGAGCAAAACCAGTCTGAAAACAAAGACCCCATGAAGTTTTTTGGGGGGCGGGGCATGAAACGACGCCTTTCTTCTAGAAAAAGATGAATTTGAGAGGAACTAAAAACTGGTTTGATGCAAGCAGTACTTTGAGTAGCCGGGAAATGCTGGCTTCAAAAAATACTTCAGCCTGCTAGAAAAAAAGAACAAAGTTGCATGTGCGTTACATAGCACAGGGAAAGTCATCTTCAAAGCTGAACTTGAGGCAACTGCCTACAAACAGGCAGGCTGCAACTTCTCAGTGTATAAAGTGGGGAGAAACCTTCAGCCAAGATGACAGGCTTTAAGCAGGTGGCATCTCTACCACACAAGGTTACAGACCCTTAATAATAATTTGCATTACATAAAAATCTGCACTAAGATGACGTACCAATTTCTACAACAGGAAAGAAACAATGTCCTGAATGACTCAAATTAGTCCACAATAGACTGTGGGCAATTGCCTTCTCGGGGATCAAGAGTAAAAATGAGCAAAAGCAGCTTTCTTGAGAATCTCGCTCTCTTGAATGATGAGGTATAAAGAACATGAAAAGGAAAGCAGACATTGAAGAGTGGAAAAAATGGCCTGATGCCATATTGTAAGATTAATGGCCATGAAAATCATTCAGGGTCTGCAACAGGAATCAACCGCACAGAAGATACTGTAAAAAGAGAAGACAAATGTTCAAAAGAAAACAAATACAATTATTGGAAACACTATGTCCATTCATGGTAATGCACAGAACCTAACAAAGACAAGTTAATGTTTCTTCCCTAAGCAAACTAGGAAGGAATGGAAATTTCTGCATAACAAGAAATGTTTAACACTGTATTTACAAGGAAAGAAATTCCTCCAACATGACTGCATTTAGTTGGGAAATATTAAGCTTACATTTATCAGATTTACATATTTTTTTTTAAGTTCAAATAAACTGGTAGAAATAGCAGATTCTTTACAATTATGCATTCACTATGTCTATCCAGGCACTGGAATCAGATCAGAGACTAGTGATTTCTGGACAGCTGCTGTTTGATGGTCCTGAACTTTAATTACTTAAAACGACAAACTCCTGAAAGCCTCCTTTCAAAAACCTTCTTCCAACTCTCTAGATCTCTCTTAAAGGCTGGCATGAACCTTATCAAAGCAGGTACTTCCCCTTTCCTGAGAACAGAGCGGGGTTAGATGACTACATTGGATGTAACTATAGTGCAGCTAACAGTTTATTGTTTACGAGAGATCAATCTCCAAAGCAACAGCTAACATTTACTAGTTAGCAAACAGTTTTGAGTGCTTCATAAAAAGGGGAAGTAAAATATCTATTTGAAATATCTAAATATCTATATAAAAGGTGTAATCCCTGCAAATAATTATACAAACAACTGCTGTGTTTGTGTGCAGCCTCTAGCTGAAAGAGCTCTTTCTCGTCATAATCAACTTGCTGGCATCTTTATACACCTGAGCCAGGAAACAAGTAAAACTGTACTCACTCTGTGTTCGAAAATTATAAACACTTCTAAATCCTCAGAGGTTCTTGTAGCATTTCAGGTGGAATGACAGTAAACATGGAGCATTAAGAAATTAAGTGTTCCATTCACACTTACTAAAATCAAAATGGAATGTCAATCAAATTATCATCTCTATCTTAAAATTTCTACATCCTGAAATCGAGATGACATTTGACAGCTAACATGCCAATTTTATCCATCAGTTAAGTGCACTGCAACAACCTCAGCAGGTTGAGAGAAGGTGCCATTTAAAAAAACCAATCCATTAATCTTCGGGAAGGTAACATGCAATTTATTCTCAATGCAGAGAATATAACAGCATTTGTCAGGGAAAGATAAAGAAAACAAGGTCAACTGAACTAAAATAGAACATAAAGACTAATACATCTGCACACGTAAGAAGTAGTAACTAACATACCAAGTACTTTTTCATTAAAATCATATTCTCTCGGGAAGCACTGATTGATACCTAAGCAAAAAAGATGGACATAAACTGACTCTAGCAGTCTAGAAGAATGTTACATAAAATAGAAAAGTATGAAAGGTTCTTTAAGGGTAATTCCAAAGATAAGAGTGTAGAAGAACAGACTTCTAAACAGAATTAGCAAGCCTTAAATTTCTTACGGGATCCAAAATGACAAATGTTAGCTTCAATAAGCAATTAAAAAAATAACCAAAATGTTTTTGCCTCCTAAAAACCACATGCTAATGTCTCCTACTGTTCTATATTGTAATTAGATTTTAGCAAATAAGGTTCTAACTCAGTAGCTTACCCATATTTGAAAAATCCTCACATGCAGCAGAGCCCAATTGTCTTTCCTGCCACTTGACACAAGGTGACATTCTGAACAGCCGCATACTATACACCACGTTATTTTTTCAACTGGTACCTAATCTGACTGCACACTTTGAAAGTAAAGCAATTATGAGATTTTCAAATTACAAAAGCACTCCTGTGTGCATTCCATTTCTTGGTACAATTTTGGTAATTTTCAGGGACTGTAAAGGGAAAAGAATCCTGGAGACCATGGCAACATCCTAGGACCTCTTCATTAACTACACGAATATACAGAGACCTTTCAACATGTGATGCACACACTGTGACTTTGAGTGCAGTGATCTGATGTAGAGGAGCGAATGGATGTTTGGAACAGAACCAGAAGGGAGTTTAAAAAAAAAAAAGAAAAACCAGCATTCTTCACTTTTAAGTGGAAAACAAATTATAACCTATAATTTATATTGTGTAGCTGTTTATGAACAAGGTAACCGAGGGCTGCACTTCACTTTTTTGCTCTTCAATTCTAGTAGATTTTAAGAAGTTTTAAGCATCCAGTGATTAAAAATAGTAAAAAAAACAAACCAAACCAAAAGAAAATGCACTCTAATCTCACTTTTTCTATTTGCAATATAGTGACAACATTAAAAGGATCTGATTAGCCAATCCCATACTGACCTTCCCATGAGAAAACCAGCTGAAAAATACCATTCTGCACTGGAGGAGAAGACAAGTTTTGCTATATATCGTCTCTATAAAATATCATTCAGATTTGCACTCAACTTATTACTAATACATGTCTTCCTCTAATTTAAGAAAACGCCATTTGGCAGTCTATTTATAAAGATGGGCCTATTACTAACCTTTTTGTATCTCCTTTTTGGACTTTTACCCAGTGCTCCACTTGAGCCATGTTACTTTTTCTTTGAATCTGTCTATCTGGATTTGTTCTGGGAACAAACCCTCTTTTATATGAGCCAGTACCATTCTGTTCCACTAGGCCAGCACTCATACTTAATGAACTAGGAAGTGTTCCATTTTTCTCAGCTGGCTGAGGCTGAGCTACTTGGGACCTCGATGCATTCGTTAAGTCTGGAAATAATGAATCAGCTTCTGTTAACACATGCTTAGCCTTTCCCTTCTTAGTTTCCAGAGTTTCTTTTCTGTGAATGTAACGTTCCTCGTCCTCTTTTTCTCTTCTTATCTCTTCATGCTTATCATATCTAAGCATTTCAGCTGATTTTTGATAACTTTCTTTTGTATCTGTAATCTCTGACTTCACACACTCTTTACAGGCATCCACATGATTGACTTGGGGAACAGCTTGCTGATCCGCTTTTTCAGTTTCTCTGAAAAGAAAACACATGTCAGTAATGAACACTGCGTAATTGTGAAAAGTTGATGTGGTCTTGTACTAAAAGCACCTACTCCAGGCTGTGATAAATTTGACATGTTAAGATAGATATGCTCAGTAAAATGCAGTTGTTACCCCAGTTAGACAAAAGTTCCCTTTACAATGCTATCAAGGAAGCAGAAGTCATTTATATGCATCTGTAAAAGTGACTGAAAATACTAATATTGTATGAAAGAAGTGTTCAACTTGTGTAATATTATGTACAAACAACTGTAAAGAAGAAAGTCTTCCTATCCTGGGAAACACTGAAAGCCAAAAAGCCAAAACCAAACTGCCAACTGCTCATTTCAAAGTCAAAAAAAGTCTTTCATATCTTTGTAGATGCCTTAGGGACTAGTCATTTCTGGCCAAGAGGACAGAAAAATATCAACATTTGAGTCAGTACAACCATTGTTTTGGGAATTTCTAACCCGGGGGCTATTCCTGCAAAAAATAAAGTTAAAATAAAAAAAATCTCCATTGCTCCTAACACATGTTGCAATACACACTAGTTTACTTATTTACCTTACTGTCTAAATATTTCAAAAATTCCACACCAGAAATCTTGATATTAAACTTAGAACACACTATAGAATGTCTAAGGATCCTAAAAGTTTTATGTTGCTTTTGACACATAACGTACTTCATTTGCAAATTTTCTTCAACTCCTTATAGTAAGAAGCTTCTTGACAACATTTTTATTCTCAAAGGAGTATCATTGATCTTGGAGTAGTCTCATCTTTGACAGCTTCTTTAAAGGTTTATGGAAGGTGAATTCTGAGTAAGTGCCATGAAACAATTGGTTTTACTTCAGTCTACTTAGTGTCTCAAAATGAATAGTCTACTAGCAGGAAGAACACTGGAGCAACACTACTAACATGCCAGACTTCCCCAATTTTTCTCTCAATTATTCCTATCCTTATACAGAAGATAAAGAAAAAACAGGTAACACATTACATGTTATTTGATGTTTAAATTAAATCCAGAAATTCTTAACACAAAATCACAAAGCTCTGGAAGAGACGTTGATCCTTTGCTTATATTTGATTTGCCAAAAGCAAGCAGTACTGAGAGATACTTTGAGAAACTGCACCATGACATTTTTATCCTCACAGCCCCAAAGGTTAAAAGTTGCCGTCTCACAGTACAGACAGAGTCTTCTTTCACAAGGAGTTGTAGGGAAAGAATCACATTCTAAAGTCAAAACATCAAGAAGGCTACATCAATTCCAAGAGAAGGGAAAAACTGGAAGCACGTGAAGGCACGACTGAATTTGTTTGCCACTAGCACTAAATAAGAACAATGGGACAAAAGATATCCTCCTTATGTAACAGTGCTTTTTTTTCCAACACCAAGAAAAACTCAAAAAACTCTTACAAGTACTAAAGGCCATTAACCAAAAAAAATAAGCAGTTAATACCTGTGTAAGTTTGTTAATATGATTTACCCATCTTTAACATGCTTTTCCCTCTTAACAGGATTTTAATCCTAGTTCTCAACACGCATTTGAAACAACAACTCGTTACTCTTCTGCCTTTTCCCTCGAGGCTGCCAATTGGCTGTTGCAAGTGTATGAATTTGCTCACAAAACCTGTAAATTTTTAACTGAAATTTCCCCCAAATTTTTATATATATATATATATACACACACACACATCCACACACCCACACACACAGAACTTAATCTATGTCACTAAAAGTGGGCACACATTTGTGTGTAGACACAAATACTGAACACCAGGTTTTCTTAATTAATGTTAGCTAACTGACTTACAATAAACGTAGATTTAAAATAATTATTTCTTTAAAATGGGAATGAGTTTCATGCACACATTTACAAATTTCACTTTCAGAAATCATCAATCTGATTTTATGTATAACATACATAAAAAAAAATTTTACAAGCTAACAGTTTCTGTATTGAACTTGCCTCTTCAGTGAAGAGCGTGTTTGCATAAGAGCAGCTTGATTCATAGCCCGGATCCAGCCATTCATATCCTCTTGGGTATCTGCACTGAAGTAGTATGTCCGCATCCCTGAATGCTCTGCCTGAGAGCCAATAACAGAATTCTTATTATAAATATATGCCCGCATACCTGTATGAACAGCCTGTAACGAAAAAAAAAAAAAAAGAAGTAAGTCAGGCAGCCCTTTCATTTTTCACCCCAGAAAATTTACTGTAACTTTTCCTGACATCTTTAAAAATAACTTTCCAGATTCTTTGACTGTTTTGTCAATTTTGAGTAAAATTATTACTCTGCCACAACGGGCTACAGTGCAGCAAATGCAAATGCCACTCTGGGATTTTTACTGAAATTCCTCTACCTCTTTCTCACACTATTGAGCTAGAAGTGTAGCACTTCCGTTTTTCATAGTAGGAAATTTCAGCTTTTCATTTTCTCTTAACTGATACATTTCATTTGCCACAAATACTATAGAAAAAAAAAATTAAAGAAATTCTCAGAGACGTGCATAAGCAAGCCAATTTTCCCAGCTCATTTAATAAAGCAATTTATTCAGACAAAACACAGACAAAAATCTTACAATTCAAGCAATTAAACTGCTTATTTAAGAAGTGATTATAACGCATGTTAAGATCCTTTGGTTAAAGTGTGCACTTGATCCTCTGTATTAGCTGCAAAATGACAAGACTTACTGACAAAGTTAGTAATACTGATAGAATTATCACTGCACATAAAATATTGACAAGTACCTCTGCACACCAAAATCCTCCATGAAATTCCACTGCAAACTAGAGGTATTTGGAAATTTCTCTATAAATATATTCAATATTCAAATGTATTCAATATGGAATGTCTTTGTAACTCTAGGCTAGCTGAATTTAATCAAATATCATCCATATTTATATAAGCAATAGTATAGGTATTACTAAGTCATATCAGTCCTGAAACACTTGACTAGATTTCCACAGTTACTTTACAGATATGCTTCAGATTAGTAGGGGGAGATTCATTTACTTTTCAAAAAACTCAAGACAGTATACTTGGCTTGAAAGCTCTTGTAATGACAATAAAACAAAATTAGTAATTTAAACTTTCTATAAAACTAAACCTGCTATCACACACACAAGCTAAAGGCATGAAATACTGCTGAGACAGGGATTTTTTAAAAGGAAAAAAATCCATCTCAACTTTTTAATTTGGCTACATCTTCTTTTAAAGGTTAAACATATTTCACAAATCTTCCCTAAATGACTGGTCTTTTTATTTTGATGAAATGCTCTCCCCCTCATTATTCCAAATTAAAAAAAAAAAAAAAACAAAAAAACACACTACAGTCACAGATGGCTTCCGAAACACAGCAATAGTTTTCATAAAACCCAGTCTATTTAATCTGGTGTAGCCCTCCCTAAATGTTGTAATTTCAGTTGTTTACCGTGAATTTCCCAAATTACCATAATCTTAGAGACCTGTATCAGTAACTCTGAAGAGCAAAATATTTGCTTGCTATTACATTGCTTTAAGTTTTGTGGAAAATTTATTCCCTGTCTATTGCAGCCTGTTCTTATGAACATGTGAAACGTGGCCTTTCCCGTCTGTGTCTCAAGCAACGAAGCCCCATTTGTTTGTTCTGAAAACTCTGGTAACAGTCTCGGTGTGGTCAGTCCCTGACCTGCCATCACACCCATAGTGGAAAGGCTGTGATTGCAGCAAAACTGCCAGCTAGAAAAAGGAGGAGGAGAAGGAAGAGGAGGAAAGGGTGACATAGAGAAGTCCAAGACTGCTTGAAAGAGTCTCTGCTTCCCAGCAGTGTTGGCCGATAAGGGAATACAAGGTGGTTTACTCTCCTTCCCCACCATTAGCTGCCTGCCTTAACACAGGAAAACAGGATTTACATACACGAAACAGTGGCTCTGATCAATTGGGTATTTAAGAATCAAAGGATTTTTTTCATGTTTGCCTGGTTGAGTTCTTTGGGTTTGGGTTTTCTTTGTTGTTATTGGGCTCTCTTTTTTGTTTTTTCTCCTCCATTTTGAGGACATTACAAATGGTCAAAACAAATATGATTTAGAAGCATTTAATTCATCGCCATTTATGGTTAGCATCCAGTGTAAGAAGAGATCAAAAATTGGCAGCTCCAGATATAAAGGAAAACAGAGATTTTAATGCTAGACCTTATGACTACAGGGTTCCTACGTATGTCCCGCTGCAGATGACACAGCAGGACCCTACCATCCATTGGTTACACACTTGCTGAAAAAAACCAGAACCTGGGGTAACTAACTGCAGAGATTGCAGACCACATCGATAAATGGATTTAACAGCTGTCTGTCTTAATTGACCTGTACGTCCTGATCAACATATCCCATTTGCCTTTCAGGTTCTTTCAGCAGCGCATGATGAACACAGCTGGAAGCATTGCCTGAGAGGCTGTAGGTGAAAACGGCATAAAAATGCCAAGTATGTTACACCATTCTCCTTGAGAGACTGAAGCTATCGCAGCCATAAACATTCATAGCTTCAGAGAGGATGGATAATGGAGACAGTGTGTTATTATCCACAAACATGACAGTCTACAGCTTATAATATACAAAACTGGTTAAAGGAAAATTCAAATATATTTCAGTTTTTTATTAGTAGAGTGTCATATATGCAAGAAAGCCACTTTGTGCCAACGTCCTGTAGCTGTCACTGCTAGCAGACACAGAAGCTAGCGGATTTTTTTTTTTTTTCTTAAAAAGCAATAGCTATTAGGATGACTACAGCATACTAAAAAGGCTAAAACACGGCACATGCGCACATGTACACCATACACAACGGAAAAAATAATATTGGTACCTATTCATGCATTCAGATGCCTTAATGTGGCTAGATTGAGAAGAAAAGCAGTCTCTCTCCCATAATGCACAGAAGGAGAAATGGACAGTAAACCCCAAGAGCATATCAACAGGACAAGACAAGGACAAAAAGTTAAAACAAGTTAAAATCATTAAAATATTCATGTTTCCAAAGAAAATACTTAACAAAAGACTATACTAAAAGTAACTAATGCCTAAAGCTGTTATGTTCACCTCCAGTAATTCAAAATTCCTAGGAGGGAAGCCAGCACAGTTCACAGGACAAAGGGATGGGGAGGGAAAAAGTTTTCTAATAATTGTGATCTTTCAAAGTTAGTCCTCTCAATAAGCTACAACCTACAGGAAATTCTCCCTTCTGAAGTTTGTTATTTATGAACCATTTATGAGCAAAAATTGAAATAATACTCTGAGCCTTCACTATAAACACAACAACAGCACACTACAATCTAACTCATTTTTCACCCTCAAATAATACTGAGCTTTTTCAGGACTTGTAGAAGCTAGAACCTTCCCTCTTCCAAATTCTAAAATGGCACCTCTCAAATTTATAGCCCTTGGCATTGCCTCACGTGACCCCCCCAGACCCAGAGAAGTTTTGCAAGCAATATGGGCACCTAAGGAAGCAACAACAATCCACAGAACGTAAAGGAACAAACTATGTCAATTTTTTTTAGGAAAACCAGTGAGGTCAAAGAAACAGGTAAGAAGTTTGCCCTAGTCCCAGCAGGTCTAAGCAATGAACAGATACTTCCATTAGTAATTCTTAGATTGTCAATAATGAAAAGATATTAAAAAACAAGCTGCAGTAGCATCTTCTGGAAGTAACGATTTGGCCTGGCTTCCTAGGCTTTGAATGCCCTCATGCTGAAAGGGTATATATCTGAAAAAATTTTTAAAGTAGTATCAAAAATGAACAGGAGTAATTTGCATCTCCAACACTTCCCATCTCTTACAGGAACATCAGAGCATCCTTCATTGCCTTTACTTGGTAGCAAGATATGCACCCAAATACAAACATACACTTGCGTACATTGTCTTTGCATGAATTCTTACTGTTTTCTTCACTGCAAACATTGGTAGGACTTCCAAGTTTCTCAATTTGTATTACTGTCAGATCCATATAAATGAGTTTACTTTCAGTATTCTCTCATATATTTTAACACAATTAAGATCAATTAAAAATAGCTTTCATGGTTGAGGGCAATGAGGCTTCTAAAGAGACTGTGATGACATGAACCTTCATAAATTGATACTATTCATAATTGTATTACTAAAAAGTACAGTCTCTCTCAATCACAGGGAGTATTTCCAGCTATATGTTAATGTTATGTAAACTTTTTCATATTAAAATCGATACACTGGATTTGTGCTCCCTCACATTTGTATCAGCAAAAACCTGCTGCATTAAAAAATACAGAAATTAGATTAATTAAATATCTTTAAGATGTTAGCTACTGAACTGAATATGCAGTAAGGATGGTGAGTTCTATAAGGCTGTCACACAGCTTAACAACAGTTGCCTACAGATAGTCATAGCGCTTTGCTTAGGACAAATAAACAATATGAAAAATTTGTCAAGATAGGTACTTAAAAGCTGAGTTTCTAAACAAAACAATTTAACATACACACTGCTACACTTCAAAGCAAGTTTTTGATTGCATTTGAACAGCCTGTACGCAGTTCTGCAGGCCTGTAATTGTTAAACACCCAAAGCGACACAAAAGCTTAAAGCTGGGCCTCAGGAGATGATGAAAGTAAAAGAATTCTGAGAACTCCTCCAGTGTACATTTTAACAGCTAATAGAGTTTAACATATATCCTAGCAAGCATGTATTTTACAAACCTTCTAACTGAATCATATGCAAAAAGCATCCATGTATTTGCTAGGTTTCCTTCTTTTAGTTTTACAAACCAAAATGTTGAGTTTTTTCGCAGTTTGACTGTTTCCCTAGCTTCAAAAACGCATTGTTACTTAAAACATCCACTTAAAATGGGAGCCGATACCTCTTTTGTAACAGAGGATTTACAACAACATGAATAAATGACAGGCCAAATGTAAAAAGCAACACGGCCCATTTTCCCACTCATTCAGGACTTAAATGCGAAAAAGTCTTATCTTTATTTTGGGCTTAATCTGCTTGTGTTTTCTATTTCTGGCTGCACTACGTAGTGAGACAGAATGTCCGTCTACGCTCTGGATATCAAACTGTGCTGAAGAGATTAGATAAGGTAATGGCTGGTGAGTGATAGAATGCCCGTACAGCCATGCTACTGCTGCCGTGTGCCCACAGCCGACGCCATGACCATCGAATGTCAGTTTTGGATGGGGTCCATGCGATAGGAGTCTTACAAAGTCCTCCCACTGCCCTAGGAGCTGGTTCTAAACAAAATGAAACTGCAGCATCAAGTCTGCAGTCAAGCATCAAACACCTAAAGCAGAGTTTAAGATTAGCCCAGCAAACTAACGCATGAAATGTATGTTACAGATTTTTAACACAGATTTCTAGCACAAAGTTTCTTTTGCTATCAACTCCCTATTTTGAGATCAACTGTTTAGTAAAGACCCTATGTTGGAAGTCTCACGCTACTGGCTCATGCTGCTTTTCAGAAAAAGACTCAGATTAAAGACCTGGTAGAGCTCATACAGGTATGATATCCTAAAAGGAATGGGGAAGTCTGCATTTGCTTCTGCGAACATTTAACCATGATCACACCATGGATTCTACTCCACAGGAGAGGGACAACTTGGCAGGGGTGACTTGCGAGCTTGCCTATAGAACATACTGCTTGGAAACTACACGTGTGTACACATAGATGTACACACATGCATGTTTTTTTCCCCTTATCACTGGTGGTGTTAAACTGGTTAACAATCCTAATATACATTCCATTAACATTTACAAACACGCTTTAAATAAAATTAAAAGCAGGGATTTTTTTAAACTCTAAAGCAACTGGGTACTATCGCTACTTTCTTTATCTCCTTCCCCAGTCTGCACTAATAGTTATTCGAGAGAAGTAGAAGCCCAGGCGTATACCGGGTCCTCCTCATTCAGTAAGTGCTTCTTCCTACGAAAAGGCTCTAGAAGAGAAGGGCTTTATGAATTACACTCATTAAATATTGGAACGGAATGTTTTTTCTTAACAAAGGTTCCTTTGTAGCTTGTCCTGCTATCTCATGTTCAATGCATTTGAAAAAGTACAATAAACATTTCCACAAAGTGTACTAGGTCTTTTTTAAACACATTTCCCAAGTTAATATTTCTTTAATAAATTTCAAACCATTATCCACTTGAAAATAGAACTGAAAGCAATAAAAGGCATTCTACAATTTTAAAACACCCCAAAAATCAAAATGCAAGAGAAAGTCTAAGCTGAGCCGACACTATTTGTAATTTCAGCACAGAAAAGATTTGAGCAGAAAATTTCCTTTTAGATCTCCTAAAGTACAATTGATCAAAACCTGATTTCTACTTTTCTTTTTTAAAGTACATAGCACGTTTACTTAATAGAAAACCAGGTTCTGCTCCAAGTATTGGTAGAACTTAAATCTGCAACATACACTGAAGTTTTTAAACTTTGCCTTAGTGCTGCAGCTCAGACTTCAATTGGAGTCAGGTTTTTCCATTATCAAGAAGGAATGTACATTTTATTTCATGTGCGCAGGTTTTTATAACAAAGAATAGAAATGTGTATTATACAATTAAATATTTTTTCAAAAAAGAAAAAACACAAAGCCAACCTCAAAGTATATCAAACAAGAGTATTTTTTTCTTTTAAAAAGTCCATGTCACTTTCATGACAGCTATTGCTCCCCTCAAAAGAGAAGAAAATAATTGGTTACTCTTTTTTTCCCCTTGAAATGAGGAAATTACACATCAAAAGCTACAGTGTTGCCATTTTCTGAGAGAAGTGAGCTGGTTATTTTATTTTTTAAAAAACCACAACAAAACCAAATGACCATCAGCCCACTATGAGATCCAGTACTCTATAGAGAAAAAAATAAATTCTCTTTCAATTTGTAAACAGTACTGGAACAACTTATCAATACTAACTTCTGATTTTAGAAATGGGATCTTTACTCACAGCCATGTTATCAAGCTCTAAAGACACTTCGGTAGTAACAGATACATGTCAATTCCTAAGCAACAAGAAAGTGCTATGCCACATTTGAACAGGCAGTCAATTAACCTGTCTACTTTAAAAAAAAAAGGGAAAGCAGATTACATTTCCGTTTACAACAGCAGCTTTTCTAATGCAAATAAACATTTTAAAATATGATTAGCTAATAAGCTTTATTAACTGTACCTTAAAAGAAAATTTGCGATTTATGCGATCTTCAGGTCCAACTGGCGATATCACGTAACTAGGCAATGGTATGCTACCCAGAACAGATTCTTCTCTGCTGTCTGTTGAATAAAAAAAGATAGAATCTAATCCTCTGCACTTTTCAGTGGGGTAACACTACATTCTCCTTTATGGACAGACAGACAACAGGGATTAAGTAGAAGGAAGAGTGGTTCAGACTGGATATATGGAAAAGAATCTTCCCCCTGAGGACAGAGCAGCAACGGAACAGGCTGACCAGGGAGGTTGTGCCATCTTCACCCTTGGAGGTTCTCAACACCTGACTAGATTAAGCCCTGAACAACCTGGCTTGACTTTTTCTGACCCTGCTTTTACCAAGTGGTTGGACTAGACACTTCCTGAAGGCCGTTCTGACCTGAGCCTTCTTATGACTCAACACCAATAATATGTGGAGAAAAGTGTTTTAAAGAAACGAGATTGGATTTTTTTTTGAAAAAGATCAATTTGGTTTTTTCTTCAGCTTTTTTTTTGGGGGGGGGGGAGGGGGAGTTGATTTTTTAGGTTCAAAGAGAGGAATACACTTTGAGAATAAAGCTTATTGTGACAAATGAACTCTGACAGGCTGCATAACATGACGGACCTTCCATTTAGCATACTACATCTAGGCTAATTGCTATAATTAGGAAAACTCTATTACTGTTGGCTCTAAAGTGATCATCAGCAGAAAAGCAGTACCTAGAAAGATGAATTCAAGTTTCATATTCTTTAATGCTTTCCAAAAATGGTAACACGTGACACAACAGTCAAAACTTCAAAATAGCCTTTTGTAGTACCATTATTCCTAGTTCAGCCTAAGATCACATCTAAACTTTTTCTGGCAGAAATACTGGATTCAGAAATTCTCACTCTTACATTGTCCCATAGATTAAAGCTGAATCAATGCCCTGATCGGGCCACAGTTCATTCTCAAAAAAACCCAGCTGTCAAAGTGCAAGCAAGCAGGTAACACAATGCAGTCCGGAGATGGGATAAATCTTAAACTGGTATTGCTGCCAAATGTTTTGCAGTGTAAACCCTGGCATATATCAAAGATAAGTTACGTGACGAAAGACCACAGAGCACCCCCTTGTTCCTGAACTCTAGCCTGAAATTTGCCACGTATTAAAGACATATGGATAAGTAATTGTTTCACTATGCAACTCCTCAGATTACTTAACTATACCTGAAGAGTTCAATTAGTTTATGCTTGCAATGTGATTTGAACAGGTGAACTGTTACATTCTAACTCAGAAGAGCTAGTTTCTACTCACCTTTGTAGTAAAACAAACAATAATCCGCAAGCACAAACCATCGTCTTTTCCATAACCGCATTCCAGAGCTATCCTGAAATGCAAGAAATGTGATACGCTTTTCATTTAAGGAACGTTAACAGCTCATCATACAATGCTGTACCAGTGAGCAGTTTAACAGAAGTTTACCTAAACACGGTATTAATTACAAAAACAAGTGGTTTATATTTTCACAAAATATTATGTACTAAGAAAGATAAGAGGCAAAACATCCAGCTTTAAAATAATTAGGGTAGAATATTCAAACTGCTAATTTTCATTAAGTAATTAAATTCACATCCCAAACAGCATTTAGATTAACCTTATACACAACCAATGCATATTTTATCTAGCCAGATCTATCTGCAATAAAGAAACAAAGTACACATCTGGATGGCACAAACCCAACAAGGATTGCCTGTAGACCAGGTCATCTGTGAAGTATGACCTCACATTTCAGATCATGATCTCCTATAATTCTACAGTCAATCTCCCATTATGTTACCCATGCCTAAAATGCAATTTAATCAAATATTCCTTAGGAAATAAAACAGGTTGCATAATGTGCAAATTTTAATGAAATATAATATGCCTGTGGAGATCTCCATGTATTTCTCTCTATATATCACCTTATCACAATGAGTAATATTTACATTTACATTAATTTTAGAAGTTTGTAAAATTGCCAGACTGCAACCTAAACAAGTACAACTTATTCAGCTGAGGTAGGCTTTGATGAGACACCAGCAGCATAGAAAGCAGCTTCAGGCTTTAAATGCTTCCAAGTAGAGGTAATGGGACAGAATGAAATGGCTACAGCAATGTTGTATATACTATTTCGCTTCTTTCTGCAACCATATTAAGTATGCAAGGGCTTTCTTCCCTTCTGGTTTTCCTGCTACAATGCTGTCAACACATACTGTGTCCGAGTTCTGATTCTGTCCTGAAAACTAATGGATTTGGTTAGCGGATGTCAGCAGAGTTGATGGCAGAATGCAGCTCTCCATGCAGAAGGAAGTAGATGACTGTCAGCAATTTTACTTTCCTGTATATGTAGAATCATAACTGCAAGCCTTAGATTTCAGCTTTCTCCTACTCATCCCTAAATGTAGCTGCTGGATCTGATGATAACCTGATGGGCGCTGACTGCCAAATTAGAAGCAGGGAAGTATTCTCATACAACAGCTTTATTTACTTTTTGCACTCCAGAATGGGCTTCTGTCAGCTCAGGAGTGCAAGATGCAGCAGCTGTAAAGTTCTGTTTGTTGGATGAAATCCTATAATCCAGCCTTTGCCTGGACACTGGTCTTGGTGACAGCAATGTGTGGCGAATGGATTCCTGTTTCCCTTGATATTTTCCCTCCTGCTTCTGGAGAACAAAAGGCATATGGGTTGGAATTAAGCCTTTGATCAGGGTATAAGGGAATAAGAAAGCAGATGCAACAAGGCCTTCACAGCCAACCTCGGGTTTACAGTGCATTCTGAGGGAGACTGAGATCACCACGGCAGTGAGCCAGCAGGATAAAACAGGGAAAATAACCAGATTTGGACAACAAAGTCATAGCCTCAACATTTAACCATGACAGTGATGCCCATTTACCATTGCTTCCACTTCTGAATCAAACCTGTACATGAAACTTTGTTTTCGCACTTGCTGAGCACAAGCCCCTCATTACAAAAGCTTGTGGGAGTACCCAACGCTCCCCTGTTTCACCAACATTCGAGCCTCTGTTTTTTTCAGTTGCTTGGAAGGCACTTCTTGCTTTTACTTGATGATTGTATCGAAATATATGAGCAGAACCAGACAACTACATACATACCTGTTTGTGTAGCCAGCCTCTTACTATAACAGGAACATTGGGATTCCTCCTGATAGCTTGGTCCCTCTTTCCAAAGCTATGAACTTTGTTTCCAGCCTTCACAACCTGTAAAGAAGTATAACATAGCATTGGTTTTCAAACTGTACTGAGACTCATTTCATATTACAAATAACCTCACTGCAATAATTCATACTTCACTACACAATAATGAAGTATTTACAACATTTTCAAGGGCAAGTAAATAGACAATGATATTTACAACATTGAAAAGCCAGTCTTCCACTTGCATCAACATATCAGTGCCAGGACAGCCTGCTAACTCCCAGTTGAACAGCAGCAGCACTGGTGACTCAAGTCAGAAAGGCAAAACTGCTAAAGTTTTAGTGTGCTTGGGAAGTATTTTTGAGTGCACAACAGCTGCATGCAAGTCTCTCTCTGCACCACAGTACAAGTCTTACACACACAGGACTTCGGGCACATGCATGCTACTCGTGCTCGTCGTTGTTTGGGCATTTTTTTGTTCAGTTTTAGTTTTCTTTCCTGTTTAAATTCGAACACTGATAGCTTAATAAAATGTTTGCACTTTGACCCTGCAAACAAAAGGAGAAGACAGAGTGATGCTGCTAAGGAAAAGACCTAGTTGGCAGTAAGTGGAAATTACAAGGACTGGTTAATGTGTTTTACTGCAACCTCAGTTTTGACTCACCCGGGCAGAAATATTTCAAAAACAAACAAGGAAAGTCTATCAGTTTGTGAAAAAGACAGCAAGAATCTCTGGATGAATAATCTGTTTTCCAATCGCAACACAGTTTGCTACTGCAACTGCTTTAGGAACCCAAGGTGCACAAACCACCCTTACAGTTGTTCCCAACTTCTCCAAGGGAAGAGCTGTCCAGATTCATTCTCTGTCTCCTTCCTACAATGCCTCTCCTTCGTTTGAATCTCTCCTCTCAGCTGGTCAGGGCTCTGATACTCTATCAGCTGCAGAGAAACAGCAGCTCTGGAAACGAGCACATTTGTCATACACAAGGGATGACATCATAAAAATATCTCAGTGTAACTGCTTCAGCCAGTAAGGCAACATCTGGACTGGAAGGCAGCATATATAATAATAAAATATTCTAGCAATATATGATAATTTTAAATGGATGCTGTTAATTTTGAGGCCAGGCTTTACCAACTTGCACTGAATTTCACACATTTCAGTAGACATAAGCACACATCTTAATGCAGGATTAACACAATTGTAATAATCAGTAAGAAAAAATTAACCACTTTTTCTTCGGTGCTATAGCATATAAAATAGCAGCATAGATTTAACACTTCTAAGGAGATATCAAAGGGCAGATTTTACTAGGTAGTTTCTCCAAGGTCTGTTTACCAGGAAGCAGCACGCTGCTGTCAGCTCAGCTGAGAAGTCAGGTGAGCTGCACGTCACAGTCATTTCTGTGGAACACCCTGACACTTCGGAGACAGGAAGAACGCAAGTATGGGCTTCTCCCTAGGAGTGACACCTCAGCGAGGGTCTGCACAAGACTTACCCACAGCCCAGGGCAGCCCAGGAGATCACCTAGCTAGCACAAACCTAACAGGCCAGGCTGTAAAGAGCAACGTGTTTCTGAGCAGATGCCCCTGTCATTCAGCCGGCAATAACCAGTTCGCACCTAAAGCCAGGTGAGGATGGTATCAATAAGACCTCCCAGCCTGTTTCTCTGCCATACCTGCGCTAAGGTACTCAGCTAAGAGCCTGCAGAGTGCTAGCTTTGTGCAAACACTGTGTGTCAACTATGGCCACAGAATCTCAGTACTCACTCACAGACCTACCAGCAGCAAGTCTGACACTAAAGGAAGGAAGAAATAAGATGTCAGGCATTTTGCGTTTGCTATTGAAAATTTTTCAAAAGATAATTTGTAAACCTGTGTCCAAACATCACTTTAAACGAACACACAAAGATGTATCACAAAGACAGTCAAGCTCTCGACGATCGTACGATCATCAGGCCAAGCCATATATATTTTCTTTTAAGAAAAATGAGAAGTAATCAATTCAGTCAAGATTTCAAAAAAACCACTGTCCATTGTTAGCTGTAACAGCTACACTACAAGGGTGATGAAAAATTATTGAGGCCCAAACTGTTTAAAGCTCTGAAAGTCAAAAATCTACGCTTTGCACCTGAACAGAAACCAATTTACAAAACATACAGAATTTAGTTTCCTAATTTTTCTTTCTCATATTTATCCTAGGAAGGGTGGATGAACTGAGTTAAAAGTATAGCTGATCTAGCCTTATAGCAGGGTTTTTTTTCATCAGATCCCCTGTCAGTCTTCAAGCACTTCGATTCTCTGACCTTACTTAATTTTTATAAATGCAGATCACAACGTAGAAAAGTCATCCTTGGACTTGGTCAAAAGACCAAACAATTTCTATTACACGGGAGGGGTGAAAGTTTTCCCAAGGCTGTGTATTCTATATCAATACAATAACCATAATAGAAACAATCATTTTATGGTGCTTTATGTAATTAAAATTTTCATATCATCTGTAGTAGTAATCATTGCATTCTGCTCTAGAATAAACCAAAGCATAACAGATATTGAATGTCATCCCTTGCTTCCAGTGGCTACAATAAAAAGTTAGTTTAAAAGAAAAGGTTGGGTTTTTTTTAAACTATTTTTCTGTACTGCAGTAGTCTTTTCCTAACTTAAAATATTCCGGTATCATTGTCATGTGTTGAAAAATGCAGGTCAGAGCAGCTGCCTGTGTCACTGAAGACAAAGAAGTCGCTTTTGGCTTCAGCACATTCATTATCCTGGCTTTTTTGTGAACGACTCGTAAGTTTTCACAAACAAACCAAAATGTCAAGAGTCAAAATTTTCAAATCCCTTTTCATCACTGCGTCATCTTCTTCCTTACAGTAGCCTCTAGCTGAGGAGGAAAGTTGCTAACTTAATTATAAAATGTAATTTTAATTTTCTAAAACTGGATAGTCAAAAAACCAATGGAGACAGCCCTTCATTTGGAAGAGACTTTCCAAATAGCAAAAAAGACGACTGTATCTTGGTAAAAATATGCAAATATATACACATAAGAAAAGGCATAACTTTCAATCTACAGGGAATTAAAAAAAAAATAACTAGTCTTTAAAAAACCCGCTTGTTTAGGTCATAAACTCTTCCACCCAAAACATCTCAATGTTTCACTAACAAATGAACTCATGAATCCTTTCAGTATCTCTAAGAAAATTAGAGAAAATCCTTATTTTGCAGATAGGAAATCCTGAAACTCTCAAATTCCCATTTTTAATATTGAGCATTCATCTACAGTGGCCCTGAACTAAACCCTATGTTGTACACCCCAGCTGCAGACACTCCCACAGAGCTGGCACCATTGCATAGTGGGTACCATTGCCTGTTTCTCTCAACTGCTAGACCTGCTCTTTATTTACCTGTAATCCTCATCACTTCATCTTGGAAAAATACCAGCAACTACCTCTGTCATCAACAATTCAGTTACTTCTCTTGCGCAGAATCCATCCAAAACACACTCTCAAAACGTAGACAGTAATAAATACATCACACTACTATCATTTATGCTTTTGACTTGGCCAAAGTACTGTGTAGCACAGTAACATTTACAAGCTTCCATTCACACCATCAGATGCTTTAACAGACTAAATTCCAAATGTACCTTACCTTCAAACTGAAACAGATCTTTATTCCTCCATATCCTTAATTTGTAATCAATATAAATGACATTTAAAATGGATAATAATGTAATTGAATTGGCTACGAACAAGCAGATCTTTGGGACGGATAACGATTGTGGTTTATCAGCATGCCCTTGGGTGTTTGTTTCCCCTCAACTCCATATCCCTCAAATTTCAAAAGGAAGGGTAAACTGCATTGGTCTAAAGTCTTCAGCGCCAGCATCAAAACGGTGGGGCCCACCCCAAGAACCCATGTGCATTTCTGCAAAACTGCCCATCTCGAGTGTCTTTCAAAATGAAGCTTTACATATTTATATGCACATCAACAAAACATAATGACATTTTGGTAAGTATAAGCCTCATTTTGGCTTTTTAATTTTTCTCCTTTCCAACATGCTCCTCTCGTACACTGTACAACCGACATTGCTGTACAGAACACATGACATTCTCTTTCCAAACAATTACTTTTTATCTCAGAAGTTTTACTGAATCCAAGTTCAGACTTGACCACTGCAACAAGCAAGCCAGAGTCTTCATCTCTTTCACCTTGAACTGAGAATGACAAATCTGCCGTACAGTTGGCAGCTTACCTCCCCCCTCCACCCCACATGTAGCAATTCTTAGCTGTCAACTTTCTGCAGAAGAATCAAGTGGAAAGCCATGTACCTGTTCCTGCACTTTCTGATTTGGTGCTACTTCAACGCGCATAGCTCTACATAAAAATCAGTTTGAATTCGGCCAGGATTCCAACACTATACCTACACAGTTCTGTGATGGCATTTGCAGGACAAAATTATGAAAGCATTTCACAAAAGATAATAATTAGCTATGGGTAGCTAGAGATCTTTGCTATGACAAACAGATTGTGTCTCTGGCTTCATGATTTTGTCCCAAGCCTCCATCTGGGAACTTACTCTTTGAAGATCGATTATTGAATTCATGGAAGGAAACATTTAGAAATAGATGAAAGGATCTTAAAATCTACTCTCAACATGCCAAAAGTCAACCTTAAAAAGGGGGACACAGGTTATCCACTTTACTTTGTTCTCATTGCTAGTTCACTTGAATCGATGTTGTGTTAGCATGTGAAGGAATTCAACAGATCTTCTGATTCTACAGAACAAGAGGAGTGATTTCAAGCCTGGAAACACATGCAATGGTGAAACAAAGCAGAGAAGATGCTGGTTCTCTGTCTTAATCAAAACTCCAGTAAAGTATTTATTGGTGGCCCTCAGGAGGATGGATCTTACACAAACTCACTCAGTGGAGAAAAATACAGACAAGCCCTCTATGAGAGTTCTATTCAAAGTCTAAAGCTGGCATGTATTAAAAAAATGCCACACCTGGGAGCCTGCCAGAAGCACGTGGAGCCACACTTACACTGGACTGCAACCAAAATACAAGCAGAGACCAAAACCAGCCCAACTTATGTTTTGAGATGTGATTCTGAATATTCTCCAAGCTGTGACAGAAAAAGCCTTTGCCCTCACCTTTAGCTTTGTGGTTCTGGCATCTCCAGTGAACTAGCCTCTAGCTTGTGGGTGGCCCTGTAAGTTGTATCCAGGCACCATTTTTGATCTCACTGCTTGCAAAGCCCGATCAGGTCAGTGCAACATGTGACAAAGGGAAGCAGCAGGAGCAGGTGACATAGGACCCACGCTTTTTGGCAGAAGTGTGATCCTGGGTAAGTTAAAGCCAACTATGTCACTGGAGAAATCCCCAGCTCAAAGCAGAGTATCAGATCCCCATTAAGTTTGTTAGTTTTAAGAGTGAAAGAATAAACCTTCTGCCTCTAATGCTGACTTAAGGAGGATAAATACAGTAAACACAAATGCCCAAGTATTTTGGTAAATTCAGCTATCAGAACAGCAAAAATAAATGTACCTACTAATTGAGGAAACCTACTAAGTCTACGGTTTTCAGTGATAACTTCATCTAACACTTTAAAGATAAATGGATTCTTGAGATTTGACACATGACAATCTTTGTGTTGGTCCAATAACCAACACATTTTGGATCTAAAAAAAATATTTTTTTTAATTACTGGGGTTTTTTAGCTTTTCAAGAAACTGTTTTCATCTCCTCCAATATTCACCCAAGTATATCAAAACATTAGAAAAATATTTTAGATGATTCCAACTCAACACAAATGTTTGCAACCAATTTGGCAAAGTCCTTTCTTCAACTTAATTAGTTAACAGGCTTCACATTTTTGCATTTAAAAAAACCTGAGAAGTTTAAAAACTGCAGGCAAAGTTAAGAAATCTATCTTAGCTCTGCTAATTCTTCCAGTATTTTTTTGCCTCCTTTCATTCTCACTGTACTGTAATTTACTGTAAGGTCAAAGAAGCATTAAAATATTTGGTGACACGTCAAGTACAGCACTTTATTATACTTTGTGCAATAATAAACACAGGCCCTTTGTCAATGACAAATAGAGGATTTTTCTCTTATTAAACGTTCTGAGTGTAAACTTGGTGTCTGCACTGTTTGTGCACTGGAGTGACGGCAGAAAAGGATCTAAGCTGTTACTAAGAGGAGGAACAGCAGTAAAGTTTCATGGAAAAGAAATGCAAGTTACAATTCCTGGTATTCTGCAGCATTGGACTATCAAAAGACTTGCTAGAATACTAGTACTGCATTATACTTACTTTTGCTCTTAAGAAGTCTCTCGAACTTTCCATGTTACTATAATCACTAATTTTTATCATAGAATCATAGAATCATTTTAGTTGGAAAAGATCTTTAAGACCATCAGGTCCAACCATTATCCTAACGCCACCAACCCCACCACTAAGCATCATATCTATGCGTCTTTTGAACACCTCCAGGGATGGTGACCTATCATTCAACACTTGCATGTTGGTATAGGTGCTCTTATGCTGTAAAAAGGCTTTTGCTTGGGTAGAAGATATTACCTCTTCTTTGATGTCAGTTATTAGACTTCTTTGCTAAACCCATGGCCCAACTAAAATCAGCATTGAAAGAGTATTGGATTTAACGTGAGTGAAGTTCTAATCATCAAGCTGAAACAACAGCTTTTTTCCTTTACCTTAGAGCCAGGTTTTGTATCAACAGCAGATGTAGTTACTGCAGTGGATGTTTCACTGACCATGCTTGGAGGTCTTTGGTTTATTTGTTGCTTGGACATAGATGAATTTTGTCTAGAAAACAAACAAAAACAGATTATCTAAAGCATATTGTTTCAAACACTCAGCTTTGCCTTTTTATATTTAAGATTGACAGCGAGCAAATGAATGACAGGCTAGCTACACATTTCCCATGCATCTGCAACTTCCTTTGCACCACCTCTATTATTTTGATTCCAGGTATTCCTCAAGCAGATGCTGCCAGTGACAGCTAATGATTGGTATTTGTCTATCTATCAGGAAGACAAAACTGCCAAATTGTCTGCAAATCCAAGAGAGAATCAAGATGTAAGGAAAGAGCACTCAGAGAAGACAAGGCTAATGCAGAGAAACTAAATTGTGCCAAATTTAGAGGCTTGTCTCCAAACATCTGAAAGTGAGCACTTGGGAGGGAAGGACAGGAGTCAGCACTTTGCAATAACAGGTTTCTTATTGAAAATCAAAGTAAGACTAGCCTACTGTTAGATCTTTCACTAACTTAACGTTAGATCTCTGAATCGGCCCAAAATATGATTCATACTACAGTATGAATTATTAAAATACCTTTTAAGTGAAATGGTGCGATTCATGGCAGATATTGTTAGAAATTAATAACTTCTGAGTCATACTAAGTTTCAAGAAATCTTGATAACTAGCTCAGATGCAGATACCCATTTAAAGCACAGGTAAGATCTACCCTACCTATTCAACAAGTAAGAATTCAGTACAATGGCCCAGATGAAGAAATGAAAGAATAAGCAGAAGTGCAAAATCTTGTGGAATCCCATATGCAGGTTGTGAAGAGAAGCCTCAGCAGCCAAGCTCAACACCACCTTGTGAATTAAACCCACAGGTAGTATTTTCAAAAATCATTAACAACATAGTTTAGCAAATTGTATTTTAGGAACAAGCAGCAATACAGTCACATCAGAAAAAAAACCAAAATAAAACAAACTATTAACAACCTATGATTTTCTTTTCCCCACTTCAGTACGCCACTTATTTAAAAAAAAAAAAGACAAGTCACACAAGACACACCAAATACTACTGTTGCTATTACTGAACTGCAACCCAATTCTGAATGCAACAGAGAACAGAGTAATTCTGTGCAGTTATCACTCGTAAGAACAGAGAAGAGTTTGTGACTGTAGTAGCTCAACACAGGGTTTAACTGAGGACAAGATGTTTGCCACCATTGCTCTTCCTCAGTTACAACCTGAACAATTACCTGTCCAAAAGCTTTTACCGTTGATTTGGTGTCAGGGAAAGAACATTTTTCTATTTATGACAACACAGTTTCAATTAAGCTTGCAAGAAAATAACACAACTTTGATCCCATTTCTTTTATGCCTTGCTGATCTGGCATAAATCCCTCCTTTCTAGCTTTTATATGCAAGTTCAGGTCCAAGATATAAGCGAACTACAGCAATTCCCTAAAATCCCTGGCTAGGCTTGAATGCATGAGTTCTCCACCACATCAATTTGATTGAATTTGTCTTACCTCTTATGGACCAGGTAGCCTACTTGAGCCTTCAATCAGCTTTAGGAATATCCAGTTTCAGCAAAGACCAATTAAGACACTTCCCATATATCATGCTGCCTGACTAAGCTATTTCTGTTGATCAGACAGTTTAATATCTGCTTTTGACTCTGTGCTCACTTGTTCCCACCCCACAAACTCTCAAAACAGGTAGAAAATGCAGACTTAACAATGTGCTTGCATCTTACTTGCCTATTTCCTAATATACCACCTCCCTGCTCAAGGCAACTAAACAGAATAGGTATTTCAATAAGGGAGGGACACTAACGGAGACGTGACAGTCTTCTACACTGCTTTCTCAAAACGAATCTAAGGTATTAGATTTGATATCATTAAGAAAGCCACTAGCAATAAGTCACAAAGGTATGAGAACAAAACACATCCAAGGAAAATGTTTGGCCTTATAAGACACAAAATTTCTAATCGTCCCTTGAGGTTTAGATTCTCTACAGTGTCTGCACCACAGACTATTGAGCTTTATACTGTAGGACGGTCGCACAATATTTTCCAGATACTCACTGGGGTGAGGAGGGAGGAAAGGAGAAGGTGGAGGGAAGAGGAGAGAGCACATAACATACATGTTCAGAAAATCTGTAGCCCTGCCAGACTATAGATAATCTGATTAGATTATGTTTCTTCATTTTATAGGGTAGCTATTTCGTAGAGAGCTAACTTTCTCAGGAAATACAAGAATGAAAAATAAAATTTAAGTTTCAACAAGTTTGAATTAATTTTTCCAATAAAAATATTAATATGGAAAGAGAAATAACCCCAGAGGAATGGTTTTAATCTAAAATTCAACTCAGATTGAACAGATTTTCACTATTCTACAAGATACTGTTTCACAGTAGATTAAATATACTGCAGGATTTAAAAAAAATAAACATTTAGAAAAGCTATGGAGGAAGATAAGCTTTATGTGTTTAACAAGACCATAACTACCATAAAATCATAATGCAATACAGTATGACAAATGCATAATTTTTAAGCATTCATAATGTGGCCATTTAGCAATTTCTCTTCTACTTTCTACTGAAAGCGATCACTACCAATAAATCAAACTTTCCTTTTCTAGCAGTACCAAGATTAATGATGAACTTCAAATTCACAAGGAGAAAAATGTATTTTAAAAAATGTGAGGTTGTTGCCATGTGGAAGAACTCAAACAGCCAGCAAGAGAGACAGTGAGTCCATTGAAAGAGAAAATACATTATTATTCTCCAAAAAAACCCACACCTTTGGCAGTAAATACAGCTGATCCAAGCTTTCTGTACCTGAGATGTAACAGAAAACACCAAACAATACTGAAAACTAATTAACGTGTTTGTAAATAGTATTTCAAGGATAAGAGAGATTTGTTGCATGAAATCAGAACATAACGAAACTCAAGTATTCAAGCCTCTTCATAGCCAATTAATATTCTCAGTCTGTTTTTAAAAGCAAGTAAAAACATGCAGAATATGCACAATTACCTGAAACATCCCAGCATGTTAATGGAGTTAATGCTGTCCTAATAGTATTTACAGATTCATCTTTAAAAATAAGTGACTATAGCATTAACTCTGTGCATTCAGAAACATTAGTTCAAATTCACTATTACCAAAGATGTTTGATAAAATCTGTTATCCAAGACACCTCCTCCTGTCTTCATAGTGTTGTTTTTTGTCTGTTTTCAGGATAGTTTTCTTACTGCCTCCTCCAAGTGTGTGCATACACGTGCAGAACTGCAGGATGTACATCCAGAGCTCCAGTCCCTTGTAAATCTTTTTAAAATAGTTGAAAATAACCCTCTATACAGTATCTCCTGTCAAGCAACTCCATGCTCTACTTAAACAGTGCTAGCATATCTACAGAAATCACATTTACCAGCTAAAAGAAATACATGGCCAATATTTGGTTTATTAAAAAAAACCCCACTGAACAACAACAAACGATTACACCAGTAGCCCATATTGAAAATGCAATACTCACAAGCAAGCACATTCCTTTTCTCTAAAGAATCATAAAGATTAGTCAACTTGAAGATCCACATTCATACCAGTAACTTAACATTTTATTTTGTTGGAACCAAATACAACGCAATAACATCATGTCACTCTAGTTTTAATACTAATAAATCTCCTATTCAGCTAGATAAAAAATTAACTGTCCTAGTATTTCTATACATGTAAACACTGCAGATATTTATTTTGGGGTCGTTTGGGTTTTCTCCCTTCTCTCCACCTGCTATTTTTGCTGCTATAGTAACCAAATGCAATAGACAAAATAAGATGGCTCTCTCCCTAGAGGTGATACACAGGCTTTATCACTTGCACAAAAAACGGGCAAAAAAGAGGATAATGCTCCCCCCCCCCCCCCCCGTATTTCTGTATTTGAGTCTTTTTTTTTTTAAACTTTCAAGTGTTATCTTCTCATTTGCAAACGTACTATTAGCACAAACATATTGTAAAGCCTCTAATACACAACTACTAGTGTTTAGCAACAGATACAACTGCATATATGGCTGTAAGAGCCTGCTTCTTCCTTTTTTTGTACAATTAAACTGTTATTTACAGCAACATAAGAGAGAAGAAATCTAAACATTATGTACAGCTATCCTAAGTAATTCTTTCATAGATTTTTCAGAGAAATGCATATATAACCATGTAGTTAAACTAGATCTAATGCCTGTCTGGCAGCCTTATCATCAATACTTAATTTTTCATTGGCTGTTTAGGAAAGGTCTCTTTGTGGATTGAGGTTTCATTAAAAACATGGAAGTAAAGCACAGAAATCAAGAGACAGTTGTGAAAGGGAGGGAGGCTACCACATGGACTTCCCATACAGCCACAATGCTCAAACTATTAAGAGGTGACCCTAAAAAACTGTGAGGTGACCAAGTCAATAGAGGACAAAAGTTACTCTGGACAAAAACTGAAATGTTGACGGTAACAGACAGAAAAATAATCTTCAGATAACCATGTGATAAGATGCCAAACTGAACTCAGTGTCAACAACAGAAAACTAGTTCAAAGGAGAAAGAAATCAAAAACATCTCTGCAGTTTTTATCGCTTAAAACAACATTGGTAATCTGAGGATTAATTTTAAGGCAACCCGATTAAATATTAGCACAACGAGTCTTTTCCAACCTGAATGATTCTATGATTCTATATTAAGAATTATTAAGAAGAAACAGAGAAGAAAGGTACAATTAAATTAGTATAAAAAATAATGAGCTTATATGCTGAATACTTCATTCACCTATAATCAATCACTCCAGCAGAAAACAGAAAATCAGAAAATGTCATACAGAAAAGCCAGCGCCCAAGCAGGGCTAGTGAAAGATACAGAACATGTCACACACACAAGTGACCAAAGCTGCTAAGCTTGAAAGGAAGAACAGAGTAAGAGGTGGGGATTTGACAGTGGTCTCAGCTAAGAATGGGTTAGGAATTAAGGAATTATGAATCACTATTTCTCAAAAAAAAAAAAAAAAAAAAAAAAAATCAAAATAAGAACACCTTTAGAACGAAGGAAAAGGGCAAGGATCAAAAGATAATGTAATTCAAAAGCTACAGGTTCCAGGCAATACTCTGTTTTATCCTCCAGTTACAATGGAGTTGAGGAAATCAGATTTTGGCTTAACAAGCAATATTGGTATGATATCGTTTGAAAGGGGAAACCCCTTGGGAAAAGACTAGTGAAATACAGTCTCAGCCTTCTACTGAAAGTATCCAGTTCTCATTTGATCAAGTGAGGCAAGGGCATCTGGTTCATAACTGACTCATAATCAAGCTAGGATTACATCACTTATTGACATCATTTTCCAAAACTTCTTTTCAAATCTTTTTGCCAGAACGTTGCTTCCTGGATGAGAAATGGCCAGAGCAGTCTGTACAGTCATCATTTCTACGTTACAGTAAATTACTTTTCTGATGTTAAATGTGTCCTTTTAATAGATAAGTTTGTTGCAGCCTGAACAAGCTTGTGTTTACGTCTCCCCACCAGCTCCCAGTCAACATCTGGTGACAACTCCTGTCTTTGGCCCTAAATCTTGAATTAAAATCAACCTGTAAGTAATAAATCACATCACAACAGCACTGAAGAACAAACTGCCTTTTATGAAACCCTTAAGAGTGCTACTACTTCAGAACAGGACTCTTCAGCTATAGAAAAAAGTACTCTTGGTCAAAAGGCTCCCATGATGGAAAGTTTCCACAGACCACGCAAATCCAGACATCTTTCCAACTGTGCCTGTTTGTGAAAGTAATTTCATCACAAGATATGATCAACCACACTGATTCCAAATTAATACATGATCAACAACATCGATTCCATACCATCCCTGAAAATACGGCATAGCCCCATTATGATTTCTAGGCCTAAAGACAGGGAGGTGCTAACATCTCCTTTGATTTCAGCAGACATCCGCACATGTCAACAGCCCCATCTGACAGTACCTCAGGTACGTCCGTGATACGTCCGTGATGAACAGCATCTGTGTAAAACCCACAGTCACACAGAAGTGGTGCAAAACTAAGGAAACCAGAGCATCCCACGCACTTGAAAATTACATCTTCAAAGCAATTTTAACTGATATATTAAAAACCACTCTATGTACTTCAGACTTTTATTGTTATAAAGCTTAGAAAAATGTTCTTGCAAAGACTGTTTCCTGAGTAGTCACCACAAACACATACTCCTCTCTATATCCCTCCAGCCATTCCCTCTTCTTTTAGAATAAAAGCCATCTTCTCTATTAATTCTACTATGTTTTAAGATCTTTTTCCCACTTTTCATACCATCTCAGTGTGAGTAACTGAAGTCTAGAGACAAGTTATGCCCATTCATCTGATTGCCGTCCAAATAAACACCTTCATTTCTCTTCCAAAAAAGCCTCTAACATACACAGAAGATCACTAAACCCACGTGCCACCAGCAAGTTGTTTCAATTCTGCTTTTAATATTTTTATCCGCTACCATGATTACAAAACCAGAAACAGCCCAGGGAAGTGTGACTAACCCAGGAGTTCTATCCAAACACCTATTTTCCCTTACATACGTACAAATTTTCCTCATATTATGTTCAATTGAACCTTTACAACAGATTAAATAACAATCAATTGAGGGATGGAAGTTGGAACACAAATGCACAGTGGCTGTTGTCCATGCTGTCTTTGAGATTTGCTCCATTGCCAGATACCTGTACTCCTCACTAAAGAACTTGGAGCAGCTTGCTTGCATACCTGTAACAAGACAAACCCCTCCTGAGCAGCAAGCCAACCACGTACCACATAACACCTGGGGTGACCTCCAGCTCAGCAGTCACAGTCCACAGTCTTTGTACCTAGTCACAGGCCTCTCCCACACACTGCAACGCATGTTCAACCTTCTATGTCATGTTAGTTCTCAGCAGGGGCCTTAACATGGGATTAGCCCTCGGATTTGCTTTGGGCTTGGGGGAAAGCAGCTGTTTAGTTGATTTTTTGTTGAGGTTTTGTTGCTACTTTTGTTTTTGTTTGGTTGGTTTGCTTTTTAAACCATATGAGAAGCACTTCTGAGGGCTGTACCAGAAGCTCTGAGCAGAGGGCTGTACAGTCATGCTCTGCTTCTCCTTTCCTCTCCAACTCCACAACTGAAGACATTGCCAGAAAAGCATCAGTCTCCTGGGAGTCTCACATGGCCCTTCTCTAGGCCTCATTTTTCTTGATGCTATACAGCTTTAAGTTAACTGTAAAGTAAATCAAATGTCACATAATTTGAAACATGAAGTGTTCAGTGTCATGCGGGCAGCACACAAACCACCATGCGCAGACCACCACAGCATGATGCTCTGCCTCTGGGATGCACGAAGGGCTGGAGGCTGCTCAAACAGTGTTGGAAAACCAGGCTGGAAAAGGAAAAGCTATCTGGTGTTGTACCATTCCTCTTGCCCTTTGCAGTGGTTGTAGAAGCGATGCTAAACTTTCTCTTAGACTGTCTAGGAAAGATATCGAGTCATCTCATTACAGAAAGGATTCCAGGAGCAATCTAGCGTGCAGCAAGGGACAACAGGAGTAGTTAAACCCTACGGTGAAACAGGCAGTGATCCAAACAAGCATCAAAGACATGCCCAGATACACCAGTTTGAATACATTAATTTCTTCTTTTCTTTCCTTTTTTTTTTTTTTTTTTTTTTTAAATCAGACAATCAAGATACAATACACTGGAAACTAATGCATATGATTCTATTCCTCTAGAATAAATTGAAAAATTTTAATAAACTCCAGCCCAAGACAGGGAATGTAGAAAATCTAAAACATAAGAAAACCAAGGAATTGCAATGGAAACTAGTAATATTTTGTGCATTTCAATTTCAGTACAAGCCTTCCAGTTTGCTCTAAATACATTTTACATTTATATTCTGTATATTTGACATTTATATAAGGCTAGCGCATTATATTTAAGTATCCTACTTATATTGACTTTTTTGTTTGTTTATTTTGGGGTGGGTGGGTGTTTGTTGTTTTTTTTTAACATTCGGTACCGGTTTTCTCTCAAGACCTAACATGGAACAGTGCTAGAATCAAAAACACACTATCACAATGAGAAATAAATTTTTAAGCATAAACCATGTCTACGACATTTTTGCTAAAATACCAGAAGAACTGTCAAACTACTAAACTACTGTAAGTAAATGTGTTACTGTTTTAGATCTCTTGACATGGGTATAAAACTACTTACTCTTCTCGCAAAATAAATTCAATATTTTCTGGAGAAACCTGTCCTGTCACAGGATGTCTAAATGACGTGGTCTGCTGATTATGGCTGAAAGGAAAAAAAAAGAAAAAAAAGAAAAAATAAATTAATATTGCTAAACTCAGTAAAATAGATCTATGATCTCTAAAAGGCAGAAATGATGCTTTCCTGCTGCTACTCCAGCAGTGAAACATACTTCCTAGGTACTTTTGAAGCCAGAAATGTTTTCAGCGCCTTCCTGCATTCTTGTTGACTTTGCCAATCGCACACTGTACCATTTAATTATTAAACAGGTTAATGTTTTAAAAGTGAACTAGTTGCAATCCCTAGTTAGAGAGAAACACTTGAATTTATGCTTATTTACACTTGACTGTTACCACATTATTAAACATAACATAGAAATTACATAGTATAAATGACTGATTTGTACTTCCATAAATTTCACAGAACAGAACGGGTAAAATTATTTAAAATGTTGCTGGACAACATATTACACAGTTTGTAATATTTAATGAGATCACAGAGAAAGATTTTGTGGAAGCCATTTGCTGGATTCTTTTCTTCCCTCTAGTATGGTATTTCTTCAGTGATTTTTCTTTCATCTCTACGCAGAAGACCATATATAACGTCAGTTGTTCAGTTGCGTGGCCTATATCAAACAACATAATTTAGTATTTCATCTGAGCTGAATTAAAATTGGGATTTTCTATTAACTTTCCTCTCAGAGTACTATCTAGATGTTTTGCTGCCCTCTGTGAAATACTGCTTTCCATTAAAGACAATTATTTTATCTGTTTAACTGTACTCATACAATGCAAAAATATGGAATGAAGAAAGCTTATTTCAAGACAAACTGGTAGTCTTCCCTCCTCCCCAAAGCAGATCATTTGAATTAACTGTATAGAAAACACAAGACAATTTCTAGAAAGTCTCATACCTAGTAACCCCTTATTCTGCAGCCCTGTCCAAAGAAGCAATCTATAAAAATCACAAATCTTAAAGAAATAAGAAATTGAAGATCTTATTTCAGAATTAGAAAGGTTGTGGCTGACATGCTTAGAATTAGAGAGTAATGAACCAAGAGCTCACTTATTTAAGATTCTGAATTTCTATGGGTCTAGTTAACAATATTCAGGTAAACAATACCCAAACCTAGAATTCCCATCAAATGCAGCAAAATCTTAACACACTGTGAGTATATTCAGGAAAAAAAAAAAAAATAAGGCTGTTAAATGAATTGTACATCAGAGAGACAAAAATGAACACTTCATGCACTTTTTAGTTTTAAAGATTTGGGGGTTTTCTTCCCATAACGCCCAGCGATTTCAGTTCTTACAGATTCGACCCAATTGTCTAGCACAGCAGGATGTCCCCTCAGAAACAGAATAAGGCATAAAGAAATATTCTGGAGTTTCAAAGTAATGAAAATCTGAAGAGGTAACAGGCTTTCTGTAGAGTAAAGAACAGCTAAAAATCAAACAGCTCATGCACCCGTAACACTCAAATGTCAATAGCTCAGGACATGCCTTGATATGAAAAACAAAACAAAAACCACCACCAAAAAAACCCGAAACACCCAAACAAAAAACCAACCCAAAAAACCACCACCACCACAAGCAACGCCACTCACAACCAAAACCACAAACGGCTCACACTAAGTCCCACCCGGACCATGAAGGGCAGAGGACGTTTTCTGTGTTACAAACTTTTCACCCCTTTTTCAATAGGCCTTGCTACAGGAAGCTACATGTGAGAGACCAATATAATGAACACTTTCAATGATAAGCTGACAACTCCTGTAACACCAAAAGGACTTTTTCCAGCCTCGTCTATTACAAAAATTCTAGCCCTACAGCCACTAAAAACTGTGAACAACAAATTAGGCCATCAACCACCCCATGGCACCAATGAGAGCATTCACTCCCTAGACTGGTGAGAACTGACCTCTGCTACAGAGCTAGGTTAATGAAGTTCCTTTGCAGTTTCTAACTCTTCAGTTTTCCCATGAAATCAGAGATCAGAAGAAAGTATTTGCACTGTCTGCAGTACTAGCATCTATAAAACAACCACAATCTTTTTCTCACAAAAGGACTGAGGAGTATTGTTTCCTAAAGAGGCAGTTTTATGCGAGTTTCTATTCTAATTTTGTGTATATATCCAAAGAAAGGAATAGGAACTTGCAGATGTCTTCAAAGAAAATAATAAATAAAATATAACAGTAATAATTAAACTCCACGTTTGTCATACAATCCAGTTTAAGCTTGAAGTCTTTCCTTTCAAATCAGGGCTGAAGCAGTCTGTTTAACCTTTGATACTTAGGCTAGGACTACTAACAAAAATGCAAATACATTGTTAGCTTTAAAAATGAAAGTACCTTGTCAGCTTTACTCTCCAGGGGCACACAAACTGCCAATAAACTCTCATCCGCACGCTTTTAGTCATTAATAACTCACTCTATAATTAAGACTAAGAAAAAGGACTATATTCCAGAAGCACTCTAGGGTTATTTAGGAAGTTACTCATTATATCATAAACTTTTACCATGCACTTTTACAAATATTTTATTATTTCCCATTAAATAAATTCACCAGGCCTTCAGAAGATGATTTAATCCTCTTGCTGTGATTAAAGAGCAAGTCCATTACTAATACACTGAAGTATTACTTGTTAATAATAGAAGTTTCAGCTAGAAAGCAAACACTTCTTAAATATCTGAGCAATTGCATTTTGGGACAAGTTTTGCACTTTGAATACTAGGAGCCAAGGAGCAGGCATACAAAACTAACATTTTCTGCAAATCTGCAGCCTCAATACTTCACTGGGAAGAAAGAAATGAAACCACTGACACTAACAATTAGTTTTGCAGAACACAGTGGTTTATTTGAATTTGAAAAGTGAAAGTTTAAGTGTTTTGCCTCACAGGGCTCATTAAGAATAAGCAATACTATTCAAAACAATCTATACAACAGATGGCTAATGCCTTGCAATAAGGAATTAGATAGCAGGGAGATTTTTTTTCTCCACAATGAGAGCAGTCAAACATTGGAAGAGGTTGCCTAGCAAGGCTGTGGAATCTCCATCTTTGGAAACATCCGTAACATGGCTGGATAAGGCCCTGAGCAACCAAATCGAACTTTGAAGCTGGCCTGGCTCTGAACAGGAGGGGCTGGATCTAACGGGGTCCAAAGGTTCCTTCCAACCTAAATTATTCCGTTCTGTCATTCTCTGCTGCTCCCTCCGTCTTTCTCTGCAAATATAATTTAATTCTTACAAACACTTTGAAGCCTTCCCAGTATTTAAATAGATGTATTCCAAGAATATCAGCAGTACCTTGTTTTGATTAGAATGAGAGAAATCGTAACGTTAGATTTTTAGATTTAGATCACGGGGTTTTTGCTGTTGTTTTCACGTCCTTTAAATGTTTGCTTAACAGTAGCATCTGTTTACAGAACAATGACAGCAATAACGATTCCAGTAAGGTGATCTAGCAGACTTGTTGCAGCGAAAGTCCTCCTTCCTTTCCAAGCACAGACTAAGAAAAGACCTGGCACAGTTGTTCTCCAGACACAGCAGCTAACCAAGCCTCCCAGTAGTTAATCACCTGTATTTCCTCTAAAGAGCTACTGATGAACGCGTTTCTATTGTCCAGAAATCTACCATGTATAACACGCACAATAAATGAGCCTTAACAAAAGGGCATGATATGCTGCTCCACTCTTCATGCCCCTTTTATTCTTTTTTCACTGGAGAAAGACTTAATACCCCTAGCAACACTGGGAAAGGCTTATGATGCTTCACGATGTGAATTCTGAATGCCACGTAACGTTTATCAGTACAACACCACACATTTTAAATGCCAAGCTAACTTTTCCAGTATTTTTCTGCGTGACAAATTATGGCATTTTTCCTAGCAATCATTTTTTAATTTTAACAGTTTTGTATTATTCTGATTTTGCATCATTACTAATCAACAGAACCACCAAACCAAAGCAAGTATGAAAACATGAAAAATCCACAAAAAATTACATTCATTAGCATCTACCACTACCATCACTATGAAATTATACTACAAACTGTCAGAAGCAATTCTGAATTTCAAAGTTACAGAACATGGTTTTCCAAGGCTTGCTGTTGGTTTGTAATGGTTAAGACTCAGACTTTCCGTAACAGAATCACAGTTCAAACACCAGTTCTTTATTAGACATCACAACACAGCATGCATACGCAGCGTTTACAAACATAAGAACTGACAGTCACCCACTGTCTTAAGATCGATGTACTACAGCCAGTCAGAAAGTCTCAAGACCTTCAAGATGTGAACAGTGTTAATACACCCAGCCAACATGAGCCACACATGACAGCATGCTGCTCGAGCATCAAATGTAACTTCTAAGTTGGCCCTGGGTTCAGGGGTGGGGGGTGGAACCAGATAACCTTACACACTGAGTATTGTTTAGGTTCCTACTGGGTGGGGGTGCAGACAGACAGACACCTATATCCGTTGATAGCACCTTACTGCTCGCCCTCAGAATGCAGCCTAAAACAAAACGTTTCTCAGGTACTGATTAGGCAATGTTAACTTTGCAGACTTGGTTATCACTTGTTTGCACTGAACTAACCTATAGTATGATGAAATTTAACTGATTTAAATATAGGAAAACCTCACAATTACAACCCAGTCTCCAATCCTACAGTATAACTGACACAGGCAGGCACTTTGCCCTGCATGGATCCTTTTGCAGAATTCATAATTAACACGACTTCACCTATTTTTATGTTTTCCTTTCAGTTCATTTTGTATTCAAGTCAAAGCTAAGTTTCACTAATTAACTTTTGGACATGACTGATGCTGATGACCTTTCATTTGAAGTCAAGCAAGTTTATGGATTGCCTCTAGAGTAATTTAAATACCCAGGCAGATGAAACTTGGAATGTGTGAATCTGATTGAGTCTACATCACATTAACAACAAATTTACAAGCAGCAAGAAAAATTCATGTTGTCATTGGACAGACTGTCCTATAAATTATTACGAGCCATTTCTACAGCATTTGTTTTCCATGTAGGCTGACTTCTTTACGCTTGCCTACCAGACTAGATAGCCATGAACATCTTTATGTTGAATACCTCAAGTAGTGATGATAGTTACAGGTGAGCACCCATACTTCTATGGGACTTACAGGTGTGGGTGCAGCTGACAGAAAAACTCATGCAGTGAAGAACCGCTGTTCAGCCAGCAAGTTGTTACTCCAAACAGGAGAAAGTGTTTGTATCTAACCAGGCAAACAGCCAGGCATAGTTTGCTTTATTTCATAACGTATTTCTGAAATACATCAATAGGTTCAAAATAGTTTCAGCATTGCCTTCTGAGTATTTTTTAGATATTAGCTGTTAGAATTGGTCAGAAAGAATATCAATGAACAGTCCAAGAAAATCAGTGCCATCAAAGTTCTGAAAATAATATTATTGGAAGAAAAATGTAGTAATACAAACATAATTTGGAAGAATCAGGAACAATGGCAACTAACTGTATTACACAAGCAATAGCACCCACTAAAAGCTGGACGCACACAAGACCCCATCTTTTCAAGGTACTGAACATTATCCACAGTTTAAAACCAGTAAATGCAAGAGCCTGTGAAGCTTAGAAAGACAGCTAAGGGGACAGCTGCCATGAGACCAGATTCTATCATATTCTCACTTTTCATTGCAAAAGCTTGCAGACAAGAAAAGTTTGAAACTAACAGTAAACTGACAGTCATGCTCTCGTTGTGTCCTTCCTTCTACCTAGCTCACTAATGATGAGGTTAAAAGGGGATGCAAGTTTCTTTGGAAGTGAGTAAATTTTTTTTTCCTGTCTTAATGAACCACCAAAGATAATTTACACTATCCAATAGTACTATTAGCAGGAAGGACTTTGTTGCTAATGAACATCCTTTTAAGAACAGATCTAGTAAGTAAACAGTAAGCTAATACGGAAAATGCCACAGAATCACTACAGATATTTTTAGTCATTAAAAGAACAGATAAAAGGATGACTACACCATCATCACAGACTTCCATGAGTAATACAGGTTGAAGTCATCTGCTGATTCACAAACCCTTTTAATGCATATCATGAGACACTATCAGGATTTTATTAACTAACAAAAGCCACATTCAAACAACTTGAAATTAAGGGGAAAAGCCACATTAAAGTTTTGAAGACAAGGAAATCCTTAGAAGAGAGGACATTCCTGCAAAAGTGAAATTTGATTCCATTTCCTCACTTTTACAGTTTTAGAAAACTTACAGCAGACTCTGCCTTCAAAACTGAAAATTAAATGAAAGAATTCTCTGGTCACAGCAAAATAAAATTAGAAAGGTAAAAGATCACATTATTGTATCACATCATCTTAATTCAGGCTTGGAACTCACTTAAGACTGTTCCTTTCTATTTCACTAAAGTATATGAAGATAGTCAGATGATTCTCCATAAACCCCCAAAATAAAATGTAGAACCTTCAAAAGTATCTAAATTAATTTGGAACTCTTCCATGTAACAGAAGCAATCTTGACTTTTGGTGACAATGAGATGCCACTAACATCACAATGCAAACTGCATACTCAATCGGCTGTACATTCCTTACAGATATCACATGAACATCTAAGCCAAAACTTGAAAGTTTGAAATGGAAACAGGAGTAGGACCAATAGATACATGGTGATATACACATACATATATTTGTATGCATACATATATACACGTATACATACATATATCTGGGATATACACACACATCCCCTCATCTCCAAATGCTGGCACATATATTTGTAAATAACTCTGGCTCCTATAGGATTAAACAGTTGGGACAAATGGTCCCAACAGTCCAATTAGATGCAGAAACTCCAAAGACAGATGTTCACGTAGAAAGCAAGTATTTTTTTTAATCAAAGGCTTTAGGAAGTATGGGAGGTGTTTGTGTGTATGTGTTTGCTTTTCCACCGGGGGTCATTGGTGTGACAGGAAAGCAGCAACTTAACTCTTTTCACTACTCAATTCTGTACTACACATAAAGCAGCATTTGCCCTATAGCCTTTCATACAAAAGACAAGTATGCAGATCTAATGTCACCATAGTACAGTAGCAGAGTTGTGGAGCAGTTGTATGTGAAATACTGCTGTAAGAAATCCTGCCACAAGAAAACATGTAGAGCGTGACACCTCACATTATTTATTTCTTTGGATCTGATACACAAACTAAATTAATAAATTAGTTTTCTAATAAAAAAGAAAGTGGTGGTATCACTACGTAATATGATTAAAACACCCTAGATAAAAGCAGCATACCCTTAAATTCCAACGTCAACTGCAATTTAAAGAGTTTAGTGAGGAAGCTGTCCAACTAGCACTGCCATACAAGCACACTATTTTGGAAAAAGTATTTACAGGAAGCTTTACACAAAAATATTATATATCTCAATTTTAAAGCCATAACAAAACAGGTTTAAATAAAAGAGATGTTCATATGCATAGCATCTAACTTTACCAATGGAGGCTGAAAACCCTCACTAGTCCTATTTGAATGTATTTTACTTTGATGCAAAGATTTACACAGTAAGACACAACAATCCACATTGCTCTAAATATACAAGCAAATACAAGTTTTCTAGCGTCCAGTTTTCATCTGAGTAGCAAGCCATACACTGTAGAAAGCTGGAACAATTTAATACAACAGCTATGAAAATAGAAAAAAACAGCTTTCAAAAATTTTTTTCCTCTGCCATGTAAAACACATAACCTCAAAACATTTGCTCTTCATCGGCTTTTTAATGTTGAAGACAAATTTCAACTTCTTAAGACAAACACACTTCTGATTTATTATTTATCAAACTTAACGCATGATACGAAAAAGCAATTATCAGAGGATAAAACTGCAGACTGAGACCTTGCTGGGCTGCTGTGCATGCCCTCAGACAATGTGGAAACACATCACCCTTTTCCCCTTTCCATATAATGGAAACACTTTATCCACAACCTATACTGTGGGCATGAATTTTCAATCAAATACTCTTTTCCCACAAAATCACAAGTGTCCAGAAGAGAATTAAAGAATTATAGCTGGTATCCATCAAGTTCTTTCAGGGCTACCATCTAGAATACCGCATCCAGTTTTGGACCTCCTCATACAGGAAAGGCATGAAGGGAGTTCAGCGGAGAGGCACCAAGATGGTCAGGAGCACCTTGCTCTGTGAGGAGAGGCTGACTGAGCTGGCCTTGTTCAGCCTAGAGAAATGACAGTTTCAGGGTGACCTACCAGCAGCCTCCAGCAAGGAGGTAATCAAGAAGGCTCTTCACAGTGGTGCATGATAGGAGTATAAGAGAGAGCAGGCACCAGTTGAAACAAGAGAGCTTCAGACTGCATCTAGAAGAAGCTTTTGCGCCTTGAGGATACGAAGATGTATTGTGAGGATGGCAAAGCACTGGAACAGATTGTCAAGAGAGGTTGTGCAGTCTCCATCCTTGAAGGTTTTCAACACTAGAGTGGAGGAAGATCTGAGCAACCCAATCTGACCTCACCACTGACCCTGTTTGGAGCAGGAGGTTGCACTAGGAACCTCCTGAGGTCTCATCCAAACCAAATTGTCCTACAATCACAAGGTTGAGTACAGCTCCTATTTCTACTACAAAGCCAAAAAACCCACAACCAAAACCCAAAACAACCAAAAAAGTTTTGCAGAACAGATCTTGCTAACAGAATAATATAGAAACTCCACATCACTTAGGAAGAAAAACTCAAGATAGCATTAAAATGTGGTTTCTTCCTTCAACCTTTAATAACATCATTAACTAACTTCTTCACCAAATAATTAAATCCAAAGTCCATTTACATTCTCCTAATAAATATTCCATGAAAGAAGAGAATTTACGCAGCCTGGGTTCCTGTGGTTATGTGCTTTTTATCTAACAGGACACATGTTCCAACTGAAGCCTTTCCTGTAGTTAAGGACATTCAAAACATGCATGGGTCTGTCTCTAGCCTCTCTAGCTCTACATACATTCTCCACTTCTTGACAATGTTGTCAAGGTACTGACAGTAATCCTACAAACCTCACCCCCTTCAGACACCAGGCTAAAGAATAAACAAGGATATTAGCATCATATTTGTTGAAGTACCATTTATTATGAAGAAACCACAATTCCCACAGGACACACCTATTTCTTGTGGGTTGGCTGTTCATGTTTACTGGTATATATATTAATAAAAGTTCCTTCATTAGTAGCAAACTGTTCCAGCCTATCATCTTGTGATTAATTCTGAAATATTTCAAGCTCTATTCTATATAGCTTAAGCCAAAACCAAAAAATTATAGCAATGAAGTTATTTCCTTCGGTTTTGGTGACTCTTGATAGTTTTAAAGAAGTTCCTCCTTCCCCAGACTCACTCAGCTCACTGTGTTGGATAAAATATGATGCACATCCTCCAAATTTAATTGCATTTGTAAAATATTTTTTCCTTTCAAATCTTAAGTATAAAATGGACTACATACGCCTGAAAGGCACACAACATCAAGCTTTTGCTTGAGAGAAGATTAGTAATACAAGAGCCTCTTGCCTAGAGCAACGAGTATAAATTACAGAGTTTATCAGACCAGTTCTTCAGAGCCTTGAATTACACTTCCACTGGTTACTTTCCTTTCCAAAGCAGCCCAGCACCTACAGCACTGAAATACTGACACGTAAGGGAAGCACGACGTCAGCATCAGTTCACAGAATGCTACTGCAAGTCACACACAAATCCATGCCAACCCAGAGCCGAATTTACACTCCACAGTTAAACCCAACAGGAGGCCCACTATCCAGGAGCAGTGGGAGCCATTCCTAGCAGAACTCCATCAGCCCCTCTTTCGGGCAGACCCCCGAGCAGCAGCGCAAAGCCTGGCCCCGCAGCGTGTCTGCGCAGGAGCGCGCAGCAGCATGCGGGCCCCGCAGGCACCGCATGCGCCAAGGGCCCAGCCCTCACAGGTGGGAAAAGACCCCAAGGCGTTACCGCTGCCACCGCCATTACATAAAACCTCACAGATTACAGAAAGGGGTTACCTGCATGTCAAAGACTAGTATCTCTTAAAAAAAGAATAATAATTTAAAATCACATTAATTAATATAGTATTATGAGTTACCGTCAATTAGTCACACTATTTCATACCTCACATAAAATGGTTCGGAGGCCAAAGCTATAAAGCGGCTAACATTTTAGTAAAGTTTTATTTACCCAAATGTTTCCATGACAGAAGTTACCCCACTGTGTAGTGAGAAACCCACTATGATTCATAGTCTAAAACTAATTCCAGATTAATATTTTAGGGATTGGAACTGTAAAACAGACATGGAAAATTCTCTTTTTACATGTACAGAGTTTATAAATTGTCCAGAAACGTCTTTTTAATTCAACAGAAAGCTCTTCAGCATTAAAAAAAAAAAAAAACACACAAACAAAAACACCAGGAAGGAATTTATAGCTGTATCAGTTCTTGATGACTTCAGTCAAACTTGCTCAAAAAAATAACCTAGAGCCAACTCGTCCTTACGGAGATGTAGAAATACCCAGTGGCGCTAATTCAGACAAGCAGAGAAACTCCTAAAGACATTTCCAAACAATCACAGAAATATTGCTTTAGAATTGTGTTTGACATCTATAGAACAGAAAACGTGCTAAAACATACACAACACTACCAGACAAGCTTTATACAGTCAAAACCCCCCAAAAATCCACAATAAAAAAAACCCAAGATATTTAAAAAATTTCAATAGTGTACTAAACAATTCCAATCTCTGAAACTTTTCTGCTTTTAATACTCATTATTTTACTCAACGCAGAAACCCAAGCAAACTGTTTTGAAAATGAACTGTTCTGGTATGAGTAATGCCAGAATTTTCTTTGCTAAGCCTAAACCATTTAACCAATTCTGCAGGAAGAAGGCAATTATTTTCAGTCATCCAGTGTCTCCTCCCCAACCCCCAAACCCACCATGCAATCAAAGCATGTCAAGTCACAATATAACCTATAGCAATGGGTTAATAACAATTTACACTATTGGCATAAATTATGCTGACTTTAGTGTACTGAATGTCTATGTGAACCAAACATAAATCAAATTCACGAAAACTCTCATATAACCACATTCAGTGTTCAACTTCTTGAATCAACAGATTGCACTATCAGCAGGTTAAAATTTGAGAATAAAATATAAAAATAAAAACCAATCACACAGCTGCTGTGAGAAGAGAGGCATTAAAAACAACCCTGCCACAGAAGAAACATTTGCATTTTCTTAATATCACTAACTAGACACATTAACAGTGCCCCAACAGCCAGCTCAGGAAAAAGCCCACAGGAGACACAACTGATGACAATATGAAGGTCTAGCGGCTAAGGAAAATAGCACAAGGAATGTATAAAGAAACACATTTTCTTTCAATCTCAAAAATAGCTTTAGCTAGCAAAAACGTTTTTAAAACTACTTTGTTAGTTGTCTATGAAGTGGTTCAGAGGTTTCATTTATATCAGCAAATATCAACATGCATTACTGAAGAGCATGCAGTCATCTGGGGACAGCATGCGTCTTCAAAATCAGCTCTGAATTAGACTCTGTGTGAAATCACATTATCCCATCAGGAAAGATGAAAACTCCTTCCTTAAACACATAAAGAGTGCTATTATTTTTCAAAGCAACTGTAAGGATGAAGCAACTACTACCTTTCACAACAAGCCTGGAATTCAGCCGCCAAATATAACAGCCAAAAGATCAACAGTCAAAAACAGATTAAATCAGGCTCCTTAACTTTGGTTCAGGGAGCAAGGCTGCAGCAAAATCCAGCCAAAAGACAGATCCCAGCACCCCACTATATATAGAGGAGCTATCAGCTACATTCCTCCTGCACCACTTGAGCAGCATGTTACAGCTTTGTCTGGTTCTTGTCCTGTAGCTCCACAGTACCGAAGCCCACACCAGAGCACTCCATTCTCACCAACACAAACCTGGTGCAGATAATAACTCCAAGAGTACAATGCTGCTACTTCTGCTGCTGCTTTATCGCCAGGGTCCACAACAGAGCTCACATAGCTGAATATCAGAGAAACAGGCCCTTAAATAAGACTTCAGCCAGAGTATCTAAAGCATTACCCACCTCTCACCTTTATAATGCAAGGACTGGTTCTCTGCCTTCTCCCCGAACTGGTCAGGGACCTGGGAGGACAGTCCCATGCCGGTTCACTTTCCAATCTCAAACCACCACCACTGTTTGCTGCTATCAAACACCACAGCCAGAGCAGAGCACAAGCACCGCTTGGGGAGCGCCCCGGTTCGCATGTCTCGCTGCTCAGTTGGCTTTCCTCTGGTCAGCCAACGCACAGGCAAGGGCAACACTGATGCGAGAGAATCTGGCAGCAGGCGAGCTCTCACGTTGCTGACGAGGCCTGGGGTGAGGACAGGGAGCGCTGGCAGGATCAGAGACTGAAAGAAATTCCAAAAACTTCTTCAGAGCCTGCATTAAGTCCTTTCAATGCCGAGTAAGTCTCCATCAAGCATGTGACTGAAACTTGGCAGCTATGAAGGTGAAGTAAGTTCACATGAAATAATATTTGTTCTTTAGTAATTATTTAACAAGATGTACAATGACCAAATGCCTTCGAAAAATGTGCATCATCCACTTACAGAAAACTCTGTAATCTCATAAAAATATAGGTGTTAAATAGTCTTTCACTACTCAAAAGGAATTAAAAGGACTTTTCCCCTTCAGACGCAGCAGGATCAAAAATAAAGTGCTCCAAGGCACATGAGTGAGCAGAGCCAGACCAAGAGCTAGAGACTCCAGATAAGTTCAGAGAGGCACGACAGTAAAAATGGTTTTATTTAATGCTAACTTTTAAAAGGCAAAAAAACCAAGAACAACATGCTGAGTATTAGATGCATATATATTTGATCAAGAGGGTTACAAGCTGCACAGTACCTTTTCACGCTCTCAGTGCTTCAGCTGCATTTTAATTTACTAATTACAGAAAATGCACAATGTTGTAAAAAATTCTTAAATAACTATATAATCGAGCAATTTAATTATTTCCAAAAGAAGATTCAGTTGTTTGGGGTTCTTTTTGGTGTGTATGTTCTGTTCTTGTTTCACATACTGACTATTCTGTACAATTAAACCACCACCACACATCAACATTGCAAGGATTTTCTCAAGAACTCCTAGGATCTTCCCCTCCTCTCCAACACTACATTTGACATTAGAGCAATCAAAACCAAAGCTAAGATTTATTTTTACTTTCTTGGACAGTGGGCCACACTACATTAAAAATTTTTAGGTTTAACTTTGTAAAATGTACTTATGTTGATTTGCTTTTCACTTTATACAACTGTAAAATATGTGAAGTACTTTTTCAAGTACTGCTTTCTTAAGTAGTTACAAAGAGCAGAATAATTTGTCTGCACAGCTACTCACTTGGTACCTACCAATTTAGAGTCTTAACCTCATTTGCAGCTTTTGGGGTGCTACTGCAGTATACACAAGCAAAAACATGCAATGTTTTTCAATAGTAGAAGGATTACTTGGATCTCCCCAAAGAATTCCAGCAAATCTGGGAGGAGAGAACAGGCTGGAATTTCTGAATCTAGCTAAACAAGACATATTGCTGCCTTCCAAGTTTAATTGTTTACAGAAAATCTCTTCCAATGCATAGAAGTTAGTTCTTTAAAATATTTATATTCAACATAAAATCGTCTTTATTCTGAAGACAACATTTTGGCTACATCAATTATTCTTCTCACTTCAAGTACTAAGTGTATGGATGTGGGAAGAAGGTGGTTGCCTTTTATACTAGTGTACTTTTTCACAGCTATAAGGTAACACACTGTAAAACAGGATACAATTCTGTACAAACACAATAAATAAAGCCCAATGCAGTATGATACCCAGAAAGGAAGCTTATCAAAATTACAGAATTGCAGAATCACAGAATGGTAGGGGTTGGATGGGACTCTGGAGATCACCTAGTCCAACCTGCTCCTAAAGCAGGGTCACCTAGGGCAGGTTGCACGGGATCACATCCAGGTGGGTGTTGAATATCTCCAGAGAAGGAGACTCCACAGCCTCCCTGGGCAGCCTGTGCCAGTGCTCTGTCACCCTTAATGCAAAGAAGCTTTTTCTCATGTTGAGGCAGAACTTCCTGTGCTCCAGTTTGTGCCTATTGCCCTGTCACTGGGCATCACTGAAAAGAGCCTGGCCCGGTCCTCTTGACACCCACCCTTTAGATATTTATAAGCATTGGCTTACAAATACAAATTATTTGGCAAAATTAAATTACCAGTAGAGTTCAAACCTGAACCGATCAATGCTATCTGAAAACTTGCATCTCCAAATCTAAATCTCCAAAATAAATTCACTCTGAGATTAACTTAATTCACTCTGAGATTAACTTAATTCACTCTGAGATTAACCTTCCTCTATCACTCAATCAAAACCGTTCTGCTCAGTTACTCGCTTCCTAGTTGCTATCAACTTCATCCACCCAGGTACGACTTACAGATAACTGCAGTGAAACATCAAGTTCAGTCTAACATGCTTGAGAATATGTTTGGTTTTGTGATATCACATTCTGTCATTTTATGACTGTTCTTTGATAACAATCTAATAATCTAAATCTAAATTAGTGAGGCTAATAAAATAGATTAAATCCCAGAAGTGATGAGTGGCAATATTAATTCATCTCAAAGTACAACACTAGAAAGACATAACTTTATTTATTATGTAATGCAAATTACTGTCAAATCAGAGTAAAGGGAGCAAAAAATGCCCTGTTTCTGAACAAGAAGATGCTCTCTAAAAAAAAAAAGAAAAAATATTCTTATTAATTATTATTATTAACAATAACTAATTATTCTTATGATGCAGACTCTGTTTTCATTCCAGGACTTTCATATTATAGGCCATGACTGAAGTTTCAATACCTCTGAATTGAACTATTCTCAGACAGCTCACAAATTCTGCAAATACCATGTGCATATTCTACATTCTTCTGATGTGAACAGGTTGCAGAGTAAGACACTGTATTCTTAAGACATTAAGAAAAAGCAGTTCAAACTTTATGGCACCTTGAAATGTCTGGTCTTACATACCTTACATACCTGTTTTCACTCTCGAATATTTCTATTCACATGAATGTAAATTTTACCTGCATGAGAACTAGAAAATAGACACTAAATCTACTTTGTTGATACATTAGAAAATGACAATTGAGAGTCTTTGTTACTTGCAAATAGTCAGTTATATTTTTGTATTAAATAACACGATCTAAAGAAAATAAACAATGTAATTGACTGAAATTCCAACAATAATGTTTCCGATTAGTCAGCATGCCTCACAGGGAAGGACAACAAGGAGAAGAAACCAGGCAGGTACTTTGCTGTGAATTGTGAGCCCAGCTCCCTGCATTTCATACTGAAGAGTCGCTAGAGGAAACTAAAGGAGTAAGCCGGACAGCAGGACCAAGAATGATGTTATGCTTCCTAGAGTCTTCCCCGTAAGTTTATCTGAAGGAAGAAAAAAAGATAGGTGTCCCATTTTTATTAAGTGGTACTACCCTACCACAAAATCACAAGTGTAAGGACTGTGGTCCCATTCTAACGGAATTTTCCTGCTACAGTTAAGAACAGATTCTTAAGAAGCAGAAAAAAAGTCCCCAAACATGATATGTAACACCAGCTATTTCTGGAAACAGGGAACCTTCATCTAATGCCAAGTGGCATGTATCAAAGACATATGCAAGATGCCAGTTTTCTAACTACTTATCCACAGAAGGAAAAAAAAAACTTAAAGATTTCTTTCATTAAATCATTAATAAGCCAAACAACAAAAAAATACAAAGGAATAACTGAACTATTTCAGGGACTGTACTTTAGGTTGCATTAATAGTTTACACAACCTGACCTCATTACATGCTTGTAGAATGGGTAAGCCCATGTATTTTGTAGAATAGGTAAAGAGACCACGTAAAATATCAGAAGTATGTATTAGCTCTATTGTCACCTTATGTAATTATTAAAAAGTTACTGTAGATCACAAATTACCTCAATCCATAAGATAATTATAGTATTACATGGTTCTAGCACCAGTGCAGCTGCATCAACAGAATCAGTGTATTGATAAGGTAGAGGCCACACATCTCACTTCTTTTCACCTGGGTTCTATTAAAATTGCATTCAGACAAAACAATGGGATGCATATATAGGAAGTAAAGTCATTCCAATGTAATTATCACAAAATCATAGAATGGTTTGGGTTGGAAGGGACCTGAAAGATCATCTAGTTCCAACCCCCCCTGCCACGGGCAAGGACACCTTCCACTGGACCAGGTTGCTCCCAGCCTCATCCAACTTGGCCTTTAGCACTGCCAGGGAGGGGGCAGCCACAGCTTCCTTGGGCAACCTGTGCCAGTGCCCCACCACCCGCACAGTGAAGAATATCTTCCTAACACCTAAACCAAATCTCCCCTCTTTGAGTTTAAAACCATAACCCCTCGTCCTATCACTACACTCCCTGACAAAAAGTCCCTCCCCACCTTTCCTGTAGCCCCCTTTAAGGACTGGAAGGCCGCCCTAAGGTGTCCCCAGAGCCTTCTCTTCTCCAGGCTGAACACCACCAACTCTCTCAGCCTTTCCTCATAGGGGAGATGCTCCAGGCCCCTGACCATCTTCGTGGCCTCCTCTGGACCCACTTGAGCAGGTCCATATCTGTCCTGTGCTGGGGGCCCCAGAGCTGGACACAGTACTGCAGGTGGGGTCTAACCAGAGCAAAGTAGAGCGGGAGAATCACCTCCCTCAACCTGCTAGTCATAATTTGCCCATTGAAATTTCACAAGTTTCATTTAAAATGTATTTTGAGCAGTGTTCACTTCACATAGATTGTCTGCACATATTCTTACCAATGACAAGATGTCCTATACTTGATAAAAGTATCCAAGCATCATGTATAGTTCAAATTAGGTGTTCCACAAACTCTTCTCACAACATTTTCAAGGCAGCTAGATATTTCAGATTTTATCTGCTCTTGCAGTGGGAACAGTTGAGCAAAGAAGCAAGAGTGAGGGTGCAGGAACAACATGGAACATTACATGCAAGGAGACAGGAGAAGGATGTGCACAGGGCTGCAAAACGACGAATGCCCATGACAAAACAAATTCTATGCAATTGACACTGAGGAAGAAAAAAAATGTTCATGAGAGTTCTGGTTCTATTACAGGAAAATTATCGTTAGAGGTTGGTACCCAACTACTACTTAAAACCACCATATGAGGGACTGGACCAGCAAGAAAAGGCATTGCAACACACACAGCCCAGATCACCAGCTTTTCACAGGACTTTCCCTTAGGCGAACCAAATTCCAGCAATTAAAGAAAGTCATATAAGCACTACAGGGATTTTCCTTACTTCCTAATCCTCTCCAACTGAGATGTTCTCTTCTGTTCCCTGAGCTCTCAATTGTTCCCTGGGGCTGGAAGTACAGGTAATTCCAGCTCTCCAAAGAAGTATCTTGTCTCTTCTTCACACAATATAACCATACTATAAATATATATGTTATATTCATATATTATCATACAACTTCTACAATCAAGATCACTATATATTCAGAAATTAAAGAGTCAAAAATGAAGTATTAACTGATCTATGAGATTCCAAATGGAGCAGACTTTTTAAAATGCAGATAATTCAGAATACTGAATATGGGGCATTAACAGCAGCAGCTGTTTCTACAAATTAAATCTCAGTGGTATCAATTAGCAGATTTCTCAGGAAATAATTGAAATGGGATTCTCAATTCAGTCTTCACAACACCACTTCTGCAACCTCTATAATACAAAATATTCTTACAAAACTTTTCATCTTACATTTTCTCAGGGCCTGTATTTACAATATTATTTTGTAAACAAGAAGTTACAGACACTGCTCACTCCACATACTACAACAATGCTGCACAAGTATTGCTCCAGGCTCTCCCACCCCCAGTCTCTCTAAACTATCCACCTCCAAGCAGGATTTCCAATTTGCGCCACTTTTAGTCCCATCAGCCTGTCATACCACTTTGGCCACTATTGAAATCCTGAACTAGAAGCAGACAGACTGCAGAGACATATTTCATCTTCCAAAACACAGCTGAAGTTCAAGGCACATCCATCTCAACCCTTCTTAAGAAGATTTTCCACTAACTTTCCACATTCTTCATTCATGGAGGACTACCAGACATTTGCAACAAGCTGGCACTAAAATGTACAGACAGAAACAGAATGTAAGCCCTTGAGTTACAGAATAACCTTGTTCTGGCACACTTTCTCTTCCTTATTTTGTTTTCTTCACCTCTATCATGAATACGATTTTAGATTGAGCCGTTTTAATTCACGTTCTTATTACTGAAAAATCAGAATGACCAAAGAGGGAAAACTGTACTACAGCATCTCAGTATTTCCACTGTGGAGTTTCCAATAACAAAATTTTAACAGCTAGTACTTCTAAAAACAAATTTAATTTAAAATTTTATTTAATAAGATTTATTACAACTAAACCCATATAATTTACTTAAACATCCTCAAAAACCTGAATTACAGTAGGTAACACTTCCTGATGATAAATTAAGAATTACTGCAACACAAGCAGCAAAGTGCATATTAAGGTAGAAGTCATGAGATGTCAATTTTTCTTGGCTCATGTATGCTTTTGTCCATCTTGTATATTGTAGTTAAATGTCTAATCACATTACTTTAACTGGCAGGAAGCAGATTTTCTACAGGGACTAAGGAAAAAAGTAGAGTTATAGGCCCTTATTAGCATTTTCCTATGTGAAATATGGTTATTTCACACAAAAAGGCAAAAATCGTATCACTTGCTGACTAGATCACAAAATAGTTTTGCTTCATATTGCATACACTTACCATATTAAAAGAAACTTTGTTTTGAAATACTTCCATTTATTTTTCTTTAAATGACAAACTTCTCTGCACATTTTCTTCTTCTCAGTATCCAAGCCAAGACTAGAATCATCTGTTGTATTTTCTGAACCAGCACTCTGCACATTATTTGAATTAAAATGCCTAGAAATTATTCACCACACTAAAAACTCTCTTAATGTAAACAAATCATGACAGGCACTATGACTATAGTACCAGAAGCAATTTTGCTAGTAAGAAAATAAAACACATATCTACAAAACAAAGTTTAAAACAAACAAACAAACAACATAATGTTTAAGTGACTAACCAGACAGTGTATTACCTTCATTAGGAAGGAAAAATTTATGCAGTGACAGAAGCTGCAAGGTCCAAGGAACAGCAAGACTTTCACAGCAATGCACTAATACCCTTTGCATAGCTGAGATCTATCAACGGTATCACCCAAAAGTCTAAATTACAGCATGGTGCTATTTAAACTACTTAATAGACAAACAGATCAGTAAAAATGAAACCTGACAAAACTGAGATGTCATTTACCTCCTACAATACAAAAACTGATTAAAGACATGCTTAATTTACAAACACTTCAAGTGGGACAACTCACATTTCTCAGTGTTTGCAGAATTACAGACACCAAGCAGTATGTCTCCTTTTGTCAGTCTGTAAAGGATTCTTATGAACCTTTTCCTAAAAAGATATCTTAAGAATCAATACTCACAGGATGAGTTAAAACAGAGAGAGGTAATCTTAGAAAGTGTAAGTCCACTTATAGATCATATAGAAACAATTGTATTTAAAACTTACAATGCAGTAAAAAAATACTTCAGTGCTCTCAATGTAATGCACCCAACCCCACTGTTAAACAGTGCTTTTCACATAAGAATATGTTCTACACTACTGAGCTCCTAACATACGAACCAGAAGCAAACAGAAACTTTGAGCATCCTTTGTTCACTTATTCCTTGGCAAATGAAACCGAAACCTGTCAGGGTTGACCAAGCATAGAATGACAGTTCAGATGTAAGATACTTCTTCACCTCCAGGAAGAATCTGACCAATTTGGTCAAATTCACACTTAGGGAGAAAATTTCATTGCATAGTCTCAACAGAGTTTTCCTCCACAAACTCAGTAGTCCTTCAGCTCTCCAATTGTTGCAGTGACAGCCTCCAGAAAGCAAGGTTAACGAGGTCTCCTGAACGAAACTCAAAAGTTAAAATTATTCCCTTCTGTTGTTGCTTTCCGCTAAGAACAAAAATAAAGGAAACAAATACATGTTTACTGATACATTAACTTGTACTTTATATATATACACACACTCACACAATGTGTGCATGTGTGAGCACAGGTGCTTACTTAAGGTTTTCGTTTTGAGGCTCTAGACACATCAGAAGTTAGGCAGATTTCCTAAAGATTAAAATTCTTAAAATTCACAAAGTTGATCTTTTGCATATTTAGAAACAGCATGTAGGTTCTGACTACAATGTGTTCCTGTAATTAATTACGATTACTTTTAAAATAAAGGTATCAAAGCACACAAATCTAAGAAGCACTATAAAGCATGGAATAAAGCAGCTAGAATCCAAGAGAAACCTTCAATTCAGAAGGTTTATTATCAGAAAGCTGATATATTGGTAAGCTACTATAAGTTAATCAGTGTTTACCAGTGGTAAGAAGAACATGAACTCAGGCAATCAATTGAAGAGATAATAATGGTCTTCAAGAATCAAAACATTTTTCTTACAGCAGCTGTCCAAACTTAAGGCATCTCAGATTTGAAGAAAAACAGGTATGTAGTAACAAGGACACATATAACTGGATTACTGTTGCATACAGTGTTTCAAGAGAAACACACACTGCAGTGCTGTAGCATCTAATGCAAATCACAATTTACAAACACCCTTATACCTTGTAAATCTCACTTCCCTCGTCAGTCTTAAAATTATGGAATTAATAGGGGTAAAAGCACCGAGGAGAGTGTACAATCAAGAATACAAGACTTCTCCTGCTAAGTGTGTCATTTCCACTATTCAGAAATGAGATTCGCAGCAACTTTTTAGGCTCTGAAAAGTAAGTACAACTCTAAACTGACTTTTCGAATACTGTCTTCCAAAAATGAATTTATAAAACTTTTGTACACAGAAGAAAATCTTTATAAATCCAATGCTATTCTTTTCACAAATGATCCATTAAAATTTATCACGTGAAACACATTACAAATCATCAAAAGGCAGTAACTATCACATTATACGTACAGACTGTACATGCATGCTCACAACATGCATCTTCTGGGATGAAGTGCATACACACCCCTGCCATAAAAGGGAAGAGTTAGAGAACAATTCAATACACAGGACCTGCAGGGTACTGTGAATTCTAACCAACTGCATCAGCTAATAGGTCCTGCAAATTTGGCCCTTCTCATCAGAGCAGGGCAAGAAAAAGCAATTAAAAGTGATATCTCACATGGCTCTTAAAAGGAACCTCCCGAAACAGTCCCTTAGACGCTATTTCTTTGTACAAAAACATCAGGTTAAAAAAAAAAGATGTTTTCAAAGCCCAGTAAAGATATCCTATTTCGTCCTAAAATCCTTTCTGAAACATTGTAAATGTTCATAATGGAGCTCTCAATAGCAATTACTCACTTTGAAGTTGTCACTCAACTGTCACCATGACAACACAAAAACCTTTTCACGCCTAAAGAAGACAATAGGAATTTTAATTACTGACATTCATTCTGCTGACAGTTTGAGTGAAACAAAATTCTACTCTACAAAAAACGCAAATACCAATTTAAGATTTCAAGAATAATACATTTTTTTCCCCTCAAACATTCTGCTCTTTATAATTTTCTTTCCCGTTTAGATTTCACATTTGCTATTTACCAAATACTTTGGTGAGCATGAATCTTAGGATGGTTGGCAGAATTCTTTTCATGTCATAATGCAGACTAAGTTTTGTAAGTCACCTCAGTAGGAAACCTCAAATGTTTATCAGGAACTGACTTGTCTAAGTCCGTATCACCACAGATTGGTTAACTGCAAAAGACTGGAGGCAAAGCTGTGGGCAAAATGTCTCATGTCTTTTTCAATTGTTCCCAACAGCAGGTAAGATTTTAGTCTTGGGGAAAAATAAAACAAATCTAAGTGCTGGTTTTTTAAATGTAATATTCTAGATACTGTTTGGAAAAAAAAAAAAAATCATTAAAAGCCATCATGTTTTGGATCCTGCAGATTCTTAAACATAAACCCCTAACTTGACAGGGTATTCATTAGTCACAGTGTGCATAAACAATCCTGGAGATTAGAAAACATTTTCGGTTCTCTGATAAAAATACACAAGGGGATAAAAACAGGAGCACTTGGTGGTAATTTTTCTCCATGCTACCACAAAACACAAACTACAGGAGTCATTTTGTATAACCACATAGCAATGTTTTACTCCAACAAGTGGACAAATGGACAGAGCTTGACAATCTCGTAATTTGTCATTATTTGTAGCTGTTCACATAGGCTATTGTCAGACAATAATATTCATAACATTCAGAACATCAGGTTAGATCACAGAACAAATAAAAAAATGTACTTCTTGGCCTCAACCCACCACCACATGTCCTATCAGGAAATGTATAACAAACAAACAAACAAATTAACACCAATAAACACAAACAAACAAAAAGAAAAAAAACCAAACCAAATTCAAACCAAAACAAGCAAAACCACTGACATGATGCAAGAAAGATGAAAGGTAAGGCACAGGGAATGAGAATGAATTCAAATTCTCCAGGACACGAGGCCTAGATGAACTTTTTAAGCCCCGACCACAGCCAACACTATGAACTGCAATACCAAGACCAAAACAAAGCAACAGGAGAAAAGCACAAAGGAATAAAGAAAAGTTACTTATTCTGATAGTACAGGATGTCCTAAATAGGAAATAGGGATTCAATCTAGAAAAGCATTTCTGGTGAAAGATTTCTAAAACAAATATTTAAGAAGGACACTTGGAAAGCATCAATACCGAAAAGTTTCAAGTTCAATGAAGAGAACAAAAACGTGTTCAATACAGTGAGAAAGAGCAAGTTTTTATTGATCATCAAGATCTTTGCAGCAATGAAAAGGCAGCGTTACATGGAGAATCGTGAATTAACTATTGATCTCTTGAAAGTAAAAGAGATGACAGGAAACTCGAAATCTTGAGTTGAGCATGAAATGAAATTGAGCATTTGAGGAACTAAAGTCTGAACCAAACATACAGTTTCACTAATACCACAAATACTTCGCAAGCTTGATCAAAAGTGCAGCACTGAAGCAAAGTACTTTGCAAGTGTTGCCAAAGCCTCAAATCTGTCTAGAGAGAACATCCCAAGAACGCTCTCACAGAAAGTGATCTAAACCACTGCTAAGTCATTAAAAGAACACAGATGGGAAAAGCACAGTACATGTTAAATAGTCTGCTGCTGTTAGATACAGCAAGTAAAAAAATTTCTTGTCTCCCTATTTAATTTCCTGCACAGCTGAATGGTTGGTTTGTTACTTTTTCTAAATCAAGGGCATCATTTCTATTGTCATCCAGAATTCATTAAGGCACTTAATCAAGTAGCAAAGGACAAAAAGTAGAGTTGACTATTCTCAGAAAATATGTACGTGTTTTCCTACCAAAAAAAAGTGTCCTTCTATGAAGAGTTAGTGTTGAATTTCTTATTACTGCAAGTGCAAGAAGTGGTAGGGAATCAAAACCCTTTATTTCTGCATATTGTTCCAAGTACTGACCAAGCAATACTAAGTGCTGATTGCCTTTCTAAAATGCACCATTTAACAATGGCAGGCTTATTCACACAATTTAGCAAGTTTTACAGGCAGAATATTCTAAATATAATTCTATTTATAGAATTTATATTTATATTCTAAATATAATAATATTCTAAAATTCTGGTATGTATATTGATTAGAAAAATCAACTCATAAAAATCTATAGCATTAATAACCTGTATTCACTTTGTTTAAACCATCACACTGTAGAAGTTAATGATCAAAACCTGTAGAGGCTTATCACCAACACTGACTTAAATCAAATTTCCTACAGGGACCAAATAACTCAGGGGGACTAATGGAATTAGTTACATCAATATCTTGAATCCAGACTATGTTGATAAAGACAGTAAATCACTAACATACAGTGCCTGAATAGAGGTTTTTATGAAACATTAATGTAATCAATCCTTACCACAAAAGCCTCAAGTGATATCAATTGCCAGTATCACTTGAGAAATCCAAGCCTTTTTAAGGTCAGAACTAGCTATTTGTCTTACAGTTGATCACTCATAGCTGTGCTTATTAGGAAGAAATACAGAGATGTGCAAGTTACTCGTGTTACGGTATATCTAATCTGCTAAGATCCAGTGGATATCAGTTCAACAATGGGTGAATTTTCTAGTGCAGTAAAATAAATTTAAAAAAAAAAAAATCAGAACTCAAGATGAACAATCTACATTGTGATAGTGGTTTTAGAGCTCTATCTTTAGATCTTTAAAATGGTAATAAAAATAACGAGATTTATACACACACGTGCACACTTACATCTCATAGCTGTATTTTTCTTTTGGTACTAAAATTTGTTCCCGCATTGTTCAAAGGTTAACCAGCATTACAAGCCAGGAGAGAAAGAAGCGATCTTAGCTCTGTGGAGATTTACTACACCTTTAATTAACTGAAAATGAAGCATTGCTGAAAGTCACACCTAAAACAAACGAATAAACTTTCATCCTGCCAACTACCTAATTATTAGCTTAAATCATTCCAAACATTTTGCTGGCTGCCTTTAGCACTTTGACTCGCACCTTAATCATACACTGTCTACGTAACACACAAAACAGATAAGAAGAATGATTCCGTTACTGCAGTCTTTGGCTTTCCTCTGTTCTGGGAAACGGACCTCATCTGTTAGCAGTATCTAATTACATTTGTGCTCTACAACACTTCTATGTTGGATTCCTTATATTTTAAAGTTTATTGACACAATTATGAAGTGATGGAAGCCAGTATCAACTATCAACATGCACTCATAATATTAAACTACAAAAAAAAAAAAAAGCCAGTAAGTAATTTCCATTCTATTTGTTGAATTATAAAGCCCTCATATTTGGCAATTCATCAAATCCTATAAATGCTGTAATTTGTACTAGGCCCAGAAGTATTTAACTTCTGTTGTATCAGAAAGAAAAACACTAGTTTTACTAGTAGAAATAAGCAGTGACTCAGAAACAATAGCTTTCAGATACCAGTAATATTAATCATATTAATCAGACTATCTACTTCTAGCCCAAGAGATACTGAAATTATCTCAAACGTTATTTTGTTTTCCTGAAAGATCTTAAACAAAAAGAAATTCCAAATCCACAAACATCAGGATACATGTTATACAAGACAAATAGCATATTAGGAGGAAAATATAAATATTAGATTTTAAAGGGTGCAAAATTTCAGCATGTGGTATAATTTTATGGAAAGCAAGTTCCACGTTAAAATTATAACCACCTCTTTCAAAGTAGCAAATAGAAAAGTGGTACATTTTAAGTTGTGTTGTATACTTAGTACTTCTCATATCTAGAGAAAAAGTTCTTTGCTTGTTTACACCACAAAATTATTTGCCTCAAAAGTACATTCAGACATACTAGCTGTTGCTTCTCATGTAAAAGTCCTTTTGGCTCTACATTCACAACAAATCATGGTTAAAAATCTTCTGCTCTTCACTAATCAAACAACAAAGAACTCAAGGAATTAATCTGAAGATACACTCAGTAAGAGAGTTCCTAGTGATTACTCAGTGACTGCACACCCTTTTACTGTCAGATTAGATGCCCATGTAATTTCATGTACTAGCACCAAAATTCAGTAGGCAGCAGAGAGACTACACATTCTTTGAAACATGCAGGTCATTGGTACTTTGCAAAATAAAACTGTGTTACATGTAAAAAAAATAAGATCAAATTATTACCATTTTCATTTAAAACCAAAACCAAACCACAAAAAACACCACAAAAACCCACATTAAATCTAAGAAGAGCAACAGAAGAGCAAGTTGGATGGGAAGCACGATGACAGAGAGATTCAGGACGCAGGGAAACAACCTTTATTTCTTCTTCAAACACCATTTGTGTTATTGCCTCTCCTCTCACTACTTTGGCAGCCTTTTTCCATAAGAGTGCAAGAGGATGCCTGCTTAGGCAAAGACCAATTACCAATCACATCCGACCAAGGTAATAGAATTATGAAGGTTTTTTGTGAAAATATTAACTGAAGTCTATGCAGCAGCTTTACAGCTCTCTAACGCGAAGACTGCAAAGTCACCGCTGTCCTAGAGGCATCTCCTACTTCTGCTTTCTGCCCTTTCGTTATCATCAAAGAAAACTTCCCTCAGCTGCTCTGTATGTGAGAACTCTCCACACAAGAACACAGCAATATGTGCAAGTTAAGTGTACCATGACCTGAGCCCTGTCATGAAAACTCTGAATCCAGACTAATTCAACAGCTGAAAGGAGACAACAGGTGCCATTTGGAAACAAATGATACTGTACCCATAGCTGTTTGCACAGCTCTGACTTCCAAGGTTTAAAGACACATATGGTCATGCATCAGAAGGCCGACAGTAGTATAATGGCCCAGTAAAAGCAAGCCTTACATTCAAACTAGTTTCTGCAGATTCATATGGGACCGTTTATGCCATAGGAGTTTACGAATTTGTTCTACAGCAGTTTTTGTTTCCACTGCCCAGAAAGGTAATCTTTCTTTGAAAAAAAACTAATTCAATCATCTGAGTTACATTGGACTAGATGATCTTTCGAGGTCCCTTCCAACCCCCAACGTTCTGTGATTCTGAACTTGAACCACAAAAGCTTGCACAATACATGGTGCCTCCAGCTGGGCTCCCGTGAAGGGTGCTAGTATTTCATCAGATTTCTATGAAGCATATAAACATTTACATCTTGGATCTGAGACACATATCCTAACACTTACAGATCTCCGCTTCCAAATCAGTGCACTTAATGATCAGCAGATTAACAATGATCACTCCACCAAAAAATTTCTGGCTAGTATTCAAGCTGGGTTTAATATACTATACGTGATGCAACGAGAAGCTGAGTAAACTGTCAAGAAAAACAAACAGCATGAGGATATTCACAACTGGAAAAACAACCAATGAAGAGGCAATAGTTTAAAAACAACAGAGCAGAGAATGGATTCCTATATTGGGACACAACTACTTAACAGAACTAACTAGGCAACAGCATTGCTTCAAAGAACCTACGCCCAAACACTTAACTGCAGTTCCTGACTCATCCAGTACTGAAGTAGAAAAGAGTAAATCCTGCACTTTACTACATACCATGCTTCCAACTTCTAACAATTCGCAGTCATAATACAAAAAATAGAGATTATGGGAGTATGCTTGTGAACTTTGATAAACCACACTCTACCCAAGTTTAAGCTGAATCTAGAAAGAGCAGAGAATATTTTGCAAGAATATTTTAATATATGTTAATATTAGTAAACTACACGGGAAGTTTCTTTCGAACATGCAGTAAGTAGACTGTGCAAACTTGTAAGTACAAACATTAAATAGCTTAGTTGCTAGGAAAATTTAGGTTTTAAAACATGTAAAATTATGACATTTAAGCAACAGAGGTTTTCAGAACAGCTTCTGCTTAAAAATAAGTGGCTTATCTTTAGGAACTTTTAGCCTCTGAAATACAGCAAATCATGACCCAGCAGGATGAGAGTGGGCAGAAAAGACTATAGAAAGAAAGCACAATGGAGTGAAACCAAGGCCCATGGTGCATAGCAATAGAAAAGTTTACATTAGCAAATCCACTGCAGATTTGCCTAATGTTTTCAGCACATGGAAATAAGGCAGGCCCAGCAGACAGCAGCAATAAATCCATAAAAGAAAAACATTCTGCTAGTGAAGGAACATAAAGACTCTTAGTAGGCATTAACAGACCAGTGCTGCTTTTCCTCAATTGGAACAATCCTGAATTTTGAACTGAGATTTCAGTATTACAAGTTGACACAAGCCACGTACTAAATATTCTGCATTTTAACCATCTATGGTAACACAATGCAGGGAGAAAATAAACCTGCCTGTAAAGTTTCCACATGAATAGTCAGAATCAGAACAAAAGCTTGATTGCATCTTTCCCCATCCAACACCTATACCAACACTTGCTACTGTTCTTGAGACATTACAGAACAGCTCACAAAAGCTGGAGTTAAAACAATGGAACTATCTCATCGACACACCTGAAAATCATTCTAATTAAAATCCAGTTGATCTGCAAGACAATATACATACTTTTCTCTAACCTATATTCACATGCTGACTTTTCATTAGTGTGAACAATTTACAGAGAAACTCCTGTGAACAATGTTTCTGGACCTCTGACATCACCTGGAACCCACCTTCCCCCACTTCACACCAACAGAAGACAAAAGCACAACTAAACGACTCCACAACTATGGATAATGCTCCAAGTTTGTCTTTTAGTTCCATTCAGGCAACTTTTAGAGTAACGGAAAAGACAAAATGGCTGTAGGAAAATGAAGGGAAACACCCTAGATTTACCTGAAAGGGGATAGGAGGAGGGGAGGGAAATCAGTAAAAGCCAAAATAGGCTGAGAAAGACAAGACGACTAAATTTTTGGAACAGTAATAAGTGAATAATTACTCTTACACACCAAGAGTTAAAAATTCTGTAAATCAGGACATACTTCAAATCTAGGAATCTTGCCTAGTCAACAGCAGAAAAGCATAAAACAGATAATTTTTACTACAGACACATCTGAATAGACCTAAACAGAAAGAGCAACCTGGTAGGAAACCAGAGTGGGGACAGAGCTAACGACACATCATAAAGCAAGAAAGACAAGCTTGAACTTGATGCAGTTTAACAGGAGAGCAAAGAAATGGATTTTTTAAGCTGATGATGTAGTTAAAGCAGTAGGTAAAATGTGGATTACTTCCAGGGGAATAAGGAAGAGGACGGAAAGTGCTACAGAGCTCTAAGAAGTTACAATAACCCTGCAGAGAGACAAGGCCTCTAACAGGAGGCTCTGTAAATCCTAAGGCAAAAATGACAGGGTCTTCAACATTTTAGGGAAAGGGGCAAAGTGCAGGCACAGCTGGAATTTCAAGAGTAAATAAAAATGGCAGAGATGCTGTCCCACTTCAGGAGAAGGCCATAATCACAGGGAAGACACAGCTAACGTCAGTGATGTCACAGCAAGGAAAGCTCAACAGTGTAACATCCAAGAGTCTCCAAGGAAAAAGACTAGACCACAATGATGTCTGAAAATGACATGGGGCTTAATTTCTGAGAAAGTGCCCTAGGCCATCCGATTTGTCACTCGGGGCAAGTCGTATCCCAGACAGACGTGCTGGGGAGGCAGCATGGTTATGTAGCGAGTGCCCTGGCACCCTCCCCACATGAGGTCATCATCTCAGCCATTACAATCTTCTCCACTGTAATTGTCTGTATTCAGCAGATGATTATTCCTTACCTAAAGTTACAAGTAAATGAAACCTCTTAGAGGAGCTGAAAACCTGATGTAAATTTTGAAAAGGCTAGCACCGTCAGCATTATCTGCATTGCAGTCATCTCAGCAGTGTACAGAGGCATTTACACGTCAACAGGACTGACCGTCTGTTGCAAATATGTGTCTTTAATTTAAGACAGCTCTCCTCAGCATGTGAGAAAGAAGCAGTCTATTTTTTGCAAAAAATCTAAAAATGGAATATATAAGTACCCATTTAATAAATGCTCAAATTTATGTTCATTTTCTGCAGAAAAATGTCCTTCAAATGAATTGCAGGACTCATGAAACTGGATTAACAATGTCATAAATCATACACCTGCCAAAATAACAGCATAAAAAGTGAGACTAAATATAATCTACATCTTATTTGTATAGATACTATCTATATTTAACAATTTGTTATAATTCAAATATTAGCTGACACTTATTCAAACTTTAACTTAAGTCACTGAATTGGTTATGATTTTCCTATAGTTAATTGTTTTAAAAATAACTTTTAAGCTTCTGCAATGCCCTCATTTCTGATTTAATAAGTTTTGAATTTGCATAAAGAAGAAACTTGCAAATTTATGCCTTGGAAATTTTCTGCCAGTGCTTCAACTTTTTTTCTCCAAACCATTTTCTGCCAGTGCTTCAACTTTTTTTCTCCAAACCAAATTGTAACAAATTCTAATTTACATTTCTCAAATTATCAACCAAATGCTGCACAAACCAGAACCGTTTCTAGGACCATCCTTTAAACTTCAGGATTTATTACAAGTCAATGTTTCCTTTATGTATACTAGAAAGAACAATTCTTCTCTCTAGGCTCAATTTCTAAGACACAAAGTTAGTTTCCATATTTAATTTCAAACCCAGTGTATTAAGAGCATAAATTCTCAGCATTGTAGGACGGTTCTTTGACATACATTTTGCTACATAACCTGTACCCCCAAATACACCAAGTAAACCTTGGAAAACCTCCAGACACATCCCTGTAAGGATTTTAAAAGGATCCAAGAGGTATCCAGGCAGTGGACAGAAGCAATCACAGTGTAAATCTTGGGAAGCACACTACTGAACTAAGAACTATGATAATTCGTTAACTTAATTCCCTAAGTAGATTAGGCAACTGCTGAGGCAGAAATGGTAACGGAAAGAAGAGAAGAACCAAACAGAACTCTGAACAATCATCATCCCTCAGAAAACCAAGCTGGTGTACATTTATACCAACAGAGCAATTTTGTTTTGGAACACACACATGCACAAATTCCTCTAAACTGACAGAAATGATGCACGATGTTCCAAAATTAAAGAAACGAACTGCAGAAATCCTCAGAATAATGGAAGTACAAAAGATTTTACATCTGAATCTCTAGTTACACTAGACATTTTCCTTTTTTTATAATGAAGAATATGGTAGAAAATAGCTGTTAAGAAAAAAGTAACACAAAACTTGTTGTAACTGGTTCTGCTGGCCAAATATCAGTGTCATTAGAGGAACAACTACAATTACATTTCTGTGCATAAGAGCCTGAAATACCAGATATCACAAACTAAACAAAAGAAATATTCAAAGCTCAGTCAGAATTAATTAGAAAAGTAAGTAATCCACATCAGAGCTATTGCTTTGCATTATATGCAGTTTATACGTTTGTCTCCTTTTAAGGACACTTAATAGGTAACATTATCATAATGCTCATATTTTTCCTCAGTTTCCTCTTCTCTGACAGAATGATTTATAATGAATTGTTGCAATCTGCCATGCATTCATCTGGTTACACCCTTACCAGCAAGCATAACCTGAGCCACGCTAGGAATGTGGAAAAGAGACCCGAGGAGCCAGAAGTGACACACACCCCCCTGAAAGAAGGCAATACCCAGTATAACTCAACACAGGCAAAACTAGCAACGTACCACTGCCAACAGATTCACAAATGCTCAGTTTAACACTGGGACAGCGTCAACACACTTGCAGTTTCACAGTTGGTCTTGTAGACCACCAAGGGAGCCACGTGTGGGACTGTGTTGATCTACTGGTCACTCGCGCAGAGCTGAGGCTTTTCATCTCCAGTTCAGGTATGACAAAATAGGGGAGATTTCAAAAAAAGAAAAAAAATGTTAATAAAATAGAGTGAGGAAAAAGGGAGGGGGCTGAGGGGGAGGTGAGAGGTAGGAGATAAAGCAGAGAGAAGAGACTTGCCCTATCAGAGGCGTTTTGTAAGAAAAGGCGCCTTACCTAGCTCCACTTTTCCAGGGAAGCAACTGAGGAAAGTCATGCAGGAGCCTCAACACTAGCCCACACCTTAATCAACATCTCTCACTCATGATTTTGAGTTTGCATCTTCTGGACAAAATTTAGAGACGGTGATCTTGGAACCTGACTCGTCTTTAATAGTTTTCCTATCATTTTGTCTTCTCAGACAGCAGCCTGTACTTAAGATTTATTCCCTGCAAGCAAAACTCTTTTTTCAAGTTCAGTCTTGCTTAATGAGTTACTTTTTATTATGTGAAGCTTTTTAATGCGTTGTTTGTTCTGTCAAGCCCAAATAACTGCTGACATTCTAATCATGAGGCCCCTTTCCTGTAAAGCAATTATATCATGTTTAAACCATTTTAATATAAAAATAGTCTGCCCACATTTTAAATACTGCAGAGGATAAAATATATGAAACTGTCCTCTTCAGATTTTGATTGTTCCCTCTCTTACTTAAATCTGAATCCAGTTTACTCATTTTTAGACATAAAGCAGATAGGTAGTGATAGCAGCACCAGCTTTCTTCACTAGTTCTTCCCAAGTTCTGAAAAAGGAATTATCCATCTAAAAAGCAAAGACTGATCTCCCTCTCCTAGTATGAAAGCTACATTTTATTGTAGGCATATATAAAGATTAAATTCTATGGGGAAACAGCTTCTAAGGCCAGCTAGAATTTAGCACAGCATGTTCTTGCATATATTTTGTCAATTTTGTCAAAAACTCTGCCCTCCCCTTTCTCCTCCTCTTCACCACACAGGGGAAAGGGAACAGCTCTGAACCAACAAAGAACAAAAAATACTGGAAGTTTTGCTCAACTGATTTAGTTATTCCAAGAAAAATATCACTCTAAATTCCTGTCATACGCATGCATATTGCTTGAATATTCAGAACAGCAATATTAAACAGTTACCCAGGACTTTGGTTAACACTACCAAACAAGCAAATATTTTAATATATTTTTTGTTATTCTTGATTGTTATTTGCCTGATCTCATTTCTCAAAGATTTTAGTTTAACAAAACTTGTCAGATTATGCTACAAAAACTCAGTAATTGTTTTGTTTCTTTAAAAGCACTCACTGCCTCCTAACACTCTGCAAGATGGAAGTGATCAAGATTTATTCCTCTATCTAAAATACAGCAGCATTTTTTTTTTAAGTTTAAGAAAGTGGTCGCTGACTAAAGAGCAATATATGAGCTGGGCAGTGGCTCCCTCCTCTACAGAAAAGCAGAAGCTTAATGCCGCAAGATCTCTTCCATTTCCACAGTTAAGCCCTGTCAGTTGCTTAGTTTCAATTACAATAGCTTATTTACGGCATTGCTACAACTGGATGGGAGCTGCATTACTGCATTTGGAATCACCTGCACAGATGCAATTGACTCATTGTGAATTCACAACATTACAAGTTTTCACTCTCCCCCACTGAATAGTTGGGGTTTTTTCCCCTTTTCTTTTTTAGCAGACAGAAAAAGTACAATAGCATGCGCAATTCCAGGGAAGTCTTAATCTGAACAGCAGCCTTTCGTTGTGAACATGGTTTCCATCAACCTCCCTAGACAATGAAATTCCAATATTACAAAGGGCTGCAGAAGGTTCTCATATTGGTTAGGCCAAAGGACTATGAGAGCCCTGATAAACCCTAAAAACTGGTTTGCTGCTTTGAATGGAACCACTGAAAACTGTAACATCTCTCAACTACGGAGAACACCCATGTCTTGACCACTAAGCATTTGTGTCAAACACAAGAGGATTCTCTCTCAAGAGGAAAGCGGAGTATCACAGCCCCCCAGCAGAGCTCCAGCTACATTACAGAAACTCTAGTAATTGCTCCATAGCTGAGACAGGGTTGGGTTTTGCATTATCTCATGTTTCTGTGCAAGCAAAGAGATATAACTCTTCCTACTCAAAACTGGTTTTGAATGTGTATTTTTGAGGCAAACAAAAACAACTACCTTTTTCCAAAACATCCAGAATATGCTAATATCCCAGTAGAACTGAAAGCTCTAGCTTCTCTTGTCAAACATGGCTGGGATGCTATACCTCTTCCTTTTCTCTTTGCCAAATTAAAACTCACAAGGCTGCCATCTTCTCCTCTAGGATCCTAAAGCAATAAGGAATAGCAAATGTCCTTACAAAAAAGGTCTCTTGCCATACCAGGGTAACTGGGAAAGAGACATGAGCACAGCCTTTGCAAGCTCTGCCAGAGAAAACTGTTCTTAGTCTCTGATTAAGCTTATGAAAATCAAAGCATTATAAGCATATTTTCAAAGACTTTTTAACAGACTTCCTCCTATACTACATGATATATGAAAGAAAACTAACATTACAACAGGAAGCAGACAAAAAAATGCAAGCTACCTGGCTAATGCCGTTCTGGCCACAGTAAAACAGCACATAGCAGGTTTACGTGCATGCTTTGGCTACCAGTTAAAGTTTAACCACCAATGCTAACTTTACATTTGCTGCTACTTATCTTGAAGTACAGGAATCGTATATCTATAACATTTTCTTTGAATGTCTATATCATATACCAAAACTGTAAAAACGTGAAGATGATAAATTACTTGGTTTTCAATCACATGGAGTACTTTCTACAACTAATAATCTAGATCAGATCTCTTACGTTGTGCCATAAAAGAAATGAGGAATTCATTATCAATCTCAACATAAATTCTATTAATCTGTAAATTTTGTCCAAATGTGGAAAAGTTCCCAAGAAACTCCAATTCTGCATTGCATGGATATCAAAAATGAGTTACAACATGGCTCAAGTTCCCGAGATGAACTCCTGATTTAGGCAATTCCATAATTCACAGCCAACCAAAAGACCTAGTTTTGGAGACTATATCTTGTCCCCAGCAAACTTTAGAAAGTTATAAATGAACAAGATGTTGATTGTGCACTTCTTCCAGAACACGCTATCATCAATACCTCAGACCACATTTCCACAGAAATATCATACAAAAACTATTACTCCTTATGTGTAACAGAAAACACAATCCATTCCAAACACCATGCAATTCCAACAATAATTCTAATCCCTAGAAAATTAATCTTGTCTACACGAAAGGCAGCTTCCCAAAGTCGAAGCTTTTCCAGAACTCTGTTCACGACTTTTACGCCATCCCAGTTGCAAGCCATATTAATCTCTCTGCCAACGTACAAACTCAGCATCATGTATACCAACCCTCTCCACTCCACAGAGACCACAAACCAATTAATATAAACAGTAGCCTCACTGCCTATTAATTTTACTGGGAAACGTTCACTAACCAGAATATGACACACTATGGAATAAAAGAAAAAAAATCCTAATTCAGTCTTGTCTCTGTAAACTATATCACTCCCAAGAGAGAAATGGACGCATGTTACTATTCTGAAAGAAAATTCTGCACTGAGGATGAGCTCTAAAATGACTGCAGGCATACTAATTTTACATAGTTGGAAATGCCCAGGTATCAGTGGTTGTACACAAAGTAAAGAATTTCTCTTTATAGGTACTGGAACAAAACCAGAGTCAGTCACAAAGTTGGAATGACTTAGTGATGAAACAAAGTTAAGTCCACCCAATTCTACATACATAACACAGGATTTTATAATCTCAGTTGCTATCACAGAAGTTAATCATCTTGCCTGAAAATTATTAAACACAGGCTTCACTGAAATGCAGAATAACTATTTAAAAACATGTAAGAAACAAAGAGGAGGTAATGAAAAACAAAATGCAGTTAAACAACAGGGATCCAAGAGTTCAGGAACTTCAATCTATCTCTTCACAACAGAAAGGTGAGGACTTGCAACTCACAAGACCTTCATTCTGTCCAGAAGGTCACTGTGGAAACCAGGGATTTGGGTGGCAGGCTCTGGTCATTTTCATCTTAAGGAGCAGGAGTGAAAACATGTGCATTTGACTAAGCATCTAACATACTTCCAGGAAGAGAAGGCTTTTACATCAGCTGCCATTTACTGAATTACTGTTATGTTAATTACCAGCTTATTCATGCCTATCATCACGAAAAGGCCAGAAAAAAAAGGAGAAAGGCTACTAGATTTCAGCATCCTCCAAAGTTAGGCCAAAGGACAACAACCATGAGCAATCATTGTGGTTGACCTCCAAATGGCTTACTCTGGTTTCAATAAAACCCTACCGGTACCTTTGACCAGACAGCCTAGTAGTGCTACAGAGATACAAATATGCAAATAAATGCAGGAATTTATTTCAAGAAACACACAGAAAAGCAGTTTAAATGAACGCTATGCAGAACCACGTTTGTTTCTATTCACAAATGACTATCACTGCAGCCTTACAAAACTAACCCATACCACTGTGTACGCTGCTGTTTATGAAGATTATTTGTAAGGTTCATTCTCTGGCTATGAACATGTTAATAATTAACTTACTCTCTTATCCTACTCTTCAAATGTGTTACAGAAAGATGAGTAATAGCACAAAACTCCTGTTCCAACTCCAATTTTCCCCTCCCTCTGTTATTGTTGCAGCATGAAAGGAAGGGACTTCAGATTTAGACACAATAAACAGAGATTAAATTCCTTTATTAAGGTGTGCCAGAAACCTGAGACCTTTTAGCCAAAGTATTGTAACACATTCCCTCTAATTATTATGCAATATTAGTCTTCCACAGCAGGAACAGTAATTTCATGGTTAGAACCCAACCCATCCACTAGAAAACTGTTACATAGCACCCTCAGAAGGAAGGATTTTTAATAAAACAGGGCTGTTGAGTCAAAAAGATAAAACAAAAAGAAGCTTGTATGATCAAGCTTTATCAACACTAGCATTTAACTACCTTCCACATGTGCACATTTTTGGGGATTTGTCTTAAAAGCATAATGACAGTAAGTACTTTTGTTTATTTACCTTATGCAATTCTGCATGAAAAGACTTAAAACTAGTCATGTTTCTAGAAATCTGTATAATTTCAATTTCTCAACACCATAGATATCCGGTTCTAACAAATGACTGAAATATCTTAATACATAACTCACTTAAAAAATCTCCAGGGTTACAACTTCATTTCTCCAGTCAGAAAAACTCGAAATATTTAGTATGTTTAGAAATTTAAAAAAATTCGCTTTAAATAAATGCAAACCTAATTATAAAGTCAGGCACAATGCATTCTAAAACTGTATTTATGTTTTTCAGCTTCTTAATTCTCCAATTCCATAATTTTTTTTAGAAAACAAAGAAATGGAAACAAAAAAATCTGTTAACACAAGCAGCATGCTACAGCTCTATATGCAAGTGCATTAAAAGATAAAACTTAAAACACAATATACCTGCACGACACCTGGTAGAATGGATATCCCAGCAGAGGAAGAGAGTTTGAAAATCCAGACTGACTCGACATTGCCTTCAGGTATTGTATCCACTTAAATCGCTTCTATATTCCATATGTTAATTCCTTACAAAAAAAAATATGTATGTATGTATCCATCTGTACATTTGCTCAAAGCTAACTAAAAAGAAACCAAGTACATATCCGAAGGTCTTGAAGATTCTGCCTGCATTTCAAACTGCTTCCTCAGTAGTGAAATTCCTAAAAGCCAACACCCTCATGACATCACATACTACAAAATCACAAACATGCACTTGTTTCAGTAGAGCAAGGACAGCCCGTCGGTTTTGACTCGACATAAAATCCTGCACCGCATTCTTCTTGAAAACACAGTGCCTTTCAGGCTGGCGAGAGGCAGAGACCTGCCGCCTTCAACAGCAGCCCGGCTCTGGCAGCCAGCCAGCCACCAGCAGAACTTATTGCCAATGCCGCAAATCCCTCCTATCAGCTAATGAAGAGCCAGACTGCAGGTGAAACACGATTTTAGCCCATGACAAGAATTTCCTTGAAAATGCATGAGATCCATGACCTTCAACTTAGTGACAACAATTTCTTTTAAAAATTTCAGTTAAATGTACAATGCATACTAATGTTTCATAAGCAACAGCAGATTGCATTGCACACTACAGTAGTATGAAAAATCATACTGAGTTTTCCCCTGCTAAAAAAGAAGCCTATCACTCTACTCTCTCATCTATGGGAAAGCAGGAGGGAAGGATAGGAGATGGAATCTTAAACCACACTATTTAAGCTACTGAATACAGAAATAAAATTATGTGCATGCATAACCGTAGTATTTTACTACAGCTTAAATCAAAGAAAATTCAAAAGTGAGATTTCCTCTGACATACAATGGCAAGTTACGTGGAAGTTCATTTGTGCATGCCTTCCTCAGGAGAGGAAAAGACAACTGGAAAGCAGGAATACATGTGAGTAGCCACAGCATAGCCCAGTGGCATGACTAACGTCAAATAGACTTAAATGATTATCTACCTACACTACTCTTAAAGAAGGTGTACAGTGCCCTCACATGAAGGCTTGCTTAGTTTACGCAAAATATTAAATAAAACAGATTTACATTATTTCATTATCTGTGCTAGCTGCACTGGAAAACGTTAAAATTTTGAGCTTAATACCTCTACCCATGACATATTATTTACTCTCATTTTATTTTATTTTGTCTCTCAGTTTTGGAAAAAGACTGAATCAATTTCACTTAGTTTATCACAAGTTTATAATCAACATCTCAGTCATTAGGAAAATGGTACAAAACTTTGTCACTATTCTAGGTACCTTTTAAAGTTTGACTTCGAAGAATGGGAGCTTGTTCTTCCACCTTAATTTTATCTTAAATTTAAAACTAGATGTCATCTCAGGGAAATTTTAGTTTCTTTTTCATATAACTCAACTGTTTTTATAGTGTTTCAACACCACTATGATGTTTTACATTGTCTATTATTTGTCAAGGTGAAAAAAAGGGTGGTCTGTTTGTGAAACACAGTAACAACATCTCAAATGGAGGTGAAACAGCAGGGGAAAAAAACCCCGAAACAATCACAGGCAACAGAATAAGAGCTCGGTCCTCAAAAAAATGGGAATGCTTATTAATTAGTTCTGCACACTGTCACACAGAGTTCAGTCAAATAATTGACTGTTCCCACCAGCTACAACTTGGGGAATCACAGGCCTTTTTACACAATAAATGCAACGTCACTTGCACACAGAGTAACATGCAGATACCACAGGTCACTGCCTATGGCACCAATTTCTGAAGTCCTGTAAAAATGCCAGGATAACACAAAGACAGCACAGAGAAGTTTTGGGGTTTTGTTTATTAGACCAACTGATATGTGTGTAAAAATAAATAAGCTTCTGGGCAGAAATTTTTGTACCTCTCCGTGCTGTAAAGAAAAAGCCTGAAAAGGCAATTCAAGCACAAATGATGCTGTGGTATCAGCTGAATTTTTACAAATAGACTTGAAAAAGCAGCTTTTGTAACCATAATCTCTCTCATATCTAGTATGGAGCATTAATTCCAAACCCCACAACTCTCAAAAATTACACAGGTAATGGCAAAAAAAGTTCTGTCTATGTGAGAGGAAGAGAAAACTCCACCAGGCCTGTCCGAGTCACCCTTCCCTGCCACCTAACCAGGGGGGTTCGCGTATGCACTGTCAGCTTGCACCCCTACTGCCAGGGCTGCTGAGGGCCGTGTGAGCCACTCTGCCACACTGCTGGGGTTGGCCTGATGAGTCCTCTTGTGTGCACAGCCCTAAAGCACTTACATTTCTACCCTGTAGATTAACTCATTTTTTATTTGGTGCCTCCTGAACACTGATAATCACAGCCTTAACACATTTATGCAGTAATACTCATCTCAGAATAATTCTTGGTAGTCTCAACCAGGATTTAGGGTGTTTCCATTTGATTTGCCAGCTGAAAAGAATGTTAGTGTCAAATCAGCAGATTACAGGCTTATGAACCAGGAGTCTTAGAGGCTGCCAGTGGCTTGCCATGCCATTTTGCAAAAATCACTTAGTCTCTTAATGCCTAGCTTATCCACATAATAAGGAAAATACTGGCTGACAGCAAAGGAATGATGCGAGGTCAAATTTTTTTTGTAATTAAGTATTGAAATCCTCTGATTAAAGATTTATGAAGGGATAAAACAGCTGTAGCATTTGAGGGAAAAGATGTGTGGGAATATTCAGAATAGAGCTTTCTTTTAGTCTCCTGCTCCTAGCTCTAACACAACAGAAGCATTATTGCTCTGAATTTTCAATTAGGTTTATAAAAGTCATTCAAATTTTAAAACGCGGTGGAAACTACACACTTTTTAAACGTGTGGACAGCATTGCACACCATTTAAAGTTGTGGATAAACGAGATGACAACAGGCAGACAAAAACTGAATTCAAGATGATGCTTTACAGAAGCAGAATCCTTCATTGGTAAGCATTACACCTGTTCAGTGATTTGGAAACAGGAAGGGAAAGTGTGGCATAATTGGGAGAAAGGGGGGAGAGAAAATCTGGTAAGGACCAAAAAGAAAGCCTCCACACAATGATACCCAACATTTACCAAGTTCCCATTTTATTTCTTTCCACATGCAGGCTTGATTACAGTACAGAACTACTTCTGGGATCCAGACCTCTTGCCAAACACCACCTCCAATAAAAGAGACAAGTGGGTTTCATTCCAACTGCAGTAATGTTTGCTTGAATTCTATTTCTGTGTTATAGTGCCAACAAACTTACTTAAAAATAACCACATCAGTATTGTTTGGCATAGCGTACCATGTAGTACTTATTACTTTGCTGGAACAAAGTAAAAGAAAGTAAGTTTGAGGCACAAATACTGTGTGTTCCAGATTTTACAGTGACCTTAATACTGAAGTAACTGACCTGTTAGCCATTACGTCATTTAATGCGGCTACTTGAAAAGGAATGCAACACTTAACTGAGGTGTAACTGCACTTCAAAAAGCAAGGATAGGCTGACAGACCAGAGAAGAGCAAGTTCATGACCACTTTCAGGAATTTCAAACAAGTAGCATCCTTGCTAAACCAATGGAAAATTTGTTCAAACTAAAAAGGCAGACTGAAGGAGAAATAGAAACTAATCTCATTACTGGAATCTAAATCAACTTAATCAAGTCTAAAAGTGAAAGCAGGCACATTGTAGACAGCTGTGTGATGATATATCAAAATGCATATAAAATGTATAGTATTCATAAAAATCGAATGAAGTGTCATGCAGAAATTATTGTAATGTCAATACCATAAATCAATAATTTAGTCCCATAGAAAGTGTTGTATTTTATACTTTCCCTGCCTGTTAAGAAATATATTAGATACTACAATAGAAGGGAAAAAAAATTATAGGAACTGTAGGAAAAATCATTATACATAGAGTTCAAAAATAACAGAATTACTTACAAATAAAATATTACAAAGATATTCAATATAAAGAATAGAACTTAGAATACATAACGGAAAGTCTTTTTCTTCTCTCTGTATGGAACACAAGAATAGGGAAATATTCAACAACACTGAAGAACAATGGCAAATTTGAAACTGAAGGACAGTACCACTGAAACCTCAAAACTCATCCAGAGTTAAAGACTAACTGGGTATTTATATAGGGAAAAACAACAACAACCACAAACAGAAGAGATAACAGAAAAGCACTGGAAGGAAAGAGGACTTGAAAACAACATCAGAACTTGGGAGAAAGCATGTGAGAAAGCAATCTAACCTAGCTGCTGAAGGATGTCTCTTCCTCTTTTCTGAGGCAGACTAGCAGGTTCAATGATAATGCATAAACTCTGCTCCACTCCTAAGCTGGTTAGTCAAACAATGAACTAAGATTTGTATTTTGCAGCCTAGTTTCCCAAAAAACCTGAAATGATCATTGTCACATAAGCAGATGCAGCATAAGCAGGTTAGTCATTGTTTTCAGGTAGGCTACCTAACGAAAAATAAAGAAAAGTGAGCAATCTCTGAAAGAAAATACGCAGCACATGAAGATGTTTCTGTTCTGACTACGATTAAACTGTGTCCTCCAAAGGAAAACACGGATTTACCTTCTCCCCCTCTCCCACTCCACCTTCCAGTCTTTAAAATTTCCCATTTACCTGCCCTCCTAATACCTGGCTGCTCCATTTGCCTTTCAGCAGCTTTCAGTTTCTCAAGCCCCTCTTTCCCTCCTGCTGTTGAGGCAGCTTTCTTGCCATGTATCTGGCACTATCCTGGTAGGCCTATTACAAGCTTTTTCAGCTTGATAGCCTGTTTATCTAGCCTAGAGATGGTTGCCTGTTACCCATCCTCATCCTTCATCAGCTTTACACCATTCCCAGCAAGATCTTTAAAAAGAAATAAACATCCAAAGAACAAGCAACAGCTGATTAAACAACAGTGTTACACACTTCACAAAGTCACTGAAGTTTCCCCACATTTTCTCCATGCACTCCCTGTCCATCTATTGTCATGTCCTGAAATATGCCTAGTGATGCTGACACAAAACTGATTAAAAAGAAAAGCAAGAATCTCTGCTTAGTTCCTCCAGCTTGTCTGTTTCGTATTTATTTTAGAAGGAAACAGTGAGTGTAAAGCTACTCTCTGAAACTGATTGCTGGAACACAAAGTTACTATCTCTTATGATACAAAAATAAGTGAAATCTCCTTTGGAAGGGGCTTTAAAATTTGCAACTGGGCTCCATGTTAGGCACTGAAAGGCTGGCTAGGTCAGACAAAAAGTACAGGGGGCAGGGAGGGAAGAGAGAGATCTACTTATTCTTTCCTTGGTATGGGATTTGAACTCAAATAGTAGCACTAGAAACAACATACAGGTTTTAAGACTTTTCAAGCACTATGCAATCCTGCATCATCTGTCCCTTTAAGACCATCTGTGCTCTCAACCAGGCATCAGAGGTGGAGCTCAGCAACCTCTGCAGAACAAAGCCACTGCCCAGCCATCCTTAAGCAGCTCTTAACTCTGGGATGCAGACTACTTGTCAAAATTAATTTCAAAAGACATTGGATTTGGAAGAATTCCACAATGAATACTTTATTTGGTAGATTTTTTAAAAAAAAAAGTAAGTCTGGATTGAGTCTTTTTAAAAATTCCTACACCTGAAACAAAGCCCAGAATTTACTCTAAACATCTGAGAATTCATAGTGGCATTACTGTGATTGATATGGCTGCTTGCTACCCTTAGTCCTTCCAGATTTCCTACTCAGATTAAGAAATAATATTTTTAATGTCTCTGTTCCAATCTGGAACAAAAAAGCAGAAGCTATTAAATTCTCATGTAAAGAAGATCATATTCTTAGCCCAAATATAAAACTGCTTTTAGCTACTTTACTGTTTATTACTACACAGGCTGTAAAGATGCTCAAAAGCCCAACACCAGGGCCCTGACTTCCAAGGCAATCTAAATAGCATCACCCAAAAGTCATTCCAGCTACAAGCAGCCAGGGTGCAGCCTGCACAGCCTCCACTGACTTGATGCACTCCAGTTGTACACCAAGTCAAAAACCACAGCTTAAGTACTAACCACACATTGTCATTAGTACTTGAAAGCACATCTTCCTAGCCTTTGTGCCCAAACTGGAAGTGGCACACCTCCCTCTCTTGCCTCTGCCACTCTTCGTGGACATTGCCACTCCCCATTTGTAAGTAGCTTAAGGCTCCATTCCTTCTACTCTCCTCTGGGTGCTCAAGAGATGGAATCCTTCTTCAGGCTTCACATACTAATACTGCCACCATCCCTCTACCGTAATGTCCCATGGCACCTACAGACACCAGTCCTTTACAGCGTATGCAAGTCATAAGGGCTGCCACCTGCACTACACCGAGGAAGCTCAGATCAGGTGTAGCAGTCTGTTGGAGGATTCACATGCCTGAAATCCAGTGCCATCAGAACTGCAAGGCTGTGAATCACGCCAGCATCATCACTAGCCAGAAAGAGGAGAGAATTCCAAAACAAATCAAGCAAAAACACCAAAACCAAACAACAACAGAAGCCCAAACCAAACCAGAATCCCACCTAATTCTTCATTAAAGGAAATTCATCAACCTGACCTATCTATACAAGATTTTTCCAAACAGTTCTACAGAGCAAAGATTTTTAAGGCCTGTACTAGGTATTGCCTATCTTCAATGACCATTTGGGAGCGAGCATTCCATTTTCTGCTTACTGCATTTATAAACACAAGGGTACAAATCCTGCGTACTGTAGAATCAGCAGGTATTCCACATTGCAGTTCAAAGCAAATCAGAAAATCAAATTACATTCTCTCATTGTATGAAATAATTTCATACTCTTAAATCTGCAATAACTCTTCTAAAGAAAGCATTCATCAAGACATGTCATTACTATATAAAAAAAAAATACACAGAGCCTGAAATGGGCTTAAGCTACTTTATCCTACTTAAAAATGACTTACATTGGATAGAGACAAATATTTACTGCCAAGTGACACAAAAATATTGAACAGGTAACTAACCAAAATGACTGAATAAAAAAAATTTAGTCAAAAAAATTTAAAGGAATAAACTTTTGCTAAAAATAAACAGGAGAAATAGTATTCACTGACTATGGATGCCTCTAAATTGGATGAAGTGAATTAATAAAAACGGTCACTACAAACATATGTAGAAGGCTGAATGCTGGTATTATAAGCAATTTTTAAAATTACTTTGAATTTAGAAGGCAGGTTCCTTTCTACGTTGACCCAAATAAATCTCCGTTTACTTGAGCTACCAGAACCTACTAAGTTTATCCCTCCAACAGACACAACACATTAATACAAACTAAACAGATGCCTATTCAATAGCATCCAAACTTCAGCTTGCTGGCCCTTGATGAAGCTCCAGAGTATATAACACACATCTCGTAGGACTGCAAGTAAGGAAGGCTGAGTCTATTTTTGATCTTCAGGATAAGTCAGAGAAAGCCTTCTACATAAGAAGACTGTCATAAGGTGTCCTTTTTAACTCAGCTGGTTTATGTTAACAGCCCTGACAAATTCCTAACTATAAGAATGACCTATTCAAAATTCCTACCAGCAAATAAACTGTAACTACAATGCCTTGTAAATTGTGCAAATCACGTATCAGATTACAGAAAAGCGTTACAATTAGAGGCAAATGAAACACTGTCATTTCACTTTAAAGCTGGCAATTTGTATAATTCAATGTGCCTCAAAAGAACAAGAATAAAAAGAAACTGTAGGGTGTATAAACTCCCGAGGTCAGGGTGATAAATGAAATCACTTCCAAAATAAGCTTTCCTAATTAAGGCTTCTAAACCAGAGCTGGCTTGCATTCAGTTAATATCACTGTTAGAAGTAATCTGAAACATTCTTGATAAAATATTTTTAGTATCGACTCCAGCATATTAAAACCAGTTGAAGGTCATTATAAGGATGAAAAAAATAAAGTTCAGACACAGAAAAGTTAATAAATTCATTCCTAAATGTTCATAAAATTTGAGAATTCTGTACTTAAATCAGTTCAAGATTGTTTGTTTATAACTATCATCTGAATGTATTACATACCACCTGAGCATTACAAAAAGAAGCAATGTATCCAGCGGTTCTTGATTAGATCTACTGAATTCCAGTTATTGGTCCCCACAGGCACATCTGAACGCCTAAAAACAGGGTGAGTGGTTTTTAGTTAAATGACTAACATTGTATACATAGTTTTAATCAAGTTTATGTCACCCCAGTCACCCTGAAGAAATATTTAATTTGTTAATTAGACAGGTGGCACTTTTTATTATATTTGTATTTGCTCCCTGCACTTCAGGAATCTAACTTGCATAGCAAAATTTTTTTAATTTGGTAGGTCAATTCATGTGCCACTAAATGACAATTCAGCACTACAATCTGATGTAGAGAGAAATCTAACCTGTTCTCTGAAATGTAAATATTCCACACTAGTCTTTTCAAACAGTCAGCTGTTTAAACTCTTCATTCTGTCTTGGTGTAAGGGCTTATTTTATTTTTTTAATGGTGGCATATTCTTTGGTAAGTCACTTTAATCTCAGAAAAAAATAATGCTAAGGAATCCTTCATATTCTGTTATGTTCTTATGACTTCCATTATCATACACCATCTTGAAATGGAAAAAATGAAACAACCATTAAATGATGTAATATACAACACACATTTGAATCACAGTCACACTGTTAAGAACTGAACAGACTTCATACAATTCTAAAAGAACCACGAGATTTATGGAAACCAAAAAAAAAAACCAACGAAATACCTAGAAGGACTAGGAGTGGTAGTGTGCAAGGTAACAGGGGCCACATGCTTTTCAAGGACGTGGGATGCATTTCTGTGCAAACAGAGCGGACACACAGGACATTCCTTAAAACGTACACTTACACACAAATAAATATCAATAATTATATTTTGATTAATCTTCTGAAGCCTATGAAATAATTCATGTTTACAACACCTGACTAACCTGAGTGCTTTGCCAAAAGAGAACAGCTTTTTTTTTTTCCTCCCCCTAAGAACAAGAAGGATAAAAATGCAAAAGATACAGACTCAAACCTGGACAATAATACCTATGACCTGCCATTTAAGAAATAGCTAGATATTTTCCAAGATAAACCATGATTTCATTCGCAATAAGTTTTTGATTGCTAAAACAACTTCATTACTTCAGAAGGCATTACAAATACTTTCACCCTTTATCCCTTGTAATAAAATCTGTTTAAAAACTTTTGAAATAATGCAAATAGTTATTCTCTTTTATAAGAATTAATCATCAACTTGAAGGCAAAGCCCACAATGACCAAGAAACAATCCTACCCTTCTCATCAGGATCTTTCACAAACCTGGAATGTAAGTACCGAGAGAAAGCCAGTGTTAACAGTATGTGCCAGAAATATCCAACGTTCACTGCCCTAATTATTTAAGATAGCAGTACTCAGGCAGGTATTCTAATCACAAAGCAAAGTTTGAAAAACATGGCACTAAATAAACACTACACATTTAACATTACAGGATGGAAAACTCAAAAGGGTTAGCAAGAAATCAGTACAAAATCCTTACATTATCTCAGGCATTTAGTACATGAAACACAGGAAAAAATACAGGGTTTCAAATGAAGCTTAACAATTGTTTTGCAAGGACTGAACACTGATACATACCTAAGATAATACTTTTCCATAGCACTGTTTACAGACCATCAGCTTCAGTCAGTCATTAACTGTTCTTATGATTAAGCCTGAAGCATTCATAAGCATTCAAAATTGAAGCACAGTTATTAAAAGGACCAGCTTGCCCTCTCCCCATTTGCTGAAAAAAATCATTAACGCCTTCACTCCTCTCATTCTGCCTAGGGAAAGAAAGGGGAGGGAAGAAGATTAGAACAGAATACCGCCTACTTCATTGCCGTCATTTCCTCCCAACAGGTCATCCACACACAGAAAAAGGACTAAAACTGGTCTCTAAATCTGTTTCAGTGCTTCAGACTGGCTTGAGAGAAACAAACCATAATTTGCTCATTTTACATAACTGATACAAGCTTGACCATTTCATGTTAGCTGATTTTACAGTGACGTTAAAACCACTGGCTCCTGGAGATGCCCTAGCACAACCACATCCGTTTTAGTGCCATCATTCTTTCACATGTTTCAAGGTAAAGGCAATAAATTTAATTACCAAATATCAAGAAACTATAATTATAGTATTATATCCCAAATAATTCCTAAAACCAGGAAGCTGATGTTTTAATAGTTGCATTATTTTAATTGGCTCTCAACATCAGTCCTTGGCCACACAACTTCTGTGGCTGAGATGACAGCAGCTTTGCATAATTATGTTTGCAGACAATCACCTTCTAGGTTTCCTCCCATCTAGAATAAGTTAATCACCTTGTTATACAAAGCCAAATTCAATATAATCTTTCACGAAAATATCCGTCAGATTAATTACTCAAAGCAAAGCAGAAACAGTTATTGCAAGCATGATTTTAATAGAAGTTCTTATAAAATTGGAGCACTTTTGGGATGGGTGGATTAAATCTGTAAATTTCTTCTCAAAGGTATGAAGCAAAAATCTCTGCAGTTTCGTGAGATATTAAATTTATTAAAAGAGCCTTGACAAGTTCCATGACTCCTACTTCAAAGTAACTATATTACCAGGAATTATTATGCTTCATTTTAAAACTGCCTATCACAAAACGACTTCTGGTCCAAAGACTTCAGTAAAACTTCAGTTCAAAACTTTTCTGTAAAAAACTTCCACACAAACCAATCAGAATATTCACTGTAACTGCTCTTGGTAACTAAATTTTGTCACAATAATATGCTGTGTTAAAACAATAATCTAACATGTTACGCTAATTTAAGTAGGTCACACTGTTTCTATTAGATTTGCCTTAAAGCTCTTCCTAATAAATCTAGTTGCAAGACAAGTGTTTGCCTTATTTTCTCTAAAAAGCTGTTCATTTAAAATTATATATTAGGAAACCCGCAGTCTTTGACAGACACCACACATTCTCTGCCAGTTATATCGAAGTACAGACAATGTATTTTATATTTATTTTATTACACTGCAGATACACAGAGAAGTCTTTGTGAAAATACCATCATTTACAACCACACAACTGAAACTCTTTCCATATTTGGGAGGAGACTGGGTCTGAAGGGGGGTGTTATTTATCATGAAGCTGCTATGACTTTATTCTCGTCCGTGAAATGCTCTTCGCAGCTTCCATCATCTTTGCTGTTACCTGTACTTGCATTATGGCTGTGCTCAAAACAGCAGTGTGCAAGGCATGGCAAAAATTCGGAAGAGGTCCATCTTTATAACTTAAGCATATATTAGCTCTATTTACATACAGTATTTATTTTAAAATAAAAATGCTTTGACTGAAATAAAACGCAATGCAAGCAATAAAAGGCCAAAGTACCATGCTCTTTTTATTAAGGGATATAATTTTTAAAATAAAATAAATCTGTAAAACTGCAAGCCTTCTGTTTCCCTTCCAGTTCAACAAACATATGCGTGAGAAATTAAAACTTTTTCCTAAGCTTTCATTTTACTCATCACCACAGGATCAAAAACTTCAAAGTTTGGAAATATTCCCATTACTCCTTATTTACCGTATAAATGAGATATGAAAACACATGCAAAGAAGTGGTTCTAGGAGTAAATGCTGTACATTAAAATATAAAAGAAGATGAGATCTAGCAGGTAAGTGACAATCCATCTAACTCAACATCTGGGTTTAATTACATTTAATTGCAGGTGCTCACAAAGTTTAAAAAATAACACTGATCTCTGTTTACTACAAAATATTTTAAGCTGGAATCATAATATTAATTAGTCACCAGAAACTTATTTTTGCTTTGAAATAGTATTTACATAATGTTACATCAGCAAACATGTCCCAGACAGCACTTCCTAGGGGTACATTAAAACCAGAAACAAGCACATACAAGGTTTAGAGCAACATCAGAAAGAAGCTGCTGTATTTCAGCCACACGGTGCTGACAAACTTTCACTCTCCTACTTTATACAAATTTAACAGTAATTACTCACAAAACCTGACACCAGTTCCCACATTGTTCATTCGCACAAACTCCATGGCACAGAAGAGGATGAATTTCTTCCTGCAGTGCTACAGGTAATTGCTGAAATCCCACTTTTCAGAATCGGCCATCAATGCCTTCTCCACACTGAGCTACCAGTAAAATCAATTCTTACAACCCCTGGCTGCAAGGAGGTTTTTTGCCTATAGAAATTTTTAATCAACACGTCTGCTAAGTAATGTTGGTTTAGATTGCTCTATCCAATTATTTGGGATATTTAAGCAACTACTTCTCTTCCCAGATTCTCCCAGTTCTCCCTATCACAACTTCACCACCCCGGTGACTCACTTTTTTTTTTCCTGCTCCCTTTTCCAAGATTCCTTGTGATCCCCCCAATACTTCAGCTGCTGCTTCTGTCCCTGACACCTTCCAAATTTAGGAACTGTCTGTAACATGAAATCTTCTTATCATGTTCAGGCATTCGCAAACCAGTTTTTTGGGTTTTTTATACAAGACTAAGAATTCTGGCCATTCCTAATGGAAGTATTTCTTCCCAACCTGTTTCAAGTTTTATATTGGCTTTGTGGAAAATGCTACACTTCATATCTTTACCACTCTTCAAACCTCAGAACTGTCTCATTACCAAGAAGTACAGAACTTTTTACATGCTCATTTTAAATTCTAAACAGGAATAGTTGATAAACACACTACAAACAATCCCATGAAACAGGACTACCTCTTTTCCTACAGCATCTCAAGCTCACTTCGTATTTACTTTATTATACCTAAACAGTATTCTCAATCAAAAAAAAAAAAAAAAAAAGAGGAAACAGATTAGTCTTTAGACTAATGACGGAAAAGGAAACATTAGGCATAAAATAAGACACAATTTTCAAATTTCCAAAGGGCTACTATAGTAAGTTAATAGATGGGAACTTTGAAGTACAGGATCCATGTTACTGATGTCCTTTAAAGAGAACAAGATTACACATAAATGCCTGTGACAATTTCCGGACCTGTTTTCCAGTTTTGGTATAATTTTGCAAAATGGAATAGACCCAGAGAAGTATCAATATGCTAAACAGCTTTTCTGCATAGAGAAATACTTTGAAGCTATGTGAAGCTGTGTGAACAGTTTTCATAAGGTTTCAGCTTTTGGCACAGAAAAAGTAATTTTGTAAGAAGCTCTAATTATAATGGCTCTAGAAGCATTTAAAGACAAAAAAAACCTCCATTGGATTTCTCTAGACCATGAAAACATTTCCCCTCATGCATGACACGTTTGGTACTATAAAGAAATTAGAGCTGGAACACCAGAGACTGTGCGAAACTACCATTCTCTAAGACCATACATGATACTTGAAATTCTGATTTATTCCTGATTTAACATCCTAAAATGTCAAAATCATTCCCAGTTTACTTGTGTTCCAACAGATTAATTTTGCCATCTAAGATACAGAAAAGCATCGCAACTCCATTACAGAAGCTTCCAAGCGTTTGTTCAGCCTAAACATATATTGTAAACTTCACATCATGCATGATGTGTTACTCTGTAAGATTCTTCCTTCTGCATTGCAAGCTAAAACCAGCACAATAAGGTTTTAGAAAACTACAGAAGATGTCCTGTAGTTTTTAGTTCAAAATGTCAGAAGACAAGTACACTGCAGCCTTCGTTAGATTTCTTTAGAAAAATAAACATTATCAAAAGTGCAGAAACCTGAACACCAGACATACCCAGGCTCATTGGTACACTTCATCTTATTTCCAAATGCTTGTGCTTGAAAGATTTTTAAAGATTTCTTTTCTTTTTTTTACTAATTATAAAAAATACTCTATTAATTCTGTAGGCATACTCAAGGAAGTTTAAAAGGAGCTTCAACAGACTTAGAATTGTTTAAATGACGAACAAGTACCACAGTGTAGAAGCAGTTACTTGTAATAAAATTTCCTCATGATGGCAGCATAAACCATTCTGATGAAGTGCTAAATGACAATCCACATTCCTACTCATACAAAAAAGTGAGACCTCAGCTGCTCTAGAAATAGCGTTCGCTACTTTTAATTTTCTCCCTCTTCACATTGCCATTTCTACAGTACTTTACAGTCGTCTTATTTAGTCCCCAGCATTCCACTGGACTATTATCCTACTTGACACATACAATTTATCAAGAAAGAAGAGGTACACCCTACGTGTGACATACAATTTTATGCATCTACCCCATATGCTTCCATTAGATTTCGTATCATTTGTACATTGTATTTTGAAAAGTCTAGGACAACTGCACAATCCATGCGTTTACATTAATCACTAAATTAAGGCTTCAATCAAGATATATGAATTTCTTCTGAAGAACAATCTTCCATCAAGTTCTGTTTGCTTTTAATGTTTCTGCACTACAAAAGGACAAAACCATGACTTCAAAGGCCTCATTATTTTCTTGGAAGTAACAGTAATTTCAAAACTGGCCAGACGGATTCTGAAAATTTTACATTTTATCTTACTGACCTTCCACAGAACATAAATGACAAAGATTTATAGCCAGTTGTATACTTTTATAAAGTACGAAATTAATTGAGTTCAAAACCTACATAGATTTCAGCTTATAAATAAATTACATCAATTAAGTCTGTGTTGATTAAGAACAGGTTTGAGATTAAAAAGATCACCATGCTTGGAAGGACTTTGTTTAAAGGCTATCACTAGTGCAATTCACTCTTTTCAGACTGTGCTGCAAGCAAGGCATTGCTGAGGCTACTACCTCCAAAAGCTCATCACCTCACACTTCGAAAGGTCAGTCAATGTCCCCCTCAGATCAGCCACTGTAACTGTACAGGTAGTTGTTCCTTAAACCAGTTCTATTGAATTAATCTTAGTTTTTTCAAAACCATGCAGTGGAGTTTTAAGTAACCCAGATCACTGAGACACCAGGTTAGGAAGAGACAACACACATAGGTATGCTGGCTGATCCAAGGTAAGCTCCCAGAGGAGAAAAGACAGACAAGTAAGAATGAGTGATCACCTCAATCTCCTGTTCAGTTGCAAGTTTCATATCTGTCTACAGCCTTCAAAAGCGCACTAAGCTCCCTCTTGTTTCTCTCTTAGAACACCTACACTGAGTTTAAACATCAGAAGTGCATCTTTATATATTTCACCTTCATATTACTGACTAGCCGTGCTGAAATATAACAAAAAACCTTACCAACTTGTAGTTTTACACCACCTCTGATTAATCGCCAACTGCTTAACGGAAGCAATCTTGAGACTCCATCAAACTGAAGACAACTGCCACTCACCTTATTTCTAGATGTTAATAAAGACTGAAAGAACAAACATTCAGAAGGAAAGGAAAAAGACAAAAATAAAATCAAGTCTGGTTTAAATAAAATAGAAGCTAGAAGAAACATAAATGAAATGCATTTCTAACCCATGAAATGCAGAATGGATGTACTCGTTCTAGAAGTTTAACTCGCAGCACATGTTGCAATACTACAGCCTGTACGACTTGGCTGTTCCCATGACTTGGCATTCCTGAACAGAGCAAACATGCTTGCACACAGATGCAGCAGCCAAAAGCAGTAGTGAAGGGATTTTGGCTGTAGTTAAGCTTTTCCTTAACGATCTTTTTCCATGTCTTGGCAGTTTTATCTCCACTATGGTAAAGAGGGTGGTTAACACAAATTTTCTCAAATCAGACTCAGATTACAGTGACTGAAAAGACGGACCGTGTCTTAATTTGAGGATTTACAATAAGAAGATTAAAAGAAACAAGCAACATCTTTGGTTTTAAGCAATATAATCACTGCATAGCAAACAGACATTGACCACATCAAAGAAAAAGTAGCTTTATAATGAAAGCCCATCTCCCAAACATTTATGGTTTCTAACAGAAATATTATTCCTCCAGAAACCTCCCATTTTCTTCTCCACAAACCCTTATAGTACACCTGTTTTGGCTACAACAGAAGCAGAGCTTTACCACATTACCGCTGCTAACAGGATTTTTCAAATGAGCAACAAAGATTGGTAACAGCTGCAGCTTCAGAAGAGGATTGCCTCATTACCAGTAGCCATAAACAGAGTAGATCAAGCAGAGGAAAAAGCCAAGTTCTCCATCTAAAAGAAAACTCACTAGGCTTAAAAATCACAGCCTAAAATCAAGTCTGTACATTTGGGTGTATTATTATATAACAACAGCAATGTAATAACAGGAGTCCTATACGAATTTACAGCTTTTTGTTCCTTTAAGCAACATTAGTTTAATTCAAGAAACGTGATGAAGTCAATGGAGTTATGTGAAAGAACTACCCAGACGTAATTAGAAACCACGACTTCTACCGTTTTCAGCACGGCACTCCTTCAAACATATAATGAAATATTCATGGCCATATTGTGACAGAAGAGCCTACTACCAACTTAAAAGAAGCAAGAGGAACTGCATGACAGCCTGTCAATTAAAAAAAGGAAAGAAAATCCAAGAAAAAGGTGTATTTGGCAAGACAAATTTTCACTCCCAAATTATTTTTTCCTCTACTCTTGTCTCTCAGTGTAGGAGACTAGCAGAAAATACTAATTTTTCTAGAAATGTAACTGTGCAATAAATATAGCATGAAGAAATTTCTTTTCCATTATGAGATAAAAGGTTTCATTTGTAGGAGATAATTAGTCAAACATAAGAAGTAAAAAAAAAAAAAATTGAAGTTTTAAAAAGCAAGGGAGATAGAACACTCAAAATTAGATCCAAACCATGACCTAACAACTGAAAGTAAGGAAACTCCGAGATAATGCATTATGTATGTCTGAGAGTAAACTGATCGGTAAGCGGGAGGTACCCTAGCATAAGCACCATTGTAACACGGCGGTGAAAAAGACAAAACTCAATGCCAGGATACATCATGACAGGTACCTCCAGAAGAGTCAAGGAAATATTTAAACAGTCTTTAACTATAAGCGTTTCAGCAAGACTTTATCAAGAATATCACGCAAAAAAAGAAAACATCAAATAAGTGCACATAAAAAGAACAACTTTCTCCATCTGGGGAAGAGATCAGGACACACCGAGTACTCTGTCATTTGCAACAAGCTAGGGCACATCAATTTGGTAAAACATAGCACAAGGCAGAGGAACTTGAGCTAAAGCAAGCCAAGGTAGTATCTGAACCAGACCGACTGAAGATGGAACACCACGAGACAACTGACAGTCCAGGCACATCATCATGCAGACGTGACTGTACTGCTTTTGGCTAAAAACTAACACCTCTGACTTACATTGTGCTACACAGGACACAAGCTGGGCCTCATGTTCAATCCACTGCAGTGCAGACATGCATTAACACGAAGCTTATTCAACCCTTTGTTTCCTAGGGTGTAGGACTGCTCTGTTTCAAAACAAACAAACCAACCAGAAATACAAAGAATATCAGAGAAGGGAAAGTTGCCTTTGTCAAACAACGGGAACAGCAGGAGACCAACAGATACCCGAGTGCCACTAGTTAATACAAGTCAGAACTTAAAGCAAAGTTCCCAAAATGTCTTTATTTTTAACACAATCTGCCAAGTACAGCAAAAAGGAAGAAATGAAGCCCAAACAAAGAAACATAAACAAACAGACACAGATTAATCAGTCTGTGAAATAATTTAAATGATATGGTGAACATCAGAAGACATGATGGAGTCAATACCCGCTTGCAGACACCAGCTTATTGTCTACAAAAATTAGAAACAAAAGTTAATTCATATATTTACTAGTATTTCATAACAGTATTTCATACTGTTTTCATAACACTGTTCATGCAAAGATCCATGGCTGTTTGTAAATATCAATAGATATTTTGGATTCTACTGTATCTCTGAAGCCATGGAACTTCTCCAATTGTGCAAACACCTACTTGTGAACTTCAAAACTTCTGAATCAAGAATATTCAAAAGAAGTCTTTGATATGTAGCATAATAGAAGATAATCTGTTATGAGTTTATCTTGCTAAGCTACTATGCAAACTAAGATTTTAACTCTACTTTCTTTTTTTTCCTTTTTTCTTAAACCGACCTTTAAATGAGCAGCAACTGAGAGCTAACAAGCTTTATCATAGAGCAGAGGTCAGCAAATTCTTAAAACTTCAAGTCACATTTTAGTTTGCTGACAAAAATAGTTTCACCATGTCATGAAGGCATTACATTATGCAATACTTAAAAACAGCTTAGGTTCTGAAAACAGTTACTTTCCGTCCACAACAGTCTACTTACACACAAAGCTCTAGTTGGGCAATGCATGCTTCTTGGATCAAGAGAGTTCAACATCTGTCCAGTGGGATGTTTCAGACAAACAATGATGTTTTGCTTAGCTAGGAAATAACAACTTTTTTTTTTTTTTTTAATTAACATACATGGGGCTGTCTAGTAAACATTCACCAAGTGCTAACCATTTTCCATCTGTGGTCTCTTCAGTCCAACAAAGGAATCTGACCTGAATTCCTGCCTCCATCAATATGGTTCTGGTAACAGTACTGGAATCTCCTCCTCCCTCCCCTCCAACCAGATGAATGACAAGGGCACCAGAAGTTGGGTATTTTCTTCTTGCTAGCAAAGCAGGGCCTCAACGACCATACACAATTTCATTTAAAATTACACCTTCTTCTGATATGATCCTAAATCCAGAATGTTGGGAATCCCAACTTCCTCTGGAACCATTAGATTATCCCAAAAGTATAAACCCATTCTGTTGCAGTTAAACCTATACAGCCAGGATCTGCCGAAAGATGTTAAAAGCTTCAAATGATCAAACTAAATGTAGAGAAAGGAAGAAATCCCTGCTTCATCCATGAAAGGGCAACTAGCAATACCCAAAATCTTGCCCAAAACTCACCTGAGGAAGACTTTGGTGTATAAGCCTTACCCTTTCCTGGTGAAGAATCACAGAGACATAGAAAAGCCTAGACTGGAAGGGGTTTCAGGCAAGCACCTGGTCCAACCTTCTTTGAAAGGAAGGCCTTAGATTAGATGATCCAGGGTCATGCAAACCGAGTCTTGAATACTTCCAGCAAGCGAGATTCCACCCTTCCTCTACGCAACTTACTCCAAGGTTTAATTGTTCTCCCAATGAAGCAGCACCTTTCCTGCCTGATCAGGGATGACAGTGAAGACTTGTGAACACTACACTTGGATGGTAGAGAGTAGTCCTTATACAGCCCCTTCAAGCCTCAAGGCACCTGAGCACAATCCTTGACATATACAGGTTTTCTTACATGTGCATTTGTCAAAAGTGGGGGAAACTGTGACACCCCCCACAAAAAAAAAAAAAATCAAAAATTTGATCTTGTAGACACTGTAGCTCAAAATGAATTTAAATGATGTAAGAATAAGTGCAATTCTTTGGCTTTACTGTTTCTCAACTGTCCCATCTATCCCCCATTTCCACCCCTCTAATTTACTACATATCCTCTTAAAAACAAGAAAACCATCTAAACTATAGACACAAGCACTGCAAAAACTTCCAGTCAAGCAAATTCCGTGAACAAGCAAAGGCTATTTGGTGATTTTCTCACAAAGCTGTTACAGTCCTCCACAACAAAGATCAAAATATAAAACCTGTAAAACTAACCAGTGGAGTCAAGCACAGTAAAGTCTGAAGAAGAATTAGAGCAAGACAATCACAGATGCCTGCACCGGTATTTCGAACCTGACTGTAACTTTGTTTGAACTTTTGCTACAGCATTACTGACAGTAATGGAGTTCTTCAGTAACAGTGGTTTGATAAAAAAACAAAAAAAACAAAAAAAAAATCAAACCAAAAAAAGCCCCAGTTTTTTGAAAGCTTAAATATTTACTTACAAATATTTTAGCTCATACACAGAAAAGCACAATAAACAACGAAGATTTCAACAAACATCTCTCTAACCGAGCTTTCCATCATTCTTTGAACACATGCACACAAAAAAATCCCACGTGCCAAGCATTCCATCTTCTATGTTTGTCAAATTCACAAAGTTCCATACTTGTACTATATTATTTAAGCATACGGAGACAGAATAGATGAACACTTTGTGCACTAGTGCAATAAGATGCTAAAATTCAGGCGTGCCTCTAAGGCTGCTGATTTACCATACTTTCCTATAGCCATTCTTCACAACATAGAACTAAAGAGGAAACCAATGCAAAAGCTGACCAAAAGCCATGCTTAATAAACCTTCTAAATTTACTACAAAAGAGAGTTTTAAACAACACTAGACTGGAGGGCTGAGCTGCCATTTGGAGAGCTCTTGACAGGCTGGAGAAATATGCTGACAGAAACCTCATGACATTCAACAGAGATGCAGGCTCCTGCACCTGGGGCGGAATAAGCCCATACAGCATTAAAGGTTGGAGGCCAACTGGCTAGAAAACAGCTTTGTACAAAAGGGTCTATGAGTCCTGGTGAAGCAGCCGAGCATTATTTATTACGCAATTTTCATTCTAGATCTTGACCTCTCACTTCACTACAACAGGGAAATGCAGAAAACAAACAACAAGACAGAATCTATACTGATAGATTATTACACACCTTTAAGTTTTCTAGAAAAAGCAGTACCAGGGAAGCAGAGAAAAGGAACAGATAGCCCTTGTCTCAAAACCACAAACTAGCATATCAAAATAGACTGGTTCACTAACACGGACTGACATGCTCTTGCAGAAAAGCACAGGCTGACAAAAACAATCACAGAAGCCTCGACATACTTTGCCGCCTAGAAGTTCCTCGTCCCTATCACCTGGAAACAGGTCTGACAAAAATCAGTTACAACAACGTTCTGTGGTTTCCAAGAAGACCCTCCTCACACACAGAGCTCCTTCGGTGCTTTGGCTGCACTCTCCAGAAGACTAGCACACTTCCATTATTTTCAAGAAGCTGAGTGTTCCCATTCAGAATAAAGATGAAGCTTTAACACAGACAGAAAAGCAAAAGTAAAATTACACTATTGTTGCTCATTGCCTGTCTGAGAGAGGTACAAACGTTGAGCTCTCTGAAGTATGAAGAAGTATTTGTACTTTCAAAATATATGATGTTCCTCTAAAACAGGCTCAGATAAGAAATTTTTAAATCACATTTTATTTCAGTATTGCTGTTCTCCCAATGTCTCAGGAATACTCATGAACCCCAGATACAACCATACACTGTTGTATTCTACAAATTCATCAAGAAATTTTCTTAAGAATATTTTAAGAATACAGGCTTAAACCTGTATTCTTTAAAACCTACTTTTAAACATCAATTTTTATACTCTTCCTGATTGCCATTTCTGAAGACAGATTTTGCATAAATTTGATTTTTTTGTTTGCTTCTGTAATTTACTAAATTCTTTCTGACCTATTTTTGTAAAATTGAAAATTCTAGCCCCTCGTCAAAATAGACACACCTAAAATAACTGCCATCTTGCATTAATTACAATCTGGTATTTCCAGTGAGGAAGAAATGCAAAGAATAGAGTGCATGACAGGCAGATCTTTAGAAAACCCATCAGTCCTACAAAAAAATCTTTACTTTTACATTAGACTGTATTCTATTATTTAGAAATCCTCATGACTGATACACTGGAGCTTAAATTTGTAATTATCTCTCACTGATTACACACTGTAATCACTACCACATTCTACTCATTCAGCTTCTTTCTGGAGATAAAAATTTACTGTTACCAACTTTATCCCCCCCAAAAACACAAAGACAGACACACTTTGTCAAATACAACTCTTAGTGCCTAACAAATATTTTGCTAAGGTTTGTTATAAAAAACCAAGAACCACAAAAACCAAAACATCAAAACCCAACGCACAATTCCTATGCCCTCTGTTGGATTTCATTAAGAAATAGAAGTAGGACAACATCCAAATTCACTGCCTCAAGTTAGAAATATGAGTTTGGTTTGCCATCTATGGAAACTATTTTGCAGCTAGTCAATACCACAAAAATCAATAAACCCAGTAACAGACTTCCTTCCTAGACCTTTGCAAATAGCACCATATTAGCATAAAAAGCAGACAGTAGAAGATTGCAGATAAGCTGCAGTTTTCAACATGACTACATAAACGTTTGAAGAACAATAAACAATACATCTTATTCAAATTAATCGTTTCAATTTGCTCACCAGGAATTACATATGCTCAGGTAATCCTTCTGCTTTCTGGGTTACACAGAAGCGTGCCTCCTCTAATTTGGCTTAAGCCACAAATACTTGAAGAGCGCTCTCCAGCAGCACAATGCCATTCTCTACCTTGGCAATAAACGTCTTCTGTTGAGCTGTAGGAAAGGCATGCCATCTTGCAGGAAGGGCTCCCATTGCACATGTCTTTACAATTAAACTGGTCTTTCTTGAAGCTGCTAAGCAACACATTTTGTTAAATGTCATACCAAGTGCATTCCATGAGATGGAATGTACGTGGTGTCCCTGCAGAAACCACATCCTCCCACTACAGCTGTAGATTTGAATATTCCTTTGTATTCCTTGTTTGGAAAATAAGGACAAAAACATCCAGTTATTTACAAAAGTAACTCTCCATGCACCAAAACAATGGCTTGGTATTTTGTAAAGTTCTTGAAAAGGAAATTTACTCAGTTTCCCAATCTCAAAGGGTAGCAAAACAAACCCAGTGCCAAGCACCATCATATCTCCCCAGGAAAGTCTATGTACCATAAATACATACCAGGACATGTTGGTGATCTATCCCGTGTGTCTGCACATCCTTATATAATACTCAAGACTCCCTAAATGGTACTTTAAAGCCTAAACTATGTTAAAAGCACGCCCATCGGCATTCAAAACTTCACAAGACATTCATTGTCTATAAGCATTTGTAAAGTGCCCATTTTCTAAAACAAAAGCTTAATGCTCTTCCAATAAAGCTTAAACATAGATGTTGTTTAGCAAATCGTTAATTTTTCCTATCTCTGTCAAAGGATTTTTGGCATAGTAACTTCATCTCAAAGCTTACACACAATCCAAGGGAAGTTTTCACAGGAAAAACTACTTAATTTTAATTATACATTGTTTTTATTTAACTGGAGATATTTTAGTTCTGCTCAGTGATGTGACAGAAGTAAAAAGCAAAGGTCAGGTAAGAGGTATTTAAGAAAATTAATGTTAAAAAAAAAAGGTGAAATAAAATTAATTACTTCAGATGGGAAATGTATAAACCAAACTCTTTAAGGACAAGTGTCAAATCTCAAGGAATGTCTAGTCTCTTGGGAGGCCTAAATCTCTAAGATGTGCTCTACTTAATTCTCATCTGCCATGCAGTTCCACTGAATGTGTAATTTTCTAAAGAGCTTAAGTCCAACTAAGCTCCCACTGCTACTGAAAGGAACAGTCCCACCTCCTGTCTTCCCAATGCTTCCTCTGCACCAGCACTGGTGCTTGTGCAGCCATGCAGCAAAGTGAAGAGCAAGTTATTCAGCTGAAATCAGTCTCCCATAGGATGTGTTTTCCAGCTAGATCAAAGAGTGAGCTGGAGCATCAAGCTGCTAAACAAGTGTTCCAGGACTGGTGAGGAAAGGGCTGCAAAGGAAAGATACGGTGGAAACGTTAGCATCCCTTTCATTGACAGCTCATTTTTAGCTTAATTTAAGCCCCTCATGAAATGTATTAGCTTGTCAATTTGTGTTCTTCTCATCCACAGCAATCAGGATAGGACTTCACACCTTTTTCTTCTAATGAAAGTGAAGAAGTTGAATTAATTGGCCTCCAACTCAGCCATGCAGTAATCCAAAGCTCACCAAAATCAGCAAGTTTCAGATTAGACCTTTAATGACTGAGAGTGGTGAAAGCACATAATTTACTTTTCTTGTCCTTTATTTCCACAGGAATGCTCAGAAACATGCTCATGATAATTCCTTTGACTCTTCCACTCCCACACGCTGGATGTAAGCAGCCCACTGTCTGGTGGCAACAACTACTTCAACCAAGCACATAATAACCCTCCTAATAAAAACAGCAATCTAAGAAACAAATTCCTTCCAAGTTTTAAGAGGCAACAAGAAACTTTTCAGGTCACCATTTAAAACTTCTCAGAATACACAATGTATATACCTATGACAGGGTGAGGGGAGTGGACTTGGGAAACGGTACTGAAGAGAAGACCAAAGTACAAAACTACCCAAGGTCAGATGTTTTCAAAAGTCTTGGTTCTTCTCCCCATACATTTTATAACCTGAAAAAGGTAAACAAAGACACCTATTGAAGTAAAGGAAAAAGTGAAGAAGCATTTTTTCATAACATAACTTTGCAAATACATACTGCAGTACCCTTAATGCTTTATTCGTGGTTTTTCTGACTTTAATCACTCTAGCTCTTTGTCTTTCACTTAGGTACTCCTGCAGATGGTATTTTGTTAGCTGTTTGGAATTTGAAAGCTCACAACAGCTATTGTCACAAATTAGAAGCAAAACTAAGGACTTTGTTGAGCAGCTTAATTGTATGCAGGCAGAATACATTTTAGAGACAAATTGAGCATAGAAAACCAGCAAGAATCTGTGTTCAGACTCTATTTAGAATCAAAACTTTGATTAATCCTAGAGAGTTTCTCAACTAAATAAGAAAAACCCAGGAAACGTTAGAACACAAAAGAAACTATCGACTTTAAAATGAATTTTAAAAAAGATAACAGTACTGTTTTCTTTTATAAACATTTGTTATTCCATCAGTCTCAGACTAGCAGAAAGCTGAAAACTGCCTAGCAAGGAGAAAGTTCTCCTCTCTGGACCCAAATCAACAAGCCCAGAAATCAATGGGTAGGTATTAATTTTAGGATTTTACTGAAAGCATTTAAATTCTTTACCCAGAACAGCTACAAAGGTAAGAGACTTTTCTAATCCTGTACCAAAAGACCTGCCATCAACCAGGTACCGGCCACACAGTAAGCTGACAGAAAGCAGCTGCACAGTAAGTTTCCACATAAGACATGGTGTGGGATTTACTACTTAGATCTCCAAACATCAATAGCTGAACTAGTCATTGCACTGCAGTCCACTGCATGTCAGAGTGGAAAAGAAAAGGAATTTGGGGGAACAATTCATCTGATCTATTTTACATGACAACTTTAAGACAGATGAAGTTGCCCCAGAGGTATCTTTCTTCTGCTACCTATAAATGAACCTGAAAGTGACTTTCTAAGGTGTCACCTGTGTTACAGATACCTGCAGTTGGACAAAAAATAAGTCTGTGTATGATTTCTAGCTAACGGCTTCAAGACCATAACAAATACGCAAGACATGCATTAAAGTAGGAAAGAAAAGCCATGGGTGAGCATAAACATCACAGATTTGGTTGAGCTTGCTAACTTTGCCATCACAAAATAACCAAGTCCCTGCAAGACCAAGGGTGGTCTGACAGATGGCATAGCTTTCAGAATAGGGACATTTTGTTTTATATACTTATCCTCTTGGCAGCTGAGATCTCACGGTCCTATCAGGATACAAGGCTTCTGGACACCTCTAGCACAATCTCTCTTATGGGGTAAGAAACCTCGTAAGAACACTAAGAACATGTTTTCAGCATTCTTGGTAAAGACATCTCTAGAAACTATGCACTGTAAAAATGCAGAGCAGTCCTAAAACATAATCTTAGTGAATAAAACTGCATAAGGCATGAAAGATGGTAAAAGGCAGAACCAAAAAGATATTTCTACTAACGTAATATTCAACAATTAAGAAGCACTGTTAAAACTGATCCTACTTAACTCTTCACGAATACTTTCCTTCTTTATGTTAAACAAACTGCAGTAGAATTCAAAAGCAATTAAATGATTTAAGACACCTGCATTTATGAGCTCTAGTGTAAAAATATGTCTCTAAAATTTGTTAATGGATAGAACAAAAGATGAATTTGGAATTAATCACCTCAATTTACATTCTTTTAATGTAACTGTATTATCTGGCTTTATATGTATCTGTACATACGTATACCTGTATTTATAGACATACTATAAATATTTATGCATATAAGGATCCTGCCAATTCTTCTGTTTATTCTCAGACTGTACCGAAAAGATTTATAAGCTAAAATATTAATTACTAAAGGAATTATATTAAATCCATACCTATTGTTCTTCAGTCAAGATCAGCATTCTGTTGAAAACCCTCAACCACACAGTATGTATTCGGATACACATACAACTACGCAACATTCACTGAATACCTGGAAGTTTCTCTCTCATAAAACTTGTATATATAGTACCAAAAAAATCAAAATTAAACATATGAGCAATAAATGGGGAAGTGCTATGGCAGCATATTTTGCAAACAAAATTGTGCTGGGGAAGAGGTTTATAGAAACAGGAACATAGAGATACCGAAGAGAACAACTTTTAGACTAGAGCCTTCAGGATTATATTAGGAATATCCAAGAACATAAAGGAAGCAGACACCATTAGAACTAATCTATGCCAAATCTGAAAACACATTGAAATGGTTAAATTGGCATCACAAGACAGTCTAGTCAAGGACCATTTATTCATTTTCTAAGGCAGGACTGCAGCTTGTGCTAGATCAGCAGGGAGTACAGTAGTCATGTATAGCAGGACTCCAATTTGGAAAGGATTTAAAAAAGGAAGTCATTACACATTGTGTAACTTCCAAATACACATGGGGAGAGTAAACTGAATTATAATTTGACTATTTGATTCTATTTGTAACAAAGTCACCTAGAATACTTAACAGAGTTGGTTCAAACTCCAACGTAAAAAAAAAACCAAAAACAAACAAATAAACAAACAAACAAAAACCCCCAACATTTAGTCACCACACTGAAGGCAAAGATGACTAAAACGTAACTAGTTTGGAATGACATTGTTTCAAATATTATTAATCAAAAAATCTGGCAGTGAGAGGGAGAAGAGGAATCTGAAGGTCGTGAGAGAGAGCGAAAAGAACAAGAAACAAATAGAGACTAACAAATACTCTGCCTGATAAATAAATCTTATCTTATATACCTCTCACTTTCGCTTTATTTTTCCAACAGCGATGCATACAAACATACAATAAGCATGAATAAAAACTGCCTAAAGCTTAGTTAAAAATAGAAAAATACCATTATTTAAAACAGTTCCCCAAATACCTTTCTGTCCCTTATTCCACTTATTGAAGACCTTTAAAAAAATCCAGAGCTATACTGGCAACCACAGGCTTTGCTACAATTTCCACATAGCCTGAAAGCTTAACTCTTTATCAAAATGTTTGGCTACGTTAAAGTATGATATTTTCTCTATGGACAGAAATTACGTTTCCTTTATTAAAATATCCTGTTTTAAAATGCAGAACTCTGACAGCCAAGCTTTCCCAGTTTTAATGCAATCCCTAGCATACTTCACAAGAAGTCAAACTGCAGGAGAAATGCATGTTGAGAATGTAACAACATACAAAAATGAATCTATAACAAGCCTCGGTTTTATGAGCGTACCTACACTAATTTTCAAGATGTTTAGCTTTTCTTGTAGACTCATTTGAGTGACCCGTTATTTAGCATTCCTCATTTTCCATCCATTAAAATTTCATTAATTTTCATTATGAAAACTTCTAACAACCATCAGCACACCCAGCTTAGTTGAAAGGCTATTGTTAAAAGCTCATAAAAAAGCAAAAGGCAGAGACAGTTACTGTGGGTTTACCTCAGAGAACAGAAACAGTTTCTGGAAAAAGTCAAGGTGTGAGATTTCAAGGCAAGATGACAGAATAAAGCCTTTAATTATCATTCAGCAGATCATCTAAGTATGCTGATTTATTAGTGTGCAAGTAAACATCTGATTCTTCAAAGTTTTCCTCTATTTTCCACACAATTTTTGCCTCCTAAATATATATTTGCTAATACTCACTACTTATGGGTAATTTGGTCAAAAACCCATCACAACAGATGACACACATTATGGAAAAACACCATATGCAAGGACGACTCACTGGAGAGAAGGGTGGTGGGATCTCGAAAGTGTAGTTTGACATTCAGTACCTTGCTTACAAGCAAGGTACCACGTTCTCAAACTGCCAACTTTGATTTCTATTTAAAGAGATGAGCACTTCAGCAATCATTTTAGGAGAGCAACAGGCACATCCACAGCTACAGAATTAATGGGAAGAAATGCCATAAACCATCCTTCTGCTTTACACTGCAATGTTTTCCTGTGTGCCTCCTTCTACGCGTACTCTCAGTCAATACTGTTCCAACTTACCGATACCTCTTCCCTCTTCGTTAGACTCTCAGCGTTCTTGTCCTAGAGTGCTACTCGATGCTGGCCACTGAGGTCCAGCACTTCCCAACACAAACCAGACCACTGTTTACACATTCCTACATTTCTTCTGCGTGGCTGCTGAATACAGCATCTCCACCACTTTTTCAGCTGATTACAACTCAGATAACTGAATGGAACTTATGAGGCACACATAATGAGAGTTAATTATATTCACATGATGCAACCGAATTTATGGTCACACAAAATCTCAGCTACCGTAACAATTACACAGACTTAGCAAATCCTCACGCACAAAGCAACAAGTATACCACCGTGACATTAGAAGAGGTAAGACAGGACAAAGATGCACATCAGTACTAATTTAAACCATGGCAAGATGGTTTACCCAAGTCTTCCACATAAAATTAAATGTACTTATACAAAACCAACATACCATCTTTCTACAAAGTTTTAGACTAGGATCTAATTACTTAATAAACATATATGGGTATTACATTCTTCCAAAATAAGTATTTTCTTACTTCGAGTAGTTTAGCTATATAAATCTGGTCCTTTCAACTGTACACGGAAGCCCAACTCTAGTAGATTCAAAATTGTGAACATCAATCTGCCACTTAATTTCATTATTTATCTTAAAAACAAAAGGCCTAAACAAAATGGATAACAAGTCTGAACATTAGACTGCTAAAGAAATTTCACTTCCTAAAAAGCTACTCTCAAGGCCACCAGCTGAATCATCACCAAACAACATTTATATTCGTTAATCAACCCAGACATCAGCTGTAATATTTCAAGATTCTCCCTCCCACAATAACCATGTGGGAAACAGGCCAGTAAACACAACTGCCCACACCTGTAACAGCATATATAGCTAGCGTAGAGACAGTGCAGACGTTTTGTGTCAAATACAAATAATGCAGAGATAAAGTAGAAAAAAATACGTGTGCTAAGTACTAGGAAAAACAATTTTTCTTGTTTTTAACAACTTCATTATTCTCCTATTTATTAAATATTTGTAGGAAAGACTTCATAAACAAGCAAAGCGTTGATACATATGGCATTATTAATGTTCTGGGTTTGTTCTATTACTTTAAGTGCAGAAATTGCAAGCCATTCATATATTTAAGGAATACACACAAAGATACTTAGTTCCAGTCAAACGGATATTTTCTCCAAGTTAAATAAAACTGTTTTCTCTTTCTCCTTTTCAAAACCCTGAAATGTCACACGTAGAGGATTTTACAAAAGTATGGTGCCTATGGTTGCATACTATACTCTCCACACGAAACAATTTGAATGCAATAGAATGGCAGCATATGACATATTGAAAAGCACTGCAAGTAAGAACAGGAGCATCGTGGCCAAATTAACATTCCCAGGATTTGGCCCTGCTTTAAACCACAAAGCAGACATGCTCTAGTTATATCTTGTAATGCTATATTGTTTGTTTTGATCACTACTCTGTTTTTTCCACACCAAGTAATACAGTAATCACAGAAGTAAAGTGGGGACTAATGTTTACTCAATTATAGACCAGTATACAGCTGAGTAATCTCCTAACAATTTTGTGGAAAAGCTCATGTCCAGACATTATATGTTTAGGAACAGGCACTCACGGTCCATCCATATCCTTCCACTAGTTCTTTCTCTTCTCCTGCTATGAACTGCAAAAAGTAAAAATTTCTCTGGCAGCACATAAACACTCCCTTCACTGTTCTAATAGTCCAAACGCATGTATGATTTAAAATATTTCAAACAAGTGTTTTTCTAAAGAAGTTATAGTGTTCATTTGGAAATCTATTATGAAAGTTATCCAGCCTATAAAGTCAATCTATTAAATAATCAATCATCTTAGCTGAAGATACTATTTTCCCAAGCCATTCTGAAGGCACCAGAAGTTAAACATCATTACTTGAAAAGTGCCATTTACATTGCACATGTGAACAAAAGCAATCATTGTCTTGTCCGAATAAGGCTGACTGCAAATACTTTACACGACAACAGGCCCTTTATGGTACTTGCCAAGAGCTTTACCAATGTGAAGTAACAACGAGGTTTTAATGGAACTTCCCTGGAATTTACTGCTTGATTTGTTGGATAGGTCTCCACTGGAAATATTTACTACACTAGCAGCATCTTTGTAAAACCTTACCATTCAAAACATGACTTCTGACAAGACATTTAATGTCTTATTTTCCACAAATCCAGCATGTTTCTTCCCTCACATGTATGGATACAAGTTCTCTAGTTCTATGCTGATGCAAATGTTCTGTCATTTCTACAGACGTGCATGTGTGGGAAGAGGGAGGGTATGTTTGTTTTTAAATACAGTTAAGCACAACTTGTCATACTTCCCAGACTCTAGATTTAGAACAGAAGGGGTTTTGAAAAGTGTTTTATTGGCAGTACGAGTTCCAAGCAATGTATGTATCTGCAGGCAAGTACATCTGTTGCATAGGTGTCTATCTCTGGACTTCTACCAGCTTCCCCTGCAGTTTAACACCAATTTATAGCAGAATTTATAGAGGAAAACAACAAAGATTCCATAAGTAATCCAAGCCAAGCCTCAATTAAGACTTTCAAAACAATAATTACTTGGTGCCAATTATGACAGTTCTCCTTATATGAACATGCTTTAAGAATCCAAGAGCAGCTAGCCAAAGACTGCAAATACTCAGCCTTTATTCACTCCACAGAGAGTCTCTAAAAGCACACATAAACCCAGGTCTCCAGCAGCTTTCTACATTTTTGAATGTTGCCCCTAACACTGTGAGAACAGAGCTTTAGTTTGGAACTAGTTAATTTTGCATTTCTATGCAAAAACACGCTAAAAAGGTTTAAAAGCAGAAATAGGTAAAATGTTTTTAATTGCCATCCTAAATAAACTCTGATGACTAAAATACTGTTCCTTAAGGGTAAACAATAGGAGTTAACCAGCACGTGAACGTTCTCATTGCAAAAAGATTAAAATTCTGTAACAGCTTCAAAATAAAGTTGTTCAAAGACACAGGAGCACTGCAGAATCCAGTTTAAAAAAAAATAAATGTGAAGATTATTCTTTCTGTCAGCATGTATTCAGTTTGCCACTTCCTCTTTCAACATGCATTACAACAGTGTTTTCACAAACTTTTTTTTTGTTTTTAAAAAAGCAAATAAAGTAGATTTACTTTAGATTTTATAGTTAATTTTTTTCTAAAGGAAAACAAACAAACAAACAAAAAACCCCATCCAACAAAAAACCCAACAACAAACCAAGCAATGAAGTAATCTGATTATTGGCAAGCCACAAAACAGGCACATCATATACAAAAGCACATAAATTTCAGGGAAAATATACAGCACAATAAAAAAAAATCCCAATAGAAAACTACATCGCAAAAGAATTAATGCTTTTCACAATGAACCACGCCAAATCTAACTTAATAGAATTATTAAAAATAAGCAGCCACATTATTTAACTGATGTACAAAAAATACTGGTGCCACCATACCCCTCCACATGAAGTATTCAGGAGGCTTAAACCATTCTTGGAATAACCATGCAGTGATGTTGCAGAATCAAACAACAAAAACACGCTTTCCTTTTCCTGATGCAGAGATACCACTGACTTCTAAAGCCAAAATTTCAGAACAATTTTGATTTATGAATTGGAGTATTTTAGAATGTTAATACAATAGAAAAAAATGCCAAGTAACTTAAGCAAATAAAGTTAAAGGTATTTCCATAACTTAAGCTTTTATGGACAGAGACCTTATGTTATCTTTGAAGCTAATCATGCATAGGTAGGTTATTAAAGAATTTTTTTTATTTTAAACATTAATTTGGTGGAGAAAAAATTACATTAAAACAATCCAGCCAAATTTTGCTGCAGATAGAATTTGTGTCACCCTTCCAAATTCTCCATGTTGTTTTTCTGGTATTTGTTAATGTCTTCATCCTAAGTTTGTCCCACCAACCTGATAGCACGAGCAATAGTTCACAAGGCTTAAATTGATGCATTTTAAAAACCAACCAAACAAACCAAATCCTACCATAATTATACTTTGTGTTCAGTGAGACTGGAAAGCCCCTGAAGATTAGTTGAGCTGGCAAAACAAACCGAACCTGCCGCAACAATTCATCTGGCTTATACGCTGTTCCTTGCGGCCATATTTCCTGAGGAATGCTCCAACCCAGATGTATTTCAACTCGGATAAACTCTTCTGGCATTCTGCTCCTGCAGCTCTCTTATGAGTAACGAGACCCCTTATCACATGACAGGTTTGGGAATCAAGACAAACAACTGCAGTGCACAAACGTATCCTCTCACCTGAGAAGCCCACACGCTGGAGGACGCCTCCGTGCCGTGAGGAGGATACGCACTCACAGGCAACAGGCACACGCACGTCCAGGCACATGATGAAGCAATCTCCTGCAGACACCCTCACGCACAAGGAGGAAGCAACAGGCACAGGTCTTCTAGGGCTGACTGAAAGAAACTGTGGCTTGTCCTACTACAAAGGGCAGGCATTTCTGAATTAAACGGCGAGTCATATTTACTATGCACGTTTTTTCCTCCCGTTTACAATATTACTGATCTTCAGTGATAAAATGCAAACTCTATAAAACATTAGCATGACAATATCTTGCATTATTTACAGTACTTTATGTTGCTGTATTCATAGCATATTTCCTCTAGTTTTATTAGTCTTGTATTCCATATAAACAGAAAAACAGGATACACTGTTCTTATGACCACCATCTTCCACACTGAACCCCATTGTTTTAAGATACTGGTCCTGAATGGAAAACAGTTCTAGCATCATATTTTCTTCAATATCCTTGTAATCGATACTAGGCAGACCATTTAAATAAACTTCACCAGGCACAAAATTCTGAATCTAACACAATCCTACTTTGAATTCTCAGGCTTTAAATAATTACAAAAATCATTAACAATTCCATGTTAACTAGGGAAAAAAAGGTCTCAAACTGTTCTTTCTTAGTTATGAAACTAAGCAGCTTGGAGAAAAGATGCATCATTTCAATGCCATTTTTCATCCAAAGTGAGACATTTAGAAGTACATTTAACAGTTGCAAAGTTGGCACCAAAAATGCCCTCTTGTGGCACAGCAGAGCCCTGCAGAACCCTGCCTTCGGTTCTTTCAACTTAAATTTCAAACCAAGAATGTATTACTTAGGGCTTATTTCAAAACTAAAACGAGATAGGAACGTGCATAATAAGCCAACCTAAAACTGCAGACATTGTTCAGAGTTTGAATGAATGCTTGAACCCAGTTTCTCTACGTGGTTCTTTAATTTTCCTTTTTTTTTGAGCGTTTTTGTAAGTAGTGAGAACATCTGGTTTCTCCTGTAAATCTAAGCATAACCAAATTCCTGGCAAAAGCTGTTCTAGGAGCTGAGCGCCATCACTTCGACAGATTCCTGAAAGGGGAATCTTCATGCTGTTTGAAATCTTGTATTAAACAACACGCGTAAAAACAATTTCACTGCAGAAGTATCCACGCACTTCGACATCTCCAACAATAGGTGACAACTTGCAAGGCTGCCTCACTCTCATCCCCACAGACTAATTCTCGGAGGCGTACCACTGTAAGAGGAACACTCAACAACTACCCAGCAGATTTGTTCTCCCATGGACCAAAGCTAGCACGCTCTAAATTTTCCTGTTAACAGAAATGTGACTGTGACAGCCTTGATTCCCTTATTTGAAAGCAGCATCTTTCACACCGGTTTTATTTTTGATGCTTTTTAACTCTTAGTCTGCCAAAATGACATTAGCACAGCAGTTCATTTGCAAGCGAACAAAAAAAATAGTAAGCAGGCCTTTCAACTGCAGCCAGATCTCAACAGGCACTGAAACCCTGATGCCCAGTGAGGCAGGGGAGTCTCCCATCTAGCGTCTACACTCCAGCACAGCTAAGAGCACATTCTTTAACAGATCACTGTTGGTTGCGGTTTCTCTACCGATGGCAATTCGGGCTGCTTGGCAGGCGGCCACGTTATTCATGAGGATAGTCACTAACAGCTTGTTTCCCTCCTCCTGCTCCTCTGTAAACAGTCTGCTGTGAAAGGTGGGACTCTGTTTTTTCAAAACACAGCTCAAGTAGGAAACAATTGTTTGTAAGCACAGGAATACCATATTTCAGCTGCCAGTTAATCTGCAACAACCCCGAGCACAGTCATATTTCACTAACGCGTGCTCACTACAAGCACTCGGACCGCGCTGGTAGCGTTACACACAGCAGGGCCCAACACAACAGATGAGCCAACAGGCGAGTTTGAAAGCGTTACGTCTGAGCAAAAACAACCCACACATTTTGGTCAAACAAGAAATATTCAATCAATATTTTTACCTGAGTGAAACAATTAAAACCAAGAAAAAAAACCACACAACATTTTCATAACCTATTATAAACCCTCAATCAAGCCCAAAATTTCAGTTGAAATACCCAGACAACTTTAGAAAATAACAAAACTTTTTAATTCTTTGAGTATCTGAAACCTCTTTTCATACAGAAACCACCTATGTTTGGTTTATACAAACACATTTTCAAAGTTTTCAACTGAAGTTTCAAGTTCCAAGAATTTTTTTTTAATACTTGTTATAAAAACAATGCCTTTTAACATAAAGTTATCATTTAATCCTTAGTGAAATCACAATGTCATTTCATCTGGAAGAGCACAGGTGTAAACATTAAAAAAAAAAATCCTTCTGACAAGCGTCACTGAGCTTTTTCTCAAAACTCGGTTTGCATGTAGCCGAGATGCAAGTCTTCCTGTGACAAGTCAGATGCACGTACCGTTGGCTTATTAGTATCCCCTATTCTTGTAGCAGTCTGGGCCCCCCAAACGACACCACTTTACCCAATGGTCACTGAAACACACACATCTCTGACACTGAACATATGAGCGGATTCCTTGGGACAAAGCCCTGTTAGCCGTGCTGCAAAGCTACTCAGTTCAGAAACCACACAGGATTATGGCAAGAGAGTTTACCAACCCAGCATGACAACACAGGAGATCACCGGGATTTGAGGTACTTTTTACCATTCTGCTCATGCAGCATCTCCAGTAAAGATTCTCAAAGAGGAAAGAATCAAGAATCATTAAGCTGCATCCTTCCAGGTGTAACAGTCCAACAGCCCTTTTCTTTCTAACTACAACCAAGTTTTTCATCCCTTTTGAAACCAATAAATCAGTATTTCCTTTCAGAGTTATCCTAGCTTGTGTCTATCTTCTACATCCTGGTCTTGCTACCTAAAAGGAAAAGTTAACTATCACACACTGAGTAAAACCAAGCCATATGAAGACCTACAAAACCAGTTATCTGGTCAAGATCCCAACCTATCAAAGCTGCTGTTTTTCATACGTCATTCTCCTCCACTGCCTGCAGAATATAAGAAAAACATATATGGGTGTGTACGCACCCATATAAAAGGAGTAGGGCTGGGGAAGAAGAGATAAAGAAATCACTATGTTTCCTTATTACCTGAGAACAGCTATTAAGCCACACCTAAGACTGGAAGAGAGAAGGCTCCAATCAGTAGTATGCAGGCTTGCGAGGCTTCCTCTTCAACCAGCCTTCCCCCGGCGTATCCGAACAAAAATTCCTCTCTCCATAATTTAGCCCCGATCGCTAACCTGAGTGCTGTCCCGGGATGTCTGTAGCTCCCTTAGTCTGGCTCTTTGTCTTCTCATCCCGGAAGGAAATTCTCAGTTTCTGTACCCACCCATCTTGACTCAGCAAGTCTCCTCTCTAGAGCACCAGCCTACCCATCCAGGCAGAGAACACCATTTCCCAACCCCTACAGGAAATAACTCCTCATAATCCTTGAGCAGCTGAATGCTAAGAAGGACTATCATTTCACTTCAGTGTTGCATGTTTAAACAAATGGTATTGATTACAGAGGTCACAAGCATCTCTGTTTTCTTGAAACCAGGAGCACTTTCCCATCAGTTACAGTATCTACACCATCTCTAGTACCAATTGTGCGAAGAATGCAAGTACTCAGCTGTCTGTTGTAGGTCCCTTAGTTGTTTGCAGCTACTCTCAGCAATTAAGACAACATACCATACAGGATATCCTTATACAAGTCAACTTCAAGAAGGCAGCTGTGACATTTAAGATAAGCTTCTTTAGCAGGCAATCTAAGGAGAAGCCTATACTTACAGAAAAAAAATCCCACCACATTATTAAGTACATACTAAGCAGTAGCAAATTTGACTGAGTTGGTCTGCCTTTCTTCCAAGCAATCAAACCGTTGCTTTCCAAAACAGAACATCTCCAAAAACCGTTCTTATTACAATCTTTTTTACAGTTTATTTCCAGAGAAGCATTACCTAACTATAAACCTGTTTTTCATGCCCTGTAGAAACTGCTTTCAACACTGGGGGCAGGGGGAGGTATCAACCTAAGAGCTAGAAAGCTTTAAAGGACTTTCCTCTTCTGTCGTATTTCAGATTAAGTACAAAGTCCTTCCTCTAGTTGTTAGACCTGTTGACAAGAAAGTGGCCATCCTCATGATTAGCCACCTTAGAAATAAAAAAAAAAAAACACAACTAAAAGCTTCACTGTAAGAGTTACCCTAGTCTATCTGAATAGGGTATTATTGAAGAGTCTTTACCCCAATCAATGGTAAAGGTCCACACTCTAATAAAAAGAAGGAAAATTAACAGAACATCATCTACAAGCTAAAAGTTCACTGTAAATCTCTGACTGACCTTTTAACCACTAAAATGGCACAAATTCCAGGAAAGACTTACGACAGAATTGCTCCCACAGTTTTCCAAAGCTTTTGAAAGAGATACACATTTTTTTTCCTGTCTTGAAAAAAAATACCCAGTACAGAACTATTTCCTCAAAGCCATTTGTCTCAATAAGTAGCATATTTATAATGTTGTCTTATGAAGACAGCAAGTGCTCACCTCTCAGAAGATTTATTTATCAAGCATGAGATAAAAAGAAAGCTTTGACTAGACAGTCTTTGACCTGCTTGAGCTTCAAGAATACTTTTCGCAGGGGAAGGGGAGAAGTTGTAAGCTACATCATTATAAATGTGTTTTAACAGAAATGCATTTTGACACAAACTGATTTGGTAGAGGGAATAACTTCATCGTGCAAATCTTCCAAGATTAGACCTCTGCATCTTTCTTAAAGAATGAAAACCATTATAAAAGCAATTGCTATCTTAGATGGAATGACACCAAGAAAAAATTTCACCTAATATTGATTTTTTTTTTTTTTTTTTTTTTACATATAGCATTTAAAATTCTATGGGTTTGTGTTTGGTTTTTTCCTAATAGCAGATGAAGTGTAAAGGCTTGCTTTTAAGACCTTGCTTCTAGGAAGGTTGTTTTTTCTTACAATAATCCATTCCTACATGGCAGATTGAGAAGCTTCCTGAACATTTTTCATAGCTTTTGAACTAGAGCTGAACCTAAAGAAAGCCACAACACAACTGAGAAACAAGCACTCTGCCTTCTAATCAGCTGAAAACATAAGGGCTTTCCCAACGGTACTGCTCCGCTCCTCATTCTGCATGTGGGCACTCTTCACAGACCATAACACTCTGAATTCGTACCTACTGACCTCCCTGGTAGACAAGTCTTACACTGTAATTTAGCATTTTCACTACAAACTTCACTAGCCAAAATAAATGGCATGTCAAAGCATGGAAGCTGCTGAGCCAAATAAAACACAAAAATTAATAATACAGTATAATTTTTAATATATTTGCAGGGTCAATAATCCCAGATTTCTGTACTACTGCAGAACCAAAAAACCTTGTGACTTAAGAACTTCATCAAAGCAATCGAACATATAGTCATGGTCAATTTATTTTATATTTTCACCTACATGTTATAGAAGTGCCGAAATTCACCAAGAACAGCATTCTCAGCATGTTTCCCTAATTAAGTTTTACCCAAAACCATTATATATACAGACCTCATAACAGGTAAAAAACATGTTCATTATCATTAATGGAATTCCTGAAAGATGAGATGAAAGGAAAAAAAGTTAATTTACCATTCTGGGGAAAAGAAAAATTATTGATGCTGAACTTTATTCTTAAACCGACTCCGTCTGCATTTGGAATAATGACAGTTCATTCAGCTCATTAATAGAATTTCTTATTGTGCTTCTAATCATAGAAATCTTAAAAATTTAACAGATATAAACCCTCTGCAATTTTCTAAAGGAAACAAACACAACATTCAGCAACAAGCCATTACCTACAAAATCTCACTTTTTTCCTATTCCCACCCAAAAAAAAAAAAGTAACAGGCCTATCTACAGTGTACCTCATCATAGTTAAAGAAACCACTCAGAAAATAGCTATATGACAGCCTGAATGTAAAATTTTAAGTCTTCTCATCTCCCTACACAAAGAAAATTCCCATCTGTCCATCAATAATCCAAAAAGTCTCGTAGCCTTACTACTCACATTACGTAAAAACACAATTTGCAGCTACTTCTTTTAAGATTTCAGGCAACGCTTAATCAGACTTCCACAAACCACAGTTTACTTGAGCTTCTGTTGTCTGCCTACCACAGTGACACAAAACAGCACACTGGTAATCAGACAGCCCTCAAATTGCTAGCTGTAGTTCTCCTATTAGATCCTTCAAGGAAGATGAGCTGTAAAAACTTGAACTCCTGTAGTTCCCTTCTCTGACTGCTACTTTTCTCTTAAGGGAGGAGAAAAGTCACATTACCCATACACAAAAGCTTCAATTTTCCTCCTCGTTTTCTCTCTTTAGTCCATCTTATTTATCAGTATCATTTAATAGTTTATTTGCAACTAGTTTAAACCAATGCTTTCCAACCCTCCCACATCACTAAATTTTACATCCTGTCCAGTGCTCACTCAAGAATTTACTCTCCCCAGAGACGGCTGACATATATAGCTCCATCGTTCACTTCTCGAGCCTTGCCTGCCTGTCTTTTCTTGCAGCTTTCCAAGCACCTCATCACCCAGCTACCCCTACACTACCAGAACCACAAGTTTGACCAGTGAAAGGACAAGCATTTCAGGCATGATAGCTGACCATTGCATCTGGTCAACGAGAAAAATAAACCATGAGTTTCCTTATAAGCAACGCTGATGCAGCAAAAGCTGCAGAAAGAGGATATAGATTTGTGGGGGGCTACTTTAAATCCCCCAGAAACTGCATTTGAAACAGTCCAACACAAACACTGCTTCTGGCCTTTTCAAGCCCACACTGCTCACTGTTCCAAATGCTTCATCTCTTTCCTAATTTGTGAACATACAGACATATCCAAAAATCCATGTCAAAAGGCTTCCAATTTGCTAACCTACATTTCCAAAATTACTTCCCATCTTTCCTTGTCTTCTGCTAACCTTCATTATCTTATTCTTGCAAACTCAGTTTAAACTGTTTTCACAAACTTCTAATGTTTAGGGCATGTTTTTTACTATCATTACTAGAACTGGAACCACGACAGCAGATTCTGCCTGCCGAGGATGAGCAGCCAGCTACCCACAGACTAGCTGCTGGGCCTGGCACATAGCACACCCTGCCCCTTGGTCCCCCAGTGTCAACTGGTGTGCAGCACTGGTGTGCGCAAAGGACAGCAAGTCCCCTGGGAACCACCAGTTCAGACACCGCCACTGCAGATCAGCTACCGTTCGACTCTGCAGCCACGCCAAGGGAAAGTCACAGCTGAGACCCCATCTTCTGCATCCAGCGAAGGGCAGCAAAGCTGCTGAAGGGTCTAGAGCACAAGTCCTGTGAGGAGCAGCTGAGGGAACTGGGGTCGTGAGGAGGCTGAGGGGAGACCTTCTTACTCTCTGTAACTACCTGAAAGGAGGCTGTAACAAGGTGGGGCTTGTCTCCCAAGTAACAAGCAATAGGACAAGAGGAAAAGGCCTCAAATTGCACCAGGAGAGGTTTAGATTGGATATTAGGAAAAATGTCTTCACCAAAAGGGTTGTCAAGCATTGGAACAGGCTGCCCAGGGAAGTGGTGGCACCTAGAGACATGGTTTAGTGGTGGACTTGGCAGTGCTGGGTTAACATATGGACTCGCTGTTAAGGGTCTTTTCCAACCTAAATGATTCTATGATTCCTTACTGTAATCAGTATACAAGAGTGACTGTTCCCTTGCAGGGCAGAAGTCCATCAAGTACAAGGGTTATGTAAATCTCATATAAAACTTGAAGACATTTCTACCAAAATTCTCTGGATCACCTGGCAAAACCAGCAATACTGTTGCAGTATTTCAGATTGCTCAGTATGGGAGAGGGAAACTCCCCAAGTTTAAAAATCCATATTATTTTTAAATCTCTAAGCAAGGACTATTCTGCATCAATATGACAGCTCCCGCATAGCAAATATTGGGTATTCCGTTTGAATGCCTTAATTGGGTATTTTCATATCTTGTGTTTAATTTTGACACTGGATGTTCTGGGTTAGTAATGTTTATTTCAGGAATAACTGCAATTTATGTTTCTACCTGTGCTGCTTTTTTTTAATCCTTCAACTGCAGTAACAATACATAAGCAAAACCTGAACTTCATGCCCAACCATCATATACTGAATGGCCAGCAATCACACACCACACATGGAAATATACTGAAAGTCATAAAAGCGAATGCAGTTTACTTCTTTGTCAGAGAACATTGTCACAGACCTCAGTAATTTCAACTTTCCTTCCTCTGTTCTGTTTTTTTAGTATTTCCTTAGACAATTCAGCACTCTCCAAAGGCATGGAAATGCAACTCTCAAGACAGACTCATTATCTGGAGATTTAGCTGTGCACCTTCTCAAACAAGTGGGCAGTTAAGAGGAGAAAAACCAGCCAGTGACACTGAAGAGTATCTGTTACACTGATGCTAACACCTTGACAAAGATTTATCACTTCACATTTTAACTGAAAGGACTAAATACGCTGTTAAATGAGTATATCAAAGCCCAACTAGATACCTGTAACCTGTTTATTAAAAGAATTTCATATAATGATTTTGCACGAGACAAGGAAAAACAAGTCATTGACTTTTTTTTTTTTTTTAAATATGAATGAGCTCAAACTGCAACTCACCACACAGCTGACTGGAAGAGCAAAAGGAAAGAGATCTGGCTATTTAAAATCGAATACTGGGTGGAGTAACATGCACAGTGATGAAGGAGTAAATCTTACCACTTCTGAAATAGTTTTAGGTATTCAAGTATTTCTGTGCTAAAAAAGTAAAGCACAAAAGTAGCATTAAAGAACATCATCAATCTATGATTTGCAAGGCACGAAATAAAAATATTTTCTCAAGCCACTTGACAGTAACATTGTCTCAACTGGAAGGCAAGCAACAACTTTACACTTATAAAAACGCCATGTTCACAAATTACTCTCTTTAAATAAAAAATTAAAAAATGAGGGCTGATATCCTGAGATGGTAACAAAAAATATCAAGTGTTTGATAACTGCCATCTAAGAAAACCAGGTTTTGCCATTTTGCAGCTAACTTTTATTAATTTAATTTTAATTAAGTCCAGGCAATTCAACATATAAAGAAAATATTATTAATGCTGCTTTACCAACCAGTGACAATTACATAGTGAATCACACCCGTTAGCATAGTTCTGTCTGCAGGTATGCTTAAAATTCTGCTGAAATAGAGCTAACAGATTTATTATTCTAAGTATTAGGGTAAGTCACACTTCTTTTCCTGTGATCCAAGTCGACTTTGAACTCAAGCACTAAGAGGTTAACCTGCAGAGCACACATTTAAAACACCTAAAAATCAGCTTAAAAAAAAAAAAATTACATTTGCCTTTTGCCCTCTGATTTACACTGCTTGATAAACAAACAGTGCCTCTAGTTTTTCATTCCTCTCCATTATATTAATACCAATATCCTAAGTTAATCAAAATGAGTCCTTCTTCTGCCTAGAAAAGGGACAGAGAAAACTGCAAAAAGCAAAGAACCGAGTAAACATGAAAGTTAAGTCAAAGTTGCTGCTCAAGCATTTTGCTAGTTTGAAGACGACTCTGAAACTATGACATTTTGAAAGAAATATGCAGCTTGCAAAAAGCCAGGTTTTTTCAGATGAAATAAAGTAGAAGATTAACAGCAGCTTTTCTGCTTAGTCATATTTGACAATCACAGCCTATACAGAACTCCCAGAAAAAAAAAAAAAAAAATCACTTGCATGTTGCAGGATCAACATGTATTTCCAAAATGCTCAGTACTCTGCTCTTGGGTCAGGATATTTGGCCTCTAGGAAGTAAATAAAAATATAATAAAAGCCCTCACTTGACAACGAATTGTAAATAAAATCCAGTATTATTGAAATGCTTCCTTTCAGCAGCATATCCAAATCTTTAAAAGTTTTGGTGGTTTTGGTTGTACTTTTTATTAAACTGAAGTCAAAAACTTTAAAGATAAGGATAAGCAATATGGAAAACAAGGGTTTAAACAGAAAACTAGCAGAAAAGCATATACTTATTACGTATTGGTAACAAGCTTTTGTACCTGTCTAGACAAGTCAGTGACATTCTTGCCAAGAACTGCATGGCAGACAATCAAAAAGAAAAGGGTTGGGCGCTTAACCAGATTCTTCTTGGATTTTAACATCTTTAATTACAAATCTGTTTTTTAAATTCAAAGTTCTGCTTCTAAGGACAATATCTAAGAGTAGACCTTGTAAAACTGTCTAATAATGCTACAGGAAAAGACAATTAAGCTACAAATAAAATGAGGTTTTAGCCCCATCCTTTACCGTTATCCAAGCCAAGGTCATAAAAAAAAAAAATTAAGAAGCACATCTAGGAGGCAAAGACAAAACAAATTAGATTTAACAGTATATTAGAATGTACAGTTATACCAGACAGCATCGGATGTGATATTAAGTGTGACACCACATTATTGAAGTTGGTCTTTGCAGGGATACAACACCGAAGCAGTACAATTAATCTGTATGAATGAAATGTAAATATTTGAGATGACGGCAAACTTTGTTCAGTACTGAGGCAAAACCTCATTTTAGTAGAATTCATCTGCAGCAAACGGAATGACGAGAAAATGCAGAGCATAGAATCGAGGAGAAACACGTGCAACCATGTACTTCACAGACACGCTTCTCTCTTCACTGAAGCACTTGCTAAGATTGTTTAGAATTGCCAAACTCACCTGGAAAAGATGCTTGGTTTTGTTTCCTCCATCGTAAAATACAGAAACATCCTGCATGATTTATTTGCCTGCAGACAGGTAATCCTTTTAACTAAGTCCAGTTGCTAGAGAGTTTAACAGCTACTGATAGACTGAAGAAGCAACCTTCTTCAGCAAAACATGTAATATTAATATCAAGATTCTGCTGTCACAAATATTTCTCTCTTTGCTGGTAGTTAATAAGTAACAAATAAAACAAAATTAGAAGTGTTGAATAGATTACCTATTTCCTCATCTGATGTGGTAGACACATTGCATACTTCTAAAAGCAGCCCGAAATGTAACACAAGATTATGAAAACTAATTTTAAGACCATAGCAATACCTACCCGGCACAACTGTATTTATTTTTAATCTTTACATTTTAGACAGACTTCCAGAAATACTGAAACCCTCACTGCAGTATGCAGCTTCCCAAAACATACATGTATGTTCACCTGCACACAAATTCAGTGAATGCAGAAGTGGACACTACTTCAAGAAACAGGCTGAATGAATGAAGTTTTTCTGACCAATTCACATTAAAGAAGCTAGAATGTGTACTGAACAAAATGTGGATGCTGGCAGCTCTGGGGAAACAGTTCATGCCCTTGTTTCTGAGCTACGACACAAGTAAGCTGTATAACCCCAACCAGAACAAAAGAATGTTCCTCTGTTTCCCAGACAACTCTGATTTTCAGAAGTGTTTAACACCCAAAACAACATCTCAAGTTAGTGGGAACTGTGCTTCAAGTGTATGTTATCCTTGCTGGCCTCCTCAGGTAGTCAAAATTCAGTTTTCCAACACGTGTGTACTTTGGAAGAAAGGCAAATAAGGATTGTCAAACCAAGCTAAGTACTTTCTGGTGCAGCCTTACTCTAAAAACAAACAAAACCCAGCACCTCCCTTTGTACACTCCTCCCTCCCCCAAGGAATGCACACAATGCTCCTCTTCATTCATACACATCGCTGAATCAAACCGCACATGGCATTTTCCTTACGCACAGTTCCAAGCTTGTTCTTCCAGAGGGCACTCTGCAATTCCGGCAGCACGAACGCACCCTTCTCACGCTTTCTGGGAGCTAAACTACAAAGCACTTCTTTTGCTGTCTGCAATCGCCAGCAACCTCTGCCTGCGCACAGATCTTTCAGCATTTGCTTCACTCTTTAACGAGTAATCTCTCATTTTAACTGTCATCAAGAAAAGGACACTTAACTGTTTCCCCAACTTGAATGAAGCATAGCTACTGTATCTACCCAGCAGGTCCAATATTCCCAGCTCAGGTCTCTTCACAATCCAAGAGAACAAAACTATTAAGCAGGCTGGCTGAGCAAGCCCAGAGCTGGAGAACAAAGGACAAGAGGAAAGATAGCAAAAACTCGTACAAGCAACACAGTTTACTTTTACTGTGTACAGCTCTTCCTTCCCATTGCCCAAATGGAACACTTTCTTACAAGAAATTAAAAAATAACAATAAAGAGCCCCAACACGGCTGGCAGCGCCTCTCTCGCCGCCTCTTCTCCTGCCAGCGGGCCGGCAGAGGCCGCTCAAGACCGCCGATCGCCTCCGCAGCGCTGCGCGACGGGACCGCTTCCCGGCCCCGTTTCAACACAAAAGCCAGTTCTGGCAGTTTTCTTCCACTTCTCCATTTCATAGCTGCTTTTCCACCCGTACAAATTACCTCAATGAAGCCTAGTCCCCTCCAGGGCAACTCCTGATCGAATTCTAGTACCTAGTCATAACCTACAGGCTGCTGCATGTGGTGCCTCTCAAGACTCATCTCAACTAGAGCCTTACCCATCGCTGTGCAACCAGTCCAGGTTTCTTTCTGTGACATTTTACAGCACACAAAGTCCTTTAATTTTGCCAGAGACTATCCTTAAACTTGCTAGTGAGGTGTAAACGTCTTCACTTTTGGTTGGTGAAGTTCTCATGGTTCCAGCTACATTATTTTTTTATCCCACTTCAGGAACTCCACACAACTCAAACCGGTTGTGCACAGCGATGACCGAGCAAAGTACTTCATAGGCCAGCTCCTCACAGGTGGATTTCCTATCGGTATTTACTTGTACACTAATTGAGAACTTTTCTCTAAGCACGGGTTCAAGAACCACAAAGAACATAATCTACATTGAAGATCTCATTATGAGGGGCACCACTACTGCTTACAGTGATGTGCTCCAGTATCTCTTGCCTCTACAGCAATAACCACCACAGAAAACAGCAAGAAAAAAAAAAACAACACCGCAATAATTGTATTTACAGCAGGCCATGAAACACATGCAGTAAGTAGTGCTTTAGCCCACCTAAACAGCCACTAAAAATAAACAGACTTCAGCATCCTACTAGGAGCAGGGAAGACATGAATTTTTGCAGGGCAGAAGAAACATGTTGATTAAATTTATTAATGAGATTATAAAACTATCTTCTCAGATAATCAAAAGGACTGAACTCAATAATCCAGGTAGTCTCTCCCCCTTTGGGCTTCTGTGATTAAATAATCATTAATTGGGTATCGTCTATAGCCCACACCGGGTGAATCTCAGCTCTTGTATGGTTTTCAGTGACATAGTATCTGAACGTACGCATTTGGCACAGCAGAACCGAAGCTACAAAGGCAGACTTCAATTTGATGGTTTTGCTTTTACTGTTTCCAAATACTTGAAATATACCATGCGTATTTCCTACACACAGTACAAGCTAAAAAAAAGAATTAAAGAGTAACACTTACAAACAGTTACAGACTATTGCTATAAACAATGGCAATTTCAGAAAAAGTTTTGTTTCTTGTACATCCACTGTTACCCAAAGAGACCAAGTAGGACTAAAAACTGATTTCAGAAATAAATAAATAATGGGTTAACTTCAGATATCCAAGTGCTGATTTCCACTTCTTTGTTCTTAATTTTAGGCTACAATTCGAATGTAGTATTACCTTTGAGATGTGCAATATTATTGCAGCATTCTAAAACAACCTCTACAGCAGCAGTACACTTTTCTCAACATACTTTAATACAAGCCAGTTAGGTATCTAATACTGGAAGAATGGATCCTTTCACATAAATATTCATCTCGATCTTTCAAAGCTGTGAGAAGGTAACAAAAAAAAAAAAAAAAAACCAACAAAACATTGCAGGCTTTCAAAGCTTTCCAACTTCCCTAAGTCTTTCGGATGATCAGAAAAAGATAGTAAGCAAACAGAAACAAAAGCCTGAACCATAATGCATACACACAGTGGTTTTCCATCAGTCACTGTTTTCCCTGCATGTCACATCTCCTTCCCCAAAAAGGGTGGCTGCCAACCACACTCACCACTTCACATCAGCAAGCCAGCTACCAGAAACAAACCAGTGCGAGCATTGTCAAATCCTCATTCAATTCCACATAAGCTCAGCAACAACATCCTTTCCGCAGCAACTCTAACATAAAGTAGTTGCCCAACAAAGACAACATATTTCAAAAACATCAGCAGAGAAAACAAACAAACAACAAAAAAAGATAGCGCAAGCTGTCCTCGGCACTGAAGTCAGAAAACGCAACATCCATACTTTCAGACAAAGAAACACCCAGTCCTATGATTACGCCTAAATCAATATTCCTCTTAAAACAGATCGAAGGTTGGCATACCAAGCAAACTGAATGCTCCATTTTTTGGTTTTTAAAAAAAAAATTACTGTTTTTGCACATTTTTGTCACTCAAAGAAAAGAGGAAGTCACATCGATGAAAAAAGTCTAACAAAGCAACGGTGACCAAATTGCAGCCTTTCATAACTGGTATCTATACTGAGCGTAGCTGATTATGCCATGTATTTATTTGACTAAGAGTAACCAAGATACTGAGGCTACATATGAGGACAGATATAAAAGTGTAGAAAAAGTTATCCCATCTTCTCCTTAGGACAAGCTATTTAAGTTGCAAATAAGCCGCAAAAGAAACAGCAAGATTTTACCAAAACTACTAATTGGAGATCCAGAAAAATCAGTTTATACATCATTTATTTAATGTTTTATTTAGTGAGTTTAGGATCCAAGGCAGGACTGCACTAATAGGGTTTGCCACTATGAAGAAAACCTGAAGAATAATCAGAACAGAGAAAATCATTCAGGAGGACATGGATGTGCATAAACAGGAAGAACTAGAATGTAGCTTCATACATGGCTTCCTAACATAAATTACAGTCTTAAAAGTTAAAGCAGTAAAGAAAGTTCTGGGTGTATCAGTCAATTGGCAGCATTTGCATGTGCTCAGTGTGGGTGTCTTCCCCAAATAGGCAAAAAAACCTAAAATGAAGCAAGCTGAGGAATTTTTAAAGCCAAGAAAGCACTTTTGATGTTTAAGAGTCTCACAAAAGCTTATTCCAGCATATGACTATGTTCACCCACGTGCAACAAAGATGGCTTCATATTGCAAGAAGTGCAGAGAAGAACTACAGGATAATCAGATGGAGAGCCCTTTTTGAGGGACTGGACAAAGAACCCACTGATTTAGTTGAGCAAAACAAGATTAAGAGGGGATGTGATTTCAGACAAACATCTTGAGTAAGTAACCAAGGGAAAACAGTCCCCGTTCAACTACAGGACAGCTGCTTAACTATAGAACAGCACAAAAAAAGGTTATAAACCAGTGCACGTTGATTTGGAAAGCTTCTATCCACAGAAGTGGAGTTCTGGAAATTTTCAAACTCCCGGTACACAGAAAGGGGAGAAAAGCTTACCTGGTTTTGATATTAAGCTTGACCAGTTTATAAACCTTCCCGTTACTGTATGGTGTTTCAAGGTTGTCCACAGCATTGAAGGAAGTAATAAAGACACGGAAGTAAATGGACATAGGATTAATTTTTTAAGTCAAAGACAGCTCACATCCAATACTTTATCTAATATTTTGATTACTGCTGTACCAGAAATCAGTTATGTAAGTGCAGTTAGCCTATATACATTTAAATAAAATGTTTGATACTGTTTCCCACATGAAATTATTCAAAATAGAAAGAATACTTAGTAATACCTTCATTTCGTTAAAGAAATAATTCTTAAATAATATTTAAAATAGAAATAAGACTGACAAGACACATAAAGAAACTGACCAAAGATGAGAAACTACACTAGGTTGTACTAATAGTGGAAATTACCATATGAGAGAGGGGTTACTTGTAGCATTCCTCTTGACACCCTTCAATAAATTAGTAGCCAAAGAGTGACAACGTGCTCATGAAATTTCTGTGGATGACACTAGACTGGAAACTACCACCAGTATAAAAAGGACTGGGTAGTTACACGGGAGAGCTCACAGGTTTTGTGAGCGGGAATGCCAGAAAATGGAATGTAGCAGTACAACATGTGAAATCATGCGTTTAGGGACCAGTAACCTTTTCTGTAAGCTGAGAACTCATCACGTGGAAGCAACATAGAAGGAATGAACAGAGTAGGAGGTATGTGAGTCCTAAGGATGCTGATGTTTACAGGAGCACAAGGGGAGCTCAATTTGTGCATGGAAGAAAAACAGAGAAATTCCACTTGGCTCAGGAAGCCTCTGAGCTGAAAACAGGGAGGCTAGAGCAATACTGGGGGAAGTATCACTGCTGAAAAGAATACTGTATCAGGCGATTCTTTGGTGTGACGCAGTGCAGCTGAACAGATTTATGTCAAAATTGCTACTGCTCCTTGCAAAACTTTGCTTGGCTAAAGAGGGTCGAGTTTATCCAATTGCTCTGTGAAATACACACTCCATTGCGTATTTCATTTCCTGCAGCGAATCCCATTCAAGCTAAAGAACAAGCTATAACAATGCACTACACACAACTATAATTTAACGGACCAGAAATTAAAAGATTTGTAATTGCCTGACAAACAAGACATGTGAATGGTCTTCCAAACAGAGCAGCTGCGAAAGGGGATCTAAGCTGTTCTAAAATTGCACCAGTAAGCTTCTGGAAAGGACAGGAAAAACAAATAGATGTATTCCTACAAAGGAGAAAGCCATTTGTGTTGATGTATCTGTGTAAAGGACCTGTTTACACTACTGACTGTACAGTTATCATATTTTAAAGTTCCACCAGTCACGACATAACCAGAAGAACTTTGATTCCTTTCTTTCAACACACTGGCAACAGTTAAAGGGTGGCTGCTGTAAGCTGTATTCAGCTGCTCTCCAACGCCTTGCTGCTATATTCCGTTCCTGAGTTGTGGGCTAAACTAACTGCCCAGTCCGGCACCATAAGGAATTCTCTGGCTTGGCCAAAGAGAAACTGACAGGCTGTTTCCCCCTTTGCAGGGAAAAAAGGGCATTTTAAGATCATCTGGAATTTTATTTAACAAACATCCTACCGTGTGAGGTATTTATGATCCTTTAGTCAGCCCCTCCTTCTCCTGGCCCAGTATCATTCTGAAGTTTGATCTTTACTAAAGATCTCAAGTTTGTCAAAGGTTTTGGGGTACGCTCTGCAGGCGTTTCAAAACTAGACATCTGTGACAGAGCTGTCAGCAGTTACAGAGGACTGGACTTAATGACCTGGCTTAACCATTCCAGTCTAGCACTGAAACAATAAGGTAGCCCGAGTATTTTCCAATCCTTTTCTTTTAGTTTCATTGAATTTGTCACACATTCAGATTTCCAAAGGAAAATGCAAAGACATCATAAGCGACACACAACTATATCCAGGGTGTACTAGAGTTTCACTGATTTGATTAAATCTCTACTTTTACATCAGTGTTTACATTTGTAAAAGCCTTATATGTGTAAGGTTTAAAAGAAGCTGTCTTGATTATCCTATTGTACTGCAACATGCTTGCACCTCATAGAATAAAAGTGCCTTAACAGGCAGCACATCTCAAGTATTTAGCTACTCTCTGAACAAGATACACTACATAAAGATAGGACAGCCACCACCCGCCCAGGCAAAGCAAGTTCATCGGATCAGCCCCGTCTCTGGGAAGAAAAGCTGAAAGCCTTTCGCTTGCAAAACTTCCCAGTGCTGCATCCACGGCCACGAGCCATTTAAAATAAAAAAAAAAAAAAAAAAACAACCATCCACCTTCAACCATGACCGGCGCTCAGCAATGCAACGCTCCACCTGCCACAAACCGCGCTTTAAATACCAGGAAGGGACACACACACACACACACACACACACACACGCGCACACACACAACAAAAACGGGAGAGCCGCCTCCGGGGAAACCTGTTGCCGGCCGCCGAGAGAGCGGGCAGGCGGGGAGGATCTCCGCATCCCGCCGCGCCCGGCAGCCAACTTTCCCCATCCGGCGCCGAAACCGCACACCTCGTTGTCACTTTCCCTCGCCCTGATCACTAATTAAATCCGCGGACGTGCCGGGTTGGGAGGGGGCGGGGGCGGTAGGACGAGGTGAAGCGGCCCAGCGCCCCCTCACTCCCCGCTCCCGCCTGAGGCGTCCCCGCGGGCGGGCGGGGCGGGCCGCGCCGGGCCGGGGCCGCGCCACCAACGCGCCCCCCCCCCCCCGCAACGGCGGCGCGGGCAGGGCAGTACTCACTCGATGAAGTAGCTGGCGCCCTCCTCCGAGAACCCCTCCTCCCATCCGCGGGGCAGGTCTGCAAGGGAGGGGGAAAGAAAGGGAGAAAGAAAGCGGGGAAGGAGGGGTGAGAACTTCGCCCGCGGCCCCGGGATGCCTCAAAAGCCGCGAAGCAGGGGGGGCGAGGAAAGGGCGAGGAGGGGGAGCGGAGCGGCCGTTAGCGGTGCCCGGCGCGGGGGCAGGGCGGGGGCAGCCTCCCCGCCGCCCCCGGGCACCCACCTGAGCGGATCATGTGGCCGGAGTTGACGGGCTCCCCGGTGCGAGGATGCAGCCAAGTGGTGGTGCGGGTCAGGTCGCTGGGAGGGAGAAGCGGAAAACATGCACCTGTTAGTGACTGCGTGCGGCCGCCCGGGAGGAGGGACGGAGGGAGGGAGGGAGGGAGGCGGGCGGGCACCGGCGGGAGCGGGGCCGCCCTCCACCCCCGCACCCCTTCCCGCGGCGCCCCCGCCCGCCGGCGCCCCCTTACTCGATGAAGAAGACTCGCCCGTCCTTGCAGACGCCGTAGGACCAGTGCTCAGGTAGAGTGTCCCGCCCCACCGCCGCCGCCATGTTCGCCGTGCGCGCAGCCAGCCGGCCGGGGAGGGGGTGCGGGCGGGCGGCCGGCGCTCGGCGCCCAGCGCCCGGCTCTGCTCGGCAGCGCCACCGCGGCCGCCGGAGGCGCGGCGCCCTGGCGCGGGGCGACACCTCCCGCCCCTCGGGAGGCCGGCGCTTGCCGCTGGGGAGCCGCGGAGAGCCCGCGGGGGGAAGGGGGGCGGGAGCCTGAGGTGGCGCCGGCCGCCTTTGTCCGCCGCTGCCCCGTGCCCGCCCCCAAGTCCCGCGTGGGCTGGTGGCCTCGTCCCCTCACGCCCCGGCGGAGCCGCCCGCCCGGGGCAGGCGCAGCAGCCCCCCGCCGCGGGACACCGAGGGGGACGCGGGGACGAAGGGAGCAGCGCACCGCGCGGGAGAGAGCGGCCCCGCGGTCTGGCAGGGAGGGCGCACGTCCCTAAGGGCGCTCCTCGCTCGGGGAGGAGGCCGGACGACTCCCCTGCGCCAGCCTCGGAGTCCCGGCTACCGTCGGGAGGGCGTCGAGAGGGAGGATGAGCACAGGTGTGGTGGCTCTGGGCTTCCGCCGCGTCCCGGGGTGCGCTCACCGGCGGCGGGAGGCGAGAAGGGGAAGGCCGCAGGGACTTTGGACCGTGGGCACGGGGGACGGTCGCTGCAAGGTTAAGAGATAGGAGAGAGTCAATAACAGCCAGTTGACAAAGTAGAGCTGTCAGCAGCGTGGCAAGGGACCTATGCCAATCCCTGTGTTCATCAATGACCTAGAAAAGGAGGGAGAGGTACCACGCGGGAGCCTGCTCGGTGAACTTACGCGTTACCTGCTCCCAGCTCAGCCCAGTGACGTGAAGATCCCCACCGGTGCTGGTGCGTGGGGAAGCTGCAGCCAAGGACAGAGTTAAGTGCTCCAGGCAGAGCTGCAGTCGCAGAGTGGGTGGGACAGGCAAGGGGGTGCTGTGGCCGGGCTGCCACTCTGCAGAGCCCTCACGCTTCTTCCTCTGTGCCAGGCAGCAGAGCCATGATGGGTGCCCGGTGAGGAGTCCCAGCCTGAGCCTTGGCTTGGCAGTAGCGGCAAGTGCAGCAGAAGAGGAGGGCTAGGAAAGCCCAGGGGCATCAGGGTGGGGAAATCTGCACCTGCCTCTCTCAGCCAGGGCAGCGGTGGTAGAGCCAAGCATGGTGGCTCTGTGGGATTTTTGCTGTTCTGATACTTGGGAGAGAGAAGGCTCAAAATGCAAGGAAATGGGATGTTTGCTAGCTTGGGATAGAAGGAGAGTGTTAAAGAGGGGAAAGACAGGCTGCTAAGAGAGCTGGGAAAGGGCAGGTGAGTAGACAAAAAAAGAACAACTGAGGGCACGGCTATGGGGGAGAGGGAGAACCCATGCAGCAGGGAGGGTGTAAGAGGTGGAGAGTGCTGCAATACAGGGTAAATAATACGTGTGCTTTTTGTTCTTCTAAATAACCAAAAGACATCATCAGAAGAAAGTTGAAGGCAAGAAAAGCAGCAGCAATGGGGAGAAGGCTTTGCTCTATTTCACAGGAGTTTCAGACAATATACAGGTATGGATGGCATTGTGTGGGGCTCCATTTTTGGCCACCATTGGAGAAGATGACACTGCTAAACCAAGAATGGTCATTGCTGTGGGACACATTACAGGCTAAATGTTGGAAAGTGGTTTGATTTCAGTTGCAAGTGAGAAAGCATGGGCTTGGAATCAAGAGTTTGGTGAAGGTTTTGTGAACATCTGGCAGAGTCTTTACACCTCTAGAACTACTACTAATTTCTATAAGGTGCTACTTTTCTATAGACTAATTTCCCTAATACTACACCATCAAAAATTCTTCCTCAATATTGTCATCTTCCAACAATTCCCAGAATTTTAGTTTATCCACAATTAAAAAGCAGGAGAGAGTGTCTTTCTAGCCTTTTATCCTAAGTCAGAATTTTGACTTCTAAAACTAAAACTTATGTGCTGCCTTTTTTTTTTAAAACCTAACAATTTTGAGTCATTATGGTAGTGTGATTAGATGTGAGTTATCACAGAACCTGCAATAAGGTCAGTTCTCATGCAATTACAAAGTAAATCAAATACAAGTTGCTTAGTGTCATTGCATGTTTATATCTGTGCAGAAGAGATAAGACAAACTCTTGCTCTGGAGAGATTAATTTCCCTTGTGCTATGAAGCAAGTCTTTCATGCTCTGTCAGCTGCATGAATTCATTGTAGCTCCACCACGCTTTGGCCACTAGACCACCGTAACAAGACAGGCTTCTCCACTTACAGTGAATAGTGACTTAACTGAATAAGCATTATTGTGTTGTGGATTTCAGATCCTGAAGCATCTGTACTGGGTCAAAGTAAATGTCTGTTTAGCCTAGTATTCTGCCTCAGATCCAACAAGAGCTGGTGCCAGGAAAGAGTGCAAGAGCCAGACAATCATATGCAGCTCCCCAGCTTCTTCCCTTAGCTCTAGTATCTCCATCTGGTGCTTACCTTCAGAAGCTGTGAGCTCAGAAGGCTCTTGAGCAAGATGTTTCCATATGTAATCCCTAATGGATCTTTTCTGTGAACCTGTCCAGATGAGAGCCCACATAACTTCTGTCATCCAAAACAGCCAGTAGCAAAGTGTTCCTAATGCTCATCTTACCTGAACTTGTGTGAAGAATCACCTCCTTTTATCTGTTTTGAATCCAGCTCCCATTTTGTTGATTCTCCTCAGCTCTTGCAATGAAAGAGACAGTGGTCATATAGTGCAACCTCCTGCAGGGTCAGCATTGAATTTAGACCAGCTGGCTCAGGCCTTTGTCCAGGTAAGGTTCTGAAAACCTCCAAGGATGGAAATTCCACAGCCTCTCTTAGCGACTCGCTCCCATGCTCTTGTGGTGAAAATACTTTCATTACATCAAGTTAGAAGCTCCCTGTTTCAATTTATCACCCTGGTCACATGACCAAATCTTGAGAGTTGATGCATCATGGTGCCTGCAGCATTAGCACCTTGTCACATACACCTGTTAATTTCTGATAAATGAATTATTGAAAAATGTTTTATTACAGTAACTTGCAGAGTTCTACTCTAAAATTAAGATTAAGATTAAAACTTACTCTAAATTCATAAAAGTTCACAAGCTGACTTGTGTTGGGCTCATCAGGAGGTAGGTTTGTGATTCAGAGACCTGGAGGAAGAATGCCGCCAGGCATCATTCATTAACAAGATTACCAGATTCTTCTGGTTTTGATTTTGGGTTTTTTTCATGCATGTAGCTGGTGCTCAAGCTCTGGTTCCAGTCCTCCCCGGCTGATCTCAGCCACTTTTATTTTCTATTATGTATCATTAATTGTTCTCTAGAGGCACTGTCTGGAAGCATCTATTTGGGGTTAAATTAGGAATTTCAGGCCACAATATCAAGAACTCAGCTAAAGGAAGGGGAATATGCTATTCAACAAGATTGAGTGTAATAAAAGCTAGGAGATTCGAGGCTCCATTTCTTGATAACTGGGTAATTCAAGCAGACATGCTGAGGTCCCTGAATACTGCAAGTTTGAACCCACATTTGGCAGCTTTGTATGAATGCATTACTAGTGTTACTTGCTCTGTCTGCATCCCCTGGGACCCCTTTTTTGGATGACTTCATTAAGTTCCTTCTGCCTTGGGAGAACAGTGATGTATTTTAAAGTGTGCCAAAATCTGTATCTACACTTTGCTATTTCCAGAATAAAAAAATCAAACAACTGAATATGAACTTTCTTTCTACCTCATGCCTTTCCTTTCTTTTCAGCCCTTGCCCTTACAACCCAGCTTCGCCCTGTCAGTGCCAACATCCAAATCTCCTCATTTCCTTTTTTCTCACTTTTATTACACACACCCCCTTTCTGGCTCCATTCAGGTCTGCATTTTTCCCTCACTTTTTCAAACTTTGATATGCTATAACTTTTCAACAAAGCATGGAGTAGGAATCTGGAGGTAATGCTGGAGACCCTATATAAGAATCTCCAACCAAAAAAAATTAAAGTATAATTTCCATCAGTCGCAATTAGATGCAGTGTCTAGGAGGTTACAGAATCACAGCTGGATTGCAGGTTGCTGTGTGCTATAATCTGTTTCCTATTTTTCTGAGAATTGAATATAATTGAATTTGATGGTCTTAGAGGTCAAAAGCTGCTGCTGTTTCGGGAAATTTAACTGAAGTGAGATACAATGCATAGAAAAGCCTGCTGGTTGTGACTTTTTCATCATGGCCTGTACACCTTTTAAAGGAGAAGCACAACCTATAAAAGGCTTGAGGCCAGACAGAGGCAGAGTGTTTGAGGAGCAATGAATCTGAATTATCAAACCCTGGTTAAGAAAGCTCATAAACCATAATACAAAATGTGTAGTATGCCTTTTAGCATGATTTACCAGCTCTGCTCAGAACAGCTGAGAATGAAAATCACAAAAGGTTTCACGGTGAGATGGACTAATTTGCGAGACAATTTCGGAGCAGTTTGCACAATTCTTTTTCTGATTACACTCAAATATAGGTTGTGCAACCAAATTGAGCTTCAAGATTGTGCAGTGAGATTCCCATCTAGCAGTAGCAAGTGCTTAAGAGACCAGAAATCAAACCACTAATTCTTATAGGTGGAAGAATATGTTAATCAGACAATAGGGGAAATATAAAAGAGATCTTGGAGAAATTAGGCAAATCCACATTCAAGGAAGATTTCTGATGCCATTTCTCCAAGACTGCAATACTTTCAGATGATAGAGGAACTTCACTAAGGACTAGCTATGATCTATTTGTTCAAATTAGGGAAAACAACTTTCACTGTTGAACTCTCAAACAGCATGGGAAAAAGCCATCTCAAGAGTACAATATTAATGTTTCAAAAAACAGCACAGTAAGAGTAATAGGTTCCTTTGTCCCTGGGTACCTCAAGGAGACACGCTGAGGTCCCCAATTGCTGGAAGTTTGAACCCACAAAAGAGAATATATGTAATTGATTACCTAATGTCAGTATCTCGGTGCAGAATAAAAATATTAGTGACATCCACAGGACTATTCAGTAACCAAAAAATGTCCATGCACAGCTAGAGCCAGTGTTATGCTGAGGATAAAGGAGCATTACAAAGAAAGAGATCAAACACGCAGAAAGATTTTATTTTTTTTTTGTCTGAGGTCCAAAAATTTTTTATAACGAGAGGAGAACAAACTAAAAATATTCAAGTCAAAGAAAGACCAAATATTACTTTACTGGGTAGGGAAAGCAAACAAGATAACAGAAAGATCATTACTGTATTCTTTCAAAATGAAAATATAGTTGATGGGGTTTTGTACATGCCAATCAATTTTATTCCATGTTCATCCACTTCAGGGCAAGTAGAAATCAGCATGATTTATGCCAAGATAAATTCAAAGAAATATGATACATAGAAATTTTCACAAATGTAATTATCAGTAAAACAGACTAAGTAGGAATGTCATGGTATTCCCTTCACCACCAATTTCTAAAGGCTGGTCCAGAAAAAAAACTTCTTTCAGGGAGATTCTAAGTATGCTTATTTTGTCTCTGATCAGGAGCTATGAGAAATGATATCACAAGATCCCTTTTAGCCTATATTTCTATGAAAAAAAAGCTGATTCAAAATGTTAAGAATTTTAGAAGTAGGTGGACATCAAGAATTGTCATCACCTGGTGTCTGTTAAAGAGCACCAATATCAAGTGGCTATCTAGCTCACAGAAGGAATGCATGGCAACCGTTTCAATTTAAAGATCTCTGTTATTTACAGTAAGGGGAAGGACAACCCCTGAGGTAGTTAAGAAAGTTAAACAACTCGCACAATAGTACTACTGGTGACATGACTAAATATGGAGCACATGCTCGTTCCTGATCTGGAGTGTTTTCATTTGAAGTACACAATCCACAGAAGTCAGGAGAGCTAGACACAAGGAAGGGTGTCAAGAGTCCCAACGTGTGTACAGAAGTTAGGCAAACCATCTCCAAGACATCCCCCACTTCCAGCCTAAGTACTTTCCCGGACAGGATTAATACGTGTTGCTTGCAATGCCAAATCAATCTTGACTAGAACAGGAAAGGTATTGTCACCAATAGATTGTTTTATCTTTTTATAAGCATTGACAGTAAATGAAACATCTTTTGCATTTTGTGCACAGGGCAATTTATGCTGTGGGGGAAGTGATGGCAATTTTAGACAAAGTGAGATTTTTAGAGGCTCTTTCCCTTGCAATAGATGAGATATTTCCATAAATTTCCATGGGACTAGTGTCAGGCAATAGAATTCTATGAGTACCAGAAGATAAATACAGCTCATAAAGTAGGAAGGATTAAATAATGGTAAATCTATTGTTGAGGGAATTCCAAATATGGAAAAAGGAATTATTCATTTTCCTGGCCGCTGGAAAGAATATAAACAAGTTCAAATTGTATCCACAGTTCCTTTGAGGAAGATATGGAGCATGGCAGACAGTGTACCAGAATAGTTTTCAGGCTCACTGTACCACTATGCAGTATGATCTGACTGATGACTGCACACAGGGATCAGCCGAGACTGTAACACTGCTGAGCAAGACAGATGGGAAAATGACATTGAGAAGGCAATGCTCGTGCTGCATAACAAATCCAAACTTCTTCTTCCAAAACATGCTGAACTCTCCTAGGAGTAAGAAAAATGGTAATTATCTTTAGTTAAAAGGTTTTCTTTTCCAAACCACTGGCAGTATTTAAAAGTGTGTTCATGCTAAAAGTACCTTTTGTGGAATCCAGAAGATATCTTCAAAACAATTCTATTTTCCTTACAAATCTCCTTCATTTTTAGACATCCTACTGGTTTACCTTTTAGATGCTAATGTCTGAGTATATCCAATTACCTCTCTCACCTGAATATCCTATTGCCCAAAAGATTTGTATTTCAGGAATCAAGTTAAGCTTGTCCCCTGAAATGCACAAAAATGCATGCAAAAGCAAAAATTAATGAATACGTTTCCTAATGACTATGTCAATTTACAATTTTCTGTCACATAAGCCTTTATGATTACTATTTTTAACACTGTCCTATTGCTGCTTCTCTTCATTTTCTCTCTTTTGCATTTCACAAAGTCCAAATAATTTACATACCTAACACCTAGAATCCTTGTACTAAGGCATATTTGGTAATAATTAAACTAAATAACAGACAGTCAGAATTTGTCATGTCACATGTCTTACCATTCTAAACACAAGTGGAAATAGTTAAATGGCTGCACGGTGTTCAAATTATTTGTAGAAAGCAGAAATACAAAAGAACAATTAATTACATGCCAAAGTCCTTTACAGGATCATTTCCAGAAATTTAACTAAGATTTTTATAATGAGCAGTTTAGGGTCTTTTTCTTACTTTTTTTTGCAAAGGACACTGTGGGCCTGGAAGCACTGAGAAACCCTCAGTCCTTCAACATTTATGCACCTGTGACTATCAATTTTTGTTTTGTTTTAAAGCAGACACTTGAAGCCAGTTCCACATTTATGAACAAAAATAGGCTCACTGTCATCCCGTAGCCATGGGCACCTCAGTATGAAGAGGAGATCTGTTTTTTTAAGAAACAGGACAAATGGAAAGATGGACATGTCTGACCTTTAAGACTAAAAGCTTTAAAATTTTAAATCAAACTGTTGAATTCTCTGAGGTTTCCTGAAGGATTATGCACTTTACTCCTCTCCTCAACATACCTCACTTCTGCATTCCCATCAAAGCTTTTTTCCCCAGCTTTGAGTCCACTATCCTGTGTAATAGCCCATGACTGGTACTACCCTTTTCCAGCACCTCTGGCAACTGCCGTTACCATATTTGCCTTTTGTTTGCAACTACGTACCGCGCTCAGGGCAAGCAGAATGTCACATATTCCCAGTAATCTTCACTGAGACATTTTTTCTAAAGACATTAAAGACCCCTGCATTCACTATCCAGGCTCCTCCTGAAGTCTGTCCCTTGTTTGCTTTGCAAGACCAAAAACTTCACCCTGGAGACCCCTTAATAACAGTCCCCACATAAAACTCCATTTTTATGAACAATATTCAATTTTAGCATATTCTGCCCTGTCTTTCCAGAGATGATGTTTTCTCAGCAGGTTTATAACTCACCAAGGTCTCAGCCCTCTTCCTAAATAAGCTTTTGCCAGGCAGAGCAATCTCTTCCCAGTATGGTCTCCCAGTTCCTCTTTCAAAGACTTCTTTACAGAGGAATCTAAGGTTTTGGTTATTTGCTTGTCTCCAGAAGGAGATAACTGAGGGTTAACCAGGCTTCTTGATTTTTCTAGTAACATGAAGTGTACATACCTCATCACAGGTTTTCCAGTATCCTACTTATTTCCTGTTTCTTCCTGCTTTCTGTTACAACCCTAGCAAGTGTGCCTTCTTGCCAGTTCTCCAATTCTGTTTTTGCCTCTTCCTATGCTGGACTCAGGTCCTTCTGTGGTTTTCCAGACTCCTGCTACACATCTGGATCCCCTCCATTCCTGGCTTCAATGGTTTGCAACAGCAATCAGTCAGTTTCTAAAGACAATGTGATAAAGGATCTGTATGTGAGCATGACACAGCCAGTAGCTATAGTAACAGAAAAGCATACTTTAAACAAAAATGAAACAAAAAAAAAAATCTGAGAGGGATCTGTCTTCTTTTCCCCCACGACCAAATATTGCAGGGTTCCATAAATCTCCTCCTGTGTACCCCCGCCTAGCCCAAAACAGGGTGATAGAAATAAAACTTTTTTTTTTGCCTGATGTAAGGTGGAAAATAAATAATCACATACAACAAAACTAGAAAGAAAAGATTGGCTCTTTCCCAGAAAAAGAAAAAATAAATCTGTAAATTGCAAATCTAGGATAGGCAAAACTGTCACTATCCCAGTTCTGCCTTGATTTCTGATACAGCTTCAGCCACGGGACCATTGCAGCTGTGAAATTAATTTGCACTCTTCCCTTTTTATTGTCTTCTTCTCTCAGTAATCTTCCCTTCCTGCAATAAACCATCAGCGCGACCAACGCCTGTCAGTTTGCTGGTCAGTTCAGTCTCAGATGTGATGAATAGTTACTCCGCAAAAAGATGGGTGGGATTCAGATGCGTGGCTATTACTTTTGGGTTACAAATTGGTCTTCAGGGCAGCACCCAGGACTGCGGCTGGCATCATTACCTGGCTGCACTGTCCTCTACCCGCAGTCCCCCAATCCCAGGGGTGCCGGTGGATTCCCAGGGCCATGGTGAGCGTGGGAGCCAGCCCTGGGCCTGAGAATTGCAGCTGAGCCTCCCTGGGTGCACATGCAGCCACCTCCTGTAACGCAGCTCCCCACCTCAGGCTGCTCTGCAGGAATGACCGGGGTGCAGCTCCCAGGGAGTCCTGGGAGCAGTTTGGGAGGTCAGCAGGGGTTAGAGAGGGACATTTTCCCCAGGGCAGTGCAGTGCAGTGCAGTGCCAGTGCTGTGCCGTCTGAAGCCAGCTGTTCAGACCCCAAAGCAGTAAGGCCCTGCGCTGATGCTTGTGACCCAGCTCACTGTTGCACAAACCTGGAAAGCAATTTCTGCTAATTCAAAATAGCATAGGTACCTATTAAAACAGAGATAGAAAAAGAAGGACATTCTGCAAGTCCTTGAGAAGGAGCTCTTGAATCTGGCTGGTCTGAGTCAAGGTATTAAAGAGAAGATGCTTTTTTTAACCCTTATATATTCTTCATTCCTCTAGAGTCTGTGTGGGTGGACTTCCACAGAAAAGACCAAAATAGACTCAGTCCCTCAGCTTATTTTACCTCTAAAAATGCCAGCAGGGTGCAAAACAGTGTTCAGTAATTTAATGCACTTATACGTGTGTCACACCTTTTCATTTCTGCTTTTTCAAATATGCATGTTGAATACAGACTCAATTCGTACAAAAAAGATATCTGGTGAACATTATTTTATATAAATTAAAATAAATTAAGCCTTCATCATTCATCTTTCAAAAATTATTCTTTCTTATTTGTGACTTCCTTTCTTGAGGGAAAGGATATTCCATATCTCTTTTAAATATGTACAAATTTGTTACTATTCACAGTAAAAAACACCTGAAATAGATTTTCTTTTAATCAATGAAGTAAATAACCATGCAATTAAGGAAAGTGAATTGCATTCTATCCTGATATTTATCAAACTGGAATGTTGTTATACCTGATTCAGTTTTATACATTGACATTTCTCCATTGTTACTGAATAATGGTTAAAACTCTCCAAGATTGTTATAAAACACTGTTACAAATAACTTCTATTATTTAAATACCTAATGGTGTGAGCTCTACAAATGATGGATTATATCCCACTTCTTAATTACAAAGTCCTCTGAAATCTAATTTAAATAGTAGCTAAACAGATTAAATATTAAAAAAAAAAACAAAACAAAACAAAAGCAAGGTAAAATTATTTGCAAAATGATAAATTTATGTTTTTTTCCTCAGCTATGTATAGTTTTTCCACAGGCTGTTTTGTAAAGCATCGTGTTTCTCAATGTCTTACTAGATCACTGTGATCTGGATTTGCACATTGATTCATTCAGTTTCAATGTCAATCATAACGTGAAAATTTAATAAAAAACAACTCTAATTGTTCTTCAGAGACTTAGGAATAATTACTCCCTTATCGTCTCAGTCAAGGTGATGCCTTTCACATGTTCTGTTTTTCAAGCATAACAATTGCACGTTTCTTTTGGGCCTTGCATACTTCTCAAATTGGTAGTTCATTCACTGAGTTGTTGATGGCTGCCTTAACAACATATCACATGGGGGTTACACTTGATAAAATTGAAACTGTATTCTGTCAACAATAATTATGTGGGTGTTTTGCTCATTTCCTGCTACAGCTGTCCCACGGCAACAGTGTGAAAGCAGTACTCATTTTTTAAATACATAAATGACTCCATAGATGACACGTTTCTGGCTGGGGTTTGGCAAAGGCATGGTGAAAACAAAGACTTTTTTGAGAAACTATCACAACTACTTCCATTATATGCAAATCTGAAGGGAATGTGCTAATTCCCAAGTGGAGGGTGCAGCTTTGCTATAGGAGTAGCAGTGGTGGCCTGAGGCATTTCCAGAGATTGGTGACAAGCTGGCTTTTTCACTTCAGGCCATTCTCTCCACTTTCTGGTGGATTTCCCAAGAAATGCCTCAAGGTCATTATTGCAATTAACCCTGCTTTTGGGGTTGTTGCTGTTAAAGCAAATCAGATAAAATGATCTTAAAAATACTGGGGGTTATCAGCATTACATCCTTCTGGAGTGCTGAAAAAACAGCTGATGGAATTGATGATGATATCGTCATATAAACTCTGCGAAATAATTAGTTTGGTACATGGGAAATCAGCTTTGCAATTTTCATTGTAGCTGTTTTGAAAGTATTTACTTTTCTTAGATTATTTTGTTGCTTGTGAAGATGAAGCTAAATAGATATTGTACATACCGTTCATAAAGCAGTTACAAGGTGAGTAAGGATATTGCAGGCTTTTACCATCAGCTCTGTGAACATCTAAATTCCTATGTAGTAAGACCTGATGGCAGGATCAAGTGCACCTGCAGCTCCAGCCGTTCAAATATTAGGTTCACTGAGAAAATTAGCAAAGATGATGCCATTATGGCTATTTTTTTCTTAATATGAGGACCCCGACTAAACTTGTTTCACTTGAGCTGATGCTAAAGTAATGAGAAACATCTGGAGACTAATAAAGTGGATCAGATTCAGGCTGGACTTTTGGAAGAAACTGTTCAATAACCCACCATATGTCCCTAGAAGCATCCTTTCTTTTGGTTTTAACATTCCAGAGGGATTTTAAAAACAGAATGTAGCACTAGCCGAGTGTAAGACATATATATATATATAAGATATATCTATAATAGAGTTCAGTGCACAACTGTTTTGCACTAGGGGAAAGAAACACAACTCAAAGTCAGGCAACGTATATGACAAGCTGTATATTGTATATATCAACTGTCTTTTGTACTGTCACATGAATGTAGAGGAAACAGTGAGTGTTTGCTATCAGCATCTGATTAACCACTGAATTCTAACCATAGTTTTGGAACAAAGAACAATTTTATTTGATGCCAACCATTGTCTGTAGCAGTGTAACAGCACAGTTTCCATTAGAGGAGGATGCATTTTAATTCTGAGAAGATCTGGGGATGAAATGTTAGCTTAAGCCAGATGAATATTCATATAGGAAAGTGAAAATAGGTGTCAAGGACTTGCTGCACTTAAGTCCTTGGTTACATGAAAACTGTGCACCATTCGACAAAACAACACGGTTTCTAATGATTACTTTCCCCATATAATTTATTCATCTCTTCCAGAGCAGTGTTTCGGGGCTTAATGAGTATTTGTAAAGCTCTGGCTGAAATGCACTCTCCAAATGCAAAACATTATACCGTTTACAATGAAGGAAGTAGTGTAGATTACTGGTTCAAAAAAGCCACTAAAGCTCATCAACATGTGCATTTGAAGGGTGTATTACTTCACCAGCTAGGAAAGCCCCCCCGCCCCGTTAACATCCTACCCAGTTGAAAGGCTACGTGTGCTTCCTTCCCACTGAGTCCACTCTGAAGCGCAGAGAGAAAGGAAAAGTCGTGTAACCCTGTCTTTTATTTTCACCCCATTTCAACCTTACTTTCACCATATGGAGCAATCCTGTATCACATCTCAAAGAACTTCTCAGAGAATAAATAAACAAGATTAAGCAATAGCACTCCCTTTGGAAACAGCTTTTCTTCACTTCTAAAAAAGGATATCTGTCTTACTGACGTGGTCCAAATCTCTCCTCTATGTCCTGTGAGTTCAGGCACTTTTATCACTATCACTAATGCCAAGGAGAGAGTGCTGGAACACAAGGAGAGTTGAGCTGTTTCAGCCCATCTCTGCCGCCTTGGCACCCTGTTGAAGTCAGCTGTTGATCCCTGCACGGCCATGTTTCTCCCTGGAAGATCGGCTTGCTGAAATACAGGTTTCTGAAAGTGTACAACATACAACGGACTTCTGTCAGCACAAGTGGCAAACAAGATGACCTCACGTGCCCCGGTGCTATCTGCTTGATGACGTGACTCTCTTGCCCATCGCATCTGTTAAAGACGCTGCATGCCTTTTTAACTAGTTAAACGTCTATTTAAAAAAATGATATTTTCAAAATGGTGATTTTCTTAAACTCTAAATTTTTTCTTTTTTTTTTTTTTGCACACTATGATACTCGTGTTATCATTAGTCATAAAAGCTGATACAGCACTAGTGATTGTGAAAAATAGTTACACTAATTTTAGAGGAAATCCAAGGCTTTATAAGACCAAGTTTTAGTATGAAAAGAGAAAGATCAGGTACAATAAACTTAGTGGAATTAAGTTGTCCTTCTTCCCACGTTAACTGTTGCCCAAACACTTTATCTCTACATCTTGCTGTGCACAATAAATGAGAAGTCAGGAAAGGCAAAACCTTGTTTTTTAACATCTCACACTTTGGGTGCATTGCTTCGTCTCTCCCACACCTGGAAATGGTGGCTATTTCTGCTGTGGCTCTTACTTTCCTCATACATGGATTCTACTGCATCTTGGGGCACAATGAGAGGGTGCAGTTTATACTATGTGGATCAATGCCAATGTACTACAAAAAAATAAAGCTGTCAATGGTTCGTGGACAGAGAAGGTACAAATTATTTCTGTTCTTTTTATTAAACAGCCAACTTTGAAGTTAAATGTCATTTTTCCTCATTGGCCAGGCATAGTAACTAGTTTGGCTAAAATATAATCTAGTTACCAGGCGTCAGTGTGGAGACTGCATTCTGTTGGAAGGAAAAATAAAAAATAGCAAAAAAATTGCCCAGGAGAAACGTGACCAGAATTAAAGGTTATACAAATTTCCTTAGCAGTACTGTGTGTGCAGATAATATTTATAGAAACTAGCATCTATCAGAAAGAGGCATTAAGTTAATTAAAATATGTTGTAGCCTACGATTACATTTTATTAATTCCTGTTTGCAAGAAGGTCACGTCTAATAATTTCCTCTTGGAGTTACTGGTTTTTGCAATTGGACCATTAAAATTTTGATACCGTTCTACTTGTGAAGTTATTCAGATTCTTGCAAACACAAGTGCCAACTCCCTGATCCTCCAGTGTTCTTTTTGTGTTTTTACCCCAATGGGATTCTCTTTTTCTCGAGGGAAAACAGCTGCACATACAACATCAGGAATTGTAATTAATTTTGCATCAGTCCAGAATAAAAGCCGTGCATCCAGGTGACCAGTATATTCCAGTATTCCAAATACCCAGGATAAATCACTGTAACAGCCCAATACTGTCCTCAATTGCTTTTTTACCACAGCTGTGACAAATACACAATTCCTTGTGGACAATTAATGTTGAATCACAGTGTAAATACATATTAAAGTATGTATGACATTTTACAGAAAAGCACGTATTCTAAGTAATTCTAGATGAATGAGATGTGAATTAAAAAATAACCACTACCTTCACTTTAATTCCTTGGGCTGTGGGAACATCCTGACGACTGTTGAGAAAGTGTACTAAAATCTCATCTTTGAAAATATTTTGGAAGCACGCAGAAACTGTGGAGAACATCAGAGTGGTTAAATGGATAGTCAGAGACACAAAGACATGTGACCAATTTATCTGTTTGAATAAAAGGCAATGGTTTGTCATGAATCTGTTCAGAATATGTTTGTGTCTAATATTACTAGTAGCAGTAGCACATAACACACAGCACATTCCACCCTTCTAGGTAATATTAATAAGTCTCAAACCTTTCTAGGTAATATTAATTAATCACGTTACTGACCTGAGTTCACAGAGGGATCAAACCAAAGGGATTTAACCCATTAAACACAAGTAGTCAGTTTTGGGGAAAAAAAAAAAAAAAAAAAAGCCTGTTTGCCTGAAGTTCTTTTCATCCTGTCTTAAACAAGTCCATGTGTAGTTTATCTCATCTGCTGTATAGACAGCGTGATTAGTCTTTCTGAATTTACCATTAGGACAACCAAAGTTACAGCCAGCCCTGGAGGCACTGAAGAGCGTGCTTAACTTTGCATAGGTTCAGCCTTTGAAGTCAATGAGGGTGTTCGCCCAGGTAACAGGAGGTATGCTGCGCACAGGTGCCTATAGCATCAGGGTCTCACAGTCTCAGTTGTCTCCCAACATATGAAGGGACTCTGGGACTAATTTCCATTCTCCTACAAGAAAATTGGTGCTGTGCATCTTCCAAAACATTGGCCATGGCTGGCAGAGTCGTCAGGTGCACGGGGGAGGAATTTCAGAACTTCACACCTATTTTGCACACCTTAAAGATTATTCAGTTAAATTCCTCTGTATATTTTGGGTGTCCCTAGCACCTATGGTGATTGAAAGCATCTTGTGGTACAAGCACGCAGGTGCTGTGATTCTATGCCCAGGGTTCATTCTTCTGGGTGCTTTTAAGGATGCAGCCTCCTCAAACTCAGGCACGAGCTTAGCTGTCCCTAGAGATCAGTGCGAGATATATATGTTGGCACAACAAGTGCAAATATTTGTGAACCGTGTTTCACAAGGGGTGCCTCATGACCTGAGAGCAAAGAGTAGGGACGTAGTGAAAAGCGAGGGAAGTGCTTTCAGACAGGTGAGGGGGAGCAGAATGAGAAATGCGGCTCCTCCCTGACACAAGGGGGATTCAGGCAGACTTTCAACATTCTTTGAATTCTGCTAGTTTTACACTTCCTGAATTTGTTCTACAGTTTGAAAATCCTCTTTGTTTTGACATTTGCCTAAGCAGCAATGTCATTCCTAGCACCTGCGTTTGGGCTTCTGCAAGAACGTCTCTCAGTGAAAGTGGCTGTCATCTAAAGAGGCAGCACATCAATGTCAGAAAACTGTTGTTGATGAACTTTCTGCTTTCCCATTCCCTGAAGCACTGAGCTCTGAAAGGCTTCTTCAAGGAACAAGAAAAATCAGGTGCATACCAAAGGTCACAGTCAGTGTTTTCTGGAAAGTTTTAAGCTTAAGCATCTACTAAGGCTTTGTTCCCGTAAAGAAATATCAATGTAACTAAATTTGTTTAGCACCTTGTTTGATGAAGTGCTACCCTCCTCCTGTGGAGGCATGCCAGGTTATTTAAGACAGCCTAAAAAACCAGATACACTGTTTTTACCAAGAGCAAAGACCCAGGACTGAGGAGGATCCGGTTATGCCATCAACGCAATCTACAGCTGAGGCAAGCTAAGGGCACAGTTACAGCTTGTTACCAGTCCCATTTGGTCAATGGGCCTATGCCAGCAGCATAGCAATGGGGAAAGGGTCTGGGGGGCTAACCAGCATCTCCGCTTTACCTGCAATGAAAAAGACTGCTGCTGTTTCCCCAGGCCCCTTGTGTGGCATTTCTCAGTCCTTGGGTGACTTGAGGCACCAAAACAGTTCTCCCTCTTTCCACCTGTCAGCGACCTAAATTCTCTCCTCTTGTACCCCCTGCCTTCCCACAACTGACCTGAAGTAAATCCTGCCTTCAGACTTGACCCATACCTTGAAGCAGCTTCAAAACCAAATGCAGTTGCAAAATGGTACAATTGTTATCTGCAGATAAGGCTCAGTCTATTCTACAAAGCTTTGGTGATACAGTACGTCAGCTAAGAATGTGAAAAAAATCCACACCTTATCTTATATGGCTACGTTGGCAAAATTACAGAATATTTTGTTGGCTTACTTCACGGCTTTCAGGAAAGTAGGGAAATAAGCCCAGCAGAAGAACTTCCTTCTGTCACATGCTGCATCTTCAGTATGGCCCTCTGCTACCCTGGCTGCACCAGCGCAGACAAACTAATAATACTTACAAGTGTGAGATACACAGGTTTTTATAACAGCATTCCAGTGGGAGTAATTTTAACCAGTTTTAAGACATATCTTGGCAGGTTTAGGAAAGAGACTGAATGCTGCTGTACCTGTGATAGCAGTAGGCTGGATGCAATGATACAAGAGGTCCTGTATTTCGAAGTAAAAAGAAAACGAAAACACCGAAGTCCTGCAAAAAAAAAGAGCTGAGCCTCAGAAAGAGCAGGAGCAGAAAGAGGCTAGTTACACATTAGCCAACACACGTGCTCCTACGTGGCTTCCGTGGCTGGACTGCTGAAGCTCACGGAGAGAAGCGCATGATCCAGCAGGGCCAGGGCAGCCACTGCCACATAGGGTCTCCTTTGCCACAGAGAATGAGAAAATACTACAAAGCAAGAAAGAAAAAATGAAAAGGATAAAAAAAGCAAGCCTTCTTCATCCCCACTCCATTTCCCGGGCACATAGCAGTCTTGGAAAACAAGGGAAAAGGGAGATAATGTTTTTGGGGTGGCAATGCATCCACAATTCCTAGCCGCAGGGAGACTGAGCAGGCTGTTACTTGTGGTACTATAGTGACTAGAGACCTTAGTTGCAACCAAGGTGCTACTGACAACGTGTGCTAAGAGATCATTCCTATTCGGAAGAGTATATGCCTTTAAAAAGCAAGAAAAGAGACAGAAAGTAACTCATCTGAAAGGTAAGTTACAGTTCAGAGGCAAATGCAGCCTCCTGAGTGCATGTAAGGCCAGTCCCCTTGTCTACTAGCCCGCTCTTTTGTCTCACTTCCCTTCCTCCTACCTCCAGTTCTTCAAACCAAAACCCATTCAGTGGAAGTCCATTTCAACCGGATTTTGGTGGGTATCAGGACCCAGGGGTAGATACAGAACAAGGCAGAACTTCTGAACCAAGGAGCAATATGCGGATTGTTCTGCAGAGGGTGTAACATCAACCCAGCCTTTGTAGGAAGGGCGATTGGACAGATTCCCAGGAAAGAGTTGCACAATATTTGCTGAGCTTTAACTGTATTCCACAGGCCTGGAGGTAGAAGAGGGAAGAGAATAATGGATTCATTCTGAGTGGTAACAGTTTCCCACATGCTAAAAACCTGCTTGGAGATCTGGGAAATTCTGCAAAGTTTTCCCACTCTAAACCAAGCACTATTTCTGCTGTTTCCACTGAAAAGGGAACTCACCTCCTTGTTGGCCTTCTGCCATTTGCCGTGTCATTTCTGCTGAACAAGATTTAAAATCTCAAGTTGAAAAGAATCAGATGCAACTTTTGAAGCTGCATTAAGACCATCTACAATTGCTAGTAACTCTGAAGTGGGATAGCACTATTTCTGTGTGGGTAGGAGAGAAATTTAGCTGTAAAAGAATGGTTACACTGTGGATTATTTGTGAAGCTTGTTTATGCTTCACTAAAATTGCTTTGCAAAACACTTTCATTTACATTTGGTGGCATTTTTCATTTAAAGTTTCATTGACATAACTATTTAGTATACCCCTGACAAAAAAGACATGACAGAAAATTAACATGCAAGGCAAACTGCAAAGGACCAATTCAAATCCCCTTGGAATTTCCTTCGGAATCAAAAGCCACTTGGAGTAAACATTTGCCAGCTCAACAATTTGAAATGTCCTATACACATCTCTCTAATAGCCTCTGTAATAATTGACAGAGCACAATACATAGAAGAGATGCCAGCACATCACAAATATGAGGCTGTTGAGAGGATTAAGCATAATCCTGTCTCACCAATGAATAAAGAAAATAAGAAATGGAACTGTGTTGTGTTGAATAGCACCGAGTCAAAGATACACTTATGACAAGCTTTTGGGTCTTTTCGCTCAACAGAGCTTCACTGAGAAGGTCATGCATGAATTCTGAAAAAAATGGCATTATTACTGAGGAATGCCAGGCAAAGCAGGAAATAATCTTTAATTAATTTGTGAGGAACTTTCATTTGGCAAACACAGTCTGCCAAATAAAGACAGAACAGTAGCTTTCTTATTAAGCTGATAAAATCGACCAAAAGTGAAGAAATTCCATAGTTAGAAAGCATTAGAACAATAGATTTTTACTAAGAGACGTAATAGAAATCCACAGGGAATCCTGGCAACACTCATCGGGTTTTTTGTCCTGAAATCAAAGGTATTTCTGACAGAAATGTAAAAAAAGAATCCTAACGTTTTCTGCTCTTCTAGACTTTGACTCAGTATTTGATCTCAGACACTGTAAACTGCAAGTAGATTCAAACTTATTCATTAATTCCAACAATTCAAAGTCCCACACTTTGTTTTTTCTTATCGGCATTATTATCTTTGTAATTCCATTTCCAATTGCCACCTCCATCTCCCACCAGCTTGTACAGGTATTAAGAGGTATTTTTGTCATTTGTGAAACACTGGAAGAACTTGAGATAATAGGCACTCATAAATGTAAGTGTTATTTTAGTGAAACTGGGACAAACTGCTAGTTTCAAACATAATTGGCTACAATGGAAAAACTGGAGCATCTGTAGAAAACTGGGACATGGTACATGTGAGGTGCTAATATTTATCCTAATGTGGCAGATTTGTCTCTGTTCATAGGAGCTCACCCCTATATTTAGGGGTGTGAGCAAAAGAGCGTTAAAATAATTTCATCGTTATTTGAAAGTATTTCCTGGGAACAGGAAGCCATTCAGCAAATCAATGTGTTTGTTTTTCACATCCACAAGCCAAAATTTAAATCTAGCTTAAGCCTAAAGGGAAACAAGTTGGGCAATTTCAGAATAATCCCTTCAGAAATGTATTCTCCTCACATGAACACTGCTCAGCACAGTAGCAGCTCTGTGTGAGGCAGGAGAAGCCTCACACTGAAACATTAAGAACTGCTACTGTTTAGGTTAAGGAGGAGCGTCTTTATTGGCAGTGTTTATAATAACATCCTATATAAATACATAAATTATCTTGGCATATTGACATCCTGTAAAGGAAATGTGGAAAACTTGCCTAGGAGCTGCCTGCATTAATCTTTATTCTATCCTGTACTGGCATTTTTCCCAGTTTCCTATGCCTGAAGTTCACAGCACTGTTTTTAAAGGAACACACTGACCCTTATAGAGTAGAGCCCAGAAAGCCTGATTTGCTCCTAGTTTTAATTTTTACATCCTCTTTCCCTATGACAAGTAGGTTTTGAAGTGTGGCTTTAAATGAGCCGATGGAAAATGGTCTTTATGTGAAAAAACTTGGCATGGAAATCAGATGACTAAAGAATGTGGACTTACTGCACCACCGGGCCTTATGGAGAGAGAACAACATAAAGTAGCAGTATACAACGAAGCTAAAGCTTATGGTCCAGCCTCACTAATATGTATCAGCGCTCACCAACAGCTTTTTATCACGGGCTTTAAGCAGCTATCCAGGAGCTAGTGTCCTAGTTAAAGTCACAAGACTGTTTTCAGCCACAGTCTGCAAACTCCTTGCCATGACCAACATTAATTTTGCCTTCATGAAGCAGATTTCATCTGGATAGGAGACTCGTAGTGCCTCCTCTGACTGAGAAAGGGAGAGATGAGATCAGAGCCAGGCAGATGATAGCTGCTGTGCAGACATACTCGTAAAAAAGTTCCTGGAAAAATAAAATATCACATGCTGTGGGACAAGGAGGTTCAAGGCTTTCTGTACAACAGAACTACTTCACTGATTCAGGAAACCATCACAGCAAAACACTCAATGTACATGCAGATCTACTGGCAAAACAGAGCTCAAGTTGTCATCAGAAAAACACCCTCCCTCTCAGTGAAACTCTCAGAAAGCTGTCTAGATACAGCTCAAGTTGCCAGTGTACTCCTATCAGAGGTGGACCTTTACCATCACTTTAGGAGCCCATCCAAGTTCATCCCTCTTCACAACACACCATGACACGAACACACCATCAAAGCTCATTATATAGGTCTGACTTGTCTGCATCTGTGAGAGGTCAGAGAGTCCTGGCACCCAGGTTTGGGAGGAGACTGCTCTGGGGTAGCCGTCCGGATGCTGCCGAGTATAAAGGCACCAGCTCTCCCTCTGCTGAAGTGTTCCGCCTGTGCGGTGCCGTTTCCTACCAGTACATGCCCCGCTTGCAAAACTTAGTGCATCACATTTAAAAAGACACTAGTGGGACGGGAGTGCCGCTGGCTTCTCCAGTAAACGCTGTGGCAGGCAGGCAGGCTGCATCTCCTTGAAACCCCTGGCAAAAGGAGGAGAGCTGGCGAAGGTGTCCTGTTCAGAAGATGTCATTGTCATGGTCTCTCACTGAAGAGACTGTGTCACCAAGTCAGAGGAAGAGGTCATGTGAGGTCTGGTTTTGGTGTATGTGTGTAAAACTAGAGGGACAAGCAATGGTATGTCTGAGTGAGCCTACCTGTGACTATCCCAAAACGTCTCTCCAAGATCTTACCTTCTACTTAGTGATGGTGTGAATTCTTTTTGCGTTATCAGGCACCTTCTGAGGTGAATACAGTTTCTGTACTAATCAGCTCCAAGGTTAGCAAAGGATACTGCCAGTACTGCCTGCTGTTCTTGCTTATCCAAGCCGATTTGTTGAAATTACGTCAGTTTACCTGCTGGCCTACATGAGATACGTGCAGTGTATTCTCTAACGATCCATGATACTAGCCCCTGGGAAAGTCTTAAACAGCAGGAGAAAAGACTAGTACTTGCTAAAGCTTTCCTAAGCAAAGTTCCCCTGCTCCAAGGCTGTTACCCTATAGCTCCTGTCATATACAGCATTCAGGTTGTATACTGAGCTAATGGCGACGCAATGCTAGCAGATATTCTAGGTCAAGTTTCTACACTTTCAGCACAGCTGATATGGGTTTAGCCTGGTAAATCGGAAAAAAGAATTTATCCCTCACTGATACTGTGAGGATGTGAGGGCAATGCAAGATGGTCACATAAATTAAATACAATGCAACTTTTCTGTACTGGAGATCAAGAATATCTCTGTTTCTAAGATTTTGAAGTTTTCCCTCTGATCCACGAACATAATTCCCACTGATACCTGTGATGTGATCCATGCCCCAATTCCCATTATCCTGGCACACTGCTCTCAGTGACAGGGGACACAGAGGACAAAGACAACAATAAGAGAGACATTATTAAGGCAGATAAAACTTCCCACAAGAGTAAGTCTTAAAATATGTATGTTAGATGAATGGAAACAGAAACCATTTGCCTGAGGTTGCCTTTATTACTCGACTAAAAAGACATCTAGGAAAATAAAGGTATTTCCACTGCCTTGGCAAGACACACCGCCTGTATTCGCTCCCTGAACACACTCATTCACAGCTTTCCCTCATTTTAATACACCACTATGGTCTGATCTAGCCAAAGTTTCACCCCCTGTGGCAAATGTAATTTGCAGTTTGGCTTTATCAGTAGCACATAGGAAAGTAAAGATCCCATAGCTAGGCTGCTCCTTGCTCCTGACCACTCCTACTCTTTCTCCCACCCACCTGGGCTTGCTGCACGAAGGACGAGCTGCTAAGACGGGCTCAGTGCCCTGTGGCGGGAGCACTTTGTGCCAAGGGCGTTTGCCAGCGAAGCCCAATGCCTGCTTCATGCCCCCAGTGCTACCGTGAAATAAAGGGGTCACGGCCCAGCGCACTTCTCTGTATTTCGGGCGATGTTTTCAGAAGGGATGTACAACACAGTATTACCAACCCTGCCTATTCAAACTGGGATCACTTCCTAAAAACAACAGGTTTTAGGAAATAGTTTAGAAATCTTTTGTTTATAAAAAAGTAACAATATCTGGCGTTCTTTGTTTTCTGGGCCTTCTGTTTTCCAAGCCCTAATTTCGCACACTGGAGACCCTAACCACCCTAGTGAGAACTGGAAGCGTTTCATTTTCAGACGAAACCTGGCAGTCTGGCCTAATCACGTGACTCAAGGCTGCTAAGAAAAAAAAGGGGGCAAAGGGGGAGAAGAGTATGAAATACATAATAAAGTAGGAAAACTAGCAATATCCAATTCAGGATTGTATTCCACAAAGGTAACGGCCAAAAGTATTCTATTTCTAAGAATTATCCTAACACAGCAGGAAGTGAAGTTTAATAAAAAAATTTTAACAAAAATGATGAATTCTGGCAGGGTGAAAGACTGGGCAGAGACCTTTACTTTATCTGTCACCTGTCATTTTCCAGAATATCTTTCTTTGTTACCGCAGCACCACACTTTTGCAGCAGTGAAATTTCAGCGTATGGGAACAGGGACCAAGGGCAAAGAGAAGCACATACAGAAGGAAGCTCCCGAAAGATCTGCCAAACACACGCAAAGAAGCTTCAGAGTTTATTTCACTCTACTCTCATCCCAACCATGCAGTAAATACAAAAAACAGAGGAAGGATATCTCATGATTGAGGTGGCCTGGGGACATCTGAATTCGGTTCCCAAATAATTCATAAACTTTCAGACTCAGTTGTCATCTTACAAATATACAAAGGAAAATAATGTTTCCTTACTTGCACTCTTGTTCTGTCCTTTTTCTTCATATTGTGAATCTGTCTCTTAATTTATAAGAGCTACTTAGCAAAAGGAAACTCTGATCTCAGCAGGGGCCTGTAGCTGCTGCAACAGCAAATAATAACTGGTGAGAAATCTGAACCAAATCCCACCTCAAACCTTCGTGAAAGTTTGGATCTGGATCTGCCTTTAGGAGCAGGAACATTTCTGCTGTAAACGGACTTCTACCTCTGAGCCAGTAGTGAGCAGACATCCCACAGTTCTTATTTTAGCAACCTCTAGCTTTTTGACTAAAATACTTAGAAAAAATCTAAAAATACAGTAAGGAATAAATCACGCTGCCTGAAATTCTACCTTCCCTCCCCTCAAATCTTATGCCTTTTATTCTGAAATGGACAAATGGCAAAAGCAACAATGAAAGGGTGATTATTAATCTTTGATCCTGAGTCACTTTTTCTTACAGAGCCCTATTCTTCACCTCAGGAAGTGCGATACAAGAGCACTCCCACAGCTTGATTAAAGGTCCAGGTATGGGGTCACACAATGCACAAAGAGAGCTGCAGTTTCGGAGAGATGTGTATTTAATGTCTGACTAAATGCAAGTACGATAAAGAACGAAATAATGAACATTCCTAATGATTGCCATAGCTGTGAAACTGCCGCAGAACTGCTTGAGGTAATTGTGGTATGAAATTGAGTTGCTTTTTAAGAAAGAAATGACCAAATCTGTTTTCCAGAGTGTTAGCCTGGGTGATTACAGAACAGAACTTGCCAAGAATGCCAAATTGTTGGAAAATGGCAGCGTGCCCTTCTCAAGAGAAAACAGCAAAATGGACCTAGGTTTTACTGGCTCACCCAAAAGCTGAGGAATTAGAACTCAAAATAACCCGAGTGAGGTAGCTAATGACTGGGATTTCAGGTTTGTCAGCAGAGAGATGCCTAGGAGAAGGGTCAGAGGTTACACCTGGAGATTTAGAAGATAATGACAAAGCTCAGATAGGCATCAAACCCACCTGGTCCCTCAGAAAGCAAATCATCATTAAATCCAGTTTTGATGAGAACAACTTGGCTTAAGATGGAGAATCATTACTTCCTAGGGAAGATGTTCAGTCCAGCTCTCCCTTTATTTCATCTTGCCCTAACTGAAAAATAAGAAGAAATATTTAAAAAATTATATCAAAGCCTGAATTTTAAACAGACTCCACAAACAACCCAGCTGTTGCAGGAGCCCCGCACGATCCCAGCTGACTAAAACAGCAACCCGCCTGCAAGCTCTTACAACCATTTCCTATAAAATTGACTTTTATGACGACGACTTTTCTACAAGGGATTTGCAGCGCTCTGAAAAGCATTGAAATTACCGATGACAACAAAATTGTCTGTCTCTGAGAGCAGGGAGAGCGGCAGTCTCGCAGCCAGCCCGCTCTGGGAATGGCATCTGAGTCCCGCCGCCCCGCATTGGGCAGGAGCCTCTCTTTTCACCAGCACAAAGGAGGACGTGTGAGCATGAAATCCACTTTGAGCACTGCTCACTCCACACAGCTGAGTCTAAAGACTGCGTTGGCTTGGCCTCCACGAGGAGCTGCATTTTGATGTTCAATCTGTCAGAAAATACCTTCCCCCCCCGCCCCATACTATTCATAGGGTTTTTATGTTCCGAGTCACCTTAGGAATCCATCTTAAGAACTTGATTCTCACTATCAATGGAGTTTATAGAGTCTCCAAAAGGGAAACAGCTGTAAAGATCATGGGAAATTGGTAGCTTTACTGTTAATCTACAAATCCCTCAAGATTCCTGCACCCTTGGTCAGATACAAAAAAGCAACTTTCTTCTATAAACTCACACTTTACACTCATACATAACGCTACCAAATTTTTAAGGTGATAATCAGGAAAGAACTGGCAAAACATTAGATCAAACTCAACCTTTCCTATGCATTTTACTAGATCTAACAGCAATCCAGGATATATCAAGTACTCTCCTCAGTTGATCAGCTGATGAGCGACCTTCTAACTAACCTAAATATAAATGCTTACTCTAAACATAAAGGCTTGCTCACCTGTTCTGTCAATAGGTTCTTTTAATCTCTTAAGGAAATTTTGATTAGATGGAATACAAAGGAGCAGTTTACAACCATTTAATAACAGAAACTAATAAAATAGCATACATTTTTTAATTTAAATCTGGACTTAGTCAAAGGTATTCTGGGAAGTCCTTAAGTTTGAAAATATATTGGCTATCAGATACTCTAGGGTCTGTTGTGCTGACAAGTGTATACAAGTAGATGAAAAAAGATTGTGTGACCTTGTTTCTGCATGTACCTGCGAAAAAAAAAAAAACAAACAACCAAATCCCAAGCAATCTCTACTTGTGAGGGCTCATGAAAAGCCACAGATCTATAAAGCTCTGGAAATCCTTGGTCTCATCTTGCTGCATATCAGGCATATATTTCACCTTCAGATTTTACTTACAGCAAGAAGCAGCCAGTACAGTTCGTGTCCTGTGTGACTCACAGACTATAGTCAAATAGTCTGTTTTATAAAAGAGGTGTCAAGGACCCTTGTCAGTATGCTAGAAAAAAGCAGAACCATCACTGATAATTGAGGCACTGTAAAATCCCTTCCCATTTTGTATAGTCATTACTTAAAATAAGAACTGAACTACAGACAGTAGTAGCTACCAAAGGTTAAGCACGGGTATTTCAGCATGGTGGCTCCGCATTATGTTATTCTTAACCTTTGCTATTTTTTATTTTCTAAAAAAACTGCTGCATCCATCTACTGTACTGGAAAATTCAGTAGGATGAATGGTTCTAAATTTAGGATGCAGGACACTGCAGCTGCGATAACATTTCGGAAGTGGAAGGCATAGTAGATACATGACATATTTAGATAAGACAACTATTTTTAGTCAAAACGAAGCTCAGTTTTGGCTTCTTTAGCAAGTGCACCAATTGGGCTAGTCAGTTCAGATACACTTTATTCCAGCTCTCATCCTCACCTACAAGATACTGCATACTGCGAGCCCTTCTCCCTATTTGTCGTCTGAAAACTAACAGGGAATGCAGGAGAAAAGTAATGGTAAACTCGTCACACAGCATTTCTGCTGCCCCTTCCTAAGCATCCAGGCACAGGTATTTGGAGATAGGCCAGCGACCTGTCTAGTCCACTATACCCTGACACAGTACAGCCAAGCTCTCCCATAATTTTCTCTTCTTTCACCCAGCTGCTTTTGTTGGTCTCCTCCAAATGGATCAAATTATCTGCCCATCTATTTCTGTTAAGTTCAGCATTTTATTGTACCAAGAGATAATGCAGTCTGCTGTCTCTCTTCCATTTATTTCAAGCTTAAAACATGACTGAATCATTTCTCATCTTGTTTTCCTTCTAGCAACTCCTCCCCATTTACATCCTTTCCTCCTTTAAACACATCTTGTCTTCAAAGTAACCCATCCTGCTTTCTTAGGCCGTAGCCTGGCTTCTGTTGGGTCTCATTTTGACACATACTCGCCGTGTCATTTTTAGATAGCCAGTTTTCTATCACATGGAAACAGATCATTGACAGCACCAAGTGAAGTGGCAGCTTTAAAATCAGACTCCAGGCTTTCAAGTCAGGAACTATCAGGCACATGCTTTAACAAATCTAGTATCAAGTTTTGTTGATAGAAAGAGATTTTTAATACATTTCAGTGAAAATGAGTAATATTGATCAAGATCTGAATGCAGTTATTTTTTCTAATCTTGAGACAGATTTTCATTAAGAAATCACAAAAATTAAGGTTAATTACTTCCAAACTAATCCATACAAATTTCTCCAAATAAAAGTTAATTTTTGGAGGGGTTGGGTTGTTTTTTTTTTTGAGGAGAAATTGGCAGTAATATGTTTCAAGTACCGCCATAGCTCTGGTCTCCAGCCAGGAAAGGGTAGGGAGCAGTGAATCTACTGGCACAACCCTAATTGTTTCATATAATTTGGATTTGGGTATCTGCAGTGGAGCAGCAGTTTTGAGCTTCTCCAACAGTGTGCAGCTCAGCAGACTGAGTTAGGGGTTTAAACATGAAGCAAACTCTGGGTGCTAATGAGCCCGATCCAGCATACGACTTATCCACAGAGAACTCCCAGTCTGTGACTCCAAGGAGCTTAGACTGAGCTCTGAAAAGTCTGGAGCAACCTCACCTTCCAGTGCACCCAGTGCAAGCTGGGTTCCCTGCAGATCTGAAGGACTGGCTGTACGTACACAAACACGCACGCATCGCTGAATCGCATTTTCACGTACCCCAGCGAAAGGGCACGGATTTCAGTGGAGTTACACTGGTGAGCGAGGGAACAAACATCTTCAGGTTATCAGCAGTGCGATGAAGTTTCTATAAACTCCATGAAACTTTGCAAAGATTCCACAGTCATATCATGATGTCTCTACAAAACTTAAAACTCAATACCTGAAATTAGGCACTGTTCATTATTTTTATCCCTTAATCCCGTTGAGCTCCCAGAAGATTTGTTGTACTGTATTTGAATTTCTCTTGCAGTACTTCTGTGTACATTTCGATGGAAGAATTAAGCTACCAGAGGCGCACTCTCGTAGCTTATTGCACCAACACTGCTCTCTTGTGGCAGACACTTAAAGTGAAATACTGATCTGTGCTGTACATACCACAACTTAGCTATCATACAATCCAGCTGGCAAAAGGTACATACCAAGCAAATCACCAATAAACATGGATGCTCAGATTTTTGATAGATAAGAGACAAAAAGCAACAACAGATCATTAGATTTGTCTTCTTCAGAGATGAGGTGTTCATCCTCATGCCTATGTCAAGGCCAAGATTTTGCACAGAAAGCACTGCTATTGCAACTCTCTTTTCCAACCTGTTCTGCTGAGATATGTTCATCAGACCAAACTAGCAAGCACTCCGTGCGTTTTCAAATGCTTTTCAGAAATTCAAATCTTGCTCCTCAAAATGGAACATCATTGTTTCTATCTTTTAACCCTCACAGTTATCTGATCATTTGAATTCACCATTTATTTGTAAGTTAGCCACCTCCTCATTTTTCTCCTCAGAATCAGTAAAAATTATTGTTTCCCAGGCATGATTCATAGTAGCAAGCTAGTGAAGATAATTAAGTAAACAGCTTTAAGCATTAATTTTCTTGACTGCGGATGAGGACACAAATTCAGTGGGCAGGAGGACTCTGTGGCTGAGTGACTAGAAAGTACATGCCTACAAATGGGAAAGAGATTCCCAGATGGCAGTTCACAATTAGATACCTAAAGCGTCTAAATTGCCCCCAGTTTCTATGGTTTTTTACCTTCATGGGCTCTGAGAATACCACTGATGCTCTACTGGAGCAACTCTTCCCTAGATAAACATCAACTAGCAGGTTTGCTACCTTTTTTTCTTTGCACATTAAAAATGCAAAAAAAAAAAAGAAGCTGCCTTTCTTCATCACAGAAGGAGAAGAATAAGTTGTGCATAGGATGCACGACACCCATTGAAAGGGCAAATATCCCTTGAACAAGCATGCACAAGCACACACAGCATAAAAGTCTGACACTCACATTCATATAGGTGTAACCACAAGATGTTCCTTTAAAACAGACGTGTAGTGTTAGTAACATTTCACCACAACAGACTCGTGCCACTAAAACGAATCAATAATAAAGGGCCACCCTGACATCCGCAGAATTAAGATAATTCACAACAGGGAAAAAGTCAGCTGAACGTAGGTACTCCAGTGTGATAACTCATTGGATCATTATTGGTTGTTGTTGGGGTTTTTTTTAATGCACTTCAATACATTCGTGTACTATCAGAACTGAGTAGGTGGGACCTCTAGTGAGAGCAGGTGTTGGACTTTTACCAAGTAATGGCTTGCCCGTCCCATGCTCTGCCTTCTCCTTCCTTGACGCACAACTTGCCCTGCAGAACTCAAAGCTGCTTTACACTTGTTAGTGGAAAGCAGAGCCCTCCACCTGCAAATCTCCGCTCCAGCCAACAGGTATTTTGCGACTCCAGTCTCAGACACACAGACTGCTCTTCCTTCCGACTTTCACGCATTTTACAATCACAACCTGTCACAGAAAGGATTTGCATATGCTGCACCTTTCGCTAGCAAGTGAATCGAGCAGTTTCCCCAGGGCAGCCCCTAGGAGTGAATTGAACCTTTCTGTCCACTCAGCATTTTCAGAAAGGTCGTGACAGCGATGTCAATGCTTGTTTATCCTTCCTGTAACTTCTGCTCCGTATATGTGAAACACTGGACAAACACCACCACCCTGACATGGCCAAGAACTCCAACTAAGGTAACCAGCCCTCAACAGCTAGCATGGGCATCTGGAAAGCTAGGGAACCCACTGGCCAAACACACCCTGGAACCCCCACAAGGAAAGACCAGCAGCACTAACATCACTCTGAAGCTCCAGGAGAGTGACCCAGAGTTGAAGGACAACGTCCCTCGTGGAAATCCTGCCCTGTTCAAGCACAAGCAGCTTTTTTAATTCACCACATAAAGACGCAGATCCTTAAAAAAGGGTCCCAGGCTAAGACCGATTTTGCTTTGCCAGTGACAACCCGCCATATGACAGAACACAGGCGTCCGATGTTTCACTCAATTGTCGTGTTTTGATTGCATGTCACACGCTGGTAGATCTTTAGGTTGAGCGATATGATGAGCTTTTAGATTTCCTTTCTTACAGCTTCATACCGTACGCCTTTACAGGAATGAACTTGTCAACTCAGATGCAAAATGAATGAATGGCTTTTAATCACTTTGATAATGTTAACGTTACTGCTTTGACAGGATAGCAGCAGATACAGTTTGCTGATTCAGCCACTTGTATAAGGATCTAATGGGCTTTTCTGACTAATGCCGTGCTCTAAAAATATACACTGGACTAATAGATGAGCCGCTGCAACACTGAAAAACAGGCTCATTAAGACAATTCCTCTGAAAAGTGGCATTTTTATGACAAGATACTGAAGCATTTAATTACCCTGTATCCTGACAGAGCTGAAAGAAATTAATTAGAGAGAAAAAAATGTGCAGCAGTGTAGCAGATCTTGAGGTAGGAAGAGATGCCAATAGTCAGTAGCGTAAAGGGGCACTGGAGACCTGCAAGGCTGTTTCCCCAAAGGAAAGGGGCTGTTGATAGGCTACAGATTGCCATCCATTTACACAGAACAGAAGGCCAGTTTCTGAGAGGAGGTTTGTGATTACAGAGCAATTAATTTTCCCTGCCGTAGTCTGTGCCAGGAGAACATCGGCTGCAGTTAAACAACAGTGAAGTCAGAGGTTTGGGAGGGCAGAAGAGTCTTTAGTGATATTTGAGGTAAGGGACTTGTTTTCACTGCAGTGTTAGCTCGGATTATCCACCCTTAAGCTCATTCCCTGCTTTTCCAGCGAGTATGGAAGGAGAGTTAGAAACCCCGCTCAGGCTGCCCCCGGCAGTGGGGCAGTTCACGTGGGGGCTCTCGCAGCACTGGCGTATGCGACTGGTGTGCTGGGAAGCTGCTCCAAGTGACGCTGAGTGCAACCCCGCAGCCAGCTGCGCTGGCGTAACTGGGGGGACAGCACTGTAGCACCGTACATGCAGATGGCATTAGCTCACCATTGTTGCTGGCCCTGACATCAAACATGAAAATAAACCTTATGCAACCCCTGTCGCTTTTTTTTTTTTGGCAGAGGTTTGCTCCTCTCTCTGACATAGCTGTTTGTGCAGCGGCCCGATAAACAAGGTCAGAGAATTATTTTTTTTTAAAAAAAAAAAAAATCAACCAAATAAACCCCCAGCTTGTTTTATGCCTTTTTTTTTTTTTTTTCTTCTCAAACTATATTGACTCTTACTCCAGCGTACCACCCTGCTACGTCAGTAACCTTGCCGACACAACAGAAAAGGGAGAGGAAGGGTTGGAAGAAAGGCCTGAGGAGGAGACTGTTAAATCCTGCTTAAGCAGGGCTGGTACCGAATGAGAAATCCACAGCCTGTGTTGTCCCCAGTGCAGCATTAAGCAAGCCTCAAGGCACATTTCCTTACAAAGCGCTAACACTTAATCAGGCTAAAGACTTTTGCATGTTCGAGGCCAGGCTTTGAGCTGAACTCCACAGTGGTGTGGTGCTGAAGCCAGGCCCACAGCGATCACAAGTGGAGCAGATGGAGTATTTCCCCAGTGAAGAACAGCTTCACCAGACACACAATTCATCAGCTGCTCAGCACAGGGTGCTGTGGATCTTGCCTTTATAGCAAGTTTCATCTTCGAAAGAACTATGGGCCGTGGCCCGTGTGTCACACGTGGTTCGCCAGGGCAAAGCCTCCAGGCCACAGGCATTTCTAGCAGCAATATCTATTTATACCACAGACACACGTGGGTGACACAGCAGGGGGAAGAGTCACACAGAACAGACGGCAACCCCAGCTGCTCGGACAGCCCATGCCAGTTTGTCTAATGGCAAAACAGGGTTGATTTTTCTAACCCTTTTGTTGTTTCACTGCTTGGTCGCCGTTCAGAGTCAGCAACGTACGCCTGTCTTCAAGCCACAAAGGGCGACCGTTTCAGCGCCAGGACTGTCACACTTAGCAGCCAACTGACAGGACTAGAAGAGCGCACACCCTCCAGCATTACACATCCACTCTGTTGAAAGCTGTGAAGCATTTGTTACTCTTTGCATTTAATTCTACACGTGTGCGTAAAAACTGGAACTTTTTTCATTGTTGGCACAAAAGCACAGCCACACACCGCTGCTCATTTCAATTCTTTGGAGAATTTTCATTATTTTAAATAACAAGGTCCCAGCAAACGTACAGACAGCCAAGCACCCCTCTACTAGCTCTAAGCAAAAGCAGAAGCCAAGCCACAGCGTTAGAGAGCACGTGTAGGTATCGGCATCGACGGGGGATGCGTGGGGTAACAGGACACTGCAAACGCTCCAACCAAGGGCACACCTCTGCTCCCTGCCACCCCACCAGATGTACCTGACCCGCGCTCCCTACTTCAGAGGCACATCTCACCAGCGAGGAGCTTAAAAACAACCAACGAGGCACGAAGCACGCGTCTGTGACTGCCGCACTCCGGGGAGACCTGTAAAGAACACGGAATTGGCCGGGTGGGTAAATACGCTGGCTAAAAAGATTGGGAAGCAATGAACTAGATGGTCCCCCTAGTGCTTCCTTGCCTTTGACTGTCATTGGGAAGTCGGAGTGAGACCATCCCTGCTCGCTCTCAGCGGAGTGAAGTAGTCCTGCATCTGCTGCGCATCACTGCCTGCGTGGGAAAGGTGACCCTTTTTGGCAGGGGAGAGACTGCAGCAGTTCCCTCTTTGGGAGAGACACTCTTCACTAGCACAGTCAAAACCTCTGCCCAAGATGTACAACATTTTTATTACTGCAATTAATAAAAAGAAGCAGCTGTTTAAACAATATATAGTGACAAGTGCTAATACTTTGAAGAAACATATCCAACTACAAAATGTTCAGCATATCTCTTTGCTGTGTCACAGAGGATAAGAGAATGACTGAAAACAGCTGAGTGGACATAAAGAGCTCACAAATGCCTTATTAATAAGTGTGTTGGATCTAATGATCTGTGAAACTGAAATGAGATTATTTGGATTATCTCATTAAACAAGAATAATAGCAATAGTAACTGGGTAGTAATTAGGAGTGGGCCAATCCAAGGACAAACTAAATAATAGGGCCAAAAGACTCTTAATTAACACTCTGCATTTGTGTGCCTGTACATCTACACCCGGAATTTATGAAGAAATCAAGAATTGTGCTAACCAAACAGCCTGATTTTAACAATCAGAAATTAAGCCCCTGGCTGTCCGCACCTGTATGGATCACTCAGCCTAAAAATTAAACAATGATTAAATGGGGCTATTTTGGCAGAGCTGGCCTTGAGGAAACAAAAACATGCAGCCAAAATGTAAAATGATTTTCAAAGGCTCAGCAATTAACAACCAGCTCCAGGCAAACCTGCAAGGGACTGGCAGAGGCAGAACAGAAACAATACCTAATCTCAGCCCTTTGTTTTAACCACTGGCCATTGCAACCTCCCAACAAAAGCGTGGCTTTTCCTCGAAGTGTGAAAGTAATTCCTGACCCGATTCAATGCGTAATACAAGATGAAGCACCACATGAATTCTACCTTTTATACCTTGTTTATATGCTTATCCAGAAGATCTTTGGCTCAGGGCAAAGAACAGGACACCTCTGCAGCCTGCCAGGATGGATGGGGCATGAGGGATTAAACATGACAGGTTCAGCCTGATTGACAGTTAGCTCAAAATGTCCCTGGTACTGAAGCCTGAAGTAGTTACTGTTGTGCAAAAACTACTGCTCCTGTTCCTTCCCCAAGTACTCCTTACTTCACAGGAAAAGCAGGCAATACAATATACAGTACAGCAATAAAAGGCTTTTCCAGGGGGGTGGACAAATGAATCTAAAAAGTTAAGACAAACTGCTCAAAGGCCCAGCACTGGACACACAGCACTGTCCTCTCATGGGTTTCTGAAGGGAGCATCATCTAGCTGTGCTTAATGCTCCAGAGTTATTGAGACCACACCACAGCCCAACAACGAACTGCGGACTGCACTTATCAAGGGAATTTAAACTCAAAACCATCCATCTTATTGGTCAGGTTGCAAGGTGTTTATTTCCCTTTCAAGGCTTCGCTTCCACTTACTGAATTATTAACATTAGCAAAGAAAAAAAAAGGGTAATTGAAGGAAGCTACTTCGAAGAAAGACGTCTTTGTTGCTAGAGTTATTTTATTAAGAACAGAAACTGCAGCCCTTCCTAACACACTCGTAATTCTCCACAGAATACAGTGTAATTTCGATCTTGCTTTTGTAGCAAGTTTGAACTATAAAAGAACTATGGTTTTTAAAACTAATTTTAAAGATGACAAGGGCTTGGTAGATATTTCAAAGACAAAGAGGAGGGAAAAAATAAAAGCAAAACCAATGAATTCTCAATTACCTTGAAGGGTAGAGACAGAGCTACCTCTAATCCAAGCAAAGTGCTCAGAGTAATTCAAGACTGAGGGAGGAAAGATCTGAACATTTACAGAAGGGGAAAAATCACTCTACTAAGAAATCCCTGAACTGCTTTGGGGTCCCTCTGAGAGGACCTAGGATAGTGCTACATATAAGACTAATCAGTCCAATTTCCTGGGTTTTGACTTGCCCCTCACAGGGCTGCTCAGGCTGTGGCCGGACTGCCACACAGGGCACACTAGGGCAGTGTCCCTGGGGCACAGCTCCTTTCGCTCGCCTTTTCCCCTTTTTGTCACAGACCTACGTGGGTCACAAAGCAGGGAGGGGAAGAGAGTCTCCCAGAAAAGGCATTGGTGGCAGCAGCCTCCTGCTACTGGGACCACAAGCACTCATCTCATACACAGACTCCCACGTTTGTTGGGTTGATGACGCCACCCGAGCACGGACTGAAAGCCTGCTGACGTGTCAAGCCTCCTCCAGCACGTGAGAGCTACGTGACTCGCGCACCCACTCGCTGTGCTGCCTCGAGCCAGCTGCCAGGCACGGCTGAACTCAGCAGTCGGCATGACAGTGAAGAGCATTTAACAGATAGCTGTGCACTGAAAGGGATCCTCTTCTGCCTCCCACTCCTCTACCTCTTTCCTTAAGCCAGATCTAGCATCTGCGGGCTGAGCCGCAATACTGGCTACAGACTGGATTGCACTCTCAGCTGTAGCAGGCCAACAGTAAACCACACACTACATAGCTACTGAGAGAATTTTGCATCCTACTCCCAGGGTGATGGCAAAGGAAGGTGTCAAAGATGTCAGTGGCACGAGCAGGGAAGAGGATCAGTTAACAGAAAAGAGCTCTGCACCTGATGGACTGGGAACGTACCCAAAGTACACAGATACGGAGACATTCTTCTTCACATGACCTTCACTCCTAAAGCAAGTTGAAGCCTACATCAACATGTATGAGGTTTGGCTCTTCTCAAGCCATGAAACTGGGGAAGATTCCCATCACCAGGAGCCAGCCTGGATGTAGACAGCTGGAAGGCAGCCTGTTCCCCTGCTTGGGAAACGGAGGCAAAAAACTAGGTGGCAAATCTGTTCCCCCTTCCTCCTCCGTAAAGAGAGAGATGCCTGCAATTCCTTGTGTCCTGCACCAAAATGGATAGTCATTTCTTGTTTGAAAGTAGAGCAAATTTCCTTGCAATGAGAAGTAAATGACTGCAACTTGAATGGGTGGAAGGTTTCTGTTTAAGCTGGCTTTTAATGTGTATCTTGAATGACTCCAGCAAGAGAAACTGCATTTGAACGGGACGCTGCGTGTATGAATGACGCAGGGGTCAGTGTGTGCCCACCGAGCATGGGAAGTGCTGTAATCAGATGGGCCACCTTTTGTGCCCTACGCAGAGAGGTAATACAGAGCCAGGCACCACTACTTCTGATAAAGACTTTTAGCATGAGAATGAGGTGTCGTTATCAGATCAGCAGGGTGCTTTGCCTTGGAAGGGAAGCCATGGAAGAGACAGCACTCAGACTACCCCAGCTATCTATCTGGCACAGATCAGAGAGAGCTCCAAATATCACACCCCAGGGACCGGGCACTTGACCATGCTCCCTGACGAGTCTCTGCACTTTAATAAGTGGAGGCGTACTCAGGGGCTAGGGAGCAGAAAAAAAGCCACTGCTTGAAATAGCAGCACAATCTAACCCGTAGTCTGTGACTTTTTTGTAGACACAAAAATGTGGGGTGATGCTAACACTGCAGACCTCCAGGACAACAGTACACCTAACACTTCACAGTAGCCACTATCTTCCCATCAAAAATACAGAGTTAGAGGGAAATTCCTATCATGTCTCAGCTCAGGTGAGAAGAAATATGATTAAGACTGAAAATATACTGATGGCCAGCTCTACACACATCAGCTGCTTGTGCCTAACAGGGCCTGCTTTCTCTCACTGCTGACTCAGACATTTAAGGATTAAAAGCCAGGATGCAGGGAGAAAGGCTTGTCGTTCAGGTTGTTCCAACTAGTAAAAGATCTGCATTTCAAGACAGGCTGACACACATGCAACATATTCTCGTCTTTTTTTTTTTTTTTAAGCTAAGATTCTTGCACATTTGGGTAAATCCAGGAGATGGAGCTTCATGAAAGTTCCCGTGCCAGCAGATGAACCAAATCCAGGCACATATCTCTTAAGTCTGTGCAACCCTTCCAATCAGTACTTCAGCACATCTGCTTTATTGTCAGTGTTGACTCTTGCATGACTCTTACCACCACCACTGCAGCCTCCTGAAACTGCTGCTCAGTTTCTTGTGCTTCCACAGAGTGAGCCGCTGCAAAAACCTCAGACTGGAGTTCAGTATGTGTGCTGTTAGCAACACTGTTGGGTAAACCTCTGGTTCGTCACCCCAAACGCCATTTCACTTGACCTTCACTACAGAGTGAGCGACATGGGCAAAATATTCCAGTTTAACATGGCTGTTGACGATGTAGCACACTAGAGCGAAATGGAAAAATATGAGCATGTATGTGACAGTGAAAGGAATACTTCTCAGCCTAAACTGCAAGCTACAAAAACAGTACTAAACTGCTGTATGCCATGGGATTATCCATCATTGTGATGAACTGAAGCCAAAGCCTGTGTTTTGTTAAACCATATCTATCATCGGTATCTGCAGTGTGACATTTCCGATTACAGTTGCTTTCAGACGAGCTTTTCAATTTTGTTGGGCAGACAAATCTAATTGCTGTTTAATACCAAACAACACTGCAGCAGGACGTGATTGCTTTGCTTAAACAACATTGTTTCATTAAACTGCTCAGATTCTAGCTATTAGTTTGATCTTTGGATCAGATCAGAAGCAAGGCTGACAGGAGTCCTTATCTGAAATAGAATTTCTGACTAGACCAATTTGTGACCCTCAGAATTTTATTACACAGCTGCAGAAGGCATGGATGTTTGCTAAGAGGGGAAGACACAATTTCAGAGATCACTGAAACATAGGCTTTACCTAGTCTTTAAGGAGAATCCTGTATATTAGGCAGCTAAATCAAGGGGATTATTGTGCAGTATTTTATCACAGAACTTGTAAGCCAAGAAGTTTGAAAACTGAGAAGTGACAGCATCTCAACTGGACAACACGGCCAAGCTTCTAACTTCTCCTGCTTTCTGTATCCTCCTTTGCTATATCCAAAGTTGCCATACACAGAAAGACAAGACAACAGTAGGAGACCACACCACGATCCGCTTCGAGCTGGCAGAAGTAGAGAGTGGCCTGCCCTGCAAGAGCACAGGTAGGCAAAGCTCCAAGACAAAGTCTGGCTCCATCTCCCTGGTGCTCTACCGAGGAAGGAAGAAAGGCCCAGCCCACTCCCCACTCTGGAGAAGAAGAGGTTGGGGAATTGCTCCCTCCGCTCTCAACCTTGCACATACATCAGTGCAAAAAAGGATTAGTGTAACTGCCTGCCCACGGAGTCACACGATGGTATTCTGTGCCAGGAGCAAGTGCCACGGGCTGCGTCCCCAAACACCCCTGTGAACTGCCTCCATGCTCAGCTCTGCATCTCTCCCCACACATGCCATTTACATATAAACACCCATCTTTGTTTAAAGTGTAACTGTATTACAGGCTCACAGGTCAGACACCAGACACGGGGCTGGGATTCAGCACAGCAGAGCTCCATGCCTAGCTCTCCTACTGCCCCAGGCAAGCTATTTCACTGCTTTGTGCCCTTGTCTCCCTGGAAAGGGTGGGCCATAGCCTACTGCTCTTACACAAACCACTGAGATTTACGGGTCAAAAGTACGATGTAAGAGCCAGACATCAATGACATGGTGTTCCTTCAGCATCGACGTTGCAACATTCATGTTTGGTGAATTCCAGAAAACTAAACGCTTTCTCCAGTGCCTCTCTACTCCTGGTCATTACACACCACTCACAAGGTAATAACAGTACTTGGAATTTGGGGCCACTGAAACACTGAGTCACCTCCCCGCACGTCACAGGAACATTATTTGTTAGTAGGGGTTTTATTTGTTAATCATATACGGTTTTGAGGTCCTAGTTTGATCAGAACTAGTGAAAAAACTAGTTTTAAATATTATTTTGCATTGTTTTCCAAATACAGACTGGCTTAATAGCACAACACTAAACCAAAAGAGAATCCAGATCAATTCTAGTGCTGAAGAAAGTTATCAGGAATAAATACTAAGGAGATCTCTCTAGCATGAGTTTGAGCTGTAAATTGAACACTCAAAAAAAGACAGGTATTACCCTACCAGCAGTTTCTGAAAATTTACCCATCTGTAGTCCTAGTCTTGCCAAGACCATCAGAACTGAGCAAGATGGGATGGACTTTATTTTAAGTTAAAACATTAATTAATATTTAATTGTTATTTGTTTTCCATTGTTAAAAACCAACAAAACAAAACAAAAAAAAACCTCACAAGGAAACAAGTTGTTTTACAGCCTGTATTTCACAACAGCTTTTGGTGTCCTCCCTGTGACCACTAACATATACTATACTGAGAGATGTTTCCACCCCCTTTCTTGCAAATCCCAAATGTTTTTGCCATCACGACCGATCCTCTGAGATTTGGATCCTTCCCGAGTTCATTTAACCTGATTAATTTTTAATGTCTGTCACTGGTTATTTCACCCAGTCAGTCAACAGTTCAAAACGTTAGACGCCCTCTTCCCGCTCTGGCATAACACAGGGCTCAGGATCTACAGAAATTATTCATCTGCATCATAAAGAACTTGAAGGAGCTGTAAAAGAGATTGATCCCTGAAACTTGAAAGCCCCTTCCTGGCTCTGAAGGAGAATTCTGACCTGAAAAGGGGTCTTGAGTAAGCAGCCTCAAAGGGAATAAAATATTAGCCTGTAAAACCAGCACTCAGTAGAAAACTCAGGTGATCTTTTAATGTAGGTACACCTCTTGCCTCAGGCACAGTACTTGCCACAGAGTACCTAGAGCTCACAGGTTGATGTAACAGGCTGTACTTTGCTTCCTTTTGTCCTAAGCACAGAGCAAGCCTCCAGAAATTAACTGCCAATACTTCTTCTCTAGTAACCAAGCCCTGCGGGACAATGCTACCATTTATTGTCATATCCCATACACACTGCTATGCTGTTACCCTTTTATATGATTCAGCTCCAGTTACTGCATCTGTGCTGGTTAAGATGTTGAATAAATCCTGTGGCGACAGGAAAGAACTCACACCAGTGAGCAACGCTGTTCATTACAAGCATTTAGACTTCAAACTAGAAGTAAAATTTATCCCAAAAGCAGGAGAGGGTGGAGAGGAAAGAGGGAAGCTTTTATTTATCCAACTGTAAGTAAGTCCAGAAATTCTTGGGAAGCGAGAAAAGGACGTACACAGACATCCCAATGTGCAGCACACATTGTTGAACCATTTCCTGTTGCCAAGGTATGTGCTGGCAGAGGGAGGTTACCACGGCACTACGACCCATTGTCATGCAAATGATGCAGAGTTATTGAAGGGACTTCCCAGCAACAGCTCGCATTTTTTCACTAGTTTGATCCCAGCATTGAAAAGGAAACAAAACAACTGTGTGAACATGAAGCAGCGTTGGCTTAAGCCAGAAACACCAGCTATCCCAGAGCTATGGGAGTACCAAACCTGCCTTTGGTGAATTCAGTAGGCCCTACTGCTCTTTATTTAAACAGGAACAGGGAAAGAAACTGGCCCTTGAGTCCTGAGAAACACGTGCAGTGCTTTTTAACGACATTGTTTTTCATGACCTGTGACACGGAAAACAGTGGAAGAAAGTGACACAAACCTTCGCTCAGAAAAATCAGAGTACAGGTTTCGTTCACATTTTGCTGTCTGGGATTAACTCACATGTAATGATTTCGAGTTGAAGACTGTAAAAAGCTTACTGGCAGCAAATGCAACTGAAGACTACAAACTGCTTTCCAGAAAAATCACAAGAGCATATACTTGCAGCCATTCATTTATAAATCCAAATAATTCCTTGCCTTTTCTGATTGTTATTACTATAGCTTGCTCTTTTCAGCTAGAGAAATTCATGGTTTTCAGCAGCAGCAATGATTTATCATCAGAATAACTAGTGTTTAAGCTTGCTTACTTGACATAAATCACTAGAAGTTTCTTATTTTTCACAGAAGTAACTTTAAACAGGAACTGTCAATTAGAAAAATTCACAGAGGTAAAAGACTGTTGGTTTGCCCTCACGAGGGAACCAGTCACACACAACAAAATCCTTCAGAACGAACAGATGCCTAGCACTCAAAGTGTCCCCTGGACACGACTGAATCAAAGCTTTCCCTTAAATCCCTGTCAGGGTTAATCTTTCCCATACTTAACAGTCACCTCAAACTCCTTCCTAAAAATGAAGCTAAAAACTGCGCGTGGCGTCAGTCACCTCTTGATTCAAGCACAGGAATAAAACCTCACCTTTCTGGACCTACTGTTGCAGGATGAACTGTGGAAGTGAAGCAGCATGAAGTTGTGTCCATACATCTGAATGCTGCCCTAGCTGACTCAAGTCAGGGTAAGCTAAACTCACGTCGCCTAAAGGAACAGATGAAAATTGCCTTGACTGATTTCCAAAAAAAAAGGGGGAAATGTCCTTAACAGGAACTCAGACACTCGGCCAGAAGCGTCAGGGCAAACACTTACAGCACAGAAACGGGGAGCATGGGGAGAAGGTGCAGGCCAAAGCCAAAGGCGGGTGAGAAAGGGAAGACCATTCTCCCAAGAAAACACCTAGATAAGAAAGGACTTCCCATGTGGAAATACAAACTTATAACCCAAAGAACGCCCATGTCCCATCTCCCTGTGCCATGTCCAATGGAGAACTCGATGCTTCAGTCCTGAAGGAAACCAGTTCTCTCCTGTCACAGGTTAAGGCTGGGCTGGCCACTAAATGAATGACAGAAGCTCTCTATTAACCCCTTTCCCTTCCCAGAAGGGGGAGAGAGAATAAGGGAAAGAAACTTATGGATTAGAAAACAAAAAACTAAACCAGTAACAATAAAAAGATAACAATAAGAAAATAATGAGATATAAACAAATACATAAAAAACCAGTATCAAACTCCCCTGATGATGATCACATCACCACTGACGCTGCAGTGCAGGCACTGGGAAAGTCCCAGACCGGACTCTGCAGCAAATGGGAACTGGATTCGGGAACACAGGGATTGGGATCAAAGGCAGAAGAACGGACAGAGTCCTCCTGGGACGCCAGCTGTAGCAGAAGGTTTGACCCTTGTGATCCCTCAGCTTTACACCGAGTATGACGCACCCGGAATGGAATACTCAGCTGGTCACGTTTGGATCACCCGTCCTGTCCGCTCCTCCCTGCAGGTGTGACCTTACTGACGACCCTTTTACTTATGGCATTTCAATGTGGGGCACAAGATTTAGCAGTGACTTTGGTTTCTACAAGAGCAAGTATAAGCAAGAGCCTTTCTGCATGCCGTTCCCTGGTATTAACTATAAACATCGAGCATTATCGCTTCTAGAAGCAGACACTAACTGAAGAAAAAAAAATACAGTTAGCTTCAGAAAGTGCAGTCACTCGAGAGGAGACCTAGTTGAAGAGCAAAATCACTGAACGGACAATCGGCTCTGTTCTAGCTCAAACCAGGACATCTCCTTACCACCCTTAGCAACCCAGCAGCGACTGCAAAAATCATCATTGTTCTTCCTAAAATCCTATGGCAAACCTTCCCAGGGAATGGCAGACACCCACAGCCACCAGGGGCTCTGCAAGAGCAAAGGGTGCCTCAGCAGCCAGCCTTCAAAACCAGCCGTCACGAGCCACAGGGAAGCATCCCCTGCCGTACAACCCCCAGCCCTGGAAGAGCCGCAGCGCTGGCAAGGACCGAAGGCAAGCGGGAGGCTTTTGTGAACCCAACTTGCCACGTGAACAACCCTGGTACAGAGCAGCAAAGCACAGCGTGGCCACGTGGTTGCCGAGGGGACCCCCACGTACCGTGGCTCGCTGCGGAGGCAGAGGCCCTGTGGCTGCACCTCTCTGAAGGAGGAAGGGCAGGCTTCACTGCGCCGGAGGAGCCGAGAGCTGGCAGTGGGAGAGGCTGTGAGCTCCTTTCTGACATGTGCCCCGGCACAATGCAAGAAAAAGCTCACGGTGGGATAGGGATAAAAGTACTCATCTCTCTGATTTGTACCTGCTGGGAGAGCAAAAAATGCTGCAGAGGGCAACCCTGGAAATTCAGAAAAGGCTGCTGGGAAACGAGGCAGAAACAGGAACATAGCTTCCAAAGGTTAAGACATGGCGAAAGAAACCATAAAGACATGAGACATTGTGACAGGAGAAATCAAGAGGGCAGTGGCGCCCAAAGCCTGCAGAACACCCCAGACTGCTGGGTAGAGAGAAGCCAGGGTGGTGCCTGGAGATAGTCGTGGGGCAGGCAGTTTGTGCTGGTTCACAAAAAGGATTAATTCTGGACAACTACTTGCAGATCTGGATTTATTCCCATTATCACATCTCTCCATCCAAGGGAAGCAAAGCACCTTTACCCAGAGCAGCAGGAAACACTCCACTAACTCTCCTGGGCAGTCATGACCTGTATGGTACCCAGGCAGCAGGATCACAAGTCCCGAGCCGCCTGGCGCAGTCCTGGTGCTCGGCTAACACGGTAGGTAGGAGACCACCTGAGCGTTTCACCCAGGCACAGTCCTGTCCCACAGCCCCAAACGGTAAGCTCACCTGAGGCTTCCACAGGACCACGTTCCTCCTGGTCCCGCACTCCTCTGACACACACGGTGGGACCACATCCTCCAAATCCGCTGCTCGGTGTCATGCTGTGTAGGGGTCCACTCCCCAGGGAGGATTTACCCCTGCCAGTGCCTCGGCTCCACTGTTCCCACGCCTGGCCAGGCACCCACTGCCCTGGGGCACACCAGCTGCTGAGCAGACAACCTGCGAGCCCTGGGGCAAAGGAGTTCGACTGACAGCGGACCTCTGCGACTGATAATCCTAATGAGAATGGACAACTTACTTCGGCCAGCCTGTGTGATTTGCAGGGAACACAGACTCCTGAGCAACACAAGCACTAGAAATGTACGTGCGTGACAGTACAATCACAGTACCAGTACTGTCGATCGACAAGAGGTTGCCAAACTCTACAGGCAGTAAACACGGTGTACTGCACTCCTTCTCTGTCCTCAGGAGGACCTGCAACACCTGGATCTGATCTTACAGCAAGCCCAGGATCTGTCCCTGGGTAATTTTAACTCCTGACAACACGCCCCAAGGCACTGACTTACACAGTATGCCCCTCTCTCCTCCATTCCTGCGAGGCAGACCCCATCACTCTAACAACCCCGTCCTTCCCTCTTTGTCTGGCAAGGTCAGCAGCTGTCAGCCCCCTGGATGGGCGAAACGCCCCGAGCACAGCACAGCCTGCCCTCAGCCCCTCCAGCAAACCAGTGCCAGGAAACAGCACAGACTGCTCAGACCGAACCACCCCCGTGGCACCAAGGTACAAGGACGGTGTCAGTTTGAACACGCCTGTGCCCAAAACCACCCTCTCAGCTGGCACCGCGTACACAGGAGGGCTGCGGTCCCCAACGCATCAGCTCTTCACGGCCTCGCACCACCACCCGTGACACTCGATCTCCGGGTGGCGCCGCTGGAAACACGCCACTGTTTAAAACCACCAGCGTTCCCAAGTGCCACCTGCTGGTACTTTCGTTACTTACACGCAGCCGGCTCAGAACAGCGGGTAGGGAAAGCGCCCGCCTGCTTTCCAGCCGGCGGTCCCGCCAAGCCCAAAGACTCACAGCAACTTTCCCTTTTTTATTTTTTTTTTCCTTTTTGACATCATGAAAGCGGTTTATTGCATCTACACCCCAGAACACCGAATTATCATTGGGAGAGCCTGGCAAGTAATCACCAGAAGCTTTCAAGAAATGAAAGCAAATACCTTGACAGCACACGGAGGCTTCCGATGGAGCGGACAGGAGCACTTTACACTGGAATGCAGTGCTTTTCTTTCAAAACTCTCAATCACAAGTCTGTACTCAGCCTCATGATCAGGGCAGAGCAATCCTGTCTTTCTACAAAATTAAATCCAAAACTTGCCAGGTTCCCACTGGTTATGATCTAGAACGTACCTACTACACTGGACAAAAATGCTAGGGTTTATTTAAATTTACTTAACTTTTTAACACGGCAAAAGTTCAGTAATGCACTAAGACTCAGAAACAAGTCACAATAGCTCAGAGTAACTGCATTTACATTTTTCTCCTAAAAAAGAAAAAAGCTGTGAGTCTGTTCTCTGCATTTCTCCAGCAGGAAGACCTCTTTAAGTCAAAGCTATTTAGAACTTGAGGCACAACCTCAGCAACAGTGCCCACACAGCAGCTACTGCCCCGTCGGTTTAGGGAAAACCCCTCAGTAAAGGCAAAGCATCTGAGCAGAGCTAAACTGTATTTACCCAAATCTCAAAGATTATTCTTTAAATTAAAATTACTTACAAATGACAGCAACAGTTCCTGTCAATTCTGTGTGTCCCCCCCCCCCGCCTAATCTTTTCTACATTTTCTGAATTTCCAATTTTTCCTCCTCTCCCTGTTTTCTTCCCCATTTCTTCCGGCAGGACACACACAAGGCACAGCCCCGCGTTTGCTGTGAATGAATAGTCGCTTTACTAACTTGAGGCTGTCAGGTAAAAAACCCCACTTTAAGCACGAACTGTACAGCTGGTCTAAACCAGCCAACCACCCCCACCCGGATTTGATACCCTACGACAGCAACGTGGAAGCCATGGGCACACGTCTGCTGCACCCCGAAAACTTCCCAATTACATGTAACTTCCTGAAACAAGCAGAAGTTTCTAAGACGCATTTAGAGACAACACAAATTTAGTTAATGAAAATTTATTCTTTCAGTAATTCATAGCCAGCTCTTATGCGACCAGGGCAGAAGCTGTCGATGATTCACTAAAAAGAGAGAGAAAGAGATAAATATTACTTGCAGAAGCAGTTTTTGAAACCAGCTGTCAAAAATACCGCTCAATTCAAAGCTTTACCCACCAGTCCTGAGCTTATTCACTACCTGTTTAAAGTTTTTTCTGGCATAAAGATTTCACTCTTCCTTTTAAAATACAAATCCCAGGATAACAGCACAAACCCATGTATTCAAAAACCTGGCTAGCTGCACTCGAGTCTTTTCAGAAAAAGGGAAGCTAACCCTGACATCTATGGGAACGTTCCTACGTTGGCTAAATTTTCCTAGAGAAAGACTACAAATTACTTTCATTGTTGCCACAGCTACTAAGCCATTTCTCAATAAATTTTGAGAGTGACATGAACTATAAAAGTATCTGAGTGAGGACAAAGACTGCAGCTTGTACGAAGCGTTATCAAAATTACCTAGTAGACAGTGGCTTCACTCCTTCAGACAATCATTTTTTTTTAAGTGTTGTGACAGTCATTTTACCCAGCACGAGTTTCACTAATTTACCAGTTAACAGTGATAAAAACAGCTATTTGTGGCTGCCTGGTTTACCTATAGGCCTGCTCACAACGCACCCTTCACCCCCTGACTAACAGCCCCAGCGTATCGTTCACAAAACTTACGAGACTTCAGTGCAAACAGTCACACAAGACCAGACTTACTACTTCCAGTTGGGCGGCAGCACTCTCTTAGTTTTGTAGTAGCGCGCCAACCTGTGGATTCTGCTTTCAATCAGAATCAGGCGGAACTTGGCATCTTTATCCTTGAAAAGAGAGCTCCATTACAACCAAGCACTACTTGGACTTCTCCATGATGTACCATTCAGATGAGCTTTAATAAAGCACAAAATCCACAGCTACTGCTACAAACTCCACGTCACCATCACTGAAGTCTGATGAATCCAGCAAAATCAGAACAGGACCAGAAACACGTGGTTTAAGCAAAGCTTTTAAGATCCTGTTCACAGACAAAGGCCATCCTCCTTTATGAAAATGCGCCCCCAAACCCCTAAGTTTACTCAAAGGGGGTGGCTAATGTGAAGTGCACCAAGACTCTTCGCTTTGTCAAGTTGCAAATAAAGTACTCTATTATTTAAAAAAGCACACACAGAAATTTATGTACTGACATTAGCACTCACCTTTCTGTTTCTCTCAAGATGTTTGCGAACAGCAACAGCTTTCTTAATCAAGTGATAAAGATCCTCTGGAAGGTCTGGGGCCAGTCCCTTCGATTTAAGGATTCTCAAAATTTTGTTGCCAGTAACAAAGCGAACCTGGGCAACACCATGGGAATCCCTCAGGATCACACCTGAAACAAACATTTACATCTCGCACTGAAAAGAAAAACCTTACACAAACAAATCTTGTGAATCCAACCTTACAGGTACGCAATACCCAAAAAAGGTCTTCCCTAAATTAAAAACCTTTCTGGAGGAAACTGTGAAGACATGGTAGACAACGAGTGAGCAAAATACAACTTACAGAAGCTGAAACACTCCAGCAGATAGCCCTTAACAGATAACCCATCACATTTAGCCAGCTAACACATTCAGTGCTACAACACCATTGGGACATTTTCAACAGGACTCACTGAAGCTTGGTATTAAATCACCCTTTTCTCTATGGTTAACAAAGATGTCACAGCCATCTTTAGTTTAAAGAGTACTGTACCACAGAGATTGTTAATACTCTCAGGACTAAAACATCATTCACGTGGCCCATATTTACACCACATAGCTCAGGACCACATAAAGTGGTAGCATGTGTACACTTCAGCAGAGCTCTAGAGGGGTCCAAACTACTGAGAACTAGTCTATTACGCAGCTACAGCGCCTGGCTCTGTAAGCTCCTGAACGTCAGGCTGCCGATAGTTGAGATGTGATGTCAAGTTCTTCTCCAAGAAACCGGGCAGACTGAACTTCCCTGTAACATCTGTTAGTGGCCACTCCTAAGGTCAGGTTGTAAGGTTAAACAGATGCTTCACATTTTCTGCTTGGAAAAAAACCCGTAAAAGTACTCAACTACTTCACCAAATATGCTTCTTGCAAGAATGAGACATACTGTAGTTTTAGTGGTATCCGCACCATGAATACGTAAGTACGTCCACATTAGTGACAGAAAAATGTGTTTTGTCTCCGTTTAGGAGTGATTCGTAAACCTTACCGATCTGCGAGGGAGTCAGGCCCTTTTTAGCCAGCTTGTAGATCTGTTCCTTTACATCATCAGAAGTAAGTTTAAGCCACTAAAGAAAATGAGAAAAACAACCGATGAACGTTGCTTAATATAGAGGCACGGGCTACCTAAATGAAAGCTTTTTATAAATAGTACAGACAGATGCTTTGTAATGCCTGAATAAAACAACTAAGAACTGAAATTGTACTTCTAATGATATAGATTTTATTTTTTACATATTATGACTATAATGCTACTGAAATATGGTGGGGCAAGACAGAGGAGAAGGAAGAAAGTCTCTGTTTAAAACACCCCATAGCCTCCAAACAGCTGCTTTATCATCAGTTTAACTGCCACAGCAGAAGCACGACTACAAATTTACAGAGAAAAAACCATTGCCATTGGGAAGGAACTCTTTAATTGGACTTTTGATAAAAACATAAAATAGAGAACTATTTAGCCATCTTTTAGTAAAGCACCTGCAGAGATTAGTGAAAAATCAGACTTTAAGTACACAAATCAACTAAAAAATGAAACAAATGGATCTACTCAGACAGGGCTGTGCCTCTTTATTAATTCTATGTTGAACTGTGCTGATACAGCCATCGCTTCTGTGATTACGAAGGGGAAGACAACACCAACAAGGCAAGTAATCCTCGCTCTTTCAACGAGCTACAAAAGCTCCTCATTTTTTTTTTCCTTTTTAATACTGTCACAGTACGAGAGGCACAGCAAAAAATATATTTAGAAGTGCTCTATAGATTAGAATTCGAAACAGAATACAAGTAAAACTAAGACAAAAACTCACAGGGTTTTCTAAAACAACTATAGCATTTCAGCATCCTAAACATTATTAAACTTTTTAACCATCAGCAGTACTTCAAGCAGCTTCACATTATCTTATTTCAAATTGTATCTCTTTACTTTCATATTTCATGCTTTAATTTCATGTTTCTATTTCACTGTTTTCAGTACAAGCTTCTCCACAAGCACCACAAACTGAGCTTTCTGCCAACAAACAAATCAAGGCATTAGTCTTGCAAAACACGATACACCAAGCAGCTGCTCGTTTAGCTGACAGGTAAGCCTTTTAAGTGGAAGTACCCTGAATGAACTAAGAGCATGCTGAAATTACTTCAGTGCTCTGATCAGCAAATTACTGTTATAAATAGTTTACAAAACAGTCGGTTTAGTCCACAATGGCAAAGGCCAAGCTTCATATTTGACTGTGAATAGAGTAATTTAATATCTAGGAATTATCAGCATAGAGGCTAAAAACCATTGAAGTGACACTTCAATAAAATAAATGGAGATACAAAGAGGAAAAGATACTTTTTTTTCCCCAACAAATCGTCTGGCCAGGAAAGGATACCCACTACCTCAGCATCCTAAAGACCACAGTCTAAGGCAGCACCTTATCAGACCATAACTTAAAAATGATGACACGAAATATCACAGCTCTCTTTGTTTCGTTCCTTTCCGTGGGCATTGCTAAGCTGCGCTATGGGAAACGGACCCTGAGCTGACCGCCACAGGGAAGCCGCCCGGGCCCGCCGAAGGGCGCCCGGGGCAGGGAGGTTACTTACCGTCGGCACGCTGCGTCTGTAAGGTAAGGCTGACTGGGACAGGCCCTTTCTGTAGAGAAGAAGCAGATCACACGCTAATCAGAGCCGAACGAACCAGACTATTACAAGGCGGCCTACTACAGGCGTTTCGTGCAAGGCCGTAACGGGCCTGCACGGCCGAGGCCTGCGGCCTCCCTCCCCGCCTGGAGGCAGGGCCGCCACCACTACAGGCCGCACCGGAACCAGGAGCCCGGGCACCGCACGAATGCCCCTGCCCAGCGCCAGCCCAAGGAACCCGCACTTCAGCACCGGCCCGAGCCTTTCCCCACCCTGCCGCCATACGTGCACGGCCGCCAGCCTCCCACCGGCCATCCCCCCATACACGCCACACTGCTCCCGCAGCAACCTCTCCGCCCCCACACCTGCCCGCCGCACCCTTTTAGCACCCGCAACAGCCCCACGCCCCAGCCCCGGCCCCGCAGCGGCGCCTCACCCGGGAGCGTGCATGCGGCCCATGATGGCGGCGGCAGAAAAGACCGAGCGACCCGAGACAGCTCCCCTTCCCGCCTCACTTCCGCAGGAAAGGGCGTTCCCGCCCCTAGCCCCGCCCCGCGCCCGTCCGCCAGCCAATCAGAGCCGGCGGGGCTGCGCTGCGCACGCCGCCGCGCGAGGGCCCGGCTGGCACCGCGCTGCCGCCCGCCGCCCCGGGGCGAGAGGGCGCGGGGCCGGCCCCGCCCGAGGGCGGTGGCGGGGGGCGGGGGGCGGCGGGCCCCGCCCCGCCGGGCAGTGAAGACCAGCACACGGGTTTTTTTTTTCCCAGAATAGCGTTTAATGTACTTACAGGACAGTTCCGGAGTCACATTTAACCCGCTCAGTACGGGCCCGGCGGAGGGCAACATTGTACGTCTTTATTAGCGAGCTCGTTAATTAAAGCATTCGGTTCTGACAGGCATCGAGACAAAGCGAGGGGACCCGCCTGCTCCCGCGGCCTTCCGCCGGAGCTGCCCCGGCCCGAGCTACACGGACACAGCGGCCTCCCCCCCTCCCCAGCCCGCAGTCCCAGCCGGGGCCCGGAGCGCGGGAGAAGGCGGGCGGGAGAACTTCAGTGCAAAGGTCCGGGTTAACAGACAACCGGAGAGGTGGCGCAAGCTTTTACTCCGAAATACCAAAACAGGGTCCGTAGAGACAATTGCATTTCTGGCTGCATAAAAGTGTTTTTTTCGTTTCATTAAAGAAGATAGAAAAAGCTGTTAAAACTACTTTTTCAAGCTACTTCGTGTACTGGTAAATTCCACCCCAATTGAGTATTTTCCTTTTTCACATCTATCTTTTTTTTGTATGTAGAGTACATTAAAGTCTTATTGCAACAATCATTTTTTTCTTAATCGAGAGTAGTGCAAAGAGGTGCAAGCTTGGTGCTGTTCCTCTACAGGTGAGGAAAGGCCACAGCCGGATCCCCTACATAAAACAAAATCCATGACCATAAAAAGCTTCAGCCAGTGACTATTTTGAAAAGGAAGGGAAAGGCACAAAATGAGTTAAGCTATGAAGAAGATTAAATCAGAAGTCAGGACATGTGTTACAATAATACAGTACTATACAATTCTTCAGAGTCCAGACAACTGTTAAAACTGCAAATCATTTTTTAAATGATTTTAGTTTATTTGTATTTTGTGCTGTAAGACACTGTGCTTTAGTAGCAAACTGCAAAAAAGGCAGTACATATTGCTTTCATTTTATTTCACAACGGAACGTTTCACAAAAACAGTAGTCTACTTTCCTGTGTTTTAAGTGACTTGTGATTCTTATGATGGAATGGAGTAAGTCTCAAAAGCATCAAGTGAGCAGGAAATATATCTAGTTAGTTATATAGTCTATTATGTACAGGCTATATACTAAATGAAAAAATACGCAGAAGATGCCTAATAAAACTGGGATTTGTTAGCGCCCATTAGTATCAACCCCATTCCTACCATTCAAGATATTCTTAACTTTTATTGTAATAACGCCTACAAAATTGGACCATGAATATTTTAGGCACCAAGAGATTCAAGTTTACTTCTCTCTTCTGTATGGAAGGGAGACAGGGGAAGGAAAACCCAATTATGAAGCAGATTGTTAGTGTTAGATATGTAGAAGGCTTTCCCCATACTGTGACTTGGTTCATAGCTGTGCATTTTAATTTAAATCATTGCTCTCGTCCTAGTCAGTGGTGATGGTCTTGCTTCAAGATTCAGTACTGAAGAAAAGCATGCACCTTGACAGCTTTGTTTAGACCAAACAGGATCATAAAAAGGTAGAGCTGTAGTGCAGAAACACCTAATGAAGTAACCACTGGTATTAACAGGAGATAAGGACATTTGTACTCCCCCACCACAATACAGCTCAAGTCTAATGTTCCTTCGAAGAAAGTCTTTTTGGTGGAATTAATTCTTTGTGGGAGTGAGAAACAGTATTGCTGTGAACTCTTAAAAAACGAGTGACCAAGTTCCCCTCTCAAGGCTCTCAGTGCAACTAATTTCCAGCCTGCAATGCATCCAGCAGTTGTGCTTTTTAACCAGAGGCCATCCCTACCCGGAGGTATAGGTGCAAATGCCACTTTGGATTTAGTATTTGAATCTGTTCCACATTTCATCACTGCAGAAGTTAAAAGTTCTAGAAATTAAGACATTTCAAAACACTGAGAACTGGGTACTTTTCTTACAGTACCACATTCAGACAGTCTTCATTCAATTTTTGGAGATCATGGGTAGAAAAAAAAATTTAGAAGTTCCACTGACTATGAAGATCAGTATAAGTGATGTTATTTGTAAATAACACATCTCAGGAGAAGACTTCCAGTAGGACCTGCAAGGTATCAAATATGAGAACATTTCCCCTTTTTAAGGAGCTGAAAGTTAACATGTATACATATTTAAATACCAGAAATGAGGTAAAAGAGAAGCATTTGAATTATAAGGCACCATTATTTACAACTTCCACTATTGGCACTCTCCAGTGAGTCTTAGAGAAGCATGAATCTGGGATTAAATGCAACCCTAAGGAGTTTTTCCAGCCCTTCAACCTTCATTTCTACAGGTGTGTGAAGCCACCAAAATCTTACCCATGCTGCTTCTGTGATGTCTAGTTAGTAGTGGGAATGTAATCCTAAAATATGTCATTTCTTTGATGTTCTCCAGCATCATGCCACGGATGACAACACAGGTAACAAAAATTAAAAGCAAAAATGCACCATATCCACAGGCCCAATGATAAGTTATGGTTTAACCTACCAGCATGGTCAAACTGTTCATCTCACTTTCATGGATGGTTTAAAACCCCTTCCTTGATCTGCAACTCTTAAACATTTACAGTGATGCTTTGATAACATCACATAAGCACAAACCAGATTTTCTAGAAATCCTCCAAATTAGGCTACATAAACATTGGTCCAACATATCTGTTGAAATGCAGAGTCTCTTATTTTAAGATGTACAGTTATCTTCAAGTAGGAAGACGCACAAAGCACAAGTGAATACAATTGTTTTGGTCTTACTCGGGTGTAGACATGAGTTCACAGATAAGGTACAGCAGTTAGTCGATACCAGTTAACGGTCTCCTTGCTCAAGTTGAAGTCCTTCAGTGAGAGTGTAATTCCACCCAAGAAAAAGTTCTCACGTAATGATTCCGCGCTGAGCACACTTAACTGAAGTTCTCTCTGCTTCAGAGTCTCCATGCTATATCCACTGTACACAAGCTGGAAGGTAAGAAATACAGAATTTTGGGTTATGCAAATGAAGTTACAGACTGCCCGTTCTTCTTCCTGCCCAGCCACTGACAGATGCCTGAAGTACGCATTAAGCCCATTCACTATGTCTGTTTCCCAGAGGATGGGCTGAAACACATCCACGTTTTATTTTGTGCTCCCAATGTTAAATGTTTAAAAGAACCAGTGTTTTTAGATGTAAGTACTGTTTTCATGCTAAGACTTCTGAATGCATTCTTCTCTGCATTATGAACCAGTGAATCCAGGGCAAAGGGATCTTCGGTTCCAAGATTCCTTTTCTTCACCCCAACACTCCTCAGAGTCAGTCTGAGAAATTTCTGCTTACTTAGAATAGTACACTTACCTACTGAGCTGCTTTGGGATTTTGGGTTGGGTTTTTTGTCGGGTTTTTGTTGGGGTTTTTTTTGTTGTTTTGTTTGTTTTTTTTTTTTTTTTTTTTTTTTTTGGAGGGGGGTGTGTGTATGTATGTGTGTGTTTGCTTGGCTCGTGTTTTGTTTGTTCACTTGTTTTTTAACAGGGCACAGTTTTCCAAACAAGTTCCTTTTCCACTTATATATCTTTGCAGATTTGTTTTAGACAATATTTTAATTATTGCTTAGAATAAGAGACAATAGCAAAGGGAGTTAATACATAAATTTTAACTTGCCATTTCATTGAAAGTTGGATTTCTTGTCTTCCGGGATATTTTGGTTTTGCGTTTCGATGTTTTGTGCGTATCTGGAAGTAAGTATGTTTTTACATAGGGATTTGGATCTGCACCATCTTCTGTAACCTACAATTGAAAACCAAGACAAGTTAGAAAACAAGTTAGTGCATACCTATTTGCGTATTTATTTTCAAGTACCTAGACTTTGCAATCAAGCTAACCAAAAGCAGCAGTTAATTAAGTTCGCAGCTGGAAAATTTGGAGGAAGATAGATAGTTCCAACACTCCTGCATCAATCTAAGTCAAGAAGGTAATTGACAAAATGGAAACGGTTTTCAGCACTGAGCTCAGTATCTTTACTTACCAGGTCTTTAATGTGCATCACCATGATAAATAGAGTGCTATTTCTATATGATATGGATAGCTTCACTTCTCCTCCCACTTTGCCTGAGGTAGGACTTGATGGACTTGAATCTGAAAAAAAAATAGAATTATTTCCTCTGTAATATTTGTACAGTTTCATCAGTACTACACTGACTTACTATATATGGGGGAAAAAATACAAGCCTTAGACCAAATTAAGTTTCTGATCTTATTTCTAGTTCCTTAATAAGAGGGCAAAGCCATATGTTTTCAAGATTTTTGCCTTCTCTTGTAAGAACTGACTTGGAGGTTGAGAGATAAAACTTAACTAATTTAGTCAAGCCATAAGCAAGCTCAAGTGATCACATATATCGCTGCAATTTTTGTATGTTTTTATTTCCTTGAAACTGTATGCAGGCACATCTGGAAAGACAGTGATACAAAGTTTTCAATGAGGGAAAACTACAGTTAATTTAAAAAGATTTTTAAAAAAGTAATTCATATTATAAAGGTGTCATACTATAGGCATTCCAACACCCCCCAAAAACATTACCTACCTGTCGGTCTGGCTATTCCTTCTATTCCTTCCACTTTGTCGTCACGAAGTAATGGATGGAAAAAAGTATAAACAAGATCACACTAAATTTGGAAGAAACATTACACATTAGTTTAAGTTTTAACAAGCACCAGAATCTGAAAACTTGTATTGATTTGCTTATTTGAACTCACTTCTGCCACCTCCGAAGAACTGTTCATCAGACTCTGTATGTAGCTGTTGAGCTCCACTTTTCTTTTAGCTGCTACATCTTTTATATGTGTTCTTCCCAGAACCATCTTATTAGGAAAGCTACAAGGTAAGAACAAGACAGAGTTTTCAGTTAATTTCTCTGAAGTACGTACAGTTAGATTTCATTGTTATTTTCATCCTGAAGTGCTGATGTCCTTTATGTCAATCGTGAAAGGAAACACAGCATCCTAATAGGTAATGACACTACAGAAAGGCAAGAACACGTTTATAGGTAATTGTTACAAGCGATACAACACAGACTAAAGACATTGCATTGCTCCTCTGACTCTTCTTAAAACTCAGAGACAACACTTTTCTCCCTTAATAGCCAGCTTTGAGGTCTAGTTTGCCCCTCAGCAGTTCTGTCTCCATCTCATCTCTTCTTCCTCCCCTCAGCTGCAAGCAGTTTTGTTGCTTCCATTGTAACAGTGATGAGTAAGTTAGGAACATACCCTGGTAACTTCCACAGAGGAAAGAGAATGCCAAGTTTGTTGTGGAGCTCCTGGAACTCGTCAAATGTTCGGAAGACAAATGTTGGCTCAACTTGCCCTTCCCTCAAAACTCTCACTACATAGATCTGCCAACAGAAAAAAAAAACGTAGAAGTAGTAACAATATTAGAGAAGTGACTTCACAATATCGTTTTCTTAACAATTAACTCTTTCTACTATGGTGATCCTTCTCCTGCACACATATCCCAGTAACAGCGTTACAGCGTTTGCATTTTATAGTAGAGTTAGAATTCTAAATAGCCTACTGTAATGCAAAGTAACATCACATGATCTTCCCATAACATAGATTCACATCTGACAGGGGTATAAAGTTAGTTAAGGCTAAGCTGCCCGCATTCTCCCTTTTAAGCCTCATTTTAAGTTCATACTCTATATCAGGTGTACGAAATTTTAACACATCAGTGCAGGATTACAGCCAGGTAGGTTACCTGTGGGGCCAGAACTACCACAAAACTTCTCAGGTGTGGATACGGAGGAAACTAATGCCTCATTTTTTTCAATCTAATTCAAGATTCTAGAGGATTCCACCTTTACGGTGATCATTTGGTGGGCAGATACAAGTGTACTGCATTATAAAAAAGGAATTTTTAAAAATACTGGAGTACATTCCTAGGATGCAGTTACTCACATTAGTATGAAAGGGAAATGAAGGTTGAGAAACCGCACAGAAAATTAATTTCAGTGGACTCATTTTATGTATATTTAAAAAATGTGCAACTGGGAAGGGGTTTAAAAGTCCAGATAGAAGAAGACTACATCATCTTAACAGTTTCCTGGAAGGTAAGAGGCTGTTTTGGCTCAGACCAGGAGTGGTCAACTACATTTATAACATAGGGATTCAGTACAAAGCTGCCCTTCCCTTCTAGCATGATTCAGCTTTGTTCTCACTTCCCTAGCTAGTGTCCTACAGGGCAAATACAACTCTGAAATAGATGTACATTTGCACATATCAACATAGCTCACTTTTTAAGCAACTTGAGAAAAATGTAACTTGGGCTGACTATTCTAGGCCAGCAAACAGCAGCAGAGAAGTAAAAAAAAAAAGAGAATTGAAGATGGTCACACATCTGCATAGGAATATGGATATTAATACAAGTTTTAAAGAGTAACCCAGGTCTATCAGAGTCCTGAGGGCAAACTGTAATGCTTGCTGCCTCCCAGACGGCCGACTAGAGGGTAAGCGCATTAATACAGGAAATGATGCTTTTACTTAGGAGAGGCAAATCCAGCTTTAATGGAAGGTCAGAACAGAAAGTGCTTGATTCAATGACTCCATATTCAGGAGGAAGCCATTTTACAGAAGATGGCTACATTAGCACATAAACATGACTCAAGTCCCCATTTTTAAAAATAATTCCCATCAACACTACTTCCACCCTTTTTGCTTCCTTCTAGATCCTTTTCAAGAAGTGTCTTCACTTTGAGGAATATTACTGGATGCTAAAAAGACCAAGCTGTACCCTAGCACTCCTGTGGCTGGTTTACCCTGCCCAGCCGCTAAGCACCCACACAGCTGCTTGCTCACTCCTGCCCCCTCACCAACAGGACAGGGGAGAGAATAAGAGCAAAAGTGAGACTTGTGGGTTGAGATTAAGATAGTCCTTGGGAACGGGAGGTGATGCAAAGACAATCTCTCACCACCTCCCACAACCAGACCCATGCCCAGCCAGTCCCCAAGCAACAGCCACTTTGGAAGACAACATCCTCCCGCCCCCCACTTTCTTCTACCCCCAGTTTTTATTGCTGAGCATGACATTATATGCTATGGAGAATCTCTCTGGCCAGGTTGGGTCAGCTATCCCTACTGTGTCCCTTCCCAACTCCTCGCCCACTCACAGCCTACTCCCTGAAGGGGAGGCAGGGGCAAAGTGGAAGAAAAAGAGAAGGCCCTGACCCTGCACAAGCCTGTTCAGCAACAGCCAAACCAAGGGTGTGTTATCAACACAGTTTTAGTTAAACACTCAAAACACAGCACCGTGTGGGCTGCGACAAAGAAAGGTAACTCCATCCCAGCCAGAGCCAACACAATCCTATTCTTCTCCAGGAAGCAAGCAAGCAGGCCCATTCCCATCTAGATTTCAATTACAGATTTTGTTTTTACTTTCAAGTCATCCACAGCAGGACTCAGTTTTGAGTGTCAACATTGGTGTGGATTTCTAGGCTCCCATTATAGTCATTGCAGTCAGACTTCAGAAAACTCTACAGCTCATGCTAAATCTGACATTAGTGCCCAACTGAACATATAATTATCGATAGCTGTATTTACTAATTCTCTGTTAATAAAGGGGACCTAGCTGTCTACCTCAAAGCTAGCTACTGAAGGCTAAACAAGGCAAGCTTCCTCTGGACTAATTCTGTGATGAAGTACTGAACTCAAGGCAAGAAGGAGAATGTATCTTCTTGGAATAAAGTGTACAGTATCTTCACTGAGTGGAAACAGATTCCACATACTTACATAATGTTTATCTGGGTTGTATCTCTTCTGATATGTAAACACAGACACTTGTTTGATTCGGCCATCTTGTTTAAGAGAATATGTTTTAGCAGAAAATGAGAGGATGGGTTCATCATTAGAAGGCAGACCTGAGAAACGCAGCTGAGCCAGATTGTGAATGAAGAAATTGAACTTTGTGGCAACACTTCCCAGACTGGATTCAATCAACCTAGAAAAGAAAAAAAAAAGTCAAATACTACAGCACATGCCAGAAGGCCAAAAGCAGTTCTGTCAATACATCAGACTTAAGTCTAAGAAAAATAAAACCAAATTTCTTACTGGCAAAGAAACAGTTTTTAAACTAAAAGTGATCAATAGGCTACACAAATAGCATCCTATCAGCATTTAGCAGAAGATTCAACTTTGAAACAGGTTGTTATGTAAGTGAAGTCTTTCCAGAGTTGGTAAAAATATAGTTAGATGCATACTACTGCAGTTTCCCCAAAATATTTAAAATTAAGTACAACAACACATTTTGTAACACATAGCAACAACTCAGTTGCACTATACACCCCCCCCACACACACTTGCTACGCTGAAGCATCATCCCTCCCTCCCCAGTGTGCAAAACCACTTTTTGAAAAAGAGAACTTTACATGCATTACAAGGTTCCCGTCATATACACTGCTATTAAGCAATTTAGGATGCATTCAAAATGTAAGTCTCAAACAGACAAACAGAATTATCTGCTCAGTATTTCAAACAGTTTTTTGCACAACGTTACTCAAGGCAAAGAATTTTAGCACAAGCATTAATCTTGCATGAAACTGATCTTACTGATGTAGTTCACTGGTTAACCAATATTTTATGATTGTACAGCATGACTATTCAACTTCCACAGACATGTTTGTGAACATCCTTAGTACATATTTTCTCGTAGCAGAAAGCTCCCATGAAGATATTTTAGTTTTCACTTATCCAGTACCTCGTAAAGAAAATGGTAGCTTCTGCATCTGTTGTTTGGGGTTGGAGAGCATCCTGGACATACTTCAAGTCCTGAACCCCACTCAGTTCTGGTAACCCAGAAGACAGCATCTGTAGGAATTTACAGTTTTAATGCAATAAAACCCATATAATTTTACTTTGAAATGATTAAAACTTAGACCATCAACTTAATTTGAAGCTGCACTAACTTGGTAAATGCCAACAGCCATGGGCAACAATTACAATCAGCAGTTACTCCCTCCATCATTTCTGCCAAGTTGAAAGCAGTTAAAATACTTTGCAGGGTAATTTATGTTATCTTCTTATTTTTAAATTATCAGGAAACAGGTAGGTAGTAAAAAAACAACTTAAAAAGAAAAATCCAAATACAGCCTTTCTAAAAAGTACTTCTGATGTTTCTGGCTTTTAAAAGCATGCATTAAGAGTTTCTGCAGCATAAAAAGCCTAGCATTGAATACAATTCAACATGACAGACTGATCAAGTGTCAATTGATTTTAATGAAATTATTACCAAGGAAAGCAGGTTAAGGAAGAGGCTTGCGTGTTTTCTTATCAAATTGTAAGCTTGACAACAGAGATCCACAAACAACTGAAAGCGAATAGTGGGTTTTTCACCACCATTGATGACATAAGCCATATCCGACGTTAGCACAAAAGGAGCTCGATCCCTGTTCAAAAAGCACAGAATTCGTAAGTTCATTATAATGTCTATTCACTTTGTCACGTGCTTCCTCCCACCCTCTATCCCCACTCTGAGGCAATGATATTAAATAGTCTATTAATGGCATTTTACTTTTTTGGGTTGGGTTCAGCTGCTTAGCTCTATCTCAAGATTCCCAGCACATTCACATGGTACTGGACCTACAGCAGATCTCCTTGAGCAGCATTTGGAAAACAGGTTACCTTACAACGCCTTCCATCCCTCATTTCTGGAAGCCGTAACACACTAAAACAAATGTAATGACTATATTATCACCTGACAAAACCACAAGTCCTCTGTCCTGGATATAGATTATCTTCCCTTACACAAAGGTGTGGTAAATACAAACTTGCTGTTCGCTCTTTTCTATGTTTTCATTCACTACTGTTTTTGAGCCGGAGTCTGTTCTCATTTGTTTCACACTCAGATATTCAGAGGGTGTGAAGGTTCTGGCACTCCATTTCCCAGTCATTGATAAAGCTTACCTAACAAGCATGCAACACGTAATTGCATGAATGTAACTAAAAAGGTGAAACTACAATACAGTTTTATCCAATATTCCTGGAAAAGTATGACACCAAGATTTGTGTTAGGTGTAAGGCTCCCGAACAGCGTTATATTAATCTTTTCCTGTACCAAAATACTGGTCTTTCCTAACCATTGTAAAGACATTCCCATTGAGATCTCTCAAGTGTGTATAGCACGAAGCTTTTAAGGAATGAATACAGTTTGGAAGCACTGAAATTAAATGACGTTTAAAGACATCAAATTCCTTACTTCAATCTACCAGTAGCTAGAACAGTAATTTGTTTGAAAGCTATGCCTACGTGCTTTGACTTAAAACAGTTCCAGAGATCAGAATATGGAAAAAGGAAGCTGGAGCCTTTTCAAAATTAATTCTATACAGCTAAGTTCGAATGTATTCTGGAAACACTGTGGTTAAATTGGAAGATATTGGCTTCAAAATGAGAACAAGCAGATAACAAGAATTTAAAAGTTAATACTTAGAATTATAACGCTTATAAAAATACACTAAAAAAATGACTTCATTCTCTACATTGCTTAGCTACAGAAAATACCTTTTAAAGCTACCAAACATTTGCGCATGACCCAAAAATTTTCCAAAGTCAATGTGAAACATATGCCCTGTGTTTCGGAGCATTATGTTATCATTGTGGCGGTCACAAATTCCCAATACGTAAGTAGCTACACAGCATCCTGCACAAGAGTAAATGAAGTTTTCTGAAGCCTGGGAGGGAGAGAAAAAAAGTGAACTGAGACGTGAGAAAACAGCATTCATGCATTCAACAGTCAATCTTGAAAAGGGTTAAATCCAACTTAGACAAGACAGGCCCTAAAATTTGCCTTTTTCCAAACCAGTGTTCTTCAGACAGTTTTGCAAATACCTTTAGACATCACACTTTCCAGCAAAACCAATTGTTTTGGTTTTTAAATAAAATTAAAAAGAAAAGAGAAGTTGGAAGACAAATCACAAATTTTATCAGAGGAAAAAAAGGACACAAGACTTATTTTTCCAATGTGTTGTAACAGTGTTGTAGCCAAATGAAAACATTTTTTTCAAATCCCATGTGCTTGTACTAGAAGAGGCTACTGCTCCTATACCACAACTGTGATTCCTCCCTATCTTTAGTTTGACATACATTTTTTCTATATCCAGTAAAAAATTCTGACATGAATCCTGAAAACCTATCTGGCTCTGATGAGTTTTTCATTTTTTCATTGATTAGATCTCCACTTGTTCTTTTTCAAATACAGGAAATAAGTTTCCCAAAAATACAAAACAAATTTCAATGGAAGATCTGGAATAAGAATTTCATTCTTTCATAAGACTGTATTCATCCCTTTCGAATGATCTTCAAAAAACACTGAAAGAAGTTACCTTTTCATATTCCTCTTCTGTAGGATTATACTTTCGCAACCACTCCGCCAGAGGCTTGTCTTTAAAAGAACCTGTCACTCCATATTCCACTTGAATTTTTCTCAGTGTATCTGAAGCAGGAACAAGCTCTACCATGCCTTTGTATAAAATACAACAAAGTGTATTTAACCATCTCCTTAAGTTATACTGCATTTTCATTGTACAGCAGAAACTTCCTTGACAGCAATGGATTTTATAATCTTAGACCAGCTTCTTTCAAAACCCAGTTACATGCAAAAATAGCGCTATTAGTCTACTAAGCATTTCCACAGACTACAAACATACCATGAACACACATAGCAAGTCAAGTTAGGCTTACTTTACTACAATTAGTTACAGTTCTAGAATGCATATAAGTTATATTTTGAATAATTATTTTGTACTACATGAACTGGTACTGGTCTATAAGCAATAACTGCAAAATATTTTGATCTTGACATTTCTCATATACTGACACTGAAATAATCTAGTAACTTTTAACTGCTGCCAAGTGTTGAAACAGACCAGTGTTGCTCCAGAATTAAGGCTTTACATGTGGTCTTACTTTGCAGATACTATTTACTAAAAATATTTTTTAGCTAAATCGTAGATGGAAGACATTTATTTGATTACCAGAATTTTACTTCTATCTTGGCAAGAGCTACTAAAGGCAAATTTGTAATTTGCATCCTTTTTTTTTCTCCTCACTTTAATCCTTCAAGTACTTTAGGAATACTAATATTAGCAGCAACAAAACCCATGCTATGCAATCAAGTCATCGTTTAGAGTAGGAAGAAAAGCCATCTGTTTCTCTAAAAAGCAAATCTTACATAAATAGAAGCTTTTTGCTTAGTTTCGCCAACCTAAATTTCCAACATCCCTATGTATTTAAGGGTTTTCATCATGCTGTTCTAGCATCTGACTGAAGAAATACTTAAGTTATTGTTTATCCTCTTAAAGATTTTGCGGTTCCTATTGGCTAGCTCTAGGGAATTAGTGAAAAATAGCAAAAGCCATATTCGAGGTGCAGGTCGGTATTTACACTCAAACTTATCTGTGACCCAGCCTCAAACCTAGAAGGCAGTCGCTTATTCCCAAGGAACTTTCGCCAGCATATGACTCTCATTCTGGGGGATAGCATGTGTGTGGGGGTGTTCTCAATTTTTTTCTTCTTTTCGCACATTTCAGTACATGAATGACACTCCCTGACTCAACTGCAGCAGATCCCAAATAGTTTAGAATTTCACTTTTGACTTGAATTTTGATCTTTCTTTCAAGATCACTGAACTTTCAGAATCAGGATTACTATGGCACCATTACTTTCTTGTGTTGCAGTAAGGGCATCAAGAGAAGCCTTAGCTTTTATCATTATATTTACTTGTTTGCACCGCTGTTCCTTGACAGCGGAACACATAAGAAACTCAGGACTCAAGAGAAGAAACAAATTTAAATGCTACTCAGCCATCAGGAAACGCAAAACAATTTAACTCGCTATACACTCTTGAGTACTGAAGTTCCTTTCATAGAAGGCTTCTGGCCTTCCACTGTTTCTGGGCCTCCCTCTGCACACAAATTTTCAGTATCGGTGTGATACAAAATTGAAGTAGGGGAGCAAAGATTATAGGCAGCATCTGGTTTGGCACCTCGGTCTTTTCCAGTTGAGAGACACTTGAAGATAACCATCCGCAGATCCAGTCCCTCCTGCAGCCAGATCTTATCCATAATCTTAATCATTTGTAAGGCCAGCATATCTTGTCGCAGATCTTCTCCAACCTTAAGTGGAAAAAATTAAAGTTGAGACATAGCACACTTTCAGCAAAACCAAACTTCACAGATTTTAATTGCTTTACATCTTTATGAAGTGATACATTACGCTACTTAATTCCTCATAGCTATGCGCTTAAAAAGAGAAACAGGCTACAGTCAAGCTTTCACATGCAATAGACTTACTTTCACATTTCACCACCTGTTCAGACATTGGTTTCTAAATACATGGGAGCAAACTCACAAAATAACTAAGCCTACTGGCCTATGCTAAAGTTAATTGATACCAATGAAATAGTGATTATCATTCAACTTTTTTCTCCAATACACATGTAAGGCCTACCTTAAACATCACATTAATTTCTTCTCCCAGAGGGTCTGCATTTATTAGCGCAACTTTCAGTGGTACTGCATTGGAGCTGAAGAAAGAACATGCCTACAAGTAGATTTAGTGTTAATACTCAAAAAACACTATTCCTGCCAGCCCAGAAAACAAGACATTCTGACAACAAGCAGGTTGGACACACAATGTGCCTATTCAGATTTTTAACATTGCGATTGTGGCGAATATGTGCTTCCTTTGAATAAAGAGCTCTTTGGCTGCTTTTGTTGAATTCTTGTACAAAAGCCAAGTATGCACAGTGGTGTTTTATACATTTTAAAGGGAAGAGTGAATAAGACATGGATAAATATTTTATCAGCATCTTTTTTTGAAGCCCAGAAGACACTATAAAAAAAATGGGTATTAGCATGTTTCACAGTATTTTCTGTTTCATCTGCTTTCAAGAACACACTCATGATTTAATAGTTACAGTAGAGAAGGAAAGCAAGAGAAACTGTCTCTCTGCACAGGATTAAATCCAATGTTTGCAGACCTTTAGGTTCTCAGCCATTCATGATGATGCAATCAAGACTGTGGCTGAGTGGGTATTGTCAAATCTTGCAGAGTTCTGGAAAAACAATCTACCTGCTTCTCCTACATTATTACTTGGTGGACCTTCACAATAAAATAAAGCTACTGGCTGCCTCCCTGGCTTCAGCGCACTTCTTGGAAACAGCCACTAACAGGTAGTTCCAGCTATTTCACAGCATCTACTCATCGATTGAGCTTTATAGCCTTGCTTGATTTTCTCTTTTGATTACTACTGCAAACAGGTCTTTTTCATGCACTTTGAACAGTCCCCTGCTTTACTGTAACCAGAATCGTTGGTCTCAAAAGAGACAGGGTCTGAAGAAATAGTATGTTATTACAGACAAATATTTTTTTAAAAATGTAAGTACCTTCATTGGTTTTACACAAGTATTTGTATAAATTTTACTTTTCCTCAGTTAATTTCACTACCTTGTTCAATAAGAATTTTTAATTAAAACCCTCCCCACAGAGCATAAAGAGCTTTCAAGCGCTTCATTTTTTTCAATTTCCGAAAGCTTTGCCTATACGCATTTTTTACAAAAAGGTTTTGAAACTCTGAACACACAGTACCTTAATATTTAGCTCTTTTGCCACAAGACTGGGATTGAGAGGCAAACGACATTTGTTCTTCAAGAAAAATAACTGCACACGTTCCATACCATTTTGCAAGGCAGCCTGCAGACAAACAAAAAATTTCAGCTGACATTTTCTTAACTGGAGCATCTACAGAAGACTTCTAGACAAAGTTATCCTGAAGCCAATGTTTTAACTCCTCTGTGTCAAAGGAATGCTAGAAATTCTAACTGCTGTTTTAGCTATTAAAAATACATAAGCCTAGCAGTACAACAGTAATAGAACACAAGTTTGTGGGTTGTTTGGGGTTTTTTTTTGTGACTGAACCAGATAATAGCATCCCACTATCAAACAGTAAGTTTATATTCTTTGCATATAAACAGATACCCCATTCTTTTGCATAATGGGATCATCCTTCAGCAGTAATAGGTTTAAATCCAATTCCAGTTTATTGCACACAGAAGCCATCCTACTTTCTTACCCTATCACCTCACACAATGTTTCAGACCACAATGAATTTGACAAAAAACCATCAACTTCATTAAGCCACTACACTTGTTAAAATGCAGAGCAACAGACTCATAAGCCTTCATATATGTTATATATAACATTTCATTGAACTTCCACTAAAAAGGCAGTTGAGTGGACTGTTTTTAGGGTATACTCAGTCTAATCCTCCTAGAGAATATTAAAAATATACACACCTGCCGAGCAGATCCACTTGTTTGCTTTACTCTTTCTGCGACCATTCCAAAAAGCTGCACCAGTCTGGTCTGCTTCTCAAGCTCTTCCCTGAGCCTTTTTCCACAGACAGAAAGAAAAGCTCCAAGAATTTGCTCATATCTTACACCGAACTTTGTATCATACAGTGTATCCTTAAGAAGCCTGAAATGAAATATTTAAGTTAAATTTTCCTAAGGAAAATACTGCAAACAATGCAGTACTAAGACATTAAAATTTTTTATTGAATCAGTACTATATATATGCATCTCTTCAAAGTTACTGATATACAGGATATAAAAGAAGTCTGTGCCTCAGAGGCACTGTATTTTTTCATTAAAAATCAGGATCTACATTTTGTACACTCTCCATTCACAACATTCAGATTACGAACTATGATATGAAGAAAGAATTTTTTTTCTTGAAATATTAATCTTATAGTAAATGTTATGTGAACAATGGAACAAAGAACATCTTACCAATATAGGTAGTGTGCTATCTGAATGCTTCCCAGTGCCCGAGCCAAAAGAAATTTGACAAGAGCACTATCAAGGTAGGTTTCATACTTCAATGCCTAAATAGAAAGAAAATTCAATAAGTGAGGTCTGGATTTAATTTTGGATGAAGACTGAGATTTTATGACTAATGCACAGACAGAATCACCACAAATCCGTAGGACAGTCACAGAGTGATTATTTACTCAAACTGTTTTCTATACCATGCATTAAGGTTAAGTATAGAGGTGTGCAATTGCACTGCTGCTACTAGTAATCAGCAATTCCTTTGGGTTTTCAAGGGGAAAAAAAGAAAATTAATGAACTTCAGTGTAGGCAGAAAGTCTTACCTGTACAAACTGAGGGAGAAAATCTATTAATTCATCATCACTTAATGCCTCTATCCAACTCACAGCTGTATTTCGCACCTCCTGATCAGCAAACCTAGAAAGTCACCACAAATCCACATTAAGTTTATTCTGTTCATACAGGGATGATCTTTAATTTTTTTGGTATCAGCTAGACACAAGAGAACCAAGATAAAGTCTTTAATAGCTCAATAAAGGACCTACAAGTTTGACGCTCTTCATTAGCTAAGATGCAAACACAGGTGTGTGTTTAGGACAAGCACACTAATCTCAAAACTCCAGTCTTGATAGCTTGGCTGTATAGCTTGCTCTCCTGTCACAAATTAGATTTCAGAATCCTAACCACTATTGCTATTCTTTCACTACATGACCTGGTTAAGCCTACGTGAATAAAGTAAGCATATGTTCTTCACATTTTAAAGAAAATTTAGCTTTTGCTACACGTCAGCCAACAATATTTTCCACAGAATGCCATTCAGAATCTTCTACTGAAGTAAAGTCACTTAATGCACGACACACAGAGAGAACTTATTTACTTTGTTTTTCTTACTTTGAATCAAGTAGTTCCAGTGCAGCTAAAGGTGATAAAGGAGGCCACTGCTGAAGTAACGAATATATTTCTGGAAGACTTGCCCAGTCCCAGTGAGGGGCACTAACCAGTATTTTTGGTAGGCTACTAATATGGCTATGACAATAATGTCTCTTCTCCCACAAAAATTCTTTATCTTCTTTTGATAGCCTGCAGACAAAAGCATTTCAGTTTATAACACACATTACAGACCATCACCTGAATAACCCCAATGCTACTGTTCACTGTGTATGTACAGATAATTTAACACACAAACTGGAATGAAATCAAAACAGCTGTTTCCTTCACAAAAGTCAAAACAGGAAGCAAAATAAAGCCTCCAACATTATGGAAACAGCTGTTCAAAATTATAATTTGGGCAGGACAAAAATAAATTTTAGTATAATCTGAAGTTAACCAAAATGTTAATGCTAGTTTGGTGCAGATGAGTGGGAAAGCCTGCCAGAAAAGCTTCCATTGCATATAAACAGCCACAGCTGAAACTGCCATTTCTCCCTGTAACTAAAGAACTGCCAAGCAAGAATAGGCCCACATAACAGGCAGCCAAAAGGGTGGCAGTCTTGTAACAGGAGACTATTATGACACAAGCCATGGAAAGCACAAGTAAATTCATTAAGTCAGCACTATTATTTCACAAGTTTAATTCAATCTCTTGTTTAAGTCTCCACAAGTCTTCAAAATATACTGCAACCATATTACAGAAATTTAAGATTAAACAAGTATCCAACACCCTAGCCAAAAATCATCGTGTACAAAGAGACCACAGCTAGAAAGAGGTGAACATACCCAATACTGTTATCCTTCGAGAGAATGGCAAGGAGACGTTCTCTCAATGGCTTTTCCAATGTTTCTATGGAATGATGCACAGTAGTCTTCACAGCTTGAGGAATTTTATATTCAATATCAAAAGCATGGGATGGGAAGTCAATCTAAAAAAAAAGCACCCAGAGATGATGCAGGGCCTTAACAACAGTCCTGACCATGTTTTGGGACTGCTAAGCCACACCAAATAAGGTGCGTTCTCTTCCAAAAGAAATTTGGACTTCGAATTTTGAACAAGAGGTGCGAGTGTTCTTTACAGAAATTGCAATTGCTATTGTTTGGGTCTAGACAATTCCCATCTCGCCACACATTTCTACAGATTGCTTTTTGAAGATGTTCTCTCCCAGTACTGATAGTATGTACTACCAAGGCATCTCCAGTTTCTTACTTCAAGACAGTGATGCAATAACTGACTCGCATACGCCTAGGGCAGCTTTCCATTCTTTGCCCTTAGCGCTTAGTAATCGCTATTCCATACTGACTTTCAAATATGACTTCACAATATTTACGCTCTCCCCAAAACATTAATTGATCTATCACTCATGTAAGAGTTCAAAGTCACAATATTCAAACAAAACAGATAAAGTCAGAAATAAATATAACCTGCAATACTACTCTTTCCATATTTCCTTTCTTACTGGCCATCCCTGACGCATGATGTGAATGTGATGAAGTCCAGAGTTGCAAGAGCTTCGTCCCACAAGTTAACAATCTGAGGAAAAAAGCATGTGCAGGTATTAGCATTGCAGTCTGTCTACTTCAACAAAACACTAGTTATTAAAATACTATCTAAAGACCACCAATGGCCACTACAAGGAAACAACTCCAAAGTATTAGTGTGGTATAGGAGGATAGCTCAAACTGAGTATGTGTTTCTACTGCAGAGATAAAATATCTTGTGACCAGTATTTCAACACTGATGCTCAGAAAAGAACCCGGGTAACCAAACTGTACTAGCCAATACAGGCTGGAGCTTAAAAAAGGAAATTGTGATCACCAAGTGTCATATGAATTTATATCTTTCACCAGACATCTCCTGTACTTTAAGTCCTTTAAAATACTGCATACAACTTCAAGGTGGAAAAGGCAGAGGAAAGTTCAGTGCTGACACAGCTGACCCAGCTAAATTAAGTGCTCCCTATTTCTTAAGGGATAAAAGGAATACTTTTGCCTCTGAGGAATAAGCTGAGCACATGCACCTTCTTACCTTCTCAGAAAAAAAGGCATAGGCATATAAATATTACAGACATATTTGCCTGGGCTTTCCACATCACTAGATTCTACAAGTGCATATCAGATGACATTTATATTTGCCAGTTTATTGCCAATGTTAATCATGTTTCCAACTGTAGTAAGGCACAACTGAAGATACTTCATAAATCAGTTAGGTGCTGAATGTTAGATACAGAAACTTTTATCAGTCTTTAAAAATCAAAACACAGTCTCAAAAGACTGCTTGAAGGCCAAGCCTTTACTACATTTTGAAAGATGTTTTAAGGTTTATGTGCGTTTCAAAGAAAGCAGTTATTTATAGGTGTACATTCATTAACTGGGAGCTTATGATGCCAATAAAAATAACTAAGTCATGCCACTAAAGCACAACTGAACAGCTTGTTCTTTTTAATAATTCCCCAGTTTAATGTATCTTGCCACAGCCTTCTGTCTCATCCACAAGTAAAGATATTTTAAGGCACTCCATCTGAAGGGATTTTTAATTTGACTACAGATTCTTCCAAAGCACATATACGTCCTTTTATTCTTCCTATGTTTTAGTCAGCTAAAAGTTTTAGCTCCTGCCTGCTATTGATGCTATTCTCAACTGTAACTGAAATATTTGGCTAGTGTCTTTACCTAGGTCTGCATTTAATTTATGCAGACTACAAGTGGATTAGACCACTAGCATCTCTACAGCTGCCATATACAGGCCATTCAGTAAAATCTGGCACAACACATTCTATTGTAGCGCTCTGCATAAACAGAATATACAGTTTACTCTCCAAACTCTATGATAACACCATGTAGCAGGAAGGCAAGATAAATTCATAATTCAAATCAAAGTAAAAGCTATGTTTTCAATCAAATACTGTGAAATGTGATATTTAGATAGGAGACTAAAATGCAACATTTAAACAGAAGGCTGAAATAAGCATCATTTATGAAAAGAAATCAAACTTTCAGTGGCTACTGAGGGCAGCTGCAGGCCATCTCTGCAATGCAGGAAAGCCTAAACTCTTAAGCACCCTCAAGCTGTTGGATTTGTCACCGTAGGAAAGGGGAAGCAGAACAAAGAGGCACATCTAGAACCAGAGGATGCAGACCACATGGAACAGACACAAGCAATACATCGATGTAACTGTCCAGCGCAGACGTGTCTTTCTGCAGCCTTGGCTGACAATTAGGTAATTTAAGCTTCCAGTAAGACCCAGAAGTCAGAAGCACATATAAATAGGGAACTTTAAGCACAAATACAGAAGCTATTTTGCAATGGTGTGATCACTTCTGCAACATCATGCCTAATTCTGGCATCCGTGGCTCAAGCCTATTTGTTAATGTTTCATCAAATAGCTACCAAAGTGATTAGCATTCTGCAATATGGTTCGTAAGGGAAGTTTCAAGGACAAGGCAACTTGGACAAATCCAGGAACACTTAACTGAGCAAAGTTAGTCTTTTCATTCTTAGTGAAAAAAGGTGGTATAACAGAACTCAGCAGCTGTACCTGAAGGAATGACAGCTCAAACTAGAAATATGCCATAAGTTTAATGCAGTTGTTAATTATCCCTTTATTTTATTTTTTTAAATAAATACAGCTATGAATAAGAAGGAATAGTTTCAGAGTATCCTAGGATCTCTCTTACTCAGAAACAGGTTGATGGAAGAAGTGACTTTTTCCTATCTGTGAAAGTACTCCTGTATTTTAAAATATATCTAAATTTTAAAACAGTATTTTGATTCTCTTGCTGGCTTACACAGTACCACCCTAGTATCATATTTTTGAATTTTTAAAAGTATTAAAGAAAAAAATCAATATATCCAAAATTCTCCACTTTGGCTCCTGCGTACATAAACTTTTGAAACATGCAGCATTGAGTATTTTGCAGCCAAGGTAAAGATGCCTCTAAAGAATAATTGTACTTAGAAATACTGCAGACCTTAAAGATCTTCTATTCCTAAAAATTCAAGCCAACACTGTATTTCGCACTATAAACAGGATTGGGTGAAGGTAAGAACTGTTCTTTCCTATCTTAAGGCAGTTTTAAGGCAAAAGTGCTTCTTTCTCAGTGACACGATGGAAGCATAGCATCCTGTTTGCAGCAAGCCTTGGATTCAGCAGGAATAGTGTTTAGTGCAGCGCCGAACAGAACAGAACCCTGTCAGTAGGCAAACACTTTCTTTTACAAGTTGCATTCTCTATCACCATGGCTCATGAACTGGCTGAGAACTGGCTGTTTACACTTCATCTGCTAAAATATATGTGAATACTGACTGAACTGCCTCTAACCAATACAATGTACTTCTAGATCTTCTCATCTGGTATCAGCACTCATGAAATGCCACCTACCCAGACCATACTGCTTCAGCAGAAGGGAGGCTACCAGTTCCGTAGCCAGTGACACCTGTAGATACTTTAACTGCATTGTGACTTATAGGGCAACACCTGCATATCAGTGGATTCCTCAAATGACAATTAACAGTTAGACTTACATCCTCAACTGCCACATACTTCAAACAGTTGGTGCTAATGTGACCTCTTTTGGCCCCCATTACTATGAGGCTTTCCTGTAAATAAAACGGCTTTCACCCAAACAATATCCAACTTCTTCCAGCAGGTAAGTTTTTTCAGCCAGTTACATGGAAATACTACAACACAGAACTGTGTTTTGTACCCTATTTCATTTAAAATATTATGTAACAATATAGTTTACGATTCTTATCTTTATCAGGGTCTACAACATTCAGTGGCAGAGAAGCAGTTTCTATAGTTACGGGAATGGAGCAAGCTTTACACAGAGTAAATCATAGTAATAATTTTACCCATATTTTAGATACTTACCGCCTAAAATCAAAAAGAGGTAGAGAAACCTGACCCAACATTTCTGGACCCTTTCTCTGCTTATTTGAGTCAGGAGAACTCCCACTACTTTGATTTAGTATTCCAAACAATGTCAGACATAAGACTGATTCCAAAGGCAGCTGTGAAATCTGGATGGGGAAAATCACTCTGTAAAATAAAAGTATTAAAAATAAGTCAGAGGAAAGACAGTTGTTAGTAAATTACAGGCTTACCCATATAACCTGTTGACACCTCTTACTTTTAAAAAGCTAATTAACATTAAGAACAAGTGTTACATTTCCATATAATTACATTTCACTCCACTATCTCATAGAATCATAGAATGGTTTGGGTTGGAAGGGACCTTAAAGACCATCTAGTTTCAACCACCCTGCCATGGGCAGGGACACCTCCCTAGACCAGGTTGCTCCAAGCCCCATCCAACCCAGCCTTGAACAGTTCCAGGGAAGGGGCAGCCACAGCTTCTCTGAGCAACCTGTGCCAGTGTCTCACCACCCACACAGTGAAGAGTATCTTGCTAACACCTAAACCAAATCTCCCCTCTGAGTTTAAAACCGTTACTCCTCGTCCTATCACTACACTCCCTGACAAAAAGTCCCTCCCCACCTTTCCTGTAGCCCCCTTTAAGGACTGGAAGGCCGCTCTAAGGTCTCCCCAGAGCCTTCTCTTCTCCAGGCTGAACAATAGTTTGCAAAACCTGCCAAACGACACTTCGGCACTATAGCCAGATTTCGAACTACCCTTTTTAATCTTTGGCTATTAAGTCGCACTCCTTACACAGACCCACGCTGTCCAGCATAACCAGTCTTCCCACTCTACCCAGTCCAAGGACACACACAATTCCCTATTAGCCATCTCCTAATCTCTCAGATTTAGAGTCAGCTGGTGATAGTTTCCCACCCAAATGAAAGAAGCTATTAAGAACACTGAAACCTAAATTCAAATGGTACAAAGCCGGCACCCATAAAGAAAGCAGCTGAGGAGTGTACACCTCACTGAGTAATTCAAACTCAGATTTTTGTTTACACTCTTTTTATTGCTTAAAATGTTGTTTGATTTTCTATATCACACCAAAATACAATTCTAAAAGTGATCACAGCATATTACTAAGCCAGTTACACTATAAACCACTACAACTATATTAAGCAGCTTGTAAGCAATCTAACTCTTTCTAATCTAATCTTTCACTGTAATACACTAGCACTTGCTAGCAAAAGATCTGATAATTAATCCCTTGCATCATCAGAGAAAAAAAAAAGGCAGACTGAGTACTCTCTGAAGGCAGGTATTCTAGAATCTGAAACTCTCATTCCTGGTCTGAAGTAATTTGTCACTGTAGACTTTGAGGGTAGTCCTCAGGGTCTATCTCTGACCTTTAAAAACAGTCAGGAAAATAGATACAGGGCAACATGATGCTCACCTGATGGTCCAGTTATGACAGTCTACCTGATAACTATTAAGTGGAAAAGAGTAAGCTGTGCACAGATATGAAAAATATTTTGTCCTCTCAGTTATCACCTGCCATGCTCCCCTTACTTCTTCTCTGCATGCCCCTTCTTCTTCCTCTCTACCCTCTTCCCTTGCCCCATAAAGAAAAACTGAATTTTAGTTAACTCAGACCAGACATTCTCATTTGCTGTAGACAGGTACTCACTAGCACTTACGCATCTGGTCTCTTTATAGAAATAATTCTAAATTACATGTTTAAATTTAGATACAGAGTTGTTACAATGTATTTGGAACAAAAACCAAATCAGCATTAATAGTAGTAAAAGCGAGCTGCTTTTCCTCCCCATTTACCTCATCTGAGCACTGCCTATAAGCAAGCTTTACTCATCTTTAAGCAGCACACGCTGTTCCCGTTACAAGGAATGCTATGACCTTCCCAACTCCTTACGATTGTATACTACCAATGCATTAGCACAGGGCACTTGTCTTGCATTTCCATTCCCACTTTCAAAATGAATAGTGAAATACTGTTTGGAAAAATATTTCTGATTTTGGCCACTAAGTCTCACACATTGCTCTTTCAACACTTCAAATGGAGTCAGAAGCAAGAGTTGCTTGAATGACTTTATTCAGGAGCTAGCTAGGTAAGCACTAGCTAAAACAAAATATTAGAGAGTGTTTTAACATGCTAAAGTCACTTACAGTTCATCCCATTTAATCAAGTAGAAGAAGTTCTTGTATGTGCCAACTTTCTTGGACTGAACAGGTTTAAACAGATCTTTTCCATTATGGGTCAGAGAACAAATCAAGTAGTATTTTTCATAACTGGAAAAGGAAAAAAAAGTAAATTAAATGAAAAACAAACCTATAACAACAAATTTTACAATTAATAAATTACTCACTTTGATACCCAACCAGCAGAAATTCCATGTGCAGCAAATATTGTGAACTGGAGATGTTCTGTGGCAGTCCATGCCTCCTTGGTACTCTTGCTATCTTTTGGTGAAATTGCTGCAGAAGTGCTACAGAAATTCATGTGGAGTCGCAGAAGGGCCTCAACTGCTCTTGTTAACTGGTCTATGCTCACTTTCAGAGGGTTTTCAGGCTGCAGTGAAGCTAAATTATGAATTATCTTTAATGCATATCTGTTTAAAACAGCCACCTGAAAGCAGTTTTTAAATAAAATTGAAGAACTTTACTCACCAGATGAGCTCTTGCTAGTGTCATCACCACATTTTAAGGATACCTACACAGTAAAGTTACAGCAAATTTCAGTACCAAGAAACCCATAATGATTTTCCACTGCTTTTAAGTTATCTTGTACAGAAATTATGAAACATCTGAATTAGGCCCATCTTTGTGTTTCTGTAACACATCTTTTTACTCAAAGTTCCTCAAGAGTTAACTGACAGCATCACAACTTCCATATCACGCAGCAACTATTCACCAAGTTCAAAAGCTCAAGTTTCATCAAGTCACAACTACTCTGATACCCTTTATGAACTCTTAAAAGACTCAGTACGTTGGAATATTGCTCAGGATACCCTAACTTCTCTGGGCAGAGACAAAGGTCAGGGCTGTTATGGATCAAAGCAGAAGCTGTTTGCTCTATTACCCAGTAATTTAAGTCTGAACGGCTGCTTTGTTTGTGGCATTTGTTCAGGTATCTTTTGCAGGCAGAGTTACTATAAATTTACTGAATTAAAAAATGTTAAACGACTGAGATAATTGAACGGTGAGCACCGTCGCTTTGTACTATCTGCTGTGTTTGCTTCTTGGTCTGCTATAATGGAAGTCTAAACACGATACAGTATTACAGCAGTGTTTCATCTCCACAAGGACACTGTTGAAGCCCAAAGTGACAAACTAATCATGAGACTTTACTCCCTTCTAATAAGGAAGGGTTTCACGCCAAATTCAACTTCTGATATAACTAAGACTTCTAATGAAAACTAGGTTTGTGATTTCAAAATGAACCCCAGTGAATTCATAATACTTCAGAGAAAGGCTAACAAGTTTGCCACAACTGATGGACAAGAATGAAAGCTCTCCTTACACTTTTAGTATAGTAATTGAGTGTCTTGTCAACATTAATTTTTAATTACCCAAAAAAAATGACATTCTTATAAAGAAAATGCAGAAACTCAGGGGGAAAAAATAAAAATCAGAATTTTCCCCTGTCAGAAAAACCTGTCATATATTTCCACCATACTTGTCAAGTATTCCAAGTACTTTTGGATGACAGAATGCCAAACTGTTAAAACAGCACTATACATGTGATTTTCTACTTGACAATCTATTATCATCTTTTACTTTTTGGGCACTGTTTCCAACCACAAGACAATGACTTGAAAAATAAAAAAAAAGAAAATAAAATTATCTTACATAAGGTTGAGATGCAACTGGCTCCAATCTTTACAGTAATTTCATTTCTGAAAGGAATCCTTTATGCCTTCATATGCATTACTGTTTAAGCCAATGTTTGCCACAAGAGAACTGCAGGCTTTTACTGATGAAAGTAGTACCTTTTTCAAATTCTACTGAGATAGCATTATTTTTGAAGTTATTTTTACACTTCAATTATTTCTACAACTTTCTCCTATCAAAAACAAACACTGAAGAAATTTGATACGCTGTATTTTACTATGTTTTCTTAATAGGTTTCCTGCTCTTCCCTGCAAGAATTTTAGTCCTTGGGACAGTTATGTTTGGTCTGTGCATTTTGCAAGACTTTTGCTGAAGGTTACAAATATATCACTGAACTGAAGAAGCAGAAAGTGAATAGTACAGCATGTGACTCGCCACTCTAATAAGGCAGCAGAAATACCATTATAAGACTATTCAGGTTTTTTATTTCTATACTTCATTTAATGACTGCTTTTGACAACATGAATTGAGACCAATTCTGCTCAAGTGAACTGTTCATTGTAAGGCAGTTTTATCATCAAAATCAGTGCTGTTTGATTTTATTTTTGTCCCTATGCTCAGGAATGCAGGAGCACAACCTGTTAGAGTATTAAGACGCAATTGCTATTCACATAAATACTGCACAGAAAAGACACGATGTGAATTTCTCCTTTAAACATAACCGCATTGATTTTAGAGGGCATGAGCTAGCTGTCAGTTTCCCTCAGTCAGATTCAGTAGCATCTGCTGTGACTCAAGTCTGTAGTTACAGGACCAGAAAACAGTATGTTGAAACTAGTTTTTAAAAGTCACCATTTAGAACAGGAAAAGATTTCAAGAGCAAGAAATTAGCACATTAACAGCAAAGAGATGTTAAAATAAATGGAAGATATCAGGTAGGGATTAAAAGAACCCAACACACACATAACCCTGATGAACTGTTGCTGGTACCTGCAGCTACCAAAGCTTATGAAGAAGTATTTATCAGTGTTAAAAAGCAAACCTCAGAATGCAACTAGTAGCGTGAAATTTTACCTCAGCATTTTTAGTCCTTGGAAGATTAACAGCCCTCCTCAGCTTCTTTACCGATTCCGTTATTGCAGGAGTCTCTACACAATCCAATGTAGAACAGATTTTTCTGACAGTCTTAATTACGTGATCTACTGCTTTATGCTGGTTCTAACAAGGAATGTATGAGAGAACAGATTGATCTGATCAGAACTGTGAAACCCAGTATTACTTTAGGTTTTTTTGTTTTGTTTGTTGGTGTTTTTTTCTTTTTTAGAATGAATTGCGAAGAAAATTTCATTATGCGATGCATAACTCAATTACATTAAACTGTGGTGTAACAGTTTGATTAAACAAAAACCTCAGTATCGAGAACTTCCTTCTAGCTCTGTTATCAATGCCAAAAAACTTAGTACAGATTCCAGAATGGGGTTCCCAGGAAAAATTAGGAGGTTTCCAACCATTTTTCTATCAAGCTGTTGGTAGATAAGTATTTTCTAATAAGATGTTAAGCTCAAATTCCCTCATGGCATAAAAAGAAAGTGTAGTTTAAAAAAGGATATTCAATTAGTGTGAGGAAGGAATGCTAACGAAGTAGTGTTTCAATTTGAGACTTCTTAAAACAAACATACAGGTTCAAGTTACACCTACACTACAGTATAGCTTCCATAATGGAACTTTATCTTTTTACTCCACTTTAATACACTTCTAAAAAAGTTTGTTGCAACTTTTGCTTATTATTTTAAATGGTTCTTCCGGATGAAGCAACTGCAAACTGTCATCTTGTAGAAGGGAAGTAATAGAGGTTACACACTTAACAGGAATCTTTTTTTGAAAGGAATAGATCAGCTTCTTATCAGAGAATTAAAATGCTGGTCAGCTGCTACAAAACAAAGTTGAGATGCTCCTAATATTCCCTTCTTTTCTTCAAATAAAAGAAAAGCCACTTAAATCTAAATTACCCCAAGTTTCTTGCTTTTTGTTTTTAAATATAAGCAAAAATTCTTCATCCGATTTTAAAGAACAATTGTAGAAAATGAAAATATTTGCTTCAAAATAACTGTTTACTTTTTAAAGGCTTAATGTATAGGTTTCTTTCACAATCACTTATAAGCACTTACAACTAAATAAGAGGGATTAGCGTAATATCTTCTCGGCAAGATCTAAATGGATTCCCCACCCCCCAGACATTCTCATGACCTTCCTACAAATGGATATCAAAGAAGCCATTGAATCAAAAAGTTTTTGAATTGGGAGTTAGCTGGCAACAATTAACTTTGTCCTGGTAAGCAAATAACCATAGAAGTCAGAAGACATTGTAAATATTTAAGCCATACTTTCAAAGCTAACACTTTGAAGGTAACAGCTGTTTTGACAGATGAAAAGGCAAAATCTCCACTGATATTTCCCTCACAGGCTCTCAAATTAACCTCATTAAAAAAAACCCCCAACTTTTAAAGTGTCCAACAATATGAAATCAAAGGCTATGTATAAGTTATTTACGGATTGCTTTACCCTGTTTCACTTTGATTAGCAAGCTTCAGCTACTGAATATTTACAGGAATTCACTTCAGGGGGTAAAAAACTCCAAATGCAACAACTGCTGCTATTTGGACCTAATCATCATCACCTACAAGCTAAGTCTCCCATCCTCAAAAAGACCATAGCAAGAGTAGAACCTAAGTCTGAATTGAGATGGTTTGCATTCCTCCGCTCAGCCTGTGAAATCACGGTTAAACCAGCAAGCCGAAGCAGCTGCAAGAGCAAAAACCAAAACCACCACCATAGCAAGGAGCAGTAACAGCTCCCGCTTCTACAAAAGCTTGTGTTCAAAACTGCCCTTGAGAACATGGTGAATCACCACCAAGAGATTTAAGTAACAGTAAAGGAATATGCAAATAGTGGACATCAGCTTGTTCAGACCTGCATTCCTGGAGAGGCAAACAAACATAGGAGAAGTGAGAAGTATTGTACTTACGTCATCCATTTCAAGATTGTTACTTATAGAAACTGTTTAAGAAACAGTTACCTAACATTTAAGAATTTAGTCTCCAAGTTACATTAATATCAGGAGTTAAACTAAGCTTCTCCTTTTAGAAATTAGTAAAGCAGGTTACCATCTTCAGCTAGCTTTTGCAGTTGGGAAATCACTCCAAACTACTCCACATGCAAGCTGTTTTAAACTACCTATCATACACTTGAAATAGACAATGGTTTTGATGGTGTACTTTAAATTTAGTCCAATAGTGCATAACAAGATGCTACTACACTTTGTGCAAAACTTACTTGTATGTTCCAAACATGCTTCAGTTACAACTCCCACTGTACACAACCGTTAGTGCTCACTTCTTTGTAGATTTTTATCTGTTACCAATGTATCATTCCTAGCTGACAACTGCCCTAGTCAGGATTCAGACCTTTTCCCTATTCCCCACAATCAATCTCCAGCATTTTTGAGGAAAAGATTATTTTGCACCTCAGGACTTGTAAGACACATTTTTATTTGTGATGATTAGGTAATAATTAGTTTGCAAGAGAAGCAAGGAAGAAGATAGGAAAAAACCTAAAAATCCATTATTCCCAAGTTACTTTTGACAGCTTGTTCATATTTCAGTTTCCCCCAGAATACCTGTGAATCTTTTTTCCCCAACTATCTCATTAGTAAACCTTTTCATGCTACTTTTGGTTCAGCAATAATTTAAGACAACCTTACCTCATTTTTAAGAGCTATGTTAATTTGCTTGTGGTACACATCGAGAAGCTCTTCAATAGAAGACCTGCAAGAAAAAGTAGTTATTGGACACAAGCACAACAGTGTAACATAACCTTGGTCAGAAGTTTAGCAGTGGACTTGACTACCAAAATAATCACACATTACCTTATAATAGGTTCTCTGAAAGGCTTTTCTACTTTATAGAGGTGTTTGGTTAGATGTATGGGTGTTCTGTCATCATCTTCCTGCAATAAAATATTAGATATCAAGTCCAGTTCTCATCTTTCTATAATTTGTAATACTGTCTTAGAAGTTTCATTACTAATACCTGTGGAGTACAAGGGGAAAGATATAAGGTGATCTCTTCAAAGGGAAAAAGAAATAGCTGAACACCCATGAAATGTGTATACATTGGGACAGGGGGAAGAGGGACGAAAGAGTAATCAAGTGCCTAACTATGCAGATATCAAATATTCCTCCCTTCCTCTTTGATGGCTTGATACATACCTAATTAAACACAAAAACTGTCCTCAACTTTTCTTAACTCTGAAATTTTTTGCTTCTCTTTCAGGCCTCAAATTTAGTCCAAATGTTTGCATACTTTTTCTAGCTATAGTACTTGGTCTAAGACAGATTATCCATATTTATAGTTATTTGCCTTGCGAAAATTCAGTATGTACGTCACTTCCTCTTAGTATAAGGAAATACAGTTCCCAACACCAAGCAGACATACTGGTTCGCTAATAACAGAAAAAGGTTACACCTCAGATCCATCAGCTCTGATGCAAACTCCCAGCCTCTTGAAGACTTACATTCCTGCTGCAGTTCAGGAGGTACTTACTGTTCGGGCCAGATCTCTGCATATTACACTACGGGTCAACAGCTGCAGTTTGATTTCTGTATCCCACTTCCGACAGTTCTGAATATATTCATGGCTTCCTACACAGTGTTTACTGTTAAAACAAAAGAAAGCTACAGTTACACCAAAAATATGCAGCTTTTCAAAAAACTCACACGGAGTATTTAAGGCAACCTGTTGGCTCAACATAAGGCACTGGTCAATCAACCTCCACACCATACTACTTGATCTGATTTTTACTTCTGCAGAAGTTTCAGTATACTATTATAGACACCTATACTTTAGCTAAAGCTGTTAACTTCTGTGGCTAACACTGAAATGGAATATTCTAACCCAGAAAACTAATGGGAATTTGTAAACCACTGTTTTTGAAAGAAAAAAACACACGACAAAAAAAGGAAACAAAAAGCCACACCACAGATTATTTCAGATTATTAGAAATCATTAGTAATTTTTTTTTTTCCTGATTGCTGGGATTTGAAGAGCAGCTGAAAACTACAACATCAATCTACAGAAGAGCTCTAGAAAGTTGGATCTGAAAAACCTGTTTGTGTTCAGCACAACAGATGGCAGATTAGAGCGGATTTCTAGGAAGGTGTTGAGAACCTACTTTGCTGTATCCCAGAGTAACTCTAAAGACTTCTGATTTTTGTGCAAAGTGTGATTCTCTTACATTTTTAAGATTTCTGCTTTCACACACCGAATTGTTAAAGATATACTTTCCAGTAACTGTGCCATGAAAAAGCATGAAGTCAAACATTAATGAAAAAGTTTGCTTACTTCTGTAAAACTTCTTCTTGACCGCAGACTTTCAGGATATAGCTGCCAATGTCCACTTCATTCAAATCATCATGCACCCAACAAAGTGCCTGCATTATTATAAGTTCAACAGGCGAACTCACTGTTTAAAGAAATTACATCTAAAAGTTAAATATAAATCTATAGCAAGTGATATTAACCATTGTTCACTCACAAATTGTAATTATTTATACTTGTAGGGCAGACTTATGCTACTATAATCTCCCGAATTTCACTTTGAGATATTCACTTTTTTCTCGCAAAGAACAGCATCTTATGTAGTTTCCACACCGTGCAGATCAGATCTCTGGAAGCACCACGAAGCCTCTACAAAAAGCAGCTCTTAACTAACAGTACTTTCACATCAGGCTCCAAATGCTTTTTTGAAAACAGTCTTTCACTTCCATGCAGCAACTATAGAGCAAATGAAATAATCCCAGTCAAACCCAAAATCCATTGCCTCACAGCCACCAGCTGTCGCTCACAAAATACACATAAGATGTTTTAACACCCCAATTGTTTTAAGTATAAAATGCTCTCTACCACTCCTTACCTAGTTTCTGATCTTCTCCTTTAAATCACTAGCAAACAATGTCGCTAAGTGCCTCAAAATTCTGTATACAATGCTGTATGAAAGCATTTTGTTTTTTCATCAGTACCTCCAGAATGTTGGGTTGGTTTTTTTCTTTCCCCCTCCAGGGACTTCCCTAATTTTCATGAATCTTTTTTTTTAAGAAAGGAATGTTACTACTATAGTGGATACAGAGAGGTAATGCCACAACATTTTCCACAAGATAATGCAAGCGCTTCATCTCATTAACAGACAAGTAATTACTACAAGCATAGAGCTATTTGATATGAAGAATGAGTATGTGGAATTCAAGAACAAGGAACAATAAGAAGCATGAATTCAGAAACACTATTTAACTTGTTAATCTAGAGTGAAACTGCTGTACTACCTTCAGCAGATAACATGGTGGTTCATAGAGGAAAAAAGATGCAGTAACAGTTTATGGGCTATAGTCACAGGCTGCATTGGCAAAGGTCTAACAGTCTGCAAAGCCTAGGGGACTAATGCAAAAATAACATTACCACCTTTTTCCCCACCCTCCATCCTATTGAAAGACATTAATTTCTTGCTGACACACAATGAATGCTCAGACTCATACTTCCATGTGAAGTCTAATAAAAAAATGCAAAATCATTAGGTATACCCAAATAAGCTCTAAAGTTCGTCTGTTTACCCCTCCTGGGTCCTTTCTACACATTGAGTTGTCAGAACACTGAAAGGCTGCAGCTCCTCCTGAGCAGGACTGAAAGCCAACCTAAATAGTTCTAGCATTAGGATGGGAAGGTATGCAACAATCTGACCAAGAACAGAGGCAGTTAAAGGAAGATAACAACACCTATTACTAGTCACATATGAGCTCTGCATACCTATCTTTCACTAGCTACAGAAGACAAGCAGTTTAACCACGATTAGTTTCAGCATCAGAAAAGGGAAGAGAGTAGAAAGCACAAAGAATAAGATACATGGGGCTAGAATGCAAAACACATTCCGAAGTATTCACAAAACTTCTGGAAATAAAGAATTGAAGCCATAACATTTCAGTTACACTACCAAAGCCTTTTGTAGGAAAGGATTAAGTCTGTAACATTAAGAAAGTGTAATCTCAAGGATGAAAAGCAAAAACCCTTCCTAGGCTACATTTACAGTCCACCTCATTTCTTAGTGAAAGAGTATTAAAATCACAGCAGAATAACGGTAAGATCCAGCAAATTAATATAGAATGAAAACACTCAGGCACTGAGGGCTTGTTTTCCAATAGAGCAGCTAGTTTAAATGAGTAACACAACTTTGTATCTTTTGATAACAACCAACTCTAAAGCATCTCCACTGTTACAGGTAGAGAACCGAACAATTATAAATATCACAGCACAGATCCACTACCAGGTGACACAGTCCAAGAACAGGAACCCTCAAAAGGGCTAAGAGACTACAGCAGTACAGAAACTAAAAAGTAAGTTGCCTCTGAGGCAATTCATTATCAGTTATTTTATCACCAAGAACTGCCAGAAGTTGACAACACCCAGAATTATAGCCTTTAATACAAACGTGCTGTGCAGTCTTGACTGCACACAGAGTATGAGTTAATGTACAAGAACAAGGCAAACCTAAAAGTCCCACCCCAAACTAATACTCCTGGTTACCCACAAAACTGGGCCAGCTAGTTGTGGCACATGTTGACAGTATTATTTTAGTGTTTGTTCATAAGCATACATTGAGATCAAGTAATAGATAATTTCAGTGTTTATTCTTATTTCCCAACAGCAATTTGTCTGAATTTTCAGATACCCTGCAATAGTTTACTTAAGCACATGTTGGAGTGTTGAAATAAAAAAAATTAAATTAAAAGTTAAGTATCTCAGTCCTGGTGTCATCATCCCCTCAAAGTTGGTCAAACTCTCAAAAAACTTTTAACTTTCCTAGCTGTGGATAGAATAGCACTTCTGGTTTGCCTGGCTACTCATTTTTTTAAAATATGTTTCACTTTGTCAGCTTCTAAATATTTTCTGATGGAGGCACTGACCCAGAATTAGCTGATTTCTTCAGCTACCTTTTCCACATTCCCTACAAGCCATCTATGCACCTGAGATCACAAAAACTTAAAGCCATTGGCCTAACCTGAGTGTACAGGTTTAACACACCATGCTACATCTTACAAACAAACTCAAATTTAAAAAGCAGAAACATACCATCACATGTAAAAGTTACTGGTTGCTGGAATTCTTCAATTTCTATAGAAACCTTGATACTGGCACTCTCCCCACTTATATTTCTTTGCAGCATGATTGGACTCAGCACAAAACCTGGATTTGTTTGCTGATTAGCATAAGGAAACTTGGTCCTCAATCTGAAAGTAAAGAAGGTTTATGAAACATTGCAATGGGTAAGTCTAAGACTACAGCAAAATAACATGGTAATAACCACAAGCCAAAACAGTAAAGGCTACCTTTTGCACTTTACCTAAATTGTATGTACAAGACACCATTTAATTTTCTACTCTCAACGGAACACTGCCCACAATAATTATACAAGTAGTAGTTAGACAGGAAAAAAAACCCCTAGCTTGTAATTAGGCAGGTTTTCTATATAGCTTAAAATATTTAATAGGTCAATGCTTACAGGACATATCCAGTTTCTGGAGAAGCTAAGCTCTAAAATAGTTTTTAAAAAGCTAATCCATAGTATTTGCTAAAAATGAGTTTAAACAAAGTAATTTATTTTATGCACAGAAGATCACAAAACTCTTCATGTTTCAATTTTTGGAAGTCTAATCTGAATTTAGACACTATGCAGAACGTAGTTATTCCAAGCTGTACAAGTTGAGAAAGAGGTCTAAATTAAGGGAAAGGCTTTTATTTAGGACATAAACAGTAAAAACCATTCACCTAGTAATGAGTAGACAGTACTTTCATATCTGCTTTTTATTTTCAGCTATTTAACATGGATAAAATAATTTAACCTTAACGTTCTGCCAACATTAAAGTAGCACTATAGGAGATTAATAACAGAGCTCATCTGTAATGGCCATCTATTTCGTCATCTTGATTCCTGACAATAACATGAATAAAAGAAAAAAGGAACTGCTCTAGTAAGAGCTGTCCAGTCACAAGTCCACCAGCATTTTAAGCACTGGGTCTTGAAAGAACGGGCAACAATAAGATCAACTAGAAACTGTTGCAACAAGCCTATTTTATGCAAGCTTTGTCTTAATGTTGTTTATCAGTAAGTGTCACAGGTATATGACTTCTCACTGGTTTTATGGTGTTTGCTTTTCATTTGGTGAACGTTCCTGTTTTAAAAAGCAGCTGTTATCCTTCAGATTCAAACATCTCTATTTCCCCCATTATTTCTTGGATTTTGGTCTTGAGAGGAAAAAAGGTAAGACCGCTAGCTTGTCCACTCCAGGAAGAAAGCAAAAAAAAAATAAGTTTCTCATTAAGTTGTGGCAGTAAGCAAAAAAAAAAAAAAAAATAGAAGGAGCACTCTGGGATACCAAGTCCCATCTTCCTTGGTATGACCTTCAAGAAACTTCACCACCTGATTAAAGCAGGAACAAGTTTGAAGGTTTATTTGTTACAGAATTCTAGTTGTGGAAGCAATAAAAATGAGAGCATTTAAGGGTTAGAAAGCCTTTGAGCAACAGGATTTAGTGAGGTGCATCAACTAAGAAAAAAAAGACTTCAAATTATTTCAAAAGAAATTGTATTAAAAATAGATAGAAGGAGATACAGACACATGGAAACACAGAAATATAGTTTAAGGATAAAATGTATTATAAAAGCAAGGAAAAAAGTGAGAGGAAAGTCACAGGACCGAAGAATAAAGGGAGACAATAATCCAAAACCTCAATACTGAACACCTTAACAATTCTGTTGCATTATTGAGAAAAAAAAAAGAAAAAAGACAAAACCAGGAAAAGCTGGGATAAGGAAAGTGAAAAGGACACATGCTGAAATCTGCCCCATCAAGCAAAAAATGGAGGACTGGCTCTGTCAACCTGACTGAAAATGAGTTATTCAGCTTTTTTTTCCTTCTGAAAGCTAGTTTGTGTTCAGTAATTTCTTACTTTGCAACTGCTTGAGAAAAAGCTGACAGCTCTTGATTCTGCCCTTCAATTTCGCGGAGAAGCACGTTTTCTGTCAGCATGCCAGTGGTCCCATTGTCTTTCTGCAACTCAAAGATAATACAGGATTTAAATAGCTGCAAACATATTCCTGTAGCCAGCAAATCCACGTGTAGATGATAGTAAACCTCAGACTCCTGAAAATCTATTAGTTTTATATCTACTTCTTTAAGGAGGAAAATGTATATAATTACTAAGTTTAAAAGTAAAGATCCACTGGGCCAGTGACTTCTTTACTGAAGGTAATTTGTTTGACAGCATCATCAGTTAATATTAAGTTGCAAGCGTAACAGTTCCTGAGTTCTCAGCAGTGACCTGTTGCATTAGAATTTGGCTAGATTTTGCTGAACCAGAGAAGGAAAGCAGAAAAACATTTTTTCTTTCACTTCTGCGATTCAGCCTTCAGTATAGTCCCAAAAAGAACCATCATACGTCAGTTCTGCCCATGATTACCTTTTCCTACAAAGCAGGAAAAGGAGAATTGTACGCTGGAAGGTAGTAGCATTCAGAACACTAAACTCAGAACTAATCTCGTGATAACAAATTACTGCTGTTTTAATCCTTTATGCCATATGCACTTGCCAGCTCCCAGAAATATAAACTGCAAGTATCCAATCTAAAAAACAATTGCTAAAAGAAAACTGCAATCTCAGACAACAAAATCTAATACTTTTTAAAAATCCAAACACAAACAAGAACTGCAGCAGTTTTTAAACCATATCTGTTTCTGATCCAATTCACAATATAGCCATACAAATGCTAGTGTGAGCAAAAAGCAAGGAGAAGCTGAAACAACCACCAAGGATGAGGTGGAACCCAATTGTCTGCAGTCTAAGAGCCACTACTAGCCTGAAATACTCATGAAACTCCAGCCAGATACTCCCTGAAATAAGTTCATCTTGAAGAGTTTGCTCATGTCCAACCTGGGGTCATTGCGCACAGAGGATAAAGCCTCTGCCCAGTTACATTTTACATCCAGAGCTTTTACAATGCTTCCAGAAACCCTTGATCCACCCAGGGGTCCAGAAAAAAGCAGATTGCACTATAGCTTTTCAGAAAATCACAGTTTGTTCATATTTGAGATAGTGACAGACTATTTAACTAGTATGCGGGTTATTTGTTATTAGCTGACAAAGGTAACTGAGCATCTAATTTCAGAGGGTATCAGACAATATAGTCAAATTACACTGTCTCCAAAAAGGGGTCAAATTCATAACATGCAGAGCTAGGGACTGTCAGGTCTTTTCCTTTTAGCACTTTTTTTGCTCAAATTAATTTGTTTAAGCAGAACAGCATAAACCTACAAGGGATGACATATGAAATCTATAATTGCCACGTGAATTGCATTTAAACCTAGTTATTTTAGCTAAAATACTGGTTTCATGAACACTGATCAGTTCAAAGGATAAACTCTATATAATTGGGGATTAGCCATACCATGGGAAGCAATTAAAGCAGGAAGCTGTAAAGCCACAAAACCTGGAATGAGATTCAGGAGCATGCATAATACCTTAAACTTAAAAAGATTCTTCTATTCCAACATCTCAGACAAGTTCTATCACCTAAAAATACTTCTGGGCAACTGCACAAGACCTGCTGGCAAACCTGTGCAATTGTATCTAGCAGATGTATTCTTTAAGCAATTACACAACAACAAAACAAGATATCATACCAGGAAACAGGAAGGTAACATGAAAGTGAAACGTAAACACCTTTGATAGAGACTCAACTAACCGCTGGTCAGCACTTAACTCAATCATGTCAAATCAAGATGACTGCCATAAAAATGTTATATTTTCTCTATTTAGGAACTCCTTCTAAAGAAGGTAAGTAATACTACAAATAAGTACTCAAAGCACTTTGCAACTCTAACCAGAGTGTAAAGCACTACACAAGGGGATTACTTACACTGAAGACACACCATTGATACAAAACACTGCCACTTTATGCCACTATGTGACACTTTTTAATTATTTATGGCAAAATTTGCAGGTTATTCTGCTGTTAAATTCAAAGAAGTTTAGGGAGCTAAGACATTTGTGCACATGCAAGCTTAGCCAGGGTAAACGATAAATTCTAATGTAATGAATGAAGGAAGAAAAAAGTTTCTTTGGTTACCCATAGTTCACTTCAGGGTCACATTCAGCTAAGGAGAGAAATCTAAAGTTATTACAAATACGTATCGCTGGAAATTACCTCCTGGTGGAAAATTAAGAATAAATACCTCCTTGCTTTTTTAGTTTAATTTCAATACTTCCTGATCGCTATTTGGAAATTTTTAATTGCTTTTTGGATAACAATTTCAGGAGGACAAGCTTTGATAAACTAAGCAATTTATTTAAAATCCACAGGACTTGGATGACTAGGGTTTGAGCAACAAGTAGGATTTTAATTTCTTTAACTTCCAGATGAGCAAATCCAAGAGGTGCAAAAGCTATCAGTCAAACAGGAAATAACGTTTAAGAAAGGACTTCAGGCCAAACTAGAAAAAATAGTTCCTATCAGGACAGCCTGCAAAAATAGAAGTGGTCTGCAAATACAATTACTCTTAACAACAAAACCCCAAACCCCAGTAAATTACCAAAAGTCAAGTTAAATTAAATCCCACAAGTACATAAAGCCACAAGAGTCTTCAGCTCTGTGGAGAGGAAAGGTAGAGAAGACAAGACCTACAACAGGACAAAACAATGATTTTGCCCCTGCTTTCAGACAGGAGAGTGACAAACACTGAAGTATTTAGAGGGGACTACTGAATATATAGATACTTCATCAAATATGAAGTAAAATTCAAAGCAATCTCTATATGCAAGAGGTTAAGTATCATATAATAAAATCAAAATGTATGACTAGAAATTTTTACTAATGGTTTTGTTTATAGGGGCAGTGAGACTGATTTATTCAGAGGAAAAAAATGATCCAGATGAGTTAGAATGCAAGACTTCAGAATATACTTTGAAGGAAATACATACCTGGAGATAAATGGAATACAAGAGAACTGCCAAAAACAGAGGCTAAATAACTCAACTTCCTACTACACCAGACGGAAAATTATTTAAACTAGAGCATGAAGTAGAAGCACAGGACGGGTGAAAGATAAAAGCAGAAGCCACAGGTTACGTTGAAAGGTTACCCATTGGAGAGCTTTGTCTTTAAACCTATTTATCATTATCTTTAGTAACTCAGCACAAGCAGCAGAAACAACCCCACTAGTAATTTATAGTCTTGTATCAGCTAACTTTATAATACAGACTAGAACTGGAGTATTATACCAAAATAGTTAAGCACAGACTGGAGGAACACAAGTGGAAAGTAAATCTCAAGCCTTCAATTGGGCACTCACTGCATGAGTCTGCTATAAACTAAGAACTTGTTTGAAAAAGATGGTGGGTTAAGAAAATCAGATATATTAATTGACCACAGGATTGCTATTGTGCTGTTGTGATGCTACCGTGAATAAAGCAAATGCAGTAAGAGCGTACGAAGCAGGATGCCCCTACCTTGTTTATTCATGCTACTGTACAAGGCACATTGTACACTGTGCTCTTACACAGAGAACCACAATTCTCATAAGCTGTCTCCAAAAGAGAAGGTGACAGGAAAGAGAAGCTATCACACAGAGCCTGCAAAGAAAGCTGACAAAGTCACTGCCTCTTATAACATGTTGAAGTAAACATCAAAATGGTTCTTTATCTTAAATATCTGCTGTTCCATCCTGTCAAGAACATTTCCTAAGAGCTAGTTATGAATGCATTTCTGCTGAAAATCAGATGACTGATGAGGACAGTGAGGGTCTGGAACAGCCTTAAAAAGCAGCAGGAGGAAGACGCCACATGTGGAGGCAGAGATCAAGCATTTTACAAATCAGTTAACACATGATCTACAAATATGGGATTGGACATGATGAACAGGAAAGACCCTTTTAAATCCTGCATTCTTGAAAAAAACTGGAATTTATAAAACTAGAATTCGTTTGGCAACAGTCAGAAACTACTTTCTACAGACAACACCTCAACAGCACTGATCCAATATAGTCTAGCTACTCCAGTCAATAATTACATTACAGCCAACCAAACATCACTGGAAAACTGACAAACACATCACTAGATAACATGACAAACTGAAGAAGCAAACTGCTGCAGAGCCCAAATTTACATGCCTTTCCACATATGAGGAAATAACCAAGCTCACATATCGCAGCTCAACAGTGAGTGGAAAAAATAAAATGAAGTTAGACCCAAGATCTTCACACATGTAATGTTAAAAATGCAGTCTTTTGGGTTTAGGAGTTTTTTTTGGTCCTTCTCCACTGGCCTTCTATTAAACTTTTGCCAGAATACTGACAACTAGCCCAGAAAAAACAGGAAACCCTTCAAATGAGGGGCCAAAAATTTCACTTCAATGGAAATTTAGACAGCCCTTTAAGCCAAAGTCTAGAAAATATGCCTTTTTCTGAGAAAAAAACTCCCCCAGTTTGGGGGGCGGTGGTGGGTGGAATTAAGGAGAAATTTGGAAAATATCCTTGACTGATAACAGTTGTTTTCTATGGCATGTCCCTAGCCTATTAAAAACACCTAGAAAGACAATACATAAGATAGAAAACAGCTGCAATCCAAAGTCTCCAAGGCAAACAAATCTTTTACTCCCCCTTGCAACTAGTTTCTACAAATACAGCTTTTCCTTGCCAGGGCATTAACTTTTCCACTGCAGACTCCTCCTTCAGTCTCTGTACTCTCTCTACCAAAAAATAAAAATACAGAAGCATTCATTTTCATTTTATAGTGAGGTGACTAGTATTTTAAAACATAATGTCTTGGTTTGTGATGGAATTATCATAAAAAGTGTTTTTAAAGATAGGAAAAGTTAAATAATCTACAGTCATTTACTGGACCAGAAAAAAGTGTAGGGTCCACTTAGAGTGGTATAATTAACCAGATGAGACTGCTGCAGTATTGATCATCCGCTGTACAGTTTAGTTCTGACACAAACTGCATGTGCTCTGTCCAAAAACAGGAGTGTCATAGCTAAAGCCTCTGTTGATGTTTGTGTCTTAAAATTCTGATGAAACTGATCCTGATCCTAGAGCATAACACACCTTTTGCCCTGCCTGATAAAAATCAGAGATGGTTTTCCTTCTTCCAGAAGAGAAGTACAGAGTTTCTGACCCAACAGGCATCCCACCTTCCAGGATAGTATAACCAAAAGGTTCAGTTACAATCTCTCCAGCATTCCTGCACAGAAGGAAAGCTTTCTACCTATGAAAAACTGAAAGACTGCAAGTGATACTGGGAATGCAGAAAAAAAAAAGTTTTGACTATGCCACCTTTCTTGTATTTTTTTTTTTAAAAAAAGCTGACAAGTTCAAATACAAGGCAACAATTTTTTTTTTCCAAATCTGAAATAAAAGCTGTTCAAGATAAAGCTTTTGGTGTCTAACTCGCCATCTTTTTATTTTGTAGTATCACGTGAATTGCTCATTAAACATTTAACAATATGATTTAAATACTTAGTTGTTCTAAAGATTATTTCCATTTCTTTTTGTAGTGTGTTGAAAACCAGCAATTTCCTCAGTAAATGTGTAAAGATGACACAAAGCCAGAGTTATCTGGGGATTTAGTTTCGTAGTAGTGTTCAATTTTCTGAATATCACTAATACATACATATGCCAATAAAAAATTATTTGGACAGTACTCAAGTCAAGTAATATTTAACAAACAAATCCAGATCTTAAAGCATCTTCAAATACTGTGACTAAACTTTACTATTAGACTGAAGTTCAAAAAAATACGGCTTTACATACCTGTGATGTTTGGCCCTGCAACTTTGCAAGTTGAGTTGTTCGCATGTTTAAGGACTGGCTCCTTGTAACTGTTGCTCCAGAAGATTTCCCATTAACTTTTCTTTCTAGATGACAAGTTACTAATAGCTTTTCTTCTAACAACACAGCATCCCACGGATCTTCAGCAGTCATACTTGAAGCCCCCTCTCCATCATTCTCTGTCTTATTTAAATTCTCCCCACTATCCACTTTTGGTTTACTTAGCGGATCCAAATCTAACCAATCGAATTTACTAACATCCCTGCAGCTTTCTGAGGCTGGTAGGTTAGAAACTGTAGACTTTATAGCAGTCATTTTTAAGTCCGTGCTTGACTTCCCATTTTTCAGAAATTCTGAGGTGCTTGCAATTTTGTCAAATACTTTTGCCATTTCTGGTGTAATTACTGGAGGATATATAGGTAGGCTTCCTTGTGGATGGAAAGGTGTAGTAGCTGCCAATGGGTACGAAATGTATTGCGACTGCCTTGGAAGACCAAGATAAATAGGTTCTCTAGAGTGATAGGAGGACATACCTGGATGGAATCCATTCTGAAATACACCAGTCTGTTTTGTGTAAGAAGCTGAAGGGTAAATAGGAGGTAAAGTGCATGTCACAGGTGCTGGTATCCCAGGCATCCACTGTCTTCTCTGACCTGTAGGCCCAAGATAAAATTGCGAAGACAGAGATGGGCTCAAAATCGGACTTGCTGGTAACATAGGTACTTTACTAGATTCAAAACTGTCATCCAGCAGCAGTTTCTCTAGTTCAGCATGAGTAAGCTTCTCTACGTCAATGGTACTTAGTTTATCTTCCATGCTTTTGGCATCAGACTCTGGAAACACCATGAGATCATGGTCCTGTTTGTTATGAGTCTGTGCTTCTTGTCTGGTGCTCCTTAACGAATGAAAAGTTTGTTTATTACCAGCTACACCTCTTTCTTTCTGCATCTTAGCTAGCGCCTCCGCTTCCATCTGCAATGCCTCCTCTTTGTCCACATCTTTTGACCTTGTGGCTGCCAAAGAAGGTGATGAGCGTTGTTTAAATCCATTGCTACTGGATATCTGGGCCATGCCGCAAGAGCAAATGTCCATTTAAAGAACCAACACTTCCCTTGTACTCGTTGTCTATCCTTGGCTTCAGAATAGATTTAGCAGATCTGAAAAGGAAATGAAACATAAGAAATGCATTAAAAACACATACATGGAGAACTACTATGTTCACCCACTGACAAGGCTGCACACATCCTTCAGAAACCCATGTCAAAATTTTGAAGAGACCAATATTTTTTTTTTGGGGGGGGGGGGTGGGTGTCATACTTAAAAAGAGAAGCCACACAATTACATTCACAGCCTTTGAATTATGTCATATTCATTTAATGTTCTTACTAGTACTCACCAGTAGGTAGAATAAGTAATTGGTTTATTTTTGCATCACTAAACCTAAGACATAAAAGCTACATCCAGGTACCTAACTGTTCTCAGGTTTGAGCAATTCTGCACACTTCGCCAGGTTCAATCTCAGAAGTAGAAACCATTCTAAAGACTATACAAATATCCAGCATTGACAAAGCACACTATCGAGAGGACTTCCAGTTCACTTCAATATATTACAAAAATGATAGACCTATCAAACTGCTGTACTATGATTATGATGGTCATAATGATGCTGAAGGACCTCCCTTCCTTTGCAAAATATCATTGTACTTTACCCTCTTAAGAAAAGTAGTAGTAAAGCTTATGAAATGCTATTTCTTGGACAAGCAAAATAAGCAATGTAAGTACGGCTGCTCCTTAAGTAATCCCTTAACTGCCCCTTAAAAGAAGCATCATTCACTGCTAGGTAAAAGGAAGAAACTCTGACAGGTCACTTTTGTTTAAGGCCACCACCAAGAAAATGACATCTTGCATTCCTACAATTGCAGTCTTGTGCTCAATACAATTATACCACTTCCTGTATTTACCACAATATCTATGCCTCTCTATTAAAATAATCTTACAAGAGATTACCACAAGAACCATGTTATTTTTTCAATATTATTCCTACTTTATTCTACAGCTTTTACACAGCCAGGTTAGAGTTGAGTCCAGGAGATAAGATGTCTTCCAGCAACAGCTAGTATGCATATCAAGTAGCAAGATAAAAATCAGGAATAATGAGTTTCTGCTAGGACGGTTACATAAACAGTCATCCTCATTAAAACACAGTTTCACTGAACTAGATGAGCCCTTTAGATGCAAATCATCACAGGCTTAAGTCGTGCAGCAATCTACAAATTGGAGATTTGCAAAAAACTCTGCAGCAAATTAACATAGATAAGTCAAAAGTCTGTCTTTATGTTCCCTTGCCATTTGCACCCCCTAGAAGTGCTTTTTGGGGTTTTTTTGGGTTTGGTGGGGGGGGGTTTGGGGTTGTTTTGGGTTTTTTTTCCCCTTCTCCTCCTCCTTGAATCAGACCAGAGATACATGCTTTAAACAGAGCGTACTTCTGTGGACTCACCACAGACAGCAAGATTCTTAACAGACTTCTCACAGATTCTTCAAATTTTTTAAGACACTGGCCAAGCTTTTGTTTTATCTACTTTATTTCAGCAGCTTATATTGTGAAGGACAGATATCTTTGTAAGAGGTTCTATACATTCCAGCTAAGTCCGAAAAAATAAAATCAGGTGAAACCCTTCACAGAGCAAGATTAAACCAGAATGTTTAGAATGATGTTAGAGTCACCAAGACAAGGTTTAAATAAAAGAGGGTATCTTCAGAAAGACTGAAAAAGTGACAGACTAACAAAGTTACAAAACCCTGAAAACCACACAACTGAAGTCCTGGGGAATAAAGACTTAAGGAAAAGTATGTATCCATTCCATGAGACAATTATTTTCAACACAGATAAAATCTACAGGAAAAAAAGCAGACACCAGATCCTTTTCCATACAATATATTAAGCTGCAGAGTTTGACATTCACTAAAGCCACAACTATTGCCATCAGGAAGGAATCCCGTCCTATCTACCGCCTAATTCCACAGTCGAGTGTTGAATCCGATCAGGGAACAGATTTGGAAAAAAAAAAAAAGCACCCAAACCAACAAAACACACCACAAATGCAAAAGCATTTTGCTGGGTTCCTTTATAGAGGGCAAGTCCCTGGTCCCATTTACAGCATAGCTGTGGCTTCCAGTGCCATTCAGTTATTTACTATCCTCCTGTTAGCAGGACAGTCATTCTAAACCTTCTTCTAAAGATGTACTGAGTGTTTTGTAGATGATCTAAGCCTAGAAGCCACAGGTAACATCCTAACAAGAAGTCTAATATACTTCATACTAATGGCTCAGACTGCCTCGGTATCCAAGCAGGCTTTAGGCTCTGTATTAATTTACAGCTGGTTAAGGATGCTATGTCAAATTTTCAGATGCAAGAACACCCTGACTTATGAAGTCCTCTCAATAACCCCTATTTGGCTTTTCCAAGAAGGGGCAGCATAAGGCAAGTGCAGTTTTCACAGTCTTGCTGTTGCCTAAAAATTCTAAATAGCAGTAGGATTTTTTCCTGAATTTTAATAAAGAAACCTAAAATAGGATCATAGTTTCTGACACTGTTCAGAATTGTTTGGGCTACAACTTTGAAGAAGATTATCAATGCGTTCTGGTGCTGCTTGATAATTACAGCAGCAAGTGATTTTTCTTAACGGAAAAAATATCAACATTGCATGATCTTCAAAATGACTATATAGAACGACAACTCTGGCTCCTTAAAAAAGTAGGAATCCTTATTTTTCTTCGGCAATTGACAGCTCTGATCTCTATACTCGCCAAGCGGTCTCCTACTCACAAGGAGTCACTGTTCCACAGTCACGATTGCAGATAAAACACACATTCCTTAGCACTCAGAAACATGGTGCACAGCTACTGCAGCACATTCATTTGGAACATCGAGAAAATCCAAATCCCTCAATAACTGCTTGTTTATTTTACAATTTCACATTACAGGGCTGCATTTTTGTCTGTGTATAATAGCACACTTGCACTGACAAATCCAGTGACTTCTAGCATTCAATACAGACACATATTATTAATAGTAGTAATCTGAAAAGTTGAATTTTATTTCTATTTTTGCAAGATGGTCTCATCAGCACATATACACTTAATTTGATCGCTGTATTTAAGTCTTGTCCTTGGGAAACTTCTAAACACAAATCAGTGTATAAATTCCTGTCAAATTTTATAAGCAGACTGCAGTTTTCAAACACTTTGAAGTTAATAAATGATAAAAAAAATCTGGTAAAATTGCAATAGTTTTAGCAAAACTTTATCCTGCATGCCAGTTTTAAGCAGTAAGTTCACATGATAGAACATCAGAAGCAAAGCTCCCTAGGCTTAAGCATGATTAAAACAAAGACAGACCTTCTCTTAAATAGTAACTACACTGCATCAGTTAACATTTTCACAGAAGTTTAGCTTCACTTTGAACTTCTGACTTTGTAGCCATCTAAGTTCAAAGGCAGAGAGCAAGCAGAATTTAAACTCCTCCAACACTTACAAAGAGAAGGGCAAATTCCGCTTGGACCATCTATCAGCAGGGAACTTCACTCACAAGACTGTTTCAATTCAAACCCCAGAAACAGGAAAGACAGATCCCCGAACCATTACTGACCATACCACACGAATTCACAAGAAGCTTGCAACAACTGGAAGTCATTGGAAGACCTACAGTCAGGACTGCTCTCATCCCAACTGCTGCACACTATTTTAAGTAACAGCAATTAATCAGTTTTCAACTGTCGATCTGTTCACCTTCAAGAGCACAACCCTTTCCAAACACTTAAAGAATAGGTCAAACGCTTCTTTTTCTTTTTTTAAAGAAAAAAAATAGAAGGGACTGAAGAGATTATAACATAAATTTGAAAGCGGTAACACAATCTCCTACACCACTCATTTCTCCCCTAAATTTGAAGTTAAACGGATACATTCATACTTCATACAAAGGCACCGTATTTACTGCCCTAGCAGTAACTCACCTATACTGCCTCTTAGTATATATAAAGCACTTCATATAAAAGCAGGTCTAAAAACCTCAAACATTCTATTTATCTACAGCCTTGAAAAAAGGTAATCTGTCTCTTGCAGTGAGACTTAGTTAATGTTGAGCAATATTTTCTTTAAGTATTCAACCAGATGTGATCAGACACAAGCCTGCAGACCTTTTTCTTTCGCTCTAGTCTAGCACAGCTTCCCTAAGAGCAACACTCCCTTGGTGGCAACTTTGAATAAGTGTGTTTAGAGTCCAAAGTTTGTTTGCTTGGCCAGGTACCTGTGTATTGCTATGTAATTTTATTTCAGTATTGCTCATTATTCATTATTTCAAAGGAGTAAAATGCTCTTCTTTTTTTAACAAAAAAGAAATATGCAGCAACAAAACTTTATTAATATCAAGAACAAAGAAACAAAGAGACATCTTACCATCTCCCTCAGCTCAAAGTTTCTGCACGGAATGGAAATTAATTTCAAATCAGATTTTTCACTTAGAGGCTTACATAAAAAACTAAAAATATATTTACATATGCACTAACCTAGCAAATACATGAAACTGAACCACAAAGAAATATTTTTCTAATGAGGAATTTATAGGTTTTTGGTAAGAAGCCTCAGGAGAATCAATATAGGATGTTACATCTCTACCAGGACAAAGACCCCCAAAGTTTAAATTAGTTTCCTATCTTAATGAGCAAGGGATGACTTTATTAGAGATGATCCTGTTACCTTAAGCAGAGGTAATCTCACCATCTGCTCATGTACATGTTAACATTCTTCTCTACTTCAGAGGAGTTGCACAACAATTTTCTTTAAAAAAAACAAAACCCAAGGCTTTTAACATCCTATTTATAATTTGTTCCAGTGCTAAACAAGCACAGAACACATTACTTGGTAATTCATTCTTAAGAAATACTTTGTACTTATCAGAAATCACTGCACATAAATTCCCTGGAGTCCAAGCACTAAATACAGAAGCAATGATAACAAGTCAGACCATTTCCTGCATTCCTTATAAAGTAATGCCCTGACATAGAGTAGCCAGAGGTCCCTCAAAACAAGTGCTATTTTCACAGTAACTGCGGTTATTTTGACATTAATTAAAAAAAAATATATATATTTGGGGCATTCCCCTAACCTTGAATGACAGCTAACTTCAGAATTAACAAATCTTGCCTGCATACCAGAGACGGTAGCAGTTCTATGGGATACCACAGAAAACTTAGCAAAATAAGACAGCAGTAATATACTATGGAAAGTACTAATCATCTGGAAAGGAATTCATAGCAAGACATTTGCCACAGCAGGAAAACTCCTTAGCAAGAAAAAACACAAGAACTTTGATGTTCAAAAACCCTCTCTGCCAGATCCATTCAGATGGCTACAAACAGAGAAACAATTGAACGGGTATTTCAAAAAGTCGTATCATCAGCAAATCCATTATTTTTAAAATTACTGTTAAGTTTAAATTAGAATTTTTTCTATCATGTGTACATAAGTAGTCCTGAAAGCTTAGTGTTTGAGGTATACAGTTCTACCACCATGTCTTTCCAGTTAAAACTTAGTAGCTTCTTTAATCTGGTAATTTTACCAAACTTAGAAAGTGCCCCCCTTACAGATGAGATTAACACAGTTAACCAAAAGGTTGAATGGATTTTGTTTCTGGTCATATCTACAGAATCTTCAGAGACAATTTCACTAGCTTGAATACAGGTGCAATTCTTAATTGGGCACCAAGTCTGAATCAGCACTCATTTCTCAAATGCTCAAATCATTCAGCTGGTAAATACCCAGGCATCTGTACCGAGACCAGCAATTGAATCTCTTAACTTTGATATTGAAATTTCATTTGTGTTTAAAAAGCATAAATTCATCACAAAACTTCTGACCTTGAGAGCTAGGTCAGAATAGGGTGTTTCTAGTACTAGGACAGGAAGCCTCCAGGAATGCTGCAATGTCTTTCAACATTGGCAACAAATCCCTTGAAAAATCCAGCCCCGTCCGCTTCAGTGCTTATAAAACCACCTATGAACTCTTCTATTTAAATTAACTGTCATGGAGGACACTGTGCCAAAGACCGTTACTAGATATGGCATACCTTGTAACTGTGTTATCTTGATTTTTTGATCAATGCGTCAACACAGACAAAGGGTGGAAGCGTCCATCACGATGTTCCAGCCAACTCAGTGTAGGCAGCTACAGCTACCTACAGATCATATGTTCTCCATCACCACAAAGTCTTCTTCCCCTTCTGGAATCAGTGGTTCATACCATTAGCCACTGAAAGCCACTCCACCAGTAGATACTGATACATGCAGATTTGGTACAGTACGATTGCAAGCTTCTTCAGCATATTTGTGCTGTTATACTCCTCCCCCGAAATTTTGAACCGAATCACCATTTCATTTAAGTCTGTTGAAGAGACAGGGCTCTTAACAATAATTAAATTCTACAAGTTTCATAAAAACAAGCAACCCAACACCACCAAGAACACTGGGTGCGAGAGCTAGAAGAGAACAGTAGCATGAGCTCCTATTATTGGACACCACGGATTTATTACCAGGATAATCTTTATAAATGCTTGAATCATGGCAAGAAGTCCTTAAAGCAAATCAGCTGATGACACAAATCAACAGGAAACTTGACATTGGTTTGATCACCTGTAGAACTACTCACCAACTTTTGCATCTCTGTATTCCTCCCTATTTTGTTCTCAGCTCTCTTAACAGCACACCTGCAATTCTGTTCCTGCCTAGTATTTTATGGATGCAGATACAAGAAAAAGCAGTAACAAAACTGATGGCATCCAAGGCTGTTTCATTCTGATGCATTTGGCCAAGATTCTTCTTTTCCATGCCTTACAGCCAAGCCTATTACCAGCATTGTTTGACAAAGGCTAAGAATTCTAGTTCTGTTGCAATGTTTCTCCTTACAGAATAATGCTTTCATATCCTTCTGTTTCAGAAGTTTCCTCTTAGAAAACTGGTTCTCTTGCTTTCAGGGCACCTCTGAAGTTGTGCTTTTATCCATGTCACCCTTACGATCACACTTTTTCACCAACCCCTCTTTTCAAAGGGTACTTGAAAAACATCCATGCAATACGAAATATTCCACACAAAATCAACATTACCTATTGGTTTAGGGTTTGGTATTTTTTAAGTAATGTCATTGCCTCAAATATTTTTATTCCCCAGCTGAATAGTTTACACAGTAATCCATGACTTGCAAAATAATTTTACTCTAGAATATACCATTTTCATGGAACAATTAAGACTAGAAGGGGCCTCGGGTCTCTAGCAAAAAAAAAGCAGGGTCAGCTTTGAGAAGGTGACATGGGTGCTCAGGGATTTATTCAGGCAGCACTATCACAAGTTTGGTTATCCATACAGCGCAGGCCTGATCACAGCAGTATGTGACAAACCACCACCATGCATCTATCTATCTATCCTAGCACTTCCACTAATCCCAATACCAGCAGTGCTGAGCAGAAGGTAGACAACATTTCAATTATGTACCCAATTCAATCAAAAATATAGAAAGTGTCCAGAGCATGGTGGGGGCGAAGAAAGACAGGAAAGAAACATTTGTGCTATCTGCTTTAATTACCTGAATAGAGATGCCCAAACACCTTCCATATAGTTTTATAACACTCTACAGCATAGGGGGAGGGCCATGGTAAAAACCCAAATTTTAAGTTATATGCCTGAAGTAAGCCCTGCAAATATCCTCCTAATGTCATGAAGCATTCAAAACACAGCAAAATGCAGGAAGTTCATGATGCAATGCACAGTGGCTATTAACACAGGGAGATGAAAACAAGCCTCCCCCACAAAGACCCTATTCTCTGCCCTGTGCAGCAGCGCACAGTATACACCTTCAACAAAACACAACCAAAACCACTAGTAGCATAGGGAGAGAAAACCACGTCACCACAGCTCTGTCCCAGACTTAACTTGAGATCACTGTATTAGTATCAACCTACCAGTCTAACCAAACGCAGTTCTGCTGCGGTAGCCTGATTATTTCTACCACTCGCTTCAGCGCATGAGTTTCCCCTCAGGCAGGAAACTTGCACAGTTTCAGTTATAACCAGCAGATGCTTCTTAGTCACAAACCTAGTACTTACGAAAGTATTAAGCAGAATTGTTGATTATTGACAGAACAAATGCACTGTTCTCATGTACTTTTTTGCTTTATACTTTTGAAAATACTAAATGCTTGTTAGATATATTGATTCAATGACTACTTTTAAAAACAACAACGCTACACTAGTGGAAAACTGAACAGCATGGCTATACTCGGTCAGACCAAAGGTTTATCTCAACCTTAACTTGTCTCTAAGGGTGGCTTCAGAAACACAAATGGAAAAAAAGCTAAACCAAGGCGAGCATGTAATGTCGTTTCCTCAAAATACTCTTCTGGTCTCCACTAATTTGCCACTCAAGTACTTCCTGAATCCTGAGGTAACTTCTCCAATATTAAGATCTCTGATGGATTTTTTCCCTCCAGGAATTTGTCCAGCTGCAGGCTGAACTCACGCAAACTTTCAGCACTCACCTTACACCTCAGCACTGCCACCACCCTTTGCTCTTCTGCTGTGACTACAAGCTAAGCAGAAGACCATATTAGTTACTGATAACCTGTTCTTGAGGTGTCTCCTACAACTACTACCATCAATTACTATGAGCTATAAACTCTACGTGGACCAAATTACTTCATCTAAGTAATCACACTGTAAGCAACCTCTAGATCACAACTCTTAACACAAATACCATGCAGTCCTCGTACACAACATACTGCCAGTTTCCAGTTATGGTTGGTTTTCTGTAAGTGATGTTTTGTTCGCAATTTTAATGCCACACACCTGAAAATTACAAGTTATATGAAATACGCAGACATACGTTCTCTATCTACTTCAGTCTCTTCAACAAAAGCACTCTGAAGCGATCATCACTTGAAATTATTTACTTGGAGTAAGTTTAATTTATTTCAGGTTGCATGTCTACTAAGGCATAGATCAAAATAATATTTCTCACAACTTTTTTTTAATGTGAGCTTAGAGGAAAACATTGTATTCTAAGTCTTTTATAGCTTAAATGAGGTTTACCATTACTGGCATGCTTTGAAACATTTCCCCTTTCACTTACTTGTCCAGTATGGAAACAACTTCTGCATTCTTCCGCAAAAACGGACATCACAGCAACCTCCTCATGTACAACAGGGCTGGATGAATGCTCTATTAGATGACCCATGTTACTGACCACTGCTGATAAAACCGAACACTGGTTCTGGTAAGTAATTACACATCCTCATCTTCTACTTAAAGTAGAGAAACATGTTTACAGTTACACTTCCACAAAACAAACAATTTATATTTGCGCTATACTCTCTCATTTTTAAGTTTGTTGTACTATTCTAAAAATAAATAAATGCCACAGTAGTTTCTGCACTAACTGCAGACCCTAAAAAGCAATACTTCAAAATAAAAAAAATAGAAGATCATTAACATTAGGGTTGACCTTACAACAGATACTACATTTTATGAATTCTAGTCATGTTCACATTGTGCTTATACTGTCCTACCTATCCATGTAAATTTACAGCAATTTTTAAAAGCTTCCATAAGATAGCCTTAAGATTGTTCAAGAGTTTAACAACAAACAACATTCAATCCTACTCTAATCAAATTCAAATCTAGAACTCATTGTTCTAGATGGCCCCATACTGGTCTGGTTTCAGTCCCATGTCAAAGCCTAACAGACACACACAAAAAAAATCCCAAGACATCACCTCTGCATTTTTTATTTTTTAAGCAATGTTTTAATTCTTCAGCTAGACAGCAGATATAATAGCAGCACTGGATAAGAAATACCAGCAGTTTCAAGTTAACTTAGTTTGAGACATAAGAAACAGAGGAACACAAATTCAGAAAAGATTTTTTTACTTGACGTTTTGAAATGCATCATTCTCCCTTGAAGGCATTCGATTTTTCCCGTTGCTACAGAGACAGCTATTAAAAATATATAAAGATAACTAAATCCTCAATTTATATACACTGATTATCTGTGCTGATGAACCTTTTGTTTGAGCTTTTAATGACAATAATACTCCAAAAGGAAAGAGGAAATTCAAATATCTAAATCATTACTATTACATTGTAATCAAGACAAATGTATTTTATTAAATCAATCAAAATTTTAACTCGTTCTTAAGATTTGCTATGCATTTTTTAATAAAAAAGCATCTTTATGTAAAAGACTGTTCAAATACAGCACAGTGTTTAAAAACATGGGACTCCAAAGTTTATTACTTGTTTGGTTTTGCAGAGGGAGGGTTCCCAACAAAAAAGGCCATTAACTTCCAGTACTTGTTACTTCTCCCTGTGCTTTCTCCTACTGCCTTTAACACAACTTTCTTCCACTGTCCATTTATTCTTACTAGCTTTGCTTCAAATTTTAAAGTTTTGCTCTCAGTTTAAAGGAAAAAAAAACAACTTGGTGGGCACTATAGCCCCTTCCCCCCTTCCCCCCCCCCCCCTTGGATAAATGAGCCAAATTTAAGCAACTTCTTTTCCTCCCAGATGCATAAAGGAAGTTTTTTCCAGGCCCACTCTGTGTTGGGGAAAGGACACAATTGCCTTCAAAGCTAACAAAGTACTTTTGTCTGTCAGATTTCATTCCTCTACCCTATTTCTGCTTCCCCTTTGGATTCTTCATAAATCATCCACCACTACCACTCTTGAACACAGTTCATATTCTAAGTACGTATTGCACAACAGCTTTTACAAACATCACATTTTTTCTTGAATTTTCAGTTCCCTTCGGAAAGGGATTTGCATTAAATGTGCAATGATGTTATTTAAAACCTGTGCATGTCTTCCCCTACCCCAATCAGCTTAACTGCACTATGCTCTAGGACCACATTTCGAGTAAGTAACACAATGATGACGAAGAGCACCAGAGCCTTTCTTTTCTTCCAACCTCCTTTTTTTTTTTTTTTTTTTGAGTGCATCTTACTACCACATTCTCTTTCGCCAACAACAGCATAGCTGTTAGTGGGAGGTCACTTGTGCTAACAAAGATACCAATATACCTTTTTTATTGCATTGATGCAGAATAATAAACTCGATTAAGTTGTGAACAGTCAGTCAGTTACAGGGTTCTACTACTAGTAGCCGGAAAGCTTCCGGAGGAAGCAGCGGAGCTGTTTAAGGATCAGCTTTGTAAACACTCAACTTCTCTGGCACCACGGGACGCACCACCTCGAGGCTGGCTGACCCCCTCAAAAAGCCAACCAGAAGATGAACAAAAAGGAAATGTGACCTGGTGTGTCTCCGCAGCCACAGCCAAGGCCCCCCCTACACCGGGCGGGCACTCGGGCTCCCGAAAGCCTCCCCAAGCGCCTCCCGCTCGGCCCCAGCGCGAGCTGCCCGCACCCCGAAGCCTTCACCCTCGGTACAAACAGCACCCCCGAAACCCGGAGTGCCCCGAAGCGCAGGCAGCTCCTCAAGACATGTCGGAATCGCCGCCCCGGGCCAGCGGCGGCACCGCTCCGGACAACGCAGCTCGCCCATCGCGTACTTTTAGCGGGCAGCGCCTTCGCCGCCGCCTCCCGGCTCGCGGGAGCCCGCACAGACACGGCGCTGACCCCGGCCCCGCTGCCCACCCGCCACCGCGGCCCGAGCCCCCTGTCCCACCGCTCGCAGGTGCCGCCCCGGCAGCGCGGGGAACACCGGCCGCCCCCGGGCCTGGAGCCGCGCCGAGGACGAGCGCCCGGAGGCCGAGGGTCGCGTCGCGGGACCCTTGAGGGAGGAGAATGCGAAGGGGGGGGGGGGGGAAGGAAGGCAAGGGGACACCGGCAGCGAGAGACAGCACCGGGGGGAGGAAGCAGAGCCCCACCATCCAGCGGCTGAGCCCCCCGCGCCTACCTCGCAGCGCCGCCGCCCCGCGGCGCCGGCCATTCCCCTTCTCCCCGCCGGGAACGCGCGCCCCGGGCCGGAGGCAGCCCCCTCCCGCCGCTTAACCGCCGCCGCCGTGCGCTCACTTCCGGCCCGGCCCGCAGCGCTGGTGCGGGGGAGGGGGCGGGGCGCGGCCCCGAAGAGATGGGCGGGGCGGGGCGGGGCGGGGCGCCGGGCACCCCACTCGGACCCTGCCCCGGGCGCCTCCCGCCGCCGCTTCACCTGTGCCCCTCGCCTCCTCCCCGGGGCCGGCGGCGCGGCACGCGGCGGAGCCCGGCGGGCAGCGGGGGTCCGGCCCCGCGGGGGAAGCGGGCTGGTAGCGGCGGCGCGTCCGGCGGGGGCCCGGCGGTCACCATAGCGGCCGGGCCGCCGCGGCCACGACAGCGGGGGCTGGGTGGCTGTGAGGTGACTCTCCGTCATTTCCTCCCCTTATCTCCCGATCCTCTTAAGAACGCTCGGCGCGGCTGGAAACTCACACAACGCACCCTAAACGTCCGGCCGGGAGGCCGGGCCCGGGGCCACCGCCACAACGCGCCGCCCCGACCCGCCGGGAGCCGCGCAGGGTGCGCGGGAAGAGGGGGAGGGGCGGCGGTGGTGCCGCTGGGCGCTCGGTACCGCCCGGGGTCCGGTGTAGAGAGAAACGGTGTCGCCACTTGGCAGCCGACGGCCCCAGCGGTGCGGGACGACGCGTCCCGCCACGCAGAAGTTCGCTTCATTGAACGTCAGGGCCCTGTCGTCAGCTCCAACCTTCCCGACGGACCCACGCGCCTCGGACACAACGTTTTGGTTTGGCCTTCACAATAGCTTCAAAGGAACAAAATGCTTTGAGGGCGCTCAGAAGTATTGCCCGTGGGATCTTATACAAAGTTTAAACAATGGGCCTTTCCTAAGATCGAATTAGAAGTTGCAAGGGGCATTTAAAAGTAACATGATTTTTAATGTAGATGAGAAACAATTCCAGAGAGAATATATTTTGTCCATTCAGGGGATACTACTTAAAATAATCAAATTCAGTTTATGCCTATTGGTATTTTATCCAGCACTTAGCACACCAAAGTTCCAAAAAATACAAAATGCTTAACGAAGCATAGATGACACATGAAAAAGTGTCAGTTTAGATGCTGCAACATAAATGAATTAATAAAAATAAGTCAGAAGTACATTGCTGGCAGTGACATTTTCTGTGTGATCATACATAACCCCCACCGTTTTCGCATCTAAGCATCTTCTGTTGGATAAATCTTGTCCTAATACCACTAAAGACCATGAAAGCCCTTGCAGGTGACTTCAACAGAAGAGACTTGGAAGGCTGACACAAAATGTGTTCCTGTAGAGGCACCATAGGCATGACTCTTTAATTACACAGATTAAAAAAAAATCACTGGAGCTCTTACTACCCTTGTGATCTAGGCCATCGAGAATTTTTCAGGTTGTCAGTTACTAAGAGGAGAAATCGATCCTTTCTAATGCCATTCCAGTATCGACAATCAATAAGCCAACTCTGCTCCACTTTGAACACAGAATGGAGCATCAGTAGAAGACATCCACTTTGCTCTCAAGGTCCAGGTTTCTTTCCAGACTGCCTGTCCAAATACACCTTCTTTTCGGATGGCATTTTGTATTTTTTGTCCTGGCAGTTGTGTCTCCTGGCCACCTCTTCTGCCGGGCTGCTGTGGTGATCCTGGCCAGAAGCACACTGTACGTGGAGGAGTCAGTGACCCAGGTCACAACCAGACGGAGGCCTGTGCTGTGCTGCCTGTACAGCCTGGCCTTCAGACCTGTCTGGTGTCGTGCATGTCCCTTGGCCGCAGGACGAACCTCGCAGCTCCTTTTAACAGGAGTCTGCCAGCAGCCCCCGCTCGGTACCAGTGTGCCCTGAGAGTTTTACACCATCTGTGTCTCCTTGCCCTTATCTACAAGTGCAGCAAAAGGTTCCTCTGAGAACACCCTTTCTGTTTGGCTGTAGAAACGATGGGCAGAATTGTTTTTGTGTAAGAAAACCCTATAATGACTGACATGGAAACCCTTTTCTATGGATGGGGTCCACAGAGAGTGCTGTGCCTGTCCGATGCTGCACAACTGAGGGTTCCCAGCATCTCCAGGGGTGTAGGATTGCCTACGCTATCCTCTCTTCATAGTGCTGGCTTTAATGAACAGCAGTTTAAATGGTCCTTTACAGAGGCAGAGTGCCTTTCTTACTGGGATCCTAACGGACCAGCACCTCCTGGGGCAAAACAGTTCCCATGGGGTTTGTGCTGCTTTCCCCCTCACCCACAGGTCACACTAAACTGCTCTGGATTACACCTCTGACTCACTGGCCACAGGGTTTGTGCAGTCCTGGGACAACTATTTGTCTAGATTTCATCCATCACCAACCGAAGGAGCATTAATCTGCTTAGTCTAAATAAAAGGCAGCTACCACATCCAACAATTTCAACAAGATCATGACTATTTGACTGACCAACCTCCATCACATTGCGTAATATATGACAGTATGACCAAGTCAAATACAAATCATAAAAGCTGAGATAGGAAAGATGATTTGGTTCATTCTATGGATTAGTGCAGAACTTCAGACTGTTATCAAGCCAGTACCATGATAACCGTGAGAACCTTCTGTGCCTTTCCTTAGAAAGTATTTCCTTCTTGTCAGAAAATTTTCCTGCTATTCTGCATTTAGTTTAATAATTTAAGCCCATCCTTATTAGCAGTATCTCATTTTTGCAAAATATTCTAAAGGTACTTCACGTTAAATAGGTACCGCTTTCCTTTTATCACACCGAGTACAAACTGAACATGCTATTCCTTCCTTTGCTTTCACTCCTTACACTGAAGAACAATTCGAACGTCAGTACTTCTGCCTCTGCTTTCATTGTTTCTCGTGCACATTACATATATACCAATTACTGGTGCACTCTAGCAGCAGTAGCAGCCAGTTTTAGAAACAGCATTTGTGTATCAGATGCCACGTAGTGTTCTGCATAGCTGGGCAGCCAGAACAGTTCTGCTTCAAGAGAGGGAACTGCTCGGCATGGGAAGCCCAGCTTCTAGGTAAAGCGACACTAACCCCTAGATAGTTGAGCCACCGAAGGGAACAATGACATAGCCTGCAGACTTGCTTAGGAATGGATAATTACAAGTTACACATTCCCGCATGAGAAGATTACGTCAGTTTTAAAGTATTTCTTATACAGGAAGTTATTAGTAAGTCCATGTAAATACAATGCACAAGGTGTGTGTCTCAGCAGCCTCACTATCTTGCTGCTACGCATGTTGTCTGTGATATGTTGGCCAAATGCCACAGTTGCCCTGAGAGTTTTCAGCAGGCACTCGATGAAGCTATGTCTTGTAAAAAATAAAAGTGTGTTGCAGATAGACAAGCAGTTAAAACCCATATTATTTTTTTAAGTAACATTTTTATTAAAATTTGAATTGCATACTACAGGCAGAATAAACATGAGAGATTTTCGTCAAATATTTGGAGAAAGTGTGTGCTGTGCTCACTATCCCGACACTTAAACTTCACAAAAGGATTTCAGCACAACATAGGCAAAAATCAAATCAACTTGTGTAACTAACTATACTGACACTGGTATTAACTGGAAATACGACAAACTGCAACTGGCAGACGCCTTTTAAAACAATACTTAGGATACAAGGAAGCTTGATGTATTCCCAGATCAAAAGGACAGCTACACATAACAAAACATAACAAATGTGTTTTGCTGAAGATAACACGTGGGAAGTAAAACAACAACAAAAAAAAACAAAACAAAAACCAAACCTTTAAAAACATTGCCTTAATTTTCTTCTCAGCCTAAAATGCGTTTATGTAAGCCCTCCAAATTTAACAGATGAACGCCTTAATTTAACTACTGGAATTGCTACTTGCCTCTAACTAATTGGAAGGAATAAACTTGATGTCTGTTGTTAGAGTACTCTTTTTGTGAATGAGAAATTGTTAGTAGAAGCACAGGGATTATTAAAGGACCAATGTGTTTCCTCTGACAACAGCAAGATAGAGCATATTGTACCAAGGACAAAAACTCTGTGCAGATAGCATGACGTGTACCAGAACATGGCACTTGGTGCAGCACATCTGTTCCAAGGAAATTCCCAAACATTTGTTCATTGTGGCAGGGACTGCCGCACAAAGTTCACCCCCGTCCCGCTGATATGCTCCCCTTGGCACAGCTCACGCGCAGGCGCCTCACTGCCCGGTGGAGCGGTCTGGGGGCACGGCACCGCGGGGCACGGCTCGGCAGGGTGGGCCACGCTCCGCTGCGGCCAGGGGCGAGCACCCGTCCCAGGGCAGCCAGCCTCGACACCGCAGTCCCAGCGCGACTCCGAAGAACTTCGTGCAGTTGTCGTAACTGGCGAGCCATGCTCAGCGCTGTGGCTATTCTTGGGTGGCCTTCAAAAGCCTTATGGCCTGTGACTTGTATTTATGGAACAGTTTAGAAACTCCTATTTAAAGAAAAAGGCTTAATTTGAGTTGTAAAGCACACTAATTCCGACTATGCAGGAAAGGAAAACTATGCATCTGCATTTACAACTCAAATATTAGGCTGCTGTTCAGGATAGCTGTAAGATCCAGTGATGTTTGAATTAAAGGCTAAAGAGTTTAAATTTATCTTGTTATATTTTCTTAAAGATGTACATATAAAGAACTCATGTTAAATATACTGAGAAACTATTAGCTTAAACAGAGTAAATACTATCAAAATCTACCAGTCCTCAGCTAAGCAAGACAGGTAGTACTAATGTCCTCAAGGTGACTCCTATGTATTGAAAGGCAACAAGTTTTAAGCACTAATTCTGGAATATCTCATAATCTATCTCAAAATTTCAGCTATGAACTTTTTTTTTTTCTTTGAAAACCAGCAGAGGGAGACAGGTTCTTTTTTACTCTTAAAGAAATCAAAAGATCATATTACTTCCTCAAAAATTCAGTATAATTTCCTAGATTAGCCTCACAATGCCTTTTCTTGCAATTTTGAACTTCATTATTAATACTCACTTTTCTTGTTCTGAGTATTTATTCAAGCTTAGCTGGCTACTGCTTACATCTGCAGATATTTATTCAAGAGTATGTTGCTATTAATATTTTATTGTGGATTTCTTTCAGGGAGAAAGGGGATATCAGTGTTAGTAATGAATGAAGGAGAAAAACAGGCCATTCCTTCACTGCTATGCAACAGCTTGCATGTGTTTTCAGCGTGTGCAAGGTCTGCATATGGCTCTCAAATCTATACAATAATTTCAGCTGACTATATATACAAGTTACATATTTAAGGCTCAAGCGTAGGAAGAAAATTCTGCTCTGCAATCAGAAAATACTGCAAATAATTTCAAGTGCAAGTAAAATCCTCTCTTGGGTTAATTTCTTAGGTTCTGTTTCAGTAAATGGGAATTTAGGCACTAGAAGCCAAAATACTACTACAGATCTTGGCACAGAAGCTTAGGTATGTCCCAGACAATTTAGGCAACAGTCTCATGGCATGACAGGGCATACATTTGAAATTCATAAACGACTTTCCATATTTACCCTTTTTTTTCAAATAAATTATGTCCAGAAGAGCTATTAGGGTAGGGAACTAAAAAATAGAAGCAACTTAACACATTTCATTACTTGTTTTACTGTAAATACTTTGTGATAACTTTTAATCTATTTTTTCATATAACTTCCCTTTACAGATGGTTTACATAATCAGAGAAGTAGTTACAAGAAATGTTTTTCGGATAGGATGTGTTCCATGCAATATGCACAATTTCTACCATTTGAAGGCTTTAAATAAAATGAAGCTTCTGAACATTCCTAAAACAGAGTGGAAGTAGAAGAGTTAGAAAAATGCACACAGAAAGTGTGTCAGTACTGCAATATACTCAGGAGGTACCATGGGACAGCTGTTAGTCTACAGTATGCTTTGGCCAGGGCTATTCAGGTAAGGATGATGCCAGAAAAACCTGAGGGAGAAACTGCGGGCAACAGGATGCGTACCTGGAAATAGCAATCATTCCTTGGGTAAAGGTAATTGAGGTAATTGGGAAAACCTCTGGTATTTAAAATCCCAATCACAGCAAGTCACACTTAATCAGACATCCAAAGGCAGAGGATGATAAAACTTCATATTGATGACTCACTTGAATTATCCTGTATTGAAGAATTAAAATCAAACAAGCAAAACTAAACCAGCACTACCAGTAGGGATCCTGGAGCAAGAGACTTCCACAGTGATCTCTTTGGCAGGTTGCTAAGAAAGGGGCTACAGGGTCTTCTCCCAGCTGCCCAAATTCCTGCAGCTCCAAGCTCTCACTAACAAGATCTGCTATTTCCTTTCTGGCATGACCTAACTGCAGGAAGCTTCTTGTAGTGACCCTATGTTCATCAGTAACACCACTTCATAGTTCTTTAAGCATTGCAAGTAAATGAAAATATTCTACTATTAAAAACATTTGAACAATTCCTCATGTCATGCATTTATTTGTAGCCAGACAGTGGATATTGCTGAAAAGAAATTATCCTATCAAGTACATTCAGTGAGGTAGTTTTCATATCCCTGTCCAAGTCTAATTTTGTCACAGCTCTGGCCCTTAATCCTTGTATTTTGGTACGCAATTTTTTGTTGTTTTCATGGGGGAAGTTAAGTGCACAATGTGTTTCCTGGAGGACGTTTGTAAAATTGGTTTTCAGGTTAAGGGTCAGTGATTCAAATTCAACAGATTTTATCTAAGAGATGTTCTGGAAGCAGCAAAATTAATTTGAAATGCCTGAAATCCTTGCCAAGATGCTTTAATTGGTAAAAAGCATCTTCTACTTCAGAATGACAGTTACATAAGAACAGAGTACTGGCACATTATTCAAAGGGATTTATTGCTTGCCTTTGCTGTCTACATTCATGAGCAGAAAGACACTCATGCTTGAGGGACAAAACTGCATATTGTTTTCACGAAAATGATCTCCAAGTTTGGTGGAAAACTTTTCAGACAGAATTGCAGTAGTCAGCCCCCAGCAGAAAGAAGCCAACAGCATTAATGTGTGTCACAACTCAAACAACTTGACGCGGAGCTTGTGTACGTGGGAGGAAAAATGTAGTGTGTGTTCATGTATGCACTGCCCACTGAGAAACTTCAAGGAGGAGTACGGCTAATCAGCATACCACACAGTTCTGGCCTCATTACAAACTCTGTCTTTGTGGATACTCCTCATCCATCAGAGCAATTCTACTGAATGTATCAGGAACTCTGTCAGGATCCAGCTTATGCACCCAAGTGTGGGTGTGCAGAACACGTTGGAAACGTCACTTCTCATCTTCCAAGGTGTCAGAGAAACCACCTGTCAGCAAACCTTCTCAGGATCCACAGTCATCCTTCTGCAATGAAGGAGTGACACATCAGGCCACGGAGAAAGAGAGCACTTCATCCTAATGAAGAGCAGAGCTCCGGCAGTACCGAAGCATTTGCAAACACAGTATTCACGTTAGGAAAATTACTTATTTCCAAATATAAATGTAATAGTAAGTTTTAAATAATAATGGTCCTTTGCTTGAGAAATACACTCAAGAGTAGCTGAAGCATATAGAAGAGGATACAGATAAGGGAATGGCACTGCAATGTAGTGTCACTGGCTAACTCTGCCTGTGATACCATACCTAATTTGCCACAGTGCAGTAAGTATTTAAATTTATCTGTGTATGTGGTGAAAGTATAAAGTGGTCTAGCGACTCTTTGAAACGTCTTAAAGGAAAAATGTGTAGCTATCTCATTTTAACTAAATCCCAAGCCTTTCAGAAAAAAAATTGTTACATTGTGTGTATGTCACCTGCAAATACTAGTTCCATTAGAGTACTGCGTGGTCTTTTGGAAGAGCAGAAATTCATCATCCAAGTCAGGAACCACATCACAGTAGCATTAAGCATGAATCTTGGTTTTGTATTTAAATCAGTGTAAGTTTTGCTCTGGTTTCACTGAAGCCATAGCCTAGAAAGTACAAAATTATCTTTGCTTCATTCCACTAAAACCAATGGATTAATCCACCTGCAATGTTTTGGCATCCCCCAAAGGTACCCGGCTGAATCCTTGACCTGTGAGAGACTACATATTAAAATACCAAACTAATGAAAAGCTAGGTCCTCCAGCTATTTGTTCATACTCTGTTAGCGAGATCAACCTGTCCTTCTTAGTCCCACGTTACTAAAAACAAGTCCAACTCTAACCTGGTCATTGGATTATGAATTAAAATGCCTGTCTCCTATCTAACATTACAACCCTTTGAAAATCCACAAGGTTTGAGTCAGAAAAGCCAGAATTGTTCTAAACCCAAGTAATCTTTATGAGATTTAAAACCTGAATAAAGATTAACACGCTAGTCTTATAAAATGGCTCTACAGTGCAGTGAAGTACTATAAATTTAGTTCCCTGGCACCTACATTTTCTTAAAGCAGCAGAGAATACACAATACTGATCAACTCTGATCTCCCTCTTTGGTTGAGAGAGACTTTAATAGCTTGTTCGGAAGACAGGCAGAACTGGACTTCTCTCGACCCTGAAAATATAAGAAACATTCCCAGCCTTTTAGAGAATTCCCTGGATACCTCTGAGTATGCATACAGCTTTCACTAAAGGGGAAGATACCGATTTGAAACATGGTGTGGTTTTTTTCCTAAAATTATTGCTACCAGAAACCCTACAGTTTGGAAGTCAGGCTAAAAACCCTTTTCTCAATCATATCGCTTCTACATGCTTAGTTTTTTTCACATCACAGTTTCATGAGCTTTGCAGTCACCACACAGTTTTCTGAGGAAAAGGACAGATAGCCTGACAGCTGCACAGAGCTTACACTGAAAGCATTTAAAGAATCCTTTAATCTGATTTTAGTGGAAATTAAGCTTTACTCGTATTTACACCAAAATTAACAGAGTTGATCTCACGGATAACTAAAATATTCCCTGGAAGTTTGGAATCTGTTATGTGTGGTCTCAAAAGCTATAATTATTATTATTGTTGTTGCATTCAGGTAAAGAACAAACAAACAAATGAACGGTCCAGAGCAAAAAGCTGCAACTATCTGTTTCTGCGACAGCGTGTATCATAACGTAATTTGTTCAGATTCCATCTAACCCCTCAATAAAGGGTATTTGCAGCAAACCCTGGAGTATACTCAGTCTCTGAAAACCAGGCCACGTGGTGGGATGTGGTTAAGACCAGAACTCGAGTATCCAGCTTCCCATAGGCTCTTACGTAACAGACTGTTTCAGAAAGTCCCTTTTAACCCTACATTACTTTAAAAATACTCATAATTTTTTAATCTTATTTCAGATACTGCAATTCTGAGAATTCACTAACCTTTTAGATTGTAATCATCAATGACATTTTTCCACTGCTGTATTTCTTTTCCTTTTTTCCCTTTCTTAAATGAACACATAGGCTGAGGAAGCTCAAACAAGCACGCTAGGTTATTTCAGCACCTAGCATTTCAGTGACTGAGCCCAAGTCATTTAGGGTCAAAACATAACTTTTACAACACTGACGACTCTGCAACTCATTATACACCATTACTTCATCAGTAAAGAATAAATGTTGTGTTATGCTCTCAACTAAATGCACACATGGAGATTGGAGAGTACTAACAGAGCATGACTAGCACCTTTGCAAATGAAGGACTTCAAAGATAAATACACTGCTTGCCTAATGGCAAAAGGCAGACAGATGTGATGACAGAGGTAGAGCTTCTATTGAAAGCTTTTTATTTTCTTAAACCCATGCTTAAACCCTATGTCCCTCTGGGATCATTAAGCACTGGGAATGAATGTTTGGGGCTCCTGTTGTAAATGAGGATTTAAAAAAAATCTGATGCTGATATATTTACTGGCTTTGAAAACAATTAAATGATTAAAAATTTTGACTGCAGTCTACTACTACCCCTTTAGTGGTACAAAAGTCAGAATATTTTGATGCAAGACACCAATTCTCATCCAAAATTTTAGTCCTATGACAAACCCTATGTCTGCAGTCATTAACATGAAGGGAGTTTTGCCTTGACCAGATGATAAAACCTGAAGACTGTGTTCCAGTAGCTAAAACCCCACTTTTGTGCAGTCACTTCAGTTGGTAAAATTCCTTAAAACCTCAGAAAAATAGTATTAATTTAAAAATAATATGGGAAGCAGTATTTGTTTCCATTTCTGTGAGTATAGCAATTCCACTCAACACAGACTGTGTGATTTGCTGGGCAGGCTGGGGAAGGATGACTCTTCAGGAGGATTTGCTGGGGCTCCATATGTCCCTTTGCACAAGAATTTTTGGGGAGAGGCTCAGACATGTCAGAGAAGGATGAATGAAAAGGATTCATTGGGCGACAGACCTTCCAGTCCCCTGGTAATGAGGCAACTGAACCTGCGTAATTTCTTAGGTGAAATTATACATCTGCAGCCTGAGGCTCACAGCAAGTTTGATAACATTTTTACAACAGATACAGTTTGTTTAGGCAAAACAGTTTGTCTCAGCTTCACTTCATGAGCCTGTAAAGTGGACACTACCTAACTGGTTTTGCAAAATAAGGGACAATTGCAGAGTGCTTTCCAATAGACTGATGAAAGCTTTTACTTTATATGTTACATTTTTATTGGTGGAGAGTATAGAATATGGAAAGATGTGGGAATAAGGCCAGAAGATGTGACAACATAAGTAAAGAAAATAAGGTCTAGAAGAAGAATCATTGTTGTCCTGATCTACTTTATGGGTCAGTCTGTCTCTCAGACATTTCCATCTCCACTGCCTTCCACAACTGTAAACACCTGCAGCAAGTACCATAAAGAAAGGCATTATGAGCCACCTTTAATCCAGTGACACCCTAGAAAAGCAGGCAGCGTGTAGCTAACCAATTCTAGAAGCTCTTAGGTGTTGATGAGGAAAAACAGGGCAGTTCCTCCACTTCTACGTTGTATCAACTTGATTTCCTTTCTCCACAAGGTTTTCTGTACTCTTTGCTTCAAACCATCCTTCCCTCTGTGACGTGAGTCATTCAGGTCAACCACATAACTTTTCATTCAAGTTAGATACCTTGAGTAAAATTACCAGTCAGATACCAAAGCAAATGTCTATATAAAGTCCATCTTTTGAAACGAAGCTCAAGCTATGCAACAAAACGTTATACTGATCTGTGAGTTTTCCTGCTCCAAGATATGTAATTTCTTTTGAAAGAGCTTGCATTAGGATTTATTTCCATTTCTCTGCAGTAGGTAAAGCCTGTATTTCCATTTTCTAGACACAGCTCAGCAGAGGCAAGAAAATTACAAACGATGCTCTTTCAAATATTCTCACCCAGCCTTATCTTTATGAATACTTTTGGAGGTGAGGAAAAATATTTGCCATGCAGTATTAAACATATGTGAATTGACAAAGAATAAAGCTCAATGGTTGATAAAGTACAAAGGGTGACAGAAGCAGAGTGAAACAACTTTTAAGCTACTTTTAACTAGGGTTTATGTAGGTCAATACAAACCATGCAAATTCCCCCTTGGCACATCTTTTGTAGAAATCTCTTTTTAAAATTTCATCAAAGAAAGGAAAAGTTGGGATGATTTCCCTTTCTGTAATAAAGTTGCCCCTTGCCACAGATTATTTACACATCTTGCTCATAATACTACTACTGAAGAGAAAGTGTTTCATCTCTGAAGTAGACAAAATGTTTCCTGATGGCCAGGGTCCAAAACGAGGCAGGATGGAGCAGAACTTGCAACCATATCCTCCCATTCTTGTAACATTCAAATTTCCTCAGCAAGTTTTTCAGGAACAAGATAACACTGGGGTCCAACAAGGACACCAACAATACTTTTGCTAAATACTGTTCCTTTTTTCAGCGTGAGGAAACAAATACACGTTCAGTGCGTAACACATTGTTCCAATGAGCACACAGATACTTTTGTGTGTGTGTTTTATTTTCAGCTTCCAAAATTGTAGAAGTTGTCAGCACTATTCTACAGATGTCCACAAACATGCATATTTCATTTCAGCATAACCAGATGAAACAGTGGACAAAAGGGTGCTTCAGGCTGTGCAGAGTCTAGAAAGGCTGGGGAAATGGCTTCCAGAGCAGAAATATTCTTGCTACTCTTTCATTGGAAGATTCAGTCTGCAGCACATTCCCCATGGAAGGGTAGCAGGGAAAAATTAATAGACTCCAGACAGGCAGGGGAGTGGGGAGCCAGAGCCACCTCTCTTCAAACGTCTCTGTGGAGCACAAAAATGTACGGCCATAAATTCTGGTTTAAATCCTCCACTTCCATATTTCCTGGAAAACGTGCAATACACACATTCACCTGCCTGCTTGCTCGTGCCTGTGCATGCTCACACTCACTTGCACATGCTCACCAGTACCTACGCACACGGATGCACCTTTACATTCACTCACGTGCCTCCCACATGCTCACACACACAGACACCTCCTCTGTCTCACGCCCACGCTCACATGTACTCCCTCCAGTCACTTGGTCATACAGCTGCACCCCCTTGCACTCACATCTGCTTCCCCCTCATCCTTTGACATTTTTCTTTCTAGAACATTCATGCTTCATCTATCCATTCTGTATTTTCAACACCAAGTTCTGCTAATGGCATTGATTAGTAATTTGTCTGCAATCAAAGATAAATTCTCACCAGGAACTAAGCAACATAATCTAAAAACCTAAAGGAAAAGGAAGACCTTTGGTTCATACAATTCTTGACTACACCAGGCGATAGGCACTGCAGATGAAAAGTGCTAAAGAGCGGAACTGCGCTTTTCACAACAGGCATAGGAAAACGAAAAGTGCTCTGAACTTTAATCTCTCAAAGATACATCAGATCCTACCTCATCTTTCTCCACGAAGCAGTTAAAAAGGTTAAACTTTAACTCTGATTTGCAATCCAGCCCAAAAGGTGGGATAACTTCACAGAACAGAAGACAGTTGAGAAATTGTGACGTGCGATACCAAGGAAAGACAGGTGGCAACGTTCAGCACGTACCTTTGAATTTGCCACCTGATTTGACTCCTTTTTTTCTTGTGTCATGAAAAATAGCGACCACTTCTATGTACCTCCAGCACGCCACTCATTACATTACAGGAGTAGGCCTGCATGCCATATTTACAATACAGGTGTACAACGGATTTCTGCAGTAATATAACAGCCCTTTGCATTTTATGCTATCACTTGCCTAGCAATTCCATTATCCATTAATACTTGCTATTTTGACCACCACTGAGCATTGCACTGATGTTTTCACAGAACTTTCTTATTACACATCCACAATCTGAGCAATAAGAGAGCTAGTCCAGAACTTGCCATTTTGGATAAAAAAAAAACAAGACCGCCTTTTCTTCAAGGCAAATCAGTTTATATTACTAACATATCATTTGCTGCTTTATCACCCAGCTACTGAGTATCACGAGAGATCTAAAGTAAAAGGTCAACTTTCAATTTTATTACTCAAGTAATTCCCTGTCATCAGCAAACTTTCTCACATCATTTTGTACCCCCTTTGGGATCACTTATGATAATGCTGAAGCACAGAGGCCTGGTACAAACTCCTGGGAAATATCACTGCTGACTTGCCTCCAGTAGTTCAAGGTTTATAAAAAATAACAATAAATAAACCAAAAAAAACTTCAACACCACAAGAATAAAACTTGCATGTTGACTCCCCCTCTTTTCCCCTGCGGTAAGTGCGTGATAGTCACATGCATAAAATTATGACAGGACAGAAGTAGACACAATTTTAAAAGACAGGTATTTTAAAAATTGATACCACAGTCTTGTAAATATCTGGTAGACTCTTAGCCTTTGCCTAATGTTCAGATGCTACTCATCCGCTTTATGGGAACAGTGGCATTACATAAACTAAGATGACTTGAAAAAACACGTCAAAATACTGATTTACATGAGAAATCAAATAAAAACTGCATCAGTAATGAAGTGCTACATTTTTAATGAGACGTTTATGGTACTTCTTGTTCTGCATGAGATTTGTGTGATATGCACACACCGTGTGTCCTTTACCATAAGCCTTTTTTTCATACTTTTTTAAATACTTCCATCAGTGGAAGTGAGAAGCCAAAAAAGTGCTGTAAGTGATACACTTCTTTCTACAACCACAGTACCCCTTACCTTTTACTTCCTGTTTTTCTTGCTGTTCGTTATTATCTTATTTCCAAGCCACACTCTCTTCAGTTGAGAGTACCAAAATAGCTTGTACCAGCTTAGATGTCTTACCTCCTTTTTAAGCAAGATATTCTTCCTCTTCTGCCTTCTCTTTGTGACTTTTCCATGTTGCTTCAAGTCTGAAATTATCCTCATGTCCTGTATCAGTATTCTTATTTTTCTATACCTTCAAAACAGTGACACCTGGTGTTTTGGTTTGGTTTTTTTAAACTAGACTTTCTTCCTCAATTTGCTGGGTTTGGTTTTTTTTTTCTGAATATATTATTGGTCTTGTCTCATTTTGGAGGCAAGATCGCACCTGTTTCTCTGACCACATCTCCTTCTTTGTTTCTAAAGCACCCTGCATCTTTACCAGATTTTGGTAAATGTGCATGTAAATAACCTTCCTCTACAGAATAAAAAATGTCTATTTCCCTTTTTAATCAGCGTAGAGTTGAAATTTTCGTGCAAGCTTCCCTTCTCCGATCTCTAACCTAAAGTCTTGAGTCACTGGCTTGCTCATTAGAAAAATATATTTTATAAAACCTTACAGAAATGTGAACAAACACTCAAAACAAAGTAGGCATACATCTAAACATATGATTAAATATTTTGCTGTACCAAGGCCTAAAGATTCCCGTTTCCAAATAAAATTATTTGGCTGATAAATTTGTTTAAAAGTTGCAGAATTTGAAAGAAGAATCTGATTAAGTATGTTTACATTTATAAAACGTGTCCAGTTGAAATAGAACCTTCTTTGATCAGACTAAGATTTATTATTTTTGTTCTAGGGTAGCCACCCCATTAAAATTCAGTAAATAAAATTTTATATAATGAAAACATTTATTTTCCTCATCCTTTCCGAGTTCCAGCTTTCTAAGTTCACAGTATATTTTATTTTTTCTTTCACTTAAAATATACAGAAATAGAAAAAAATATCTTTTATAATTTTCAAATTAGAAAATCAGTCTAAAAATGAATACATCACTCTGAAACCTGCAGCAGAATGCCAGGTAGGTACATGCCCAAGAAAGTATAGGCAGAAGATGAAAGGTAATATAGGACAGCTTTAGACTTACAAACTTTCACAGACAACGAACTCTTGTTCTGTGTCTGAGCTGTTCAGTACCTAATAGGAAAGGGACCTGGAGTTTCTACTACTGCAATACAAATAGTCGCAGTTACACTAGTAACTCATCTTTATTCTAGAATTTGGGTTTTGGTCAACATTAGAAGACAACGGATTTTTCTCCCTACCTCTCCAAACTAACTAGTGTAATGGAATTCTCCTCAAGAGTCGCAATAAATTCGTTCTCATTACATGTCATGGACTAGACGGCTAACACCAAAACAGCAAGAAGTAGTCTCTAACAACTAACCAGAACAATCCATCTAGTTTTTCGTTCCAATTCATCACGTGACATGACCAGACACAGATACACCAAGGGCACTTGGCACTCCCAGTCACAAATAGGCACACATCCCCCCCCATCGCTGTGGTCACACTGCCAGATGTGCCCCAGACCATGGGAGGGGGCACTGGCACAGGCCCAGAAAGCTGGGGATCCACCCTACCCAGAAGTTCTCCACCCTTCCCTTAAAGCTGTTCCAGCCTGACATGAAATAGCCACATAGTATCTGGAGAGAGAAAAATAAGCAGCATAACTAACTAGGCTAAGGTACTTATCAGCTTGTGATGCAGAGCGCGAAAACAATCCTGAAATAGTCAAAACAGTAATAGTCTTCTCCACTCCAAGCTGCAGACCTTACAAGAGCATGGGACCTGCGAGAACAACAAAGATATTATCAACCTTCAGCTGTTGATTACTTGTTTCTAAAACTACAAACTCTCACTGCTTGTTTTTCCTACTAAGGAGTGAGGTATTTCAGGCTTACTGTAGAATAGTTACCATGCTGTAAGAGCACGTTGTGGTTTAATTCACAGCAACTTATTAATTAAGTCATGCTTTTGGCTTACAAACCATCAGGTTAGAAATATTCCCTCCTCCTAGCCTGGAAGGGGTTCTTACAAGTGACTACAGTTTTCAGCTCCAAATTGCAACATTTGGATTAGTTCTATATAAAGTCTTTTGTTCTAAATTTCATTTCCTAGAAAGGTTTGTACTAACTGGAAGCAATATACAATGCTACTGCAATTCTACAATGGAAAGATGTATCTTGTCTCAGTAAATTCATCTCAGTTGCATAAGGAATAATAAATCAGTCCCATACATCAGCTACTAAGAGTTGTCTGTGTATGAGTTAACAGCAAAAGATCAGGCAAACTTTGAGGGAAATATTCTTCCCTGCATAAAAGAGACTATGCAATAAAAAAAAAAAAAGCTAAAATTACAGCATAATTCCTCTATTCCCTTTTTAATCAGGATACTTGTACCAGGGCTTAAATGTAAGGAAGTAATTTTGCTGAGAGAAAACCTAACCCTATTACAACAGGAGAAAACGCCCACAAAATATGTAACTCTGGTACAGAAGTCTCCTGAAAGTCAGGATATGGTCATAACTGATAAGCTCGTTGAACCAGTAACGACATTTGGATAAAGAGTTTCCGACTGCTTACATATACAAAAAAAAGGTAGTATTAATCAGGGAGGACATGAGCTGTACTTGTTCAAACGGGGGAAAGACTCCAGGCAGAGGTCTGCCAGAGAAAAAGAACTTATAGGCTGTACGCTAAGCTAAGTAGAAACTCATATAACTCCTCTGAAACCAATGCTGCCTCAAGGAGACACAAGCCACAGCAGAGTCTCACCAGTGAATTAACTGCATTCTGGCCTGCGACTTTCATATGAAGTCAACAGCCCTCCCACACCGGATAAATTAGGCACTTAGCCATGACAGTCTTAACTTTGCAATCACTATTTTATTTCCATTTCAGGTCTGTGGTTATGCCTATTAACTCACTACTGTTGGGAAACACAGCAAATGACCTCAGCAACCTCCGCTCGGCAGCCAGCAGGTACTTGTACACGCCACAGGAAACCACACGTTCTGCTAGTTAAGCCTGAGTTTTTCAATACCAGCATTGCCACGGCCATAGGCGCGTGGAGAAACATCTCTGTTCTCATTTCTAGGTGAGATTCGGGTGAAAAAAGTTATAATAAGGCTTCTGTTACTGGTGCTTCTTCCGATGGGCAGAACTCGGGGGGGTGGGACGGGGTGTGGGAGTACTTTAACACCAGCCTTGAGGTTACCAGCTTACTCTGTGGTTACAACACAAACTAACACTAGTAAGTTAGCCTTTCTACCCACTTTTACTCTGAGAAAATAATGTTTGCAGCTGCCAATGGCAAAAGTACCATCTGTCACTGTGCTTCCCAGAGCAGAGACAGAAGAGGGAAATTTGGGACCCAAAGTTTAGGACTCCTGCTTCCAAGACATTTGACTACCTAACTCTTCGTTCTGCTGATGACAGTTTTGATATCAATAACCTTCCACAAAAAAAAATAACAGCAAAAAATAACAGCAAAAAGTAACAGGGCACTCTGATCTCTTAAGAGCTCTCTTGAAATCCTGCCCTTTTTCCACTAATATACTGGAATAGTGTAACAAAACAGTAGCCAAAGACAGTCCTTTCTTCTGCTCTGCCATGCTATATCCAGAAATAAGAACAGTGTTTCTCAATTTCAGATTAAGGTAACTGCTTCTGTTGCAATACTAAAATCCCTAGCAGTTTTCAAACCTTGCAGCTTCCTGCATGTCGAAACTGGAGTAACGTTTAACGATCCAAAAAAGCATCCTCTAAACCATCTAAAACAGCAATCAACCAGCTTTAGAAGCTGCGTGGCTAAAGCCAGGGGAGATCTGAGCTAAACAGACCCCAAAAAACAACATACAAACCCAAAGGAATTAAGTGAAAGAAAAAAGTAACTGCAAGAGCCAGAAAAAGGAGCATCAATCTCAGTAAGCGTAACACCCTCTTGTAACTTGGAACAGAAGAAAAAAACTGCTTTAGAATCTAGATAGAAATTTAGAAACTGGTTTAGAAATAGAGCAGGAAATTGAAACAGAACAAACCTTGTCATTGCACTGAAGGGAGTATATTTTATTCTAATTGTATATACCAGGATGATTTTTTTTTTTGCATTTAGACACGCCAGGGCTTCTCACGTATTGACCGGTGTCAGTACAGTGACTGCACCACTGCCTAGGCACCCTGCTGGATTACAGGATGTTTGCACATACTGACCATGGACATTTCTACCCTTGTATATTCGAGATCAGACGTTGAACAGTTTGACATTGTGCCTGACTGGGGAAAACAACGTTGGGTGTCCCGCATTACTATTAACAAGGGCACAGCGCCTCCACATAGCTTTTTTCCTCTTGACACCAACACTCATTTAAAGAATTTCCACCTCTCCCCTATGCTCCCCTTCTTCACTGTTGCTAACAGAACCAGGAAAAAAAACCCCTAACACTAGCCATATATTTTAAATACCTGGCAGCAAATGAATCTATCCTGCAGCCTTGCAAACACCTGGTCAGATACAGGAGACAAAACAGTACAGCAGAGCAGTGTGAGGCAGGCTATAACCTCAAACTAAGCTGCAAATGGTGAGGATGATCGTGTTCCCAGAAGGTCAACTGAGTCAGTTACGGCCAAACACCACCCAGAGCACTAGAGGTTTTCTCTCCTGCCTCAGCACACAACTGGCTCCTGACAACGTGCAGGTGAGGACGCTGGTCACTGCCTCGCAGGCAAGGCACGATCTCCCTGCCTACGGCGAGTCATGCTTGCGGAGCCCGTGACATGTCAAAAGCTCTGGTCCCATCTGGCTCTCCTCGTGCAACGTTGTGGTTTACCCTCACAAAACGTAGAGCTCCAAGTTTACAGGTTCTTCTCGCACACATTTGTGGCACATCTTCCACTAAACTTTAAGTACCATTGTATATTTGTTTCAATTGTTCCCACCAGAATGACTATTTGTTTTTTGCCTTAAGTTGTTTGTGATTACTGACATCTACATATGAATTCACACCTAAAATTCCAGTGCTTCCAGGTCCCAAACTAGTGAAGAATGCTACCTGACCACAAAACTGTTCCTAAAGTTAAAAATACTGTGCAAAAATTATTTCATAGTATTGAACAGGATTTCCTTGAGAGAGAAGGAAAGCTCCAAGGAGCGTCAGCCCTAGTACTTTAATAGCTTTCTATTGCCACAGATGTCATTATAGACAGTTTACATTCCCATTTTTCTTTCACATGCATATGCCACAAGCTACAATTTCAACTACCACTTTGGACTCCAGTTCTCATTACAATTAACATTCAAAACCCCATGGCAGTTTTGAGTATCTTGCCTAGACTGTGCAATCCCTCAAGAATTCATTTTTTCTCTTGTGTAAACTATCACAAGTTTCTTAAACAAAACTTATTTAACGTGTAGATATTTAATTATCTTGTAAATCAGAGCAACAGAAATACAATGCACAGCAATAGAACTTTTTCAAGAATCTGTACACAGCAATACCTCTTTGTTTGAGTGCAGGCTCACAATATTGAAGCATGCAACAGGTTACAGCTAGAATCTACGCTTATTCCAGAAACAGTTATTTTTTGATAGGAACTATAGTGTTTGCTATTACAGCTATCATTTCCCTATCTACTAAAAATAACTTTCCTGAATAACGCCTAAAAACTTTCAGTGCCCAGAAGGCAGAGAAGATATTAGTTCAAAAAACCCCCAAGTACCACACTTTGGAACAGGGTGGGAATGGAAATCGACAAATCAAACCCCAAGCTTAGACCAAGCATAACCAATGTGCAGGTTGAAAATAGTTTCCTAACTCGTTTAATCGGCATAGAGGTGAAGATTGTTTCCCCTCTTTCTCCTCTGTTTTCCTCCTCCTTCTTGAAGAGAAATCCAAGTCTGAATGCAGTAAGGCTTAAATGAGTGAAAAAGAATTAGCAAAAAGAAGGAGCAGCGATGGAAAAGGACGCCTGAAAACACGTTTTCAAAGTCTCATCCCATCAGCTCACGACTGGACACGTAACAGGAACGATTACAGCAACGAAGCTTTGCACGACATGCCGTTTGGTGTAAATTCTCACCGGAGGCACCGATGGAAGTGGCAGCGCACCCCCAGGGACCACAGGAGTAAAACGAGCTAATAAGGAATAGCTCCTGTCACCGCGAGCAGCAGACGCTTCCGAGGGCCAAGCGCCCAGAAACGCCTCTTCCTCGCCCAACACGGCCGGGCCGGGCCCAGCTCCCGCTGACAGGCGGGGGGCCGAGCCGGGGGTGTCTGGAGCACGGCGCTGCGCCCCCAGCCCGGGCCCGGCGCATCTCTCCGCAGAAACCCCAGGCCGGGGCGCCCCCGGGGACCACCCGCCGTTAACCGAGGCGTCCGCTACGCAGCGGCCTGGGGCCAGCGGCCGCGCGGCGCTGGGCTGGGCAGGGCTCGGGCAGACGAGACAGTGGGACCCGGGGCCTCGGCGCCGCGGGGCCTCCCCCGGCCCACCGGTCCCCTCGGGGCTGCCCGGTGCCCCGCCGCAGCCCGGCCCCCCCCGCGCCGCCCACGTACGTGCCCGCGGCCCCACCGCCCCGTGACGCCAGAGGCGCGCGGCCGGGGCCCGCCCCCTCGGCGACCGCCACGTACCTCCTCGGCGCAGGCGGCCGTAGCGGCGGCCCGGCCTCTCGCGCTATCTCGCCTCGGCGTCCGGCGTTGCCCAATCAGAGCCCTCCGCGACGCCCGGGCGGGGGTCAGGCCGGGCCAATCCCCACGTTTCGAGGGGCGGGACCTGTCCCCATGGCAACGGGAGCCGGGGCCGCCGGAGTGCCGTGGGGCTGTCGCGCCGCGCCGCACCGCACCGTACCGTGACGTACCGTACCGTTCCGTACAGCACCGCGCCAGGCCTCGCCGCGGCGCCGAGCCCCGGAGATCCTCAGGAAGACGCCCGGCGGACGCCCCCTTCATCCCCGCGCGCAGGAGACACCTCGCCCTTAAGAAGCAGCGGCTGCTCTCCCGCCGCAGCGGGACCGTAAGGTAGCATCGCCAGTCCCAGGCCGCCTCCGGGGCGGCGGTGCGCCCCGTGGGTGGCGGAGGGGGCCGGCGGGAGCGCCCCGCGGGCGCGGGGGCCTGGCGGCGGGGCAGTTCCTGTCAGGGGGAGCCGTTGGCCGCGGCGGGCGGCCGGGCGGGGGTGGCGCGTTTCCCCTCGGGGGTCCGCCCGCCCCCCCCCCCCCCAGGTGTGAACCGGGGCGGAACGGGAATGCGGGGGGCAGCGGTGCGCCGGGGGCGGGCGGGAGCAGCCCGCGGGGTGAGAGGCTTCCCGGCGTGGGGGCGGCGGGAGAGGGCAGCAGCTGAAGTTTGGCCGAGGGCGTCCCGCCACCCGCCAGGGAGGAGGCTCCCGGGGTCCCGCCCGCCGGCCGTTGTGCCCGGGCACCGGCCACCGCGGCGGTGGCTGTTGAGGGAGTGACCCTCCCGCAGCCCGCTGACCGACGTGTAAGGGTCGGCAGTAGAGCACCGGGGGGAATTCGTGCACTCCGGGCAGCAGCGGCAAAAGCCTGACTGGCTGGGAGTTGCACAACCGCAGGGCAAACTTCGGCTGCTTTGTCCAGGAGCCTCGGCCGGTTTCACTGGCCAGGGTGCAGCTTTGCAGCGCTGTGCTTACCGCGGTACCGCTGGAGGAGCTCGGTAAAACACTCTGGTGTCAGGCCAGCCGCTGGACGTATTCCAAAAGAGAGAGAGGTTGGAACATGGTTGTAGAGAGGTAACTTTTTCCTGAAGTGAACGTAGCTATGGTTCCCAAAAGAGTTCACGCTTGGCAGCACTTTTTACTAAGCCTGTAGGAGAGAAAGCCTCTGTTGTTTGAGTTGTAGATATTTGCTGTGAGAAATAACATTTGGCGTTTTCAAGATTAGACCATCACGGTAACAACAACGAAGCACCAGTACACTGTGGTTAACAACAATGAAGCACCAGTACACTGTGGTATCAAGTTTAACGTGGAGGTTTGCTTTGGGGTTTTTTGTCATCTTGTTTTCTCCCATTCTAAAGAAGAGTCCTGTAGTTCATGTGATATCGGTGCGGTTCTACTCTGAATTCTGGAGTGACTGTCCCTCTCGACTAAACAGAACCGCCCAGGAAAGATTCCTGCTCTAAAGACTGGATAGGAAATGACGAGCCACTGAAAAATTGTTTGAAACCAGGTTTTGTTGTAACCTTTATGGGCCTCTGCATAAGACTCACAAAAGGTTTATGGGAGAAGCCCACATTTCTGTGAGTGCTTAAGATCCACTTGTATCTCCTACTGTCATTCGCTACACAATGATCTTGTCTAGTCACAGCACAACATCCACCGTGGGCTGCAAATTACTAACCTGATTACATACAGTACCTCCTCACCGTGATTATATATTTTCCCTTTCACTCGCTACTGTAATCTTTTGGATGGTGGCAGTGTTTTATTTTAGCATATGAAAGATAATTACACTTTTAAAAGTAATACCATAAGTCTTATCTCTAAACAAATTGTGTTGTAGTAGAACAATGTGAATCGCATTCACTTCTAACCAAAATAATTAACATAAACAAAAAAAAGGGGAAAACAAAATTATAAATTAAGATTCCCCATTGGGTCTGCTTAAAACTTCCATTGGCTATTGGATGCAAAGGCATCTAACATAGGCATCTGATGTAAATTTGCATGTACCATTTGAGGTACCATTGTTTGGTGTCTGAAATTATATTCAGAAAACCCCATCAAGCAAATAAGAACTAAGTAATACCAACAAAAAGAGTTATTTTGTAATAAGACTGAGGAGAAGTTTCTGTAGCTTGGCTGTGTGGTAATGGTAGTGTTGCTGAATATAAACTTTGGTTCATATAAGCCAAGATAAAGTTTTCTGTCAAAAGCTGCCCCCAAGTGATACGTATATAACTGAAATCGTAACCGTGACAGGGGAGAGCACTAGTTCTCTGAGATAATAAAAAATTTAAAGTAATGTTATATTGACTGAAATGTCGGAGGTGTGGAAATACTGACCCATACTTCTAGCGATATACTAACTAAACACATGGGCTTTACAGAAGAAAGATAAAATCCTTTACTGTTAAGTTAAAAGCCGGTATCGGTGTTGCCTTGATTTGAACTTCTGTGCAGCAGAGGTATTTATCTAATGAGGTATTGTTCTCTTGTCTATTTGATTGCTCAGTAAGCAGAAGAGATCTCTCTGAAGTTCCTGTTAGATATGTACTAGACACAGGCCTTCTGGGTAGGGATATGCTTGTATGTTGCTAGAAACATGGCCAGGTACTTAAGCCAAATCGAATGAAATCAGATGCAAAGTTCATGTTAATTTCAACAGGTTTTGCTCCTGCCTGCTATGTGTGATTTGATAGTTGGAAGAAGGAAAGAAACTGCATTTTATTAGAACTGTTTTAATCATATTGAGTTGTAAATATTATTCTTCATCATAGGTAATTCAGGAAATACATAGAACCTTTTCATTATTACATTTCTCATACTTTATATTCTTTATAAATCAAGAGTGGGATGTTTATGCATATTTGGCTTCCTAAGCAAGTAGAAATCAATGTGAATTAGCAAATTATGGAAATAATTCTCATTAGGCAGCTATCATTAAGTGCCTAAGTATTTTTAAATCTGGCTCCATATAATTTGATCTAGAATTATTCTTGAGGTATTTTGTATTTTCTTTCTAAAGAGGAAAAAGTCCTGGGGGGAACGTTCAAGGTTTACTTTAGCATCATAATTTGTTGTTGACTAGAGCAAAATGCATATTAGTAGAATAATTGAAATAATTTTTGATTTGAGCTTGGGGTTTGAGCAAATACTTTGGTTGCATGCAGTAGCATATTTGAAGGAAGGTTGATTTTTATGCCAGCACTGTCAAAATTGCTGTTCGCATTTATACAAAATGAATGTGTGAGATTTCAGGTGTGCTGTTGTGTTTTGTTCTGTATAGGAACTGAACTTATAATACAGGAAGCTATATTTGTAGTGGTAATTTTTTTTTAATTTATTTTTGAAGTTTATAAGAGTGTTACCAAGTATGCGTTGAATTCAATACAAGTTTTTGCTTGAGTATTGGCTTCACAAACTTTTCTTTTTGAGCCAACTTTATTGGAAAGAATTGATAAAGTCATGCAAGGTCCTTTTAAAACAAGACTACTATTTCAGCATTCTGCAGTTAGTAAGATGGCTTTGTAGATATTTATTTTTCTGAAATGATGATAGAGAAGTTCCTTGGAGGCAGGTAGTATTATAAATATGTATCTCTGTGTGTGCACACAGGGTTTTAAATAATGAACCAATAACATTGCAACAAGAAGAAAAAACTTTTCAAAGTTTCCTTATGAAAAACTTTACTTATCACAGAGCTAAGCATGAGTAGCAGCAGCCCTATGCTTTGCTTCTGTGCCACCTGTAGTTCTGGACATACAGTTGCATTGTAAGCAGTACTTGCTTCTTTCCCGCTTGAGCATTCATAGTTTATGTTACTATATAGTAACCCCCAGCATTTGGGTGACTCATTTAATAAAACAGCTGAAGTGTTTCTGTTTTTAAAAAGGGTTCTGTCAGCAAATGTTGTACTACACACACTTGAGGCATGCTGTCTTTTCTGAGAAGCTGAAAAAAGAAGCTGTTCTATCAGCCAACTTATAACTGTAAAGAGAACCAAGCAGATAAAGTGCAGTGAGAAAAATGTATCATATAGAAGTCAAAAGAAAAGGATTAGAAGAAAGGATTCTATTGCCTTAATGTACTTAAATAATGCTGTTTTGTGTAAAACTCTATTTACATACACTATTAAAATGCTTCTTGAAAAAATAAGGAATGTCCCCTGGTGCAGAGAACTGAGTGGGATATACTCTTAACAAAAGATTAGGACAGCATGTCCAGATGGAAACGTGTTGGATATTGGCTAGAAAAAAAAGAAGCAATCTCTGATAATGCGAGGAAAACTGTTGCTGCTTGTGTGGGTGTGACATTTACTGAAAGAGGAGAGGAGGGAAAAATGATGCGTACATATTGACTTTTAAAAGGATGAATTCTCATTTGGGAAGCAAATCATGCAGGTGTTTCTGCATTTTGAAAGATAACTTGTAAAGGGAAAACTGTTGCAGGTTGTAGCCATTTCCCTTTTTATGTCATTTTCTGCTCACATCTTCAACGAGAAGTCTCTATCTAGAGGACTGGTGACCTCGTGAAAAGACATCTTTGCCACAACCAGAGGTTGATTTTAGCATCTTGAGCTGAAACAGGTTTTTGCAATTGCTTCTCACAATTGTTGCCACGTGTTAGCTGTGCTAATACCAATTTAACTCATGGACTAACATTGTGAAGAAGATACATTAACTATAGATTCATTGACTGTCACTGTTGGTTAAGGTGTGATAGCCTACAGTGTCTGTGCAGCAAGTCGTCCTACAAGAACAGGGAAGAACTAACACTGATATATCAGGTGATTCCAAACAGAGGTTATGGCAGAAGACTAATTTGTTTCTGCCTAATTTCAAACATTTAATGTATTTTTTAAGATTTTATGAGCTAACCAATTTATATCTTTGCAAATAATTTTTAAAGAAATGGAAAAAACCATGGAATTAAACATTCTCTGGTTAAACAGTGGTAAATGGACATGTATATCACTTTCAGAGAGGTGAAAACAGATTCAAGGTGCTAGATGGCTAGCTCAAACTGCTGAAGGGATACTTTACATAGCTCAGATATAACATTTGTAATATCCCATTCTAGTACTGAGGTTAGAATGTTCTTAGAAAGATGAAGATCAGTAGATCTATTTTATCTCTTTCCTGTTTTGTTGGGTTTTTTTTAAATGCAGCGCTGCATACAAAGGTTGTTCACTTCTCCAGTGTACAGCATTAAAATAGGAAGTCACAGTGCAGTCGTGACTATGGAGAGTGTTGCTATCATCCTGCGTGTCTGCACTGTATCTCACGTAGGTTTAGTTACTTCCATATCAAAGACAGCATGTGTGTGGTAAATTTTATGAATAGGTAGGTTTATTTGTGTATTCTGTAAGTCTGGATTTGTGTTTACATTGCCCATCGTGGTACACGTGGGTTTGCCAAGTGCAGACGTGCCATATGACATTTACAGTGTTTTGCTCTCTTGCTCCATAATCATCTGCTGAGCTTCTACAGGTGCAGGCACTACACACTGTACACTGATGTCACTGTATGTTTTTGCCTATCTCAGTTTTAGAAAATTTGTCATTGAGTGTTACTTCTTTAAAAATATTTGTGCTTTGTTAGGAAGGTGATGGAGACATCAGTACCAGAACTATGCTGTTTTCTGGGCAGTAGGAGTTAAGTTAATGAAAAGTAAATTTTCAGGTTTATATTATAAACACCCAGCAGTTGTGTAAAACAGGTCTGCTAATGCCACGTTTAGCTGCTTGTGTTAATGTTGCTAGAACAAATTTTAGAGGCTGCATTTTGTACTTGTCTTTCAAAGCCCATAGCGCTTTATAATTGAAATGTCCGATCCTGTTCCACTGAAGTTGATAGGAATCTGTGATTAACTTTAGTGGCATCAAGATCGAGGTTGTTGGCAGATAGCCTGCTTCTTTTCTTTTCTGATTGTATTTTTCTGTTCATGCAAGTACATTGCTGGCTCTATTTTCTGCTATCTCATTCTTTTAACTCTTGATCTGTTTTTTTAAAATACTTCATACTCGGGGAGGTTTTCATGTTTTGTTTCCCCTGAAAGTTTAGGATATTGGCTTTGTTTATATACTACACCATTTGTCAGTTCTAGAGCACTACTTTCATGATTAGTTCTCTTTACGTATTACAAGGAGAAATGTTTGTTTATCCCTCTAGGAAAGATGAGATTGATTTTTGATACAAACAGATTAGAATTGTGCTAACTTTTCATCTAGGTGGGCTACAGGTCTTTGACTGAAATCACTCCATTTCCACGTGACAATTGTAACATTAGCTCTGTCCATCTGTCTTAAAGTAACCGGTCATCTGGGCAGGTTCATGACTGGTTATTCATTTCTATTAAACTATATAGCAGTAGGAAGAATAGTAATGAGTAATAAGCTCAAGCGATGCACGCGTGGCAGGGCACAAGGATGTATACTGTGCATTACGTACCACTGATGACAGTGATCAGATTGACATTGCTCCTCTTCCTCAGCACTGGGGTAGTCTGCTGACTTAGTGGCTCCTAGTCCTTACAGAAGAAAGCACATCCCTGAGTCAGACACGTAGGTTCAGCTTAAAGTCCCTGGGAAGGGATGGGTATCCGGCAATGGGTTTCTCAAAAGTTGGGAACTGCTGAAGGTAGCTGGTAACAGGGTGAGGGTGGGATGAACTCTTCATAGTAAAGTGTTCAGTGGAACAAAAGCTGGAATCTCAGTTTTCTTCTCGTCCTGCCTCTTGTCACTCTTCCCTCTGGTTGCTGAATTTGAGATCTGTGCTGAGTTTTTTCCTGCAGCTGATTAGTGTTAGACTTTGCAATGGGCCTGGTTTCTATCATCTAATACGTGTCAGAGGAGAACGTCCTCAGTGACTCAGTTGTGACTGTCACAGTCTAAATGTTGACATATGTCTTAGTCACCTGCTTTTATTGAGGCAATTTTGATGAGTATAGTCTTGGACTGATAGATACCTAAATACAGTAACTGTCTTCAGTAAGTATTTATTTTTTATTCTAATAAGTGTATTTACAATTTACTTGTTATAGCACAGATTGTGTACACAGTTGGTTTCCTCAAAATACTAGTGGTGTTCCTGCGTTAAGCATAGTAGCCCACAAAGTCAGCTGCAATGATGTTTTTTGCTTATTCATTTTGGTCTTCTCTGGTTTTAATTCTTCCTGGTACTTGTGGATTTTTTGGCCTGTTTTATAAAAAGGGCTACAAGACAAACACCCTATGCACAACCAGAAACAAAACTGCCTGATGGGCAGTAGATAGCCTTCTTTTCAGAGCAGCTTATGACATCAAATAGATGTGAAGAACATGTTGTGATACCATCCAGTCCTTTACGTTATGTATGACAACATGTTGTATACGAATCCCACGAAAGTCAGCAGACCCAGTGGTACTTAGATTGATTAGGGCTTTTGATAGATAACCTCTGCTGACTACTGCAGAGGTAGTTTAAGATGATATAGCTCCAGTTGCCCATCCCAAATCTACTGGATATTGGCGCTCCCTCATACAAGGTTTGGCAGACCATCATGTTTGCTTATGCCTCAGTTGTTTCGGTTCAGCATGGACGTTTTATGTTATTACTCAGTTTTCCTAAGTGGCAAGGGAAAAAGTCCCAAAAATGTAACAGTGTGCCCCGCTTCGGCCTAAACTGGCAATCCACATCTCTGCAATTATTCATCTTTCTAGGTCAGCAGCATAAAAAAGATTATTTATGTCTTTAAAATGGATCAAAGACCAGGTTTCGTTGTTGAAGTGTTTGCTTTAGTACTTCCTGTAGGCAAAGAATGAATCGGTGCCATAACTATAGCTAGCGCTTGAGTTTTTGGCTTCTCTGCCGTGTTTTGGCTCACTACATGACCCGTTGGTCTTAGATGAAACGAGCGTGCTCAAATAATAGCCACACAGGATATTCAAAACCACTGTTTATACACCTTACATAACTATAGTGGCTTATGATAATATTAAATGACTTGTATTTCTATAATTTTGTATATATGAAAATATTTTGGTTGGGAAAACACCCATCTATCAGGGGTCCAAATGTTTAGCATTATCAGAAGATACAGTGTCTTTAAAATAATACTTCACCATACATAACCTTTTAAAAAAAAAACATTTTAAAAATACTGAGAGTATAGTTGTTATATACTTTATAAGTCTTCTGCTTTTTATTAGTTTTGTTTTATATCCGTTACATAGTTATGGCCTTTCATTTACCAGTTGACTAGACTGCCCCATTAACACTCTCTGCAGGAATTTCGGCACTGACACCATAATTACAGTTTGTCATGTGTCATCGTCCCCTGCCACAAAATAAAGATTTGCTGCTGGTGAACATAAGTACTTCTGATAGAATTATTTGAGTGACTCGTTAAAGCGCTTGTACAGAAATTCTCCTTGTGGCAGGTATTCTTCTGATTTGTTTGTCCATTTCTTGAACAATATGTCTTTTTCTTTGGCATATCTAAGCTAATTTTAGACAGTATTTGACTGGCAACTTTCACTTTCCAGGAGGTGATTTATGTTACTAACTTAACATTGGAGTTTGCTCAAGCTTTTTATAGAATAACCAGAAACTGTGGATTGTCATAGGCTGAATTGTTTCGAGAGCCTGGCTTCTCTGTCAGATGCTGGATTACCATCATTACTTTTTTAGCCATATTTCCTGTACTCACGCTGTTTAAGTGTTCCATCTTACCAGTTTCTGAATGGATTGAGCTGTTTTCAACTAAATTTGATAGAGAGGGAGAAGACAGAGGTCAAGAACTCTCAAAGTGCTCAGTGGTCATTGAACTATGTGTGAGTTGGCCCCATATAAGACATCAAAGAAAGTCTAGGGGAGATTGGCTTGATAAAGCCCCAGCCTCAGCAACAATTGCAGGTACTGTGAACACTTTTCTTCAGGAATCTCTGTCAACTTGAAATACAGATATAACATGGATTGTAAAATATTTTTCATGCAAATAAATTTTGGAGGGGACTCCAAATTTGGGTCTTGACTCCATATTAGGCAAACTACTGCATTGGTGAAACATAAAAACTACTGGCATTACTACACTAAGATCTGATTCAGTGTCCATGATTATCTTTAGGAATTTGAATAACTTCATCAAAGATGTGATTGGAATAGGAATGTCAGTATTAGTTATGCAAGACTTGGCCATCCTAAACAAGTGTATGAATGTTGGGTGTTCCCACCTGTTCTGCGGAGCTGTTGATAATACCACAACATGTTAAAAACCCTCTCACCATTTACAGTACAACTTAGGTTTGCCACACAACTGTGAAATAATCTGAGGCAATCTGCTTGTGTAATAATGGCCTTTAAAAATTAAAGCTGTATTTAATTCTTTGAGTTTCAGTGTTCCTTGAGAGCAGTAGAACATGTGGGAAGTGGGTTATTACAGGTATCTATGTAGGAATGTAAAAAAATTCTGATGAGTACAGTACAATAACATAATCTATGTTAATTTTTGTAACTTGGTCTCGTTTCAGATGAAGTGGCTATCTGTCCTTCCCCAACAGTGTATTTTGCTGATGACGTGTCTCCTAATGGCCTTGGAAGCTGTACCTATAGACATAGATAAGACAAAAGTCAAAGGAGAAAGCCATGTAGAAGGAGAGAAGGTGGAAAATCCAGTAAGTGTAATGAAATTTATCTAATTAAGTATTTTTTCCTAATTGTTAGTAATCTGGCTATAGCAAGCTCCCTTCCTGAAATTTAGGTGTTCTTTACTGGAATTACTTGCAGGAAGGAAACTAGTATTAGTCAGTATTGTTGTACAGTCTGCCATCTACTATGGTGAGGTTCTGTTTAAATTTGTTCTCTGTTATTTTTTTTTTTTTTCAATGAGCTGCTAAAGGTGAGGTGGCACATGGAAGGAATTCCCCAGCTTACAATAGAAAGAACTGCTTACTGTTCCACAGAGGCTTCTTTCAAGTGATTGAGTGGTGGCTTAGGAAATTCCACACAGTGATTCCAGTTCATTGTTTTAAATAGAACAGTAATGAATGAATTGCACTGTTTTAAAAAAACACGTAAATTAATATGACAGATGCTTGTATATGACATGGATTCCTAAACACTTTTCTCCTCTTCCTTGTCAGTTGCTGAAACAAAGGAATTGTAAGAATAAGCTGTTGTAGGGCAATGATGCAAATCAGAAAAAAGAAGATATGTAAGGAAGTATAATACCTGTGTTGCTGAGAGTTGAGTTGCAGTAGTATATTCTTTTCTCAATTTCACATTCTGTTTTTTGCAGGATACAGGACTTTATTATGATGAATATCTCAGGCAAGTAATAGATGTCTTGGAAACAGACAAGCATTTCAGGGAGAAACTCCAGACTGCTGACATAGAGGAAATAAAGGTAGGTACAAAAAAAGAATTAAATTAAGGTTAATTAAATCATAATCATAAGCCATGTGTGTTGTATTCTTTCTTCCTTTTTTTTTTCATCCTTCTCTCAATTTTTCTGAGCTTAAACTTCCTCTCATTTCTATTTACTTAGGTATTTATCTCTTACCAGATCTTTGTCTTTAGTCAAGAGACAGCAGAACTTCTGTTCATTAAAGAATATCCCATAGCATTAAAAAAACCCCAACGCATACTTGAATGCATAGTTTCTATCTATATACTAAAAAGCCAGTTTCAGACTCCGTACAGGTGGGTGAACCTCCATGTACTTCAAAACAGCTGCAAGCATCACTCTCACTTGCTGTTGCCTGCTGAGTAATTTGGAATGCTGTTTTGAACATAGAGGTGTATTTGCCTTCTGAGGTTAAGATAGTGTGTCACAAATGGATATAGTGGCATGGAAGAGAATTACAAGACAGTCAGATTTTAAAGTCTGGAGAAACTGAGGAGTTGTGCTAGAGGTAAAGTCAGTGTATATAGGAATAAAATAGACTGCTGGCTTTCTCCACTGCTGTCCTTTCTTTTGTGCCAGTCCACATAGCACTCTCTCCAAAACCTCACCACATTCCTGTCTTTTCTACTTTAGTTCCTGGCTCCAGGTGGTGGCTATTCTGCATTCCCCTTTGTAAGCTAGAAATTCAGCAAGGGAACGGGTAGGAAACAGTCTCAGTGATAGACTTAAAGAGGAGATCCTGCCTTTTGCGTTTCTTTTAATCCCTCATGTTGCAGTTGGCAGCTTTTGTCTCCTTTTTCTTCTGTGCTACATCTAGTGTAACCCTTGAAGGTTACTATCCATTTCCAGATCCTGTTAAATAGACTTGCAGTGCACATTGGTGGCTGTTGCTGTGCTTGTACCTTCTCTCAAGTCTTACAGCTGTCCTCAAGCGGATGACGAACACAGCACTTCGTGCGCATCTCAGTTCTTTTGAACTAATTTGAGAACATCTGATCAAGAAATTTGTCACTTCTGAAACATTATTAGGTATTGCTGCTTCAAGGTCATACTTTTGCTCTTTGGAGGAGCAAGATACCTAGAAATTCTCTTTTCAGAAAGTTTTTCAGATTCCTCTCTGTTTTTATAACCATAGGCTTAAAAAAATTTGGATCTGCTCTTTGAAAAATTTTTGAGATTCTTACAGTGTGGGCTACAGTATTGCCAAGTATTGCCCCTAGTCTGCTGTCTTGCAGCTCATGCCTAATGGGAATCCTAAAGGCTACTTTCTTCTAGTTTTTGTACGTAACTTTTGTTTTCTTTCAGAGTGGAAAACTAAGCAGAGAGCTTGATTTAGTAAGCCACCATGTGAGAACACGGCTGGATGAACTAAAAAGACAAGAGGTGGCAAGATTAAGAATGTTAATTAAAGCTAAAATGGATTCTGTTCAAGGTAAGAATACAAAATATAACTAGGTGAGTTAACAGATGGGATTGTGTTGGAGAGGTGCCCAAAGTCCATCCGTTACGCTTTGTTTGTTGTCAACAATAAGCTGATGAATGTAAGCTGAAAGTGAGTGTCCTTTCTGAGCTGGCCTAGGGCCAGTGGAGACCCATCTTTATAGAGAACTGGGGAGAAGAACCACCTGTATTTTATAACTAACCTTGATTCTGGCAGTGGATTTTTCAGATACTTCTAATCCTTTTTCAACCTTTTTGTTTGTTTTTGTAGTGCATCAATTTATAGGTTACTCACTGAGAGCTAATAACACAGTAGGACTATGTTTAAGAATACAACATGACATTGCATTTCGCGTCTTTATAGAGTAGAAGACGATTTTTTTTTTTTTACAGTCATTTAAGACAAGTTGTCCTTTTTCTCTTTTTAAGCCTCCTTTCCACCAATTAGAGTTATTGTACAGATTTATAACAAATATGAAACATTTTGGTTTAGAAGATTATTTTTCTTATTTTTGAGGCAATTTTAAGCTCCTGAATAAAGAAAAACATTTGGAGTGAAAAAAATTCTCTGTAGCATTTTCGTAATTGCTAACGAAATAGTACAAACTCAGGCAATTTATTGGTATAAGGAATAAAGTATACCAGTTTGTAACGATGTTTGTGTGGGAAATGGTGCTATCCCTTTTTATTTCTTACTACTGAAGAACTTCTAAAGTTTGCACTTAGAACTAATTCTGTGAATTTCTTATTAGTGGTTTCTTTTTGAAGAGAATTAATTGCTCATAAACAAAGATCCTAATGATGGACTGCATGATCTTGTTTCTGAAATGCTGTTTTTCACAAAGCTCTAATAAAAAGGGCTGAATTTGCCTATCAGATAATTTTAGTATTAAAAAACTTTGCAAGTTATGGGGAGGGATCCCCCTGAATTGAATAGGTAAAATTTAACATACTCCAAGAACAAGGATCTATCTTCTAGGTTGAGCTGAATTTAGAGGTGTCAAGTAGACTGAAGAAGTATGCATGTGTAAATATGTGTTTATGGAGATGTTACTAGGGTCAGGAAAGCATCAGGTTAATTTGGGAAAAAAGATATCTACAGTGTGGTACCTTTCTATTGAAGTCTTTAGGTACTACCATAGTATAATTAGCTGCCTGGAGCCTGCTCTCATGCTCCTATTGCAGGCAGGCAGTCCAGTGACATCATGGTGACACTCACAGTGAGCTAGTTGACAGCAGCTAACGATACCTGATTGTGTACATAGTAATTTTGTGTATTCTGAAATTTTTTAATAGATTAATGGACTGATTACTTCTAGCCCTCTTGACTTGCATAAATTCAGACTAACTTAACAGAGCATGCTTTAGAAAAATTATTCCCCCCAACAGATCAGATCTGTTACAGTGTAACTGTGAGATCCTGCGTTTGGGAAAGAGCAAGAACAGATTATTCCAGGTGAAAATATTCAGATGACTGCTAAGATGTGAATACATCGGAAGTGGGAAAACATTTTGTAAAGTTTATAATCAGCCCTGCCAGTGAGTACTTCACATCACAAGTACACTTCACATCACTTCATACATACATACATGGCCAGGTTATTTGTAAAATACAGCTGCATCTGTACACCTAGGCAACATCTGGGAACATATATAAGAGCACATTCTATAGTAACAGCAGGCAGAGCTGTTTGATTTCCTTTCATTTGTTCTGTTACTCTTTTCCCTATAACTCCACTTACTATCTTAGTCTTCTATCTGATCTGAAAAAAGAGAGAAAGAAAACCACACAACCCCCTTGTTTCTTCCCTCTCATATGGATCAGGTTAAGAAAAAAACCAGACTTGAGATTATATTCTGCACGTAGTCCTGATCCAGATGTGTTTTTAAACATTTTCATCAGGATCCTACTAGAGTGATCAGTACAGGACAGAATAATATTAGGGGTTGCATCCCAGATAATACAGCAGTGTGGCAAGTAAATACTGCCAAATAGAATGAGTCTTTCCCCATAAATATAAGAAATTGAGAAAAATTGGCTTGGGGGCTGGTGGTTTGTTGGTTGGTTGGTTGGTTTTTGTTTGTTTGGGTTTTTTAAGCTTATTGTTACACTTCTAAAAATGTTTCAAAGACAGGCTAAGACACATACATTTCAACAGAAATTATGATCTCACCAGGGAGGAATGATGGTTGAAATCTGCCCCAGCCAGTGTTTGCTGTTTTGTGATAATACAAACACAGCATTGAGTGTAAGACAGATAGTTTGCCAAAGAGTAACGTGTTCAAAATCGTGTTTTCCTTTTTTTTTTTTAAATGAAGTATTTGCTAAGCCATCGAGTAAAAGCTTGTCAAAATCGTTATACATAACATATCAAAGTATGTGCTGATTAAGAGAGCATTGTTAGCTAGCATTAGCAGTCAGAAACCATGGTAACAGCTAGAAAAGCCTGTTGTAGAAATGTGTTTTGTTGTTAGTGCATTGTGTGTTGGTGTTGTTGGGTATTGTTCCTGTCGTAAGGAAGACAGAAATGGTGGCAGATTTTAGACACAGGACCTGACTCTCCACTGTCTTGCACCTCTCGTTTTACACAAATGAAATTTGAATACCTACTTATCTGATCTGATACAATTTTATATCATATTGTACAAACATTTTTAGCCAGATATAAGTCATTTGCAAAATGCAGATGCTGTAGAAGAGTCATAGAAGAGTATAGAAGAGCTACAGAAGAGTCAGACTTCTCCCAGTTCAGGAAAAACATGCAAGTTGTTAGCTTTGGTACTGCACATAACTTCAGCTGTCCTCTCATTTATATAAAAGAGAATAAAGTGTTTTTCTTAGTTTGTGAAACTCAAATTGATTGTACTTTTCTTTGCTGAAACACAAGCCTTAATTTGTGCATGTTAATTTTGTGTAATGCAACACTGACACATCAGAAGGAATATAGTGCAAATTGCTGTCAGGTTTGCCAGTCTCCTTCAGGAAAAGCCACGTTAGAAGTGTTGCTGTAGTTTTCTCCAACAGTGAAAAAGTAATCCAGTCCTTGGGGAGTGTCAGGTACTTACAAGTCACAAGCTCCCATATGAAAGTTTTTAACTTGCTTGATTTCAAACTTATTTTAATGTTTTATGTTTGTACCTTGTTCTTTCAGACACTGGCATAGACCATCAGTCTCTCCTTAAACAGTTTGAGCACCTGAACCATCAGAATCCTGACACGTTTGAACCTAAAGACTTAGATATGTTGATCAAAGCGGTGAGTGCTAGATATAAACTACTGTGGGGTTTCTGGGTATTAATTATTATGATTTTTATCTCTGGTAAAGGCAAATCCTTTCATATATATACCGCTTTTTTTTATAAATGACATGCAGTTTTCACTTTCAGGGAAAAGTCAATTGTCTCCATTGCACACTTGAAAACTGTTGTCAGGGTGCGTTATGCTAAAGAGCCCGTAAATTTTGGGGTGGCATCTTAACAAGATTTGCATTCATGTGCCAGTATAAACAACTGTGGGAATGAAATACACCTCTCTGGGAACCTTTAAATTAAATACAATTTTGATAGGGGTAAATTTTTTCCTAAGTGTATTTTCTGATTTCTGTTCCTAAATGATTTAGGTGTCTCACAGAATGACATAAATAATCATCCTTAAACTAGCCATTTGAATTTTGATATCTATTATACATACACGTCAAGCTGCAAAACCACAGCAGCATAGAATTTAAGATATCAATATTAGAAATTGTGTATGCTGGGTATGGCATTCAATGTCTATTTAGCAGATTCAGTATCGGGGGTTTTTTTCAGTGCCTGTTATTAAAGGGGTGCAGAGAAAAAGCATAGCATGGCATAGCTTTTTTCAACTGCTGGAAAAAGTATGCTTCCCAAGGGGAAAAAAGACTTTAATCTCAGATGTGCTTTAGAGGGCACTGCATGTCTGACATGAGAATTTGACATTTTTTATATTTGCAAAATAAACTGAAAGATAAGGTATATTTCAAGCTTTCTGTAATTTCTGTGGATTTTTTTACCCATGGAAAATTTTATCTTCATTTTCTGTAAAATTATTTTTTATATAGATATTAATGAAGTTTCTTGCAGTTTCTGAGCATCACCTCTGGGAAGAGTCTGGTTGGCTAGGAGATGCATATCCTCAATGTGGCAATTCTTTCTCTTATTATTTTTTTGTCTTCTCATTTCTCAGCTGAGATATTGACAGAGTGTAATGGGCATTTTAGGGGGTCTTTGCTTTGGAATTGTTTTTGAAAAGGTACAGTGAATCTGAAAACTAAAATGTAAATCATGGAGAGACTATGTGGGTAGAAACACATTACTTTGAAAAGCAGAACCAAAACACCCTTTAAGAAGTTGAGTGGTTTGAAGATGATGCGTCTCTAAACTCTATACAAGTACTTGTCAGAAATTCTCCCCTCACACCCTTTCTCCACATCTAATTGGGTTTTTTGATTTAAGCTGTATTAAGCTACTGCAGTCTCCCATTATTAATGAAGGCACTTTTTTCATTAAACTGTAGGATAAGCTACAAATGTTCTTATTCTGAAATAATCAAGGAGTTAATGGTACTATTTGGAGCTGTGCTTAATTAGTATGGGACTTACTTAACTTGAGTTAATTTATTATTAATTGATGAGAAAGGACATCTTGATGCCTTCTTACAGTACTGTGTAGTTGCAAAGATTGTCTAGTGGTTGAACCCTTGGAAATTAATTTCTGTGAAAATAAAGTGAGGAGAGATGTTTCTGCATCTCAGTCATGTGAAAGGAAGCTCCCAACCAGTCTACCTCATGTTCAAAAGGAGAATGGCAGCATGGCCACCCTTGCCCACAGATCCGAACAACAGAGCATTTTTACTGTCATATGTGTTAGCATAATCATGCGGCATGATGGTATGTCTACATATATCTATATTTTTAGGCTACAAGTGACCTGGAAAACTATGATAAGACCCGCCATGAGGAGTTTAAGAAATATGAGATGATGAAAGAACATGAGAGAAGAGAGTATTTGAAAACACTGGATGAAGAAAAGAGGCAGCGAGAAGAGTCCAAATTTGAGGAGATGAAGAAAAAACATGGCGATCACCCTAAAGTTCACCATCCTGTAAGGCTGCAGTCTGTTCTTACATGATTGGGTGGAAGCTTTCCTTTCCAGAGAGAAAAAGCTAATAAAGAGAAGGATATGTCTTCTTTGTTCTTGGCATTTGCCTCTTCTCATTGCCGTGGCAGCACAGTGTGGGAGCAATGCTGAGAGCATTACAAAACCCGCTATATATAGCCCCATTTTGAGTCCCCAGTACAAGAAGGACATGGACCTGTTGGAGCGAGTCCAGAGAAGGGCCATAAACACGGTCAGAGGGCTGGAGCACCTCCCCTATGAGGACAGGCTGAGAGAGTTGGGGTTGTTCAGCCTGGAGAGGAGAAGGCTCAGGAGACCTCATTGCCGCCTTTTGGGGGCCTATAAGAAGGTTGGGGACAGACTTTTTAGCAGGGCCTGTTGCTATAGGATGAGCAGCAATGGTTTTAAACTAAAAGAGGGCGGATTTAGACTAGTTATACAGAGGAATTTTTTTTACAATGAGAGTAGTGAAGCATTGGGACAGGTTGCCCAGAGAGGTGGTAGAAGCCCCACCCCTAGAAGCATTCAAGGTCAGGTTGGACGGGGCTCTGAGCAACCTGATCTAGCTGAAGATGTCCCTGCTCCCTGCAGAGGTTTGGACTAGACGGCCTTTAAAGGTCCCTTCCAGCCCAAAGTATTCTATGGTTCTATGATTTTTTCTGTACAAGTATGTAAGTAACAATTCTGCCAGCGAATCACAAAGAAGCTGAAACTCACGAGGAAGCAGCCAGAATGCTGTTCAGAGCTGTAGGGATGCCTTCATGGTGTGCCTGTTCTGCAAGGAACTGCATCACCGTACCATTTGCTCTAGAAAAGGCAAACAAATTTAATTTCTTTCAGTCATTATTTCTTGATGAGTCTGTGTGGGTATGACTCATTATTACATGCATTTCCTTGACACTCCCTCTTTCCCTGGGCTTTTCTGTCTGCTGAAAGTGTTAGACCTGACCAAAAAGGAATTAAAGAAAATTCCGTTTGCAACATGACTAGTCAGAAAACAAAGCCTTTCAAAGAAACTGCAATGCAAAGGTAATGCAGAAAAATTACACTTAATCATCTTTTGAATAGTTTTTCTTTGTAACCAATCTACAGGGAAGCAAAGATCAACTGAAAGAGGTGTGGGAAGAAGCAGATGGACTAGATCCTAATGAATTTGACCCCAAAACGTTTTTCAAATTACATGGTAAGACATTTAGTTTAACTTAATGGACAAGTGAAGTGACTTTCTGTTACCTTCTGCTGAGGGCAGGTTTGTCTTGTGCTAGGATGAAGTCTTACACTTCAGGCAATTTGGATGAATCTGAAGAGTATAGAGGAGAAAATATTTATGTTATTATTTGTAAGTTTACTGCAAAGTTTTAAGTGGGGGTTTAAAAGTTGAAAACAGAGTTTTGTTTAACTACTCATGACATCATGCAGCAAATAACCAGTAGTGATTCCGCAGGGAAGTATGGGTACTTAGAGGGCTGTCCATATCTATAACTTTGCTTACGCACTATGTACTAGGAAGAAACCCTCAGAGTTGTGTGTGGGAAAACCTGCTTTCTCATCATCTCTACAGATAAGTGCCAGACACCCCTTATCTTTGGAATGTTCATAGAAGTGCCTAGCCTCTTCAGAAATTGTAAGATTCCCTTAATAAAACAAAACCCAAAATGCCCCCCAATCCTGCCTTTATATTTCTAAGCAGTGCGCAGCCAGGAACAGTAAAATAGTAGCAGAGGTGAGGATGCATCTCAGTGGGCATTTTGCTTTACATGTGGTTATATAAATATGTAACCTTATATTTCAGCATTGTTAAACGCTTCATAATAAAGTACCCTTAAGCAGATCCTGCCTGGCACTGGGCTGTGAAGGGTTGAACAGTACATAGAATTTGACTAATCCCAAAGATTTAGTGAAGAAAAGTGTTGTAGCTTGAGTCTGAACTTTTATCTTGGTTTATAAAATATATAAATATCTATTATACTTATTAAACCTTCTTTCTAGAAAGAGATCTTGAAAGATAATTTTCTGAAAACTTTTGGTAGCTTTTTTGTGCAAATCTTACTGAAACCGAAATAGCTGAAATAACCTTTTGCCTTAGGGCTTAGTATATAAAAAACTTTGAGGCAATTAAACAAAAATATTGCATAGAAACACTCATTTGAAGTAAACATTCTCTTTCAATTTCAGAGGTAGAATATAACTATTCAGAATAGAATGTAGGATAAAGACGGATTGTTAGTTATCAAGTATTCTCTGCGTTTGTCATGAAAAGTCATTTCACATGAGAAGCACTTGAAATCTCATGTGCTGCATATTTATACATATTTTCACATCATTCTTTAGTTTTTTTGAGAGTTATACTGTTGGTTAACAAAGTTTTTGTGCAGATTTTTGTTGCTCCTGAATCTGTTTACAAATTTAGTTGTTAAATTGGGACAACTTGTTCTCAGCAATATTTTTTGGCAATTGCACTGTGCAGTCCTGTTGTGACCTATTTTAGTTTGCTAATCTAAGAAGCGGGGACATTACTCCAGACTTGTCCAACCAACCAATCAACCAAAAATGGCAATACAGTTCTGCCAATGCCTGATAAAAATCTAAACAGAAAAAACGACCTGTGTAACCAGCATCTTGCTAAATTAGTTTCTTATTCCACATGAGATATCTATGCTGATACTTACCTAACTCATGGAGAACTACTACGTGTATCACTTTCTGTACATACTCAACTTGTATTTTCAACACTTCTTTCTGTAGATGTCAATAACGATGGTTTCCTGGATGAGCAAGAATTAGAAGCCTTGTTTACTAAAGAGGTAAATAAAAGTTCAGAAACTTAACTTGTTTCAATAAGTGGTTAAGGGGATGTCTATTTTTTCCAAGTATTACTTGGGGGCTTTGGACTGCAAATGAGATTATTTGTTCATGCCAAGTTTTGTACATCCCTAATGTTTCTACAAAACTGTGAAAACATACCAGCAGGGAAAATAAAGTGGTTGAAACATAGGACTCAAACACCAGAGATCTAGTGCTCGTGTATTTCTCTGCCCCAGGCTTGCTCAAGATTTTATAATTAATCTGCAGGATAGCTATACCTGTAGAAATTGCAATGCAGAGAGCTGCACTCCTGCTCTACTGACTAGTTGCAGCCCAGTAGAGGTTCTGAAGCTGGGTAGCTGTGCTCATTCAGTGCTTATCAACAAGTCATAATGTCTTCATTTTTCCAGTGAGTTCTGTTTTGATATAGCAGAAGAAAACCCTAAACTTCCCATTCAGAGATCCAGTACCAAGGCTCTAAATATCTAGTCTTACAATTCTTTCTAGATTTCACGCGTCAGGGAGGAATTGTGCTATACAGAGTGTATAGAAGCTTATAAATTCAAATGACTGTAAGTTTTTGAAGAAATTAAGTTTGCAAATAGAGATTTCTAACTTTGCCATAATCCCCTCTAATATGATGAAGATACATGGCAGGTTTTTTTGACGATATGTCCCGCCATTTTGCAGCTTTGTAGTTTAAAAACAAATAGTCTGGGGCCTTAAAATTCCCTATGGCTAAACAGGCAAAGCTAAATGACTGAAAGATAAGTAGAAGTAAATAAGCATGAACTCACCAGAAAGACATTGTGCAAGAAGAGAAGTGGACCATTAAATTAAGCACTCCATTTGTGATATCCTGAATGCTTACAGGGTCAGCTGCATGCTCTGGTAAAAAGCCTACTCTCTCCTGTTCCAGAAACCACATGGAAACTCTGCCTGCTTTGAATCAAGTGTAGGCTCAGGCTGTGCATGCACACTGTAATGTCTGCAGCACTGAATTACAACAGACCACATGAATTGACTGAAAACTTCATTCTTAGCAATGAAAGGCTCACTTGTTGCTTAAATACTGCGCTGAAAGAGGAGAGTTACACTCAAACACACTCTCACTCTATGGGAAAAGTCGTGAACTCATGTTTTTAGCAACATCTCATGCTGCTGTTCCAAATATGCTCTGTCTTCTGAATGAGCAGCCCTTTCTCCAAACTAACATTTGCTAATTTTTAATTTCAGCTAGAAAAAGTTTACGATCCCAAAAATGAAGAGGATGACATGGTTGAAATGGAAGAAGAAAGGCTGAGAATGAGAGAACATGTGATGAACGAGGTAGGGACTGACGTTCAGTGGAGCTGCTGATTTCCTTCTATGTTCAAGAAATATAGTCCTCCTAACATGAAGGTCGGCCAAGTACAGCAGAAAGGGACAGCCTGTCAGAGTAGATGCCGTTTGTGCTGGGATTCACATCGAGTTAGAATTCTCAAGCCCTGTCCCCGTATTCCGATGTAAATGTGCCTGCTGACTAGTTCTTATTTAAGAAGTTCCAGAGAAGGAATTGTGCTGTAGCCTCCATCTTTTGCAGACCTCAGATTCAGTAGAAATTCCCTGTGAGTTTTGTGTCAAACAGAGAAGACTCTAAATGTGACTTTTGGCAAAGGGGTAAGATTTAGGTGTGAGAAGAGGCAGTAGAGCGATGTCTTCTACCATATAGCTCACCTTTGTCCCTTCAGAAGAGAGCTCAAAGCTCAAGGTATCACCCATGACAGTGAATAACTTTACTCGTTCTGATAGGTTTTTGGCTCAGGAGACAGAGGAAAGGGAAGAGGATGTTTTGAACCACTGTGTTTCTCACTAGTTTCTTTTCTATATTCAACTATACTCATTAAGCTTGAGAAATGGAGCAAGCCTGGTATTCTGTTAGTCATAAAGGGAAGCATTTCCTCCCTTCCCCTTAAAGGATTCTGACACAATTCACTTGGGGTTTTTTTGATGTTTTAAAACCTCCCCATCCAACAATGGAGATCAGTCTGACTCACAAAATTATTACCAGAAATCTACAAAACATTTTTCCCCAAAAAAGCGTGCATTCCACTGTTAGGGCTGTGACCACAAATAATGTTTCCAATACAGCCAATGAATTTTGAAGTAAAATGTGAAGATTTACTTTTTATTTCCATTTTTGTTAAGCTATAGAAGCTCGTGAGAGAAGTTTTCAGAAGATGTTGCAGGCACTCCCTTGAAAATGGGACAGTTTAAAAATAAAATGGTTATATTTAAAGATATTTGCATGATGAAAGTAAACATTATCCCCACCAGAACCTGTCCTTTAGGTTGAGTTTAATTTTTTTGCTTCAAATAGGTTGACATCAACAAGGACCGGCTAGTGACTCTGGAAGAGTTCCTGCGAGCTACAGAGAAAAAAGAATTTTTGGAGCCAGACAGCTGGGAGGTAATGAGAGCGCGTTCCAAGTGCCACAGACGGTGCTATTGCCATCGCTCTAACCAGGAAACCCAATGGCACGTCTCTGACCTTGGCTTTTTTTCCCGTTCTGTTTTGGTGTGTGCGGGGTTTAGCGCCGTAGCTAAGTGTAAGGTACAAAATGCAGCAGACTGATGTAATGCAGGTGTAATCTTTATGGTCACACGCAAACAGCAAAGGTCTTGCGCCACCCTGTGGGTACTATGAGAGCTTTTCCCACATGCTTTTCAAACAGAAAATGGACATTTTGTTTATGAATCGCTTTAAAGGGAAGAGCTCAGCTGGAAGCAAGAGGAATTTTTTCTCCTGCCTCTAAATTTGTAGTAGAATTTTGCTGAGAAAACAGCTGAGAAACAGCTGTTTTGCTCTTTCTTACAGCGAGCATACTCACCCTTTACAGTGTCATGTTGGTTCTGATGAAAATTCTGAGAGTGGTTCATCTGTGCAATTCAGCTAATAATAATGTCAGTGGGAAGATAATAAATATAGGTGCATTCCTGGCTAAGTCTTTATGTTTGTATGTATTTTCTTGCAGACACTAGATCAACAGCAGCTCTTCACTGAGGATGAGCTGAAGGAATTTGAAAGTCATATTTCTCAGCAGGAAGATGAACTTAGAAAAAAGGCAGAAGATCTTCAGAAGCAGAAGGAAGAGCTACAGAGGCAGCATGACCAGCTTCAGGCTCAGAAACAAGAGCTACAGCAGGTCCACTTATGAGAGCAAATTTTTTTTTGCTTTTTTGTATCCTTATATGTGTAACAGCTCAGGACAGTCTCCAACTCTGGAGCATTCTTTATCTTGATTTCTCATATGAGTCCCAACTGAATTCTAAAGTAATGTTACCACAGCAAAACATAATCTCGTATTCAAGATTGTAGCAAACAATGCAAGCAACTCAGTAGTATACCCGTTAACAAAGACTTTACATAATGACTGCAAAATGTGTTTTTAGTGTATTCATTTATGTCACATCAGAGAAAGTTGACAGATTCAAGTTTTTCAACTGTTGTATTTTATTTTTCACCAGGTTGTAAAACAGATGGAACAAAAGAAACTACAGCAAGGAAATCCTCCTGCAGGACCAGCTGGAGAACTGAAATTCCAACCCCGTATGTGTCTTTCTGTGTAGATTCACAAACTTGAAAATAAGATCTCCAATGTACAACTCATTAAAACTGTATTTTCTGTTGAAACAATATGGTTTTAATGATGTCTGTAGCGAGGCTCACTAAATTGTCTTTAAGAGGGAAGTATGGAACTCTTCTAAAGTATTCCTGAAATCTCAGTGCTTTTAAGCCATGGTAAAAAACCAAAAACCAACAGAGTTCTAACTCAAGGCATCAAATCCATAACTCATTGTCCTTATTTCTTTTGTGTTTTAAAGGGGCTCCGCTGTCCCAGACATCCTAACTTCACTTTTTCTCCCCCTCTAGAAAGGTTGAAACTAACATGGCTTTATTGGCTTCCGTGTTCATGCGCTAGCATTATCTGTAGAGCTCAAGAACTTCTTGACATTCATCTCAAACATAAGGCTTCAGACTATAACCAGGCAACCTTTTGAATACTGGAAGCTCTTAACTGCTCCTGCAGGACCAACAGTGCTATTTCAAACCTCAGATGCTATGTTCAGTGATTACAGCTTATTGTGTTGAGTACCCTGAAATTTTATCCCTAAGCCATTCAGTTTTGTGAAGAGAAATAATGAATTTTCAGTACCAATCTAATTTTCTCTTTCATTTTCTTCAAAACTGCCTGTGGGCAATTGTATTTTATGATCCTTAGTGCCGAGAGCCCTCACTTCCCCTCACCTTCAGTAAAAACATCATGTGTAATAGCAGATGTCCTGGGAGTTGGACTAATGAGACATCTTTTGATAGTGGCAATCTTGTAGCAGATACTGTTCTTAACACATATATTATTTTATGTAAAAACTTTCTGCAAAGTTATTTAGTCAGGTATCGTAAGAATTCACTATATTAGCCCGAACTAGTCACTGCTCATTCACTGAGTTAAGGAGATCCAAGTAGACAGTATTTCTAATCTGTAGGCTGCTGGAGCTAAATTACTAAGGGTAATTTAAGGAAAAAAAAAATTATAAAAATGCAGCTGCGAGTTCTGAAATCTTCAGCAAACTATGACATTAGTATTATTCAAAAGTAGGCAAGGGGGAGAATGTTGTAAGTATTGTTGGCACAGTGAGGAGTAAAATAAAGGAGCAAATTGGATTTTTTTTTTTTCATGCTTCCCACATTGGATTAGAGGTTTCATAAACGTGTAATATATTTCAGAAAGAACAATCTCCAAAGAACCGATGTGTTACGCAAGTAAAAATATTTCACAGTAAACAGAAACTACTAGTGACCTAAGATGCAATGCTGAATATTTTATTAATGCAGTCTATTGAGTAGTCTCAGTCCAATTTCATTGTTAATCACAAAGAAAATTCTTGATTCCATTTACAATCCATAAAATAGAAGGTTTTGTTTAATTGTCCCTACACTTTCCCGTAACTTTCCTTTAGAGTCTTTTCACATTTGGGGCCAATTTAACTGAGAAGTTACGAATTATTTTATTATTGTTTTACAGCTGCGGAACACAAAGTTGGAGATGTACCAAAACATCCTGCAGGAGGTGATCAACCTTTACCACCAGGACATGTCCAAGAACCAGCTTCTAGAACTGATCAAGTTCACCCTTAACCACTTGTGCCTCAACTTTATAGCATCTTTATTATTTGGGGGGGCGGGGGGGTAGGGTCAGGACATCAAAGTGAAACATGAACTCTCCACTTTCTTCCCCAGATTGTAAAATCATTGGGAATGTTAGAGGTGAATTACCAATCAGATTTTAATCATAAATTAAACTAACTTTTTCTCTAATGCATCAGTGAGAAACACAACAAGGGGATCATTTAGAGGCTATAATGGAGGAGGGAGTTAAGGAAACTATTAATACTAAAGATTTTTGTGGCCAGGGGACTGAGCTGTTAAACTCTTCTCTTAGAAAAAGGGAGGAGATGTCTGTCATTCTGTCTTTAGGCAAGAATCGGAATCTTCTCAGAGAGGAAGCAGGGAACTGACCTGAATGTCAAGTTAGGTCCAGTTTTATGCAGAAATTCTTTCTAGAAATGCTGAGAAGCAAAATATGGGGAAACGAAGACCATAGATAAAGGCCTACCATTTCCAGCACTACCAAACCCTTTCTTCTTTGAGACCAAATAAAAATCAAACTTGTAATCCTTAATCACAGAAAATTTGCACTTTCTAAAATCTAAACACAGCAAAGAATTATGTGGAACAATGAATATTTTTCATGTTTACAGAAGCCTAAGAATTTCACTGTAAGCCTTCAAAAGGAATACTGTACTTCTGGTGTATTGATCTGAACCGTCCTCCGTGTTGAGATGAATTCTGTGTAGCGGTTGAACACTCAACTGGCTCTTGGGACAGTACTGTTATCCCTGTTTCTTTCATCAGGTGCCAGCTGATCTCAAAATTTTGCATGTTATTAAGCAAGCTTTTTATGTTGGTGGAAGTAGTGTGCAAAACAGAGCAAGACTCAATGTCTTTTTCTGTACAGATTATCCTACCTCCTATGGTAATATCAGATTTTTCAAAGTGCACCATGTGCTTCAGAAAGCTCTTCTCAGACATGAACCTTTGACTTGTTCAGAGTCTCACTATTAACGCTTACTAGTCTTTCAGCAGTTGGTATAAATTTATGAAGTGTCCTAAAACAGGGGTGCTACTTGATTGTATTATTTTGGTATCGAACCAGGGTAGGTCCCTAATATTGTAAGCCAAGATTTTACAACAATAAGTTCGTTTTCCTCTGGGTTTTACTATAATGTTGAAAAGTTGTGCAATTGTCCTTGCTTGTCATTCATTTCAGACTGAAAGTATCCTAAAGTGTCAACCCTGTTTGGGTTTTTTTAATTTGCTTGAGTTTTTGTGGGGGTTTTTTTGAAAGAGGGATTGTTCTGATTCTGTAATGGTGGCTGCTGGCTTTGAGCTGATGCTCACGCACACCTTGACAAGCATCCTTTGCATTCCCCTCCTGTTCTGTGGCTAACACTGTCATTAACGGAGATCATTTGGGTTTTGAGCAAAGAAACAAGAGGCAAGCTTCTCTTACAGAAAGATGTTCTTTTCAGAATAAGACTTGGATATTTTAGGCAAACTCAAAAGAGACAGGAGACAGTTACTAACATTTTGTATTGACATTTGGGAAGTTGTCACTCAGAAGAACTTTGATTGATAGAAGTTAGGCATATTCTTTCTAGGTTTAAGGCTTCTTTCATCAGGCTTGCTCTCCACACAGTGTAATAGAACTCACTGCCGGAACAGATTAGGTTTCCTTATCTGTTTCATCTTGTTAGTTGTCATGTCACATTCCCTTCATTTATACCACTCAAACAATTGGGCTTCTTTCACCTTTTTTTTGTTAGTTTCTTTGTTCTCTACTCAAGCGGTTAACATTTTAATCTAGATTCCAAAAGCAGTGTCTCCGCTGTTGGTCATTTCCATGCAATTCTAACATCAGTTTGATTACATCTTTGTCAGGAGACTAAAATATCTTTCAACAACTTGATCTGTTTGCCAAGAGGCCCAGGCATAGTTACAGCTACATCCGGACTAGCAGAGTTTTAGAGCCCTGGCTTTGGGGTTGTAGCCTGATAATGGGTAACAGGAGGGAAACAAAGAGGAAATTATTCAAATGTCATAGAAAAGGTGAGAGGAAACTTTTTTTGTGCTCTCCCCATCCCACATGAAAGTTTACAGCGCACAAATGATACAGCCACAGATGTTTGTAGAGAATCAAGGACTAAAACCCTTGGTATGAAGGCACTTCTGCTGTACAAATCATTCCCTCAGGCTACGTCTGCCTCCTAACAAATGTCATTGTGCGTAACGACGTGCTTTGCAATGTAACGCTCAAGCTTCGGTTTCAGTGCAACCTCTTATGTTTTGATTGTAAGATCTGACTCTCCCTGCTGTTGGAGATGGGCATTATATCCCACTTATCCCCTTTACTTTGAAACATCCAGAGTTTTGTAAAGAACTGTTTTAACTTGAATGCAGAACTCGGCTTCTGCTTGCCACGGTGTAATGAATGTCAGCGGTGACTCCAAGGAAGCCGCTTATGAGAAGCCAGAGTTTTCACTTGTCACTTCATCATGAGTTAGCATTAGCAAGAGTTCTTCATTTTGCATTTCAACTAGCCACTGAGGTGCATTCAGCGTAGAACGGTGCGCACCTTTCCTTCGGTTGCTCTCCGATACCTAGATGTTGTTCTTGTCAGTGTTAATTTAGTTAGCAGGCTTGCAGTTTAGCAATATACTACAGACTTTCTGTCCATTGTTTAGAAGTGGAAACAGGAAAACCTTAGAATTGGTGATCGGGTTTATCTCTTAACAATAATCAAGGTTTAGTCAAACTGACAATTATTTACCCTCAATTATGTGGAAGCCAGAGCCTCAGTCCTCAATAATGCTTAAGTTATCAAACTCCTACTGAACACATCTTAAATTTGTTGCCTAAATGTTTTTCAGCTGAGAGCTCAAATTAGAACTTCATGCTTGTCCAGATTCAAAAGTCTCACATCCACAAAGATAGCAAGGACTGAGTGGATGTTCTTTCAAAAGATGGTCTGTCAGGTCTGATCTGTCAACAGACAGTGTTCACCCAATACAGTCCGTCTCATCCTCCTCTGGAGAGGAAGGGTATCATTCCTTCAGGCCCAGGCTAAAAGAGCTCTACATCTGAGTGTAAGAGAGTCACCACACTGTTTTCGTGGATCAGTTCTGAAGTGTGGTTTAAATAAGAGTTCTCTCACGGTGAGGAACATCTGCTTTACAAGTTATGCAATGTCATGCTTACACATGTAATGTTTAGCAGATTTGTTGCTTTTTAATGTGTTTTGTTGTTTTCGATGCTGATGTCTTTTAATTGGGTTCTCTCTTCCATAAAAGAGACTAAAAGTATTAGCCACTAAAAGCATGTTTCTGCCATGGTACTGATTTCTCAGGAGCTTTTTAAAGTTGAAAAAAATTATTAAACTAAGCTTACAGCTAAGTGAGGTAGTAGAAAGCTATAATCGCAGATAAATAAGGGACTGGAACGTCATGGGCACCAGTGCTTTCACCCGTACTCTGCTTTTCATTTAGGAAGCGATTACAAGAAAACTGAATGTAACTTCATACAGACACCAGTTCCAAGACAAAGATGCAGAGATTTGGTTTTGTACTTGGCTGGGATTTCGGTAGGAGGATGAAGGGGTAAGATTTGGTTCATGTTGTACAAATTCATATCCTCCAGTGCAATATATGTAGAAAAAAAAAACAACAACAACACCCCGCTCTGTACTTTGTATAGATTAGTTTTTAACTGGATTAAACTGAAACAGCGCAGTGACAGACGTCTAGTGTTTTATTTTAAGTGGGTGGGAAAGAGGTGGGTTTAGATCTTGTCTGTATGTACAAATTTGTGTTTCTGCTTAGAGCCCTTTCCTGCTTGCCCTCCACTTTTTGCTTTCTGGAAAGATGTGAAAAGGAATTTATAAAAAAAAATGTAAGTATCTTGTATTCTTCCCTGGCACCATCTGCCTCATTGCAATAGCTATTCACTGATTAGGTACTTGAATGCTCAATTACTCGTATTCATAAAAAACACAAAACCAACTCATTAAAATGCTACTGCAACGGCATTACAGACTCTTGACAACACCACACACTTCGTGACTTCAGATTCAAAACAGAAATCCCAAAGAAGGTGAAGCACCCACAGATTTTTGTATAGGTTGCTTTCTCTTTGCTTCAGATTTTGCCTTCAAAGCCAGCTGTCAGCCGTTTCAGGATGCCAGAATGGCTGTGGCAACGTGTCTCTTGGGGAGATCCACAGGACACGATGCCATATCGAGCCACATTAGACTTCCATTTTCTAAATGTATCTTGATTAAGAAAATTTGATGTATGGTGGCATTTTGCGAAGAAGTGAAGCTCTGAGCTATGGATTGTCCTTTTGTAATGTATGCAAAAGTAGGTAGCTGATGCTAGGAGCTGTCCCTAAGGTTGGCCCCAGAAGTACTTTCTTGTTCACATCCTCAAATATCTGTTACATACTGAAATTAAGAGGTAGTTGTTGCAAGGTAGTGAAATGAGAGTCCTATCTAAAAACATAGAAATGTAAACTACAGTGAGTGTTGCTAAAAATGAACTTTTTTTAAAAAAATGATGGTAAATATGGAACTAACTTGAGTCCTGTTATTTACACATCCACAGATTGCAAATAGAAAAGCCATCTACAGTTACTCTAATGTTTTCTAATGCGTTAAAAGCTCTACTTGCCAGAATCCCTCTGTATCCAATAGTAACACTTTTTATAATTATACAATCCAATACTGTGCTAAATAACAGCCCACGTATTTGCTTGTGTGGTATAGTATGATATCAATGACAGAAAGTAATTTTTTTTCAGAGATACCCAAGTTTCTAAAACCAGTGTATTTTTTCAGTGACAAATGCAGGGATAGAGCAGCACTACAAAGTTGACCTCTGTTGTTCACAACTCTTCCATTAACTCAAGCAGCTGTTAGTCTGACTGACTGCACAGCAACTGCTGCTCAGTCTCTGTTGCAAACAGCTTGTATTTACTCAAACACGTATTTCCTTAACACATAATAGCTCACCACCGCTGGTATCGTCTAAGAAACTGCCCACAGAGCCGTTTCTGTGTTACAGAAGGTGATGGTGGATACGACACACAGTTTCCCCTCTAATAGGCCGTTTCACACCCCCTCCCACTAGCTTATCATTGCTGTTACTACTACACTGAGAAGAGGACTGCAATTATTGTGCTCCCTACCACCAGGGACAGTGGAGCAAGTAGGACGGAGGTGCAGGCAGCCCACCACCTCCGCCGTGCATCAGACCATGCACGGATTCAGAGCCCACCGAGGAGGAGAGGATGGGTTACTCCGGCGTGGAGCAGAGTCCTATGCAAACTTGTATCTACGGAAAATTCCACAGGCACAGAAAGACACTTGAGTAGCTGTGAGTGAAGTTCCTGAGCCCACGCCTGGTCTCCGGACTGCGCAGGCCTTGCCAGGGCATTTCGTACCGCCGCCAAGTGATGCAACATCTGTTATAACACACAAGGATTTTTCGCGTGATGAGCACATACAGTTGCATACCGTTTCTTCACTAGAGGGAGTCTAAGGCAAGGATTACTGAGCACTTGTTAAAGCTAGTTAAGCAGCAGAGTGGTGGCATAATAAAACAGGATGTTGAAAACTGAATGATCCCTCAAAAGCCAAACAACAGCTTCCAGGTTTCAAAAGGGCTTTTTCTCCACCCCCCCCACCCCCACCCCCCCCCCCCCCCCCCGAATGCAATTCTTACATTACGCTGTTTCCTTTTCGAAGATACACTGAAAGTGCAAACGAGCACTAAGATAACGCTGCTCTCCCTGGACAGACACCTCTGTACCATGCTTGATACCCGAGTACAGTACACCACAGCTGGGCAATAACAATATGAGAATCACTTTGTGTTCAAAAACCCAAGATACTGACCAGGAAAAGACAGCGTTTGTATTTATGGTTGGAAAGCACAGTCCTCCCGGAGCAGGATCCTACATGTTACACAGTGAAATAAAAAAGGCAACGGTGCACTATTTCTGCCAAAAATACAGCAGGAGGAAACGGGATTATATAGATGCCAACTCATTGTCACTCCTAATGCTGCTCAAGGAACAGCTTCTTTGGAGGTAGTTGGTGAGTTGTTCTATATTCGCTTTTTTCCCCAGGAATTCCAAGTGTAAAGACTGCATGTATTAGAGCCAGCTCAGGGATGCCGGTTCATTCAGTCTCTCAAGCTCCCAGGGAATCACAATCACCGATGAACAGCCAAGCAAGCTGATAAAAATCATAATGTTAAATATGAGAAGGGGGTTAAAGGAATAGGGTGTTGTCAAGGCATGCCTTAAGTTTTTGATCAGACTCCCTGTATCTCAGACTTAATTGTGTTCAGTGTTATGCTGCTTACTACACATAAAGGCATGGCTCATTTTCAACTATGATAGTTCTGTAATTCTTAATCTAAATACCCTCTTTCCATGATTTTTATTTTTTTAGCAAGGAGAGAGGAAAATTAAGTGCTGTAAATGTTCACTTCTTTGTGTTCCCTGAGTATTATAAAAATATCAAGAACTTAATAAATCACATATGTTATTCATAGCCTAAATAAGTATCTGTATTTTAACTTCCTACTGTGTTTGCAATATTCAGACAAGAAAAATAACCAGCCAGTCATCTGTCCTGATGGGTAGATTCAGTTCAATCTACAAGTAATTACTGTATCATCAGAATAGTCTTTATTAATTTATCTCTTAATTATTTACAGCTCCCAAGTTGCATTTTAGTTATCTCAGTCTTTGGACTAACAGCTGCCTGTCTTTCGGTTGGACTGATTGCTTTCCTGCACATTAAGCGCTGTAAACCACGTAAGTGGTTTCAAGTTTCTAAACTCCTATTTTGATTGTGTTACAATTTCTACATCGAGAACTGGTTTTACTCTAAGGCTAATCGGCGGGATGAGCGACTACAGCCGGCACTGGAATACTCCTTACTGCTCCCGTGATCTGCAGCCACTGCTCCCAAAAGTGACCCTCACGTGCCTTTTTCCCCGTTTGCTTAAAAGCCGCGTTTTCACGTGGTTCTTGGGTGGCTGCAGGGGGCTGGAGATGGCTAAGCTGTCTGTGCTGGCTGGATTCAGGATGGATCCTATCCTGCAGCCGCCCAATTGCCCCCATGGTGCCAGCCTTACGGCGGGCCAGGGATCACCGGTTGGCATCATATCCATTCGCTGTCCGCCAGCTTGTACGTGCTTTGCCGTAGCTCATCTTTCAGTTTGGATGTCCTAAACGTTTCAGGTGTCCCTCGCACTCCTCAGGACAAAGCCAGGGTTGCACCTGTGTTGCACCAAGTACGCACAGAGCATTTAAAAAAAATTATTTAAAAAACTAACAAACCAACCAACTGCAACGTAATAGTTATGAAATAGGGAAAGAATAGCACTGGGATTAGATGCAATGCATTCATGTACTGCCGCAAAGGACTAACTGAAAAGGTGCAGTTTGACTCAGAAAGGGGCTCATACACACCACCCTGCTCATGTATCACCAGTAGAACTTCAAAGTGCTAACTCCCAAATGCTTGATGATATGGTTTCTTCATTATTAAAAAGAAACAGTGACAAACTTACGCATCTAAGTAACCCTTTTGGAGATAAATTCACACAGCAGAAATCTGGAGGCTGGCTGGCTGTAACTGACTGTGCAGTCACCTATCTGGCAAGTGGTGGACTCAACATTAAATAATCACGGCTCTTCAATCAAAAGAATTTAATTGCATGTTTTAAGCAATAAAGCAACAAAATATTTTTATGCACTGTGACAGTGTAGTATCTAAACCTTTGTAAAGTGAGGAACCAACTCGTGTTTATAAGCAGAAACCAATAAAAGCTACCTCAAGCTTATTTTAGGCAGCCATTCGCACTGTGTGAATGCAGCTCACTGCTCCCATCGCTGTTCTCCCTGGTGCACAGCTCCTCACGCTGCCCAGAAGCTGGCTGCAAGTCTGTCCAATGCTTGGGGCGAGCTCCTGAGGCAGCTCCCACCACCGGCTTCCCAGCACTCCCACAGCCAGAGAGGGAGGACACCATCTGCCCACAGCTGGCAAGGAAGGGGCAAAGCTGCCCTGCGATGCAGAGGACAGCCTCCTGCCACATCTCCAGGGCAGCAGAGAGGAGATTTCTGGCACAGCATCGCCTGCCGGGACAGGCAAGGGAGAAGCAAGCCGTGTGTCATCCCAAGTCCCTCCTGGTAGCACACATACTGCTGACTGTATGTAGCTCATGCAGGAGAGAGAGAGCAATTAGCGTTCATTGCTTTTTATTGCTCCTTTCAATTTAATGTGCATCTAGAAACAAACATATCCCTTTTTCCCCTCACAGTTCCTCAAAAAATAATAGAGTTTAAAGGAAGCATAGAAATGAAGCATTTGGAAGAAGCTGGTTTGAATCACCAGACTGAGGGCTTTCATCCCAAACCATTAACACTAAGCTTTTTATCTGAAGTTTCCACGAGAAACAAAGGTACAAATTTTCTTCTGGACTAAGGTGCGATGTAACACACAACGTAACGCTGCAAGAGAAGAGAAAGCAATTCTGCTAAAGGACCCGGAGGATCTGAAAGCTTTTCAGTTTCAGGTGCACATAGAAGAAAATGGCACTTTCACGGCTCCATGCACTGTTCATGTTTCTCCAAATGTACGCAAGCACGACAGGACAGAGCTTTCCATTGAAATAATTAGACTCTTAGGTGGCATCATCTTGAGTGGACAATGCCACTGTCATAGGTAAGCAAACTGCTTTGCCATGCAGCGAGGCTATGGTTTGACTTCTGGAAGACAGTAGCTGTCTGGATTTACAGTTGGTAGGGCTACAGTTGGCGTTAAAACAGATAATTTTTCAAAACAAGGGTCCACTTTACGACTGTTCACTGCTGATGTTATACATTCAAAGAGTACTGCAAGGAGATCCTATTCTCTCAGTTTACAAGGTGACTCTTACCCTGTGTCCTTTGGGCAGTATGTTTATGCTTTCCCCTTTGATCCACTTGAAAACTCCTGGAAAGGACACGCTGCCTTTAAACCTGTGCTAGCTGTGCGATGAGTCAGACTCCCTCAGAGTCTGCTCTGGAGTGAGATCAGTGCAGTTGTGCCCTGGACGTCCAGGTTTACATGCATATCTGTGCCAGAAAGAGAGAGTTTTGAGAGAGCTGAATATAAGAAGCAACAAAAGGACTGCTCCTGGCAAGATTTCACAGGCTTTGCCACAAACTACCTTAATAAAGAACTAAAAAAAAAAAAAATACAAAAAATAAAGTCCCACCCAGATCTGATTGTTTGTCCCAATGCGAGACACCTACATAGCACTGCCCTGGCAAACCAATGCACACAAAAGAAAGAAAAATGTACCAGATACAGATCTAAATCTAGCTTGAGGTCTACATCCCGCTTGAGAAACAGAGCTAGCCTGAGAATGTCAGTGTCCACAGCATCTGTATTCCTGCCTACCCTACTGGAAATCAGGGAGCCTAATCTGTTGAGCAGATTTGACAGTCTTTATCTTGTAGAAGGCTGCAAGAAAGGGAAAGAATAGCTCTTGGAGTTTGCGAAGTATTTTCCTGAGGAGTTATTTTTTAGTAGGATGACACTGACACTTTACAAGAAAGTAAAATAAATTGTTCCTTCTGCAGCAGGGAAACAGCTTGTACTCCATAATTCACCACCTTTTAAATTGTGCTGGTGTAGCTGTTTTGAGGACCGCAAGAAGGACTCGCAAGGAGAAGCTGGGAACTTCATAAGCCAGGGAAAACATAATAAAATATGTAATCACAGGTTAGATTTGTCATAGAAGCCCTGTAGCTGGACAAGTAGTAAATTATCATAAATAAATACATTTTCATATCCAGAGGACTGGAGGTTTGTTGTGCTTAAGCTGTCAAAAGAACATTATTTCTCATAGTTACTGTATTACTTACTGAGACTGGATCCCTCTTGCTTCCTGTATAAATAAGCAAATATATAAATACCTAGGTTATAAAGAGCTAAATAATCAAGTTTCTTTGACCTCCTTTTCCCATCTTTATCTGCTTACCTAGCCTTAGCAAATACTGTATCATCCCTCTGTGTCTGTGTGGGTAGAATAAGCGATTTCTGCCCTGAAGAGAATCAAATCTAGAGGTTACCAGAGGAGGATATAATCAAGGATAACATCAGACAAGAACTGCTGGGCCACTCAGGCAACTGCTTCTACCTACAACCTGTGCTTCAGCTATAACATCTACAGCTTTCATGTTTGGGAAAAAAAAAAAAAAGAAAAAAGATTGCTTTCCAAGTAATGTACAAAGCCTGGAGAAACCCGTCACAAAAGAGATATCTCTAAGGCTTCCAGGTATGTATAGTACATCTGTGGGTCCTTGCACTTTAAGGGCAGTACACAGCACCATTTGATATAAGTTGAGGGGGAAAATTTTGTTTCAGGTGTACAGAGTCATTTGGGACAGGAAGGTGTAATCTAGGAGTCACTGCACAAGCACAACTTAGCCCCAGGAGACCCTGGCTGTAGCTTTCTATCGAATTAGTCCACGCAGTACTCCAGTAGACGTATTCACTTGGCCCGTTATTTTTGCTACTGAGAGTCTCTACAACAGTTCCAACAAACTGGTATAAAAAAAAAAGTCAAATTTAACTTGGATTTTTCCTTTCCTCGAATTGTTTTATTTCAAATGAGTGAAGAAATTCAACACTATGAAATTTGCTAATAGTAAAGTGTGTGGTAAAAATATAAAAGCCAAAAATTGAGGTTCTGTTATTTTTAATCCAGCCATTCCATCACTAGTTTGCTTTCCAGGGGATATCACATCTGACAGGAGCAACTTCACTTTCCCTCTCCCCTCTCAACCACAAGATGTAATTTCATATTCACCCTGCTGTAAAATTGTAGTGGCAAGAAAACAGTATAGATTTTAGATGTAATACTTGAGGAGTGTTAGCATCAAAACCTTGCCTGGCATTTACTTCTTACCTAGTTTGTCCTCAAACTATAGATCTTATTTTCTAGAAAAATAACAGAGTATTTTAGTTGGTGGAAGTGGTGGTGAACGGGCTGAAATCAGCCTACTCAAGACAATTGATTAATTGCTATCATGTTGATAGGACTCATACTTTGGTCTTACTCCTGCTGCCAGAAAAAACCCGTACCCTTTAACAAAGAGTGAAATTTCTGTCTTAATGTATGCAGTGTGACACACTACGTATGTGCGTATGTAAATGCAGTGTCTTGCTAAGGCCAGGTACAGAGCACTCAAAACCAGCAGGCGTATAATTCTTTTCTGTAGCAATTTCTTCTGTAATAAGTCACTCCTGGCTTCGTGTCCCAGGAGTATTTTACTGCAGCGGCTTTTTAGTGGAAGACTTTCTCCCTTGCTTTAGCAAAGTCTCCTGTTGTCACTGAGAAATTCCTCCACAAACCACAGTCAATAAGACTGTCTTGGACTTCCCATTTCAAATTTTGTACCCAACAGCATCAAGTGTTGTATGTATGTATCAGAGCCACAGAGACTGGACAGTTACCTGAAGCCAACCAAGTCATAAAAACTGTAATTTAGAGTCTGCAAGGAACTCACTGTATGTGTTACACTTCTTGCTACTTACAGCATCTCTACACTTGTTTTCCAGGGCAAGTTTTAAAGCTGAAGTAGAGATAACAACACCGGAAAAAAGCACCTGGGGCAAAAGCAGGGTATGGAAAAATATTGTCCCTGTTACTTGTACGGACTTACCAGGAGACAGTGAGAACTTAGAATCACAGAATCATTCAGGTTGGAAAAGACCTTTAAGATCACCAAGTCCAACCATTAACCTAACAGGGCCAAGCCCACCACCAAACCACGTCCCTAAGCACCACAGCTACACCAGGGATAGTGACTCCACCATTTCCCTGGGTGGCCTGCTCCAGTGCTCGACAACACTTTGGGTGAATTTTTTTTTCCTAATGTCCAATTTAACCCTCCCCTGGTCCAACTTGAGGCCACTTCCTCTCATCCTTGTTACTTGGGAGAAGACATCAACACCCACCTCGCTACAGCCTTCTTTCAGGTGCTTGACAAACAGGGCAGGCTCATCTCAGACCACGACATAAAAGTTCAAGTCATTCAAACGCCTCAGCACATAAGATTATACAAGATGCACAATGGCTGTATTTTCTTACACTAGAGGAAAGGAAATAAAACCAGGTTTTTATTCACAAGGCACAGGAAGAGGCTCCCCAGGGGATGCTAAAGCAGCAGGAGACTTCTAACATAAAACATGGGGCAGCAAAGGCACCATCAGGGACTATTTGGGTCGGCTGCCCACCCCACTAACCTAATAGTGCCCAACCCTGACAGGGAAATCCTGGTGCTAATGAACTCCCTGACAAGCTCTCTTGGATTTAAAGGCCCGAGATTTAACAGGGGGGCCTTATTTGAAGCTCACTGAAGTCAAGGGCTTCTGCTGCTGGCGTTGACGCTCACTGTCAATCTCTGTGCCTCAGCTCTGCTCAGGAATAATGTTATTATGACTGTAACAGCAACAATGGCATTTATACGCTGTGCCTGCCTTCTCTTGGGCAGAGGAAACTTAAACACAAAGTACAGCAGGTATTTGCCACTTGAAATAGCAAATGAACAAGGAACAGCCAGGGAAGGAAAAGGATGGCTCCCGCCTCCTGCCATAGCACGTGGCAGCCCTGCTCCCAGCTCAGGGCCTCATGGCAGCCGGGACAGAGGGACGGGATGCGATGCGCAATGCCTGGGCCAGGCCAGGCCCCAGCTCCTGTGCGGGAGGAAAGAGGAGATGTGTTCCTCTGTGGGGCCACCATCACCAGGCCTCTGGGCCCCCTCCAGTTCAGGTGGGAATGATTATCTAGGGCTGCTCAGCTTTGCAGTAAGGGAGCTGCTTAGGAAACCTCTCATAGAGTTGCCATCTGCATTTAACCTCAGGAAGTCACTCAGACACAAAGGTTGACAGAGGCAAGTGGCAAAGAGGGGCTGCAGGTTTTGGTTTTTGAAAATTACTTTTAAACTGAGTCGTTCCTCTGCGACGATTCTTTAAAGTCACACTGTGTTAAAATGGGGGTGTAAGCCAGAAGAACATGCAGTGTACCATCCTATGTAGCCACCCAGCAATGCTAAGAGCAGGATGGAGGCAGCAGTATCTGCAGCCTCTTAAGAATGTCTTCTGCTCTTTTAATAGTTCTCCTTGGGAGGGGTGTGGAGGTTTGTATCATGTATCTTTCTCCCGTTGCCGAATCAAAAATAGTACACTGAGTCATTTGTTACAGGCAGTTAGACAGTCACTAGCCACGTTAGGCACGTGTCCCGCTGCCTATTCTGGTCCAGCTTACCCAAGGCCTCCTTCACACAAGGGTCTTCTCACCTCAAACAGCAGCTTTGCTTGAGTAAGGTCTGCAGCGCCGATTAAATCCTCCTCTCTGCTGCAGCACATGCTTTCAGCAGGTTGGCAGATTCTGTCCTTTGATCTAAAAATCCTCTGAAATGGGTGGGTATTTTTCTACTGCCTTCCAAGCACCTTGGGTGAGGGCTGTTGGGTTTGAGATGTCCACTTTGGAATGGGGCAGCTGGTGCTGGATGAATGGCCACACAGGAACATGCACTGCAAAGAGCATTGACCCTGTGCATTTTGAGTGGCCACACCAGTATGACTTTGAGCATGGACAGAGAGAAAGGTGTAACCAGAGAGCCTAAAATGCAGTGATTTTGAACCTTCTCTTCTCCCTCAACCCTAACCTGAAGAGCTAAACCACCTTCCCTTCCACAGGGACCTGCAAAATGAATAGGAAATAATCTATGGCAGTTTATTAAAATATCCAGTTCCTAGGAATAGGTATTTCCATGCTTTGTACAAGGAATCACTGTGAAAGTTGCAAGCTTGGCAATTTCACAGAGGATTTTGAGTTTCTAATATTGATTTTATTTTTGTAATTTTTTCCCCAAAGCACTCCTGTGCTTTATCCCAAATCAAAACAATCTGTGCTAGCAGACCTACAATAACTACCTTTAGGGGGGCTGATGTGCAAAGAATGGAAGAAGAAGGAAAACATGCAGAAACAAATTCAGTTTTCAAAGAACTATTAATTATTCATTAGATTGATATTATTAACTATTAGTACATAACTAACCACAAGAATCAGTCGCCACAAAGCCCTCCTAACACGGCTTCCAACAGGGCTCTGTTGTGACTTGTACCTTGCTCAATACGCAGCAATATTTACCCACCGGATTGAGCAATGCTGACCATGCCCAGCCTTACAGGGCAGACGGAATTTTGACATTGACCCCGCTGCTAATCCATGCTAGCATGTAAACCTTGGCCTTGTTACTGACTTTCGTACCAGCCTCTCTTACTGCTCTTTAGGTCTCTAGTCTCTCATCTCAGCATCATCCCACCTTTGCTGGCATGAAGTGCTTCGAAAGTAAACAGCTTATTACTTCTTGACATTGTCTTCCCACTGTGTCACTTGTGGATTTTAAATTTATTTATTTTGTGTCCCTAACCCTCTTTTGCCTTAGTATGCAGCCTCTTGAGTTCATTTCTGGTTTGAATCTATTTTATAGGGACATTACCCTCCTGAAGTACACTGCTACAATACTATACTTGTCATGTGCCCTGGGGGATAAAGGGACAAAGTCAGACTTTGTTATACTTTAATGTTGTGTACGTATGTCACTTGATTTCTTTAGGCTATGCAACATGGAACTGATACACCCAGTGGCTACGTTCTCACCAGCAGTCACTACAAGTATTTTAAAACTACAGCATATAACTTAAGTGTTCTTCAGTCTCTGCTTCTGATTCATAAGCTCTGTGATCCTTCTGTCCATCCAAACAGCTTAACAAACTCCAATTCGAACGCACCACACAGTGTAAACTATGAGTATAAACTGCTTACGGTCTCCAGACTCTGAGCACAAGAAAGGCAGCTCACATGGACAGAGCTGGTTCCACCATACCCTAAACTCAGCAATGGGTCACTACAAAACCTACAGCTTCCCACTTCTTGTGTCCACACCCTCCCTCGTCAGGGCAAGCCCAGAGCATGTAGCCCCCAGGTTCCCTCCCACTGGTTCCTGGGCAGAGGCCATGCGGAGAGGCAGCGGCGGTGGGAGCCACAGCGCTCTCCCCCAGCTGCTGGGCAGGATCCCAGCTGCGATACCACCTGCTGGAAAGCAGACGTAGGCTGAGAGAGAAAGTTCAAAAGCCCACTCGCGTTGAACTTCAACTACGGAAAACGCAGCATTTGCTCCTTGCTAAGGACGAGGACTTTTCTACGTCAAACGACAGCACTGACGCCTTCTTCAGACCCTTCCTACAGAGAATGGAGGTGGTCAACAGTCAGCAGAAGTACAACTTTAAGAACAATTTCAGATATTTGTGTTTCCAAATACTTTGCAGATGACAAAATGAAAGGATCCTCACAAAGAAGTAATATCCCTAGTACAAAATAAGAACGTTTATTGTTCCTTGCTCTGCCCCTGAAATGCTTCTGAATATTTTAAATGGTGAAAGAACAGAAGAATTTAAAATTACAAGAATCCCGGGATTCAAAATCACCCACACTTCGATTGAAATGATTCACTATGGTGATTTTAATAGTACAAATCCTGCCTTCTCATAATATTATGATGCCTATTTATTGCAAGACTTCAGAAAATGTGGCAGATTCTTGTAAAAAAAGTGACATAAAAGGTGGTCCTGAAAGCAGCCAAGCGAATGCAAGCTGCTTCCTCCCATCTTTCCCTTCCATCTCACAGTGAACAAAGAGAATTTTCTACCTCTCTGTAGCACAGATTTCCCTGAGGAAAAAAAGAGGCTTGCATCAGCTCCTGAAAATAGTTGCATGGTAGTGCTGCTGAAACTGCTTCAGATTTAGGTCAAGTCTTGAAAAGAGCTTTAAAATGCTACCAGAGCTGGAGAGGTTTTATGCAAGAATCTGAAGGTGTATCTTACACATTGAGAAAGGCACTAAGGAGACTACAGGGAAGCCAATGATTTCAAGTCACTGGAAAGCTCACTCTGATTTTTGTCTATGACTCCTGTGAAAACAGAGCAGTGGTATTGTGACAAGTGATAAAGAACAATCAACTTTCAAAGGAACAAAGGTGCCTAGGAAATGCAAACAGCTCTACTGTACGTGCCCCTCTGATGGGCAGCGGGGGAACAGAGGAAGTAAAAGGGAAAGCTGGAAAACAGTGTGACGACTGGATTCAGTCTTGCAGAACAAATTTAATCATCAAAGGCATTTAATCATTCCTTATTTTAAAAATTAGGATTTCTTCATGATTACAAATGTAAAATATACCTTTCCAGATTTTCTTTGCTGACTGCTGGTTAATGCTGGTTTGACTGTCTCTCCATTGTGAAACACATCACATTTTCAGAGCTGTATGGGTGAGCATTTTCAGAATAGTATTGGTGTGTTGGCAATTTGGAAACGGAACAGGCATGTGTTCTCTTAACTGGCAGTCTGATAATGCTGATACAGGTCTCCATAAAACTGAAATACACAAATATTGTAAATATAACTACTATTTTATAATTTTAGAACAACCGTTGATTTTAACCAAACATAATTTTGTTTTAATATAGACGCCTGAAAATATTCCATAGTCAATATCGAAGTTTTGTCACACTTTTGAATGAGTTTGTCATATTGTTACACTGACAAGGCACGAAAAATTCGCCATGTTCTTGCCAACACAAACCATTTTGGGTGTCTGTCATGAATTACATAACACGCAAGAACTTGATACTAGAAGCTCCTTGAATAATTAAGTGGAAAGTAACTTGGTGCCTCTCTGCACAGCTTGTGTAACCAGGTGTTGGATCATTTCTGTAATGTTTATTTAGCTTTTGTTTGGACAACATCATCTTTTTTTTCACTGGAGTGGCAGTTGGCCCTGTCTACAGCACGCTGTAGTTAGTACTGCTGCCGTCTTCTCATAACCCTGCATGGAAATAAAACTGCTGCTGTTACTAATATTCCCAGACAGAGGATTTGCAGGAGGGGGCTGATTGCCCCTGTCGCCACTGCGGAACCGAGGGGGTGAACATGGCTGCTTCATGTTTGCCCGTAAATGCCAGACCTTGAATTCAGCTAAAACCAAGACAGGCACCGGCTGGGCAGGGAGGTCAGGGTGTAGGTGGAAAGATAAATCGTTTCCTCAGGAGGCGCACGTTTTGTGACACAGCATCCCAGAAGTGACCGCACTGCCTTACCCATCCCTCCTTTCCCTAAGCACAAAGAACTCGGCTTCTTTTACAAAAAGGGAAGGAGTGAAAGGTTTTGCCTACGTCAGGCAGATATGATTTCAGCATTCAGCATTGCCCTTTCATTTAAAATATCTAATTCTATTTATATTCCCTGATTATCTAGCAGAATTTGCTCTGACCTAAGGGAGAGATTAATTTTTTTGCTGGGTATCCTATTGCCATGTGGCTCGGGGTGGGGTGGGGGGATGGGGGATGCTGCTTCTCTTCGTTTAGAAATTAGAATGCAAAATTTTTCCTATTTATAATTAATTTCAGTTGTATACCATTTGCTACCCTTTTTAAAGGCACAGCATTGCTTACTATCAGTAGCGTACAGTCCAGAAAGGTATTCCTGAATGTTTTATTTTGGAACTGTAAAGGGGTTTAAAATAAACAAAGGTAAATATTCAAATACATTTGATATTTCATGTGGTAGGAGTGGCTCCATAAAACAAAATATGGATGAATCAAATCTGGCAGTTAATTTCTTTGAGACATAGAGTATAATTCATAGACACTTCCAGGTCTGGTCTTGTGTCATACATAACATTGCCTGACCCTTTTGTTATCATTTAAATCCAGCCTACTTTATTAATTATTAATATTATATTTTGCTATATTGATTGTTCAAGTTAGGAAAAAAAAACAGTTAAAAACTACTGACTTGAGGACACTGCAAGACCTTAAGTACTGCAATCTCTGAGGATAAATATACATTTATTTTTTGAGAAAATGTCATTACCTGCAGATGAATCAATGCAAAATGATCGTGCAATTAAATAGGACAGTCTGAACTGAAATTTAAAGCTGCAGACCATGATTTTTCTGTTCCCAGTGCTGCTTAAAATCTCTCACACCTTTAAAAAAATATAATTAGCTTCATAGTTGTCCCACAATAAATAACACCTGAACATACCTTGTGCTACCAACCTGAATTTAAAAAAAAGTAAGAGGCCACCTCAGTGTTTTGAGTTTGAGCTCTTTCAGACACAAAGCCCTAACAGAGTTTCCCAGTCAAAAGGCATCAGGAAGGCTCATCGCTTATGGTGAACTTGGGCTTTAGCTTGACAGACCTTTTCCTTATTGTGCCTTTAGGGGACAATGGCATGGTGTCCATAATGCTCTTGTCCTCCTCCAGCTGCCTAGCAGTGCACGAAGGGGTGGGTACTTTCACCGTGTTGCCAAATTTAGAGTAGTCCACAGAGTATCGCCCATCTTCCTCCGCCACAATGGGCACAAACCTTTGGCCCCAGAGGATTTCATCTGCTAGGTAGGAGGTTCTGGCTTGAGTAGTGATGCCGGTGGTCTCCACCACCCCTTCCAAGATGACGATGATCTCCAGGTCCTCATGGTGGTGAAGATTCAGGGGGGAGATGTCGTAGAGGGGGCTGTTCTTGTCTATCACGTGGTAGATGATGAGTGGGGAGACGAGGAAGATGCTGTTGCCCCCCACGGGGTTCTCCATCTGGATGTCAATCTGGTTGAGGGGCACCACCTCCCCCTCCAGGCTGGCGGTCTTCTTCACCACCTGCATGCGGATGGTGGCGCTGATGATCATGCTCTTCCGGAGGTCACCCACGCGCAGCATGAAGCAGAGCTTGCCCTCCCGCAGGGCGATGACCGCGTGCTTGCTGAAGATGAGGGTCTCGGCCCGGCGGTGGGCCTGTGAGGTCTTCATGAAGATGCAGCCCAGCATGATGGCGTTGATCACCAGCCCCACGATGTTCTGCACAATCAGCACCAGGATGGCAGCTGGGCACTCCTCCGTCACCATGCGCCCCCCAAAGCCAATCGTCACCTGCACCTCGATGGAGAAGAGGAAGGCAGAGGTGAAGGAGTGGATGCTGGTCACGCAGGGCACAAAGCCGGTCGGGGCCCCCGCCGCCCCCTCTCCGGGGTCGCGCTGCAGCCGGGTGCTGTGGTCCAGGTCTCCGTGGGCGAAGGCGATGAGCCACCAGACCATGCCAAAGAGCAGCCAGCTGCAGAGGAAGGACATGGTGAAGATGAGCAGCGTGTGGGGCCACTTGAGGTCCACCAGGGTGGTGAAGACGTCCTGGAGGAACCGTCCCTGCTCCCGGATGTTTTTATGGGCCACATTGCAGGCACCGTTCTTGCCCACGAAACGCGCCCGCCGTTCCCGGGCGCGGTATCGGGCGTGATCCGGCACATCCTCCGCCAGCCGGGTCAGCACGTACTCTTCGGGGATGATCCCCTTCCTCGACAGCATGGCTCCCCGCCGCCGCTCCGCCGCTCAGCGCCGCCCCATGCAGCCGCCGCTCCGCCGGGGGCGGGAGTGGTGGGGCGGGCGGGCGGGCGGGGGGGGGGGGGCAGGAAAGGACGGGCGGGCGGACGGCCGACGGCCGCGCCGCGGGGGCCGAGCGGGTGCACGGCGCCGCCGCAGCCCCCGCCGTAGCCGGCCCGGGCAGCGCGGCGGCGGGATCCGCGGCGGTCACCAGGCGGCGCAGCCGAGACCGGGAGCGGCCGAGCGTGGAGGAGGGGGGGCGGGCTCGACCGCTCCCGGCCTCGCTGTAGCCGGTACCGGCCCCTCGGCGAGCCCGGAGCGGCGGGACGAGGGGCTGAGGCGTTCCCGCCCGCGCGTGAGGGGCAGCCGCGCGCGCCTCCGCGCAGCGGTCGCAACGGTTAAAAGCGGTTGGGCGCCGCTCCTCAGCGTCGCCCTGCGGGCAGGGAAGGGCCCAGCCGGGTCCCGGAGGGCTCCGCGGTCAGCGCTGGGTGCGTTTCTTTACCCTTTTTTACCTCATTTACGGTTTTTTGTTGTTTTTTTTCTTTTTTTTTCCCCCCCCGAGGAAGGGGAAGGTCGCGTTTCGGGCCGCGGTGGTGTGAGAGATCGCCTTTCCCCGGAGCCGAGCTCTGTCGATATTCGTTGCCAGATGGATTTGCTGCCAGTACCTGGCTTCCATTAACAGCCGCTGCTTCGTGGGATGGTCTGAGGTTGGGCAATTATTCCCTGAAATAGGAAATAAAATGGTGTTGGGGATTTTTTTTTAAAGGAAATCTTTAGCAGGAAAAAAAATCACCCAACCCCCTGAAATTCGCCTGCGCATCTTTCTGTAAGTAGGAGGAAAGCGTTCATCTAAGGAACGCGGCAGGCAGTGGTAGGAAATGTGCTTGAAGAGGCCAAGTCCAAGGACGTTGAGGTTAAAGAGAGCCCTGGAACTAAAGGGGCTCAATCCCCTTTATAAAATTTGCTGGAGTTATTTAGCCTTGACTAAGGAAGGATTTTTTTCTAAAAGAAGGAGCTCATGAAATGACGTGAGCTGTGACTGCTCAGGAAAATGTCTACTGCCCAAATAGCAGTTTGGAAAAGAATGATCTGCCTGCAGATGGCTAACCCCCCTGTGACATGAACTTCCAGACCAATACCCCCAGAAGAGGCAACAAAAGGAACCAGGCAGCTAGAACTTGTGTGTGGCAGTATGATGTCTGTGTGTGCGCAAACACAGACGTCTGCATGTGGATGTACCTTTGTGACAAGATGGGTTATTTAGAAACACTCGATGTGACTGCTGTGTCCACTGTTTAAATAGCAATATTGTAATAATTTATGTGTTTACTTACTCTGATTTAAACGTTTTGTTTCTATTTCATTTTAGACACCAACATTGTAGAGTTGTTAAAGCATCCTAGGATGTTCTGGGTAAGAGGTTTTTCTTTCGTGCCAGTGGATTTACGATTATATTTTTCTAATTGTGTGTGTCCATGGACTTTCCCTTCAATTTTGGCTCCGAGTGCTTTGGTACACACTGTGAGCAGTTACTGGCATCGATTGCCTGGGCAAGGCAATTGCCCGGTTGATGGCTGGGAGCCAGCCTGGCGGGGTGGAAATTAACTTTGACCACCTACAGCTTACAGTGGCCCACCTAAGATTTCAGAGTAGCAGTTTTAAGTAATCACTCTGAGCTCTCTGAGCAGTAGGTCTTGTAATTAAGCAAGTACTGTTACTTCAGACTATATCTACTTTTTATGCATGAATAGTTGCACGTCCTTGAACACATCCATTCCTTTTGGAGGGGTCAGTTTCCCAATATTCCATGCTTTCTCTCGCTCTGGGTCATCTTTCTTGCCACTTTGATAAATAAAACTAAAATAACAGCAAGGTGCCCTGTCACCTGGCTGCCAGGCCACTGAGCTTAGCCAAAGGTATTTCCCCTTTCTCTGTATCGCTTTATCTGCTAGGCATTTTTTGAGTGCTTGCTGTAAATATGTCATCTGCACCTGCACTTTAAGTATGGTATTTATACATACAGTTTAACTTTAAAAATATTGTATCTTTTATACTTTCTTTCTAAATATTTTTAAAAAAAAACCAAATGGGTGAAGTAACTTGAAGACTTACTTGTCAAAGGTGTGGTTCTCCAGCTGATGGCAGCTTGCAGTTACTTCCAGCATTTTGAAGTGAGTATGAAGAGGCTCTATAACACCATGCAGTACTCACTGGTAACATTTCCCTCGCTTGCAGAGATGGACATAGGTATTCAAGAGGCAGTCGTGTCTTTCCTGCCATTTTTCCTTACTCTTTTCCAATCATTGTCTTACTCTGTACCTTTTCCTCCAGAGGGCAGTAACTACATGAGTGTAGCATGGAAAAAACTGTCGGGGAGGAGTGTTTTAAAGGGAAATGTAAATTGGTTCATAGTCTGGTGCTAGGAATGACCCATGGGGCTTACTACAGCAAGGGCTGATGCATGAACACACCCACCATGTTGGGTTCAGGGATCCTGAACTCTACAGAGACAGAAGGGTGTTTCCTTGTTTCCACTTCTGTTCTTTATTGGGACTGTCATTTGTCACTTCTTTTCCTTCACCTCTGAGCACTCATTGTCTGAGATGGGACAGCAAAGCAAGTCGCTTCTGCTGAAGAATTTCTAGAGCAGAATAAAAAGAAGCCCTGTCTATGTGGATCAAGTGACAGATACTTAAAAGAAAAAAAAAAGTGACAGATCTTCTGAGTGAGCCAACATATTTGTGTTAAGAGCTGCTGAACAAATCGGGCTCACGGGAATGAACAATCCCACCCTGTAGTATTGAATCATGACGGGTACATTTTTCCATCCACAAAACAGGTTTTACATCTCAAAACTCCCCTCTGCCCTGATTTATCCTAATTTTAATGGCTATCAAAGAAGATAAGAAGATACTACTGTAACTGTTAAATTAAAATTTAGTTGGCACCATGGTATTACTCTGCCTTTCAAAGCAGACCACTCTTTCAAAGGCTACACAGTGTTGGCCTCACATGAATTAAGCCCCATGAATCACCTTGCTGTAGGAGTGATTAGACAGAAGAAAAGAGATTGGAGTTGATTATGCAAAGCTACAGGAAAGGCATGCGCAGAGCTGGGAAGAGGGCTAACGGGCAGGCATGCTGTGCTTCCTGGCCTCCCAAGGAAACAGGGTTCCCTTGGAAATAAGTAGGACAGGATGAAATGGCCATGCTAAGACAAGGGGATAAATGCTATAGAGGTTTTTGTGCAATGGGAGCGTTTATAGAAAGCAAACAAAATAAAACAAACACTGGTTGCATCTCCACGGGCAGCCTACCCCACTAATACGTTTGAGACTGAGCCGAGCCACATCCTAGAGGAGAAATGACAGTCTGGACACAGCAGCTTCAGGTGGCTGCTCTAGGGTTGTCTCACACCCCTTTCAGTACAGCACTTCGCTTAGTGATGCTTCATCGCCATGCAAAATACATTTGTGAGCCTGATTCAATAGCGACTTCTGGACTGCCTGTCTGGAGGCAAGAGGTTTAATGACTCAGATAATGGCAGTGATCCTCCCACCATAGAATGATTTTCTTGGATACTATGTCTGGTCACTGTTGAGACTCTAACCTTTTGGAGTTATGGGGCAGAAAATCCCTGGGACTTGTCCCTGTATAAACAAGCCCAGATAAAATGTGCTGAGGAAACATGAAGTGTATTCTGCCCAAGTGGCAGCTAAGGCACCTCCCTGTTCACACATATTTATCCAGCAGTGTGGTACCATGAAAGAGAAATATAATCGTTGGATATGAACCAACTCACCCTGCTCTCCTGCAATGCTGCTTTGTAAAATATAAGCCCCCTTTACAATGGATACGTAAGACACTTGTACTTTGAGTTCTTATTTCTTAATACTGCAAGATCTGTACAGTCATCGTAGTGATACGCTGTGTCCTTCACTCCCTGGCATTCCTATCCAGGTAAGGTTGTCAGACGCTTGTGGAATAGGAGCTAGTCCAAACTGCAGCATCCAATCTCAGGCACTTTATTAAGAGCATATGAAACTTCACTTTCTGTATCTCTCCTCTTGCCATTAGCATTTAGGATCTTCCACAGATGGTTGCAAAGCTTCTGAGGCTGTCTCTCTGCAGCGTCAGTTTGCAATGTCCTGCGAAGCAGTGTTTTCCTAAGCCTTTACAGGAGGAGATCCTGCCTTAGACAGGTGCTGGGCAGCTAGGAGACGGCACGCACGATAGCTGCAGTAGAAACCTGCTCCGCGCTCGCTGTGCGCTTCTGCTAGCCTGGAAGGGTAGTCACCTCCTCCTATTTCCTCTCTCTTAGCCCTAATGGATGCCTGGTACCCCAGGGCACAAACACACCGAGAGTTCTGCAGCTATTTTTTCTTTGGTGCTGCCCAGCAAATGATTCCCTGGAGGAGGAGATCTCTCCCAACTGCCCATTTTCTCTCTTCATCTGTAGCAGGCAGGAGCAGAGCTCATGCATTTCATCTGCACAAGTGTATCCTGCCTCCCCACTTTTACCATTGTTCAGCCTGCACTCTCCTGTTGGTTTTATGTTCTCTGGCCCCAGTTTAATGCCCTTAGGTATTGCACAAATAATAGCAGGCAGATCCTGAAAATACTCCGCTATGGAACCCATAACACCACTCATAGAGCAACAACAGTTCTTCAGTTTTCCTTGTTCTCTGCAATGCATTAAAAGTACCACATATCCCATGAGAACACAGAAACGACTTTTTCTAGAAAATAAAGCTTTCAAAAAAACAGATACCAAATTAACTGAGCAGACTAAAGAGATTAAAACAAGAGAAAAGAGTTTTCCCAAGAGCTAGGAATTCTTCAAAAAGGGCACGAGGACAAAAATGGATCTAAAGCTGAAGGTGATAGAAAAAGAGTAACAGTGAAAAATTCATTGTAGCCTTCCATTGGGTCATTGACCTTCTAATCCCTTAGCAATTAGTAAATCCTGCCATGATTGTCACACAGAATCAATAGGGCAGGGTTAAATGCAGCTAAGTTAGGATAATTTTAGTGGTTATAAGTTATCTTAATAAGTACATGTAATTTATTGGTGAAGATCACAGTGAGTATACGAACAGTGTGACAGTGGGTAAAATATGTGATGGTGAGTCAAGCTCTCATGGCTCTGAGCTACAGTGAAAGGTTTAATGCTGTTTATTTACCAACCAGATTTGGAGGGGTAATTTCCAGATGAATTGGTACGTCTGTACTGGTCTGGAAACTGTCTGCATTAAATGCTGATATTTTATCACAACCGGCTTCCTCTTAGCTTCCTCACAGTTTGGGAGGGGGTCTGGCTCAGTCATGTTTGGAACCTGTATCATATGATTCAACGGGGGTAGAGGTGAGGGAGCCTAAGAAAGACTAAAGGATTAATTTCTAAAAGGTATTAAAGGAGAGACCAAGAGACTATCAATAAACCACAGTATGAAAAAAGTTTTATAGATTTTATATTTAGATATTAAAGCTTTACAGAGTCATATGATTAGAAGAGATACAAGCTTTTGAGAAATTCCTTTGGTATATAATTTATCCTTCTGTGTTTAGTCCATCATGAGTGTTATCTACAGTAGGGCTATGATACATAAAAACAACACGTTAATAAAATGACAGAAGATGTTTAAGAGTTAGATAAAAACTCCATGCTGGCTATGTTTGATGTGAGTCCTGTCTATTTCACTCATGTAGTTGTTTTCAACTATATTTCATAATTCTTTGGTAGTAAATAAAGAGTAGTAGTATACAAAAAAGGAAAGTACATGGATAATTTCATTCATGCTTCAGATGGAGAGAAATGGCTCATTTTATTAAAAAAGGAAAACCTCCGTTTACTATGAAATAATATTTATTTACAGGATTTTACATTTTTAGAAAATAATACAATTGTAGTTTAAAATGCTTCGTTAATTTTTATTACTTATCCGCTTGTACAAAAGAAGCAAAGACACTGTCTTCCTGTTCTAGCAGAACCTCAGGCTTGTCATATTCCAGAATAACCCCTCTCTTCATTACAATAACCAAATCTGCATTGAGGATCGTGTGCACACGGTGCTGAAAAACAAATAAACAAAACGCCAGTTCAGTGTATCTATCAAATATACTCCAGGATAAGACAGACTTCCAGAAATTAATTTTCCTGACAATTTCAAGTTTGATGAAGGCCACTAATCCTACTTCTCATCCTAATCTACTGTGCAAATACAGCAGATAAATACACAGACCAAGAGCCACACAGATATTCAAGCACCTAAATTGCACACAGGTACTTGAGTATGAAGAGTCGTATGAGTTCAGATGACGATGTCCCTAGCCCGCAGTCCTGCCACAGGAAGGTAGCCAGGAAGAGTGGGAACAGGGCACACGAGTGTGGTACTGCATGACAGTACTCTCCCAGTCCTGGGCTACAGCTAGATCAGGGGGGTTCCCAAGCTTGGTGTGCTTTACCTGCTTGTAAAACTGAACAGCTATGTCTTCTAAGACCTTGCCCATGTCTTCTCTTGAGCTTTCATCAACGTTTTGCATTCACATCCTTTGGAAAAAGATTTTTCCAGGCCTGCTCCCCACTGCATGAACAAGTAACCCCTCTTGTATACTCTGGGCCTTGCTGCTCAGAGCTTAATCTGATGACTCTGATGCATGATTTTGCAGACACCTCTCCCATGTCCTGCCATGGTCCTTCTTCCAGGCAGAAGCAGCCCAGCCTACTCAGCTGCTCCCCTTAAGCAGCAGTTCCACACCTCCAATCATCCTTGTGCTCCTCAACAGTTTTCAGTTGTAATGTGTCATTATGGGGATGAGGAGACTGAAACTGCACACACAGTATTCAAGGTATGTCCAAACCCTGGGTTTATATAGTGGCAGGATGCTTTCTTCTTCGTTCTCTACCCTTTTCCTTGTAAGCCCTACATGTAACATGCCAGAACTTATGATCATTTCTGTTCTCTTTATTGGCTATGAGTTCAGCCTTTACAAGAATGCCGCCTTGTTTCTAATAGCCTGTTTTATTTGTTTAGCCATACCAGCTTCTTTCTATCCTTACTCAATCCTTTCTTAATAAATAACGTGCATTGGCTCTGGAATTTTTGAAGAAAATCCTTCAGTAATTTCCATGATCTGTCAGATTCAATTTTCTTTGCTTTCTCTTTTAGCTTTTTTTTTCCTCCCCATTTATTTTTGGGTTTTTAGCAAGCTGCCTCATTTTTACAGAATTCTGCTTTTCAAAGTTGAGTGTAACTGCATTGGATTTTTTGGGTCTGCATTACTCCTGCAGGAATATTTGATCTCAGAACACTGTGGTCCTTATTACACACTTGCTCTTCACCCATAAGGATCCTAATCAGATCTTGGGCACCCCCAGTACCAAAATAACTTTTGTATTTCCTTCTGTGGCTTCCTAGCCAGATGTGCCATAAAATAATCACTGATGGCATCTACAAAGCTCATCTCCGCTGCAGTCCTGTGACGTTCATCCAGTCCACAGGCAGGGGGAAGGGACTGAAATATCACATTCCAGTTGTACTTGCTGCCCTTGTGGTCTGATCTCTTTCAGTAGAATACCACCAGTGCTGCCAGCCTGGTCAAATAATGCAGATGATAATATAGGCCCAATACTATATTCTTCCTATTCTTCATAAGCACAAATTAGGTATATATGGCTTTCTCTGAAAAAAAAAACAACCACGAAAACCCAAACAACCCCAAACAAAAAACCAAACCACTACCTGAACCCCCCACATTATGTTTCTACTACATTTTGAATGCAACCCCCCCTGCTGTAAACCACATCTACATTTGGAAGTAAAACCAGTCAAAGTAAGTTTATTCCAAAATGCTGGGGTTTTTTGAACACTAAGAGAGTGAAACACAAATAAACTTTCCCAGCCTATCTCCATACAAACTGAAAAAGACAGATAAATGCAAAATGCAGTGCAACTCCAAACTTTCATGCTGAGAAATCTGGAAATTTCATGCTTATGATTCCATGATTTTTTCATAATGACACACTGAATGGATATGGTAAGATAAATCATACATTTGCTAAGTGAAAATAAAAAGATGCTGTAAGATTTCTTGGCTTGTATTTCATTTTTAAATGTTAATGAAGCATAATGACTTTATTTCATCTCCCTGAAATATGTGTATTTTTAGAAAATAGAGGACTGAAAGATATGTATTGCTTCTGACATATCTGTTGAGCCAACTGCTTTGATGCAGGTCAAATCTCTTTGATAAACAGTTTTTTTATAGATACTAGAGATCTTTGTATAATCACTTCAAGAATATGCTAACTTAAATTCAATCACTGTCAACAGCGATGGAATGTTTGTTTTTAAAAGTTAGTGTGATTCTAATAATTTATTTGTTTAAATTCTGAAACATAATTGCTTTATCCAGTGGCAGAGCTATTACTCAATTTTACTTGTTCTTAGTTAAATGATTGTTGTAGCTTGATGAAACTTATTCTTAGATTTCACAGTAGTCAAAGTTGTATTATATTTTAAATTAGCCTGAAATGGGTAACACAAAATAGACCACACACTTAAATTACACGCCATTACAGGCAATCAGACTTAGCATCACACAACATGTTTAAGAAGCTGTTATGTATTTAAATAAGAAAGTTTTTTAAAGTAGTTTAAAATGGAAAAGAAAGTTTACACTTAAACATCACTTTAAAAAAAAAAAAAGAATAATGGCCAAATGCACACATTGATTAACATCGACAAGAACTGACTAATGTGGCATTTCTGATTCTTGCTGGCCTTAGTACGGCGGCAGAGGCTGTACTTACTGCTATTGTAACCACGGTGCGGTCAGCAAACGCAGTCATGACGACCTTCTGGAGTATGTTCTCCTGTGTAACGAAAACCACTTGTTGCTTTTCAAAGAACAGAAGTTACATGACAGACACAGAGACACTAAGAAGGCTTAAGTAACCACTGATTATTCCATGCTTTTATTGATCCTTCATTGCAGAAGTGAAAAATGACACGTCAGAACTAAGTCAGAGCCTGGTCTGCTGTTAGACATCCCTGCTTGCTCCTGTCACCCCCACTGCCTCTGGGCTTCAGTGCCCACGAAAGCTGTGCTCTGGCCCCAAAACCCCTGCTGTCCTGACCTCGGTTTCACAGCGAGGAAAACAAAGGTGAATTCAGGGTGCTGCCAGGCTGGCGCCTCTGCTGTGCATTCTTCACCCTGCTGAAAGCCCAGGAATGTCCCAGCACGCTGGGGACATCTAACACCAAGGGGTGGCAGGGATAAGCAAGGGAGGGTGCTGTACCTGGCATATTTAACAGTGGAGATGATATTTAAGATGTTCTTAACATACATAGTTCTCACTCAACAAGTACTCATCCTTTGTCATTTAGGAAACATGTTGTTCTGTACCAAACTCTGCCTAGAAATGGCACTAGCAGATACCTTTATTTGCTACTATCTGTTCTCTAGACATGTATTTCAAGGGAGGAATTAGATCCTCAATGCATCAAAATTAAAAATGTGTTTTAACTGGGCTGTGTGCAGTCTAATTCCCAACTTAACATTTTATATAACTAAACCATGTAGCTGTTACAATAAATCCCTCCAATTATATTCTTTACTCATGGAATAATTATGAGGACTGAAACATTTGCCATAACAACATAGCAGAGGAAAAAAAATTCCTAAGAATGTACTGTTCTATTTGGCTAAAATCCAGTCAGTGCACTATTATTGTGTGGTTTATCCTCTGTCAAGCAATTTGAGGCAATTAATGCAATAATCCAGTATGTCTTTTCTACATCTTTGTTTGTGTCCTTGAAAGTACTTTCAAGCCTTCTAACTTCCTGACTTGTCCTGTCCACCATGCTGTGGAAATCCGTCTGCTTGACAATTTACCCTTCACTGACCATCCCAGTTGACCTTCCAAAGCTTTGTTTACTTTAGGAAAACAAACTGCCAATGAAAAGAACATGCTTCATTTTTCTAATGCAAGCAATGCTGGGATAACTATTAAACCCCCAGTAAAATGATTTAAAAGCTCTTTAGATTAGTTAGCAATGACTCACAACTACCTGGACTTGTAAACATTCTGCACTAAATATGGTGTAAGCATATTACAGAGCAGACAGAATTACTTTCCACCTTCTTCTTCCCATATTAGCAGTTGTCTCCCCCTTAAGGAAAACAAGAAATCAGAAACACTCCAAACTCACTGTTGCCATGTCAATAGATGCTGTGGCTTCATCCATGATGAAGATGCTCGTCTTCCGCACGAAAGCCCTTGCTAGGCAGAACAGCTGTCTTTGGCCCTGGCTAAAGTTTTCACCCCCTTCTGTGACTATAGCATCTGGAAATGACACAGCAACACCAGTAATTGCGGGGGTCAGGGGGTGCATGAGAGGGTCAGATCAGAGTAGAGCATATGCTTGAAAAATGACGACTCACTTTCAGCACAAAGATTTTCAAAGCAACATCTCCTAGGTCTACAGCTGCTGGGGATCCAATTTTGCTTGTTTATTTCCATTGCTCAAAGCAACCAGTACTTCTGTCTCATGATATTCTTTAAATCTATTAGACATCAAAGTAGCTAAGGATGTTTAAGAGTGGATTTCTCTGGAACTTGTGCAGTCTAGGACACTGCATCCCCCTGTCAAAGTGGCATCCACCATTTCTTTAACCTAAGGCTGTACAACTCACCATTTTTAAGTTAGTTTTTGTTTGCGGTTTTTTTTTTTTTGCATGGCCAAATGACTCACACCTTTAAGCGTCTGAAAGCTTCCTCCCTGGACAAGACTACTGGAAAATACAACAGAACATATTCTAGATAACATCTGTCTTGTTGACACCTTGTTTGAACTCAGAAGACCCATAAACCTCAATGCTTCATAATGAAGACATACTGAAATAGAATAATAATTTTACCATTGATTTGAATAAAACAGCATTCTGCCCCACAGGTGCCGTTGGTAAGGGAGCTGGATGGATATAGGGCCTTTGCCTGCAGGCAAGCAACTTTTCAGCATCTTCCATAAACCTAAAAAGCTTTTTCTTCAGCATCTACTTTTTTAATAAATAGTAAATGTGGAGCAGGCATGTTGTGAACACTGGAAGCAATCTTCTCAAGAAGAAAGTCTTATTACCTAGGCCCCCAGGGAGTGCTTTCACCACATGTTTGAGCTGTGCTATTTCCAATGCTTCCCACAGCATGCTGTCAGTGCACTTCTTCTCAGGGTCCAAGTTAAACCTACAGTTATGTGCAATTCAAGAATATCAGTCAATATTAACTCCTGCAATGTATTTCTTCTTTCAGTGTGCTCAGAAACTTGCAAATAATCACAATGATACGCTAAAGATCTGGGCCTGATTCTGATCTATCATTGGTACAAATCCACTGAATTTTGCAGACTTGGTCAACATTTATACCAATGTGATTAAGAAAAAAATTTGACTCTTGCAGTTGAGCAGAACAGGAAAAGCTTTCTGTTTTGCAGATATCTTTGTGGTTTTAGAATTTATCTTGTTCTGATTAAAGAAATTCTCATGTTTTACTAGAAAAAGCTGTGAATATAATCTCTTTAAATTAACATTCATTTTTTAACAAAGGCTAAAATTCTACCACCTCTCCTTTTAAATCGATGTCTCTGTTCTTCACTGCTATAGAAATGCTAAACAGAACAATAAAGCTTCATACTGAATTATGAAATGTAATGAATCTTGGATTTATGAACAGACGAACGTTATTTTAGCTTGCCGTGGCCCAGAAATTATAGCAACAAAAATGAATCTTGTATCATATTAATAAACAGAATGATAATCAGAAATAAAAGATTCAATGGTATATAACACTTTTTATTTTTACTTTTTATGCCTACTGTATGCGCTGTGAATGACTGATACTGGCCTAAATCAATTTTGTAACAGGTTAATTAATAAAACAAAGATATACAGTCACCTCATCTTCTGATATGAATGAATCCTGCTCTATTCAGGGAAGTTCAGGAGATAGTCTTAGGATCTTCTAGTGTGGAGTCAGCAAACCACAGAAGCCTGTATAATTTTCAGCCAACTCTAATGACTTTAATGTGGAAACTGTAACTGCAGGTGATGTAACTCTGAGCTCAGGATTGTACTGTTCCTCTCTAAGGTAAATGCCACTGACATAGGGAAGGACATTTGCTTGAAAGTCTGGAGCTTTTTGCCACTGTTTCTACCGTGTCATTCCCCCTCCAGAAAGGGGGAAGAAGAGTAGAAGAGCAACATGGATAGAGGCTCCAGGATAAAATACCCCAGACCTCCCCCAGTACTTCTCATATTATTCTATTGCTTCCTCTTTTTCCACATTAATTTTTAGTCTGCATCTTTTCCATCTCATTTTTAAGGCAGACAGATGAAAACAGATGTAGGAGAAAGAAGGTTTCAAGAAGTGCTGGGTGGTTATGGGTATTTGATCAGCAAGCGAAACTGATAACTCTATCCTGGAGGAATAAATAGTGACTTTCCCTTCTTCCCAGGCATGGGATGCCTTCTGCCAACAGCATGCTGACTGGGCACTGGGAAGGTGCCGTCTGGCAGGGGTGGGTAAAAAGCACAGACAGAAGGCAGTGATCCTCCCTGCTCCAACTGAGGAGACCAGACTTGAACTGTTTGCTATCAGCAATTCTGTAAAAGTCATTATATGATATAATTATAATACATAATGGCATATAAGTCATTATATGTTTTTTATTGCTGGTGCTTAATCCTTACCGGATTGTTCCACTGAATAAAATAGGATCTTGGAGAATGATTGACAGCCTGGATCTCAACGTCTGTAAGGGGAGCTTAGCGATATCTATACCATCAATGATAATCCTTCCTATTCAAAAGAAAATGGATAGTCTGCTAGACTGTTTATCACGCCACACAGCTGCTGGCAAAGACACGGCTCACTTTCAGCTTGCAATACAGAACCGCAGGAACAGGCCTTGAATTGCATATCCCCTGATTCACTAACGAAACAAGCTTTGGTTAAGCAGCAAGTACAATTGTCTTGAGACCAAGCCTCAGCTGGAAGAACATGAAGTATACCTGTAATATTTTGTGAACGATCAGACACACTACTTACCTGCTTGATGATTATAAACATCTGTCAAACAACAGGGTAAGAGGTTACTTCAACCAGGGACTAGTTACCAGGGGGAAGAAGCGCTTCAGAAAGCCAAATTACTATTGAACACTTACAAATTTTACCTCCAAGTGGAACTGTCTGGCTCTGCATAAGAACAGTTTGTGTGTGTTTGAACAATTTACCCACATCTGTGGGCGATGCAGCTGGGAAACTGAGGCTAAAATTTTTTTTGAGATGCAAGGGAAGACACTCCATGAGGTACATGGACATGGCACACACAGTAGGAAATATGGCAGGAAATTGCCAGGCAGCAGGCCAAACCACAATCCCCAGTTGCTGAGTTTTCTGGGCCCAGCGGGTCCCATCAGTGCCATGTGCGTGGATCCTTCATTGTACTTGAACACCTTCCCCTTTTATGGCTTGCTCCTACTGTTGGGATTACACAGCACAAAAGGACTTTTGCTTCTGTCAAGTAGAACTTTTATTGATCCAGCTTATCAATAGCAGAGCTGTTAGGTGACAGGTGATAGCACATTTAAGCAAGGCCAGAGAGCGTGTTCTGCAGATTCAAAAATCACATTTCGAAGCTGATGCTGTTAGGGAAGCACCTTCAGGAGCTAAGCTTGGCTGATATGAAAAAGCATACTTACCCTCGAAAGTGTCGACCATTCTGAAAAATGCAAGAGAGAAGGAGGACTTTCCACTGCCTGTTCGGCCGCAGATCCCAATCTGTGACACAGAAAGCAGATGAACGTAAGGTGAGCAGAAACGGATAATGTCTGTACTTGACTCTTAAGACGAGTGGATGGAGGAGCTGTTCTGATCCACATGATCCCCATGTCCCTCCTGACAGCACAGTCACACTGAACTGCCCCAACAGAGTCTCGAAGTTCACTCTTTGCCTTTAGGGTCTGAGCATTTAGGGATAAATCAAGGCCAGTCCTATCTACAGGAACAATAGGAGAGTGACACAGAGGAGCAGAACCATGGCCAGCCTGTGCTGCGGGCAAAAGTTAGGATCCTGAGGTGGCCTTGGTTAGCAGGAAGGACACAGGTAAACAGGACTCAGGAGAAGAAAAACAACAGGGAGAAAAGCGACGTGATGAAGCAGAAGAGAAACAATAGCAATAAAGGCAAGAGAGCCACATGGGAATGAGGGAAACTAGGTCTGACACAGTAAAGGGTCACTGTTGCTTCTTTTGGCACTGAGTGCTGACAGCAGGGCGCTGGGATACTGAGATACTGTGTGTAGTTCTGCCTTCTCAGTCTAACATATGCCTAAACACACCAAACTAAAAAAACCCACAGGCTCCTTTCCAGTACACTGCATTCTTTTAGAGAAAACATTCTGTAATTCAGTCACCAAAACACACTGTGGTATGCTTTTTCAACTTCGTGCTTTCTATGACATGCTAGTCTGCAGAGCTTCTCTGAGTCACTGCAGTTCTTTACCTTTTGTCCCGGAGAGATGTGGGCATTGACATGCTTTAGCACTGGCTTTAAGTTGCTGTCATATCGGACACTGAGGTTCTGGATTTGGATCTCCCCTCTGTCTGGCCAGTTCTGGGGAATCTGTGAGGAAGCTGTACCAGGAGCACAAGGGAAAAAAAACCACCACCACCCAAACAAACAAAACAAAACAAACAAACAAACAAACAAAAAATCAACATTCTCATAATAAATTAACCAGCTCATTAAGTGGTTTACTATGTTTTTCATGGTAATAAATGGCAAAATCATTAAAATTTCAGCAAGCTCTTTCTGCATGCTGCACAAAACTACACTTACAAAGGAGCCCTTCATAATTTTCAGCTTCTGTTTTGAGAAGGCCATTGATTCTTTTCACTGCACCCAGCTGGATCTCCATGTCAGCCAGGTTACGAACCATCCAATTCAGATAGTTAGACACCTGGTGTAAAACAAATACACTACTAAATTCCAGATTCTTAGTAGTTTGCAACATTCCACCAGCGTGCAGTTTATACTCCTCCATAGTAACGCTTGTTGGGACTTACTAAGCTGAAGCTGTGAACAAACTCTATGGTACACATCAACAGGGTGACAACAATGACTAAAGGTTAAATTTCCTAACTGCAGCGCACAGGTACTTTGGTACTATGGAGATCTGATCTACACCAACACGAAAGAGGGAGAGGACCAGCAAAGACAGGTGAAAAGACATCATCTTGGTAAATTAAGGTTTGACTGTCTAGAGCAATGTACTAGGGCATAATTACAACTGATGCACTGAAAAAAATCTTCACAATGGAAGACAATATTAAAAAACATGATGCAACTTGGCATGTTTTGTTGACATATTTGAACTTCAACTTCAATGAGTATTTTACCTAAAAACTGAAGAAAGCATACACTCAAATATGTCAACCACTGAATGTGAACTGAAGTTAACACATGGTCTCAGTGATGTTACAGTACCCACTGTAGATGTACAGACACCTTCAATCTTCCTGTTCATCTTTGTGTCCTGAAGAATTATAAAAAAACATTTGGGACAGACAAAAAGGATCCTGAAATTCTTACCATAAGAGCATAGGTTAGTCCCAAGCCTACAAGTCCTGAAGAGAGTTTACTATACAGGCAACTGGTAATAGAAGTGACAGCTGCTATGAGTACCACACATGCTCCAATGTACTCCTGAAGGAATATGAATAAGCTCCATCACTGTAAGTCTACAAATTATTAAAACATTCTCATAACTTTGCATACCAAACAACAAACCCACCGCACAGTCTAAAATACAGGCAGAAAACACCATATAACTCCATACAGACCCTGCCTAGGAATTCATTCTCATTGTCTTTAGCGTGGCCGTGCTGTTTGGAAATGCTGTTGTACGCAGGAGTTGTGCCAGTACTCCTGGAGAAGTCAACACAGATACCTTAAGCATGTAATGGGGGCGGCTGAAACCATGCAGCTGATGTTACCTGGGGCAGGAGGGAAATGCTCGTGTGATCCAGTCTGTGAGCGGGTCCTCTCTGTGGCTGATGATGAACTGCTGGGAGGCACTGCTCTTGCTGCTGAGTGGCTGCCATCCGTATTTGTTCAAAAAAATAATGTTCTTGCACAGCATGTATCTATTAGTTGGCCTGTGTCCAGCCATGATGGGCTTTTGCTGCTTTAATTTAAATCGTGAGATTTGACTTCCCACAGACAAGTCTTTGAGTAAAATTTTGTAACAGACTAAAGGTGAACTGTGTAGGAGGGAAACTGTCACTCATCTATGTATGTACTGTTTAGTGATATAGGCATCGATCAGAATCAGGGACTCCAAACGGTCTAGGACTGACCCTATAAAAGGGTTATAACATTTTAAGTCATACTCAGTATCTGAATTTAAGTAGCAAAAGGTACCAGCTAAAATGGAGTCCAAAATGGAAATATAGAATGTGACAAGAAATAAAACTTAGCACATATAAAAGGAGCCCATGTTACCATAACAGCAGTACTACACCTGTATCTAACAAAGCCTGAGACAAATATCACCATCTAGAACATAAGATTCCTTGATTTGTTTCTTAAGGAATTATTTTTAATAAATAATTTCTCATCCCAGGTGACCTTACTGAGCACTGTAAGGAAACAGGCACCTGAATATCTTTGGCATTTTTCAGATGACCCAAAACAGGCATAAACCTGGCCACACCCTTCTGCTTACGAAGAGAGCTTCCAAGATGCTGAAATGTTCCCGGGGAGCCACAAGGCAAAGGCGTGCTAACACTGACCAACGGTCCCATAAAGGCAATCCTGGCTGGCAGCGCGGCTTGACCAGCTCTGATCACTCTTCACGCGCAGAGGGTCAATGTGACCTATAAAAACTATTCTTGTCTTGGAGAAACAGCTGCAGGCTATGGGGAAAATTCATACTCCATTCAGTTTCCAGGATGGGTTGGGCACGTGTTCATTACAGATAGGGAGATACAGATATAAAGGGTAAAGGTATAGCCTCGAAATTGGGTAACTGCTGGATGCCTCATCAGATTGCTTGGAATGAACTCAAATAAATTCATTGTGTATAGACAAAAATACTGTACTTGCCATGCGGACTTCCAGCCAGCGATTGGCAGCTGTAAGGAAAAGGGAAGCGATGTTGTTGGAATCTGTGTATTCAAGAAGTTTTTGTCGAAATTTGGCTTCATACCTAAAAAAAAAAAGAAAAAAAAAAGAAAAAAAAAAAAAGAAAAAAAAAAGAAAAAGAGTCAGGCCTTGGGGTCTTGGAAAAACAAAAAATAAAATTTAATTTCTGGGGCTATATGCTCATGGGCAGCTTGACACAGGGTCTAAATCAACCTATCAATAATTCAGAGTGACATTATCTGCAGACTTATATTAAGACACATGCAAACTGTATTCGTAAAGTATCTTCAGCAGTAAATGGATGTTACTGCACTGATGAAACTCCATCTGGGACTTCTGGGTCACACTGGGCATTTTCTAAATGCATTTTATTACATGGTAACTCTAAGAGAAACAAACCTGAAACTAAAAGAATTAAAATATACATGAGTGAGAAATCACAGAATCATAGAACGGTTTGGGTTGGAAGGGACCCCAAAGACCATCTAGTTCCAACCCCCTGCCATGGCAGGGACACCTCCCACTAGACCAGGTTTCTCAGGGCTCCATCCAACCTGGTCTTGAACGCTGCCAGAGAGGGGGCAGTCACAACTTAGGCAGCCTCTTCCAGTGTCTCACCACCCTCAGGGTGAGACAATAATACATGCATGCACTTGTGAGAAGAATTATTAATGCAGCAGAATGCAGTTCCTCTTCCCACTTAATCATATAAGCTTAACTTTTAAAATTTGTAATACTGAAGTGCCTCAAATTGTAACCATTTATAAAGTATAAATTCAAAGTACCTCCAGTCACATCAGCTCTAGTGTTAGATAAGCATGTCCCTATCACTAAACAAACAGAGCACTTTGGAAAACAAAATTCCAAGCACACAGCACAGTGAAAAGTAACAGCCTGGAAAGAACCGTGTTCCCCCCCATCTCGCCAAAATGAATTAGCCACAGAATAGAAAACAAGATTAATGTCAAATAGGTCTGTTTACAGTTTATTATAGTGGATCTGCACCCACTCATCAGAAGAGCCGAATCAATGAAGTCTGCCTTGAATTCAGCAGATACAGAAGATGATTCCCTGCTACACCTATGTAGACTGGGGTCTTGGCAAGCATGTGAGTCAGCCAGTAACCCCTTTTAGCTGGGTGTATTTACTTGCATAGGTGTGAATTAATGTGATGTTAATAATAAAGGGTACCAATAATTACGTCTAATAATAAAGGAGAAGTCTGGCACAAAAGCCTTTTCCACAGTAGTAACAGAAACTTGAAGGCCTAAAGATCTAGTTTGGGCACACAAAGCTTGCCTTTTCCCCCCCTTTATTACATGAGCAAGTTTAATAAACTTGCTAATCTCCCCCTATAAAACTTTGCCCTATTTATGTCCTTAGCTATTATGGTTGCAGCAAGCACTACTTATTTATAAACTCAGCTCTCCTTATACCGATATGAGAGAAAGATAGGACAATGTTTCGATTAAGTATGAAGCATATAGCTTAGAGAAGCTTTCAAATTTGTTACTGCAGAGTTATCTTAATCCTTCTTCTGAGTACTGTATAACAAAGTCACAACTTTACATAAATCATTTATACTTTTGAGGATAAGTAGTAAGTGCCGTTTTGTGGAAATAATTTATCTGTTCACAACTTAGCCAACGTGCCGGGACATAAGAGCCATGTCTGCTGTGTGCAGCGGACAACGGCCTGGGCTGGCTCCCAGCGTGTTGGTGGGGTTGCACAGCCTCATGGTCATTCCTGAAAGCCAGCGCTAGCGTCACGCAGTGTCAGAGCTAGCGAGCCCTGCCTTTCCTCAGGACTAACTACCCTCAGGGCCCTACCATGCAGAGATGGCTGGACTGCTGCTGGAACCAATTCAGTCACACTTAACCTTCATATTCTATACCATGGGGTATTACGTGGTGCAGATCCGCCTGAGAAGAGGCGAGGTATGCATCCTGAGTCAGTCACGCACATGCCCGTGGAATGGGGCTGCAGACAAAGTTACCACTGCTGGTGCAGTACTGCAGCAGCATCAGAATTTCTCTTCAGAAAGCGTCCCCAGATTACCAGGTCTCTCAGCATACAGACCAGCCTTTGCAGAAGCCTTCACATTTACATTTTATTGACTGTTTAGCACCAACGCTATCTGAGGTGCCAGACAGCCAACTATAAATCAGGCCAGGGCATCTGCTGAAGGTGTATTTATAGCCGCAGCAGTAGCTGTCTCTCTGATCTCCCCATGGATTATTTTGTACATTTCTTTCCTTATACATTCTGAGTAAGTGCAGGACGCAGAGTTACCAAGGGTAAGGACACTCCAGGAACAACTGGCACCTCCTAACTTAATGAGTGGATTCCTGAATTAGTGTTATTTTTAGGGATGCTCAAGCTAGCAAGTCTAAACTCCACTCCTGCTAATATGTTAGGCAGCTGAAAAGCTGCACAGTCCTAAAAATAGCGAGGTCACCAGCTGATGCAGGAGGCTGGCAGGCAGATGGAACACAGAACTTACTGAAAGCACATGGCTGTTTGGGTCAGACACACATCAATTGCTGCAGGATTTAAGAAAAGGAGGCACCGAACGTAATTCTTTGACAGAGGAATTCATTTCAGGGTGACAGCGAGAATCAAGAGAGATGCTCCAAAAGACTCAAAATATTAGCCAGATGGCATTGAATATTATTTATTGTATCAACACCTGAAAATATACGGCCATAATACTCTAAAGATCCTCTTAATGAAGTAGGATATGGATGTATGGATAAATGAGAAAAGCAACAATTAAAAAAGAAATTGAATTTCCTTAGACTGAACAGAGACATAGCTACAAACTAGGGAATACTGTTGGCACTTAATGAATTAAATATCCAATAACAGTAATTAATAACGGAAAATCTATGCTGTTCTACCACTCTTCAGGAAGCTATCTTCAGTCAAAAAGAAACAAACTCTTAAATTTGTTGTTCTTTCATTGAGCTACTTATATCATATTTGGAATAGTTTAAGAAAAGTTACTTTGTGCATTACTTCTATTATAAAATTAAAATTATAGGCTAGAAGCAATAAGCATTACTGTTTCAAAGACAGAACGGTAACAGTAATAATTAACCGACAAAATGTGTAGACGTTTAGATGAGATGGGCGTGGAAGAGAGTTGACCACATTTGAGTCAACTGGGAAAACGCGAGAATTGCACTAGTGTAGGGACAGCGGCTGGCTTTCCCCGCAGCAGTTTTACTGGTAGCTCTACCAGTATCCATGTGACTGCCATTTTTGTAACACAGAGACACAACCCAGGCACGTTATCAGGTATTCGTGGGCTGCTCCTGTGAGCTCACGTGGACAGAAACACGAACCAAAACAGGCGACGAAAGACTGTCTCCAGCTTGTATATTTTCAAAATCAGTATAAACAACCACATTTTCGGCTAGCAACCTGAAAAATAACTTACTGTACCCTCTGAAGTCACTAGCATGCACAGTTTATCTTATCAGGACATCGACTCACACACAAATTGCTCTGGCATAACAAGTTGGTGCATATTAGTTGTTCCATGGAGACTGTCCAAGCGCATAGTCTGCCACGCTGCGTGCTGTGGTAATTGCAAGCTAATTTAGCTTCCTAAATCACATTTGCCCACAAGGTTTTTTTTCCAGCTTGCATGCAAGTGTATGGGGAGTTACTGCAGGGCAGCTGACACGCGGCTTGTTTTTCCACAGTACCTCCTTCACATGCAAAATGCTCAAAGTTCTTCAGTGTTTTGGAGTTGCGCCTTACCAGTGTTTTGGGGAGTCCGGATTTTCCAGGTGATCCAAATAACCATTACTTACAACTGCACAATTGCAGAACAGAATCAGAGACAGATATTCGAAAGTGAGGTAATGTATGTTTCTTAAAAAACTATACCTGAAGGCTCGGATGGTGGTAAGACCTTCAACAGTCTCTGAAAAATGGGAGAGTAATGGTAGCTGAGTGCTGTCATCCAGCTGTTGCAGGTCCCTGGAGAGGGTTATGAAAAGAATTTTTATAAAAAGCCAGTTCTGTTGTGCAGTTACTCTCTCAAAACAGGCCCAGGGAGTGAAAGACAGTATCACCACAATAATTATGTATGTGTTCAGACAGATCGCAAGGCATCGCTGCATGTCTCTGAGCAGGGGACGAAGAACCCAGGAGGATTTTTATTTTAAAATTTGAATACAAACAGTGCTGGAGTTCGGAAAGTGTCTTTTCCCTTCACTGTGTTCCCTTGTTTTGCCTACATTCCTATTTCTTATACTCAGTTTTTTATTAATTTAAACACCATTCTGGCTCTATGCTGCATACACATTTAATGGGATACTGCAAATAAGAGCTCGAGTTAAGCAGAAGGCAAAATCGCAACTTCCCCTCTCTCCCCTCTCCCGCCCCAGATGACAGCACAACTTCTCACTGAGCTAACAGTACAGCTCATACACTCAGTAGAGTAAATGGGAGCCCACACTCATCATCAGGTTGTGCTTCTCCACGTTCCATCACCAAATCAGTGGAAGCACACGGGGGGTCTATTTAGTCTCAGTTCCTTCCAGCAGGAAGTAAATTGGTTGTGGACTCCCTCTCGATCCAGGCATACATGAAGGGATAAATGCAGCATTGCTGCAAATGCTTCTTGAATGCTGCTGGGAGGGAAGCTGTATGACCTTAGAAGAAGAAAAACCACAGATATGGCTAAAATTTTTCAACTTTTTAAAAACTAAAAGGCACCCAGAACGACAGAGGATGTTTGTGCATGTTGGTTCCTTAATGGGCAGCAATACCACCATGGCTATACTGCGCTCTCCAGCCTCTCCCTGGCTTTACAGATTTCCTCTTCCACCTGGATAGTTTTCCTGTTCTGTCACCTTATTTTCTTGGGTGTGCCCAGCACACAGCCTTTGGAGACGACAGATTCCAGCTGTTTTTTTTGTGTCCTGTGAACTCTAAGAAACTTTGATCAGGGCCAAAGTCCCTGCTCATACCTCCCAGAAGTTCTGCTCGAAGAGCTGCAGACAAAGGCACTTGTAAACGGACACATTTGCACTGGATTTGGCTCACTTTCAGACAGGGCCATGGCTTTGACAGGACCAAATTTAAACAGGGAGTTCCCCAGCACTGCAATTCTGCCATTCCATCGCACTCTGCAGAAGCTGTTCCTATTGCCAGAATGATACTCATTTATGCTCTTACCGTGATGCAACTCGGAAGTACTTCTGGATGAAGTAACACATGATTGCGAGGGGAACCAGGGCAATAAGAAACATCGGTGTGACGTATGAGATGACAGCAAGAGCAGATACACACAGCAAAGTGGAGCGACTCAAGCACTCCAGGGTAGCTGGGATGTGCTGTATAGGTAAATAAGAACAAGCACACAAAACCTTGCATAAATTATCAAGTTAAAACCAGCATTATTTCATTTTCCTTTCTCCCACTTACACAAGCAAAAAAAATTTTGAGTGATTTGAAGCACTAAACATACAGGTCTGCTTTTGAATTGACTGCTGGGTTTGGGGAAAGTCTGAAGGGATTTCTGTGGGGCTGCTTCACACATGGACCACAATCCTCATGTCAGATAGGACGCAACAGATGATTTCAGCGTCTGCATCGATCCTATGAACTGGCAGTGCAATAGGAGGTAAATACTGATAAATTTGAGTTTCTGTCATTTCTATTTTGGCCAACAGCATTTACCTTTTTCTCACTTAATTTGCTCATATATGCCAAGTCAGTGTGTTTTTAAAAAAAGCAGATCCTCTTAATCACTGTTCTAATTTCGCTTCCCCTTTCTATACAGGGGATCTTGATCAAATAAATGATTTTTCAATGTGCATTTAAGATGAGCAATTAATTCTGAACGTAGAAACTCATGATGCAAACTGATATAGTAGTCAAAATTCTAGCCCATCAGTAAACTTCATCTAAATGAGTGTACAATAAATGAAAATGCAGTCTTTCAGACTGGGAAAGATAGGGTAACGTGGCAGCTTGGACACATTTATTCAGTACCTGGTCGATGGTATTGCAGTCAGCTGAAAATCTGTTCAATATACTTCCCAGAGGTGTTGTTTCAAAAAACCTAAAATGAGACAAGGAATGGGAAAGATTACAATACTGATACTAGAATAGTTTTACACTTTGTTTTTTGTTTTTCTTAAGCTAGGTACTGTATCACGGACACGAGCAAATAAACTGACAACCACAGTAGTGTTTCTCATTTTTCCACATAACCATAACTTTCCAATAAAATGGCCATTCTGAAGGTAACGCAACACGTCCTCAGCTCCCTCTGCTGCCTAAGGTATGCAAATCACATGATTACATTCAAAAAAAACCCCACTTTCAGATTTGCAATTTGAAGCCTCTTCAATTCATGAAAAATATTAAAAGACCTTTCCTTTACATTTGCACATGCAAAAAGCAAACTTCATTATTGCTCTGTAACTGTTAATTGTTCTGTAAGTCACATTGAACCTGAAGTCTAATTCTAACCTACAAAAAGAAAGTTTTAAAAAAAAGTATCTGAGGTTTTCCACGTGTATTATTTCTCCATGATTTCTGGGAGAAGTACAGTTAGCTTAAAAATAAGAAGGTATTCTTCCTAACGTTCAGTAACAGCTGCAGGTTTGAATCAAGCCACAACTTTCCTTTCACGCATTAGAAAGAAAACTTACGCAGGACAACAAAGGCCTTTCCCGGTATCTGCGCACCCCAGCGTACTCTAATGATGCCTGTGATGACACTTGCCTAAGCTCATTATCTTTCACAGGCTTGCACAATCGCTGCCTGACAGTGAATATTTCCAGTGATTAAGATTACAATGCACGCTATGAATGAACTGTACAACACATCGATCAATAATTGTGTTTTCTCCCTAATTAAAAACAGCAGAGAGAAATTAAACATGCATGGAAGTAAATGTCTGAAGTCAGTATCAGGCAGGAGAGGCATCTGACTAGTGTGTAGGCACTTGAGCAGCCTGGGCACCATTTTCAAAAACTGGTCAGTAGTTTGATACCTGGTGATTTTCAATAACACATCAAAAAAACAGTGATTGACAGTCACTTCTTAGTAAAAACTGTGCTTAGAAGACTGCCCTGAAGTAAGGAACACAAAATGACTACCGTACAATTCGTATTACAATCAGAGGAATACCTCATTGGAGCCAAAATAATTTTATTTAATAAAGAAGAGTGTAGCTTTTTGGTGACTTTCAAGCCAGTCCACTCCACTGCTATTGATGTGACAAGACATAACACAATCCCAAGACAGCAGAGAATGCTGAAAACTTTTGAATATTGAGAATGGTTGAAATCCTAAGAAACAAAGAAAAAGTAACAAATTATTCACTGTAAGTTATATTTAAAATTTATTGTAAAAACACAAACAGAGGACTGAAAAAATGTAAACAAGTAAATCCTTTTTTCACCCTAAATTAAACTGCCAATGATTTTCAACTATCTTAAACCACAATTTATTATCCTTTGGAGAGGAATGTTTGCATGGAAATTAGAGATTAATCAGAAATTTTAATCATAGAATACTATTAAAATCCTGAAAAGATATATTTGATAATTTGATCTGAAGAAGAAAACCATCTTTAAAGCACTTATAATGGCTTGGTTGTTTTGGTCTATTTTTTGAATAGGAAAGAACATAATAGTTTCTGTTTTGAAATAATAAAGCAATAATAAAGCATCTTTGAGAGATGAAAGCGTGACTCCCGTGAAATCAACATGCAGCTCCCCAATATTAATATGGATTATTTGTAGGCACTAAATCCTGATAAAGAAAACAATCCCAGTTCTAATAAAATCCCTCCACTACTGCTGTATTCATACAGAGTACCCTGCAAGGTAACACTGTGGAATTCATTCACACAAAGATCAACCAAAAAAGTGTGCTTGTCATAAAAAAAAAAAAAAAAAAAAAAGTAAACCCCATGTTTCCCACATGTTACAAAACCCGAAATCCCTGCTGGCAGTGAGAATGCAACAGTACAGGAAAAACAAAGAACGACTGTGATATCAAAATTACTTTAGAGACCAAGGTTTAGGCATACCAGCTAGATGATGAAAATAGAACAAATCTAGCAAAAGGAGAAAAACAATGCATAAAACTTAACTGTTAGTTTTATTGCACTGTGTACCCGAAAACGCATTAACCTTCAAAATACTCCGAGTGGATTAATTACTAGAAATATAGGACACGGCATCCAAATCTTGGAGCAGATGCTGGCAGTGGGAGATCGCCACGGGTGCAATCATAAGAGGAAGGTGAACGAGGCGTCGCGTACCTCACAGTGAGAGCAGTTTTTCAGCTCTAGCTCTGTCTTCCCAGAAATGGCATCCGAGGTCCAGCGCGCCAGGCAGTAGTCGATGGCCACCATGACCGTGTGCTTCAGCAGCTGGGACAGAACCAGCAGCGGCAGAAGGAGGATTCCTGCTGCGCTGAGGTACTTGCCACAGGCTCTCCAGGGCATCTTTGCTCTCTGATGCAGCACCGAAGACAGGTTGTCTTCATCATCACTTTCTGTTACTTCTTCTGCAACATGCAAGAAAAAAGTACAGCCCCATCGACTTCCCCGCACACACCTTCCCCGGGGACTGGCAAGTGGCCGCTACAAAACAGGTCTTCCCGCACAGGATAAAGAGCGGCTTTAAGGTGAAGTGACCTGCTGAGGCATGCATGTACTAGCCTGATAAAGTTTGTAGTAATGCGTGCTAAAAAGTTGCAAAACACCCGAAGCACTGGGTGATCAACGGCTTCAGCCATGGTTTTGCAATTTAAAAGTGCTGGCTTGATAAAAACGAATGGCAATTTTTTCCTATGTAAAAACTTAAACAACTGTGCTTCGCTGTGGACAAGTTTGAAGCTCATCCAGCATGAATTATTCACTATTATTCCTCTTGCATTATCAAATCGTGTTCAAGTGCAAGAAAAAAACATCAAAAGTTTGGAGGAAGCTATGACTTCTGAACGCTTGAAAACACTGTAGTCCAGAGGTAAAATCAATGGAAACAGCACTCTTACAAATCACAACCCACCTGAAAAATTGTTATTGTCTTGCCAGCTGAATGATGTTAATTCTTCCTAATATAGTTTAGCTGTGAAAGAGTAATGTAGTGGTAGTGGGCTGAAAGGGTGCCCTTTTACCTTCATCCTCTTCATCATCTTTCAGCAGAGCTTCACGGGAATACATAGTCCTCCGGAGATTTGTTCTTTCTAGAACAGTTTTTCTTTCAATAATAGTCTCCTAAAAAAGGGAAAGGTCATGTGTTTTCAATCAGAGACTTAACAGAAAAAAAATTACTAGCTGTTACAAAATTTGCTTCCAATCAGGACATCAGTGAAAAAGAAAAGTGAGAATCTTACTGCAGCAGTTGTGATTGATTTGCTACCTCTGTGTAAAACCAGAGGACATAAATTAGATATCTGACACTAATTTCAGGTTGTCAATCCCAGCCCTCTTGGAATCTTAACTTAGATAGATATCCCTGAATTAATAAGAACTACGATCGACATCTCATTCTTCCTGTGTTATAGTATTAAAGACAAAATGTGTTAATGATTTAGAGAGCTTGATATAGGCACAACTGAAAAACTTCTACCCAATGCAATGAGTGAATTCAAGCATACTTATAGAAGCAGTCAGTATTGCACATTACTGATGCTTTTCCTAAAATGGTCCAATTTAATATTCTTTAGACAAGAATATTTTGATAGAGCTTCCATCAAGAGTGGATCAGAGGCAACAGTATCAAGGCAGTATGAGATGTCCAGATGAAGGAATTTGTCTTAATAGATAAATAATAACGGTAATAGTAATACTACATTCATACTAAGTTAGAAATCACACACAGCACGTCAATCCTTGCTAATGCTTTCAACCTAAGAAAACAAAACATCCCATTTTTTGCAAATGTCAATTGCCCCGCCCATCAAAAACCTTCTCCAGCTCTTGGTCTTGTCGATTCATTAACGTCTTCCAGTGTTCAAATAGCTCAGTCTCTGATTTCTGAATGTCCTTGAGTGTTCCTTCTCTCTGGATGTAACCATCTTTCATTGCAATTATCTAAAAAGTTAGAAACACAAGTGCTGAGATAAATAGCCACATATCTCTATTTATTTTAAAGCTGTGTTGCTGTGCCTGGACAGAATTTTCTCTTTTCTTAAATAAAGAATATTTCTGCGAAAAAAATCTGTCTTCTAAAAAGACAGCAAAGTTATCTCTTGACTCTATCGCCTTTATTTAAGATGCTGCAAAACCAGAAGCTTCCTGCACTTCACGCTTTCAGAAAGGAACGCTGCTTTTCAGTAAGAAAGAAGAGGAATGGGGTCCCTGTCAGCAGACAGGAGAGTGCATTACTCTTCCTAAATACAAGTCGTTAGCAAGATAAGATTTGAGAGTTCTCTTACCTCCTAAAAGCAAAAGGCTTTTAGCAACACACTGTGCGCAGCATGTTTTGCCCTCATTGGTGCAATTAGACATGAGCATGCTGGCTCCACCGTCTGTTTGATATCATGGACCTGATAAGGAAAAGCTGCGGAATCTGAATCCCTAAAGCTTTTAAAAGCACAAATAGTGGACACAGTTTGAAAAAAAAATTATAGATGCCAGACAAAGCCTGAAGGGTGTGGTTTCCAGGTTTCTATCAGTGTTAACTACATCACACACACACTGTAACCACCTTCACTTTAGATCTGACAAGGAGCACTGGAAAATGAGGAGTGTGGATTGTAAATGCATGTGACATCATTAGAAAATAGTTAATGCAGTATTTATTTCTCTCTCTCACTGGAAACCGAGGAATTTCTATGGGGACTGGGGGGAAATTATCTGTATTTGTTCCACTTATTGCTAAGAATTTACAGCAGAGGAAAGGGAAAAATAAAGCAAACAAGGACCTTTTTTGTGGCCAGTTTATTCAGGAAACCTTGTAATTGGGCTGGACCTTGAATTCTTCCGAGGGTTTTGCTACAAAGATTTAGGAGGGCCATCACATGTAACCCAAATTATATTTTTATTTAAAATTCCTTAATAAAATAAAATAAATATTCCTGCTGCACCCTATCGGGTAAGACTGGCTAAGGCTTAACGAGAACTGTGCTTAGGAAAAAACCACTGAACTATTTCTTCATAAATATTTTTTAATTATAAACTTAACTAGTCCTTCCTGTCCTATAGGTTGTTTGGAACAGCATATTTCATAAAACACTACTGAAACCAAATTAGAAGATAATAAAAATAAAATAGTTCTCATAGACTATCTCATAAAACACAAACACCTACAAATGGGTCTGCCATTCATAAAGAAAATGAAAAAGATTGTACTGATATAAGGCCATAGCTGTGCATATCCAAAAACCTGCAAATATAACAAGTGAAAAAGCAGCAGCTAAGATGGACCTCATGGGGAGGGAAAGGCAGCAGAAAATTCCTGTATCCTGAACACACTAACTGGAAAACCAGAACTGGGTTGAGAACAGTAGTAATTCTTAAAGATGTGCAACTGAGGGATAAGGTCACAGCAGACACCATGAAGGACAAGTGCTGCCCACCAAAAACGTGATCGGAACAAGATTAATGTCTATCTGTGACTTCATAGCAAGCCAACATGAAGAACAGAAAGCAGCTGAAATACGATTATTTCTTGAGACAGAGTAACTGCTGCTACGGTCTGTGCAAGCTGCAAATGAGACAGAAGTCCTGCTAGGAGGCAGAACTGCAGCCATCAATCCTCATGGGCACGACCACCTGTGATATTATAGCTGGATAACCCTAGGAGAACTAAATGCAAGGCCAGCAGGATATAATGAACTAAAAAACCCCCAAAAAACCAAACCCCCACAAAACCCCCAAACCACCTTATGCTACTTGACTTGCTTCATCTTTGACATCCGCAATTGCAAACTATTACAGAAAGCAGACCTTCATCTTTTTGCGTAAACTACAAGATTGGACAAAGAAACCTAACAAAACGATCGAATACTACACATTTCTTAAAAGTTTGCCAACGTACAAAGGGTAAAGCTGATCTTGATACTACGTACTAGTACCAACCACAAGGGACCACTGTTTTTTTCCTTATATATCCATGTGCCTCAATATCCATAAACACATGTTTTTCTGTGACAGCACAGACAAATTCCTAGTTAACATCCCAGCAAAGGCAAATAGGTTACTCAAACATTTCACTGTTTTGAGATTAAAAAAATGGGCAAAATTTTCCAATATAACTAATGGTTTTGGACACCCAATGTATTTTAAATGCAGCTTGTTTTCATGAGAATATTAAGTATCAGCTCTACGAAGATGCAACCTATTTAGGTGTTCTAAGGTGGGAAGTCCGAGATTATGGCACCCCAAACTCACAGGCTGATTTTCAAAATATCTTCATTATGTCTCTTCTCACTAAACTACCACTGGGTGGAAGGATGAAGCAAAGCTTTGTTTGCAGCAAGACATATTCACGTCACGTTCTTGCCCCTTCAGAAAGAACGGGAAGAGCTTTCTCACCCAGTCAGCATGGGGCAAGTACTGCAGCTTGTGAGTTACGAGCACAATGGTCCGCTTATCTTCCCGTAGCATTTTCAGGATCCCTTCTTGCATGAGATGGTCACTTAGGTGGATATCCAGGGCAGAAAACGGATCATCCTGGCACGAGGAAAAGAGGTCAGCTTTTGGAGCCAGCACTGACGGGATTTAAGGAAACTGACAGGTTTGAAATAGCGGTAAAACCAGTTAGATCAATTCAGACAATCAAGAGGCCATCAGAAGATCAAAACTGCTCTGAGGAACGGCTTGCTTAGACTGCATAACAACAAACCTTGAACCGCCTTTCTGCAGCGAGTGCTCAGACACACGGCACCGTCAGCTGCGCAAGTGCCGTGACTTCGCGAGGCTTCTGGGCCCCGCTCCTCGCAGCAGACGGGACGCAGCCCGCACGGCTGCAGCGCGTTGTTTCTGTCCGACTCAAGACAACGCAGCAACGTATGTCTATGGCATATGTGACGTAACTGCTCCAGGGGCAGCGACAAAGAGCACATTTTTCTTTCCCTTGTACATAATTGCCTTCTTACTTTTTTTTTTTTAATCCATAAATCAAAACTATTAACAAAGAATCACAAAAGAGGAAATACTGATCAATTTGATGACTCTGCTCAGATGCTTGATTTACGACCTAGATTATTGTATTGAATCAATGAATGATACGCAACTAATTTAGGCATAAGCTAACCTGTACCATCTTGGGGGGGACTTGCTTACCTAATCCTATTCATATGGAATTACAAATCTAGTATTTCTGCTTGCACTAGTGATACTGACTACAGGTTTTACTCAGTATTATTTCACACTATTATACTACACTAAAACCAGGACTTCCTAAAAGTCAAATTTTGTTTTCTTTTCTCCAGATGTTTGCTGATAAAGTAGGGCTGAACTTGAATTAATTCTGCTTTCTGAGTGACACCATTGCCACCATTTAGTTAGGGAGAGGTATAAGCCAAGAGGTGAGTGCTTTAGAAAATTCCCTTGAACTTTTATTCCCTTACATTTTCCAACAATTCATATAGTGACTGCATTAGATACTTTAGTATTGTTGCCTTCATGTATCTGCCAAACCAAAAGTATCCAAGATCAGCAGTAAGATAAATATGACCACTGAAATTCTAATAAATCAGAACATCATAACATAGAGCGCTTAAGGTGCTTTTGAAACACAGTAACTTCCAACCATGACACAGAATTTATTCTGAAAAATGTGCATGCAACTGCGAGTGCATTGTGCTCACTGAGCAAGGACGTATGTTGTCAGCTTTACTGCTGCGCTCTCCTGACCTGGCACTGACCTACACTCCATTCTGAGCCCCGAGGCTGTGCACAGCCACTTGTACGCAATGCTGCACTTCTGCGAACAGCAAATGCCCGTTCACAGAGCACGACATGGCACTGGGGAGTCAGGCGAGGCTGCTCCTTAAGGCGGCACTCACCATCTAGGATTATAATGATGTGCTGATTCAAAGACGCCTGAAAAAAAATCAGTTCATGTTACAGGACTAGATTGACATATGACAAATAAAACATACTGAGTGAATGAATGTCATTTGGAATAAAACACATAATTAATTATCACATGACCTTTTCTTCCACATTTGCGGTGATCACAAGAAGTTTACGGAATACGAAAGGCTATGGAATGAGGTGCACGCTTGTGAGAGAGAAGTTTCATCAGCATTTGCTTATAAAACCAGTCTTAAAAGAACTGAGTGTTTGCAAATATTAACATATAGGATTCCTGATTATTTTTGAAAGATTAACAACTGGAAAATTTATTTGCAGGTGCTTTCACATTATCAAACCATAAGAGAAGCCACAACTATTAGCAGGCTATTGAGTGTCCTGCACAAAAGGACATAAGCAACAAAACCAAGTTACAGCCCAACACTGGATCTGCTGATTTGCAGCACCTAGTCCAACTGCTCTCTCCTCTCCTGCATTCTGGTCACTGCCTGGAAATGCCCCACACATGAAGCAAGCACATACTGATCAGCCTCATTACAGGGAAAGGCCTAAGTAACCTCCCAGACTTTCAGGGATGACCTCTAACGTGCACAGCTTTTCTAATCCCATGTGACTCACATCTCACTGTCATAAGAGCTGGATTCAAAGCTCCTTGAAAACTGAGCTTAAGAAGGAAGTTCTAAATTGGAGAGCCAGCAAGCTCACTATTACTGAGCATGTAGGATGCATCTGTTTTCCCACCTACTAAGTTTTTAGCGCTTGCTCTCACTCCTTTCTCCACAGCACTTCTTTTGAAGTTGGGACAGGATATGCAATAAGCAGTTCAGGGTGGGAAGACAGCTTAGTTTGTGGCAGAAAGGAAACACCCCAGACACAGGACAACATTAATTTTAGGCCTAAGACAGCTTAGGAATTTCATTAATTCAGCTGAGACTATTAAATTTCTAAGTACCAAAGATAAACACAAGGGTCAAGAAGAAATTTCAATAGACTGACAGGGAAAGCATCAGCATTTCAATTCATATCCTAATACCTACCTGTCTGTAGCAGCTACAAAACGCTTCTTACCTGCAGGCTAGCTAACAACGAATATAAAATAAACAGTGCACATTTGGCTTAGCTCAGTGAAGCACAAGGTCTGCGTGTGTTACCTATGAAATACTCTAAATGCTTGTATCTCGTGCTTCTGTTTGGAGCATAAACATAATGGCACCTACTCACCAGGAACACAACATTTGTCTGCTGGTAAAGTGCTCTTGCCACACTGATGCGTTGGCGCTGCCCTCCAGACAGATTAATACCCTGGAAATAAGCAGCAGAAAAACAATCAGGCAGTGATAAAAACATCAACTGAATATTCATATTCTGGTTGTATTACCCACAGAAGACTTTCCGGACAAAGAAACCCAGAGAAATTTTTAAAAGTGTGGGCCTGCAATTCAGCTGGGAACACAGCACACAGAGCCAGAGCACTCTGTCTGGAGCTTTTCTCTATACATACCAGAGGGACAGGAAATGTTTAATGGTTTGTGGTGACATAAGGGTGTAGGTGGCATAGATATTCTGCAGGCAGCCTAAACTACACTTCAACTCAAAAGTCAACCTTATGAGTCTGGCTGTGTCCTGGGTTTTATTTATTTTTATAGCTGTATGCTGCCATACCGTATCAGCTCCATTATATACTCTAATCAGTAATTGCTAGCTGGGAGGTCAGACCATGCTGAGGCGAACACTACCTGGTTGCTATCGTACTTGTTTTCGGCCCTTAGTTCCCTGCTCCGAGTTACTTACCCTTCCTGTGATCACCTGCAGTTTCACAAACACCTTAAGCTCTCAAAAGCCAATACTGCTGCCAAAAGACACTACCCCACCTTCTTCCTCCCCTCCACCTCTCTCCTTCTGTCAAAAAACATTTGGCTACACAATGAATTGGGTTAGGAACTAATCCATTTAAAATTAACATGGTAGCCAGTGTGGAGCGTAGGCATGGAAAGGTACCCTTGTGTGGGGTGGCTTGTTCTGGTTTTGAGGGCAGCTGGGGTTTTTTTGTTTGTTTGCGACGGTGCCAGAGTAAGTTGTTTACAAATTTGAGACTTCTATTTCCTTCCTTGTCACTCCCTAATCTTCCTTGATGTCATAAAGCTTAGTTTGCCATTGATAAAATGTCTGTCCTTTTTAAATTACGAGCTCTAAAAATCTATGAATTATTTATTTTTATGTTACTTCTAAAGAAACAAAAAAATGCACTGGGAAGTCAGGATATCTGGGATAGAGGCTGCAGAATTAGTCAAGCATTCTGATAGCAGCACATTTAAATCATTGCATCTCGCATAAATGACAGTGTTTCCATGTTTACTAAGCAACAAGCTTTCAGACTAATGACCCAAACGTACACTTAACTAAAAGATTACCTTTGTTGCCAAATAAACAGTAAGATTTTAAGCGCACAACAAAATAATAAAAATGCCTCTATACATTTAAAACAAAAATAGAAGCCTGTAGCTGTTTACTGACCCTCTCTCCAATCTGAGTTTGGTCTCCGTGAGGCAGAATGTCAATATCAGGCTGGAGGGAACAAGCATCAATTACTGCTTTGTACCTGCGGAAACAAAAAAGGTAACGCAAAATCCACACAGATACTGCTAAAGAAGCACATTTCCTACCTGCAGAGGAACAAAAATTAACCAGCTGGAAAAATCACACAGTGGAAAACGTATTTGTTAGCCACTAATTGTTCTAATGGGATCTCTTTCAGTCACAGGCAAGTAAAAAATACTTCAGCTAACAAAAAGCATCTTATGTCAGCTTCCCAATTAAAAATATTTAATAGTTAAAACCAGGCAAAACAAGCACAACTTCTCCCATGATGTATTGTTATTGTTCAGCACTAAACCTTTTTCATGCCCAGGGCCTTTGTTTCTTGTTTCAATATCCAAGAATGACAGAAAAAAAAAATATGTGTGTAGGATGTGAATACATAGCCAACCACTTTTTTTTTTAAGGGCGGGGGGGTGGAATACCAGCAATTAACTTTTAAATATTTTAGAATGTTTGGTGGGCATTTATATGGATAAAAAGGCAGCTCAGTAATCCTTCACCATATACCAAACACTGAAACTGTAATAAACAGCATTCCCACTCCCAAACGGCTAACATCCTTCTAAGTCAGCCAAACTAGTCAATTCAGTGTAAGAAGAGAATACTGCATGCCAGACAAACACGGTCCTTGGAAATGGAAACACTCCTACACTTGGGTACAAGTGCGACCGTACTCTGTCCCTTGTGTCCTTCAGGAAACACATGGTTAAAGGGGGACCACGCAGAACTCAAGGTCTTTTGTCATGTTCAGGCAGGCGCAGTACGTTTGTTACTAGAGGGAGATGGGGACCCATGTGTGAAGTGAGACCTACGCAACTCCATTATTTAGCTAAAAGGTGAGTAAAGCATGGAACAGTGCTGAAACCCATTACCTCTGTTTGTTAAAAGGGCTTTCAAATGTGATATTCTCTTCCACTGTGGCATTGAGCAACCAAGGCTTCTGTGATGCATATGCTACTGATCCTCTTTTCCTGGGGAAAAAAAGGAAAAAAAAAAGAAGACATGGAGTTCCCAGTTTACCAATGCAGTAGGTGTTTTAGGAAATCATTTTCTTGTAAAGGAAGCAACTGATAATGTCTTCAAAAATGCCGTCTTTCATTTCTTTAGGACAGACAAGAGCTCTCCCATTATGAAAATAGAAAAGATGTTCAGTTTCCAACAGAATACTGAAATTGTTCACCTATCTGAATTTCAGGGGGTTTTCCCTCTTTTTCTGCTGTGAGGGGGTTCTGGGGAGGCTAGCTCAGTAAAGCTGCCTCTTGAGCAGCGCGATGGCAGGAAGAACATTACCAAAGACTGAATCTCAGCTCTGTTTGGACAGACTAATAAAAATCAAATGTATATCAGATCACTAGTTAGGCAACACATTTCAGGAGGGATGTTCTAAAGAGATATTTTTAAGGTGTTTAAAAAAAAATAAAAACTCCAAACACGCACAAAGGCAATTCCCCTGCCCTCATCACATTTATTTTCCCCATTCTAAGAAGAGCACTTGAGTCACAAAGTAAATGTGTGCTCATAGGCAAAAATCTTCCTATGTCTATGAAGGCACGAAAAGAGAACACAGACAAAAAACACTTGCTGAATTTCCCCCAGTGGAATTGCCCCCATAATGTATCATCAGAAGGGACAACTTATGAGGTACGGTCGACAGGATCTCACCATGCATATTTTATTTCATAGGGATTATTGTTACTACTATTTAAAAACAAAAGTATCTGCCTGCTAGTGAAGCAGCAGGGCTTTTGTTGGCTGTTGTGCACTAAGGACCTCAGCAAGGCAGAGCTGGGAGAAAGGCAACGCTTTTTATTAGAGCAACTGATACTGTTGAGAAACTCATTGGCATATCACAGTCTCTCCAGAAAAGGGCCAAAAGAGGGATCACACGCCTAAAAGCCTATCTGTTTTCTTTCCAGCTTCATCACCTAATCCAATAAAAAGATAGGACCTCTCACCCAAACATAGTCTTTGTCTGCTAGACAGCCACTACAGCAGCCTCCTTCTAGTTGGATCCGAACACAGTCCAAACCATGAGCTGCCAAAATACACCAGGCCTTTTATCTTTTTTTTTTTGATCAGGAGTTAAGGTCACTTGCCCTGCTCATTTTTTCAGGCTTTCACTAAGCTTGCTTAGAAGTCATTATAGGATCCAATTTTCCTTGATGACCTGAAAGAACACCCAGTTACACTACCTTGCTAACATGCTTCCAAGTTCAAATGCCTGTTGGCTCATTAGAATTTAATTATGTTTTATGAATTTTCTTTATTAGAAAATGAAACAAACAAAAAAAGACAGAAAAAAATCCCCTAGGCAGCCCAGCTGACGGTCCCAAAATCTAATTCAAGCAGCATTCAGTTCTGCCTCAAGAGGGAAGCATTTTTTCAATTAGTATGAAATTCTCATCCCAATAATTGAGAAAAAATTGCTCTGAGCATTCCAAGATGAACATGAATTCCCTTCCCCACCTTTTCATTGCTTCAAGCTGTGCTTGGCTGCTCTTAATTCCCAATCTGACTGAAAAGTTACTTCTGATTTATTTTTTGAAAAATTAGTAGCAAAGTTTTGAGGAAAATGTTTTTACAACTTTTGTAAAAAGTGTTCTTTTGTTCACTGAAGACAGGGGCAGTGCCACTAAAATGCGCTCCGTGCTGAGAACCAGCACAATGCCTGGGAACACCGTTCATGTTTGCCTTACGTTCTGCTTTTAGGCCATCAGTGAGAACTAGTTACTTCAAGGAATTCAGGAACAAGCAACGAGCTCATCAAAATTCATTACGGACTTAGAATTTAGTGAGCTCCTCTAAATTAATCTTAAATTGCAAATTGACACTAGCATGACCTATCAGGGCAGATCATATTTTGACATAAGCAAAAAGCTTGCAAGTGCCTGTGATATATCTATTGCATGTCCACAGTGCTTCTACAGTAGAGAGGCAATCAAACAACTTTTACTGAAACTGTGAGACATGTGTCCCAAAAATCCAGAAACAGAGCATGCAACACTTTCTCTGAAAGCCTGCCTTCAACCTAAGGTTTCACACTTAAAAGACTGGATGCAAACAAAGGGCTTAGGAGACAAAGGATTACAAGGAATTTATTCTGCAGGTGGAAATAATTGCCTCCTACTCCCAGGCAGCATAAACAAACATACATTTTCATCAACGGAGTGTAGTTTTTTTCCTCTGATAACACACTATAGCTAACCATAGCCTCTTAATTACCACAGAGGCACAGACAGCAAAATCCAGCCTTACAATAAATAGGGAAAACTGTGCCCGAGCTCCCTGGAGACTATGTGCTTTGGCTAATACAGGATCAAGCCTGTTCATTAACTTAGAATCAGAAATAACATTGTCAAGATTGTTTGTTTAAAGTTATTAATCTATCTTCACATTTAATTTTGTTAAGTCCAGTAGGTTCAGTACGCATTCAAGATCACTGAAAATAAGACTAGCTAAAGGACATTCATATATGAATCTCAGTGCCTTGATAAGCCTACTAAGTATGAGACATTGGCGATTTTTTAAAAGAAAACAGACGAACTTAAAATGCAACGGATTTATGATTATAATGTTAGAGGAAATAATACGTTGCAAAGCCTTTCTTGTGTGTTTCGGATTGCCGGCTACAGTTTTATCTTGATTATTTTGACAACTCATTAATTCCTCATATCAGTCAACAAGTCAAAATCAAATGTTCTCCAGATAGGAGAGAAATGTGTACTGTCCTGTCCAATGCTATTATCGTATACTATTGCAGCCTGATGGCAGGCAATAGAGCATTCTGATATTGCCAGTCCTGAGTATTCAGAAGCATACTTTTTTTACCATTATTAAACTGCAAGCGTTGCTTGCTAGTTGCAGTAGCTGCATACAGAGACAACCCATTTGCCTTCTAAGGAGGAACAACTCATTATGTGCAGACACTTCTGAATAATGTTCACAGAGTCACAGAATGGCTGAGGCTGGAAGGGACCTCTGGAAGTTCCCACTAGTTTTTAGAGTTGTACCTGAATTCCGTGTCAACAGGAGATTCTTTCTCTGGGCTGCAGAAAACAAACACATGGGGTTTAAAAAAAAAAATTCAATTATTTTAGACAATGCAAATAATACCTGAAAGTACTATCACTATGCTGTAATTAAAAATACAACAAAATGACTGCATAACAGAAACAAAACTCTTTTAAGCATGCTACCATTCTGTGCTACATGATATTGACCCACACAAGCTTCAATTTTGAGAAGCGCTAAACAACCTTGTAGAAAGTATTCAACACCTACGAGCAAATACTCAAGACCTCATAAGACTTTAGGCTCAAAACACTCTCTGTTCCGAGAACACCAAAAATGTTCTACAGGATGCCAGTGCAACAAAACCACCAGACATATTCCTGCAGCACGTACTCAATATAACGAGGGTTCTCAGAATAACGCAGGTAATTGTTTCGTACAGTCTAATATTCTTTCCTACTTTTTAACGTGCTTGCCACACTGTTGTGCATGTTATCTTACTGTTTGCTGTCTATGCCCACAACCGTTTCAAACACGTGAATGTCTAATTCTGATCATATTTCTCTTGTATCTTAAAGGGTTCAGATAGTTTCACTTTAACTTGCCCCATAAATTGCAGTCTCTCTTATACAGAAAGAACTGTGAGATTTCCAGTATCCTTTACCACAAGACTCAGCTGTTAGATACATCAAAGTCTCTCTTATACTACACACGGATGGGAGCAGAAGCTCTGCAGGACTCTGTCTGACAACCAGGTAACAAGTCTGAGAAATAAGGTAAATGGGAGAGAAGAGGCTGATAAATCTAAAGAAAAGGCAGCAGAACTGTTCGTGCATCACAGAACCAAGAAAATATTCTGGACAGCAGAAGACACACAGTTTAGCGTAAGTCAAGAAAAGGGACACTGTAAGACTTTTTCCTCTACCGACTTCAGTAACAAAGTTCTCACCAACTTCATCAGGGATAGGATTGTCACTTCACAAAGTTTACCATTCTGGAAGTTTGTGCGTCCCACTAAAATGACAACCATGTCAGAAAGCTTTGCTCTCAGTTGATTTGGTAGCTATTCCCAAAGTCCAAACTGAGCTATGTTAATCAGGTAAAAATAATTTCCATGCAAGGATCCCTTGCCAACAGATGGACTAATCTGCTGCTCCTCACACTTCTCAGTTTGTGCGTGCCTGAAGAATGCTAGGTGAGAAAATAAACTTATGACAAGATGTAAAAAATGAAGAGAAGGGTAACGGGGAGAATTTGCTTTAATAAATGAAACCTTTAAAGCAATACTTGATATTATATCTTAAGTGTAGCATTAGGGAATAATCTGGTTCAGTCTAAGAGAAGGATTTTCAAAGACGTACAATTTTCATAACTGCCGAAAGGCAATGTTTTCATAAAGGAAATTTAGCTCTTCCTTTCCTATGTCATGTATGTGGTTTCAAAAATTGTATCCTAAGCTAATTAATACAGTGAAAGTTTCATTGATATTCAGAATTCTGACTCTGAAAATCTTAAGCATAGATTTTAGAAAACTGGTTCCTTTCATCGCAAACGTTGTAGTAGGAAGACCAATACAATACCATACCTGACATCTTCCCCCGTCTCACTGTCAGAAGTACAGCTGCATCACAAACAGAAAGCAAAGATTGTTTACTTAAGTAAGCACAGGCAATCTGCCCCAGAAAGAAAAACTATTAAATTCCACTTAGTGCACAGACTGCAAACAGTATTTATCACAGAGCTGCAGCGCAGCATCTGTTCCTTCTACACAAACCGACTTGATTTTACCAGTCAAAAAAAATTTGGTGATAGTTTGTTTTCCTTATAAACACTGAATTTGACACAACAAATAAAATCACCTCCACTCTGTCCTGGAGGTGCAAACAGAACTGAGAAATCCTAGTGTGAAACAACAATGCAGGTCCATTTAGAAAAAAAGCACATTTTCAGGGAAAACAAACTGATAATTTGTGATACTGTATTTTTCCATGGCAGTACTGCACCTCTGCAGCATATAAGGGGTTCATTTGAGCCCCAAATCCCACCTTCATCTGACTTGCAACATGCTGCGATCTATCCTTGGGGGATGTGCCTGTATAAGTAAGTGTGGGCAGGTCTGAGGGATGGACAGGTTTTGGTTTTGCTGCTTTTGAACATGTACCAAGACGTTCGCAGACAGAGTTGTTTTGACAGGCTGACTGGCCATACTTACTACTGACGCTAAATTCAGTTCCACTTAAAAGAACGAAAAATCTACGTGTCAAGCAGTATAAACAACATCAAGGAGGGACAAAGTTTTTCACGCTTCGAAGAGAACAGTCTCATGAACTTTGTGCTAACACCATTTGCTTATAGATAGCCAGGAATGAAAACCACACCCGCAGCTTCCAAGGTTGGTTTCAGACACTTTCAAAAAGTTAACGCATAGTACGTAACGGCCGTATCTAAATTCAATTTACCGCAGACTTTGAGAGCCAGCCAGCCACTAGTATCTTTACGTCAAAAGTCAGCATACTGACCAAAGCTTTTCCAAAAAGCTCACACTTCACTGGTCTTTAGTGACTGTGAACTCAGTGGCACCTTCTCTAAAAACCAATGAACCTGTTGCATAGCATTAAGCAGCAACACATCGTTTACAGAATCTACCGACGGGCTGAGGCAGGAAACAGCTTTTCCAGCCCTTCCATGCACAACACAAGGACCCTGAACAACAAACATCGGTTCCTGCTTCGTGGACCACCCTGCAGAAGGCCGGGCATCCGTTCTACCTGGGAACACCCCGGTTAACTTGGGACATGTAGTATTTGTGCACGACAGTGGCTCCCTCTCGACGGTGCTCTTCTACACCAGCCTGTGAGACAGGCAGAAAGCTGTGCAGCTCCTAAATGCATCAGCGTAGCCCAAGCGGCAACGCTCAGCCAGGGCCCCTCGTGGCTGGCACAATCCCCCCGGGCTTACTGCAGGCGGGCAACTCCGCTCCAGTTTGCACTCAGAAGCCAGGGCCCAGCACGACTCTCAGAGGGGAACACGGGGCGCAGTGGTGCGCAGCAGCGTCCCGATTGCCTCTGTTAACCCCCGTCTTTTGCTGTATGGCCACAAGCGCCCCAATTGTCGTAAGCAAGTGTTGGTGGATCAATTCCCTGACCTGTGTTTCTGTTCTGTAGCTGGAAAAAATTAATTCTCCATTTGGAGTTTTAGCTCAGCCTTTTCAACCCACTTTTTCCCCACTTCTTGCCTTACCCCTCCTTTCCTCCCTTTCCTGCATGCTCCTGGCCATTAAGGTTGCATTTATCTTCTACCAGTGTTGAAATGCCAAAGTAATGTATGTTCGATAATGAGGTCTAGATCTATTTTTTCAAGGCATATGGATGTCTAAAGATGCAAATAAGTGCTTACTGAGATTTTCAAGCCTTCAGATCTCTATTTCCAATTTAAGTAAAACAAAATTAAGTGCCTGGGTCTTTCTGAAAACTCCAGTAAACACCTATTTATAAAAATCAGCGTACTTTATTGCATCAAAATAACTTTAAAAATCTTGTCATTTGATGAAAACAGTCAACTCCACATCAAGCAGAGGAAAATGTACTGTTAACTATCTTAACAAGTCTAGCACTTCCTTCACATTATAAAGACTCTAGATCCACATGGGAGTGAAACAAATGACATAAATTTTGAGCAAACTATTTGTCATTTAGGTCAATTTTTCTGATATTATTTACTCCAAAAAGACTTATACTATAAACTACTCCCTGGACTTGAATTCGGACTATTTAAAGTGAGATACTGCCCCAGAAAAAATTAGCATGGCATATACCATAATTATTTCCTCAGTAACCAGTCAAATCATTCCTATTTACCATCTGTTCAGAATGTAAATAATGATTTCTCTATTTTTGTTAATCTCTAACCATAGTATAAAATATTTATGCCGAGATGCTCTCTGCTTTGGACATGGGGCAGTAATCTGAGCTGGATCTTCCAGGCACACACTGTTAATACAAACAACAAGATGAAATCACAAATGAGCCAGTGCTCACTTCTGTTTAGCCGATTCCTAGCACAGGAATAAATTACATTTCTTTTTAAGGTTTGGAAACAAATTATTTTTATAGAAAGCAAATAAAGATGATATGCAGTTAATACTGTTTTATCAATAGAGCATGGAGGCACAGAGGAGGGAAATGAATTGTGCAAGGTTATCCATTAGACCAAGGGAAGGGCCAGGAATAGAATCCAGATTTCCTGAGCACTGAGTGACGTGTCAGCAGGATGCATCCTTCATCTTCTTAGCTGTGACCTTGGAGGAAGGGAAGGGGAAGGAAATTTGGAACAAAATAATTCAGGACTATTCCGTAACGTGAATGATTGAACCCAAGCGTTTGTCTCATCACAAAGGAAGAGCTGCAACAAGGATCTTACTGATTTTGGTGACACATTTTATTGCCTGAGCTAAAGCTATGAGCTCTAGTGATTACTTGACAATTGAACCTGGGATAACGTTGCCTGTACCTGGTCAGGCATTAGTATTTTCTTATCAAATTAAGGGAGCTTTCATCTGATAGCTTTACAGCACAGGTGTGCAGCCTACACTGACTGCATCTATCGTTCTGATCAGACCAGTGCACATGGTAGCAGCTCTGGAAGATGAGACAAAACATAATCTGTCCAAGTGCAGCCAGCACTTACAGTGCTAAGATTGTTTCAGCCACAAGCCCCTTTATACCTATCTGACAGATAGCAAAGCAAATGTGATAACAACTGAATTCTACCTTGTGATACTTTGGCACATACAGAAGACATGAAAACCAGTTCTGACCTTTACACTGTTGTGAAGCACATACTTCTAAACAAGCGCTATTTAAAACCACAGTCTGATCAGAAACATCATGTCATCTGTTTTAGTTTAGCATCAGACATTCAAATTACACTTCTTAATCATGTTATGTCATCTGTAAAAAATTACAGCCTTGCTGAAATGAAATTAGTTCACCTAATAAGGCTGCAAGGATTCTGTACAGTTCCTCACCATACTCCAGTTTTCTGCTCAGGGAAGTGTGTTTTAATGGACGGATCACCACATTCTGGACCTTTGGCTTCTGTTCTCATCTCCCTCACCAGCTGAAAGAGTCACCTTCCCATGTTTCATTTTCCCCACCTATAAAGTAAGGAATCTTCCTTCCTTGTACTATTACTATTATAGCATGTGCAATTCTGAGTAGTGTGACCGGCTTACACATTAAGGTTGGATATAAATATCTCTCCACAAACACTCAAGGAACTTGTGAGAATTGCTTCACAAAATCAGTGCAGAACCTACCGGGTAACAATGACCCTCTGTCCATCAGAGTGTGTGGATTCAACTTACAGTCACATTCTTCATTCCCAATCAGTTGAAAACAAAATTAATTGTTTCTCTAGGTTCTTCTGCAATTTGTCAAGCTTTACCTACAAATAATTGTATCCCAAAAGGCAAAGTGTAGTCTGTATGGCTAGGAAGTCTAGTACTGTAAAATGAACAGGCCAAAAACATTCACACACAGTCATAAGACAGTGTGCTAGAGATGGCAGTAATTTACTGGAAAACTCATACAAGGAGTTGCAATATATTACACCATCTGCCACTTAGTTTGAGGGTCAAGAGACCAAGTCCCAACAGTACAGCTGCTGGAGTTCGCTAGCATTTTTTTTCCTCCCTTCATGGCCAGTATAAAAGTTAGACACAAGTATAGGCTATATCTGGCTGTCAGAGTGCAGCTGGTGTGTCCCCTCGGGAAAGAAGGGAAGGACAGGACTACCTCCCTCTTGTCAAATCAGGCAGGATGTACTGGGGGAGTACTCTGAGGTCACTGCCACTTAGAAAAATCTCTTCCATTTCTCAGGCACTAGACCAGTGGTGGGATGGCGCGCAGATCTAAAAGCACAGCCAGGGACCACTCCTGGCAAGCCAGTACCTCCTTACAGCTCCATTCACAGAAACGAGCTCAGGCCTGAAAGTGCAAATGCCATTCTGTAGCAGCACAACACTTCAGACAACTAATTTGGGATCGGAATTAATTATGATTTCACTCAGGTTATGTTGCTGGAGTGCAGAACGCCCAAGTACGGCTACTTATTCCCATTAATGTAATAGATAGCTTGGTTGACCCTGGCTGGGGGTTCTTTCTGATCTGTTCCCCTACTGTTAGAGTAATGTGTTTATCTTGAACGTACACCTACAAAATCCCTGACTCCACAAAAAGGTTTCCAGAGTGTATTTTGTCCTTTTTCTGCATTACTACTCAACTCAAGCTTGACTTTTTAAGTAGCACTACCTGCTCCAGAATACGTTCCCAGAGATCTTCTGCATCTCACCAAGTATGGCTAGCAAGAGAGATGACTTACCACAGCCAACCTGTCCTACAATCATTGTTAGCTGACCTGTGAGAGAAGAAGGCATATATAAGCTTCTGATTTACCAAGTGCTTACAGAAAAACTTCTTATTCTGTATATCTGATGTCATTTTGTACCTTGAGGGATTCGGATATCGATGTTGGACAATGCTGGAGGACCTTCAGGTGTCCAAGTGAAAAATCCATTTGTGATCTATGCCAAGATAGAGAAACAAGAAATAGAAAACTAGCTTTAGAGCTGACTTTTCAACGTGAGAGACATTTTTTCTGTTTTCACTACACTGAGCACAGGTAGAGAGCCAGCCTCTGCTCAATGCAGGAAACAGATCTTCAAATGACTGGTTTTGTAAAGGCCTATATTCTGATGTACAAGGGTCTCTGAACTCAAACAAGCACAACAATAAGAAAACGATGGAAAATTCCCGAGGAAAAAGAAGTTCCTGTTTAGGGTTTGTTCTGTTATTTGTAAGGTGTGCACATGAAATAAGTGAAATGATTACAACACAATTAAATTATATACAGGGTCATGGTTTGTCCTTTGCAGAGCAACGAATGTCACTCAGTGAATACACTGCAGCATATACAGCAATTACACGGTCCAAGTTCCAAGCAGATTTGCAGAACTTTCCACAGAAATTAGATGTTGCTGCCTATTACAGTATTTTCCTTTGTATTCCTGATACGATTTTCAGATAACTCAGGCTTTGCTAGATACAGAAATGTTTTCACTGAAAAAGACTAAAAACAAGAAACAAAGCCTGTTCAGGACTCTAAATGGCGATTTCCATGGATACTGTAAAAAATAGGAAACAGGAAACAATTTTAAAAGGCCTGTATTTATACAGGACCCTCTTCTCTCACTTTTTCAGAGCCACTGACACCTTCAAAGCCTTTCAGAAATGCAAGGTACAACATTTTTTGATCTCAGAAGAGCGGAATGGGACACTTTCATCCTACCCTGGAGAAAAAAGGATAATCTTATCTTGGGAAACCGCCTGAAAAAATGAGCAAAAGAAAGTGCAGTGTTCCTCCCTCTAGATTACCAAAGGCAGTCAGAGGATCCCCTCTCAAAAAATGCCCCTTCATGGGCAATGAGCCACAGACAGACAGTACTTAGTAACTGCAGAAGTTCCCTGACCCAGGTGCCGCCAGTGGCAACGATGACAGCAGATGGAGCCAAAGATTACAGCTGGTCATGGCTTTCTATGCAAGGCCTTGTAGATACTGTCCTTGCAGAGGTCACTGCTCTTGCCTCTCCTTTGTGACAAACTCCTTTGTTGTCACTCCAGGCTGTCTTCTGACTCAACACTGCCCCCCCCAAACCCGTTCCCAAATATTTGTCTTATTTTCCTGGAAGTCTATTCAAGAAGGACCCTACACCAAAGCAGCATGTCAGATGATAGCCTCTAAAAAAACCCTGAAAGCACTACCAGTTGTCCTACTTAGTGCCATGAAGATGAATTATTCATTCTCATGCCGGAAATGCAAATGTAATAGCAGACTTCCTAAATAAGCAGTGTCATCACTATAACAACCATCAGGATTTTTATTACTTCCAGCCACTGCTATAGCAAATCAAGAGCAGTCTTCAAAGTGGCATGGGTAATTTTAATTTTTTCTTCAAAGAAGTTGGGTCTCTTGGGGTTAGTTGTTAACTTCGTCTTGAAAGGCCACTAGGAATTCCAAAACAGGAAGGGAAGACCCATGACAAGATTATGTTGGGAATGTCTAAACCAAATTCTTTTTAATTTTCTTCATACCATTTTTCTGTACAGGCATTGGAAACGGAACAAAGAGTCTGGCATACACAAAAGGTTGGATCAGATGATCTTTCAAGGTTCCTTCCAATGTGAGCTGTTCTACATTCTAAGTTGGTAATTTTGGTCATGAGAACAGGACCAATGGCTTAAATACTTGAGATAGAAAACTGCTGAGCAAAATCTAAGGAATATATACAGCTAATCACAACATAGAGGTTACTAGTCAATTCTTAAAATGGAAGACATAGAAAAGAAGGGTGGAGGTTAATCTCTGACATGAGCACAAGTGCCTGACAGTTTGCATCAAATGCTGGTTCTCGAACTTGAAACTGCCATCAGAATACAAAAGTGACTATTAGTGAGCTATAGTAAGTGTTATTAGAGTGACCTTCATATCACCTTTACACAAAAATCGTCTGCTTCTGTGATGTTAATGGGTCTTCTCATGTGAGAGCTGTAATTGTTCCAGTCCTCCCTGGCAGGCCTCTTGCGGTTAACAACTTTAAGTGGCTGAGCAAAATCAGAAAGACAGAAATAAGCAGTAAGTAGTGGCAGTGCCAGCAAAATGTCCTAAACACAAGCAACCATGTTATGACCTATACAGTTCAGGATATTGAAGAGAGTTTTTGCAATCGCAAGAAATAATCAGTAGGAAATGGACAAGTAAAAAATTTATTTGGGGTACAAATTACTCCAGCCACTCCACATGCAGTTGAAGAGCATTACTTACCACCGCCTGGTATTTGCTGTGATTATCTGCACTTCTTAGCTCTGAAGATTTATCATGCTCTTCTCCAATTTCTTCACTTGACAGGAATTCACTCAGTTTTTGCACACTGAAAGGGAAAAACCAGAATCACACCTCAGCCTGGAATGCAAAACTTTTGTTCACTGCAACGTTTACCATAAAGCACACCTCTGAGTATTCCAACCACGGACTGCTGCATAGTTCATTTTCATTTTGGTACAGGCGAATGAAAATGTGCCATGAGAAGTTGCTGCAAGGAAGCTGACAAAACCTTCCCTGCTGTCTACCAACAGCTATGATATTTGAATGGTTTGTGCAGGTGCTCCTCAAGCCTAGTCTTTTCTGATACCACCAGAGAGATCACAGAAAACATTTTGTCAGGCGTTTGGCGGGATGCAGACCAGCTACAACAGCAGCTTGTTTTGAAGCCACGTGCCGAAGTAGAGTGAACGTCATTCATGTTACTGAAATGTTGTACAGTCAGTTCTCCTGAACAGTCTTATGAAGACTCTCAGCCTGACGAAATCTGTACATGGTGAGCTAAATTCAACCAGCTATGATAAAATAGGAAGTGTGAGGTAACATGATAAAGGAATATTACTTAACAGAACAGTGTTCAACAGATGAGATATAAAAGGAATCCTGATAACCAGCAACAAAGGAGAAGGCATAAAATCTTCACAAGCTGCTTAAGATTGAATTAGCTGAGAGATAATGTGCCTTTATTATGACAGTTAACAGACCATGACATCAATTTTATCTCTGTACCTGACTTTATAAAATGTATGTCTAATCTACTCCCAGGGACAGCAAATGAAATTTGTAAAGGAAGTGGATTGAATCATGAGCTCAACATCAAAGGGGCTCAATTAGCTGGAAATCAGTTAACTAAGTCTCCAAAATGCTAGAGTGCCAGAAGGCCTTAAGTTCCTAAAAATAAATTTATGGACAAGGACTAAAAAATTTATTTCAATATTTAGCCTTAGGCTAACTGTTGAGAAATAGGCAAATGATGCCTCTGTAGCATAGTGATACATGGCTTCCTGTTAGTATGCAAATCTTAAAAATTAAAAATAACGCCCCAGCATTTATTACCCAGCTGAACACAGGACAATTTTGCATTTCACTGCCAGGGATTACTTCTTCAGAAGGAGACTGAGTTTCCTCTAAGAACCTCACAAGATACCCCACCGGTGCCAAAACCATCCTTGGACCAAGGCATTACAGCAGGGCCTGAGGCAGACTCCCTGTGCAGTTGGCACATGTCCTGCAGGCAGAGATCGAAGCCACCCGGGGACTCCCTAGGAGAGAACTGGTTCTACAGTTTTTCTGTCAACCTGGCTCACTTGCTAATGGCAGCTGAAGACTAAGAGTTATACAGTGGGGTGAATATAGCTAGAGCAGGTACTACAAGGTAAGCAGCTAAAAAGGGGGAGAAAAAATATTTGTGATGGGACAAGAGGAGTAATAACTAATTCAGGCTCCATGCTGGACCAAAATTCTTTAATGGGAAGCCTGTCATCCCAAAGGAAGAAACTGGAAGCCCCATCACTTTTGTATCTATTTGCACAAAGCTCTAGAAAAAAAGAGCTAGGAATGATCTTACTACTTTGTTCAGTGAACCAGATGTTAAAAACCCATTTTAAATGTCTTTAAATGGACCAAATGATGGTTTAGGTGCTGCCTACATGGAGGTGGTATGCAGCTGCACCTCCATTCTCTATAGGAAAATCACACTGACATTTGAATAATTGCTCTGAAGGTAGGAATAGCACAGAGAGAAGTCCCCTATCTGCTCTGGCATCTAGAGGGGAAGGAAGAGAAGACAGCAAACATTCTTGGACCATGCATACCCAAACAAAACCATGTCTGTATTAAGCCATTCGATAGTTTGATTTTGCTCTCTGCTTTCTGGTTGTGTATCAAGGTGGCTGTACTCTAAGTGCCAAGACTTCTCTCTGTAAGCCCTCTTCCCAACGCTCTGCTTAATTCTGGAATTGCTGCCCGTGTGGCAATTACTGAGGAAACAGAGTATAGCTGTGAGAAAATCTTTTGTTAGAGGCAGCAACTCATATTTCAGGATGCCACGCCATTCTACGCCCCTAAAGGATAAAAAAAGTACGTTCTCTGCAGAGCTCTTGCTGACATCACAGTTTCACTAGTATTTCAATATCTCCACGGGGGAGCTTATTTTTAAGCAACAGAATAGATGTATTGATTAAAACATGGTTATTTGCACAGCTGACTGACAAAGCGGTTTCATATTAAAGCCATTAAGATACATAATGCCACTTCTGCTGCTTGACCTTTCCTGATGGAAAATTGTACACTGTACCTTTTGTCCCTGAAGACCTCACATTTAAGAAATACATCAATTGGCTGCCCAGTTTCAATTTTCAATGGCAGAAACACTCCATATATTAAAAAAAAAAAACCTTTTCAAAGAGACAACAGAAGTTCTCGCCTTCCTAAAGGCTTTCAACAGTTCCCTCTCTGAGGCAAACACCCTAGCCCCACAACTTGGAAAGTTTGCAGGGGCCCTATGTGGAACAGAAGCTTTAAATCTGTTTGACCATTTGAATCGATCACACAGTTGTTCCAATAGTGTCAATGACAATCCATGAGGATGCTTTGCAATTGGGCACATGTATAATGATAAAGATACCGACAACTGGATTTGTGGAGATTGTTGTCCTTCATCACATCTGGCATCAGAGACCGTAGCCGATACTAACAGAGCAGGGGTTGTGAAGTGCCTGAGATGCCAAACCAGTAATACCCTCTTAGTATCCTTTATGTGCTGGTTTCACTGCTGGATCATCTTCTGCTTCACTTAGTTCCTTTCTGTCACTACAGGAGAAGCGTCTTGTACACTTGCTAAAACGAACTAAAATACCTCGGCCTAAAGAAAGCTGAAGTACAACTTTATCACGTTAGGTTACCTTCACCTGATCTTACTGACCAGCTATTTATTAGCAGGAAAGTGTAACAGCAGGACACAGTTATAGCAAGTAAACATCGGTTGTGCTCAATTGGCACAAAAATAGCTTTCTAATAACTGTCTGCTTTTTCACATTTACCAAACTAAGCAAGCATGTCTTTCCATGTGTTGAAAATATCTGGCACATGCTTCCGAAATACTGTGCTGAAGGATGGGGTACTCGGGAGACACATCCAGAGTAGCAACAGCAGCACTACGGAGCAGTGCCCTCTGGAACACTACCTGGGTTACGGCGATACAGCCAGCCAGGAAGACAAGGATCACATCAACTTCGTTACAGAGTTTGAACTGAGGAATTCCTGTCTGCACCGCAAATGGCAGGGCAATAGCCTGCTAACAAGAAGATAACTACAAAAGAACTCATGATGAACTCCCGGATAGCAACAATTGATACTTGGTTGATACTTTAGAATTGTTCCTGCAGCGTTAACTGGCACACAACTCATTTACAAAGAAATTCTTAGAAAAGCCAAAATTACCACTGCGGGCCCCCAGATACTTTGCTGGTTGCAATCTTAGCATGACAGTTCGCCATGACTCTCGGGATTACCACAGTGGCTGCAAAACATTTCAGGCAAGCCGCTGATGCTCTCAGATTGCACACTTGTTCAGAGAGAGAACACAGCTGTGACTTTGCACTGTCAAAACAGCGAGGGCAACCGCAGCCTCCTGCTGTAGTCTCCTTTCCATCTCCAAAGTGACACAAAAGAACTAAGCAAGGGCTGGTGTCCAGTATCTGTCCCATAGTTTAGACAAGTTCTTAAGACAGCTATAATGGAGGTCACAAAGAGGTCCTCGTAAAGTAAGAAGCCCCAACTTTCTCTTCCTGTCCTAGCAGTCAGGTTGGGTTACACGGCATATGAAAAGCATTAAGAGCTTTTTACACAAATCTGTTGATATTCAAAGTAAAACTCTCAGTGAAACAGCAGTTCTATTGGCTGCCGTTTCAGTTTTTTAACACTCCGACTAAGAAAGTCAAAATCCATCAAGTCTGGAGTAGACATTTAGTCATTAACTTACTCTCCCAATTAACAGTGATTTTTACGGGGGGTTTTTTGTTTTGTTTATTTGATGAAGTCTAACTCTCCACCAATAGGCAACCTCCCAGGCACAGGAGTGGAGGCTGAGCACAGCCCAAGAGATACATGCTGAAGCACATGTGCTTCTGTGCTTACTGTTTCCCTTTCTACATGCTTGATGGAGGGAAACATTTCACCTCCTTTCTTGTTACCACGTTGCATGCAGCACCAATATAGTCTAATCCATTCTACGCAATGAAGTACAAGCTGTGAACCACAAAATATTGGTTGTGATAACTGTATCGGCAAAGAACTTGGCCCACGTGCTACAGCCAAGGGAACCATGTGGGGTAAAACATTGGGCAGCAACTTAAAGCAACAGCAGATAAATAATCACCACACTATTTCTAAACTTACAATTGTAAAATGGGCAATAGATGCATTTCCAAAAGTCAGAGAGGTGGCAGCAAAGATACTCATTTTACAGTTCTCACCTTACTAATGCTTTGACAGTGGATCTAACCACACTGGAGAGCAGGAACAACGGAGACACAAGAATATGAAACAGGGAGATGGAGGCAAATGCCACAGATGGGGAGAAATCAGCCTTTGTTGTCAGATGAGCATGGACTACAAATGTCTACAAAGAGACAGACATCATCATCAGCGTTTTGTCATAAAGGAAATGCACAAAGACTTCATATTTCATAAGCATTTCATTTACAGACTCTTAATTTATACTCTCTCATCTGTTTTGGGGAGTGCTGCATACTCCGGGCTGCTTCTGGTCACAGACGTCAAGTGGGCATTTCCCATTCTCTCCCAGAGGAACTGCAAATGTGTAGCAGGTTTGCACCCTGTCCTCCTCCTTCCTCATTTCCACATCACTTACACTTCAAAATGCAGTTGTAATTAACACGACTTAGAAAAGTCCATACTTACTATAAGTACAGCTGCAATTGGTATTGCTGCATTCATAAAGACTGTGAAGGAAAACATGTAGGAACATTTAGAAACAATTTCCATCCAGACATGCCAAATGTTAAACTACTACTAGCACTGGTTTACAATGGCATTTTCTATGCTTGAGACAGGAAAAATGTGTAAGTATCTCCACACATCAGTACATCATTGTTCCAAAGTGCCTACAGCTCTTTTCACGTCATCAGAACAGACAGAACCCAGCAGCGCGCCCTAGAAAAGGATGACTGATCTACTGGGTTTGAGCTGCGACCAGCTCACACGCAGTTCGGGCAAGGGGCACTGCAGGGCTCCGTCTCATGACAGGCAGGAAGGCCAAGCTGGTAGAAGGTCTGGCAGCACCTGGCAGTGAGAGAAAGGAGACCCAGCAGGGGCTCCACAGGCCAGAGTGCTGGGACTGCCCTGCAGGCTGGCTCCACCCTAGCCCTGCCTCATCCTGCAGCCCTGCAGCAGGACCTCCTGGGAGAGCTACCAGCACATACATCAAACTGTGACCTACTTCTAGGGCATCGCTTCTGATGTACAGGGCTTTGTGGTCCCCTCAGGTTTCAGGATGGAGTTCAAAGGGTAAGGAAAGATTGACAACTGTATCGTTGACTTAGTTTATTCTTAAGGAGGACTTACTCATAATTGTTCCTGCTTTGTCAGGCTTGGCTACTTTGTGAATGTCCACAGGAGCTTGATACAGGTTCTAAGGGTACCTAAATGTGATAGAGCTTTAATTTCAACTGGGCCTTGAGTTAAAATGTAAACAATGAACCAGTTTCCTCCCTGACCTCGAACAGTGGTGTCTTGGTGCCCCAGATTCCCTGACTATAGCAAGTCATATACTATAGCACTCAGAGGTTATGAAACAGATGGATGGGGAGAAGCAAGCAAATACCATTTCTGTATAGGGATCTCTTTGAGATGAGGCAGGAATATGGGTTAAGAACGCAATAAAAACCAGTTACCCATCTGGGAGCTTAAGTCAGAACCAGAGCTGTGATCTTACCCCACATGTCTGTCCCTGCTGTCACAACCTGAGGATATTATTGAACCACCACCTTTTCATTTTGACCTTTGCTCATTTTATTTCATGAAATAAACAATAGAGAATATAGAAACTATAGCTAAACTAGAATTAGAAGGTCAGTACACGCGTAACAACAGAAATAGGCTAGCCACTTCTTTTTTAAACTCTGGCTGATCTTATTTCCTACCAGGTACAGCCCATGTTCAGACAGTAAATGCACTCCCCAGTTACTTCAGATAATGTAGAGCGTCATCATCTGATCCACAACTACCTGTGGTTGACTGTTTGGCCATCCTTTTCTGGGTATAAACCCCCGGAAGAACTTAACATACTGTCAGATGTTTCTTTTTCCTACATGTAGATGATCTTTAATGAATCCTGTAACATACTTGTAAGCACTGTACTCAAGCATAAATAAAATAGTTGTGTTATTTCATGTAGCTCTAATTCCTTGACAGAAGAAAGTGTTTGAAAAGATAGGTATGTTTGCATATATTTTTTCAAAACAAAAGCTTAGCCTTTAAAAGACGAATAGGTATTAAAGCCTTGAAATTCACAGTTTACTCCTCACCTTAGAAAAGAAAATATCTTTTTCTGAGGAAGATGTTCTTTTCTGTGTTGGAATACAAAGCAGCCTCAGTTCAGACTCTCATTTCTCCTAATGATTCTACTTCCTGCCCAGTTTTCACCCTTTGTATAAATGAGGTAGTTATGGCACAGAAATACTGCAAAAGAAGTGACGCTTGCTGCCTGCAACTATGGACTAATTAATTCTCTTAAACCCTTGCATTTGCAATTTGCCTTTGAGACTGTTGCAACACATGAGTTTGCTTTTATGAATGAATCTGATGAGGGAATCTAGCAAAGCTGATAAACTCAGAGATGGATCCTGCTCTTCTGCTGTCTACAGTATGAGATCATACCTGTCAACTACAAAGCTGGACAGATTAAATATGCTGTAGGGTTGGCAAAGCCCGCTGCAGCTAAGACAGCTAGGGTCACTTAATAAACAAATTTAGTTTGCAGCTAAGACTTTTGGTTTAATTAGATTTGGTCAAAAGTACTTTGTTACTGGAAAAAGGCTGACTGAAAACTGGGTAAAGTGTTTTCAGTCGTTTCTGAATATTTTAGGATAGTAACTACTGTTATTTTTTTGTGACAAAGCCTGGAGTTACTTTGCTTCTGACAGATTATGCAAAAATTCATAGAAATAGGAAACCCATTCCTTTATTTCTCCATCTTTCCTGAATATATAGTGTGTAATAAACTCTGTAAAACTGAACATAGGATAACTTTACTAATCAATATCAAAAAAGTTTACATACAAATCTTTCCTATAGTTAATTCAGTCAAAACTCAAAAGATGTCACTACCAACGTTGCAATCCAGCTTTGATTCTGGCAGGTACATTTCATTAAAATTATAGGAAGAGCTAATGTCTGTCATAGCTCTTTTAAGTTCACATGAGCAATTCCACATACGTACAAACTGGATCCAGGCAAAGGGGCGAGGCAGATGAGATCCAATTTCCATGCAGTCTTGAAATGGAATTTTCTTGTGGTCTAGCCAACACTGCCCTGAAACTTGTAGGTATATTTTCTGTAATCCAATGCAAATCTATTCCTCATGAACAGAAGTAGCTCCAACCACATTCATTCATGTTAATAGCTAGGTATACTTAGAAAAGTATTCCAGAGTCTATTCAAACCTGTACGTTAAAAAAAAAGTATATCTATAAAAAAACCCACCTCATTTCTGCTTTCTTATTGTTCTAGGAAGTGTCTGCCTACCTCTTGATCAATAATACATGAAATCTTAGTCATCTCTTGCTTTTTTCATTCTTTTCTTCTTTCTTTCTTCAAAAAATAAAATCATACATTCACTATAATATTAGCAAACACACTTTGTGCTGATTATGCCTGTCATTCTATTTATACTTATGGCAAGAAAACCAGCAAATTCTCCTATATTTATGTTTCCTATACAGTCTGCTAAAGTGCAAGTAATTTCTGCTAAAGACTGAGGGTGCAATGAACTCTGAGGCTGAAACTGTAGGAACTCTTTATAAGCCAAAATGATATGCATCAACATAAAAAAGCTGCATTGGTTTATCCCAGCTGAGAAACTCATCTACTGTGTCTTACATATGCATAAATATCACGCATAATACAAACAAGGACACAAATGTACACATTAAGTGTTTCAAGAAGCATCAGTCCATATTTAGAATTGGTTTTAATAATATGGTTTCACAGGTACATCACTGTTTCTTTACAGAATAGTCAGTACTCTTGGGATGAATACACCTTTTTGTAGCTGTTACAAATGATACTGTGAGGATTTAAAATCAAATCAGTCCTACAGCAGAACCTGGGGCTCTGACTATAGACAGATTTCAACGCCACATGAAGTAGTGCAAAGGGAGCCTGCCTGCGTTGACCTGGTGTAGCTTCTGGTCACACAACCTACTCCAGCTAAATTTTGGTTTATGTCAAAATGAAAACTATGCTCCAAGCACAGGGATCTCAGGATCCCCAGAGAGAAATTCTCGTCTCAGAAGTAATGAAAACCTCAACTTAATGTCAGTTAAATTCAGTGGGATCAGGATCTTTCCCTCAGAGTGCACTACCTTTGTGATCATTTGGCAGGAAAGAAAGTCAGCTGGACTGGGTGAATGAAATCAGATAATACTAACCAGACTGAAGTTATTTTCCTGAGGAGTGGCCTTCCTTATTAGTCTAGAAGGTATTTGCACAGGTGGCTTGTGGCATTTGAATATTTCTTGCTAAAAGTTCTAATTTCATTAATATCTTGCAGATTATATGAACAGTTCTTCAGTTTGACTTCACTAATTATTTCTGAAGTATTACACTAGCAATTATACAGGCATTGCACATGATCTTCTCAAATACAGAGTTCAACTGGCCCTAGGTCTTCTTAAAAGGATGATAAAGCCTTAAATCAGCTTGAAAGATAACATGAGACAAAAGAATCTGGATATGGACTGATGAAATTCCCAGGATTCTCATATTTTACCTTTTTAGGATACAGAAATGCTCTTAATCATTTGTTTTTATAAGAAATTCAAATTTTGAGTAAGAAAATGTAAGTACCATCTGTCGGAGCTTCAGTGCAAAGACAATTCCTGTCACATATTATGATAGACTGTACTGTGCCAAATGCAGAAGGAAAAGAAAAAGAAACATCAACAAAGTCGTCTTCCTGACTGCTGTGTTATAGAGGAGAATATTGCTAGCTGAAGGTAGCCTGTGAAACACTTGTACCTTAAAAGCTTTTCTCCAGAAAAGCTAATGCTATGAAGCATTAATCTTGACTTGCTCTTTTAGGCGTATTTCCCATACAGGCAAAATTCTACTGAATTAAATGGAAAGTCTGACTATATGGAAATGATAAATTCATTAGTAGCTAATAATGAAGTAGCACTTCAGCTGAACAGTGGATTAGAATGAAAGAAGAGACTTACTGGATATGGAGGTATAAAGGGCAAAAGACTTGAGGCTAGTCATTTCTTTTTGTCTGGTTTCCTCTACGCTGCTGTGAAAGATGTGTTCCCAAGCATAGAGTTTGAGGAGCTTAATGCCTCGAAGCATCTCATTTGTCTTCTTCAGTCTCTCATTGGAGTACTCCTGCAACATTTATATACACATTTACTTAAAGAGTATAATTAAAGTACCTGTCCCTCAAACATAAGGATCACACAAAAATTGTATGCAGCCCCTTGTAATCAGTCAGGTACAGTTTACTAGTTCTGTCCATTTGGATGTTTTGTTACCGTTTTTCACAAAGGTGAGCTTCCCTAGAGCTCAAGGGAACAGGCAGTGGGTTTGTTCTCCTAAATCATATGCTTGTACTGAAAATTTTACTCCTCTGTCAACTTTCTGATCACTTGCAAGGCAGCCTCTCACGACTTCTACTGCCCTACACACCAGCTGGATTTTCAACAGGCACACTGACAACGTACAGAGGAGATCAGAACACACAGACAAGCTACGACCGGGCACACTGCTCTGCCTGATCAACGTGACGTGGAAACATCAGTGCCAGCCTTCAAAGCACCAAGGTCACATTAGCAAGAGGCTGTGATCCTGTAGGGAACCTTGACTCCGAGCAGGGCCAGCTGGCTCAGGCACAATAACACACGGGTAAAGTTATACTCTCAGTAAAGCATAACTGGAAGTCACGCTGCTTCCAGTTTTCAGATTGGCTCAAGGATCTTTGTATCGTACTATGTTGCACAGCGGAGACATTTCCAGCACAAAATCTGCAGGAATTTCTAGGTGATGCTGCCTATCTGCTTGGATGCTATGGGGATGAATGCCGTCTGCATTCCTAGAAGGGTGTACACAGTTGATGCGAAGGCACTACTTTTCACACAGGAAGGTGCACAAATAACTCTCATTGCCACCCATGATTTGTGGTGGAAGGGATTTCAGCAAGCTCTCTGGGTCCATTACAGGTTCATATGGATTCCTGGGCAGTGCAACAGTTGCTGAATGTGGGGATAAGGTTCAGAGCAGCTGAGCATGGTAACTCCTATGAACCGAAGTAACTTTCTCAGCAGTGATGCAGACGATTCAAATTATAGACAAGCCAAGTGAGGGATCAAGCAACAGCTCGTGATTTGGCAGACTGCTAAGCTCTCCAGCCAAGGAGCATGCTGTGGGAGTTAAATAAATCAGTTTGATGGATTTCCACATCTATGATGTATTTGGGGTCTGAGTTTGGATGCAGCATTCCTACTTCCTTTCCCCTTGGACAGCTTGCCCTGCATGATTGATTTATTTGTGCATCATCTGACTGCACAAAGCCATTTCAGTCAACGATGACTGGTAATCTACATTTGCAATTTAGAAAGATACTAAGGGTTTTTTTGCTCTTAGGGAAACACATACTTGTTGAAAAGTATAAACCCCAAAACCTGCATCTTTACTGCTTATGCTTATCATGTTTTCACAGTCTTGAACATTACAAAATGTTTGAGAATTGGTTCCTAGTCAATGTCCATGGTTAGCTTTGTAATTCCAAACACAGACCAATGCATAATTACCAGAGGTGATATTTATATCATGTATGAGTTCGAAGACACTTACCAACGTGCTTCTCTGGGCCTGTGAGAGTTTTGTTGCTACAAAGTACTGAACAGGTGCAAGGACTATGATTACTGCTGCTCCAATTAAGGCACTGATTCCCAGAAGGTAGTAGAGCAGAAGAATTCCTACAATTATCTGTTGGGAGTAAAGAAAGTGGGATGTTGGGATAGCTTCACTTTGTGTATGCACCACAAAGACCAGTCACGGGCTAACCAGGCAGCACGTTCAAAACCAACAGCCACCGCAGCTAACCCTAGCCCCCAACGTCACACGTTCTGCATCGCTGGCATGGTGTGATCAGTCAGGGTATTCTGTCAGAGGACCAAACATGTCCACCTAGTGTTCCTCCCCAGCTTGGGGATTCTGTGTATTTCCATTTCATGGACTCCCATTATGAACAGTAGAAGGTTGTACAGATTTGCATGTCTTCTATAATGTAACTCTCACAAATTATTTAAAATAACTTAAAATAAATACATCTATTAAAAAACCCTTCAAATAAATCTTAATTTATTTTAAAATACTTGCAAGTAACACGTTGAGATATTCCCTTTTTTAATTTCCTATTAAACATTTTTCACCATTGGTCAGATGGCACAACATGCATTTTCTTTGACTTCAGATTTTTTTTTTTCTTTTTTGACGTTTAAGCATTTTTACACCAGGGAAGAAATTACATCTCCCAGTTTGATCAGAACTCACTGGTCTACAACACAAGGGACTTCCACAAAGAAGGAATGCTTCTTTGCTTACTACAGAAGCTAATATGAAATATTATTATTAAAAATACAACTTATCTTGTAAATATTAACATGGTATTATTGCTGACCAGTACATAAAAAAGGAACATCATAAATCATATCACTAGGAACCTCCACTTCAACTATAAAATAAACTTGCAAGGAATTGTTTTTAGGATGCACAGTATCAGACTGGCAACGACAGTTAAAAAAAAAGTTAGAGAAACAGCTTAAGAAAAAAAGTTTGTCTTCGGATAAATAAGAATCTAGAGAACCACAGTCTGGATGGAAAGCAACACTGTAAGCTGTTCAATAAACTCAAACAAGATATACAAGCTACCAATGTTAATTAACACTACTCTGCTGACTCCTGAACTATGTGGATTGTTTAGTATATTTATCAGTGTAAGATGATAAATTAATCAGAAGACAGTGATAGAAAATTCATTTCATACATCATTTTGTTTAATTTAAAAAAATATGGACATTTCCTTAAAGCATTATCCACTACTCTTGCTATATTTTCATACTCTCACAACCTTCACAGAAACACTATCTTCCATCATTTTGAAGTTCATTAGTTGTAAACCCATCCATTCCCACAAATATTAATGGGAATTGGGTGTTTCCATGAAGAAAAACAGTCCTTAGTTTCCACATTTCCATCTTGACATTTTCATTAATTTAAGGCACACAAAGAGAAAATGCATATCTTGTCTTTTCTTAACAATCCTTTCTGCAGATGAACTGAACTAAAATGTGACTCTTAAAATGAGTCACAGTATTTACTTAGGAAACATGCAGTAACAAGAAAGTAAAATCCCACCACAAATCTAGTAAGACCAAAGGTTAAACTGTAAATTAAATATGTTTTAGAGACAAGTAAATGAGCAATCTGCTTCCATCTGAAGTCAGGAAATCCATGAGTGTTTGAAGTCAAAGCAAACATGCAAGGCCTCTGTCAGGTATCCCTGGCAGAACTCTCCAAAACATGAAATGGTCAAGATACTCATTCCCACCTGATTCTTTACAGGCAATCCAGGGACTCAAAATACATGAAATCATTGAACAATGCACAGTTAAGAGATGTTCAAAGTGACAAAGTCAATGCAGAACACTGACCCCTGCTTTCCCCCACTACTGGTTGGTTGTAACGACATTATGGGATCAACTGGCTCTAGGAACAGAGCCTTAGCTTCTCACGTAGAGAAGGGGAAAGCTATTCAAGCTACTGGATCCTGAGGGAGTTGCTAGCTCACAGCTGCTTTTCCCCCATGCCCCATCCTGGCTATTGAAAGGGTCAATCTTTGCCATAAAAATTTAATGTTTTCAATAGATTAAAAATGATCCCATTTTCATCTTCTTTATACTGCGATAATAAAGGGCAAACTTTTATAATGTATTCATGAGGTATGGGACAAAAAAAAATATTCTCAATTTAAGTATGTGAATACTTGTATCTGAAAAGTGCCAAAACCTGTAAGCATTATTGCAAGTAATTCTGTATTTATCATACCACACGCTACACATTCAAGAACAAACAGTACATAGATAATACCTGAACTGCTGGAGGACAGTATCTGGCAGATGGGAAGGCTCTCATTAATATTGCTAAGAAGATTATATTTAAAAAAAAAATGTGTAATGAAACACTTAGCTTCCCTTTCATGAAAATCCCAAAGCTCTTACCTGCCATAGATATGTATCACAAGCAAGGAACTCATCAATAGCTCTAGTTATTTTGTCTTGATTATTTATTGAAGATAGCAAATACTTCCAGCTAGAAACGGCTTTTGTGGCCAGTTTTGAAAGACACAAATGTCCTTTCATTACAACTGTAAGCTATCCCTGCCAATGAACCAGAGATATGAGAATACAGAATTTTTAAATAATCACAATGAAATCAAACAAGGGTGTTTATAAAATGGAAGCTGTGAGGAAAGCCTTTACAGGGCCCCATTTTGCTCCCAGGGTTTGAGCCAAGCCTACTGAGGGCATCTTTCAACTGATGGATGTCGCCAGGCCTCTTTTCACAGATTTCAATGGCCTTCAAACAGTAACTTAAGGCAATGATAAAGCTCCTATTGACTCCAGTCAGAGCAAAGATGGGGCTCAAATTATCCGGCCTGTATAGAAAACCTACCTTGTTATGAATGGTTGGGTCTTCTAAGTCAAGGATAATTACAAAATCCACAGCAGATGCTGAAATGCTGATTGTTAGATTAAGAGCTACAAAACAATTTCAAACTCGTTTTAAATAATTAATTGTGTTCAACTTCTTATTAGCCATCTCTCCAGCATCCAGTAGTTGCTTTCACTGCCCTATAAAGAAGGTATTGAACGAATGTTGTGGAACCACGTTTTGGAGAAACCTTTGTGACCACCATGACTCATTGATTTGTGCTGTGCAATGCATGCACCATCCACAAGACAGGAGCATGCTTTGACACCGATTGTCCTGATCTGCTACGGAACATCACAGGGTGTTTTAATGCAAATACAATCACATTTTCAGAAGACTGTCGGGAAATCTTTATGAGTCCACAACTTCTGGCACATTAGAGCAAAACGTTGTTACAGATACACAATAAAATTGGCTTAATTCTCAGCTGCAGTAACGCTCTCTCTACCCTGAGCTGCCAGAGTGGTCTTACAAAAAGCATACATGAAATTGGTACCTCTCACATAGCCTGTTTTACTAACAGACTTACAGTGGTGACTAAGTCTAGGGGATAACTGGACCCTAAATGTTATCATTAAAGGGGTGGACTCTTCATACCTCATAGCTCTCTCAGCAATATCATTTTAGTAGTATATAGTCACTGACTTCTTACTGCAGGGTACTTCTAGTAAATGGACAAAAAAATGCCAACCTGTAACCATATTTAATACGGTATTTCATATCAGTTTCTTTTCTTTATAGTTTTCTCTTTTGCAATTAGAAGTCAAATTAGCACATGTTCCTTGATCACTGGGTTTTTTCCCCACTTTAAAATAATTTGCTTCCCTTTGTTTCTCAACCATAAATTCAGAGAAACCATCCTGATGCAGGTTTCTTTCTGAAAAATTCCCAGTGATAATTGCTATATCCATCTCCCTTTTTTATTTCCAGAAAGTAAAATGTTTTTAACTGGCATATAAGTCTCTCCAGGATCAGGAAAACTAGTCTATACCCCAATGCAGTTACTCCTGCACAAGAAAGAGACAAATGCATTTATACTGCATGAATGTGACACAATGCACCATCTACAGAGCTGGAACAATGAAGGAGGTGAAAATACCGTGTTTCCATGTTGGACATAGCCTATGAACTCCTGTTTCAGTAGGGGAACATGATTAGATAAATTTAAATCAATCATGAAAGTACCTCCTAAGATAGGACTCTGCTTTCCTCATCTTAAAGACTTGATAAGACACAGTTGTATTTCACTGGGCATCACGCACGCTACGAGGCTACAGGACATGGAACCAGGAGTCACCCGGAGATTGAGTGTGACTCAGAATGGCGTTCTGGCCCACGTCACGCATGTGGGAAAGGAGACTGCAGTGGTGAGAGCGGTATTTAGAGACAGGAGACCAAAGACACCAGAGAGAATAAAGTAGCAAAACCATTTCCTATAACAAATAAATCTGTGGAATTTCATATGTTAGAAGTTCTCATCCGTGAGGCAGCAGTAGTTTTAGAGATCATCTCTAAGTGATCATATTTTTTAATAAACTGCTAGTTCTCTTGCTTCTGCTGGGATTCAGAAGACAAATGATTGCAATACATTCCAGTTAACTCCCCTGATGTAATAAATGAATGCACTGGAATAACTGCACCCTATAAATTCTTGTAACAAATGCAAAACATGTTTGGCAGCAGTCAAGATCCTAATATAACCCTAAATACCTAGAGTCCTGTCACACACGTGACATATACTACATATAATGTTTCTAGATGTTCACAGCTTGAATCTTATTTCAAGTTATTCTTTAACTTCTTTTATATGTCTAACTTTCATCAAATTCATAAGCAATCAATCACTACAGATGCACATTAATAACAAAAGCATGTTCAATCTTCTTACCTGTACCGGCATAGCCCAAAGGTTAGGGCAGAGGAAAAAGAACCACATCAGCTGATTTGTGTCTATGGCAACCAGGTTACAGATCTGGCCTGCAGTCATCTCCCCCATAGACATGTTAGAGGTTGAAAGCTGCATAATTTTATTGTATATTTTTGTCTGGAAGAGAGATCAAAAAGTGTTAGCATGCAGAAATAAAATAAGATTCCTAGCTCCACCTGAAACACAAGCGTAGTCCAGCACACTGAGGGAAACCACCACTCCCAGTAACTTGAAGATCTTAAACTTCGGCCTTTTGTGTTATGATGAAAAATTTTAAGCTACTGTCTTATTGCTCACCCACAAAAAGCACAGTGCAATTAGGTACATAATGGTTGTCTAAGTACTCCCTGTGGATCAGTAAGAGAATGAAACTTTTACTGACCAAAAGGCCCAAGAACCATATTAACAATTGTTAACAACCTCCAGCTTCTTCATGGAGTGCCCTTGCTGTAACTAGTGCTAATGAAATAATATATTATTACATTCAATATATAATAGTCAATATATTATAATCCTTGTGACTTTTCTCTGACAATTGATTCAGGTTCCATCCAACCTCAGGATCATAGTCCTGGCTGAGAACGTTGCCACACTTTGGCTAGAGAGCCCAGTCCCATTACAAACTTTAATTCACTGACAACTAATATAACAGGTCCGATTCTGCACTGAATTAAAGTTGTTACCTCAGTGCAGAATCAGGCACCACGTATACAAATAACTTAATACCTAAGAATGAAAATGCACTTTTACCAGCTGCTTTGGTAAAAGGCTACACAGTGATGCTCTGCAGTCATGAGACAGCTGACAAGAGGCACCCTGAGTCAGTAAGTGCTTTGGATCAAGTGCCAACTGTGTCCATCATGAAGCATAAAGTCATGTAGGGCATGTTGAACAGGTGCAGGTTTACACAGGGGAGGAAGAGATCAAAGGTTTAAAGACAATTGGAAAATTATAGGAAAAAAAAAGTATAAAAATAGTGGCACAGAAAGTGCCATTAACACTAATTTTGCTGCTTAGAGTGATGGCTAGAAATTTTCCAATTTGAATGGTCTGATGGCTGGCGTCATCTGGGCCTATGTGTAATACCCAGCTCAGAGAACACAAAGCTTTTCTCAAACAAAATTAATGTAGCACTATTTTCTAATAATTCCCCTTTTACACCTGCTGTGGTCCATTTATTTCTCAGTTAGTTGCAGCTCATCTGCTTGATATAAGACATGCAATTTTTTAATATATATTTTTGGGTCAAATTTCTATTTCTTCAGGAATTTTCTATTTCACTTTAGTAAGGGAATACCAATGGATGGAAACCAGAAGTCTGGCAGCTGACAAGTACTTCCAAGTGTAAGATCAAAAGAGGATTAAACAATTATGCTGCTATTGAAAGCATCCATCTATCACACAGACTCTCACAGGATCTATGTAGTTCAGTGGATAAATAGTGTAACTTATAAGGCTGGCTTTTCAAGCTGTCAGAGGGTAGGTTTCAGCCAGTGCACTTGGCAACACTGCATTGTAATCTTACACCTAATTCTCTCATTTCCAGGCACGGCTCTTTGTATACTACATAGAACTTTGATCTGCTGCTCACAGTTACACAACGATTACGGACTCCATTTTATCAGTCTTACTTACATTCAGTAATTACAGACTCTGCAATGCCTGATAGATTTTGTGGCTTGATTCATGGAATAAGACACTACTCCATACACTGGGAATCCAACCTATCCTTTTGTCCAAAGCATATACACAACACATTTTAAAGCTGTATTATTTGCATGGGATGTTACAAAAACGTGCCTTTGAGATGGGAAAGGTGCAGTTCACAACCTAAATTCTTTCAAAAGTTACATTCAGTTTTATTGTCAGCAAATTTATGCTCAAAGGTAAGAAGAAATACAGCATTAGATATTACAAATTATCAATCTGTGTTATATACCATCATCAAATAAGATGCAGAGGAAAGAGAACATAGGTCTAAGTTAATACAGTCTTTAATGGCAACAGTTACATTCAATACATTTCAAGAGAAGTCTTTCAGAATTTAACTATAATTATAATTTGTATTTACAAATACACGATTGCATGAAAATAGGTCAATTAATAATATATCGACTACCTGTATTGCACCTCTCAAGTTGATTCCCGTTTCAATAGCAACATAGTATGATGCTTGGAGAAACGTCCTTTGCAATAGAAGGGCAAAAAATAAGAGTACAGCCAAAACATAAGCATTGGACAGGAACTCTTGAGACGAAATAAAGAAAACACCAAGAATTTTAGTCTACAAAAAAAGAGAAAGTTAGAAATCAGGTGCAATGGTAATTTAATTACCAGTTTTGCATAATTAATAAGCAGAGCTAACCACGGTTTATTACTTTGAAAGTGCTCCCAACATTACCTGAGACCTCACAGCTTATCAATTTGAGGAAACAGTCAGATAACGTGCCAATTCAGTAAGCTTTATTTAAATGCAGAATGACATTTATAGGATTTCTGATACTCTTCCAGAATTCTACGACACTTTAAGTAACTCCATATGGTCATTTGCTAAAAGATGTGCACTGCCCATTGTCAGAAAGGACTAGTTAATATCCTTTCAGAGAAATTAGTCTCCTTATTTTAGCACCTCAGGTTACTGAACACTAAAGTGACCTTCACGATCTGCCAAAAACACATCCTTTGAACTCCTGGAACTATGTGCATTATTTTGGTTTGCAGCACCTTGTTCAGCATTTTTATTTATGGTCATCATCTCCTAGCAAGTTCATGAGATCATCAAAGTGCATTTTGAAGCACACCTACAGTTTACTGGCAAAGCAGTGCATTTATTCTAGATTATATTTGACAAGCAGACACCTTTGATGCCACAACAAACTGAGAGGCTGGCTCATCTTGGGAAGCCTTCTGAAACTAGAATGTCTCTGCCGCCTTCTTTCTCCTTCAAAACTTTGACTGCTGGCTTATGCTGCCATTAAAGGCAAAACTAGGAAGAGGTGTCTTTCTATACCCTCTCAGAGGGCTCGTCATTTACACTCCTGCTGTATTCCTTGCTCAGAACACTTCTTGCCTACATAGTTTCTTTGCTGTTGACATTTTCAAAACTGCTATAACACTTAATAAACTATATTTCACAAACTCTCACTGTCTGTACATTTTATTAGACCCAATCTGCACCTTGCAGTTAACTGCTTATAGAAACTCCACATGAAAACTTAATACAGAGGCTAAACTTAGTTTTTAAATCTGTGGTTTTCTAAGATGAGGCTGAGCCAGCTGGAAGAGGAACCAACTTCTCCCTATCCCTAATTGCACCTGGGTTGCTCCAAACTGTATGCTTCTGTTGCTTACTGTGTGCTAGTCTGGGAGACAACTGGGTCTCTTCCTGAGACAATTCAAATAATTGATAGAAGAAAATCAGCCCAGGAAAGAGATCTGCTACTTTTCTTTTAGTTTAATGAGCCAAATCAGACCACAGAAGTGTCCAGTTGATGCCAGAGCTAGAGCAAAGGAAGGAACAGGAGCAAGAGTGACAAGGAATCAGAAAGGAGGAAGAGCCAGTCCTTTCGGCAGTGGTGACCCAACAGGTCACTTGGTCTTCCTGACCAAAGTCTTAGGGCATTTTTTCCATCTATTTTACTCCATCTTTAGACATTCATGACTGCTCCTGCCATTGCTGTAGTAGGCACACTATCTAGCCCCTCGACATCAGTAGAATCATTTATAGGCTTACAAGCAGAGAAATGTATGCTTACTTTTGCAAACAAGAAAACAAGATAATGAGCAAAACAGTTTTTGAAAGGATCCTTTGTTTTACTCCATGAGTAGAGTGCACGTTTATAAGAACACATCCAGTACAAGTTTCCTGACACAGTGCCTCCCACCTCGCATAGCAATATTCCTTCTCATGAGAGGAAACTAGTCTGATCTGTCCATGCAATGATTGAAACATCTGGTGAGGTGCCTGGAAGGTCATTCATCAACACCAGAGTCACTCTCCATAAATATCTGATCACTTCCAAATGAATTGTGGTTGACTCTTCAAACATTGGCCAAACTAAGCAGCCATCAAAGGATCTTTGTCTACTATACAACACAGATGAACTTGTGTGGTTTACTCCTTTCCCATTTATGTGGCATTTGTTACAAGCTACTGAGATACAGACCAAGGCTGGACACAAAGAAAAGCAAGTAATTACAATTCCATTCTTGTACATCTTTGTTCATGCAAATGTTCCTTATTTCCTCTTGATAGTCATATACTACTTTTATGAAAGTGTACAGTGCAAGAACTTACAGGAACATGGAAAACGTCCATCAGTGACACTCAACAGTGCCAATGATTTTATGATATACATCTGGCTAGTACTGCTAATTGCTACAGCTAATACCACTTTCTACTGTGTGTAAAAGAACATAATTTTTTACATAATCATGTTTTGACAAACCATGCTTTTCTAGCAATGAGATTTTGGTGCAGTGCTGATTCACATCAAAACACTATATAACAGATAGGCAAGGAGGAAAAGTGAGATGAATATTCTCATTATTTCCTCAAGTACTCACTTGAGAGAAAAGGAGGACTTATATATACATAAACAACACACACACGCTCAGTGAAAGCACCAAGATACTTGCCAAGTCTCAGATGCATTATCAGGCCATTATGGTTTACAAAGTCACTGAGCATCTACTTAGACAACAGTTGTCCAAGTACCCTGGTTGGCCTGCAGGAAACACAAGGAAATAACTGAACATCTACCTAGCCTTTTGCCTATAAGGCAAATAACCTTGTTTGAGAAGTTGATGGAACTGATTAGATTTTTTGTTTTCAGAAATGGCTTAGAGGACATTCAGTGCCCCACCTTTCTGAAACTTCAGGATAACACCACTTTTTAAGAGTGTCAGTAAGCTCTAACCAGTAAAAGGCTGAGGAAAGTGCCACTATTTAAATACTCAAAGACCCTAGACTCACACAGTCTTAAATGTCAATACTGGGCCTTTTGCTACACTGGCATCTATGACTTCTAGAGTTTTTTAGACAATGAGTCTGTAGGTTTGGTGTATCATTTGAATGTGTTATGTCAGCAGACATTCCTAATACTGGAACTGCTAATCCTAACACTGCAATGTGGAAGATGCTACCAGCAAAATATAAAGGTTATCATTCTGTCAGTCTCTTCTTCGGTGTGAAATGATTAACACTCAGAGAAATTCATGTCATAAGAATGTTCCGAGGTGGCCATAAATATTGATATCAGAGTTATAAATAAACATGAAAAGCGTGACAGAATTTAAGATGCTGTTGTGCTCTGACTAACTGCGGCACTAACTAAAGCAGTTAATACTGCCCATGACACCCACGTGATCTCAGAGTTCCAGCTCCATGGTAGTTTATATCTGTCACAAAGGGCCTGAAGAACACAGCAAATATTATATCTTGGGATTTATCTCTTTGCCTTCAGTTTCACAAATAGAATTTCCGTTTGAAAGATACATTTGACTCATTACAGCATCTCCTCAATCTGAACTATTTAAAATGAAGAAATGTCACTTTAAGGGACGGGTAAAAGACCTTCTCCACTGCACTCACAGCTTACTTTGCTTGTCCAATTCTGTCCCACTGTATGGCCGTTCCTTCCAATGCCCTCAAACTCAGCAGCACATCAGCCACAAACAATGTTTCCCCCCAGTTTAGCTTTGCCTTCATAACACTGTTTTAGAAGCCTTGTTTCTCACACTTGCATGGCTCTCAGGAGCAAACAATTAATAAGGCAAGGTTCTCCTTTTTTTGACTCATTACAAGTAAAGATACAACATTCCCAGCAATAGAGCTGGTCTATATTTTTCCAAAGTAGATCCAGTTGGCTAGGTATGTGCGTACAAGTGGGAGCTTTCCTGAACACCCCAGTCTGTTTACAGATGGTTTCAATAGAAAGCCTTCATACATTTTAGAAAGATATTTCATCTAATCCAGCAAAAGCAATTTCCAAGTGCAAAGGTAATTAGCCTCTTAACAGAAAAACAATGTGTATAAACCAGGTCAAAACAGAAGGAAAAGCCTCTTGGAGGCTTTTTAGCAAAGGTAAAATACACCCTTAAGTGTCACTCATGGCCTACCACCATCAGTGAATCTTGCTGTTAGGTGATCCCCAAACAGTGTAAATGACAAGAACGAGGCTACCGCTTAGCTAGACACAGTGAGGATGTCAACACTGGATAAGGCTCTGTTTAGGACTGGACCAGACCAGAGCATTTTTCACAGAGAAGCACTAGGTGACACTTTAATAGGAAACTTAAATAGGATAATCTGTAAATTGTGATTTGGTATAACTTCAGCTGAAACAGTATTCCAAACAAATTATCAAGAAGCAGACCTCAAAAGCTTCCACAGTACTTTGCTGCAACATAGCCCTATAGTCCTACTTTTTCATTTCCTGCTTTAACTGGTTTCCATTGAATCTACTTGCTATATTAAAGTTTCCAAATATTAGGATAAGGCTTGCAAAATGGATAAACAATTTTAGCCTGAGGCCTTTGTTAAATTTTCTGCAATGCATCTGATGTATTTCAGTATTTACAGTGGACCTAATCCAAAGTGTACTTGAGTTAATGGGTAGATTTCCATTAGTGTCAACAGACCTTGGAAATAAAGTCTTATACCAAACAATAAGTAAGCTGCAGAAATAAACTGATCTTTCTCATCGAAATGTAGCTTGAGTGACCTCACCTTATAATGAGAAGATGCTTCCTGAGTCTGTCTCTTTTTTTTTTTTTTTTTTTTTTTTTGTTAATCAAGAAGTACATCTGTTTCTTCTTGGGAAACATTCATTTAAGTAGCATCCTTTAAAAATAGGTTTCAGTTGATTATTCAAAACCAACCTCCCCAAAGACACTAGTGAAAATTGTTTGTCACAGTTAAATTACTTGGCATTTTATTGTGATGGCAAAAGCCTGCTTTAATCCTCTTAGACATCAGTCATTTTTGGAAACGAAAAGCCAAGCCTATTAAAACCACACTTTTTCCTTTCCAAAAAGCACTCAGTCACCTACTTGATGCAATCTCTACCCAATACTGTACCTAAAATCCTTATGATACTAGTGGGATTCTGCATATGCTTCACCATTACCTTGAAGGAGGTTATTTTCCATAACACAATCCTGACTAGATGCATGGGTAACATATTTTACTCCCATCAAGGTATAAAACGGCATAATAAGCAGTACATACATACTGTCATCTCTAGCATTCACAAATACATTGCAGAGTCACTTTCTTTACTGAGGCCAAATAATACATAGTCATAGCATTATTTTTTTTTTGACTCCTTTATTTTTTATGACATTTTGATAGTACCTGTGGGCGGATGGTGTTATTTCCTTTTCCAACATTGTGAACAATCCCAGAGATGCAGAGCGGACCAGCAAATCCAAGCAAGTCAGCCAGAATACGGAATGTGCTACTGAGAAGTAAGGGTCTTCCAAAAGCACAGCAGAGAGCACGCCAAATTGATCTGGATCCTTGTGGAGATGATGACCTCTTGTTCTGTTCAGAATAAAAAAAATAATTAGTAAGGATTATGTTATATATTAATCGCAGGTCTGATAAATTATTGGTATTTTTATCCCTGCTTTAATTCATTGACAACCAGTTGCAATCTTTGAGCTAAGAAAAGCACAGGAACTACAATTATTGTTTCATTTCTTTTTATAGAGTCAGAACAAAGCACTAATTTTTCTCTCCTCCACAAAAAGAACGACGATTTCTTTCCTAACTTTAATAGGCATTGAGTAAGTGTGGTGTTTGTGGCTTGCTGTGGGAGAAAGAAAAAAAGAGGGAGCAAACTGAGAGGTTTTGTTTTTCTGTGAACACAGAGACTGGAAATCTACACTCCCTTTAGACAGGATGCAAAAGACTTCTCTTAAAATCCTGAATACACTCAGCTCCCACCAGGGAGTCAAACAGAATTTGAGCTGAGGTAGTTTCAGCCCTGAATTCTCCTATGGACAAACTGTAACTGAAATAACATGGAAAAAATAGTCTTGCAAGGCCTCATTGACTCTGTAACTGAATGATTCCAGGGTCTTATTAGGAAGAATGATAATGGTGTTCAGGGAATACATAAAGTCCATAATTACTTTCCGCATCAAAATAGAGGCCATATGGATTTTACACACATTCAACCAGTAATGTGTTTGACATGCATGTTTAGGTAGAGAAATTTCATTATTTGTACGAGTTACAATTGAGTATGTGATCTCTTTGCATATGGAAAGCTATGCTAATGGATACTTCATTTGCATCATGTTTATATAATTTTATATCATAAAAAGTAACAAAAAACGCAAGCACTGAGTAAGCAGACAGACGTAATTCCACGCTTCGCACACCTTCTGCGCTTCAAAGGCCTCATTAAGGCGAATGTAATTGGTCAGAGCTCTCATAGCAATGGGAAGCTTGCCTATGGTTTTTAAGTCTATTGGCTTTTTATGGGCGGTCTTGATGAACGTGTTCATCCACCAGTATGTTCCTTTGGATAACAGATTCACAAACGGCTGTAAGAATCGAACGCCAAGGTCCTGGAGATCCTCAGGTGGTTTAACTTCTTTAGGAGTTTTGAAGAAAACATACCTCTGAAATTCAGAAAAATACACTTTCTTCAGAATAAATCACACTAAAGACATTCAAAATCAAAGTCCACAACAAATAGGTAAGAGATAAAGGACATTGTAGATAATTAATGAATTGGTCTCGGTTCCTCGAAAGTACTCAAGGGCATTCAAATTCAACCAATACAGCAATCCATTTTCCTCAGGTACTGAGGAAAACCAGAGGCATCCAATCTAGAAATAAATCATCCTAAACATTTCCTGTTACTTTGTTTATGGGGTACAAATTTGCATACTTGTAGAAATAAAACCACTCACCTTCCACTTCAAACAGTACAGTCCCAGCCTCTCGCTATGAGTTCCAGACAGCACAAGAGGGGACACACTAGCTCAGGCACAGCCCTGAGGCTATCACAGTGGTTATCTTCCACACCACACTGCCTCACATTTAGTTGGCTCAGAACACAGAGCTACCTGGGCTGTCCTGAACAGGTCTGGGGAACCACTGAACTAGAGAGTGCATATGGTACTAATAACTGCTTTCAGCATAAATGCCGAAAGAGCGAGGGCAGACTGCTGATGATTTCCTTTTGTCAAGATAAAACTTTGTCAGACATCACTCATTTTTGGGAATGCAAAGCCAAGCCTCTTAAAAACACACATTTCCTTTCTGAAAAGTATTCAATCACGTATTTCATTCAATCTCATGACTGTACCTAAATCCTATTAATCTTAGTAAGATTTGTGGATAGGCTTCACTTCTATCTTTTCTCCAACCACAGTCGCAGAAATAATTCACAGACCCTAGAAAAAAATGGTTGATAGGGTTGGGAAAGGCCATCTAGAGTAACCATGGGAACAGCAGAAGGAAGGCAGAAGGCACAGTTGGGATTGAAAGTCAAACAAGTCAGTCTTCTGTCTTCTGGAAGAAGATGGAAGAAGGCAGGAGAAAAAAAGGTGAGGCCAATGTCTGCTGTTTCTGCTAGTATAGAGGCCTCACCCCTTATTTTTATTTTCTTTTTCTCCCCTCACCCCACTCCTCTTTCCCCTCAGCAGTGGCCAGCTCTCCATGCTTCCCGATTCCTTCTTTCAGCAGCTGCAGCAAAACCCTGGCTCTCCAAACTCTGTCATAGACACAACAGGCAGTAAAAGAATCCATGCTGTTGGCTAGTTCACTCTATGCATCAATCACATTCTTTAATAATTAAAATCAAACAAATACAACATAAAAAAGATGACAATAGGCAGTGATCATTTTTTATTCCTCTCTGTGACACATAATTCCATAGTGATTAAATCTCGTTTAATTATGCAGTTCTATTATAAGGAGGTTTATGAGCAAGTCTCTCTGGTGTCACATTTGAATTTCACTTTTACCACAAGCCATCCCACTGTTTTGAATTTAGGTATAAATACTGAATGTCCAGCATTGAAGTTTTTATCCCTCTTTCTTTGAAAAATGTTACTGAAAAGGCTGCTTTTAGACCTATTTTTGTCCTAAATTATCAAATAAACATACAGACATACAAAATCCCCCAAGAAAACCACAAAAGAACAAATACGTGATAGACACAACTTGCATCACTGAATGTGTTACTGGAAAGAGTTCACACACTAATGTGAGGGAAGCAGCAAGAAAATTTACAGAGAAAAGTTTCTTTCCCTCCTGAGACTAAGTTTAACTTGTGCACACAGTTAAGTGAGGGACAGGTGAAAGGAAGAAATTTGGCATTTATCTATTCAGCAGTCTCCAAAGCCATCTCTCAGTTTGTATTATGAATGCAGACACCACAGAGGAAGCATATATGTGTGTGTATATACATATATACAGCTGTGAGGCTAGACAGCAACTCCAGTTGCCCCAGTAAATCACTTATTGTAATTGCCTCCTGGAAAATGAGAGATGTTATTTGTGTGTCTTAAGATATTCTCTGACAGAGCAGACAATTCCTTTCACCCAGTCTTTCCTTGAATCAGAAATACTTGTTTCTGATGACTGAAACTGTGAATCATAATAGACATTTTTGAAATAAACTTGAACAGATGAAATTAATCTTAATTTAACTACAATGGTGTCTGGCAGTTTTTTGAAATTATGGAGTCATCTGGCATAATAAAATTGGATTAACCTTTGATTCTCAAATATATTTCTACTTCTAACGGGATTTTTCTCTCTCCTTTAGAAATGCATTTCACACTAAGTACTCAGGAAAGGGGAATAAAATAAAACCAAACAAAACTACAAAAAACACAGAAGGAGGTTTTTATGATGCGAACTTACCCTCACCCTGATGACGTTTATTTCTACAGCTAGTAGCATTCCATATAGAACAACCAGGAGTCCTGTGAGGCAAAATCGAAGCTGAGAAAATCCAACCCCATTATCACAGAACTTCACAAATTTGATGGTTTTAGTTATGAAAGCTAAAGTCCAGTAGAACAACAATGCTGTAGGGGGGGGAAAAAAAGTTAATCAATTCCACAGTTGCAAAAGCATACAGTAGCAGTACTAAACATTCAGAAAGAATACAACAAGCATATATAAAACCAGAGAGTGGCCCTTCTCATGTCAAAACAGAAGCCTAATTCAATTCCACAAACACTAAAATATTAACACCATGTTAGTTCCAAATTCCTTTCCTATAAGATTTAGTGATATTTTGAAAGTTTCACAAAGGGAAATCTGCTGAAGGAAATTTCCATCTGTTATAAATATCCATTCATATGAGTTGTTCAAGAGCAGGAGTTGTCTCACAAATGAAGGTGGCTGTGAATGATGCTCTTCAAACTCAGTTAATACTACAAGACTGCTATGAATTTGGGTTGAAGGCAAATTGATCTCATTCCCCCTGCAGATCTCTGGGATGTATGCAGGAACAGATACTAAAATATTTTCTCCAAGCTGCAGCTGCTCTATTGTTCAATGCGAATTCCATATATGTAATTCATAATGAAGATACACAGGCACATCAAGGAAGGATGTTCTGGTATTCACAGAATACAACTTTTAGGTTCTGCTGAACTTCTTGTCTGAAAGTGCCCATGCTACTGTCAGTTACAGATAAGTAATCCCTGCAGCAAGCTTCGGTGACTTGGAAACACTCCATGTCATTCACCACACCATAAGCCAGCTCCTGTTCCCCATTCTTAAGGGAATACCTTGTAGGGTTATGTTCTTTTACAGTAATCTTTCACTGCTGCTGTATCTGCCACGGTGCAACGGCTGGAATGTGCTCTAATTGCCAAGGAAAACGTGGATATGCTTTCTCAGCGTCTCGCTGCAACACCAGAGGAAGTCTTCAACCAAGAAGTGAGCAACTGTAAGTCTAACTTACAAATATGGATAATCATCAGGAACTTGCACAAATTTCAAAGACTTTGTGGTGCTTCAGCCACCCTGAGGCACCCTAGAAAGCCCTGTGAGGATGTACTGTGGGTGCTACCCTTTCCCAGCAAAACTAAATTCAATATGGAGAGTCCGTATGGGATTTGGGGCTGCCAATCCTGCCTCCACAGAAATAAATTTCAGAACGCTCATTTAACTGGACAGTAAACGGAACAGTACAGGAGCACTGGGCATTAGGACATTCGCCAAGAGAGTCTATCTTCCTCTAAAATTAATAGGCCAGTCTGTAAGAAGAAAGCATTAAGAGGTCAGGTATTTCAGCACTGTGTTTTAGTGGCTGATGCAGTTGCAGAGAGGATGTAAGAGACATACTTACAGAATCCCCCTTATAAAACTACAGCTGCATTATGTAAGGCTTCCTACCATCTTCCCAATTTACACCACATCAAACCTAATCTCCTCATCCTGCTTCAGACTGTTTCCTACCTTTAGGGCGCTATTCCTTCCTATTTGCGATATGTCTGACTAAAATCTCACTCCATCCAAGAATGGTTCTACTCCTAACCATCTTTATCTGTTAATCCTTGTGTTTTGTATCATTCTTCTTAACAGCAGGCTGAGAACAAATCCTTCTCAGAGTAAAGAGAACTTATACAGACACTGCACACTGAAAAATCTGTGCCAGCAGAGGACACCTAAAAAACCCAACCAACCCAACTGATATCTATGTAGAGCTCTTGGAATTAGCAGTAAGAACTAGCAGAGCCACTCTCCTATTTAGGATTTAAGTAAGGGTCTTATATGACCTTTTAAAATCATTATTACTTTATCGGGATATTAATTTATGTTTTATTTAAGGAGTCCCAAAAAGTGCCAAACGCAATATTCTCAGGTGATAGCTGACCTCCCACCGTCATACCTCCTAGAAGCATTTGAACTAATTTAGCTTCCCGCTTTTGAATTAAAGTGTATATAATCCAATCCGGTGTATGTTCACAGGCCCCTCAAGATAAGGCTCCTTGGAAAATATAGTCACAGCTCTTTCTTTTAAGCTGTGATTTTATCATCTGGCTGGTGAGTGCATATTGGCTGAGAGTTTCTAGAAATTATCACCAAGAACTTCCACTGGCCTGAAATGCCTAGTGATCAGACCATAGAGGCATGCTTTCATTTACTTGATTGCTTTGGATCTATTCTAGATGCTCACAGCCTGAATGGCCTCTTTTTTCTTGGGCTGCATAAGCTACTACAGCACCAGGGTGCAGATTCTCGCCTGATGCAGGACCGTTGGAACTTAAGTGACATGGAACTCAAACTGTTCTACACCTCTATTGGATTAAGACCAAGATTTGAAAAATCACGCATTTAACTGGATGGGATTTGTTAACTAACCTGTGTCTGTTTGAAGACAGATTTTGTGTGCTAAGCAATAAGCATTATTGTTATATGATAACAGGAAGTTCCATTTTAAACAATAAACTAATTCCAAGAGAATTAAGGACAATGTCAAGCTACAAGAAATTTAGATTAGAAAACTAGATTATTGTCAAGAATGGTAAGGCAGTCTTATAATTACGATTGGTTAAAAAAAAAGACAATTTTCTTAAATTAAAAAAAAAATGTATTCCCATACTACCATCTCTTTCAAATCAAAAAAATCAAAGTTCTATTGTTATTTCGCAATTTTCTCCCACTGTTTATTTTCTGAGATTTATCTATAAACCAAATAAACTTCAAAAATAGTGCAATCAGATGCTACCATTCAAATCTGTATTTTGAATGTCGAGAAAGCTAGCAGATTTTTCCAAAATCTGCTAAAATACCACATCTAAAATGTGTCCTGCTAAACTGTACAACCATTCTGCAACACTGTGCAAAAGCACCAAAATGCACATTATTACGAGTCCCTTGGTAAACAGTGCTACACTGGAACAGCTATGTTTGCTGAAATATAATTACAGGCCAAAACTATACAGAGAAAAACAGAACCGGAGGAATTAAAAGTGTTCCAATAATTTGGACACTCAATCATTAGCTTCAGAGAATAAATATTCCAAACCTTGTCAATGATTTTTGATAAGAGATAACAAGAATGACTGCTTCAAAAGAGCCAACAGCCTGGGCATAAAGCTGAAAGGCAGGACCAGTAGAGGAACTTTGTGTCCTTGTCTTGCCTACCCCAAGGGAATGTGCTAATCCCCAGGTCTGTTATGGTATCTGCCTCTCGCTTGTTTATGAAGAGCTACAAATGGACTTGGTTTCTTTAAGGTACAGAGTGAAAAAGATTTTTTAAAAAGGAAACATCTCAAAGTTTCACAGGATTGGAAAATTTTACCCTGTTGAGAATTAATGAAAGACCTTTAATGGTCTTCGGCACTGCATCAATGAGAGTTTCCCCGGTGGATTTAGTAAATTTTGGATAAGGCTCTGTTAACCTTTGCTTTATGCAGCTATCAACTCTTTACAAGTGCAGGCACTGATCCTGCAGCTGAGGTAGATGACGCCCTGCAGTTAGGTGGAACTTCACTGACGCTCAGAAGCAGCAGAAGATGCCACACCAGGTCATTTACTTTACTCTCTGTGTGTGCACGATACTAGATCTCCTCTACAACATTTTATTAAGAAACCTCTTTGGGTTCCTTTCTCATACAGTTGGCAAAAAGTTTACCACCAACTTAAGCTGTTCCTCATAGTTCCCATTTACCTCATTTGTATCACGCTCTAAAAGAAAGCTGCTTCATGGCCACGCTGCACTCTAGTGGGTTGATGGCTGAGTATAGGTATAATGTAACTATCTCATCCTGGGCTAATTTGCATAGAGTTATCATCAGCTAGTCCCAGATGTCAGTACAGAGTACTTGCAATTAACATAGAAATGATGACGATCCTCACAGTTAGAGAACAATAAATTTGTACAGTCAAGAACAAAGGATGGATACTTCCAGAAATGTCTGTCTTAGGTTCTCTCACAAATGCAGGACAAGGAAAAGAAAAATAAAGCCAAAAATAAAATAAAAATCAAAGACCATCAGCTTGTGAAGACTTTGGATTAAAATTCAAATCAGACCAACTAAGTGGGAAAGACTGTGGTAGTCTGATTTTCTTTTTTGCCGAAGAGTTAGCTATCAAGATTAGATTTGCTCAAGGACTCTATTCCTTGGCTATTCTTGCAAAATGAAAATTCATAATTAACTTTCCTATCAATGACACTTACTGAAGTGTTGGTATTCATTGGTATAACTGTTTACTATTCAAGTATTGTCCAGAGCTTATCCAGCATGAGTGCTCTAAATACTGAACAAAATTATCATAAAAGAGAAATCTCTACAGAGAATTGATTATGCAAAAATGGGTAATCAACTACCAGCTGTAAATTTGTGCTACCCTTCTCAACGACTTAACAGCAGGAACCTGGTAGCAACATTAAATTATTAAACACTGCATTATACATCTGAAATAACATAAAAAAAACCAACAACCCAAACCACCAAGAAAATCACTGCTTGCTTTCCACAGGTGATTGTAACAAGCCAGCAACGTTTTCCCAAAACATAACATCTAGTCCTGTGAGAAGGCATTAAATAGACTATGTTAACTTATTAAAAAAGTAACTAAATGATCCCATCTGGTTATAAAGACCAAAAAAGCTTCCACCTAAAAGAAGGGCACAGGAAGAAAAGCAGTCCCAATAGAAAAGACATCAAGGTTTCCAAGGCTGTCTAGAAAAAAATCTGACATTTTTGAAGAGGAATGACTACTTTTTTTTTTTTTTTTTTTTTTTTTTTTTTTTACAGGAGTTAAAGGCTCTTTCCACAGAAGAGGATGCTCACTTATCACAACATGTAGTTCAAAATCATCTCCAAATTTAAAGCTTTCTCAAATCCAGTTGTTACTGACTTTTACCACCTGACAAAAAGTAGAACTGAACTTTGATACACAGAGCTACAATGACACAAGACAAACCTTAGCAGGGTCCATGACAACCAGCTCAAACAAAATTTGATGAGCCAGGACCACCAAAGAAATAACAGCTAACAGGACGACTGAATAACTAGACATCCACAGTCTGCAATCTACTTAAACAGTGGAGGAACATGTCACCAACTGCACGACTGTCAGCAGTAACGGATTTTCTACAGCTAGTTACAGTTTACTTACAATAGCACAGAAAATATATAGTATACTACGTAGTTCTTATACATAGCATTTTCCATTTAAAAGAAGTTTACAAAGGGACCTTTAGAGGGTCATACTGAAAGCCAGCGATGTCATTCATTTCCCTTGACTCCCTGAATATTTCAACAGCCCACACATGTGAAGATGGCTTCAATCTTATATCATGCTTAAATGCAACATGCTGACAAGCAGGGGGATTTGGATAGCTTTTAGAGTTAAGAATTCAATGTGCTACTTTTCCCACAAATACCATTTTTCCTAGAGAAGCCTTTGGCCCACTGGATCCCCAAGAACAGCATAGAGAATACTATTAAAAGTTAAAAGCATTGAAAACAATGAGCTGTTTCAGTAAAAAAGGCAACCAGCAGACCAGAATATAGGTGTAGCTTTATCCATAGAAGCTAGCACTGAGACTGCAACGACCTGTCACAGAATAAACAGGCACACAGCACCACAGTCACACTTCCAAGTCTTACAAGTTGTGAGACATACCGATTAACAGCTTTGGGAAATTGGACGTTTCGATATTATGGTAATAGACAACCGATGTGATGGCTGCCAAGAATGCCATCCCAGCTGGCATGTACAGGTGTAAATGGCGCGATTCTGAAACCCTTAAAAAGAAAAAAGTTAACATCTGTTAAAGTCAAACCCTCTGAGCTATTTAAATGTTTCCCTGTCAATTTATTAATTGTGTCCTCTACCCAGCCCTGTTGCAGAATTTTCTAGAATGAGTTATGGATGTAAAGCTCTCTGATTTTCCATTGGATTTATGCTCCTAAATCACATAGTCAGATTTCAGATTCCTCTCCTGTAATGAAAACAAAACACATGTTTTCCTATTTCCTACTGAAATAAATTGGAACATTGTTTAAATTAGGATAAGCAGCTCAGCTCCAAAATAAGAAAAGTTAATTTAAGCTAAACTAGTTTGGGAGCTGTCCATCAAAATATGCAGATAAGACCAACTGACAGCACAGTTTAAGATTTTCTACAGAAACATTTTGTGGAAATGTTTCATTTCCTTTTTCCAGTTTGGGAGAAGGAACTGCACCACAGCATGGGAACTATTTACAGTGAGTTCTGTTTTCAGCAACTGCAAGCCAACAAACAAAACCTACAACAGAATCATAACACCCTCTCATCCTACAAAGCAAAACTGTCCTGGCACTTTGCTTCAGGGAGCAGCAGAGGGGGTCCTGCCAACTGCAGCCCTTTGGGAATACGGGAACTGTCGGGCAATGTTGTTCGTTCGTGCAGAAATGGGTATAATCATGTTTTCCACCCCCTTTCCTCCTTCTTGCCATCTTCTCCTCCTCCCCTTTTCTTTCTTTCACAAAAGAAATGGATGTCCTGTGCTGCCAGGAGGTACAATTTCCTCTGTCTCCCAACCAACTCCAAGAGAAGGGGCACCAAGAGGAACTCTTCAGGACACAAATACTCAAGGAAATTCACACCTTGTCCTCTGAACCTCATGGAAAATAAATTAGAATCTCTGGATTTGTTCTTGCTGCAGCAAAAGCTACCTTTGTGTAGTTTGGAGGGACAAAAGGGGCTGTGCCATCAGGGAGCTGGAGATCATCACAGGACATCACATGTCTGAGAGCAGAACTTCCCAAAAGTCTAGCAGAGCCATAGGAGCTCAGGAGGACCACTTCCTGCATCTGTACTAGGAAAGGAAAGCCCTCCCTCACACGGACACGGTGAACTCTGCAGAGCTGGCTGGAGCCATGCTGACAACCCGTGTCATAAACACTTAACTCCTCTGTTGACAATGAGTTGTACGTGTGTACAGCAAAATGAGAAAAGATTCTCCAGCCTCTGAATTCCTAGTAATGACAGGGGTTTTGTACATCAGGGTTGAATTCTCAGCAAGGAAAAACAAGCAACAGGAACAGATTTCTTCAGACAGCCTAAGCTTCAGTAGATAACACTGCAGGAGTGGGAGGGTTTTTTAAATTTATTTATTTCACACAGAGAAATTGCTGGAATTCCCCTATATAACCATATCTCCAATAGGCTGCATCTATTGCTGAGGTACCAAAGGCTTTGGCACCCAGTTGCTGTCAAAAGGACTTACCAACATGATCCATTTTGGTCTTAGAAAGCTGATGAGTCTCAAAATCTGCTTTTATTCATTGGAGCACTCACTAGGCTGCTGAGTGCTCGGGAGGCACAACTGTGGGTTGGCACTCCCCCAGCATAGCTAGGAGCTTTGATTCTCATCAGGTGACACTTATTACTTAACAGAGGCATTCTGAGTCAAATTAAATAGCAAATAAACATAATGAGAGGGATTGCTAAAAAGCAAAATAAAACAGAAAACTCAAAGCAGGATATTTTGCTCTGAGCATCCCACACTCTGATAACTCTGAATAAGCATGAGAAAAAAATCCTTTTTAAAAAAACTGGCACTGAGAAACATCCTATTTATATACATTTAAGAGAAGTTATAATAATAATGATGATATCAGCTTCTACAGCAGAATACTGCAGTGCCTTTCACACTTGTTGGTGGATAGTTGTTACATAGATGGCTAATCAGAGAGGTTTTGTTCTATCTAATGAGGAGCTTCAACTTTATAATCCTTGGGTTGCATATTCATAATAGTTATGAAAAGCAGACCTTTTTTTAGAGGAAGATGATTATAGTCATTATTATACAACATCAGCTTTTTTCATAATAAATCACTCTCCTGTTTCATCTGGAATATTTTTTCCCCACAGATTACTGTTTGAAGACATCCGAAGCTGAATAACAGACGATGGATCATGCTCATATAACCTGAGCTGCTCTGCTCAAGGTAACAAATCAGAGGTACTGCACAAACATCAGAAGAAACTCTGTGAGGTGTGAGATAAGGCTCAGAAGATCCACTCCTTTTATTAAAATGAGCAGAACTCAGTTTGCAGGGAAACGGTACGACCTACTGTGCACATGGGAGTTCTGCCCAAGTAAGGACTGTGGGACTGGGTCCTTGGACATAAAACATACCACAAAAATGCCACCATCTGCTTGAATTGTTAGGATTTATCTCTGATTACTCTTTGGAAAGATAGTGTCATTAAGCTGAACTAAAAATGATTAGGGTCAGTTGTGCATGTGTACGTAACTTGGCAAGGTCTGTGGAATTTCTGATATGAGGTTAATCACCAAGAATACAGATTACGTGTTTATAACCACAAGGAATATGGTCTAGATGAGAATTTAGACAGGGAGAAAATACCTACCCTGCAATCTTCAAAATGCTCAGTGCTACCAGGAGAAGGTAGACATGCACTTACCCATCAGACACTATGCCCTCTGCAATTTCACAGACCAGCACAAACAAGAGGATAAAAGTCAGTATCCAGCGTAAATTGTGGCCAGGAAAATGAAGCCATGTGCTGTGATGTATATGTACTTTGGAACTCTGACTTCCCCATCCTGAACAGGAAAAGAAAATTATAAAGTGCTTTCTTAACAACAGGAGTGACATACAAAGCTCCTACATACAAAAAAAGCATATACATAGCAAGCTAGTGTACTAAAGTTGACACAACTCTGTTGTTAAACATGCATGTATTTGAGTATTTTCAGAACTACCTTCTCATTGCTTCACTTCATATGGAATAAAATCAATGATGCAGACAGGACACAGCCCTAAATTCCTATACTTTTAGCAACTTCCTATCAAGTAATTATATGCATTAAACATTTTTCAAATATATTAACAGTTTAAATGAACAACAAATGAACATTTTGACAAATATTCGCAAACACTGTAATACATACCCTATTTTTTTTCTTCAGGATGTTTAATTAAAGAATGTACACCTTATCTTACTTTTTTTTTTTTTTTTTTTAAGTAACTCATTCTCTGGATCTAGATAAAAATTAGCAATACTGAGAGAAGGCAGATAAACACAGATTACCCTAAACATTTCTTCAGCTGACCCCGTTTTACCAGGCATGCTGTTAGTTCAGCACCGGATCTTTTATGATCAAGAGAAGCGAGTGTCACACCACGCAGCTCGTGCCATGGCTATCTAGAGGCCAGACCAGGCTGAGAACGGCACTCCCAGCGCCGCCAGCCGCATGCATTAAACCAGCGGGCCACCTACTGGTAACCCCAGCTTCATGATGGCAAACGACAGGCGCTGCAGCTACGGCAAGAGTTACGGCAGCCGGGCGGCCCTCCCAGTCCTTACCAGTAACGACGAGGGCCGCCCGGCTGCCGTAACTCTTCAGTAATTGCAGGGAGCATTATTTGATAATGCAAGACCGACTTGCCAGGTTTCCCGGTGTTTAACAGCACACTTATTTCTGCTTCCCGCGCTGCGAGTCAAAACCTGAGGGCGAACCCTGCAGTCTCCTCCGGCATCTATCCATCCCTCCATCCCTCCCTCCCTCCCCCGCGCAAGGGGGTTCACCCGCAGGGAGCCCCCCCATGCCGCCCCGCTTCGGAAAGCCCCCGGCAGCGGGACACGGGGCACCGCCGCCAGGAGCGGAGCGGCGCCCGGGCAGCCCCGCAAGAGGCGGTCGCCGGAGCACCCCGCAGCTCGCCCCGCGTCCTGCCGCCCTTCGCGGCCCCCCGCGCTGCCGCCGCACGGCCCGGGGGCGAGGCCGGGGACACAGGGCAAGGCGAGGCCAGGCAAGCGGGGGGAAGCACGACAAGACACGGCAACGCGGGGAGGGAGACCCACGGCAAGACAAAGCCGGGGGCGGGGGGCGGCACGACAAGGCAAGGCGCGGGGGCGAGCGCAGAAGAAAAGCGGGGCAGAAGGCAGGGCATAGGCGCAGGGCGCCCCGCAGGCACTCACCGATGAAGAGGATGGGGAAGGTGATGAAGAGCAGGAAGACGTGCGGCACCACGTTGAGCGCGTCCACGAAGCAGCCGTTGTTGAGCACGCCGTGATCCACGTTGTAGGCGGTGGAGTTGCCCTCGTCGCCGCAGAACGCCAGGGCCATGGCGGGACCCTGCGCGCAGCCGGGCGCCGCCTCCGCCTCCGCGCACATCCAGGCGGGGCCGGGCGGGTGCGCGGCGGCCGCTCTGCCCGCACCTGCCGCCGAGCGACGGCGGCCGCCGACCGGCTCCGCCGCGGCCCGCCCCGCCCCGCCCCGCGCCCGCGGCCCGCCCCGCCCTCACGGCCCGCCCCGCCCCGGGGAGACCCGCGCCGCCCGCTGCGCCGCGTTAGCCTCGGGGGGGCCTGGCGCGGCCCCGGGGGGGGCTCCGGGAGCGGCCGGCAGCGACGGGCCCGGGACTGCGGGAAGACGTGTCCCTTCGCGGGCAGGACTCGGAGCGACGGGAGAGCACCGTGACAGCCCGCCGATGCCCGAGAGGAATGCAAAACTGTTCCACGTTTCTCGGGTCTCCGTAATTGAGCATTTTATGCATCATTAATAAGACAGAACATAAAAAAAAAAAAAATCCAAACACTAAATTAGTGAGGGCAGAGGCACTACAGACTACAGGTATGGGTTTTTAACCTTGTCAGCTCTGCACTTTTTTTCTCTACTATGATGCAGGTATTATTAGATTAAATCGTGTAAAAAGCTGTAGCCTGTCCCCATCGTATCCCAAACAACAGCTATTACATTCATGCTTTACTTGGTTTTTTACCCCTAAAATGAGTTCAAGCCTAACTTCTTTTTTTCCCCCTACTGAGACTGTTGCAGTCTGTGGGAAGGAGGCCATTAATTTGAGCGGGTTCTGCATCACGCTCTGAGCAATCTTACCTATACCAAAACAATCCATAAATCAAACTTTCCAAACATTTTTGTCTTGAGTAGAAGTTAGGGTCAACTGAGCCAAAGCCAAACAAAAAATAATCAGATACCTCCATGCTGGGGCATAATACTGGAAAGTAAAATGTAATGTGCATCAGAAGCTTGCACCTGGCTTACACTTTGAAGCACAAGGTGAGTCAGAGCCTGAGATGCAAATATCTCTGGTATGTAGCCATGAAATACTCAGCATTAAGATCCATAACTAAATCCTTTACCTTGGAGCTCCTTTCATTCCCAGTCACAGTAAGCCATTGCTTAGCTGAGTATTTGGTACAAGTTGACACATCCTACAAACAGAAACAAACAAATAATGCCCATGTATCCAGGCTTAACCCTTCAAAATGCAAAAGCTACAAGTTGGCTAAACACCTCTAAGGGAAATGACACCATAAACAAAAAATTTCCATGTTTTCTGTTTACTGATCAAGTTATGGATGCTTGGCATAACAGAGAGCATTCGGTTTCTAGGACAGACAGCTCCACTAACAGACCTGAAAATTACTTTTGTCATGCTGCTTTTATTGATCTTGCTGTCGGACAGGAGGAAAGAAAAAGTAATTCTCTGCATGCAATGTATCATTTCCTGTACAGGGTCTTTTGGGGCTACAGCAATGTGGTTAAGAATAAAAATTAAAAGATAAACCCCAAGCCAAATCCTGTGTATATGTATTTTCAAATGTTAAAGTTACACCCACACTGCAAAGACTATAATTATTTTAAGTTTTGGACAGAACCCAGCATTCATCTGAGCTTCTGGTTAAGCTCATCTCTGTTATCCTAATAGTTATTTAATAAACACTATGTGCAGTTTACATGCAGATAAGTTTAAAATTATTTATATTTTAGTATTTCCCAAGGCCCCTAGTAATACAAGGGCTCTGCATTACAGATGAACTAACAGCAGCAAAGAACTCTTGAGATTTTACACTCTAAAAATCACAGGGTAAGATTTGGGAGAGGAATCATCATCACCTTTACTGTGGCCCGAGAACTAAACATGGAAATTGAAGTTTGCCAAAGTCTCCAAAGGAATCCAGGAACTAAGCTCACATCCCCAGCCTCCCACGGTCCCTGAACCTTGAGACCACCTTCCTTTACTACAAGGTGTCAATCACAGTATTGTAAAAAACGTATTTATCAAACAACAAAACATCAGGAGATGGCATAGTTTGGAATTTGAACTTTATCTTTCCAACAGTTTTTAAATGCAGCCAAGATTACATAGTTAACATGGTGGTTTAAAATTAACAATCTCAGTCCCACTCCTACAACAGATGTGCCCCCATCACAGAGCTGAAGTTGAGTCAGAAATGTGCTGGCAACCTGAACAGAAAGGTGATGGATTAAATGGGGAAGAGTCTTGGATTACAATTAACTACTTAATGAAATACTGAAAACCCCCACACTGGCAGAAATCAAAACATTTGGTAAACTGGAAGTGGTACACTGAGCATTCTTAGCAATAAACACACACACACTCTGCAAAGAACTTGCACTCCCAATAATAATGCCACAATTTGGTCCCTGCTGTAACAACGAAATCAAGAGTGCTGAATTTGGACTAATACTGGTTTTACTCACTAAAGCGTCAAATGACAATTGCTTTTTCACCCACAAATGGCGAAAGAGCTATCGTGTGACTTCACAAAATAATTCCAAGACAGAGATTGATCCTTTTCTGAAAAGCTTAGACATGATTGCCTGTGGTGTCAAAGGACTGAATCTACTTACCCAGACTATCTTTGCTAGTCCTGTGTCCAGTGGGCTTTGGAGCAGGTCACAGAGGAATAGGGTTTTTCTCAAAGCTGCATTTTTGTGAAGCTTTTTGAGAACAAAATTACTTCTCAAAGTACAAAAAAGGCAACAAACAATACAAAACCAACAGGCAGACAGCTATACTTATCTGCATGTTGCAAATGCAACCTGATTTTTCACAAAAGTCCCGTTAGACCTTGTTTCCCTCACTCTTTTCTGACTATTTCCATATCGCAAGAAGTCAGTTTACTACTTCATCATTTCAGCATATCTATTAGAAATGAGAAATCAAGTTAGATCCTGGCAGCCACCAGCATATTCAATAGGTGACTGGAAATATATTGGAAGCACCTTGATTATTTGAAATTGGGTTCCAGACAGACAAGGATAATATTTTTGATTCAAGGAAAAATCACTTTTTATGCTTGCCTCAGAATTTGAGTTTGTCTACAGGATGTAGACATGTTTTGGTATTTACAGTAAAGTATTGACATTTCAGAATTTAAAACCTGGCAGTTGTTTTTAACAGATAAAAATATTCATTTACGTGGAAGTTTAAATTTTTCTTTTCTACCTTTGTCATTTGTGTCTTGCTCCTTTTATTCAGCTCTTATCCAGCAATGATCTCTCTTTCTCAACAGTGCTATGCAGGGGAAGTGGTCTATCCCTGAAAAATCGTGTTTTGCTACTATGGATCGCTGCAGCTTTCTGCTTGCATTTGCATCTAGAAACACAGATACAAAGGCAAAATAAACTTCTGAAAGTTCGGAACAGTTACAGCCCATACTCAAAATTGGTTAGTTAGGAATATACATTTAGGCATCAAGAGGAAGATTTCACTTTCCTGTGAAATTTTAAAGTCATTAATGGGACCAAGTATCAAGAGGAAATCTTAATCAGAAAAAAAAAGTAATAAAGCAAATCCTCATTGTGAATTTGCTAAACAAGATGTACTACTGATCTATGACTTTTGCTTCCTATTAAATTCTGTTCTTGGAGGTAGACAGGAAAAGCAATTCACATGGATGGGAGGAAGCTACCAATCCCTTTCAAAGAACATTGGGAAAGGTCGAGAGGAAAAATTGGAGAAAATCACCTCCAGAGAAAACAGCTATTTTATTCTTATGAAACGAAGAACTTCGTTCTGTCATTTCATAGAAGGTACCATTTGACAAAGCAAATGAAATTTCTTTGTAAATTTTGTCTAAGGTACTACTATTAAAAACAGTGCCATGAGTGTAATAGCACAGAGGTTCACAGAAATGTCTGGTTTTCTCTAAACAAACCTTATTAATTTTTAATTGCTGTTCCTCATTAAAAATGAAGAACAAATTATGAGTAAGCAGAAACAACATACAAGCTCTCTGTTGGACAATCATCTTTAGGCATATACTCAGATAAGTGATTTAGATTAGAACAGCTTATTTTTAAGTGTGTGCCACAGAGTTCCATTGAGACTAATGAATGGGAACTCTTCTGCACCCACTTGTTACATCACCAAAACAGCAGCATACGTTACTGATTCAAACGTTCCGTTTGTTTCCCGTATTTTACATGGCAAGCATGGCTATCGGCACTTCTCTCCTCTTCACAGCATGCCATTCTCCTTTACCTATGACTGAGGAAGCCACACTATGTTATTGTAGGCCTTAAATAGTCTTCAGGCATCTTGTGGCTTCAGCTACATACATGACCTCTATCATTAAGTCATTTAACGAAGCACATTTTCCAACATACAGCGTAACACTGAGGCAGTTATACTTGCTTTGAACTAGCTCTTCAGCTGAACACTAGCTTCCTAGTTCAGTACAGCCAGAGCAGTGCGGGCAATCCCACATGGTGTGTGAAACTTGGGAAAAAAGCTTGCTCTTCTCTTCGCTCACTCTCCTTTGAAGTGTTAAAGAAACACTCATGCATTTGGTGATACCTGGCAAAACACGTGGTGAACCAGCTGAAGGGCTGCAGGCTCTCTCCCCTATAGCCTGACCTAAGGACACACGTGATGCTCCACTGGCCTCCTGCATCACCACGATTCTTCACCACGAGGACAATATTCTCCAGGAGTAGTGCTTTCCTCAAGTGACAGTACTCTGCATCTTGCTCTCACCAGGCAGAGGGGTTACTGTCACACTCACCAGTTCTCTCTCCTCTGGGCATCCACTTCTCATTCCAAAAGAAGAGCCAGCTTTTCTGTAAAACGTTTGCTTTTCCTCTTACTTGCCCACTTATTTACTCCACCTACAGCTCCACTCACAGGTTCTTCCTGTAAGTATTTTGGAAGGTAATTTATTACCCCAGTCTCAGTTAGCTTGGTTGATGCTCAACATTTGAAAATATTTTAAGTTGAACTGAGAAATGCCGAGGCAACCAAAGCAGCAGTAATTTTTCAAAAATCAGGCCTAAACCAACTTTCTATTCACTCCTGACTATCCCTGTACATAGCTGTACTCTTACAATCTCTGCATGATTTCACTGATCACATTGTACCCCAGTTTATTTCCCAGCATTTAAATGGTTAATATTCTGAGTACTCCCCGTGTAGTACTTGTAGTACAAGTGTTGTTTTCCTCAGGAGAATAAATTGAGTGCTGTGGACTAACTCATGCCAATAAACAACTCGCGTGCTGGCTCCAGCGTGGTATTCTTCAGCAAATGTTATTTTAGTCACTGATTCAGTTAAGTGCCTTTATGATGCTTGCCTTGTATATGGACTCTTGTATACAAAAGATTATTTTGCCTGTTTATACTACAAGAATCAGACACACTAACAAATAAACACATAACCAGCATGAATTTCTAAAAGATAACAGGGCTAAAAGTCACTGGCCTTTCTAGGAACTCTTCCAAAAACCAGAAATCAGACTGAAAACTAAGATTTGAATTGTTTGTGAAAGATTATTAGAAACAAAATGAAGCTACTATGTTCTGTTTTCAGAATAGAAAACTGTTTCCTTGTTCAGGCACACTAGAGCGCTGTGGCTAGTTGACTTTTTTATTCACCACCTGGGAATATTTCCAGGCTATCCTTGATTTATCCAGTGGGTAAAATCAACACAACAATTAGAGAGAAACTTAAAGCTATCAATTCAGACTTGATTTGGAATGTGTTTTTCTTGTGCTACTATTGGACAAAGTTATACAAAAAATAACAAAAAGGATGTTGCATTTTAATGAGGTTTTGCACTACGTATTTTTCTTCTATTTATTTTTAATAGATTGCAGTGTGCCATTTATTCTAGCTCTTGAAATAAAATGATGACAAGAAAATCACATTGTGGATTCATTAAAAAAAGAAAAAAGATCACCAGTATGCACAAAAAGCTTGATCCTGTATAGCCAAGACTGTTTATTCCCTGTTGTGATTTATCATATAACTAATTAATTGTCAAAGGCCTATTTCAGGCTTTCCTCTTGAGTTCAGAGTCAGAACGCAGACTACATTTGGGATTTTCAGAGGCTCAAGGGAATTACAACAATCAATACCCATACAAAATACAAAGAAAATTAATTTACTAACTTTCTACTTAGTAATTGAACTCCTAGCCAGTGGGAACTCTCTTTTTCCCTGTTGTTTTCCATTTTTTCCACAACGATTTTAACCTGAAGCTCATTGTCTCTTGGAGTAGCACAGTGTTGTTTGTGTACAGCAAAGTGCTGTACCTACACTCGTAGGTGTGGAAGCTTTGCATGGAAGTAACTGTAGTCCGTGACCCTGTTACCTGGCAGCAGTAAATCCTGAATGTCCTCACTTGTGGCAGATGGCCCACAGCCTCAGCCTTCAAACCAGTCAGAGATCTTCCACTCTGGATAGGGATTCTTCATACTGTCAGTGTTTAGGAAGAATCAAGTAGCTTTTGTAAAAGGAGAAAAAAAAAAAAATCCTCCAGTAACAAAACTTGGCACTACTCTTTGCCTTTTATAGCAGGAGAAAAATATTTTTTTTAATATTAAGTGTCCATAGATCCTGCCCACAAACCTGTAACAAGAATAAACAAGACCTAACCCTCCAAACTGGTATGCACTACAAAAAAAACCCCCACACCTTAAACTGGGCAAAATAATGCAGCATCAAGGAAACTATAACTATTTTCAAGTTTGGGTCACATAAAATTAGTATTTTTGGCCAAAGAATAGAGGAGAAAATTCTAAATAGGAGCAGAAGCAACTGCCCGGCACATAACACTGTGGAAGTCTTGTTAGTACAGAGAAAACTGGCTTCACTGGGACAGGCCAGGGTACCAGTCCCTGAACAACAAATAGTTTGTCCTTAGAGGTCAGGGAGCCTCTTGTCAATGCCAAAGAAACCTCAGCTGTTTAAGCTAACGGCACAGGTCCTTCATGCCGTGATCGACACAGAGGACTTACCTCAGGGAATAATCCTGCTGTGATAATTTTGAACTCTTACTCCACTCTTACAACTAGGAATTCCTTAAGTGGCTGAAATAAGGGGTAGGTGGGAGTAGTGGATGTTCAGGTTAGTTTTAACATGTTAGACAGTGCATTTACAAGGTGCTTCTTTTTTTTTTTTTTAAAGAGTGAATAATAGAAACAAGGGCTTTGTACAGCTACAGCATCCCTCTAAACTTAGTGTGACAGAGAATGGGTTGAAAATAATGAAGAGATTCATTTCCAGCAGCATTTAAAATAAAATACTACAGCTAATCTTATTCCTATGTAGGATTGTTTTCACTCTGAAATTGCTTGAATAAATGGAGATTTAGAGGTGAGATCATGTTTAAGATGTATCAGGAGTCTGATGCTGAGTGGCCCGTATGTGCACTGTTACACAGATTGCAGCAAACAACTCTAGATACCCACTTTGCAGGATGTAAAGCAGCTGTCTCTATAAGAACTGCTCTCGAGAAAGCATGAACTATTGGTAGGAATATTATGCACCTAAATATGAAAACTCACATTCTAATCTATAAAAAAAATTAAATAAACCATTCTGGTTAAAAAAAAGTGTTGGAAAATTTGCTTTTTTTCTAACAATGGTTATAAAGAGAATAATAAAAGTAATTCTTCCCTTCCATGTATTAAACTTTTGCTGACTGGTGGTAACAGAAGGCTAAAGAGAGTGCTTTGTATTGTACATCTCTTCTTAAAAGAGCCCTATTCTTTTGTTCTAAATTTTCTGAAAAAAAAGAAAAAAAAAATCTACTTTCTCAAAGTTGAATGTTGTCTTTTCCTGACAGCATGTGTTCCACTCTTTTACTCTACAGCATTAGTTAAGAAAACAACCCTGACTCGCAAGCACAATGGTCAATTTTCAGCGTGCTAAAGCTGTGAAAGAGCCTCAAAGTTGCACGCGACTGTGGTTGATCGGGCTAAACTCACGCTGAGGCTATAATGAGAATTGACAAGTAACACGAATGAACATCGGGTTCAGTTTTACAGTTTTTAGAATAAATAGCCTACGAGACCAGTTTGTAAAACACAGTAAAGAGAAACACTTCACTTCACAGGAATTAGTTTGTAGAGAGTTTGTAGGAAATAGTTTGCAGAGTCTCCTTGGTCGGAGACTGACATCCTAATACAGTCCCAGGTACATCTCAGCCTAAGTCCGTGGCTCCTCGGTAGGCACCTGGGCAGCCATGCGCTGGCACAAACACTGGCTGATACCACAAGTGGATGTGTCAGAACCACCTATGCAGGGTACAATTCCCAGAGTCTAATCTTCCCTCCTATATGGAGTTATTCCCAATTCTTTTTCTCATGGCTGTAGGTAGCCTGTCTCAGAACGCTTTCCCCAGGCTATTTTTGACTTCCATGATAAGGCGGCAATACGAGCTAGTAGAAACATTCTGCCTGTCTGCATTTTAGCAGTCCAAATGTGAAGGGGGATGTCAAGTGCTGAGGCTCAGCTATAGAAGTTCTTCGTGCACAGTCATCTGCTGTCTGTTTGTCCTCTGCAGTGTAACACTAATGCAGTGGAGACAACAAGAAAAACCACGTGCAGCTGGAGAGCACTGACAAGTGACAGTTTTCTCACGTGTGCCAGGGATACGTCCTCAGCGTATGCTCAAAGTAAGTGAGCGGAAGAAGTAAGATTGCTTTCTATATATTCCCAATCCTGAAACTGGCCAAGGCTTCTTTCACAAATGTTGAACTGCCTGTTGTTTTCACCACATCAAAAAAGACCAGTGGTCATTACCCCATTTAGTTGTATTCTGGGCCATGAAGGCTCGAGATACTGTAAGATAAGGAACGGATCATTCCAGAACTAGATAAAAACTGCTCTCATCCACTATTGGGAACACGGCTAACCAAATTGATCATTGCCCCATGATTGAGAGACTCCATCAATAACAAAAAAAAAAGAATAGTTGAGATTCAATCCTCAGGTGTAATCTGCTTTCCAGGAAAATGGTGACATGCCTCGTATAAAAGTCACTTGCATTGTCCTAGTGTAAAGAAGGGTAAACATTTCATCCTCTTGTGTCATTTATAAATCTAGCCACTCTTCTCCATCTATTTACTATGGTATTTTAAACATATCTTTTAATGTACACATAGTTTTAAATATACCATTAGAAAAGGCAATACCAGGTAATTTTATCATTGAGAAATTACGTAATTCATGAAATACCTCAATAACACAACAGAAAAAAAAAAAGTCTCTGCATCTGTTTGTCTGGCTAAAGGTACAGAAATGTGAATACTGACATAGTTTTAAAAAAACCCACACAAACACAGCTTTCCTGCAGCAGTACAATCTAGAACAAATCCTTACAAGTAAGTCAGCAACTTAATACAGTCAAATAACTTTTCCCTGTGAACAATCCAACTGCAAAATATGCCCACACACTCCATTTTAATCTGTCCTATGAGTGCTAACACAAATTTGTTGCAATCAAATTCTCTACTCCAAGAAGAAAAGCAACATTATAAACTATGTTGTACCTACCTGTTAATGCTGAAATCATTGGTGAGAAATTCAAGTGTTAGTTGGAGCATAGACTTGTTTCTGTTGTCCTTCTCTCAATCTGGACTTCGTGTCTTGATCATGTGCATGATTTGTAGACCGCAGCATGCCACATGCACCGACTTCTTTATAACAATGCTGATTTATTTGAAAATAGAAAATTTGCCTATACCCAGATATGTGATAGGGAAGCTGCCTTCCCCATTGTGAAGAAAAAGCAACCTGGAATCAGGAGCACGACACACACACCTCAATCATCTGTTACTTCTAGTCTCTTAAAAAGCTACAATCTCTGTATGAATTGCTTGATGCCTGCTATAAGTGATTGCTCTGAACTGGAATTCTCTTACCCAGCTTGAAGAACTCTTCAGGTTTTGATTCCTGCTGTGCATGACACTCGTTTGCACTAAGATGGAGCTGCCCGACTTTTGCTAAGAAACAGTCTGCAATTTCTTCTGCCCTACCAGGATGATACTTCATATTCAAAAGTCTGCTTCATCACAATTCTCTGTGAATAATCAAAACTGAAACATGTATCTCTCCTCTTTCTTTCCCTCTGTCCTACCTTGCTGTTGGAATTATTGCTGATCAGAAAGTGTTCCTGGGTCTCTCTCCTCTGAAAATATCAGATTTTATGCTGGGAAGGGGAGGAAGGGTAACAAAAAAACCTGTTCTTACTTGAAAAATTATAATCTACAACGTTTCAAAGGATAACCCTGAAAAGCTATTTCACCCTGTCAAGGAAATACTTATCACAAGATTTTAATCAAAGCTTAGTTTTGTGCCTAGTGTTTCTAATTGAATACTTTCTATCTAGTGTTATTTACACACACTCTCTTAGTGGCTTAAAAGCCTCAAGCTGTTGCCAACATGAATATGGGGGCTCAGTCCCTCTCTTGCTAAAGCACCCAGAAACGCTTAGGGGAAAGGCAGAGGGTAGAGAACAAAAACTCAGAAAAAAGTAATTTGAAACTTTTCTTGGGGGGTGGGGTGATGTAGCTTTACATAAAAAAAATAACCGTTAGCAACTTCCCTCTCACCTCCCTACCGTTTAGAAAAGTCCTCATCCTACAAAAAGCTGTCTGATTTCTATCTTACTCGGTTTATGTTGGGAGGGTCTCAGTCTCTCTCTCCCAAACTTTCTTTTAAGCACCATATAAACAACTCTGTTATAGCTATTGAAGACTAATGACTTCTACCGATGTCTGGAAGAGAAATGGTGAGAAAAGATAAGAGAAGGACAAGCCAAGAAAATAGGCAGTGGGGGTTGGCGGGAGGAATAACCTTTAAAGATTATTTGAGAAAATGAAGAGGAACTGAAATTCAATATGAGTACTAGAACCTCAGCATTAACACTAACAGCTTCCCATAATAAGCATCTCTAGGGCTGAGGCATCCTTTGCCTTCAGAATTTGACTTCAGGCCCCAATCCAGCAAAGTACTTAAGCCTGAGTAGTACTATTGAACCCAACTTATGTCAATGGGATTGGCTTATACGCTTAAATTTAAGCATGTACTTAAGTGCTTTGCTGGATCAGAGCCTTGCTTGTTATAGTCTATGGTTACCTTATAAGTGGGAAGTATCTTTCAAGCACAATTACCTTTCAGGTGGGTAAGGGATATCCATTGCTAATCATGCAGCAGGTTTTGAGGTACTGGATGAAGCAGCTATTTGCAGTGCATGAGACTCCACGTTTTTTCCATGGAGTCAAACAGTCCAAGTTGAACACCAGCCATTTAGAGTTAAGTATCCAAGAGCTGTCAGTCTGCAATGTACTTGTTCGAAATGAATTCCTTAAAACTCCCTTCCAGTGGTTGTTACACCAATAATTTAGCACCTTCATTGGACATGATCATACACATCTCCAGTCCGGAGAACAGGGTTTTTTTTAACCTGTAATCCATGATCCTTTTAAAGCTGAACATGCTTCACATTTCAAATAGTTCCTTTCTAGAGAACAGAAATCTTATTGACTGCCTCTCCTATGTCTGTCTCCACTTCTTTCAACTCAGGTGCTTTCAGTGAAGATCAAAAATAGCCCAACTACCTTGTTGTAAATGTAGATAGACCCTGAGCCCCACCAAAGAGCTGCACTGTTATTTCTTCCAATAACACAACAAATGCAGATCTAATAATAGAGCAAGAAGTATTCCAGCAGAGGCCCCCAGTATTCCAGCAGAGGCAAACTTTCTGCTGCCTTTCTTAGGAAGAAGGAAAGAAAGCAGTCAATCTCCATGAAAATAGTCTGCATGACTTGAGCAGCCCACCTGGAGCCTCCTCAGATTTCAAGTCTGCAAGAAGGGAATTTCAGAATTTGCTTCAGAAATTTTTGAAGGTCAGAAAAAAACAGAAAACCCCTGAGAACAAGAACAATGGCAAAAAATAAAATGGGCAGATGGGCAGAAAAACACTGGAGAACAAATTCAGGATCAAACACTTATTAGCTTACTGTAAATTGGTAGTAAGGGATTTTAGACTGAGCTAAAGGAGCTCCTTACGGGTAAGACTCTGGCTTTTCTACACTAGACCTGGTCCTTAGGTGTTGTAAAGGTGACAGTTTGTTTATGTCAGCACAGATCCCAGGGGGACATTTCTTCGATGAAAGCTGGCTAAGAATTCCACAGCAGCTGCCTCGAGACTGACACCACTTCATCAAAGCCAGCATACAGCTAAAGCATACAGAAAATACGTATCAGCTATGGCATACCAAGCTCCTTACAACCAGGTATACATTCTTTGACATGAAACCATGGGTTTCAGTCCTGTTTTTAAGGTAAGAGGGTTTATAACATTTTATTTATATTCAGAGGTTACATCTCATATTTGTGAAGTGCTGAGATTATTTTTACGTGTGCTACTCAAGTTGATTAAAAAAAAAATCTTATTGGTGTACACACATACACCCCTCCGTTATGTACATAAATTTGTTTATGAATAGAGCATTTAAAAAATATATAACTTATTTGAAACATACTTACAAGTTTTAAAAGATACCATGGTCATATGATAAATAATGGCTAAATTATGAGTTCTTAAAGTAGTAGAACAGCAGTAACAAATAGATCAAAGACTTCCCTTCGCTAATAGCCCTATGAGTAATAAAATCCGCTGTTTCCTACTCCGTAATGCATGTCATGGTTCTTATCCATAAAGTCCCACATTTTTTGCCTGCACACAGGCACGCACAGGCTCACAGAGCAGATGTGAAAGTCACAAGTCTCTAATGTAATTCATGCTCCAGTTCAGCAACTGTGAGGGTATGCTGAAGACAACGCTGTGACTAACACAGCCAAGAAATTCCTGAGAGAATAAGAATGATTGTTAACAGTTCTGAGAAACTCTTCCTCTGGGTTATTATCCCATAGAGATAGTGGGTTTTAGCGGTCTTAGCCAAACAAACAGCTCTGAGAAACTAGACCTATTCCCTCTGAGATTACAGCGAATGAAAAACAACAAAAAAAAAAGATCTTCTGTTAAAAGCGGTTTGAAGCAGTCACGATACTGTCAGTGAAGCACTTGGACTTCTTCCTTCTTTGCGTATCAGGTCAGAGTTTCCATACTCCCAAAGGAAACTAAGCATTGGCTGGAAAAAAAGAGAAAGTCCCATCTACCCTTACTGTTATCTTTTCACAGCCGGCTTGATTGAACAGGGGTGAGGCACAGGCACACGTCCTGACTATTACAGCCACGAGAAAACAACGCCGAGGCAACTCAAATAGGCATGCCTGTTTAAGTGATTTACATCTAGGATGCTCTGCTCACGTACACCAAAGTAACTGAAAGGGAAGTTCTTTGAAAACTGTATTTTCTTGTAGTGTTCTCCAACTCCTTGAGCTAGCCGGCAAATGAAAGATGAGATCCAGTCCCCGGGCACTGAAAGCCAGAAATAAAGTAAAAAACTACCTGACTAATGGCTTAAGATCATCTTAAGATTTCAGAAGTGTCACCCTCCTTTTTTCTACCACCACCTCCTTACATTGCCTAAAGCAACTTGGCCATCCTTATACAGGTTAAACACACAAAGTAACACTTTCTTATATACATGAAATAACGAGCAATAACTCAACTGCCTCTCATGCATTTTAAGCTATATCCAAGAAATCAAGTTAACAGGGTAGATGGGGAGAAGAAAGACAGTTTTGTGACTAAGAAGCAAGGCTACAACTCAACTGTTGGTACTCCCACAGATTTCCCAGCTCAGTCTTCTGTGCTCCTTTTGTCTCCAAAAACACATCACTAGTAAAAATATTTCTAATATCTAACGTTTAAGTTTTCAGTGTTACAGTTCTTAGTGTGCTGAGACAGTGATTAGCACAATCAAGCACTAGTTGCACTAGTTAATTACTGGTGCATTACTGTGGCTCTCTCTTTGCTGATACCTAGCATCAGAGCATCCCTTAAGAGAACATTTGATAGCACCACTCATCTATCTGCATTGTCATACAGTCCAGATGGTTGCAGTACGTAGGCAACTGGGAACCAGAGCAGCAGGAGGAGTACATCCTGCTGCAGTTTTCCCTCTGGTGCTAATCTTGATGCATTTAGAGAAGTCTGTTGGTTAGGAAGTCTACAGCTCTCGGTAGATGCACCCAAAGACCTAGCAAACAAAATAAACCAGAGCAGCTGCACTCAGTAGCTTGCCAACTATCAAACAACCAGATTTGCCCATAAAAACCTCAGTAAAACATTACTGCAGCTCAGCCGAGTGACAATTCCCTACTGTGCAGGCAGAATTTTCTTTCTAATTCCACAAGGGTGGCATTCTGTTGCAAGTGGTTCTGTTATTAAAGATCACTAAGAAATCTGTGTACTTTAGCAGATGAACCATTACTATGATGTACAAACCCAGAGACAAAAAGAAAACAAGACTTCCATTTGGCAAATGCAATTTTATTTCTGAACTAGTTGTAAGAGTTAAAATTTTAAGCGCTCTAACATGTGTACCCTGCCAGACACATTAGTTGGCATATTGGAACAATACTGCAAATGAAGAAACTCAACGTAATCCATCATCTCCATATAAGTACAGTGTTCTCAGGAACGTTATTGTTATTTTTCCATGTTACAGAAAGGAGGGTTTCGAAACCATGAAAATGCAAGACTTCAGTGGGAATTCGATATGCCAAAGAACTATAAATCGGCTCTCATTAGTCCAGACAAGAAAAATCTAAACACAATATAAAAACCAGAATACAAACTGGCAAATACAAGGAAAGAAGGAAGACAACGACATTTCTAATAAAGTATCTTGATAATATAAAGAAATTACTAAGACTACAACTGCAATCACACTTATTTAAAGCCAGGTTAGTATAGATTTTATGGTCGTGAAGAATTTTCTTAAACAGAAGACGACATATAGTCACCAAGAGTGAAATGTTACACTTGGTGCTTCCTGCACAGTTTAGTCACGTATATAGCCTTACTGAGAACAAAGTGTGTAACTGCAGACTGTGAATCACACCCAAGTCTTCCACTCATGACTATATGAGGGAGTAATTTTTGCCACCAATATAAATACTTGGTGGTATAACTGTGACTACATATAATGATTTTATCCAGACTACTTGCTAGATATTTACTTTGCTGGTAGAGAAGATTCTTTATACTACATAAGCATCACCAAAATTATTCCTTACAATGCTGGTAGTCTTGGTATTACCGGTTCTCCCACTGACAGAGTTCTTATACTCAGAACAACTCACAACTGAGCAACAGAAATGGACATTAAGAGAGCTACAGGAATATGAGTGAGAACAGAAGTTACCTATATACATTTCCATTTCCCCAGGGAAAATCACTATGTACGGAGTAAAAATACAATCCTTTTTCACACCCAAACTGGTCTGTGAATGTATAATTACAAGTGTTGCATGTGGGAACTGACATCTGTGTTCTATCTTTGTTTGCCATTTTGGTGTCTATTTCCAGGAAAATTGGAAGGTAATTTTCAAAATTTGGCCCCACAAAATCGCAGAAAAATAGATTGAGTTCTCACAGACCAAACTAGGCTCATTGGCAGTCCTTCTCAACGATCTTGCAAAAGTTTCTTGCTTTATGTATACAGAATGATTTGAAGTTACTCAAATTACCTGAAGAATCTGAAGTCTCTAGTTCAATTCACAAGTCTGATTGCTCACATTCTTTGAAATCAAGATGCATTTCATTTGGTTATTGATTTCCTACTGATTTACAGAGCATCAGGTTTCTGCAGGGGAAAGACTTCATTTCTCCAGTGTAGCCTTCTTTAAAAAAATGTCCTGCAGAAATAAAAGAAAGAAAGATAGTGAAGCAGATGTTGTTACCTGTAGTGCAATTTTTAGTCTTTCTGGTAAGCACAATTTTATATAACTGGATCTCAGTTGAGTCACTTTGATTTGTAGTGTAAGCAATAATTGAGAAGACCACAAATACCCACATGCAACAAAAAAATCTTACCTTGGTTCTTCTAGAGATCTATGACTGTACTTACAGTAATTACAGCATAGAGAAACCATACACAGTAAACTGAGTATGTGACACAAGGATAATGTCGGGACAAACCCATTGTATAGTGACAAATTAACACAGGCAAACTTCAGTGAAAACCAGTCAGTCATGAATACTTCTTTAGAAGCACACTGTCATATAATACAAATGGAAATTTGTTCTTTGGACAAGCCTTAACAAGGAACTAATTTGTAGTTACTTATATACTTATGAATTCACAAAGCCACAGCAGTGGTCCACAGATAAGGAAAAAAGTTAATCCTACTTGTTTAGGCAAGGCCTATTTATTTTTTAGTCTGGCAGATGATAAACCAGTTCTGCAGAGGACCTCTAAGGGACATTATGAAGTAGAAACTAAATACTTATATTTTAATAGGCCAGGCATGGCAAAAGCCCAAAGAACACTCCAGCATGCCAGGAACAAAAGCAAGCGTGGCATGCAATGCTCAGGCAGGCACATGCTGAAAAAATAACGCAGCCTCACAATGGACAGTCATGTTAACCCAGGTCTGGCTATTCACCATGAGGCAACGCTGCAGTGGCTACAGCTGCAGGAGATACCCTTGTCTGTACACGGGTGCACTGCCTTCAAAAACCTTTCTGTGTGTGTTGGGACTGACTGTTGATGAGGGAATAGTAGGGCTAAATATACAGGATATGAAAACAAAAATAACAGTGACAGTTATTTCCTTGCATGTTTATGCACAGGTATTAAACACAATTTAACAGCAATCTTCAGTTGGAGTTAGCCAGTAAAACTATACTGATTTACAGTAACTAATACTCTAGTATTCTACACAGAAGAACAGTCCAGGTCAACAGTGACTACGAAATCTTCCTCTGCCATTTTACTTGGTAGTAAGGATATCTTCAAAACTTTTCCTTTAGTCAAGCTAGAAAACATCGCTCTTGCTTTTGAAACTGTTTGTCCAAAGTAAAGCAAGTTGTATTGACTTGATACCTCTATCACACTTTAAACCATGGATTCTTCTGTTTCACATCTACGCTGATTATCTTTTAAAAAAAAAAGGACTCTGTGAACATGACAGGTTGCGAAGACACCCAAATCACTTAGCTCTTTAAAACTTTTACACCTAGGTTGGCTTAAAAATGGATAACAACTGCAATTAATTAAAACCAAAAGAGAACAAAGAGAACACCCACCACCCACACCCCAGAATTAAATGTCTAGTTGTGATGAAGAATGCTTATGGGTATTTGTTTCTCCAAATTATGATCCATGGTACCACAGTAAATGATCCGGATTGAAGTAATTTCTAAAAAAAAAAAAAACCAAAAACCAACAACTCAAAACCCCTCAAACTTTAAACTGAAAGTATAAGTGTGTAGTCACGCACAACCAATTCTGAGAATCACCATTTTGAAAAGTCTGGGAACCACTGCTGTAATGCATGATAGCTACTTTGAACTATCAAATTAGCATCCGTGTGATGCAGAAGGTTATGTAGTCCACAAGAAGTAACTACTTGATATACGCCTGAGGAAAAAACCCAAACTGTATAGACTGTTGTTGCCAGCCTTTTAATCCCTGGAGAAAGCAAGCTTATGCACTTACATTTCATCATCATATTCCTTTGGAGGTGATGCTGCAATGACTAGGTCAATCCAATCCTGAAAGACATGCACAGGCAAACGTGCTGCTAAATACTGCTTTTAGAGATGAGTAGTGGACCACCATGGAATATCAGATAGAGAATCAGGAAGGCAATCTGTCCCTGGAAAATCACAGGGAGCTGCAGAAACATTTCTATTAAAGACTTCTATAGGAACACTATTTCAAGATTGAGCTGTTTGATTCGTATCCTGAAATTAAAGAAAAAACTACTGGTCTTGAAACAAGCTTTTATAAATAATTATTCTAAGAATCATCCCGTGTTTGGTCATTTTAGCAATTAATACACTTGCTGAGAAAAACACTGTAGCCGAATTGCAGTGTTAATGTACATTAAGAAATCAAAGATAAGATAAGCTATTATCATAAAATTCCAATCAGCTTGCAAGTAGTTTTCAATATCAAAGAGAGATTCTACAGATAAATGTACTAAAACCACTCAGACAGTTCAAACACCAATCTTGACATGCGGCTAAATGCCATAAACTTTCACAGTAAATTACATGCATGATTTTCAGAGATGCTGTTATATTTGTATTATATACAAATAACTTCTGCAGATTTCAGCTCACTTGGGTAGTACATGGATTACCTGTTACTTTTGATGTTTGAAACCTTATTTATGTTGATGTGACAATGCCATGAAAGAACAGTATACCTCATATGGAGTGTTATAGTTAGAAGGAAAAAGTATTCCAGGTTACTTACCCCACCCACATTCCAAGCTTTTGCTAGAGTCGCCTGTGCTTCTGCCAGCCTGCTGTCAATTAGTATCTTGCCATTTACAGCTAGTATTTCATCCCCTTTCACTATGCCTCCTGGTGAAAAGACCAACATGGTAAACAAAAAAATACTCTGTGAGTCTTTTCCATCCCATGTTTATGCAGCACTGAATATAATGAAAAGTGTCTTTGCTAGATGTGAAGGCTTACACTAAAAAGTGACATAGACAAGAAAGCTTGCTACGGGCAAAAGCTAAATGATCTTTTAGGTATGGAAAAGCCACACTAATCTTTTACTGATCATGACCAATAAGAAACTAGTTCAACAGGATTTTCCTTAGTAGCAGTTTGCCTGTCTGGGTAATCCATCTACACAGCTTACAAAATGAGGTTGATTGTAGGCCATCACTACTATGAAAATGGCAGTTACTTAAGACCTGAAGGTATGAGTGGCATTTGTCAAGGGTTTGCAGGACTGTCATTCCTTTGCACGAGCATGTGTAATGTTTAGTCCTTGGAACTGATTCTGACTTTCTAACCTAGAAAGAAGCACAATCAGCTAACTGGGACTGGATTTGAAGAGGGTAAAACACAGATGGTAAGGGGACAGCCTTAGATATAAGAGACCCTCGTAACAGTGAGGAATCAAAGAGAAACAGAGTACCTGAGAGATCAAGTGGCTGAGATGTTTTCACAGCAAGAATGACTTGAACTTAGGTGCAGGTTGGAACAAGGTCAGCAAAGACAACGTAAGGACGTATTGTCCTGTCTGTCCACCTGGTCATTGCAAGAGTTCTCAAGGAAAGGATGAGAGATACTGGACACCAAGAGTAAAGCCTGGATGTGCTGGTTGGCATGCACATTCTTGTGCCTTCCAGAGAGCTAAGCTATTAGCTAGAAGGCTCTGGCCTTTAGTGGGATTTTGGGAGTAAAGCCAGGTGTTTTCCAAAACAAATTACTATTGAAAGTATCATTAAGAACAAAACTAAGCAGTGTAGTGTAGCCATGGTCAGGTAACTGCTTTGCACGTGCAAGTACTACAAATTGTGAAATAATGGAGACCATATTCTGCTTTCCTTAATTAACAGGATACATCAGAGAAACAGGTATGGTTTTGGTTTGGGTTTTTTTGTTTGTTTTTGTGGGATTTTGTTTTGGTTTTTTTTGTGTTTTGTTTTTGTTTTTTATATCAGACTGGAAAAAGGGGAGTCCTTATTAAGAGAACAGCTGTACAAGCTCAGGCCACATTGCTGCTGTATTTTTATCATTACAGAATTTTCAATAGTGACCATTTCTGCTTAAACACTATTTATAAGTTTTACATAATTAAGCAGCACCCTTCAAACCATAAGCCTCTCTCTGAGCTGCCCTTAAACTGAGACAGAACTTGGCTGCCTTGGATAATCTAAGCATGTCTCTCAGTACTAGGGATAGCTGTGAAGTCAGCCAACAACTCTCAGCCAGCGTAAGGAGCCACTTTGCAGCAGTATTCAAATTCCCCATTGTCACTCACCATGTTTGTCTGCAGCACCACCCTCATAGATGGCAGACACGACTATCTTTCCAATCGGAGAATCAATTCCTCCCTCGACTGCAAGGTCTAATGATCCTTCCTATTAAAAAAAAAAAAAAAAAAAAAAGAAAGAGTTTTAGTTCTGAAAAGGCTGTTAGCTTTTGCCATCAACAGGAGCTTAATCCTTCCTTTTCCCCAGTAAATGGGACTGTACATGAAATGCCTACATGAACCCTTTAAATACCAACCGATCAAATAATACAGTATTTACCTTTTTAATTCGTAACAGCCGTACATCTTTTCCCATAATCTGCTCTGGGGTAAACTATGAAAAGAGATAATGATTAGTCATTTCCACCTTGGAAACACAACACAATTAGGCTAACCTATGTAGTCTATGGGAGAAAAGGGACCTTTCCTTCCTCCAAAACAATGTTAGAGGAAGATCAGAACACCAGATTATCTTTTCCTGTAAGAAAGCTCCTTTTCAACATGACTAGAAAAGACAAATACACAAACCCCAGCAAATTAACAAGCAAGAATCCTACCCTCTCCCAGCCCTCAAAACCAAGAATGTGTTTTTTGCAGCATATTTCATATTGAACAGTGAGACATATTTGACATCTCTCCTTACCATTGAATATGGATCAAAGTCTTCCAAATATTTCTGGAAGCCCTGAGAATAAAACAATACTTAGTTGTAAAAACATCATGCTCATGCACACACACAACACACAAACTCCATTTTATTTATTAGCGAGAGAACATATAATTTTGTAAGCTATGGAAAATGACAGTAAATGGAGAAAAAACACAGAAAGGCAGCAGACTCCATCCTGACAGTCAGAAGACATTTCAAAACCTTATGACAGATCAGCAGTTTAAGCTGGTCATACTATGGCGTAGTTTTGAGGAATAGTTTACCACTCTGTCAGCTTTGCAGTTCCTCTCTACACTTGACAGAACAGAAATAAAACTTGAAAGCAACATGGGCAGGGATGTTCTGCCACACTCTTCTAAGCAACGTTCCTTGGGACTATCACCATGTTGGGCACTATCTAACACAGGCAGAAATGACAAGCTCCAATTTGCCTGTCAGCCACACTACTCCATGGTGTCTGGGTTGTAGGACCCTCTTCCAGTCCCCTTCTCTCCTTTCCATAGAGTTTCAGGGAGTTGGCTCCACACCACAAGTGAATGCAAGACAACAACTGATTTTGTTTTCATATGGTTCTGTGGAGGACTTAGAAGTTTTGGCAGGGAGTGTCTGAAATGGGGGAGATAATATTGCAGTTAGATAGAGCAAGATTTAAGCTTTGAGAGGACTCATACATTCTTAAACTTTCAAAATCTAGTGCATGACCCTTGTCAGACCAACGCTGCAGGGAAAAAGCAGGAGTTCCCTTTTCTGTAAAGATGAGAGTTCCCGGGTCAGCAATCACGAATCAATGGTGTTTGGGCGGTGGTTTCTTACCAGGTGAGACCGTATGGGCAATGCTGGAGATTTATAAAACTGCACTTATCCTGCGTGTTAAAGTAAGGGCTTCAGGACTTAACACAAATCTTTTCTGAGGTGCCTAAATGCTGTATCACTCTTGTGGCTTCAAGCTGCAACCTGGGTATATGGGAACAACGCAGAACCACACAACCCTCTGCTGACACAGCAGGCAAGCCAATATCTGATGCAGACCAATGGTTCAGCACGTGATCAAACTTGTTATGTTCACCATTGCCCTCTCTTCTACTGGATCCATCTGATGGCAAAGTCTTTTCCACTCTCAGACTCAGCTAAGCCTTTTCCCACTTGTAAATCAAATGCACAGCTTCAGGTTTCTCTGGTATCTTTAAGGGCTGGCTGTCAAATGACAGAGTTGCAGCAGAAAATGCTAATGCCTCCTCCTGTTACCATCTTTATCGTCTCTCTCAGTTGCCTAATTTTGACATGACTATGAATGATCCTTTGGGGTCAGACCTCATCTTTACCACCACTGTCACTGACCAAGTGAGTCAGTGAGCACTACTACACAGCTCTGCATTAGCAGACCCTCAAACGTACAACAGTGGTGCCCAGTTGTCTAACCGCACTTACACAAACCATGCAGCAGTAGTGCTGCTGACTCTTGCGTGGACTGGCAGTCATTACACACAGGCATACTGAACTGTACAGTGGGAACCCTGCCTTTCCTGCAGGCTGCCTCTCCACTTTTCCCTCAGATCAGAAGACCAACTTAAGCAAATCACGTCCTCATTCTGTGTTTCTTCTGAGACAGCAGAAACATTTGCAAGGGTTGAAGCCTGACTTTGTCTCCCCAGGTTCCAGAAAGATAAATCTTCTGGCACAACTGTGGAACTTTTGCTTACTGCCACAAGTGGTTTGGTTTTGTTTTTGTTGTTGTTGGTGGTTTTTTGATTGTTTTTGGTTTGTTGTGGTTGTTGTTTTGTAGGGAAATACGTATTAAAAGCATCTTTTGGGGATAGGAACATGAGAGACCATATATAGAATTTAAATCAGTATGGGTTGCATCACATTTATTAACTGCTAACTTTGAGGAACTAAATAAATGGGAATTTGACCACAGATTTCAGCGAGGGTAGAATTTCATCCTGGGCAAAACCCCCAATCATTCATTCATGTACAAAGTATATTAGCATTATGAATAGCTTTACTAAAACTGTAAGAGAAAAATTTTCCAATGATAGCTACCTAAACAACTAATAGTTTAAATACCTGAATTTATACTGACCTTTGGAATTATGGCTGAAGTAGACATCTATGGTCTTGGAGCAAGCAACTTAGAGGAAAGAACTCCAATGTCAGCCAAGTCACTAATTCATTATGTAATCTAAAGGAAGTCATTGAACTCTCTTTGTCCCAGGTCACCCTCATGAAAAACAGATGTTGCCCTTGAAGAAAGTTTTCCTGGGAAAATAACTTTTCAACAGGGAAAAACAACCCCAACTACTAAACCCCACAACAGAAAACCTGCAAGCAAAGAAGTGATATGATCGGGATCCAATAATGTACAAATAGAGCTACAATACAATGAAGACATCTGCTGAACCGTAATAAATCTTCCCAGAAACGGGCATCGCAAATTCAGAGAGCACGTTCCATATCGAAGCAGGGACCAAGGAACCAAGCAACACCAAGTGCAAACCACAGTGCTAAGCCTACCCTCCCACTACTCAGGACATCTCAGGCAAAAGCCTTAAGACCGTTCTAATCCTTTCTTGACTTACAATAACGTTCATAGGACTGAACATAAGCAGAATCTGGAACATTAAAATGTCTAATTGCACTGAAAGAACTATCTGTCTGGAGTTCTAGATGAAAGGAAAAGTTACTGCTTAAAAAAAGAAAAAAAACCACGAAACATAACACAAGCACCCAAGCCAATGCTACTGCTCACTGAAGTTTCTAGCATCAATAGTCAATAGCAATTGAAACCTAACCAAAATAAACAAAAAGGAGGGATTGAAAAGAGAAATCTGCAATTTCAGATACACAAAAGTTTTCCAAACGACACATTTGCTGAGAACACGTGTTATATATAGAACATACTAACATTCAATGGCAACTGAACAATCTCAAAGCTTGGTTTATCTCATTCAAATCCAGCTTTCCTCTCTAGATCTAGATTGAAACTGATCAAAAGAAGAAAAAAATCATTATTAATCTCAATAGTTTACCACTCAAAAGCTCATAGTGTGAGCTCACAACTGTGTGCCAACATTTTTGTATAACATGGCAATGCATCTAACTTAACTTGCACTAATAACGGTGGTTGGCACAGAAACTGGCACATTTAACCGCAGCAGAGAAGTTAAGCATGAAGTTCACTTCTTCAAGGGACCATCTACTGAACCACCAGTCAAGCAAAGACGAAGAGATGAAAACCTCATCACTATGACAGAGGAAAGCAATGTAAGTAGTAATAGGGCAGAAAAATCCTACACAATACAGAAAGGCTATATGAATAAGTGCATTCCACCACCAGTTCCTCAGATTTCCTACCAATAACTATGTTATGGTATTAGCTCTGTTTGTTAAACTAGAAGTATTTTATTACTGAAAGCATTGCAACTGGAGACTAAAAGAAACAAGGGAAACCTTAGGAATATATACTAAAAAATTACCAGTATCAGATCAGTTACCAGTTAAGGATTGCACTAACCACATAAGTAGTTACAGATGGTTCAACCTGAAGAACTTACTATCCTCTCATTCTTCATCTGCCTAGCCTAGCAGGAGCCACAGGCACACACTGAAAGTTTACAAAGACTAGCAGTTTTCATGCACTAGGGCTGTCTTGCATCCTCTGTTTTAGAAACTGAGCAACAGGATTAGAAAGGAAAGTTTTAATTCTATGATCAGTCAAAACCAGAAGTACCACACAAACATGAAAAACGTAATTTACTTGTTTTTTGTTAGATCTAAATGATGAATTGTAAACCACCATCCTTTTAAACATCTCTTGTGGCTGCAAAAGAAAGAAAATTGCCAAACCAGATATTAACTTTTTACTGTAATTAAGTATCAGCTACTCACAAATAATCTCACTGCTTTTTTTTGCTCTTCTAATGAATGAATGACACTTGCATTTGTTAGTGCTTGTTCCCCATACCATTTCAAAATGAGAGAACACACAGAGTGAAACAGAACTGAAAACAAAGAAGAAAGAATTCTAGAGAAACTACATTAATAATGCACATTTCCATACCACAAGATTTCTTAAAAATATTTTCCATGAGTCCCTCTATCCGCAATTTCTGCAGAACACTGCTGGGGTCTCATCTCCACGATTTTTGAAAAAATATTTGAAAAAAACACAGACAAACTGTAGACAAGTAATTTCCAAAATACTGAAAAGCCATGACAAATGTAAGTTATGCATTTAAGACTTGGTCTCCTACCAGGGTTTTCCTATACTGAAAAGTAAATTCCATTATTAAATTCCTTATGAAGGTGATAAGCCAAAAGAAAATACATGTCTATTTGGGCTCATCATGAAAGAAACAATTACCTAAATACCAACTTTTCTACTTGAAGAAAAATTCGTCCTGAATTTAATTGACAAATTTCTGAGTGATCTTCGTTCAATGTGGCTATCTACAACTTCACAATACTTATTAATGAACTGTTAGATTTTATTTTATTTTGTTAGGCTTCAATTATTTTAATCCCATATTGATTGTGTTTTTTGTTTGCTTCCAGTGTATCAACAAAATGGTACACTGTAGTTTGGAATCCCTTAAGATACAGAATCTCTTATTATGTTACAAAAATTCTCAAAAATAAAATGAGCTAAAAAAAAAAAAATTATACAAAACACTCCTCACACCTCTTCAGCCTCCACTCAAAACCCTGCATCAAATCAGGTAATGTATCTGAGTCTTCTGAAATAAGACCAACTTTCTTCAGACTAAACTATAGCATTTACATTTCTGAACTCAATTTGCTTTAGAACAAACGACTATATATCAGTTTCACTACTGACTATCAGTGTCCTATAGTTATACTACTGCTCTGAAAAATACATTTGTTCATGAGTTAATGAAAAATTTGTGGTCTGTGTTTAAGTAATACAAAGACTGAGTTTTTAACTTGAAGGACTTTTGGGCAAGTCTGGCAAGATTTTCCACAAAACTCTTCAGCCCCTCTCTAGCCACTCAGAAAAAAAAAAAAAAAATTCCTTTTCAACACAGATGGTTTTGGTATAGCTATGGCCAATAATAACCGAAATTTCCAATCACTGCACATCTTACCACACAGTATATAAGCCCTTGTCTCAGGTCTCTTGACTGCAGTCCTGCAGAATCAGGCTTCAAATCTTGCATTAGAGGAAAGCTTAAATATTCATTCTTCCCTTCAGAAACCACAAAGGAGTGAGGGACAAGAAATCTTTAGCAGCAGCAAGTGCATCAAAGCATTCTAACCCACAAAACAGGATGTTTGTGATAGCTGGGAGAGCAGAGACTAACGTTCATGTTGGGTTTGCTTCTCTGAAAACCCCAACACTAAATCATAACAATCTTCTCCTGTTCTCTGAGCCAAAATTTAATTAGCTTTGCCATGAGTATATTCCAATTCACTCTAGTGCAGCAGAGACAAACAGTTCACAGTGATTTTGACCCAGAGCAGTCCTTGGCATTCAAGGCCACATTCAAGGTTTAATCCTCACCCATCATCTCCCTGTTTGTAAGTGAGAATAGTTTTATTCTCTTGAACCGTTAAAAGACTTGGGAATTCTGACATGGATTTACTTAATATAAAGACTTAAGTCACAACAGAGACCTCACTGTGCCTATCTTGTCCAACCACCTTCCAGGTAACAGGGATGTTTTACCCATTCTTGCATGTTTATTTTATTCTTACGTTCATGCTTTTCATCTTCTTTACTAGTAAATTGCTCGAGCATAGGCTCACTTGATCAGCTGCTTGAATCAAGTAAATCCATCAAGGGCAGTTTCTAGAGCTTGGTACTCAGGACAGCTAAATTCAGATAAAAAGGTAGAAGAAATTATGTGCATTATGTTGTATTAAGACAAAAAGACTGGAGTTCCATAAGGTGTGTGAAATCTAGCAAGACATGAAATAGGGTAGCAAAAGATGCTTTGCCTTTAGTGATACTTCCCTTCCCTAAGAGAGGCTGAACCAGTCCTGTATCTGAACCACTGACTTGAACAAGAAACAACCCCCCCTCGCCCCACAAACAAACAAAAACCCACATGCCTTCTGCAAGAAATAAAATCATAATTCTTACATGTTTCTGGAGACAGGCAGGTACCTCCTTGTCTGTTTTGTCATACACTGGTCTTTTCATTTTTTAACTAATACAAGTAGCCTCCCTCATTACTTAGGTAGCCATGCAAGTCTTACTCCACATACTACTGTGATTTCATTGCAGTGAGGATGAATACTCTTTACTGCATTAAGTCATAAATGGAAGCAAGAGCAAACAGGTCTACAAAACCAATTATAGACTGATATTTCTCTCAAAGTCCTATCAGAATATTGCTTCCACTGAAATTGTGATCCTCCAACTAATACAAATCAGTTTGGGAATGAAGACTGATATCTGAAACATTTCATCAGACTTGTGATTTGGAAAATGTGCATGCACGCATAACAAATCATAAGAAATTTCCTATGGAGGCGGATCTTACCGCCAATTTCTCAAGATAATTGTAAGCAGTCAATTAAAAAAAAACCCAAACAAACAAACAAACAATAATAAAAAAAAATATCAAGCAACATTTTCAATTTGTACCAAGACTGACTGATCACACATAAGGGTATTATAAATGCTGCGAACTAGTTTATACTTGCACACCAGGTATTTATTTTCTAAAGCTGGATTAAACTAACTGCAGATCATGATTTTACTCTCTTCCTTCCTCCCTTAAGGAATTTAATGTTGCTTAGAGATGCTAAATTACAGAACACAATCAAAATACAACTGAAGGAAATACCTACAATGGAGGGATTTGAATTTATTTTTAGCTTGTGTACCCGCCTTCTCTTGAGCAAATTACAAAAACTACTTTCATTTATCATTTCAATCCATTTATAATATAGGAGTTTCAGGATGACTATGTCTGTGGGAAAGCTGGTTTACTAAGTATGACTTAAATTTCTTCAACCTGTAACTGGGAAAACAAAGGAACAAAAGTATCTAAATTATTAAAGCAGAAAATGACGAAATAATCCATCGCACTTAAATGAAAGACAGCGAGGAATATCATGCGCATCATTTATTGTCAGATATAGCATAAGCTTGCAATGAAATGAATTAAATGCAAATATGATGGTTTTTTCCATCACTTAGAAAGCTCACATGTTGCAATACACTGCTTTGCTCAGATAGATGTATATATACATGCATGTCCACACACACGCATATAACAGACGCACAATTTAATTCTAACAGCATAAGTCATGATGACCCTTGAGGATAAATACTACTAATTGGTGCATCAGCTATTTTAGGTAAGTTTTCAGGGCTGTCACTTGGGAGTTATCACCTGTCAGAGTAGTATTTCCCTTTTATTTTTTCAGTAAGCCTTGGTCACTGTCCCTCATATACTGCAGTTTCTAAAGATGTTACATGGTTGGTCCTAAAATATTTAGCCTAAGAGTTTTTTTCTTCATTTACATTTGAAACAGAAATGGAAAAGAAATACGAAAAAGAAGTGATTGTGAGTCAAATTTGCAGTGACACTGCATGACCAGTACATTGGAGTCTAAGGTACGACACCACACTTTTTTTCTATGGAAATCAAAGGATTATGTATATCCCTACATTTCAAGTATGTTCATGACTACTTACAAAGGAAAAAAAATACAGTGTAATTAGGTGTTACTATTTCATTTCTGACAAATGAATTCAGATTTTATAAAAATAAAAACCAGCATGTGAATAAATTAAAAGTAAGATCTACATAGTCTAAGGCTCTACACTGCTCTGGAATTATGCACCCCAGTACAAAACTGTCACTAAAAGCGACTTCTAGATCACGGTGAAAACAAAAACCAAAAAAAAAAAAAGAAAAAGAAAAAGAAAGAAAACCACCCTTTTGTACTTACCATTCGTGATCACTTGAAAATCTACATGAATTTTAGTTAGCAGAAAACGAGACAAGCCAACAACAAATCCCACAGTACAGCAGCACTCAAGAAAAAGAACATTAAAAGGCTTACCAGGGCCTCTGATTTGATTGTTGGCCTGACCATAAAGTTTGGGTCAGGATGCAGCATGACTGGTTTAGAGACTATTGGTACCCCTGGATGTCGTTGGGTAGGTGGACTTGGAGCAAGTTGCTATGGGTTAATTCAAGAAAATGACAATTCACAATGTAATTTATGCAAATCCAATCATTTCACCAAGATGCCTCAATTCAAATAGTTTATAGTAACGAATTTAATGACACTAATACAACAATAGGCTTACAGAATTATTTTAACGAAGAATTACCAAGTCAACAAACGAAAACATAATTTATCTTGCACTCAAATAGCTTTTTCCTCTAAAGTCTGACTTCACCAGCAAGATTATGGAAAAATCTCATCCCTGCTTTTGGCATTTATCCCATAAAGGCAATGAACTGAATGAGAAACTACAGGGAAAAAAAATGCTAAATTTGAGTGTAAGAACATAGTGAACCTGAAATGAGATTTTTAACTACTCTATGGCTAAATAGATCTTTTAGGACGAAATTCACCAGGACTACAGTGATCAGCTTTCCATAAAGAATTTCAAGTTAACTTATCTTGACTTAAGAGCAAGGGTTAGTTAGGCTAATTAGCTACCCTCGCCTCTACAAAGTACAGATACCCAGAGGCATCTGAGACCTAATCATCCGGTGCATACTAACCCAATTGTACACTTCTTACTCAGTCAAAACTCCCACTGACGTCAAACATAGTTTTATTCAAGAAAAGAGTTCAAAACTGAGCCCTGTGGGTTTAGTTTCTGACTTAACCCCAGCAACTCTCAGCACACACTTGTCAATGTTTCTCATAGGAAATGTGATGTATTCCAGATATTCATATAGTACAAGCTGTATCCTCTGAAATTATTTGAATTGCTTCCAGCAAATTGGTTAAGCCAGGGGTTTTTTGTTTGTTTGTTTGTTTTAAATAGGGGAATTTTGGGGGTGAGTTTTTTTGTTGTTGTTATTTGTCTTTTTAAAAATAATTTAAGAAAAAAGTTTTGGAACTGGATCTTTGGAAGTCCCTGTAGATATCCCTCAACTAATGTTACTCCACACCACAAAATATATTGTTCAGCTTTCTGATCTCAGAAGAATCGGCAGGTTCACAGATACCAACTTGTTAAAGTTGCACTAGAACTGGATGATTTCTCCTGGAGTTTCACAATTCAGAGACAGACTTTTCTAGAGAGCCTCAGAATGCGGAAACCTGACATCTGGCCATCCTGAATCAAAATCAGTGCAAAGAGTTATCAAACAAATGTTGGTTCTTCTGAGAAGAAAGCTTGCTTAGTACCCATTACGCATTACGTTTAAAATTTAGGTTGGTCCTAGCTCCTTTTGTCTGTCTCGATAGACGAACAAAGTATATGCTCCATAACACAGACATCCAGAACATGCAGATATGGACCGTATGTTGCTGAAGTGTTAACATACAAAGTCTTCAGACCATTAAGAGTCACTTCCACTACCTGTTATTAGGTAACTTGTAACACAGGAATGGATCCACACACATGATCGCAAGTCATGAATTTTAAACAAATTAGCCATAGAGTCAAACACTTGACACCAGCATTACGTGGGAAGTTCGTAAAACTACAGTCATTAACAACAGTACATGACATACCAGCGGATTGCTTGACACAGAAGATACTTTGCCGACGTGGGAGGTGTTTCTTACAACCTAAACAGTAACAGACTTAGTACCGGGTTCATATAAGGTATATAGCTAATAATAATTTTGAGGAGATCAATTTATACCAGCTGTTTTAATAGCTGTCAATAATATATTTGACAGGATTTAATTTTTTTGTCAGGTATTTGTTTGTGTTGAATCTGAAATTAAACAATTTGGGGAAAAAAACCCCCAACACCTAGCAACATAGAGAAGACTTACCAGTTTGAGTAATAATAGAAAAGCAAACTTATGGGACAAAAACAGTTGTCTATTTTTGGCTTTTGCAGGCACGAACACAAGATCCTTAATTGCTGAAGTCAAATAAATGTACTGTTCCTGCTTATCTGTGGTGTTAAAACCCAACTTTTTAAAAAGCAGCAAGGATAAATTGTCCAGCTTCTGATTTTTCTTCCATTTCTGAAACCACATCAGGAATACTGAGTTATCTACTTATAAACAAAGCAGCTTTGACTCAGTCTTAATACTTTACTAAGAGCTTAGTTCTCTCCTTATATACACTAATTGTATTCAATGAAAACTGACTGACCATTTTTGAAGGCCAAGTTATTTTTTTGTTGCTGTTACCTGATGTATTTTTCTTTAATTATTAACCTCTTTTCTCTAACATATCTAGCAGTGCAAAACAGACGCACGTATTGGAACATGTGTGATTGGGGTCACACTCCAGTATGGAAGGTCCTATATTGCTTATTCTATCTGAATATTTTCTATTAGTGTTAGGAGAATGGATTTCTCCTCTGAATGCTAGTATTTTGTACGCTTGTGTCATCTGACATAATTTTTATTTTGCAAATAACCTGAGAAGCCTGTTATTCGTAAGAACAGCTGACATCTCCATTTCAGTGGATCTAGCATGTTCTTGACACTTAAAACATATAAACCACATAGACTGAGCATCATCACAGGTCTACTTAAGTTTATAAGAGATTCATCGTTCACATTAGGGCAATTATTCACATAAAAATCATCTGCCAGCTTTCCCTGAGAAGTGATTAATTTGCAAATCCATTCCCACCCCAACCAGAATCATGCAAATGCAAAGCCAGTATTTCCAAGTAAACGTGCAAAAAACAAATGGAAACCAACAACACAGTCAGTCAATCCATGCAGAAAACTGTGGGAAAAAAAGTGACCATATGGGATCCTCTTCTGCTGTTTGAAACAAATAAGACTCTTTTGCCACAAAAACAAGTACATGAATCCCACTACAGTGCTTAGCAAAGGGAATTATCATGAAAAAGCTGCCATTTCTCACCTAAAATGAGTTCTGGCACAAGATTTCTTATATTTGAGTCTCTTTTGGACTGATATTGTACTATGGAGAAAGTCAAAATGTTTCCTCAAAGAAATCCCTCCCTAACTCTTGTGTGTGCAAAAAACCCCTCCAACCTGATTAACAACTCTTGTTCATTTACAACTCACTTACAGTGTTGATGTTTTAAAAGTTTGAGCTTCTGATTTTAAGCTAATTTTCTTTGTCCACTCTTCTCACCTAACAAAGCAATTTGATGAAATATTTAAAACAATTTCACAGGTCGTTTTCACTACACAGATATTTTTCTCAAAGTGAACCTTTTTCCCCCTCACTAAGAATGAAGGCCCAGAGGGGCAGTTCAAAACAGATGCTTCTCTGGTAAATGTTGCCTGCCATTACTTTTTTTTAATCTTTAAACACTCAAGTCCAAATTATCTTTTTAACTGATACATTCTGTCCAAGATACCTGCATGTGGTAGGATTACAATGTAGGTAGGGAGGAGTGAGCAAAATCCTCTCAACTTAAATTAAAAAAAAAAAAAAAAAATACCCCTAGACTGCATTCAGTACTAAGAAACAAGGAAACCATCTCATTCCTTCTTTTAACATTGTGTATGACAGATGGGTAGATCCAGTGGGTGATGAAGCAGGGGAGGGAGGCCAAGCAGGGGAATAGTAAAGGCTCATGCATCCAAACAGATCATGAGGTCACCTGGGAAGCTGGTGTTACTGCCAGTGCTGGACCTCTTGAAAGTGGAACATTTGATGTGGGAAGTGGATGAGCTGATGACGCTGGAGTAACAGTGAGTGGTGGTGGCGGAGGTGGTGCCACACGTTGTTTAGGCTTGTCAACTTCATCTAAATTTATATCGTCAAGATCCGTGGTATGAAGCTGCAGGCCACCGGCAAAACGCCGCATTGATGTGGCAGAAGGGGAAGCGGAAGGACGTCCACTTGCCAGCTAGGTGCAAAAGAACAGAAACCTGCCTTAACAGTTCATCTGCCTGCACCAGCTCTGAAGAAATTAATGGCAAATCCTAGCACATTACTCAGCCCAGCTGCTCCTGCACAGGAAGCTCTTTGCTTCTCCCACACAGAATACACATAAACTTTTTCTCTGAAAGCCTTTTTAAAAGCATTCCTTGGGGTTCCAGTCCAAAAAGAAGAAAACTGGAGTGCTGTGACAGTAGCCTTGGCTGTTGGAGCAGGGGGAATGAAAAAAAAACAACAAACAAAACCAACAACTGCATGAAGTCTTCAGAAGGTAAAATCACAGGACAAATCATAGATAGCACAATTCTTGCCTCTCTAGCTTTTATGAAGAGAATGCAAGAATTGCTCCTCGCAAAGGTGGAGCAATTACTTATATTAAAGTAATTACAGATGAGCCCTGAAATTCCAAGCCATGAAAAAAAGGGAAAGGGGCTAAAGTCTGGTGCAAACACAACCAGACATTAATACAATAGGGGGACGTAAGCTTAAGCAGCTATCAAAACAAAAAGTTTAGGATGCTATGAAATTCAGATCCTCAGGAGGTTTTGGATCTTATAATTTCTGTTAATCAACACCAGATGCATTGTGGGGCTAAAACTCCAGAGTTTGAGCATAATGAGCAACTCACCCCAAAAGAAAAACGTGCGTGTGAAGAAGGATTCTACATATGCTGTTAGAGTTGCTAACATTTCTTTTATCAGTGATCAAACTGAAGTATTTAAGAAAATTCTGTCAATACTCTCTCATTTTGCCATTTCTTGACTCAGCTGAGGAAATATTAGAGGGATGAGCTGTCCTACACATACATGTTTCTTAGCCCAATATGCCAATTCTTCCCTCAAGTGGGTACCTCTGCTGACATTCTTTGGGATCTCCTTATCTGCCATACTCACCCCTTGGTACTGTAACATAGGTATTTCTTTGGCAGAGGTCAAGAGATCTTGACTGCTCTTGTACCCTAGTAGCAGTTCAAGCCTCTAGTACCTGAATATTGTTCAGCTGCATTTATCTCTCAGAAGCATTCTGGTTTTGCGTTTTACATGAGTTTAACTGCTTGGGTAGTTTTGTAGAAGACTTGTAATAGAATATTTATATATAATGTAACAGAAGAATTGATGGTGCAAATATAACACAGTGCTTGTCTAAAATCATGGTAGAGCCCTAGGAATACAGCAGTGATTTTGTCTGTAATGTTCCCTCTTACTTTACAAAGTGAGGGGGATAAAGATCTAGCAGAACACAGACAGCCAAATTTAGGTGGTGAGAGAAAACTCAGCATAGTGGTTCCACTGCGCTAGGGACTCGCACTGAAGAGCCACATGGATCTGAGCCTGAGGCCAGGAAGAACAGAAGACCAGCTGCTTTTTTCAGAGCTGCTCCACATTGACCTGAAGGAAATTCATGCGAGAGTGTTCCCCAAGGGTCCCCTTTGTGGTTGCAATTTCTTGGGGATCCCGGGGGGAGTTCAGCAGATTGCAGTGTTCCTCTTGAAAGCAGCTGTGCTTGGAAGACAGCCAGAGCAGCAGGATGGTGGGAAAGCCTCAGTCCACGACTAGAACCACCAGGCTCTAAGGCACAATCACTATCTGCAACTTTCTTTGTTTAAGGGGACTATTTAAAACACAAAACTAAACCCTGTTCTTTGGGATTTTCATATCTTTTTGTCAGTTTCTTAACTTGTACCTTTATTCCATGCAATACCAGGAAGCATCCAAGAGCTCATCATTAATGATGTTCTTATTTTCACAGGTTATTAAAAAATATGGCTAGGTATTCTAGTCTCTGTTTTGTTATTGGTAATATGAATATGTCCCACCTAGCCCAATCAGCTCACAAGCCAATAAAATTGTTTATTTTCTGGCGATAATATACTTAAAAAGGACAAAATAAAAGCAGTTCATTAAACTAACAAAAAGAATCTCCATAAAATATAGGAACAGCAAATGCTACAGATTGTAATTCATCTGTTACTGACCTTCCCCCCCGTCACTCTTAGAATGAAGGCTCACAGGGGAAGTTCAAACCAGATTTCTCTCTGGAAAAACCTGTTGCTTTTATTTAGAGAGCATGCAATAAATGGAGAAGCCAGAATTTTACCTCAGGAGACTCATTCTCCACAGAGGAAATCTGTTCTAACCGTGTCTGACAAAGTCTTTCCACCCAGTGCTGCACCTTTTCTGATTCTTCCAGGTCTTCTCGTTCTGTCTCAGATACCTTTAACCATAATATCAGTGCATGACAAAAGGTTATAGGTATAGTTACAATACAAATACGTTTCAAAAGTATGAAATGCCACTTAAATTAATTTTAAAACTAATAATTTTTTGAGAATTATTTCCTATTTTGCCATCTTCCATTAAATTCATCACTACAGATGGACACTCATTAACTGCAGAGGTATCCTCATTTGGGCAAAAAACTACTTCAGAAACAAGCAAACGTGGGAACAGAGTTTTGCAGTGAAATGGCAATTTTAAAAAAAATTCATTATCTTTGACATAATCAAACAAGTGTCCTGCTAAGATAATTCCACTAAAGATACAGCTTATTTTCTTTTGATATAATTTTGCACTTGATGGGAGAACACAACATACCTCTTGCACAAGACGATTTATTTTCAGTTGTTTTTCTTTCTCCAACATTCCTTCTTTCTCTTTGGCAAGTTTTTGCTCAAACTCCATTTCCTTTTTATTCTTCTTCTGTTCACATAGACTGTCACTTTTTGACTTCTTTCGCTCTTTCCCTTTCTAGGAAGTTTTGGTGGGTTTTTTATTTTCTTTTTATTAGTCAAACAGATTTTTACATCAGCTACAAACATCATAATCTTCAAGCTCAGTACATGAGCGCCTGCATTGAAAATTTAATTACAGTCTGTGCAAGTACGAGGATGGTCTTTTAAAAGAAAATCTGAAGTCCATTTCCCAAGCAATTTGCAGGAAATTCAACCTTATCTGGAGGGCCTGTGCCCATTAACATAAGTTGGATAAGACCAGACAGTTACAACTTTTTTTGCTCCTCTGCAAATTTGCAACATTAGGGCACACAGGCCCCCTAAAAAACTTTGAATATTCAAACAGTTTTGGTTAGGTCTTGATTTGCCACCTCTCTGTTCTGGCATTTTTATATACACACAAGACGGACTGCTTTCAGGCGACAGATGCTCATGTATCGTAGATGTGAATATTCTACGCCTAAAACACCCTCATGCATATGTCCTAAAACCAGCATTGCATGCCTTAATACAATGGACGTAAGCAATTAACAAAGGAAAGGCTCAGATCAGCGCAGAAACTGAATTGCTCCCAGGAAAGAACACTGCATCACAAAGACCATGCAGCTCCTACAAGCACTGGGTAAAATCCGCTCACATGAGTGAACTAATACAGCACAAAGCAACTCTAAAAACTTTAGATGTACAGTACAACCAGAGGGGAAATCCACATAGTCTTTTTGGAGCCTCTGTTCCCATTGTCATCCAAATACACGTTGCTCTTTGTTTCTACTTTAATCATGTCACATTTCTGCTACCCTCTCCCATTTGTGCTGGTAGAACATAGTTCATATTGGAAAGCCCATGTTCTCCTTTTATTTGTGAAAAAGTAGAAAGGACAAGCAGCTCGCCACTTATTGTCAATTACTGCCAGTGTCCAGAGAGGCTGCACTTTGGGTTTGATTTTGCTCTGCTCATTATCAGCTACTGACTGTTCATGGTGGTTTTGGGAATTCAAAACATGTACATGCTTCACCTTAAACAGCATTATTTGTCTTCCTTCCACCTTTCACATGTAATATTGATAATAAAGCCATGTAAAACAGACATTCTCCCTGGCAGCTACAAAAGTGAAGTCTTCCAGTCAAGTAGTTAATTGGAACTTTGTACTGCTGAATTCAGTGGGATGTTGTCTATTGCTTCATGGTTAAGTGGTGGTGAAAAAAAACCCCGACAAATGAATCAATAATCGTTGGAGACAAAAATTAAGAAGCAGCATAAAAAAATAGCTTTTCACGCTAATGTTTTAAAACAAACATAATTCTGTCAGCATGTTTTATTCAGGGCTAGTTAGTCTGTACCTTAATAAAAATTGCTGATATCACCTTATCCTCTAATATGTTAGAAGATACATTTAGTACTGTCCACTAAATGTAATATCTGGCAGGTCAACCTGCTAGGTATCAACATTTGAAAAATTAGAATCACACTAAGCACTTCACATGCCAAAGTGTTCCAGAATATGAACATATATCAGACAATCTTATCTGCATTCAGATAGAACAGGATGAGTCATCCTTTCCATCCATTTTCCCCATGGATTCAGTTTACTTCCTATTATAGACACTTTTAGTACAGAGTGAAATTATATTTTTAAAACAAAACAAAAAATCAATTAGCAATTTGGAGTAGGATGAAAATTCATCACTTCCAGATATAAAAGTATTTCTAATAGCAAAAGAATATAAATACATCTTTTCAATCTTTTAATCCACACTGTGTATTAGAGTTCAACAGGAACTGAGTTAAGATCTTCATTACTACATGAAAAGGTATTTGGAATACTCTGTAAACTATCTTTGTCAGCAGCAATGCAGATTATCACCTATTTGTGTGAAGAGACTAAGTTTTCATAACAGTATTTATAGTTTTCAGATAGAAATCCTAACTGTACTGGCTTTCACACAAGCTACAGGTCCATGCCGACCTACAGTCACTAGCAGTACAAAGTGGTATCAGTGTACCATCATTTCCTATTCTCTATCAAGAAGAGCAGGTGTTTCCTGTCCACAAAGAAGGATAAAGTAACAGGCCTAAACAGTGACAGAAATACTTCAACTGTCAGACACAATCCTATCTCTTCAGAAACCTTGAGTTCTCAGAAGATAGACATATGAACTCATCTTAACAATTCTACACCAGTTAACTACCATCAGCCACCACAAATAAAACCACCACCAAAAACCATATGCAACTACAAAATCCCTCTAATATGGCTAAGATATGTTGAAAGAACTAAAGAGAATAAAGCAACAGCAGGAACAAATTATGATTTGAAACTAATAATTTGAAATTGCAATACTTTAGCAGAAACTACAGATATAAAAGTATTCTATCAAGTTTAAATATTTTCAGGTTTTTTGGGGTTTTTTTTTTGCTCATTCTGTGTGATGCAGATGCTTAAAAGCCTTTTGCCTTCAGCACTCCTCTTGCTGGGAGATTTGCAAAGGTATAACTGGGAACTGCACACTTGATTCCCATTGAATTTTTGTCCCTGTACTTTTTTTTTTTTATTTTATTTTTATTTTTATTTTTTTTTTTACACACATTATTCCGAGGACTTTTGGAGAGCATAAAGACATGCACTGCCCACCCGGTACTGAATACCTTTTGCAAAGTACTGACATACAATTCTCACTGCAGCTGCCAGAACTCAACAAGTCTAGGTATTCAAAAGGACAAACTCCTGGGCAGATGCATCTCAAACATATCTTAATCTGTGCACACGTTAAAGGAAGCATATGACTCTAAACAATATCTAACAATAACAGAGAAGAGGAAGAAAAAAAAAAAGGATTAAAATTCAAACGTAGAGCAAACAAAATTTACATATCAAACTTTGTACCTTGCGGATTGTGGGAAATTTTCCTTCATACCGATAAAACCATCCAAAAGCTACAAAAGGTAAAGGTACAGTTGTTTTTTGAAGAAATGTCAAAGTTCAGATTCAGATCAAGCCATGCCAATACATATAACTGGTTAAAATTTATTTGAAGGTGCAACGCTGAAGGTTCAATATTACGTGACAAGTTCTTAGACAACTTCTTGATGAATTGTGCTAGTACATTTAGTCATAAGTTACCCTTATTTTACTGATACACATTTTATGTTAAACAAAGTAATCTTCGTACAGAACCATACAGCCATATGCATTGCTAAGATTTCTGTGGTCACAGTCCTACTTTACACTAGTTTTAACAAGCCCTCTTAAAATGAAACAGGTATTCAAACTCTTTCAAGCTTGTGGCTGAACACAGTGGTGTTTGAGGAGACAAAAAAAGCTTCATTTCCTAGGATAAAATATTTCAAGCCAAGCGCATAAATATTAAAAATACATTGCAAAGTAAAAACTACAAAAGAATTCATTACCATAGTTTTATATAAGAAACACTGATAAAACACAGAGCTCTCAATATAATCCACCTTTCTGTAGGACTGATAGATTTTGTATTTGTATGAAAGTATTTTTAGAAAGTAATGACAGGAACAGTGTCATAACCTTTCACCGTTTACCAAAAGACCACATATATTGCCCTAGCAAAACCAAATGATCAGTTCAGTGTCAAGACCGACTGTCAGGAGGAAGTGAAACACAGGCAGAATCTGAATCAGGACAGGAAGTAAAGGCTGGGGGGCAAACCTGTTTATCCTGCTTCATGATCACTTCATCCATGTCCTCTGTTTCAAGTTGGTCTCCCTTTAAATCTACTAGAGAAACAAAGGAGGAAAGGAGTGAGGAGATAGAAAAGACAGACTAACTGGAGGTTCCCATGAAATGTAAAAAAAGAGATCAGCAACGCGTGACCTGAAGTTTCCATGAAATAAAAAGAAGTTAGCAACGGGATATTTTTCCACACAATGGAAAAAAAAAAATGAGGTCCTGCTTAAATCAAATCAATTTCCAACCTCCTCCAACCCTGAAGAGCAGTTAGGATCTGCACATGGCCAATTAGTCTCTGCTATGCACAGAAGCCTGCAGAGGCAGGTGGCTTTTCCTGTAATTAAACCATCAGCAGTTCTCGGATATCTGGCTTCAAAAAGAAGTAGCAGTCTTCTACTGCGCTGTCATTGGGGTAAATGCTACACAGAGAAAACACTGCCCTGAAGAACGAGAAAACTAAATGGCTGCAGAAGAAACATCTCCCCATCTCAGTTTCTCACCCATGAAAAGTTCAGTGACTTCCCCAAAGTCACACAGAAAAATATAACTTATTCAGGTTAGGAACTGAGACAGGTCTCCCTTAAGTTATGCAACAAGCACTTTCCACTTTTGCCTTTGTCTACTATCACTTTAGTACACTCTCCTGAAGCTACACTATCTGTAGCTTCCAATTTAGTTTCTCAACCGCCAATTAAGCTCCAAGCGTCTTAAAGCCCTTTGGACAACTAAGTCAGACTTACACTTCGCAGCAATTCTTCATGGAAAAGTCACAGTGTACAAACAGTACTTCCTCAATCTCTTCACTAATTCTGAAGCAGACTGCCCAGTGGTATCAAATCAATGTTCAGGCTGTGTAGGCTACAGCCTGTTTGTGAAAGATTTGCTGTGATGAATGAAAAGAAGAAAAAGACAGGAAAAAGGAGGATAGGAGAGGAAAAGCAGATAGATTCAGTAAAGTAAATGATAGTAAGAGGGAAATAGGAAAAAAAAGTAAGGAAAAGGTGTTTCAAAGTCTACAGGTAACTCACATATGAAAAAGCGGCATTTTTCTTCCACTCTGACAAATGGTCTATTTAAGACATTAACAGATCTGCTACTACACACAGCAACTCATAGACAGATGCCTGAATTTTGCAAATTCTCAGATATGTGCCTAGCTTTCTCACAATTAGGTCACTAGGAATGGATTCAGAAGTTCTGATTGCATGCTTTTAATTAGTACATGCTTTGCTACCCAAGCTTTTATCATGCAAGATTACTTTTCCAGCAGATGCAAACATCATTACACCATCATCACTTCATTTTCAAGACAGTTGTCAAAAGAGCATAAACTGAAGAAAGTGATATGCAGAAAAATGATGTGGTAAATACTTCGGCCTGAGAAGGAGTAAATTAGATATGAAAGGCATGTTGGCAAGAAACACATTAATCAAAAGATCTGGGAAAAACACATAGAAAAAGTCGCTGATTCTTAACAATCTTTGAATTTTCTTTTTTGTTTAGTGTCCTGCTGTTGTGTTGCAACAACTCTGTTGCATTTTTTTACGACAATCAATACATTAAGTTGTTTACTCAGTTATTTGCTCCTCCTCATGGAAGAGAAGCAAGTGAGCTTCAAGATATTCCTAGAGCCACCAAAGACTGCCAAAGTAAGAGAGGACAGAGTTCCTGCTGAAGAGATGAGGGGAAAGATCTTTAGATTTTTCTGAAAACTAAACATTGGATTTATTTCCTCCAAGTCAAAAGCAGGGATTCCATATCTATCTTTTTTCAGTTAGAAGCAAGCAGACAAAAGTACTCAGAACCATAGTCTGCACTCTCCATAATACACTGATTTAGAGTAAGGGAGAAGAACAAAGGTAACAACAGGAGTAGTACAAAGTGCATTCATTCACTCCAAGTGAGACTGCAAACCTAGCAGTAGTTTTCTACCTTCAAACACACCGCCTCCCAAGATCTCAAATATAAAAATGATCTTAAATGATTTGCTGATATGATTAATGCAGAAAGCTCAAAGCTAATTCCAAATGCAAGAACAAAACCAAACACTTGGTCTCCCTTTCTTCATACTTTCATTTTGAAAAGTAACAAAACCCAGCAACAAAATGCCCATGAAACCCAAGATATTACTTACAGTAATAAGTAATATTTTCTTCACTGAGACAAAAGCACTCATATGTATATAAGTTAGTATTTGAATCTCAGGTTATCCACATGGACATAAAACATAATCATATAAAAAATGCAGCATTACTTCCATTTGGGCACATAGTGGAAGTCAGCACAAGTCTACTGATGCAAGAACTGCTCCATGAAAAGGTTGACAGATGAAACACTGAACAGAAACACACGGAAAGCAAAGTACCAAAACCCCAAGCTAAATAGGTTGATATTTTAGACAATTTCTTAGTAAGCTTTACTTTTTTTTTTTTTTTCCCCTCCTGCTGATTGGGAAAAACCATGATTGTGGATTTTTTTGAGCTAAGTACCTGTTAAGTGAGAGATATTAAATTAATCTATCATATGCTCCCAGTCTTCTGAAAATAGCCAAGTCATAGCTAGCTTGGCTTGGGCACAAACTGGTGCTATATTCCATACAGCTCAGTGATGTGTCTGAAACAAATACTTTCCCTAGGAAGCAGACTGAGATCAATTACTCACTTTTGTGTTTGGAACGAGGGGCAGAGTGCACTTCCGCAGTCACAGTTTGTAGAGATTTGGGAGGTTCTTTAGGACCCCAGTCTTCTTCCCACTCCTTTTTAAATTTCTCTTCCTCTGCTGTTATCCTAAAGGAAAAAAACCGCAGCTAGGAATTCTGAGTATCAAAACAACAGCACCAATATAAATTTATCACAATTATTTACTGTTCACTATGTTTGGTGTTTTCTCTTTAATACAAAGCATAATAAACTGCCCCTTCCCCCAAACCAAATTCCTTTCATCATCTAATTTTTATTTACTAAGCTACTAAGCTAATTTGTAAAATACAATGTAACTCAGTAAAATATTCTTATTTAATATTGAGAATTCTAAGGCCAGTTATATAAACACCTGCACAGATATGAAACCCAGACTGATACATTACAATACCGTCACCTTAATTGAAACCAAATACGATCTCTCAACTAATAATTTTTCATTTTTAGAACTGGGAAGTATCTATTAGAAAAATAGTCAGTTTTAACTAAAATACTAAGCAACAGAACATCTACCACATGCCTAAATCAGATAATTTACAATGTTAAACTATACCTAAAAAGAGTGTGTCTTATTTCTATAACTTATCTCCATTTTGATGATTGCTTCCTAAACATGTAGTTCTAGGCTACACTAACAAGTGACTCTTCCCATAAAGAACTAAATACTTTTGAGACACAAACTGTGTTAAATTTAGCATTCTAGGAAAAATAAAAGAAAAAACCAAGAATCGTCATACTTAAGGACAAAGGAGCTCATAAAACAGGTTAATTACCTAGAAGGCACCATGATCAAAAAAAGACATTTTGAAGGAAAATTCAGCAAATCCTCAAGTAGGTCACAAGAGAACTCCTGTATAAATTCATAGCTTGTAGCTTCATATAGTGTGCCTTTCAGTGATCCAAGATCTTTCTTGGCTGTAGCCTGTCTTGAACTGGTAAACTGATATATGGTGCCAAAATTTACCAAGTCTTAGATATATACGATCTATTTATACTTGGATTATCTTTTGCATCTCTAAATTAGCTAAGGTAAAGTAAAAAAATATCCACACATGGTCAAAACACTATTAAACCTGCAGCTGAGGCCAGTACTTAAATTTAAAGACATAGTCAATAGCAAGGAACATTGGACAGAATGTTTAGATTTGTTTTTACATTTCATTTTGATTAAAAAAAATGGGGTTACAATGTAACTTGAAGCACACAGAATTAAGGACCTCTGAAACTTTTCCTAAAGTGTATGCAGGATACTAATAAAGGGCACAGTGACTTTATACAAGGAAATCCTGGAGAAAGGATTTTAAATATTGAGCAAAGTGTCATCCTCACAAACTGTTAATCAGGAAAGCGTTCATATCCTAATGAAACTGCCTGCCTGCAATTACTTATTAAACCTAAGCTTCAGATTAAATCTAAGTTCGTATGCTACCATTCTTCCTCCACGAAGAAGACTGACATTGACTTAACAGTTTGAATTGTAATATGGAAAAGCTTAACAAGTGCCTGAGCAGCACCTGGAAATTACACAAGGAAGTATAAAGACGTGCTAGACCTTACAACGAGCAGCCTTCAAGGCAGCCTAATCATGAAAGTCCTCCCTAGGTGAGTAAAGACGCACTTAGTGCAGAAGGATACTGCGGATTATCAAACATTCACTATGACAGACAGGCAATCTAGATTTGGAGAACAGAATCATTCTTCACCTGTGAAGGTCTGCTTTTCTAGCAGCTTTCCATGGCTATTGCAGGAATTTCTACAATAGACCACAATAAAGAACAGGACATTATCTATTCCCAGGAATTAGAAAAGGAAAACATCGAAGAATTCATCCATGTGCTGCAGTAGAGACCACAGCAGGACTGTCAGAAGATTCTTCTCTTGTGGCAGCTGAAGAACATATTCCTTTTTGCACCTCACATTCAGAAATCCCTGCACTTTTTCTATCAGAGAATTTTAGCTAATACAGTTACACGAAAAGGGACTTAAGTGAATGAATATGCATTAAAAACTGTTTAAGATGTTAAAGGTGCAAAGCTGAACACTTCAGGGTCAATGTTAGCTCTGAATGCTGCATCAAAACAGATATTGTGCAATTTCACACATTCTTCCATGCAATTTCCAAATGGCATTTAGAATGGAAATTAATTACTGTGAGAACAACATGTTATACTGGTTAATTTTAAAATTCCAAATGTAAAACAATGCTTAAGTTACATTTACAGTACTGACTTTATTATGATACAGTCTTTGAATGTGTCTAATTCTTAGAATCACCAATTTTTAAATCCAGAATAGGCTGTGATAATAAAAAATCAGATTTCTTTAATAAAATAGGTTACAGAACTTTCTGCTTTCAGTGCCACAGTTTTAATTTAATTAATTCTCTCCTTCAAAAAGCAAAAGCCTACTTAAAATTTATGATGATTGAAACTTCTATTCAACACAATTAGCACCACATAGTCCTTATTTTAGTCTAAATCTACAGAGCTTTTGCTTTCAGAACTGTTGGATAAACTGAAAAGGCTATTAAATTCCACAGTACGTACAGTCTTACAGATCACGAGCAAACTACCATTGTTTTGTTTGAGGGTTTTTTTTTTTTAAATATAACCTAAAGGGATAAGTCATCAAGCCCCAGAGTATATGCATGTTGTTCCAACTCTAGTCATTCTCTGTTTCTTTCCTGATCCATTTCCTTGCAGTATTCATTTCCTTTTTTTCTGTTAGAATTAAATGTAACGGTTCAGTGACAACAGAGTGAACAAGTTCTGAGACACAGAACTTCCTTACTCTGAAGTTTCTCTACACATTTATAACACATTTTTAAAAGAAGCACTCAACTTCAATTTCATATTGAATTTATTATCATCATAACCCTCATGTTTTCCAGGTGCTGATCTTCAGATCAATTTCCTGTTCTGTAACTGGTGTAATGGCATACTCACATGCACTGGACCCTACGTTTAGGAAATATTACGCAATTCTATTAGAAAAGAACATGCAGGATGTTTTCAGCCACATCCAACATGTAAGGGCCCTTTTTTGGCAGCATATTGCCTATGTAAGTTTTTTACTTACTGCTCTATTTCTCTGCGATATCTCTCTTCTTCCTCTGCAGCCTTCTGGGAAATCTCCAGTTTTCTTCTATAATAAGAGGAATTAGGACACCATGATAAAAATAGTATTTTCTGAGTAAGAACTTGCACAAAGTGTGTCAGCGTACAGTTAGTACAAGATACAGACAGTAAATACATAGGCACTGGGGAAAATTGCTCCTTTTTAAAAGTCATCTTTAAGATACCAAGGGTTCAATAGACTTTCACAGGAACACTAAGGACATTCATGGCCATCTGGGTGACAAGGGCATATCATTTATTAACTCTAAATCACTATCTCCTTCTGAGACAATTCCATAGCATGTTACTGTGAGAGTACAAAATCTGTAACTGTCCTGCTAAAAATAAAGGAAGAGGGAATGGCATCAGGAAAATAACTAATACCACACTGAATCATAGTGGTATGACAGTTGGGAACAAAGTGAACCTTCTATTCAAGATGCATTTGAATGATATCAGCTTTAAATACCCAGAATATCAAGAGCAACAAAGGATAAGGACTTATGAACAGAGACTGCAACAGCAAAATTAATCTAAGCTGGGAATCTTCTCACAGCTGCACCTGTCTTCCATGCCCTTTCCAAATCCAAGCTAAATTTTTCAGTCTGTCTTATACAGAGTCCTTACAGTCTCTCTTTCTCTTGCTGCTCTTTGATGATTTTGTTAGTCTCCAGTGCAAGTCGCTTCTGATGCATTAACTCCTGGCGTTCTTGCTCACGGAGACGTGCTTCTCTCTGCCTTTCTTCTGCAGTCATGAACAGCTCCTTTCCCTGCAATCAGAACCGCCACCCAAATCAGTTGTGGAAAAGTCTCATGAGTGTAGTTCTTCTAGGAAATAATTCAAAACCAATTACATACTAGCACATCTGCCACTTCCTCACATCACTTCTGCTGAGGAATGCTTTCTGAAAGACCCTGAAACATCTGACCACTCCATTCCAAAGAGCTACTCCAGTTTTAGCCTCAAAGTTATGACGTGCTAAACACCCCAGAAGAGGCATGCAACTACTGAAGTCAGCAACAACAGCGTAGTGGTCATGACAAAGACATGCTGAGTGCGTCACACTTTCTGGAAATCTAACAGAGTAATACAATGATAGAGAACACCACATTGAATGAATCTCAGTGTGGAAGACAACTACACAGTTACTGCGTTTTAATGCCTTTGTGCCTGGCTGCTGTGGAAATGTACCGTCATTCCAGGGAATCGTCGTTCCAGAGAACCCAAATACAGGGAACCCAAATACAGGGAAGATACATTGCCAAAAGGTTATGTAGTTGATGCGTTTCAGTTGGTTTTGTTCCTGTTTCATTTGCTTTACAGTTAAGACACTAGTGCTATTTCCTAGTCAAGAAACGTATTTCCATGGTGCTATTTGCAGGACATTTTGATAACATTTATCTAATTTTCATGACTGAAATTAAAATCCCACGTTAAATAGGAAGGCAGGATTTTTCATGTCTCTCAGTCTCAAAACAGACAGCTTGAACAAAAACAGGCAGTGAAGAATGCCTTTGCACCAGGGTTTTTGTTGACCAAGAAAGAGGAGTAGAGAAGCTGTTTCCTTTTGCAATCTCTTCTTCAGTACAAAGATGTGTACTGAGGAAAGGAGAGACAGGCAAGGTGAAGTAGGGTGGAGCAGAAGAGTTCCACAGCAACAACTGACTATTTTAAGGATCCAACCCCAGTGGAACACGTTGGAGTAGAACGCATCTTTTCTAACAGTTAGTAACATATCTGGAAGTTGAAACTAAGTCCTTAGGATGTTGATTGAGTTCCTGGTGCTTAATCAACTAGTCTGGAGCATTTGTTTTATCAGTATCTACAATGCCTTTGAACAATTACACCTTTTGTTAATGTAAGAGTAGTTTAATTAAACCATTAATTCCTTAATATAGCTACACAGTACACATGAACCCTTAGGAAGCAGCTTAAATGATTTATTAAATCTTGTTTTCCTTATTTAATTCAGTTGCAAGGCAATTAGAAACTACCATCTTTGATTAGTCTATGGAACTTGAGTAGCCTCTTGTATAGAACTATACATTTTACTGTAAGAAGGATTAATGCAGTAAGAACATTAAAACATTTCTTGAAAGTCACATGGAAGTCAGTGGGAAGATTTAATTAGTTTTAGCTGGCTTTAAATTAGGCCTCAAAGGCATATAGTTCTGTTGTACAAAACAGTGGAAATAGAAAATTGAACATTTTTTAATACGTTGATACACTAAAGAGATCAGATAGACAGTTACACAAGGAATTAATTTGGAGTAAGACAAAGACATCAGCTATTCAGGACGAAAAATTGACTCTAATCCAATTCACCTTTCATGTTTCAGCAGAAGCAGCTATCTATTAGAACAGGTCTCAAACAAGAAAAACTACTACAATAAAGTTAACTTCTATTCCTTGTCAAGGGAATAGTTTTGCACTGCCCCACAGCCATGAAACTGTTTTATTTGAGAATACTATGGATAATTATCAATGAAATAATCAAAAGCCACTCAACACTGCCCTGGTTTAACAGAATTTAGTGGTATAGACATTATAAAGAAACACAGCTTTACTACCTTTTTTTTTTTTTAATTATTATTTACTTGCCCACATAGTAATTTTCACAAATTTTATAAACTACTTACAGCGCCTGCTACCACGGAGATAGTCAAAGTACGACTACTTTTGAGCACTCTGACAGCCTGCAAATTAAAACAAAACAAAAATCAGTCTGAATTAAGTTACAAAAGGCCTGTATATATCGGATGAAAGTTGCTGGTTGTCAAGGCTGGAATTTCCAGAAGACCTACCTAAACTAAACAGAGTGGTAGGTATTCAAATTTCCAAATTCCCATGTTCAATACACAATCTCTTTCATTAAGTAGCCCAGTATAAAAATATATGTTTTCCAGCCAGGAAAATCAGACAGATGTTTAATAAGCTGACAACTATGAATTCATGGAATTAGGCAGACTTGATCTTACCTCTTTATGATCCACATTAGAAAAGTCCACTCCATTTACCTCAACAATCTGATCACCAACCTAAAGGAGTTAATCCAAATTTTAGTACAGACACTAAATTAGTACATACATGAAATGAAAACAAAGAGATATACTCGCTGGGAGTGTTGATCTGCTCAAGGGTAGGGAGGCTGGACAGGCTGGGTCAATGGGCTGAGGTCAACGCTATAAGATTTAACAAGGCCAAGTGCTGGGTCTTGCACTTGGGTCACAACAACTCCATGCAGCACCACAGGCTTGGGGATGAGTGGCTGGAAGGCTTCCTGGTGGAAAAGGACCTGACGGTGCTGGTCAACAGCCAGCTGAATGTGAGCCGGCAGTGTGTCCAGGTGGCCAAGGTGGCCAACAGCATCCTGGCCTGTATCAGAAATGGCATGGCCAGCAGAAGTAGGGAGGTGATTGTGCCCCTGTACTCAGCACTGGTGAGGCCGCACCTTGAATGCTGCGTGCAGTTATGGGCCCCTCACTACAAGAAGGACATTGAGGTGCTGGAGCGTGTCCAGAGAAGAGCAACGAAGCTGGTGAAGGGTCTGGAGAACAGGTAACAGGTTTTATGAGGAGCGGCTGAGGGAACTGGTGTCAGCCTGGAGAAGAGGCTGAGGGGAGACCTTATTGCTCTCTACAGCTACCTGAAAGGAAGTTGTAGTGAGGTGGGGGTCTGTCTCTTCTCCCAAGTAACAAGTGATAGGACAAGAGTAAATGGCCTCAGGTTACGCCAGGGGAGGTTTAGATTGGACACTAGGAAAAATTTCTTTAACAAAAGAGTAGTCAAACATTGGAACAGGCTGCCCAGGGAAGTGGTGGAGTCATCATCCCTGGAGGTGTTCAAAAAACATGTAGGTGTGGCACTTTAAGACATGGTTTAGTGGGCAGGTGGTGTTAGGTCAACAGTTGGACTTGATGATCTCAGAGGTCTCCTCCAACCTAATGATTCTATGATTCTTAATACCATAATCATAGGTACTGTCAGACTATAAGGAGAACAGACTAGAAACTGGCCAGGCCTGCTCCTCTATTAGCATTTCCTGTTGCCACTGTTTGAGACCAAATACTGAGCTCAACAGACTACTGGTCTGACCCAGGAGGGCACTCATGTTCTTAAAATCTAGGAAACTTCCTTCATTTGAAATGTAACCACAACCTATTTCTTTGCCATGGAAAAAAAAACCCAATAACACAGCTAGTGACTTTACAGTGATCCAGAATCCTTGAAGTAATAAATACCAAACAAGATTTCCTTGTGGTACCTGCCTTGGAAGGTAACGTACTTACCTCTAAACCCACCTCTGCTGAAAGAGAATCCGGCTTAACGTTGCTGATAAAAATGCCTGGCTTTTGTGTTGGACCGCTGGAAATACTGGTGTAATATAAAAACCAAACATTTATAGGACAATATTTATAGAATAATACAGTGTAATACAGTGAGAAGTCTAAGCTGTTTTCTCATAATTTGTTTCTGATTAAACAATATTTTTGTGGTATTAGCCTACTCTGAAACACCAAAATTTGCCAGTACACACACGATGGTTTATCATCCCACTTTTCTATCCTTTACACCACAAAACTATGATTTAAGAAAAAGGTAAAAAAAAAATATCCCAGCTTCTGGATTTTTCCTTAGATGTTGAAACTAACATAGTATACTGATCTACCCCGTCTAAGGGACTGGGACAGTAATGACATTTGAAGGCAAGCATGTAACACAATGAAGAGTTACTAATTGCTTGCACATTTACCCACTGAACTGCGCTATACTATATGTATAACAATGTTATTTTCCAGGATTATTTATTAGAAGCAAGAGGGATGTTTCAACCAGGGGCCGACATCTAGCCTGGAAACTTTATGCTGCAGTCTAAGCTGGACCCAGACACAGCAAAGATTTTTGCAGATAGTACATCCAGCGGGTGATGTTGAATCACCAATCCAGGTTTGTAAGTAATTTTTTAAAAAACTTTAGATCTTCCAAATAATACGAAAGTAAACTTACAATTTAGAAAATATTCTGTGCAGTTCAGTCTTGATAACTTCACCTATACATTCCTAAATATATACTAAATCTTACAATATCCTTTCTACCTGAAAACCTCCGTAACGAGCTGCAAGGACAGCAGTCTGAGAAGCATCTGTTCGTATTTCTAAAATTCTTGCAAATTCAACATTACTTTTAGGAACTGGATATATCTGTACGATGGCTTCTTAGTTCTGAAAAGGGTCACAGAAAGTAGTCTAAGTTCAGCGAGGGAATCTGACAACGGAAAGTGATGGAACCTGCTATGTCACAGTGCAGCATTTGAAAGTATTTTAAAATGTAAAAGCACTTAAAAGATCTAATTCCATGACAACTTGTATTACATCACTTTTAGCCTGCTCTTATTTTTAAATTTAAAAGATTTTCTTGGTTTGAAGTCAGAACTTCTAACACAGGTATTTATGCTTTGTCTAATAACATGTAATGCATGCTACAGATACCCTCCTTCCAGTTTGCCTTCCTGATCCAGCAAGCATCTCCATTTTCCTGATATCACATCAACGAAGAATGGAAATAACTGCCTTGGATGTCTCCCTTAACAAACCAGTGACATTAAATAAGAAACATATACCCACCTGCAACCCATGCCTTTTGTACCAATCAAGCTAATGAAGACTTTCTTCTCTTTATTGTCTCTCCCTCCAGAAGAAGCAAGACCAGCAACACTGCCCTTTCCTTCCTGTAGGGGGATTAAAAAAACGCTGCAGATGTTACTCTGTGTTGAGCCCTTATCAAGACTAGTATAAAGCTTCATGAAGCTAGGATCAAACCCTACCATCAAAATAAGATTCCTCCTTCCTACTGGAGACAAACGCAAAGTACAGCCATTTCGGTGGAGATGCATGGCTGAGGTGAAAGGCTGAACTTTCTATTTGCAGAAGATTGTTTAAATAGTCAAAGTCTGTCTTCAGAAAAGGGTGAAGGAAAATCAGAGGAAAGTGATATGGCAAAATAATAATTTAGATGTTTCCTGACAAAAGAGCTAGAAAAATACATGATAATGCTCACTATTTAATTCAGTTTTTCTTTTCTTCCTGAAAGCAAAAGAACAGTAATTGTGGTCTCTTTTTTCACTGCTGCAACCCATAGAAGTCACATTCATACCTGTCATTCCTCCACTAATATAGCTAAGATAGGCCAAATAATCTGTTAAAGATACATACAGCAGCATATAGCCTGGTAAGTTAATAAGCTCAAGCAAAATAAAGTACCAGCTAATGAGTAAAAGACATTTCATTTGTATCCTGCCCTTTCCTTACCTAATGATTCTAGAATCATTTCATATCACAAAAGATGTTTCTCCCAGAACACTTGTAACAAGATATTGCATCATAGTAATACATACAATAACTTCCGTGACAAGGTCAGAGAATAAGGTGTTTCAGAACCACTACAGATTTCCCAGAAGACACCTTAATAAAATACTGATCTCTTACCCCAGAGTCTGACACGAACTGGTCCACATATTGCCATTTAAGGGGTTCATCTGCTGAACTGGAAGGAAAAAGTAATTTAAAATAATGGGGACAAAATAAATAAAAATGTATCCAAGAAGCTACTTTGGAATGCGGCCTCCTATTTTGCATCCACAAGTTCCTTTGGATACTGCTCACAACAACTGGTTTATTTTCCAGCAATTTAAATAGAACATCAAACAAGCATACAATTATTTAGGCTAGTAAAGCTGGTCAAACATAAAATTCAGAAAACCTCCTCAAGTTAAACAATTTTGGGAAACTCTAAGAAGGACTGTGAAAATAATCATAACAACTTGAATAACTTATATAAAGGTCTCTGCAGAGCGACACCTCCCATCGTTAACGTTTCTCAAACATTCTACTTAAAGTTTCAACTATTCAACAACAATTGCAAGGGGACAATAATTTGAAATTTTTCTAAGCTCTGAAGCAATCCTCAAATGTTACGTACATAGAGCAGCAGTGGAGCTCTCTATTAAGCTAGGTACATTGATAATGAAATTTCCAAGTAATATCCACAGATAATGAGGAAATAGAAATTGGTTCTTTTAAGAACTGGCATAAAAAGTCAGATTCATCAAACAAGACATCTGCCTGTTTATCACAAAGGATGTGCCATTTTAATCAGCTACAGGGATGCCCACTGACACTTTTTCAAATATATAAACACAGTTTCTTTGGATACTGAAGAGGCTACATGAAAATGAAATTATCTAACTTGTTTTCAAATTAAATACCGTTACCTTTTGACAGGTATCATGCCAATATCTGAAAAAGAAAAATATCCTGTTTAGTAACACTTTCTACAGATCACCAGCAACCTATTAACAGCAATCTTTAGTGATATACTCTATCTTTTTATGTTACTTACGTCTTACTTTTATGGACACTATTTTCTTTGTACGAATGAGGTTTATGACTTCTTCATGTGTGCATGACGAAATGGAATATCCATTTATACGAACTATCTCATCTCCGACCTCAAGAATGAAAGGGAGAAGAAAAAATAAATTGTGAATTAACGTTAAAAGGTTTTTAAGCAATGATGCTATCTAGCAATCATTTTTGATGCAAAGGTTTGGTAATGTTGAGTCCTGAATACTTCTTCAATTTCAGGTAATGTCCAGATCAGGTTTACCTGTATTTATTTGAACTTAATATTTAACACCAGAAGGGCAGAAATAAGAATTTCATAAATAATAGCTAGTCTCTACACATCATACTTGTACTCCACAGATTACCTTAAACACAAGTGTCCATATTTCAATTCAAATGATTTTGGAGTGACATTCTTCCTTCATACGTCAGGCATTTACCACATGTTCTCTGGGACACCTCCTCAACTATTTTGATCAATAGGAAACTAAACTTGGTCTGATTACCTTGCTTGATTCTGGATTCAGAACAATGAATTATTTTAATGGAATTTTCAGATGCAATCTCTGATTAATTACAGTAGTCATGTACTAGCGTAATGAATGCTTATTCTGGGGTGCAGTAGCTTAAGTCTTCTTGGGCCATCTACAGTAGGTACAAAATTTCATGCCACTCATGTGTGACAGATTTTCAAGTGTTTCACAGCACCAACCCATCTTATACTATGGTTGAGAGATGGTACCACTACCCTACAGTGGCCCTAGGCTGTGGTATTCTCCCTGTTGTACGATAGGAAAAAAGTTAGAAAACTTGAGACAGAAACATAGAAGGAAGCTCCCACGAGACAGAAGGCAAGTCAATCACTTATTCCCAAGCTTACTCAGGCCTCTGTGTGTATGCAATATATATATTTGGGCTCCATGGGTGGCAGAGAGCAGAGTCGGGTACAGAACAGACCAAGAACATGCGCTCTGAATAGTGGAGATAAAACTAGTGTTATCCCAGAGGCAAATTTAGATGAAGATAACTATCTACAATTACTTTGTTTAGAGGCTCTGTGCTTTCACTTTAGGTTTGGAAAATGTCCTTATACTACAGATTAAGAGCACAATTTTTACAGTCTTAGTGAACATCTTCATTGACCAAAAAGTTTCGGGGAAGAGCCAGGTTCATCATAACACATTTGGTGAAAGTTAGTTAATATAAAGACTCTGGCTATACTAGTTCTGATCTGAGAACTTCCCTTTCATCCACTTGCTTTGGGACTGCCCCTGGTGCCAAGATCAGTTGTGAACACACTTTCAACTGCTGTTGCAGAAGATCAGAAGAGTTAGCTCTTCCAGAATGCAGGAGGCACGGGAGGAATAAGAAGCTTCATTCAGTCCTAAACACTAAGGTGGTACAAAAAAGAATGTCATTGTGCAAAACCCACTATCTGCTTACAGAATTAAATACTTCATTGTAATATTCACAACAGTATTACAATAAATATTGTAATCTTTAATATGTTTGTTAAGACTGTGTGAGCAATTGCCACCTTAGATAACTGACCTAGTTTGTTTTTTTTTTTAAATATAACTGTATTTATTTTTTCTTTTCAGCCAGGCACTTCTCGTCTCCACTACTGAAACTTTACAACTTCACTGTCACTGGAAGGACAGAAGGTAACACTGCCAGTCTTCATCAGACTGAGCAAATCACCTACTGTGGCCATACAGACTAAATCATACAGTGTATCCACTGTTTTCTCCATCACACAAGTTTGATGGGACTGAGGACTAGCTTCCTTGTACCTTGCTGACAGCCCGAGATTCCCTCTCTGGCACTGCACAGCTCAGTACCAAAAGCCTAAATTTTCATCACCACATTTACGTGAGAGCAGGGAGTGGAACTGGAAGTAGGAATTCCTCAGTGTGGCCTGTGTCTTAAAGGCTGTCACATTAACACACACAGTGACAGGTCTGCCCTTGGGTGACAGGACACAGGGCATGCCATCACCGTCTGCATTTTTTTGGTGTGTAATAAGCGTTATAGAATCTTCCTACTGTGATCTGTTCAGCTAAAAAAACCCAAAACCCAACAAAACCAGAAACCACCTGCTTATCTTCTTCACTTCTTTCACAAACTTTTCTACTTCTGGCAAGTGCCATATACTCTGCAAGAGCACACAAAACATTAACAACACGTCCACTCTGCCAGCATAGCTCGTGTAGTGCAGTTCCCTCTCCACTGAACTTAAAAGACTTTTGTCTGACACAACACAGCATCGGAAGACTACAAAAGCAAAGAAAATGCAGTACGTGAGTGTCCTGCGGGAGCGTGCACACTTGCAGAGTCAGAAAAAGCCTGTGGTCCCCAGCCCCCAAGCAGTGGGGCTGCTGCTCCACCTGCTGGAGCCAAAAATCTCAGCCAGGGCATGGCTTGTGTGCAATTTGCAGCACTCCTAGAGCTTGACTGTTTCCATTTGAGTCAGACAGATTTTTAACACGATCTTTAATAAGAGCAGAAATAGGTCAGTACTGAAGGCTTTTGAACACACACACCCTGTGGTAAAAATGCAGAATCAGGCAAGGAAAAGCACACAGGGTCTGCACCCCCACAGCTCTTGCTATGAAAGAACACTCACTTCATCAACTTGTTCAAAATCACATCACACCCATCCACCCACCCATCCATCCATCCCACAGGCCTGGCAGCCATGCCATTGCAGTCCTAAGCTAGCTTCCCACCCCATATCCAAGAATTTAGTCTATTGCTATTCATCGCCCTCAAAGCTTCAGGAAATCCATTGTAAATAAGGCATTTTTAGGACTGGGATTAGCACTAAAATGTGACTGCACTGCCAAGAAGAAAATGGCTCAGAGACAAGTCAGACTTGTGGCACTGTGCATAAAGTCGCAATATCCTCTACAAACCATAAAGACTCTCAACCTATCTAGGATTCTGATGGTTATTCTAGGAAATGGTAGGGAAGCGAGTGACCTCTGCTTAACAAAGGAAGGTTGAGTTCCTCAATAGTAAAACGCTCAAAAAGCTTCCTCCATTCCCACCTCTGGCCTCTCTCTGGATTACTCACTTGCAAGAACACCAGAAGTTTGTGTATAACTATTTAACCTCAAGTATGCAATGTCGACCTCATTTGATTTACCCGGACTTTTCTGTTGATCTTATATATTTGTTGTTGGGGGTGTTTGGGTGTTTTTTTAGTTTAGTTCAAGATCCCTCCTGTACTCACATCTTACCCATCACACAGGCTATATAACAGACCACGGAGCCTGGGTTTGCACAAACCAACCTTTTAAAAGGGTAACCTAACCTACTGTTATTAACTGCGATGCCGTAACACACAGAAGCATCCCTGTTTTCGGGCTGCAAACGGCAGTGCCGTTTTTGAGTCTCCAAGTAACTGCATCAGCAGAACTAGTGTTGCTCTGAGGATGTCATCACTCACTAAGCAAGTCATATTTCTTAGTATTATATCATCTTTCTAAGAGGCATACACTTAAAAGAGCATATTTTATTTTTTCCTGCCATATGAGAATGAGCTTTTCCCATACAGATATTTTTAATACTCTTCCCCAAAACAAAAAGACAGTCTAGTACTCTTCACTCATCCTATTCACATTTCTGTTACTGACTGACAATGTATGACTCAGGGTGCTTTAGCAATACCCCAGTCTAGGCTAAACTACAGGAGACATTGGAAGGTAACAAACTGCTTCTCTTTAGGACACTTGAACAGCTTTTCCTGAAAAAAAGTGTCCATATACGGAAATAATTAATAGTTGTTTTCATATATTTTGTTACTTTTATACTGGTATCACTGTATACAAACTTTCTGAATCTGAAGCAGCAGAGATAAAAGTCTGCAGGATTGAGCAGAGTAGAACAGTAACAATTATTTTGTCACTATAGATCACTGTTTCCCCTTTCCCTATCAAACAGGCAGATGACAGACTTTCAAAAGGAAGATGCAAACCTAATTTTTCCCAAGTAAAATGCCTATTATTTGTAACTTTTAACATAAGAAATATAATACTTAGTGCTTTCAGGAAATTGAAGAGTTTTTACATAATAACATCACTGTTTCAAAATTCTTTTTATATACTTCTTGCACTTTAATCACTCATACCATCTCCATCTGTTTGTTTTCAGCAGTATCCCAAAAGATGTAAGTATCAAAAAGCAGAGAGAAAAAAAAAAAAAGATGAAGTACATTTCTCCATGAAAGGACAAAACACTCGCCGTTTAGAGACACTGTAGTTAAAAAAGGGTCAAAACTACAAATGCCTCAGTGAGCCTTCATGATTATTCAGTCATTTTAATGTAACTTGGAAACTACTTCAATCAGGCAAAATGAATCGGAATTTTTAAAAAAGGCAGCAGGATGTAAAACTGATGGTGTAATAGAAGATTATTATACCCTTCTCGGACAGCATTTTTGGGATAGAAAATGTGTAGAGATTTAGTTAAATAAAGCAGGTGGGTGAAATTTCAGAAGCAGTTGGCTTTACTGTGAGACAGCAGTTTAGAACAATGGGCTGCCTGTCAGCTCTTGTTATTCCAGGGGGTTCAGGAAGCACCTAGTGCCACCTATTATGAAGGCACTTTAGGCTGAGCTTTAACATCACGTATCAAAAAATGGAAGTCAGACACATTACTGGCGAAGCACCACCTGTTCATATGAATACATATAATTGAACCCTAACAAATTCATAGTCAGTCTGAAGCGTATTTCCCCCTTATGGTCCCTACTTTGTCTGACAATCTCTAACCATGTTCTGCGTTACAGTACAAATTGTACAACCCAGCCCAAAGATCCTTTACAATCCCATTCACTGTCACCAACACGTAGGACGATGGCCTCACTCACAGAAAGCCAGTAGGGCCTTTTTGCATACTGAGAAAAAACCTAAAATTGACATCCTTACAGTAGCACAACATCTGAGCATAATCGCTGATCTACTGATTGTGTCAAAACATGAGTATGAAACAAGCAGAGAGGCAGAGCTGCCACACAGCATTAAGATGAATTTACTAGCATGACAGTTTAATACAGTGGTTACTAAGTCCTTTACTGCTCAGCATCAATTAATGCTTTCCAGTATTTTCCAGGAGATGTTTTCAAAAGCCATATAAGTGACCGGTCTTTGTCTTTTTCTCAGTTTTCTAGTAGAGGAGGAAGGATGCAGCTGGAATCTCTCTACTGAGCTGATCACAATCCAAGAACAACTCTCTTGTCTACACTTCCCATTCTCACTGTGTAACGTAGCGCACAAGGTACATGAGCTTTTGGAGTGCAAACACGGGGAAAGTGCATCAGTGCCTTTTTCTGGAGTTACCCATTGGCAAATCGCATGTGTAAAAGTAGGGTACTGACACATCCAGCATAGTGTTTGTGGTGTCCTATGCCACCCTCTCGATTCTAACTAAATACAGAATTTGTGGGGGTGTATTCCCTGCATTCGTGGGCTTGTTAGAAAAAGGAGCCTCTAAAAGCATTCAGGGAGCTGGTCTTGTGCCTGTCCAGAGCAGGCTGCCAGAAGATGGGACTAATTTAATGGTGATTCTGAAGTAGTGAATGTGATATAGAGGTACAAATGCACAAAGGGCACGTGCACATATGCAAACAGACAGGAGCATTTATTTAAATTTTAGAAAGCTCTCAGCATGAATCACGCAAACACGGATCCCTAACTTTCACTGCCTTGTCAACAGAGGTGTTTTGTTTGATTTTTTTTTTTTAAATCTAAGAGTCATGGGGTTACACTGAAGCATATCCACAAAACACATTAGTTTAATTGAATACTGCAATGAATCATTCCAGTCTAATACTTTTGGACTAGTATTAAATATAATCCTTCATCGTCAATACTTCCAGCAACTATTCGCAGTTGACAAATTGAATTAGCCAGGCATGTCAGCCCTTCCACTCAGAAACACAGACATTTAATACACCTCATCAACTTCGAAAGCATAGAAAGATACAAGCATCTGCTATAGCAATTGCTCGCTTCTCTCTTCACTATGATATACACAAGCAAGACATGACATAGTCAAAAAAAACAAATACCCAAAACTTCATGAATGCCAATTGCATAAGTACTGATATAGCAAAAATGTGTTTCTATACATAATTATTTTTGCCAATCTTGTTACAGTTTATGTGTCTAAAATTTAATCACTGAAAGTGCAATTCTATGCAGTACAAAGGATACTGGAAATGGTTAAAAACAGGTTCTTCTATGTATTTCTGTTGCATAAACCAAACCCCCCACAATTTATACACGAAGCTCAAATAAACACTTCATTACACAAACTATATCTGTGCGAGGTGGAATTAACATTTTTAGTATTTATATGCTCTGTTCTACATTTAATTTGGCAACTTAAAACACTCTTCCACAGTCTAGTTAGAGATCTGACTTTCCACCTGCTCACATTTAACTGTTGCTGCTCATGAAGTATAAACACTCCAGAAAGACATCTCTCATCAAAAATTATCAAATCCCAAATATGAAAAAAGGTTTACATACCATTAAAATTGGTGAAAAGAAAAGCATAATTTTAATAACTTGATTCACCATCGGTATAATGGTATTTACTATGGCATTGACTTACATATTTTATGGATTTTGTTACAAGCGACCAAAAGCACCTTAGCAATAGCTATCTCTAAATGTTAAAGAACAATTCTTACTGCTCGCTTCCCTGACACTGTAGCAAAAGGCCTTTTGTGGTACAGCAGCCATGAATATAATTTTCTTACCTGAAGTCCAACACTGTCTGCCTGTCCTCCTTTAACTAACTGGGAGATGAAGAGGCCACAGCTAAATTCCACCCCACCTCTCACACTTATTCCAAGTCCTTCAGGATGCAAACGATCCAATCTCACCTCTTTCAGCTTTCTGCAAAAATGGAAGATACTTGACTGTTCAGCTGCAGAACACTTTGTGGCAACAACGTTTCATGCGACAGTTACATATTATTTTTCTCTCACAACATTTAGGCATAAAAAAAGCAAAAGGTGACTGAAATTTGTATGGATGTGTGTCAGCTAAAGCCTTTTTCATAAGAAAAAGACGTCTGCAACCGTTGAAGCTGTCTGCTTCTAGAGGGTTAGAGCTGTAAGAATTTTTTAATTATTAAATGCAGGAAAAACAAGAAAAGATTGTTTCAACTGGAAAGTATTATTTTTTCATCTATTCAAAGCAGGGTAAGGGAGTAATCTATGTTGCAAACAATTTCAGACAGCTCAAAAGTGTACGTCTAGCAAATATAGCAAAGGTAAAATAATTATGCCCAGCTCTGCACAGATTACTGATATTTTACTCAGAATTAAACTGAAAACTTTCTATTTCCTGCTCGTATCTAAGTTAGTTGCCTTGTTCTGTGTTCTCTTACCGTGATCTTTTGGGTGTAAGCTGATCATATTCCACCTGGTGTTTTAATGGGATAAGTGGGCGGATAGCATCAAATAGAGGCAATCTACTTGGTTCATTAATCACGAGTTTTAGGTCCCCCACAAGCACAGGGAGATTCATAGACCTACACAAACACAGTGACAAGACAAGCACAGATAATCAACACACCAACACAAAGCATCATTTAATAACTCGCTGTACATGTGGTTTCAAAATTTGCACATCCCTTCAACCTACCAAAAAAAGTTATTTACGCAGATACTGGTTTAACCAAAGAAAGCCTCTGAGAAAGCAAGCCTTCTCAAAGCAAAGAGGGATAACAACTACCTGCTTGAAAAGAACAGAAATCTCCTATGTGTTGCCTTTATCTTTTAAGGTCACACACATCACTTTTATAGATGTCATCTTGAGTTTCACTGTGAGAGTTCCCAGAAGATTTATGGAACCATTTGGAAATAACCTTCCAGATCAGATATACCTGCCTAATAGGTTTGGGGTTTTTTTCCTTACTAGTTAGGAATCCTTCTAAGTGAATCTAAGCTACAAGCTCCTTCCCCTCCTGAACTTAGGGGACTGACAAATTGTTTTGATCCAGGAAAAAAAAAAAAAAAAAAAAAAAATCACAATACTCAGTAGCTAGAGCAAAGACCTGGTTTAAGTTTTAAGGTTTTTTCAATTCAAAATTGAAGGGCCAGTAATCAACAAACAAAATCTACAGAAGTTAAATCACTGTGAACATCTGTTTCATGAGAGCTATGCAAGGTAGCCTCCTCAATATTGTCAGCACCAGGAGAGTTATACAGGTCCAGAACATGTACATCGTTGTCCAGCTGCAAGAGTGGAGGAACAGCTCCCCTTGTGAGGTTCAGCAGAGCTATTCCTACACAACACCCAGTCAAACTTCGTCTGTATTATTTGCTGTTCCCTTTCTTATAAGTTACATTTCCTGGCATACAATATTTCTGAGGCACATGTAATGAAAATACAGATCAGGAATGCATGTTACATGGGATTAGAGGTTAAATACTTTTGGAAATGTTATTCAAAGTGAAGCAGACATTAAGTGTATGGAATACTTCATAACGTATTCCACAAAAGCGATACATCATCAACATATGTTCACAGAGATATTGGAAATTTTGGTCAAGTCATTGCAATTTTGGAAATTGAAGAAAAGTTACTATATCCATTGTTAATTTTGTAACTGCAAGAAGATTTTAAATATTTAAGAGCTACTGAATCAAGCGGCTTTCCAAACAACAGGCTTTATGAATGGAGAAGGAATTAGACAGACCTGAGTGAAACTGAATCAGATATGCAGCTGAATACACCCATAACTACAGCTCAGCGCAAACATCAGATGGAAACATCTACGTTTCACTCAGCTGGGATGCTATCAAGATATGAATGGAAACAATGTCTATGATGAGTGGAAAAAACATTCTCATCTTTGAAAAACAATGGCTCGGAGGCCGATCTCATTTGCAATGATACAGGTCCTAAGCAACTGTGGTTTAAATCAGTTCAGCAAAAGGACTGATAACAGGCCTATCGCCTTACCATTTTTCCCCGTTATGTTGCAATAAGCCCGAGCTGTTAAACATGCCAAACAGATTCCCAGCTGTCAGATAAAACAGTGCAAATAAATTTTTACCTGAATAGTTGGCAAAAATCTTTGAAAACCAAAATGAGTGAAAACTTCAGTCACAAATATATTAGCATTATTTGGAAACAATAATGATTTGGAAACACTAATGAATTTTATTAATGTTTTCTTCCTGCTTCCTAAGAACAATTTTATCATCCAGGTGCTCTTTTTTTCCCCCCAATACAAATCCACCAAATTCTTTCACAAAACTGCAAAGTCATAAAACCAAAGTAATTTCATGGGTGATTACAGACATGCTCCTTCCTTGTCTGTCAGCTCACTGTAAAAGTATAAGGCTTCATTAAACAGGATAAAAAAATATTACTTCAACTATTTTTCTAGTAGCTCATAGAAAGACCCTTAAAATCTTGAATATTCACTTTTTACATTTAAAAATGTTAGTAAAATTCTACACAACATATATAAAGCTAGATCTTACTGGTGGTACATCCGCAACACATCATAAAGGTAATCCTTCTCTGCTTCATTGTCAATTAGGAGATTAACCTGAAAAACCAAGGACGTTATTGTAAATCTCTGACTAAATCACCACAAATTTCGAAAGTACAAGACTTTCACAAATTCTTAAGCCATAGAGCAAAGATTTCAACACAGAAAGACTTTTTTTTAAAAAAAAGATAAACACATTTTTGCAACGCAGCATTACCTCACAACATGAAATTTATAATGACTTAAAAAATTAGTATTACAACAGATGGACAAGGTGGTAGATACTGACATATTCTGTATGCTAGATTTCCCCTCAGCAGTAATATTATTACAATATCATATTTGCCTTACCTGATAATCACTGTACTGTTGAATAAATGTTTTCAAAAACCTTTTTGGCCATTCATTAATATAGCACATGTTGTCCCAGTAAAACTACCACACTGAGATGAATATAATCTGCGGTCTGTCGTCCAAACCACTGATTTCAAGATCTCACTTATGCAAAGTGCTACACTTCTGTTCCCCTTTGCTTCAGCTCTTAACTGATAGAACTTGCTAGTTATTCTTTCCTCCCCCACTAATAGTACATTTACCTAAACCAGTGTCATATTACTACGCCTGCTCTTGGATAATTACAGTAAAATAAAGAAAAAAAAACCCCAAGAACTCTCATAGGAGGAGTTCAATTTATATTCAGTGACAGTGAGACCCCCACAGATCCTATGGGCAGTGAGAGGTCACATCACATTAGTTTTACATTTGGACAAGCTTAAAGTTTAGGAAAACAATTTACATCTGACCTAAAGGCTAATATTACTGTGACGTGAAGTCTGAGGACCAATTTGCATACTTAAAGAAAGGCCCATTCTGTCTAGGCTTGCAATGGTTTGCATTATACTCTAAAATAAATACACGCTTCATATTCCCTTTGTCCCCTTCGGCTCTCTAAAGCCAGCAAGATTCCACATACAGGTGGTTTTCTATTACCTGAGTCCTCTGGAAAAAGAGACTTTCAAAACAGCTAAAGGCCAAAAAGCTACATGCAGGGCAAGGTTTCTTGACAGTAATACTAGTGAGTAAACCAGCTTATTCACAGTGAATTTCAAAACACAGAAGGAAAAAATCTGCCTTAAAAGGAAATAAAATGGTTGCAATCAGAACTGAGTGGTTCACCAATACTGTACACAGACTCAAGGCAAAGTCATACGTGTAAAACTAAGTCCAATGCTCATTTTTCCCTTCCCCATGAGGAAAAATACAACATGAAAATCAGCTTCAGTTGCAGTAATCAGAACTCAATCTCTAGTGCTAGCTAAGGTACTGTATGAGCGGTGCCTCACGAAGACGATTAAATGTTTAAGCCCATAAACCCTACATAGCAAAGAGCAAAACCATCATCATCTCTTCTCCTGATTGGGAAAGCAACCAGTAATGACATTACATTTTTCTCCTTATGTGCTAGCTAATGGACATATCCCCACTCCCTCTCAGGAACTGGAAGGTCATATCTAAATTCTGCCATTTCTTCTCACAAGACATTCAGTCTTCCTGTTTGACACCTGTACCAGGAACTTCCTCATCCTCTGACAAAAACAAACTCCCAGGTGACTTCTTATGTATTCAGAATGCTACAGCCGGGTTAATCTTCCTGGGCTGTCTCTCTAATTATGTCATTCTTACCCTGCTGCCTTCTATTCCACCAATTATCACTTCATTGTAGCCACTTGCATCTCTCGTCATTTTCCTAAGGCATTAACTCCTCTGTACAGAGTCTTACTGGAGGCATACACTTTACCTAAGCTTATCAACAGCTTCTAAAGACTTGCTAATTTCATAAATCCTAAAAAATCATGCCCCTACATGTTAGGGGAAAAAAAAAAAACAGTGGTGACATGGTGTAACTTAGATCAGAGAAGTACTTTAGTATCTCTGTATTTCTCAAGGAAATAACCGTGGAGGTTTGGGATAGACGATTTCACAGCTTTTAAACCAAGAATATTAAACCCCCATCTGAACACAGTCCTGAGCAATCTCTCTAGGTGGCCCTGCCTAAGCAGGGGGGTGGAGCAGGTGACCTCCAGGTCACTTCCAACCTCAACCAATCTGTGATTATTTAAAGGTATCTTCACAGCAGTTGTACAACTTACAGTCCTAGAACACAAATAAACAGTTGCTTATGCTCTATTTCTCACTATATAAACTGCACTGTTTTCCACAGAAATCAGTAAGGAGTCATCACAAAAACTGCACCTATATATAAAAGAAAAATCTAGCAACAAGTCTATGTAAGTTTATTCAGTAGAATAGAAGTTGTGAGAGAAAAAAGCACTTTTTGGTGTGGAAAAAGTTAAGATTACAGTAATGCACTACTGTAGCACTAGCCCAATCTGTCAGCTTTCAAGAACAATATAAAGGCCCGTTTAAGCTACACAGCCTTTGAAAAACTATTGAGGGAAATGGAAGAACTGGCCAATATATTTGCATCTATTATATATTTTGCATTGCTGCTTGGTTGATAGGGAGAACTGATTAAAATTACCAAGAAAAAAAAAAAAGCGTGAAAGTAGCAAATAATGGAAGGAACTCAGATCCTGTGGCTGAGCACTTTCACTGGTTTGACACAGAACGAGTAAGTATCCAAGACATTAACATTGCTGCAGAGGTCACTAGAAACAGGATGGTACAAAATAATTTAAAGTAAAGACCTATTCCGGTATCCTCTGACTCTTTTCACTGAGATATGTGTCCTACTTATTCGCAGCAACAAACGCCGGCAGTAAGTCTTACATTAACAGGGGTGGAACTAGAATGTTTTATGAATTATAGCAGCAATGATAGGGAAAAGGTTTAAAGTTCAAGGTGGAAGCCATCTGCCTAGGAACCAGGTAGCTATATTGCACAACCCACTGTTGAGTTACACTGTAATAGACAGCAAGGCAGAAATAACTTGCTAGATTAGATGGCTGTAGTCATCCCTATAGAGTAGCCATGTCCTTCTTGTTTCTGAACTTCAGTTTGTCATATAGGCATTTTTTTTTGTAGCCCCGCTACTTCATCCTAACAATTCTTTAGTTAATGGGTTTATCACCAGGTGGTACTTCTATAAAACACAGCATTACATTACTTTGAAGAAATTCCATTCCCTAGCTGACAAAAAAACAAATCAAGCACAAACTCCTCCACAAGAAAACCCACCACAAAACATTACTGAAACCCTTAGTCTGAGACAGTCCTAAATGGCTATGCAAAAGCATCTCTTCGACACGCAAACCATTTCCCCCCTCCTTTCCTTAAACTGAGATTTTTGCGCTTACTTTGCTCATATAATTTTGAGCTCTGCTGAGTACTTATTTAACTGGGTAAATGACAAAACGAGGTGCCCGGCAGGCTGAGTCGCTCCATGTATCAAGTGCATTTGCAGATGACTGCACACGCACAATCGCACTCGTGAGTGTTAAGGTGGAACTGAAGCCTCCCGAGCCTGCAGGGCTGCGAACCTCAACTGCCCGGGCCTGGACTTCGGCCCCGCCGAAACGGCACCAGCTACAACATATTTCACATGATATTAAACCAAAATAAATTGGATCAAGCCCTAAAAGCTCACGCACTGCGGAACGTCCTTCCTCTTCTCTCCCTCCCTTTTCAAGGGTTTTAAGTTTTACAAGCACCCTCGCACAGGGGGCTGCCCACCGCTTTCCCACGCCATGGGCACGGCAGCGCCAGGTGCCCCGAGCTCCGCCCTTCCCCGCCGCTCGCTCGGGCACACGGGCAGCCGGGAGCCGCGGCCCGGCCCGGCCCGGCGCTTCGCCCCCCTGCAGGCCGCGGGGGACCAGCTCTGCCCGCAGCCTGCGCCCGCCCGGTGGGGCGACCCCGGCTGTCCCCGGGCCCCGCTCCCTTACCTTGTGTCGGAACTCACGGGCGACCCGGCGCTCCATGGTGCTCGGGGCGCGGGCGCTGCGCGGGGCGGCTGCGCCGGCGAGGCCGCGCCCCGGGGCGGTGGGAGGCGCGCCCGCCGCTCTCGCCGCCCGCCGCCTACAGCACCCCCGGGCTCCGCCGCTCCCCGAGCTCGCTGCTTCAGCGGTGCGCGCCGCCGGGCAGCGGTGCCCTCCCGCGCCCCCGGGCTTTGGTTGTTCAAGGCCGAAGCAAAACAGAAAGGAGAAGGAAAAGCGAAGCCCCCCCCGCAGCGGTCACCTGGCCTTGCGCCCACCGCCGTGTCCCGGGGCTTCCCGTACAGCACAGAGCTCGCACCCCAACTCCTCTGCTTTGTTGTAGGTGTCTGTGTCACTGGCCCTACTAGGTAAGAAGAGCACGAAGATGTGAAATGCAAAGCATGCTAACACCTGGAGGGGGAAAAAAAAAAAGGAGTAATTTGCTTCAATAAACTGCAAATAACATATTTTAAAATTATTTTTAGGTAAGCAGGGTGAATCTGATGTATCACTGTTTAAGTCTGATTTCCACCAGGCTTTCCCATTACAGAATATTGTTGCTTACGAATGTAGCCTCTGACATGCCTACTGTGAGTAACTGCATAAGAGTCAAGCTCAGAGCACCTGAAAAAGAGCCTACTTCAGAGTAATCTCTTTTAGGTAACTTTGTCTTGGGCTGGTTCTGCTCCCACTTTCCCTATTGTAGTACACAATAGTGAAGACTTCTGCAATCAAGGCTGGAAGCAAGTGGAGGAGACCTGCTCACCTATGCCCTTTAGTCTCCCTGCAGAATCAGCATTACCCACATAACCCTAGAGAAGGGGGTTTACAGAAGCACAGGTAGCTTACCTGCTCCTCCTTCCAGCAGAGTGGAAACTTGTATGGATACACATAAAGGCATAATAAAAAAAAAATTCCATCCTGCCAAATACCAACTGGAATCTGGTTTGTTATTTCTGTGGGATAACCTTCGTAAGTTACACCAGCTCCCTTGGAAATTGCTCTCGTGCCTTTCAGAAGATGGCTTTGCTGTATCGGAACATTTCAATGGTGTGTGCATTACCCATTTCTCATATCAGATGTCAGGAATAAGAGAGGAATGCATTTTAAGCCTGTGTACAAATAAATTAAAAAACTGTTTTCAGAAAACAATCTTTTCTCTTAGAATTGCAACTTCTAGTACACAAATCATTTATCTTCTACTTAAGTTCCAGTACTGCACAATATTGAAAAGCCATTCTATCCAAGCATTAGACACACAGCTATATAATCTCTTCCCTGCATGTGCAAAACATATTTGTCTTATATTTGAAGAGAAGAAAGATACATGAAATTAAAAGGACACATAAAATACCATGTATGTTTCCTTTAAATTTACATATAGACTATAACAGTCATTGGTGTCTATCAGTCACATCTAGAAGACTTTACAGGAACAGATTTTTTACAAGCTGAAATTTATGCACATTTGAAAGTGCCTTTTTTTTTTTTTTAATCATAATTTTCCAGGAGTCAGAAACCCCTCCATGTAGTAAAATATTGTGGAATTAACTTCATTTGGTGATGTGAAAACTGCTCTGAATCATTAGGTAAAGGATAAATGAACTTGGGCTGTTAGTCTGCTCTGTTACATGAATTCCTGTGTTCTACTGTGCATAAATACAAAGCAAACAAACACACAAAGCTATCTCATGCTCCAAAACTGAAAGTTTGATAATCAATATATTCATGAGATGGTTCTGAAGTTCCCATTACTTCAAAGATATCATATTAAAAGATTGTACAAGTATGACTTGGTTGTGGATAACGAAATCTTTCATTGCAAGAAATCAAAACACATCTAAATTAGCTTTAAACTAGCTTCAGTTATTGTTTGGTATTGTGTGGCATTAAAGGAAAACGACTAAAGGGACAGCTCATTCAGTAGGCAAAGAAATACATTAAAATGTATGTTGTGTAAACTGATTCCTTTTGCTTTTGATTACTTTCTCGACTTCCATTAATGTAATCTGGATCAGGGGAAATGCACCAAAGCCAAGTGTATGATGCATTCAGAGCAGGTGGGCTCTGCTACAGGCTGAGGCTAGCACATAATTCTAAAAATCTGTTTGGGGTTACTGGAAAAAGGCTATGCTGAAGTTAAAGAATATCTTTCTCTCACTTTCTTTTCTTATACACATTCTGCCTCCAACATTTACAGGAGAGCACAGAATTCCCAGAAAACATCACTAGCTTTCCATCATTTGATTAGAAATGAAACACTTGTTGCAGCAAGAAACACAATCCAGAGGGACAAATTACAAAGGCAGAAAAGAGATCTTTTTAATGACTTACTGTTAACAGACTTCCCAAAGCAGTCAGAAAAGGCCCCTTTTCATCTGAGACAATTTCTCGCCTGGCATGGGCAGCTTCTAAAGCTTCTGTCATAAGATATGTAAGCCTGAAGAATGATGGGGAGAGAGGCAGCAGCAGATGGGAGAGGGAAAAGAACAGAAAAAAAAGGTAACAGCGATAGGAAGAGGGAAGAAAAATAATGGAAGGAAGGTAAACAGGCAGCAAATTTAATCACAAGGAAAAACAAAAGAAGAAATCTGGAAGAGGGTTCACAGACAGCTCCAAATTCAAGAGTGTGAAATTATAGTTTTAAAAAAAAGTTATCAGAAGCTATGGAAGTAATCCATACACATTAGCTGCATGCTGCATTCAGTTCATGTCTTGCTCAGGCCTTTCGTTATTCAAGTTCCGACACCTGTTTCAGTGGGCCGGGGCCAATGCTCTGTGTTAAGCATCGACGTTTGCTGCTTCTCAGCACAAGCAGGCAGCTCTCCCCAAGCTGGCCGTTTTCAGCCTTACAACATTCCCAGGAGCAAAGGCAAAGCCCCGGGTTTGTTAGAGGTGGGGCGCAGCCTTACACCGCACAGGTTTCAGCTCCTGCTGAGAAGCCGTGACACTAACCGTTCTCTAAACCCTAGAAGGGCGGAAAAGTGGAAATAGACGTGTGGAGCCGGTGAGGTCAGCGCCCGGCATAGGCAGTCAGGGAGCAGTATATGGGGCCGGAGTCGCTTGGCGGGGCGGGAAGCGGCCGGCCCAGGAGCCCCGTGGCAGAACGAGGGGCGGTGTCCGGCGTGGGCGGCTGATAAACACCTCGGCCGCTCCGCCCGGGAGGGCGGGCTGAGCCCAGGGCGCAGGTAGCGGCCGGCGCTGAGGGCTGGAGCTCTGCGGGAAGCCCTGCTGCCCGCCAGCCCGTATGGAAGCCCGGCTCCTGCTCGGGGCGCTGCTGTGCGCCTGGCTGCCGGCGGGTGAGCATCCTGCCGGGCAGGGTGCGGGGACGGGACGAGACATGAGGAGAGGGCAGTCCTGGCCATCACTAACCTCCTGCCTTTGCCTTCCAGCCCTGTCTCCGTGGGGCACCCGGGCGCAGCTCCCAGCCGGCGGGGACCTACCACTCTCTAGGTAAGAGCCAGCCGGGGTACAGCGGGGCGCCCTCCTCGCCCGGTCCGCGGCCGGCCAGGCGGCAGCCCCGGGGCGGGGTGGGCTGTCCGGGCCGAGCAAACCCTGCCTTGTTCTACTGCCCGCAGTCGAGGCAGCGCCGCGGGATCTCGGAGAGGGGGCGGCCTCGCCGTGGCGACGCAGGTAGGGGGGCGCGGGCCGGGCGCTATGAGGGGCGGCGGGCGGGCACGGCGAGGCTGGGGACTGTGGCGCTTTCTCGGGGAGACGAGACGGCCCGGACGTGAGGCTTTTCCCTGAGGAGCCCAGCCCGCCAGGAGAGCAGCCCCGTCCCGCCGTCGGTGGCCTCGAAGCTCAGTGCAACCAGGGCTGATGAGGCGACGCAGCGACGTCGTTCGTGGCCCAAGATGGCGCCTGGCTTTCCCGCCGCCTGGTGAGACCCCGGTGAGGTGTGATTGGCGGCGCCGGCCTGAGGGACGGGTGTTCTGGTTGTTATCAGGACAACGAGTTTTACCTGTCTGAGCCGAATATATCTGTACATTGCCATGATACTGTCAGTATTCTGATGGCTGTTCTACTTCTTGTGATTCTTCAGGATTTGTCCTTCAAACAGTGTTGAATGTGTATTTTATCCTGGCTATAAGGAGTGTCAGTTGTGAATGAAAGGAAATGTGGGGTTTAAAGCATTTCAGCAGTGAGGGAAGATGGTAGCTAGAGCTTCAGCTTGTTCAGAAATAGTTCTATGTTGTATGAAGCATCCTTGCTCCAAGGAAAGCTGAGGTCTGTTCTGGCTCATCCAGCAATAACCGCTTTGTGGGAGCCTTTTCCCTCCATAGTAAAAGTAAATGAGCTGGCAGTATCAGATCGCTACAACTCAGACTTGGCTTTTGGCTGTGGTTTGTCTTGGCAACCTGACTGTACCATTCGTGGTGTGTTGCTGAAATGTAATTAGGGTGTGTGGTTCCTGCTCCCTTGTTTGAGGGTGGGAAAAAGAAGGTTTGCTTTGTAGCCCTTGTTTGTAGCTCTGCGGAGGAGTCGCCTTTCTGCTTTCTATCCACTTTTTCTGGGAAAAGCTCAGTGGAGAGAAAAACTTGCTATGTAACTGTGAACAGGTAATAAAATGAACCACTAATAAAAGCAGATGCTTGTGGTTTGAGGTTCTCCCCCAAGAATTCAAGATACAGTAACAGGCTCTTTGTTTCCTTCTGTGCTAGCCTACAGAGCAGAAAAGTTAGGTAAGAAACACACTGAAGAGAAAGGAAAAAAAAATCAATATTAGTTTTAAGAAGGTAAGAACCTGAAGAGTAGTTGTTCTAGCCGTTAGAACTGTCAAGTAATAATGCATTTTTACATGTTCTTGCTTTTAATAAGCTTCCTCAAGAGGAAGAGGTAAAGCAACACTAAGCTTTAGTCATTAAGCTCTCTGCAGAATTTTATGTCCCTGAAGACTTAGTTAATGGCACAGCTTCCGAGATCAGTTTTCAGTCAAATGTCTAAGTAGGTATTTAGAACACAGAAAACACCTGCTATTTTAAAAATACTTTACAGAATTGTGCATAGGACTGAGAAATTTGCATGATAAAACTCTAGGGCATGAAAATTAAATGCAATAAATCTAACCAAGTCATTAGGTAAAATTATGTAGACATAGCTGGTGTTGTTTATAATGTTCTTTTGGAAATATTTTGCTCAGTTATTTGTATTGCTGTAGACATCATATGTTGTAGCTAATGCAGTTTATTAACAGATACTCTATTTGTCACTGGATTTTCCTTAATGAAAACTGTGTTCTATAATTGTGTCATTGAAATATGGATGTTTTGGAGGGTATAGCTGCTGCTCTTCATGAGGTGAAGTGAAGAAAAAATATGAAATGGCTGTAACATTTGTGTTACTGTATTAAGTAAACTAGGTAAAGTAATTAGATGCCTCATTAATAAGGAAAAACTATCGTAAGTTATTGGCTTCTGAAGACTGAAAAGCTGACGTTAAATTGAGAAAAATGTTACTCGGCCTACATGTAGGCAGTTCTAGAACAAAGATACATAGAAATTGGGTAATATGGTTTTAACAAAGGCATACTAATTAAGAGGTACACTTCTGCCTGTTATGAGCATGGCAATATAACCACATCATGACAAAATATCAATGGATTTTTTAACTTGGCTAAGCAGGTCTGCTCTTTTGTTTTCTCAAATAGATGATATAGGCAGAATTGGCTTTTGTGATTTGATGTATTGCTAGCTTTTTTTTAAGGAAATGTAAGCATTAATTTTTGACAATTCTTTAAGGCATCTTTATAGATCAATGCTGATGCTGCTTTTCTTTATGCATGAAAGCACATTTTACAGGACCGGTTGTTTTGTGAACACTAAAATCAAAAGTTAATACTATTTCCTTAAAGCATATATTCTGCAAGAGCTGGTATGGAAATTATTTTGACTAATACATAAATTGTCTTGGATATTGTTTCTTCTCAAAGAAAAATTGTGGAGAATATTAAACAAGTTACATGTGCTCTGGTGCTGTACGATTTCTTTCTGTCATTAAAATGCCTTCTTTAAGATGAGTTGTCTTTGTTCACCAGTTTCCTTGAACTTGGGCATTCAAAGCTGCGTCTTAAAGAGCAATTTCCAAAATACTATCTACAGTACCTCCTTGTATAAAAAATGGAGCTTGTACCTAGTCCAGCTGCTCTGTAAATGTGGTAGACAAGGTCATAAATTTATAAGCGAAGTGCTAAAGCTTTGCGCTTGCAAGAGGATGGGATGGAACGCGTATGTTCACACATAGTACCTAAACCATGCACCATCATCTTGGCTAAAACGGTGTGAAAGAATCTTATCCCTCCAATTTACCCAGAAGCTGTCAGATAACTGATGACCATGACTGGTTTTTAAGCTCACTAACCTGTGGGTTCTTCCTCCCCTGTCAAGTATTGAGTTCTTGTCATGGTACTTTGGTAAGACTCGGTGTATTTCTGGTTCAGAAGTGATACAGGTGCCACTGTGTAAATAAGGTGAGTTCAGAGAGAGAACGGAGGGATTGTGACTGGCACCACTGCTAGATGGAAGAAGGAAGGGGAAGTTGGATTAATAGATAAATATGGCAAGAATCAGGAGGGCAGTCAACATTATTATGACATACCAATTTATAAAAATGATTACAAAGTCGGATAGTCTAGAAACACTGGGATTCCAAAGGGTAATTTATTAGAGAAAAAGAAAGCTTAATTCACTACAATATTAAGAATTAATACAAGAAAACTCAAGATATCTTGCTGCTGACTTGAAGGCAGAAGTGCTTATAAGAGAAGAAACACAAAAGAATAAAAGATTTAGTTTGTCATCATAAATTTTTGGATGTTAGAACTATAGGAAAAGATTAAGGAGGAGGTGGTAGGAAACATTTTGAAAACTAACCTGGGTGTTTAAATTTTTTTAAAAACAAACAAAACCCACCATAGAACAGACTTGTTGATTTTGCATCAAGTTCTTGGAAAATAGTGTGACTTCAGGACCTCAGAAGTCATTTTGTTAATTATTAAGAAGGTGTGTAGTGATTTATGCATGCATACACTTTACAATTATTTTAAATAACTGAGTGATAAGTATTTCCAAAAGAGCAGAATGTTTATACTGAGAATTATGTTAAATACACCTGATGGTATAGAGGATGTAATTGAGCGTAAAAGGAATAAGAAGGCCACAGAGGACAGTGTTTGGATATGCACTTTTAGGCATTTTGGCTTAACTGGCTTAAAATCTGCCTGCTGGCTTCAGGCATAATGTACTTTGCTTCTTTATTGGAGGCTTGAGTAGAGTAACTATACTTTTTGGTTTACAATGGGGTGTTCTGGTAACTTTTTAGTAAACTGATATGAAGCAGTGAGCTTACTAAAAATGGTAAATCTACTGATAGACTGTGAAGATATTTTTTTTTAAGGTGTCTTGGTTATAGCTGCTGCTTTCTTTGTTCTTTCTGAAAGGAGTCTGCAATGGCAGTTTCCAGTGCTTCATCTACTGTGATATCTTTATCTCGGAACAGGAGACTTCACAGTATGAAATGTGGACCTTCTAGTAAGTTACTTATGTTTCTACCTGAAATAACTTCATCCGTTATATCCTGCATAATTTAATTATTTTTATGAAGAAAAATGTCTCAAGTAGCTAATACAGGTCTTCAGGGTAAGGGAGCTCTACCTCGATTGGTCTCAAAGTACCACGGGAGTATGATGATTTATCATGGGGTTTGACTTAGCTTAAAGTTTATACTTGGTTCTTGCTTAATCATTTGACAGACTGCCTCTAACTGCAGTTTCTCTAACAAAGACCTTTCAGCAGGGCAATCTGCTCTTGTAGTGATGTACCTAAAGATGCTGCCTAGATGCCATTAAATTAACTGACCCGTATGTCTTCTGTGTTTGGAGGTTTTTTGTTTGTTACTTTTGTGCTGAGGTAGTCTGTGGATGCTTTTTGTGTATGTAATCTATGGGTTAGCATGATGAGGTACTCTTAGCCACCAGCTTGCAGTGGTGGGCATTTGCTTGAGGAATTTGCATCTTGGCTTTTTTGGTTCATCTTATTTGCAGCAGTGGACAGGCTTAAATCTCTCTGCTTGAGGGTAAAGGTCCTCTGTGTTAGCTCTTCTGTGGAGCCTGTGCCATGCTTGTCTTGTGCAAAGGAGAAACATGAGGCAAAGTAATTCAGAGTCATTTTAGTTAATGATGCAAAACTCCTAGTTTCTCTTCAGCCAGCCTGATTGGTTACATTGTGTGTGGGTCCTACCTCATGGTGAATTGTCTGGCTTGTGTAGTCCAGCTTTATAGCACGAAATGCAAGACTGATAGGTGGACTGGGCTTTTACCAATTGTGATTAGGGCTGTGCTTTTTTCATCTCCAAAAGCTTTTAATTTCTTCAATACATACATACTGTTTTCAGCAGCTTTTGAGAAGCGTATAGCTGAATGTGGAGCAGTAATGGAAGGGTTTAGAGAAGCATAATATTACTGAAGTAAAAACTATTACCTATGAACCTCTCCAGTATATGAAAAATATCATATATGTATATGTAGTCTATGATAAAATTGCTCTACAAATATAGCAGTCAATACAAGTAAAACTCTTTGCTTTTGAGGGTTGCACTAGCTTGTTGACCAAAAAGTAGTTATTTTTTTAGCTTTCTTTTTTCATCAAATAAAGCAGCTTCCAAAGAGAAGTGCAAATTGTGCTGAGAAATTTGTTGCCATAATAGTTGTTTCGTTTCCTGGTTTTATTTTTTGCCAAATGAAAATTTCTTTAAGGGGCCTGGTGGATTTCATGTTCTGCCTCAGAGCAACCAGCTAGAAAAATCTAAGATGCATGGTTCTATTTTAACAGAGCTCTTGAAAAGGGTTTGTATGCAAGTTTATTGCTTCTTAAATAGGCCTAATATTTAAGTAAGGGAAGAACAAATCTAGAAGGAGGGAGAATGAAATGGGTAGCAAGTATCTCATGTTAACTCATCACATGTCTACGCTTTTAAAGGAGGATGTAGTTACACTGACAAGAATTAGGTTTCATTGCCCTCTGCAAATGTAATAGGATAAGCTTCCTGGTTTCTTTCTAACCTGTGTTTCTGTGTGGCAAAGATATTTCATAGGGATTTTCTGTTTCTGGTGTACTTGCTTTGTCAAGACAATGTTGTTGGAGATATGCTTTAGAAATGATCAATGATTGCTCATACTTGGAGGCAAATAAATTCAGAATTATTAAACTCTTTAAACAATGGAATATCTAGACATGAAAGTTTACCTTTTAAGTCCCAGTAAACTCTGTGTGGGAAATGGAATCCATTGTTGTCTGTGTGCAAAAGGCATATTAAAAACAAAACAGAAAAACAACCTGATCTGCTTTGTGCAAGAGTTTTGGTAACACACTCTAAATGCTTAGAACAATAGTTCAGTTTTGGCTGTTCCTGTTTGAAGTGGGATGCAAGCTGGTATAGCTCTGCCCATGGATTGGGATTTGCACCCATTTGGAGATAACATGAAATAGTAAAGCTGTTTGGTTTTGGTTTGGTGTTTGTTTGTTTGTTTGTTTTTTTAAACCAGCAAGGTAGTTTATCAGCTTCTTTCTCCAGTTTAGTGATGCCTTTATGAAAATTGTTCTATGACATACTTAGAAAGCCGTGATTATAATGGACTTATATTTCATCCTATTACAGTCAATTCTTCTTGCAATAACACTTCTTGCTTCCTCTAACTGTGTATGTAGATAAACCAACAGATTTTACATGGAATTTTTGTACGATGAGTGTGTGATTTATTGTGCAATAGATCTCTTTAACTTTGTGTTGTATTAGTCAACTGAAAGCAGCTTAGAAAGCGATGTGATGTCTTATTTGTCAGTGGAACAAAAAAGTTGATACAGTGCGAGTAAATGCCAAGAGACAAATTCTTGTGTTAGTTTCTTATAGCCAGGGAATATGGGATTTGACTTTTGAAATGTTTATCAGAGTGATTGACAGCAATTAGGATGTAGTTTACACAGCTGTTAAACTTGTAACTTCCTTCCACACAATTTTTTTTATGGGTGGTTAAGAAACCTAAAACAAGCACATGAAAAAAAAACCCAACAAACCAAAAATCGCGAACAAAACCTCCAGAACTAATGCATGTTAAGAACCCGGGACAGGCAAAACAAATTATTTCTGGAAGTATGTTTCAGACTACTGCTGAAAATTCCAAACAGGTTAAACACTTCAGGTTTTCTTGTGTTGAAATGCTGTAGCAGGAATAAGCTTTTAGTGTTTAAAGTCACTGTTACTATAGAAGATACTTGTCCCTTACAATGTGTGCTGGTTTCAAGAGATGTACCAGAGCAGAGAACCTACAGCTAGCCAGAAGGCTCTTAGTATTGAAGGATTAAAGTTACATCCTAGTCACTCACCTCAGAATCTGAAAAAGGAAAATTTTATATCCTGGTAATGAGATCTTTGTCCTCACTTCAAGCATGTGTTATGTCCTGCTGAAGCCTGTATGCCATGCAAAACTTGTGCCATTATGGGTAGATGCTTTCAGACTATAAAGTTGAAGGATAAAAGATAATGCAAGATACATTTGTTGTATTAGTTGTCCTGTAGTCAAAAGGACACCTGAAAGCTTTCTAGAGAAAGTGTGTGATGGAAATTATGCAGACTTACAAAACACAAAATTTCAAGAATGTTTACCACAAAAGTTTAAATATTCAATTTTAAGCATACCTTCTACTCTTTCTATGGATGGCTACAGATCTAGTTGAGGTTTCTTGCAAATTCTTAGCCCAAACTGCTTTGTTTTTTCTTTTTCCCATTTCAGAATAAAATTTGCTGATGTTTAAATAACTGATCTTTTTAGTAGTTTGATAACCTTCAGGCAGACCTCTCTTCTACAGTTGCATAAAGCTTTGAAATGTGTCATTTTTTAAAGAATCCTAAGAGTTAAAAAGGCTTTGTCTAGTTCTGCAAATGGCACTCCGGAGCTCTGAAACTGTTTGGGCTGAAGTTGCTAAATAGGCAACTTCATAAGAACTGAGGGAACAGACTGGACCTTTTACCTACCCAGCTGAAGTAAAACTTGATCACTTTTAGATCTCTAAATTAATCTTTCATACTTCAGCTTTTCTGTCCAAGTGAATCTAATAATGAATATCCTGAAAGGAAACCTGTCTTCAGTGATTTGCATTAAAGAAAGTTTTCATACCATGGCTTACAAAACAGTAACAAAATACAGAATTCCAACACTAGCAGGTGCTTAATGTTTTACAGGAAAATAGCTACAGGAAGGTCCACATCAGTCACAAATCAAGACGTTATAGTCTGTTGATGATAATGGTGAGGTCAAAATTCAGTTAGAGCGTCTGGATTCATGTGACAGTTAAAACAAAAATCAAGTATTTCAAAGTTGATGTGCCTGGTAATTTGAGTAGTCAGACATGTTCTTGAATGTGTGTGTTTGCTTTTACTTTTGTGGAAAAAGCTTTAGATGTCTCCTTGATTTAGTATCTTAACTTTCATATAGGATACAGATGCATGCTTTCCTTGCAGTTAACCTCTGTGCTCCAAGCGGAGAGCTGGTCTCTAGTGACTGTATCTCACTTCATGCTGAAGGGTTTCATGTTATATAAATTACTTTCAGCTGTACTTATTTTATTCCTAATAAACATGTTTGAAGTTCAAAAGAACAAATTACAGGTGAGCATACCTGGATGTACAGTCAATTTGCAACTGAAACAAGTTCAAGAGATCTTAAGTACTCATAAGAGAAGTAGTAATGTAAGAAAGCATAATAAACTAAGTGGGTACAATATCCTAGATACAAACCCACAAAATATATTGCATCTACAATACTATTTCAAAAAAAAAATGCTTATTTTAATGAAGATGAAAGATGCCTTTGAACAGTTGTTACATGAAGGCAGAAATTGTCTTGGAGCCTAAGTACAGAACATTTGGAAGGCCAACCAGAATTGGGTAGGACTGAACTGTTTTTCAAAATGGGTTTTGGAACTTCCGCTTGTCAGGTTATGTGATGCTATTAAAGCATCTCTGTTCAGAGAGCAAAAGCAGTGGTCACCTCTGAAGCTCAGACACTGTTCTCCAGAAACACTTGCAATGAGATATGAACAGGCTAGATCAGTCTCATTTCTTCCAAGGCTGTGATAAATAAAGGGCATGAGGTTCTGCTGCTGCTTGTAGGGTACCAGCTCTGGCCTGAAGACTCTTGCTGCCTGACACTGAAGAATTAAGAAGGCGGATTAACTAAGTGGAGGTCTGGGAGCCCAAGGGAATAAAATAACCCTGTCCACATATTGAGTGGGGCCTGTTTGGTAATTATCAGATGGTTAGAGTTAAGCAATGAGAGGAGCGGAGAAGAATTCAGACCTGTGTTATAAGATGATCCCAAATCTTCGCCCTGTTTAGTAAAGGAGAAATTTTTGACAAGTTACTTCATGACAACGATGGTCATGTTGTCAGAGTGACTTGCAAGTTGTAATGGCATCACTGGTTAGAAATCACGTTGCTGCTTATGCAAGTTGAGTGATGTTACCTGGGCCTGCCCCTTCCTGCTAGAAAAGTTTTCGATTTCAGATTCCAATGCACTCAACTGGCATAATGTCAAAGGAAAAGGAGGAGCTAAGGACTTTTTAATAGAGGTCACTTTCAGGTAAATGAAGGACACAATATTCTTCCATAACCTTTCCTAATTTTAGCCTTTGCTTAGTCTTGATGTTTATCCCAGCTCTGCTGGTGTTACGATGTTTCTCATGTCGCTAGGAGAGACCTAAACTTGTGATATGATCGTATGGGTTACTTATTTGGGGAGCTTATATTCCTTTAATGACAAAGATCAGAGTGAACTCTTTGTTATGGGAGGTTTATTCCAGATACCTGAGGAAGTATTTTTGTGCTAATTGAGCAGAATTGCATGATTAAAGGCCACATTGTTTGCAGTAGTAAGATCACTCAATGTAATCTGCATCAGCACTATTCCTCATTACCTGGCTGAGAGTAACTAATCTTCGCACACAGAGCTCTTCTAAGCAGTGTAAGGAAGGATACTACAGTGATGTAAAATGGGATAAAAGCAAACACAAGAGGTGTGTTACTATGTTTTACTGGGTTTGCGTGGCAAGGTTTTGGTGGGCGGGGGGCGGAGTGGGGGAGGCTATGGAGGTGGCTTCTGTGAGAAGCTGCTAGAGGCTTCCCCCATGTCTGATAGAGCCAAAGCCAGATGGCTCCAAGACAGACCTGCTGCTGGCCAAGGCCCAGCCCATCAGTGACAGTGGTAGGGCCTCTATGATAACACATTTAGGAAGAAGAAAAAATCTGCCTGTGGCAAAACAGCAGCTGGAAGAGAGGAGTGATGATATGTGAGAGAAAGAACTTTGCAGACACCAAGGTCAGTGAAGGAGGAGGGGGAGGAGGTGCTCTAGGCACCAGAACAGAGATTCCCCTGCAGCCCATGGTGAAGAGAATGGTGAGGCAGGCTGTGCAGCCCATGGAGGTTAATGGTGGAGCAGATCTCCACCTGCAGCCCATGAGGATCCCACACTGGAGCAGGTGGGTGCCTGAAGGAGGCTGTGACCCCATGGGAACCCCATGCTGGAGCAGGCTTCTGTCAGGGCCTGTGGCCCCATGGAGAGAGAAGGCCGTGCTGGAGCCAGTTTACTGGCAGAACTTGTGACCATGTGGGGGACCCAGGATGGAGCAGTATGTTCCTGAAGGACTGCATCTTGTGGAAGGGACCCACTGGAGCAGTTCATGAAGAGGGGAAGGACTCACATTGGAGAAGTTGGTGGAGGACTGTCTCCTGTGGGAGGAACCCCATCCTGGAGCAGGAGAAGAGTGTGAGGGGTCCTCCCCCTGAGGAGGAAGGAGCAGCAGAGACAATGTGTGATCCTCTGACTGCAACCCCCATTCCCTGTCCCACTGCACTGCTGTGAGGGAGGAGGTAAGGAAAATCAGGAGTGAAGTTGAGCCTGGGAAGAAAGGAGGAATAGGAGGAAGGTGTTTTAAGATTGTAGTTTTTGTTTCTTACTATCCTACTCTGATTTGATTGGCAAGAAATGAAATTAATTTCTCCAAGTCAAGTCTGTTTTCCTGTGATGGTATTTGGTGAGTGATCTCTCCTTGTCCTTATCTTGACCCATGAGCCTTTTGTTATATTTTCTCTCCCCTGTACAGCTGAGGAGGGGAGTCACAGAGCAGCTTTGGTGGGCACCTGGCATCCAGCCAGGGTCAGCCCACCAAACATTTTCTTAGACTCATACATGCCCAGACAGAAGTGAACTTAGTAAAGAGGAAAATCCTCATCGTTGAGTCATTTGACTTCCAATTCAGATTCGACTAGCTCCCTTTCTCTCTAAGGAGAGCAAGGGAGATCCTTCCCAGTGATAGCAAGGGTCCCCAGACCAGCTGGCTGTGTGCACAATCAGAAAAAATTCTGGTTGAAGCAGGTTACCTGAGCCACGGTTAAAGGGAAATCATTGAACCCAAAACATCAAAAGGGGGCTAACTTCCTGTACAGCTGGGAGGAACATGACTTGCAGTCTAATTGTGGATTATTGTAACTGGACTGGCAATAGGGCATATCTTAGAGAAGCAAAGAACAGAGACCCGAGCTCTGATTACATGTCTCGCACCACTCAAGATCAAAGAGATCAATGTCTGCCCCTCTTGTCGAGAGGAATAAGGCTTTTGTATTAGTGACAAGATTGGTCACTGTGAGTATGTAAATGAGATGGCTCAGTCAGGATAAGTAAGGATCTTTCTACATTGGTTTTTAAATTTAATTCATGTTGGCCAGACAGGGAAAGGAGCTAGATATTTGGGCTAGCTAGGCAAAGGAGCATTCTTTCTTACTTTGTCTACCTGACTTTTTCTTTTCAGCATGGCGTCTTTTTTTTTTTTTTTTTTTTTTTTGTGGGGAGGTGGGTGGAGGTGTGGTATGTGTTGAAAACAAAGCAATCAAAAATAATTGTTCAGATATTTTACAAGTCTTCATATAAGTGATTAGTATTTATAATGTTTTTGCAAATGGAAATGTCCATATAAACACCAATAAACTGTACTGACAAATTCCAGCAGAACTCAGTAAGCAAGGGTTCTGTAAACTTGTGACTGAAGAAAATATTTTGTACAAACGCATGGCCTAAAGTAGATGAACATGTAAGCTTTTGAAGTCTTCCTCATTATAGCCACTTGTGAGCACAGAACTTCTTTCTTCTAAGTTTCTAGGATCTCACAAAGCAGAAGGAACTTTACATATGGTCTTTATGCTCATTAAACTTCTACGTTGACCACACTTTGATAAAACAGCTGGTGATGGTGTTTGAGGTAGCCTCACAAGAGGCAAAGTATTTACATCATTCAGTCCATGAATACTGATGAGTTTGCATGTGAAGTAAATGCTGGATGCACAGCTACTTGGTGTGTGCGTCTGAAAGCAGTTTGTGTGTGGTACATATACTTGCAGACCAGGTGAGGTTTTTAAGAGGCATTGGCAAGTCTTGCTCAAGCTGAAGTAGGGGCTTAAAAGGAAGATGGAGAGTGTTTGTAGCATCTTGTTAAAAATGCTGTTTCTGATTGTTAACAGAGGTTGAGTTGCTTTTGGCTGGGATACACTCACACGATATGCTCCATTTGCAGCTTGCTTTTGGATTATTTTAGTGTATTTAAAGCTCTTAGTAAGAGGGTATGGCTCACTGGCTTCTGTAATGGTGCTTCTATTGATGTTTTCTGCTGGCAAAACAAACTGAATATGTGCTATAAAAGATGTTGATAGGAAATTGGTACTGGTAAAACATCAATCAAAGGAGCTTCTAGTAGAGGGAAGAAAAATGAGGTAGGGAGGAAATGCCCTTTGAAATGGATTTATTTTTCTGTTGCTATTGCTGGAATCAAGAATTCGGCATCCATTTAATGACAGTAGGATGTCAATGATCAACTCTTGACTTGTTAGAAAGCATTTATTTCCTTGCAATCAGTTTATTAAAAAAAAAGGCAACCATCCTCTAAAGTAGTCCCAAATCTAGTTTTGGTGTTGGTGCTTTTCATGTATGTTTAGTGAGTGCCAGTAGCGAGAACAAAACCTAAAGATGATGTGACCCATAGAATCATAAAACAGTGGTCTGTATCCTAGAAGACTTTCCTCTGAAGTCTAAGTCTGTCAAGACTAAATAAATTGTAGAGTTTATTTGGATTGGCAGAAGTGGGCCTTCCTTTATCTTTCCTGCATCAGCAAAGCTTCAAACCCTCTTTCTCAAAAGACTGAAGGTAATCTAGGTATGTTAGGACTTCTGTATATACTGCTGGTGATTAGATGTTTCATAGGCGAAGGTTTCGTTGAAATGGGATAAAAGATTTTTATTTTTTTTTTCTGTGAATTCTGGGTTTCAGGACAGCACTTAGTTCATATATAAGATTATTTTTCAAGGATGATGTGTTTATAAACAGAAAGAAAACAAGAAAGCTGAGTCTTCAGTTTGTCTCTTCCTAATATAGTTTCTTCTGAGCAACTTGTCTGCAACAAATAAAATCTCAATTTCTATTCTTCAAACACAAAAATTACTATGATTGTGTAATACTCAGTTCTTAAAATTCATATGCTTTCCTAAAGAGACTTAAACTTTAAAAGATCAAACATTAGCAAAATAAGCGAGTATATCACGATTGTTAGAAAAGCACTTAATCCCAAAGTCTAACCTGAGTAGCAAGAAGCTTTGTTTCTGCTTGTGCACATCTTTCCTTAGACTGTGAAAGCTTGTTTTGTCAGATTTTTATGGAAGTCTTCCCAGGGAAAATAAAAAGTAAAAAACCGCAACACCTGCCTCCCCCAAACCCAAACCTGTCATTGCGAGTTAGGGAGCTTGCTTTCCCTAGAGCAGGCTCACTATACTTAAGCTTTTTTTTTTTTCTTTAAAGTTTGTCTAATAAAATTAGAAACAAGAGCAGTGGTCTGTGTCTTTATGGAAAGTGTTTGTGGTTGGTTTACTTAAAAGTTGTAAGATGGAAGGAGGGTGGGCAGCTGAAAGTTTTACAGCGGGGATCTCAACACTTGTGTTTCTAGGGTAGCATGTGCTTATCCTGGTAGAGCTTGCCCATGCTGTGTTATCTGTACCAGTCTCTTATATAAGGATATAGGCACAGTGCTTTTCTTGCTGCATAATACTTGTTCACTTCTTCTATACATTGCTTAGGGGACTAAAGATATGTCAGATTAACGGATATCACAGCAATTTTGATTTGACTCCTTCAAATGTGCAGTAGACTTAGTTCATCTGGTTGTATTTCTTGAGGTGAAGCTTTTGCAGTATGTTTCCTGTTTGTGGAGGTCTGTGGGAGTCTCCTGGACTTTTAAATGCTAAGCCAGCATCTCCCATCATTCCTGGAGTTACATTCGGTGACAGAACTGGGTCTTAAGTACAAAAACTATAATAATTTATTTTTAATGTGCCTTCTTTTTTTCCACTCAGATTTGTTTACATGTTTTAATGGAGGTGAGTGTGTCTACAGAGAGCTGTGCAACTGCAGTCGATTTAATGCAACCGGACCAAGATGCCAGACAGGTGTGTAAAGAGAGAAAACTTAACTGGGTTTCTGGGATTGTACTCAGGTTCATACAGCTACAAGAATGACTACCCTCTGCCTAAAGGTTCCTTCATGCCCTAATATTTTTCCCTCTTTTCTGTGGTGGTATTTCATAGCACACCACATACATACATCTCAAGTACAGATTGAATGCAAAAACCAGTGGTACTTCTCAAGTGTCTCTCCTCTTAGTGTATAATACAGGTGCTGAAAGAGATCATATATGCAGAACATGGGGTCAATATAACTTTGAAACTTTCGATGGACTCTATTATTATTTTTCTGGGAAATCCACGTATGCACTTGTGAGACACACTGAAGTAGATGGACAGAGTTTTTCCATACAGGTAGGGGACTGTGTTTCTATGTTCCTTTTCGGCTGTCATTTAGCTTGCTACTAATGCATTAGTATTTAGAGATTAAAAATAACTTGTGATGACAGTATGGGGTTCTGGAATGTAATCTCGGTATAATTCTCATGTCATGTGGGCTACTGGTTGCTATAGCACAAAATGTAAATAGCTGGAAGGAAACTGATGCGTGTACTTTCAGAACTTGCTGCTGCTGTAAAAAGACTGCTCTGAAAAGAGTGCTCAGGTTTGGGGGGAAGAGTGGGACCAAACTCCTTGTTCACATGCTGAGGGTGGGGTTGGGAGTATTAGTTGTGTAATGTGGATTATGAAGAGTTTGATTAAAATCTTGACTTTGATGCTAGTCATCTTATTTGGCAGGTGAATAATGATCCTGAGTGCCATTCTTCTCCTTATTCTTGCAAAAGGTCCATTAGTTTATTCTTTTCTGGAGATGAACAGATAAAGATGAGCAGTGAAGTCACCTCTAAAGGATTTGGGTAATTGCACTCATGTTTCTGATGCTGTAGTTACACTGGAACTAATGTCATGATACTGATTTGGTAAGAGATATGAACTTACTTGTTGGTAGATTAAAAAAACCTATCCAGACCACAGCTGTAATAATTACGCCCCATCTAGTAGCCGTGTAGTAGAGTAGTGTCTGAGGAAGGTGATACCTACATGAGTGGTATGTAGTATTAAGAAGTATAACCTTTGATATTGATCCTTTGATTTTTACTCTTACTTTTAATTTCATCTCTTCTTTTAGTGGAATTACTCAATATTTTTATCAGGGTTTTCAGAGGTATGAGGAAGTAATTAAATCAGCAAGTAATTTACTTTTGATAGTGATGCTTTCTCATGTAAAGCTGTTTTTTGGTTCTGTTTTATTTCTCAGAGTACGGTTACCTTATATTACTGGAAACTTACACATCCAGAAGCTAGCTGGATACTTCCTAGTCAGGCACCAGTATGCCTTTACCCTGGCTTGGGATGGTACATCTGCAGTGTATATCAAAATGGCACCAGAGTATCTGGGCAAGACACATGGACTGTGTGGAAACAACAATGCTATCCTGCAGGATGATCTTGAAACTAGTTATGGTGAGTATTTAAAATACTTCTTTTTGTGTTGATACTACTTTTTTTTCGGGTGAACTAAATGTTACTTTGCTTAGTTTTTAATTGTAAAGGTAACTGAATTTACAATGGGAAACCTTTGAAATGAAGAATATGATATGGAAATACTTCTGGTAGATTATATTGTTAGTGAAGAGGGACGATTTCAATATAGATCGGGCTCTGGGGAGGAAGATCTTTAAAAAGCATGACAAAAAACTGTCTTACTCCGTTACCTCCAGTGGTATTTATACTTCAGTTTCCTTGGACTTGAAAGGTAAAATCTAAATGTGCACTACCCTCTCAGCAATTTTATATAGGAGCCTGTGGAAGCCTGAGATACTGCTGTTGGAAATAAATTGATAATTTTTATTAGTAAATCAAATGGATGAAGACTGCCGAATCTCGTTTGATCTGGCACTTCATTTATGCAAACACTTTCAGAAGTGACCAGTGATCCTTGGACACCAGCTTCAGATACTTCCAAGATTCTTGGCTTTCAATAAATACTGTGTGAAGACTTATAAAAGAAAAAGAACCAGGGGGAAAAATCAGGCCCCTTGAGAGGTATCTCAAGTTAGACGGTAAAAACTTCTGAAAATCATTGCTTTGGGCTGTTTAATTCATTGCTGCTCCTCGTTAAAATTAGGGTATTTCTGTAGAGTACTACTTTAAAGCTCAGAGTGCAATACGTAGGACGTTTCCTCTGTTGTTGAAGTGTGCCACTCGATGTTAGAAAGCATCAGCCCTAGGCTAATAGTAGCTCTTACTCCCGTTGAATAGTTTGCTCACTAAATGAAAATGCTTAAAATAATACTGAGATCATTGCATTCAGAGACTTTCCCTCTACCTTCTCACTTTTCTCAGGACATCTCAGTTGCATAAAGCTGTGGTTGTAGCAGAAGTCGATTCGTTGCATACCAGCTTTATCCAATTAGCTTGGGGAGCAGTAGTAATAAAGATATGGCAAGATACGCATTTGTGGGTATTCCCAGTAGTAATCAACGCAACCTATTGATTGCCGATGATGAATACCTTTCTTGGCCGGTTTAAAGCTAGCGTGGACATTACTACTTAAATGAACAAGTCACACCTTTACTTGGTTAATGTATATGATCATTTTGTACCCTTGCAGTGACCCAGGAATGCCTCATCTTTCTTGGGTTTTAGACTCCTTGGGACTGTCTTAATAGAGTAACAGCGTAGACATACGTATATACACTTTATTACATGTTTTCTTTCCTTTCTTCCGTTCAAGGACTGCGGCAGTCCTGCTCACTAAAGCCCTTCCTTGCCAAATCACACGAGTAGGCTTCTTTCTGCTATTCAAAAGCCTTCCTACTATAGTCCCTTTCAAAAGTTTTTGTTTCTTAAAAGGACCAGATTGTCTTCAGACTAATAGCTGATTCATGTAGTTGTAGGAAGGGTTTGGTGCTCTCTGCTTAATGTGATGTTTTGATTGAGATGGTTCCCTGGGAAATCCTATAGAAATATTGTTCTTCCAAGTCTCTGTGTGACTGTGTGTGTGTGTGTGTCTTGTTTAGGAAAACTGACAGATGATGTAACAGAATTTGTAGAGAGTTGGCAGGAAAATCCTCCACAAGGAACACCCAATTGGGATAAATCTCTTCTCGATGAACCACCCTGCCTGACACAAAGCCGTGAATCTCTACAGGTTTGAATCAACACAAAAGAATTATTACAGTAGTTGGTGATTCTAATTAGAGCAAGAATTTGATTTAACACTTTGAAGGAGACTAGAAATATTCCCAGTTCTTTGGAGAGGTGGTTTAAAATAGCTGCTGCAGCAGAGCTTCACTTGTCCCCTCCTTTTCCCCCTGCTTTTCTTCTGTATGAGTTCATAATTTAATTCTTGGTCTTTTCAGATGTTATACTGTATGCATAGCAGCCAATAGAAGTGTTTGCATTTGGGACTAAATGAGTGAAAATTTGTGAAGTAGGAGTGAGTTCTAGAGCTGGTTCCCATTCCTTCCCTTAGGAAGAGTAGAAAGAAGCAAGCTGGTGAAAACAAAATGAGCACAGTTAATTTGCCAGTGTTTAAAAAATGAATTATTGTTACTTCTGTCCATCACATTGAAGTAGATTTTCTTTTTAAGCAATATTTTCAAGATATAACCCTGAAAGGAAGTGCTTTGAAATTAAAGCTAATGCCAGACATGTTCTATTTCTGTTGCCTTTTACTCTATATTTTAACTAAAATGAAGGCTGTTTCAGGTTATCTGGGCTTAGCTGCAACAGGGTCTCTGCCTTCCTTCCTGGGGAAGGGATATGTTTTAGTACCATTGGTATGACCTTGGAAAAAGCTTCAATGTTTGAATACTGTGGCATGGAGAGCAATGTGTTGCTAGCCACTGCTTCTACTGGATGAAAGCGACTCCTAGTTCCAGACTCAGATGTCTGTTCTGATTTCCGTAGTATTCTATTCTGCTTAGGTTTATTTTTGAAAACCTTCTCTTCACAACAGCTATCTCATTCATTTCAGAGGGCATATGCATTGTGTAACATCCTGTTACATCCCCCATTTGAACAGTGTCATGAATATGTGAGTCCTCTTCCTTTTATGGCAAGCTGCACCAATGATCTTTGCATGTAAGTGAATGTTTTTGGGCAATTCCAAAGTTATTGTAAAAAACATTGTCTCTTGTCATGACAATTAATTGTAAATGTTAACAGAACTCATGTCTGTCTTTTTCTGCATATCAGTTCTTATCTAACGTTCTTTTAGTATTATGCTTTTCCTACTTGTTCTAGTTTCACTGCGAGAAATGTCCGTGGAGTTGTTTCTGGGTTGTTTTTTTTTTTTTGGTATAAGGATGACCAAAATCAGGCCCAGATACTTTGATAATTTGTTAGTGTACCTTCCCTTGAATGTGGCATCTGTTTTGATTCTGAGTGTGCAATATTATTAGTGTTTCTAGCCTTAATGAAAAGTAATAGTGAATAGATCAGTTTGGCATCTGCATATGTTAATCTAATGAAAAGAGGAATTTGATTACTATTTGAATTTATGCTATCATTTTATAACCTGCTATGCTCCTTCTCCAAGCAGTTTTGACTAGTTAAATTAACAGGCAGGACAGGAGAACATAATTTCCCTTTCTCGTACCATGGTGACTCATTGGCAGAAATCTTACACTTTCTTCCTGTGAGTTTTCTGAATTTATTCAAGTCTGTTTATACTGCTGTATCTCTGGCTGTCATGAATTTATTCACAAAATTAGCGTCAGGTCTCAAATACATTGATGACCTGTCTTCGAGTGTGGCAAAATGTCTTATGCATTGAAGATTTTTAACCTAGCCAAACACAATACTTTAGAACATTATTAAACTAGATTATGACAATGTGGTTGTATGCAATGTAGGAGCATTCATGAGGTTGTGACTGCATGTTTGAATGTATGTAGAAAATAATATGTCAACTCTTATTTGTGTAAGGTCAGCAGTTGATAATGCAACTTGGTGTCGAGCATTAACTGAATATGCCAGAGCATGTGCCCAAGCAGGAAAGCCGCTTCATGGATGGCGAATGCACTTTCAGCAGTGTGGTACGCTGATGCTTTCATACTTGGAAATACTACTTAGTAGTTGTCTTTGGGAAAGCATGCTCTTCATACTTTTACTTCTTTGTCCTTCCTCCTATTTTGAACTCTTATACTTCTCAATGGAAGTGTAATTATGGACTCACTAGGCTACATAAATGCAATGGATTTTCTTTTTTTGTGTGTAATTTGTACTGAATGTATTTAGAGCACTAAACTTATTAGAATGTGTTTTAAGAACTTTCCTACTAAAACATCAGAGATTCTTTAATATGATTAACAGTTTGTTTTTTCATAGAGCTACTCTTTCAAATGTTGTCAAAGTTTTCGTGCCTTTCTGATACATAAAATTTGTGTCACAAGAGATAAAAATGAATTTGAATTACACTTGCTTAAGTCTTCATTTTAGAAGTCACAGAAAGTAAGTTTGAAAGAGATGATCTAATTTGTCTGCCTAAGACCAAAACTACTTTGTCATTCATGACAGAAGATTTCCCCTCTATTTCCAAAAATGTTTGTTAATGGATGTTCTACCACTTCTGAGTATCTAAATAGCTCAGCTGTGAGAGAGTTTCCCTGGGTCTCCCTTGGTGTAATTTAACGTTATTCCTTCTCAATGCACCTTTAGTGGACAGAATATGAATATGTGTATATTCTGTGTGCATGTGTTATGAAAGTGATTGTTTCATTGTTCTAGATAACAGATGCTCTTTTGACTTACCAAAAAATAAGTACCTGAAAGAAAAGTGTGCATCCTATTTCAGCCCTGAGGCAGTAGCGTAATACCTTTTGTTTCTCTACCTGTTTCTGGTTTTAGTTATTACCTGTGCTGAACCCTTGGTCTACAACGAATGCATCAACTGTTGCCCTGTTTCATGTCATCAGCAATCACAGTGCATTGACAGTGAGCTTCCCTGCATTGACGGCTGCTACTGTCCGGATGGTAAGTTTGCTTCTCAGATCAATTCCATATAACTTTCAGATTGCTTCCCCCAAGTTTAAATACCTATTTGGCCAGACTAGATTAAGGCATTCACAGGACCCATTTATAAATGCAGTGCCAGCAATGTCGATGAATGACTCTCTTCCTCTCATAACTGACAAGAGTCTTTTCCTTCCTCTAACAAGTGGGATCCAGAGCACAGATCTACATTCCTAGCCATAGTGCTCCACAATTTCAGTGAAAAATGGGGTTTGCCCTGTCATTGATAGGATAGCCATTTTCCTGATTCTTGGTGGTTGCTGCTCGGGTTTTTGTTTGGGTTATTTTGGTGGGTTGTTTTGTTGGCTGGGTGTGTGGTTTTTTGGTTTTGGGTTTGGTACTTTTTGTTGTGGTGGGTGTTTTTTTTTTTGTTTTTTTTTTTTTTTCCCTCTTGAAGAATGTCTGCAAGGTCAGGTGCTTAGGAGAGCTCAGAAATGTGACAGGACTAAAGCTCACTCATGTGGCCAGAAAAAGGTTTTGGTACTGAGGTTCTTACACTTGTATGGTTCTGGCAAGTGAGGTATTTACTGATGTGGCCTATAGCAAAACTTTATCCTTATTACCAAAATAGACTTTGATGTCCAGTTTTCCCCTTCTTAGTTGCTTCTCTTGGGTCATAATTCTGTCTAAAAGAGGACAGAGAAAGTTATGCCATGGATCTTCAAGTCCTGCTTCTTATACGTACCCTGGTGATTTAGAAGTATAATCATCTTTGTCATACATGTTATCTTTTATGGGCTGGTAGAGTCTTTTAGCTTCTGGTGCTCTAATAATGGAATAATCAGAGGGGGCAGGGGGGAAACAAAGCACAAAACCATGGTAGTAAAACAAGGACCAAACAGTGCCTTAAAACATAGAGGCAAAGATTTATAAAAGTGTCAAAAAAGAAGCCAAAGGCACTCAAAGCAGCATGGTTTGGTGTTTGTGTGTTTGGTTTTGGTTTTTTTCGTGTATGTGGTTTCCTCTCCCTCTCCCCCAATATTAAATACTTGTTATTCATACTATTGTTAGTGCATCTCAAGCAATTTAGGGACTTGATCCAGGTAATATAACTTATTTAATAGAATTCAAATGAACACTTGTTCTGCAAAAATGACTACCAAATAATCTATAGAGTTTTATAATCATATATGACCATTTGAGCTGTTCTTGGGTATACTTGTTAGTGCTCCATCAGCCATTTGTACAGATAATTAACTTTTTTATTATTGTTTTTTTTCTTTTAGGGTTAATTTATGAAAATGAATTGTGTGTCAAGCCTATGGACTGTCCTTGTGACTACCATGGAAGTTTCTTTGAAACTGGTTCAGTGGTTTATGAGGAGTGTAATAACTGGTTAGTAATTTTTCTCTTTAAGCTGTGGACTTAATCCTTTCATGGTGATGAAAGACAAGTTCTTGAAGGCTTACTTCAGTTAAAAATTAAATGAACTTGCTAAGTTCTCACTCTTTCTGCCTACAAAAACTGTTATTCCATATATGTTTTGCAATAAAGGGAAAGATATAAGAGCTATTGATGTGGAAGAAGAGCAAATGTCAGATATTGCAAAGAACACTGTAATGTTTAGTACTCTCTTCACCTTGAACTCTGTCTCAAAGTAAAAGGAATCTGGAATTCAAAATCTTAACAGGAGAATTATTTTGACTTTAATTTGTCTCCTGTTTGTGTTGTCTCACTTGGATACAAAGAGCCTCCTGTCATTATGACACTAAGCTGCTGTTTTGGGATTTTTCAAAGTTAATTTTATACATTGGAAAGAAAAGTTTGTAGGAAGAGAGAATGCCTTTTACTGGATCAACTTAATTGAAGAAAATGGATGAGCTTGCCGATGTGCAACTTCTTTTTTTGCAACAATTCTATTTTTTTGAAGTAGTAAGATTCAAATTGCTTGTGTTTATTTTTCTCAATTTTAATCATCTTTAACTTTTATAATAGTTATCAAGGAGCTAAAATGAAAGAAAAGTGTTACTGGATGCATGGATGAAATTTCACCTGATCATATTTTCATGACAAGCTCTTGCCACAGCGTCCAGGCATTGTAGTGACTGTGATAGCTCTGTTGCACCCTTTTGTGAGACTCAAGACACTTGCTGCTCGTTTCATAGAGCAGGCGCCCTGGAAGAACAACTGAGGGACAGCCATATATACTTCACCAAAAAAAAAGTGTGAAACATTTTTTTTTTTATTTCAGCACTTGCATTGGAGGAAAGTGGATTTGTACAAATCTTACATGTCCAGGTACGTGCTGGAATACTTTTTTTAATAACTTCATTTTTACTTGGAGTAAAATATTACTGTTAGATCTTAATGTGATATTTCACTATATGATTTGGTTTTTTATTTTGTCTACATATAAATGCATCTGCACACACAGTAAATTAAATGTTAAAATGGTCTGAATAGCCAGCATCTGCCTTTCAGCTCAGCACAGTAATATGTTTCCCTATACATTGCCATCATGTCTCTGGTAGATGGCACTACCTGATCATTCTTGTCATTCAACTGAAGTTTTCTCTGCAGTCTTCACTGCACAGATTTATGGCAAGATTACTTTTGTTTTTTCACTGAGAGTATCGCTGGCTAGTGATCTAGTATCTAGCTATTGTACAACTGTCAGTTAATTATTTTCACAACATACCTGTGGAATGAGGGGTGTTAATCTCACTTCGCAGATAGGCAGCTAAACTACAGAGATTAAGGTCAAAAGGATTTTGCATGTTAAATGTACCTTATGGCCTCATGGTTCCTCTAGCTGCCAATAGATCCAAGCGCTGGTCTCAGAGTTATCAGTTAACTGTGGGAGTGCTTAATGTTTCTGCAAATTAGTTTTTAGAGCCACAAATGAAATACCCAGAATGTAAGGATCACATGTATTATTGTCTCCTTTTGTGGGAAGAATTGTTCAGGTATCCTGGCCTGGGATCAGGTAGGAACACCATAACAAAAGGATAAGGTTCAGTTCCTACCTGTGTTCCTAGTACTGTTATAGCATGAATAGAATTTTAGAAATTATAGTATGTATCAGAGTGTATGAACTCTACAGCAGTAATAACTGTTGGGAGTACACTGTCTTTTCTACCTACTTAAATACATTATTTACGTTTGTCAGCTGAATGCTCAGTTTCAGGAGACATTCATTTCATGACCTTTGATGGGCGCAAATACACTTTCCAAGCTACCTGCCAATATATTCTAGCAAAAAGCCGTACCTCTGGAGCATTTACCATAGCCTTGCAAAATTCTCCTTGTGGACAGGTAAGGGGTAAAACCTTCTTGTAATGTTTATATCCTGAGGCATTTATTAATTGGGGGGAAAAAGTATTAAAAAAAAAAAAGCTACCTGCAATTGAATATATTAAAATTAATCAGTGGTAACAGTTTTCTTCAATGATGAAGTAGTTGAACAGCAGCAGTGCAGAGGAATGTACCTCAATTTTCATGTTTGCTTGCAATAAATAGGAAAGATTATGCTAGCATTCTGATTCAGTGTTCGCTGAGGTCATTCAATAGCATATCGTGGGTCATGCAGCAAACCTGGATCATGACTTGTTTTCTTGAGCTTTCATCTTTGTGAATTTGCAGCCAGGACAGCGTAAGCCTTCTGCTTACTACAGCTTGAAGGAAGAACAACTTTTTTGTGCCTTGAATATAGATTTCTCTTTTCAGCTTTGTTCCTACAGCTTGAAATTCACTTTTACTTACATTGATATGAAAAACTTCGGATAGCTTTTGGGACAGCTGTCTCGGATTCAGGTATATGCATGCATCCATGTTACTGCTGTTGGTATCCTGTACAACTGATTTCAGCCGAACGTGCATGCACATATGTATAGCTGATACTAAGGATGTTCCTACTTTATATTTGAAATTTTTTTATACTGTACACAGTAGTCACTAAATACTTAATTTGCTTTATGTCCAAGACCCATTCTCTTTCCTTTGTTATGTATGTGGATTTCTGAGCATGTATTATAACGTTGTACATAATAGTGGATATATGAGGTATGGAGCACTGGTAAGACTTTCACTACAGTATTTCATTTTTATTACAGTCTTGATAGGTCTTGTAATTTTGAGGAAGTTAAGGCAGGTTAGAATAGGTCTTAAACAGGCAGAGGTGGTGTGAGAAGTGTAGTTGACTGAGCTGAGCTATTTGCTGCAGTCAGGCTTTTCTCATCGACTTTAAGTTCTACAGATGCACCTAAGGGCAGAACTTGGCCTACATTTGCATTAGGATCATAATGCTTCTGTGAGCACCTGCATACTAAGCTGCTGGACTTGCTGTAGGAGCAAGATGTTAAACTTTACGTCTTGGCCAGATTTATGTTCAATTTCCAATGGTCTTGTGTAATGATTTTTACCTAGGAGCAACTGTACAGATATTTGAAGTCTGTATAGACTTAAATATGACTCTTCTTGCTGTATTTCTAGACCATTTACCATATGTTAGGCCCAAATATCAGTTCGTAGTGTGATGAACTTCCATATTGTTGTATTCCATGCTGTACTTCGCATAAGCATCATTATTTTTTACTTCGGCAGAGCTGTGAAATGAGATCTTGGTGAGGACATGCACGTTAAAAAAAGGTCTAGGCTTTAAACTCCGTATGCATTTCTTGGATTTTACCACATGTTGAGTTTCATATTTTACCTAGCCTTTAACAAAGCTTGCCTGATCAGTCCCTAAGAGGTGTAGACTTTTACAGAGGTTTGAGTGAAGCATTCTGGGCATTAAGAGCCAGGTGGGTGGTCAGAGGCTCGGGTGGTGTGTTCCAGGGCTATGTGCTGCTAATTTAATCACCAATGTACAAGTGGTGAGAGGGTAGCAAGAACAGTTTGTGTATTATAGTGCAAGAACTTGGGGCTTCAGTGCAGCTATGTAGCTATCGACTAGCTGGTACCGCTTGGCAGAAGAGCTGCTTTACAGTTCCGTAGGCACCATCCATTATCTAGTTCCCATTTATAAAAATGAATGAATTGAAATGGGAAGATAAAAAATTTGTAATACAGAATCTCCTATTTCTTGATGGCTTGAGGTTTTATGTGTGTTTAAAAAAAAAAAAAACCCACAACCAAAACCCAACCAAAACCCACAAAACCCCCCCACAAAACCCCTCACAACTTATCAGTCCTATCTCATTCAAGCAGATTAAAAAATGCAGAAAGAAAATACTTGGGGAGATTTTAGCTCTCTGAATCACAAAGAATCCAGTCATCTAGAGCCTTAGAGCTGGTGACATAAACAGTCATCAGGCAACACGTTATTTCAAAATGATGTGAAATTTTGTTTAAGCACTTTTTGGAAGGAGAATCAGTCAAGTGATCAGCACAGCTTAACCTTATCTGAGTTTCAGGTGACAACCTCCCTGGCTTTGTAGTTTGTATGATGAGAAGGTCTTCTGAGTATAGTTGGGTTTTTTTAAGTGTTTAGTGAGAGAAATGGCCATTCATGTGAAAACACCTGCTGAAAGTTGGCAGAGGCAGTACTGTGCAAGAAACAGTTCACTGGAAGAAAGAATAATTGTCAGGCAGAATTTCTCCTTTAGTTTCAGCATGAAGGCATAATAAAATAAAGCTTTTGTCAATATTGTGTAGTGATGTATATACTATGGAGGGTTGTTCTCTTGGCTCTGGTCTGCTATGCATACCAGCTGGTATTCTTTTATTTTCAGGTGCTTAAAAGGTTGACAAAATTGTCAATTATAGCCACTGTTGCTGAATGATACGCACAGTAACATAATTTCTTAGTAGAGGCAAGACAGTAAGATAAGCTACAAGAGAATGGCTTCACAATGCAGGTTTCTGTCTTCACTGTCAGTCCAGGAGAGCTAGTTGAGCTGATGAAATATCTCTGGTTACTTTTATAATTTGCTATTTTTAAGTATCATTTTATCATTTCAACTGTTGGTGGAAGATTGTTGTTGCACTATTACTTGGAGACAGGGAAATTGAGTGTTGTTTTTACTCTTTATACACCACTGTGTGTCCTTTTGTGTCCACGGTGCTTGAAGGACTGACAGATGATCTGCTCTGTGCTAGTTCAGCATCTGTCAAAGCCACGTGGTACTGTTCAGAGATTCTTGCAGCTCTAGTACTTGTATTCAATGAGTAAGGCAACATTTGCCTTGTATTAGGCAAGTCCCAGTGGAAGTCAGTGAGAGCTGGATAAAAGTGTAAATTGTTGAACTGAACATCCTAATCTGTTTGCACTGTGAATGGTGCTGGTCACAGTATAATTTTTGTGTTAGTGCATCTGTCTGAAGGTAGCGATATTTTAAGTTACATTAAATCTTGTTCAGTGCCCCTTTCAGCATTGCAGATGCTTAACATTTTACTATTTCATCATCAGTTATGCCTTCACTGTAGGCCATGGGACCGAAAAGTGCAGCCTCCCACACCTCTGCTCGACATCCCTGGACTGCAGCTCAGGACCAGATCCAATCAATGAGAAATTTCCTGCAGGGAGACCTAGCATGCTCTTTGACTAAGTGATTTCAGACCTGTCTCTGTATGTTTTGATATTTGACATTGAGACATTGAAGATACATAATCAAGATGAGAGCAAAATGAACAAATAGTGTGCCAGAAGTGACTGGACCCAATTTTTGTCGTTGTTCTTGAATACCTTTTAAACTGTTACAAGGCCTTTCAGTGAAGGAGGCTGAACAGAAGAAACAGCAGTTGGGTGCCGCACCCTTTCCTCTGTAGATGGCAGGGATCAGATAGTCTCTTAACTTTGTCCAGCTACACTAAGCCAACGTAAATAAGCTCATGCCTCAGAGGCTGTAGTAGATTTGAGTATAGCAGGAATGGCAGAAATTTAATTCCTTCCTAGAGCCAAGAGAAAGTAGAAGGTGCACCGTGATGTTGTCTTTCAGTTTGTATCAAAGTGAATTACAGGATGCCAATACGCTAAAGTTCAAGTCATCTCTTGATTCACCTCTGTGCCTGATTCTCTGTGATAGACCCTCTATCTTTTTAAAAAAATCAGCAGTGATCAAATGCTGATAATAATAAAAGAAACATCTGGTAATCTTCTGTGACTAATAAGCATGCTTTAATGAACGTTCTTTCCCTATTGGCATTGAAAGGCAAAGTACCTGTAGTTATTCTGAAAGGTAGAAGTCCTAGCCTGGAAACTTTGATATGAACTGACTACTGTTAATCATCTATCTGGCTGATTGCCATGTTATTTAGTACAGGTGTATTTGTTACTGTGATATGTTGAAAACATTCAGTATTCAATAGGCCTCAGACTTGTGCTGCTTTTTACCTGTGTGGTGTGGTGTCTAGCTGAAGATCACTACAGTGACATAAAACATGCAGGGATATGCAGTAGTTCGGGAATGCATTTAGGTACCAACCAGCTTCATGGCTTGCTTTAGGACTTTTCTTAGTCTGTCTCAAAGGTGTTTTTTTCTGTTTGGGTATTTCTTCATGCTAAAGTTTTATAAAATGTGGGCCGTGTTGGCTTTCATGTCTTGAGTGGGAATCATCCACCTTTAAAAATAATTAAAGTTAAAACAAATGGCTGAAGGTTTTAAAACAATTCTGTCTATACGTCAGCATAGGCCCTAATTTGTTCCTTAGAAACTTGAAATGATGGACCAGAGTCATGAAGGGAAAAAAAAAAAAATCTGGCCTAACTAATGTAGAACAAGTGTACTATAGTTGACTTCTGTTTTGATGAAAGCAGTTAACTCACATTCAATTCTTGCTATTTAAACTGGTGAGAAATTTTATTTTGTAGGCCATGTAGCTTCTTTATGTTGTAAAACTTTAGCACATGAGTCAATATGTTGTTTCTTAGGATTTCAGTCAATTAGCTTTTGGTAATGTTGACAATTAAGAGCCACTGAAGAGGGTGGGTGTAGGTAAGGTAGAAGAGGTTGATCTAGGATTTTTTTGGAGTATGTTTCATTCAGACTGAAATGTAGTATTCCTTTTCTTTTTTTTTTTTTTATGTGATGTTTTGGCTTAATTAGAAAACTAAATGGAAATAAGAATAATGCTGTTTTAGATGATGATTCACAAGATGCTTCTGTCTCATTATTGTATGCCTTCAGAAGAATTTTATATCTTAAATGTGCTTTAAAAGAACCTAGGTTATATCAGAACACTTTAAAGTACAAATTTGGATTTCTGTGCACTGTGATAATGGATAAGGGACAATGCAGCCATGATGGTGAGCATTAGCTCGACCTCGGGGCGGGTGTCTTATGAATTGCAGGTGGCTTTGTACTAAGCTATGTAAGAATTGTTTAAGTTCTCTTTCCAAATTCCACTTTTGTGGTATATTTGCATAACAAGTTAGTGTTTTGGATTATTTCACATGTATGTTTAAATATAACTCAAATAAGTTTTCTTACTTAGCTGTAAAGCTGTATGTTTTACAAGTGCACTCTGCTAAGAAGCAAGATAACTGAAAATTTTTAGTTTCTCACTAATTATAGCTTTACTTGCACTCTTATTTAACATTCATCCTACTTAAATATTTTTTTTTTAAAAAGAATTTGTTTTGCTTTTACTTGTAGAACCAGGATGGATCATGTATCCAATCAATCAGCCTTATTCTTAAGCAAGACCTCAAGAGGCAAGTGACTCTGACTCATTCAGGAGATGTTCTGATATATGACCAGTACAAAATTAACCTGCCTTATGCAGATGGTAAGGAATAATATACAAGCATATAATTCCTATGAAGCACTAAAGCAGTATTTTAGTGGTATATGTGTATGTTGTGTTACTGTCAATATTGCTAATGTACTGAAGTGGTATATTGCTAATATCAATGTTAATGTCTTATGAAATGTTTCACAAATTCACTGCTGATGTACTTTTTACACTGATGGTAGGAGTTATGCAGTAGCTGGCCTGGGCTAGTGTCTCTTTATGTTAAGATTGAATATATTCTTTCTCTAACTAAAGTCCAAATGCCATCCCTCACATTTACAAGGTTGATTAGCTCTTTTATGAGGGGAAATTGTTTTCTCTGCTTTTTGACTGAATAATTTCTTTTCTATTTGTGTAAGCAACTCAAGTAAATATAAGTGGAAGGAGCCCTCTTGCACATCACAGATAAGCTACAGATTTTTGGACAAAAAATTTATTCTCTTTTTGCTTGAGTTTTTAAATCTCTCCTTCTGGAAGATATTACTGAGTATTCTAGATGTGAATATGTGACTGTGATTCAGTGTTAGCTTCAGTGAGAGCTTTACATGCAGATCATTAGTACATTCGATGTTTGTGAGGCCTTGGCTCTTTGGGAGTTTCCCCAAAAAGGCTTTAATACAGGAAGCACACTGCTGGTGTTAGGATTAGGTTATCTAAAATAAATGGTCTGCAATGTTATCTGCAATGTTTGTATCTTCAAATTGGTTTGCTTTCAGTTAACCTTTATGAATATTCCTGTGAACTCGATGTATTTTCAAAAAGTGTGGTGACCGTCAGGAGTTTCTTGTTTTCTTCTTTAAAGTCTAATTCGGTGTAACCATCTGTGAGAAATTTATGATTAGGGGAAAATAGGGCCTTAATAGGAAAAAATGTAACTTACATAAAAATAATGTAAAAAAACCAGTGAAATGACAAGAAACAAAATGCAAAGCACAAGTAGGGTTCCTTTGCCTTTCAACAATCTCTGTTTTTACTTACCAGAGCTATTTGAAATACGGAAACTCTCCTCTGTATTTCTTCAAGTAAAGACGCGCATTGGATTACAAATACTGTATGACAGAGAAGGACTGAGGCTTTATCTTCAAGCTGATGGACGGTGGAAGGATGATACTGTGGGCCTTTGCGGAACCTTCAATGGAAATATGGAGGATGACTTTTTGTATGAATAGCTGCAAGATTTCTATTTGCCAGTATATGAATACCTACAGTTAGACTGGTAGATCAAGTGTGTACTGAAGCTGAATGGATAGATACCAAGAGTAATTATTTTGAAGTTTTGTGTAGTGAGATAGGCAGTAGGTTTTAGTTTGCTAACAGAAAATCTGTAACTTCAACTATAGGATATCAAGCCAGGTTTTGCTTAAAATATTTTAATATAAAAAAACAGTGAAATATGTATGACTTGTAAGTGTTAGTTTATCTGAGAATTTTTGTCCAAAACATGGAGTGGCCTATATAAGGGACATTCTGCCCCTGCAAAAGTCACTTTATCTGTCTCCAGCTCCTAGTTTCTGCTGCAAGTTCTGATCTGCTCTCTCCAACAAAGCCCCCATTGTTCAGTGTCTGCAGGCCAGCAACAGGAATTGGCTGTTGCCTGAGCTTCGCTTCATTGTGATGCAGCGAAGGGTGGTCAGAGCTGCCTGAGCACCACAGTGAAAACTGCTGTTTGTCCTGCTTCTTTTCAGCAGATTTTCCTACAGATACTAAGGAAAACTTGCTTCTGCAGGATTGAGCAGCCTAATGGAAGTGGAAGGAGAACGTAAATTTGAAGTATAACAGAATATTTCTTTGACCAAGGGGGGGGGGGGGGGGCGGGAAGAGAACACCTTTCTCTCAAAACAGTTGGGATTTTTAAAATAAAAACTAGTAGACAAATGGGAAAAATTTCTATAATAGTTCCCATTTAAAAATGACAAACGTGCACACACACAAATATTCTAGTGGATTTTTGAACAATTTTTATCTTCAACATAAAAAGTATTATCAGAATATTGTTTATAATGAGACTAGGAAATATATAGGCAGGATCTCAATGAAGAGATTATTTATGTAAAACTACTTAAAATATTTCTGTTTGAAGCAAGTAAGTTTTGTAACATATTTTTGATGACAGTCTTTGGACTTGTTCTCAAATAAGTGAGAAATTGTTCAGTAGTTCATATTTGTGGGAAAAGCCCTTAAACTACAGGAACTTACAAGCTGTGCTGAGATGTGACACCGACGTTAATGTGCAAGCCTCTTGATGTGTACACCAAACACCTGATCCACATCAGGTCTGGTGTCTACACAGCGGTGTCTTCTGCAAGGCCTTCGCCCCCAGCTACTTTACCAGAAGTGATACTACTGGTTATATGCCTAATGCAATCTTTTCCCTAGAGTGTAACATCCCATATTTAAATGCATGGTTTCAATCATTCTCCCTGTACAATATCAATGTGCCTTGGTTATTTTGATCAAGGTCTTTTCTATCTTTCAGCTTCTACTGCCTCTCTGCTTACCTGGGCCTCATGGATATCTATCTAATTGTTTTTGCAGTTATATCTCTAGACCCTTGGATTTCTGTTCCTTTCTCTTTCTTGCAGGGACTAGAGAGCCTGGGAAGTCAGCTACCCAGGAACAGACAGGAAATTGTAGGTAGAGGAGAGATAAAAATGGATCAGAGGAGGCAGAAGTGTGAATCAGAGTGCAGACTTTCAGGACAGGGTGCCCCCCTCCTTCTGTCTAGTGAAATGGAACTTGGTCTGGTTTGATATGTCCTTCCTTACAGAGTATCTAATGGCTTTGGAGCAGACCTTTTCTTTCTTTTCTGTGCCTTTCCCTGGATAGAGAGAGGAGAGTCCTGAAACTTAAGCTGACAGTACTTTATGGGAGAGTTCCAGAGAATATGGAGTGGTGGAGGGGGTAGCTTAAATCCAAAGGGGGTGGTAGAACTGAGACGATTCTGTAAATTCTCACTGTATCTTTTGTGACTGACTTCTGTTTTGTAAAAGATCTCCAGTTGGAGTAACTGAAAGCACTCCAGAGCTGTTTGGAAACACATGGAAAACTTCATCGGCATGCCTTCTTGTGCATGATAGTTCCCAAATGGACCCATGTGATATTCATCTGCAGGCAGGTGGGCAGTGAAGGTCAATTTTTGACAAATGCATTTCTACTTATTACATCTCTGCTGATTTTTCTAGTTGGATCAGGTAAAGTAGTAACTAATCCTACCCATTGAAAAAATGAATACTTATAAATAGCGTTTGTTGGATTCAATCCCCTAACAAATCATATGGTATATTTTTTAAGTGTCTTCTGATACTTAGAGGCACTTGAAATACCCCCTTTTTATTTCTGGTTAGCAATTACAATGTGTAAAGCTAGACATGCATTAAAGGTTGGTAGTATGTCTACTATTGGTGATACTGCTAGTTAAGCTGGATACTCAAAAAGTATTGCAGTATTAATTTTTGAAAATATTGAGCAATGAAACATTTGATTTAGTTGTCTGCTATGGAGAATGAGTAGGAGAAGTACTTATGTACTACCAGCCTTTTAGATTCAGCTGAAAGGGTACAGCTGGGGAATGATGTTAGTGGCTGATGCCATGATGACCACAGATTGTCACCAAGACATCCTTATAATGGTGAGCTTTGTAGATCATCAGTTATATCCATTTCGTAGTTCTGACCACTTCTTGTCTGGGTCTCTGCACGCCTTTAGGCAGGATACAGAGGTAAAATACTGATTAAGGCTTTGCCTGTTAACTTCAGCAGTGCTAGGAAATGATCACATCTCCTGCTACAGCATCATCCCATCTTCTGAGTATTTGTACAATATGTGGCAGTGAGAAGCTTCATTCTTGCTAAGGTGTTTGGACGTGAATGGGGAAAAACGTGGCCTGTACAGGAAGTCAGAAATTCTGGAAAAGGAGTTTAAGTCCTAGTTTATGCATCTCTTTTATTTTGTGGGAAATACAGACTTATTTCTTTCTGGGTATTCTAATATAGCATATTACTAGTTTTGACATCTATTGCATAATTAATGTATTTGAAATTAAGATATTCAGATGAGTGCTGTGTTTGAAGCTTCTTGTGTAACTATTAGATAATGCTCTTGTTCTGTGCGTTACGAATGGCACTGGGTAGGGTGTATCATCTGTTGCCTAACCCACATTCATAAATCGGTTTAAAGATAAGAGATGGTATGTAGGCACTGTCTGCATATTGTAAAGTTGTCAGAATGCCTTAAAATCATTCCCAGAACAAGTTCAAAACTATGAGCAGTTAACTTCTGTTCTGTCCTTCCGTACTGTTGTAGAGGTATCAAAGATAGAAAGATATATATGGCAAAAGAATATAATCATCATCAGTTGCATTGTGTAGAAGACACTTTTTTATTCCAGGTCTTTTTAAAACTCCCTCATTGAAATGGTGTTTCATTTGGTTTTTGTATAGCCTCTTATGCAGCGGAAGCTTGTAGCATCCTGACGAAAGAACTTTTTGCTCCATGCTACCGCTATTTGAGTCCCGTTCCCTATTTTGAGCAGTGCAGAAGAGACACTTGCAAATGTGGACAGATTTGTTTTTGCTCTGCTCTGGCCCATTATGCTCATCATTGCCGAAGATTTGGAGTTGTAATAGACTTCAGAGGAGCTGTCCCAGACTGTGGTGAGTTGCCTTTCACTTCTAGTCTTAAATAATTACTGTTTGAGGACTTTAGAATGACAATCAGAAAATAAAGTTAAATTAATATCATCTTTTAAATAAGAGGATTAATTCTAGCACAATCTTGTGTACAGGGCAAGGTTCTTTTTTTCATCAAGACAGAATTAGTAGCAGTGCCTTTAGAGGATTGTTCCTTATAGTTGCCTTTCTTTAATTCTTTTGGCTTGTGAAACAATGCAAACATTTTTTTGAAGTAGTTGGAGGGCTACAAATGTATACAGAATTGAAAATGCATTTGTCTCTTATATGGCTTTGAATATCTTATACTTATGTTGATATTATTCATGAGCTGTGTGAGCAGATTTGTTCTGTTCCTCATAGATGCTTGGTTTATCTAATTCTTTAAATAAATGAGATGAAAAATGATGGTGATGTATTTAGCAGTTTTAGCTGGATTATTGTCAATGTCTGCTGTCTGACAATCTCTTTTAGCTTATTCTCTTATTGTCAATGACATAGAAATACATAGAGTGCTGAAATAAGTGTAGAGAATTGGTATTGCTGGTATTTAATTTAAAGTGAATGGAAGAATATAGATAGTGTAGAGACAGCCAAAGGTGACATCTCTGTTATCTGCTCTATGATGCCTCACAAGTAGAGGAGTGATACAAAAGATTTTGGTAGGACAAATAGTGCCCTTATTTAATTTTTTTTTTTTTTAAATAATAGAATTGGAAACCCTATAAAACAACCCTAAACTGACACCCCTTGATGTTTCAGTAGGTTTGGTTCCATAAATGAGTCTGAAAATCTTTTCTACGGAACAGCCAAGAATTTAACATCTGGTAGTTTTCATCACATCATGTAATTATACATGTTGTAATGCACGATGAAGAGGATTTTGTAAAGTTGGTCCAGCTTAAGTATCTCAAGCTGGAGTACCTGTAGATGTATCTAAAGACTGGCTCGCTTGCAGTCATTATGGCATGAATGGCTGTGTCTGCTCTGACTGAATGAGACATTCAAGCCATTTATTTTTTTTTGCCTTTTTAGAAGCAATTATAGTTTCATTAGAATATATTTAAAAATTCATAGTTGTTGGGTTTAAAATGTCAATCTTTTTAGTATTTCAAGAACTTCAGATTTTAAGTAGAGTTTTACAGGAGATGTATATATGTAAGAAAACTTGAGATGGTATTGTGCAACATCTGCAAAGTACACACATGATATTTATTGCCTTTAATGTTTTCTTTAAGGTGCTGTCCGTTTCCCAAAGCCCATGCACTAGAGCCAAGTGTTTTCAGAGTTAGAAGAAAAAAATCTTCGTTTAGTTTCCCTAGTGTAAATCTGGATTAACTGCGCAGACTTCATTGTACTCATTATTACGTGGATTTACATCTGTGTAGTTTACACAGCATAGTGCCAAAATAGCAATTTTAGTGGAATTTAATGTGATTGGAAATGAAAGAATAGAGATGTTTATCAGAAAACTATTGCAAAGTACTTGAGTCTCTTGTACTGTAATTTGAGATTTGTTTCATTTGGACAGCTCTTTCATGTGAAGATACAAAGGAGTACAGTACTTGTGTATCTACCTGTGGCAGAACTTGCCAAGCTCTGTCTGTGCCAGAGACATGCAGCAGTGATTGTGTTGAAGGCTGTGCTTGTCCCGCTGGAATGTACTTGAATTCCAAGACTGAACGATGTGTACGGAGGTGGGTAAAGTTGCACTCACTATTTTAGACCACTGCATTTGCAAGTCAGAGTGAAAAGCTATATGTATGTAACGTTGTAGATATTATTCATCTGTAAACTTGGTGCAATCTTAGAATTATAAAGAACCTGTATGTTGAACAAAAATAACTCTTTTATAGTACTGACACTCATCCAACATCACCAAAGCTAGTTGTTACATATTGTCTAGGTTTTGGTGTATGAGAGATATAAAAGATGTCTGTTGTTGTGTAGAGGTTCTGCTTTGTTTCTGATTTGGTTTGGAATGTGCTTGAGTTGTATGGCAGTATGTACCAGTAATTACTGAGATCAGCTTTTTGCATATTTAAAAAAAAACCCCACAAAATCCCCCCACACCCAACCAAAAAACGTCACCAAAACCAGCACAGCAACCAACTGAACTTCGAACAGCAATAAAGTCAGTGGGAATTTTTTTCTTCCTTCAATTTGAGTTAATCAGTTACATGTATTTTTCCTCTACTCCAGAAGTGAATGCCCTTGTTACTTTCAAGGAATTGACTATCCCCCTGGAGAAAATGTTATGACATCTTTGGGCAAATGGTAAGATACAAAACTTCTTTTTCCGCTGACTAAATGGTGTCCCTTTTTTTAGGAGCTCTGTCAAACATTCTAGTTAGTCTGTTGGGTTTTTTGTAGTTATTTTGGCTTTTTTTTTTTTTTTTTACTGAAATGTACAGAATAAACCTGCGTGTTAGGACAGAACTTCTTTAGAACTTAAGATTTCAGACTTCTGTGCTTATCCGATATACTGAAGTGCAAAATAGAAAAGCCACAGTCATTTTATAGGTACATACTCTGTGGTGAAAACCCAAGAGTTTCCCAAGTCCAGTCTGTGCAGCCAGACCTTCGTTGCTCTTCTTCCCTATACCAGATTGTAAATCCATTTATGAAGAATTATTAAGAATCTGTTTTCTGCTAATATAGAATCAATGTAAAAGAGCAATGTCGCTTTATTAACTAAGAAACAACACAAATAACTGTCAACTGCAGCTAAAGGTGAATAAGCATCTCTGTTAATGTTACTTAGATTTAGTATTTGTTCTTGTCCTTTTTGCTCTTCCGTTTGCATCATTATAGTCATGACATTAAGGAAGAAAACTTGTTAAACTATTCTGGCTGCTGACAGAAGCATCCTTTCCAACAGTTAGTTTTGTCTGGGAAAGGTTAAGTAATGTGGACAAGAAGTTCTGTAAAAAAAACAAGCTTTCAGAATTCTTTTTCTTGAAACAAAGCTTGAGCTCTCACTGGCTCTGCCAGTTAATGAAAAGCACAGCAGTTAGTTAAAAGCAGACCAAACCAAATCGTGTCTGTGTAATACAATTGATGATCATGATCAGTGTAAAACTTTGGGTTGTTGTAAAGGCCATGTAAGAGACTAATGTTGTCAGACACCTATTGCGGTGGGGACACATCATAAAAACACACACTCATTCTCACTCCCTTCAGCAGCCTAGTGTCCATAAATACTGATTGTTATAAAGTTACATCTTAATCATCAAGTTAGCTTGTCTTTGCCTTAGGGCAGATTCCCTGGAGAGTACTAGGCAACCCATTCTGCATATGGGGCTGTGCAAAGTTTGGGTGCATTGTTGCCTTCCTGGATATTTTTGTTCACAAAGCATGTGCCAGACAGCCCTGGCAGGCATAGGAAGGGGCTTCTCCTGGTAGATTCTTTGATTTGTTTCCTTTTATCCTCCTCCTCAAGGGTCTAATTTAGCTAATTATGCTAATCACTATGGTAGATATTTGACTGAATGCATGCTGATCATGTGATCATCCACAAATGCACTTTTTTAGAAATTACAACAGGTGAAAATCATCTTTCTGTTTATTTCAGTGGATCTGGGATCTGGCATCTTACGTTTCTTGTGAATGTCTTAATTAAAATATATCCGCTGGTTTACAACTGCTAGTCTTTAAGATAAAGAAAGAGAGAGCGCTGTATCTCCTATGTAGTCATGACTTTAGCTTGCTGCACTTTAACAAGGCTGTGGGAAAGAGGAAGGGCTTTCAAACATGGAGGTACAGACTGTCAGCTCCTCTGCATTACCTTATACAAAGTACTACACTAGGGATCATGTAGGACTACATGTGTGGATGAACCAGAAAAAAATGCACACAATGTATTGGGGTTTTATCTGTCACTGGTTTTATTAGAAACAATTAGGATCTTTACTATGCTCTGTCTGTGCTTTTTTTTTTTTCTCAAGTCTTCCTCTTTCTAACGTCCACTTTCAAACTGGAAATTCTTCTCATCTTTGTCTATGGAAGTGCCTTTCTATTCTGTTGTTTTCAACCAGTTCTTTAAAATACTTTCATTGCGATACCGATGTTATGTCAGCATTTGAGTTGATCAGTTCCCTTTGGTACTGCTTTGCCAGTTGGCTGAGTTACACTGTGAAGTCCTTGAGCTGGGACACTCTTCTTGGAGTGCTTTGTGGTACACACACAACTCCAGCTGTGACAGCAGAGTGGCTGTAGCACACCCAGAATTTGATTCTGAACCTGCTGATGAGCAGTAGGTGTACTGGGCACGTCTTATCCATTGCAAAAGAATAGGAGAATAGTGCTGGAGTTCATGGGCTCAGGTTCTCTAGTGAAGCACAGAACCTAAAATGAAGCCAGTGCTGCTACATTTTTCCCTGACAATGAGTTGCTATCAGATCTGCTACCATTTTGTGAAAGTACTAGACTATTTTGGCTGGAATTAGACAGAGGCACACAGTATTATGTTGCTCAGTGCTTCCCTGCGTACAGTATATTGTCAGGGTTGAGTTTTATGCAGTTTGCTTTTTTTCTTTGAACTGTGTCATGTAGGGGGAAAAAATGTTGTGTTTCTTCCTGTCTGTGTAATATTTTGCATATGTGAATGGGTATACATACTAAAAGCTTTAAGATACACTAACTTAAAATTTTTATTTTGATTCTTGATTAGCATAGAGTTCAAATTTTTTCAGGTTCTGATTATGAACAGTAGCTCCAGTTGGTTCTGATAATAGTCACAATTAGGTTGCTATTCCAGATTGCTGTCGTATTGCTGAAAGCAAAAGTAGTTTGAGACACTGTGAGGATAAAAATTAGCAACTGCATCACTGTTTCCTTCTGTGAGCCAAGAACACTGAAAGAATAGAAACACTTGTTTTATTATTTTGATTGAGATGTTTTCAGATGGATCATTTGTTTGTGGTCCATGTTAGGAGCAGTTAAGAACAAAGTTATCAATCTAGTGTTACTGTGTTTTGCTTTGCTTGGGGAAAAGTTGTTCCAGTTTAGTACAAAAAATTGTTGCAGTCACAATAGCTTGTGATTTGTATTATCTTCAACACCACAGTCTTACCTTCAGCTATGGGATAACTTAAGAACTGTTGGTATTGTCAAGATTTTCACATAAATTAAGAGCTTGCTTTTCAGTGGAGTTCTAAGCTGATGGTGAGGAAAATGGAGCATTTATAACAGTGTTAAGAATGTCCATACAAAAGCACATACCCAGAGGCTGCTGTAACATATACATATGTGTGTTTAGGGTTTTGTTTTGTTTTGCTGCTGTTGCTCCTTGCATGTTTTAGATAATGATGATTCTGTTATGTACAGGGCTTGGTTTATTCTTACTGCACTGACATTTTTGGGAGCAGTATAGCGTGTATTTCTGTATGTATTTTTATGTATTTGAAGTGTATTCTTTAGGTGTTAAGTCAATGCACACTTTATCCATAGTTCTAATGTTCAAAGCAAACATACTTATACAGTTGTTTTGTATTGATTCATAGTGTATGCTTCATTATTAAACAGAAAACAGTAGTATTTCAGATCTTCCTGACTCTCATTACATCTTAATGTACTTCTGTTGCAGCCATTGCAGGGATGGAGTAATGAATTGTGATAACAACATAATAGGTGAGTGAAAAGAGAGGGGGAAAAGATACTTCTATTCTAATGAATACATATCATCCAGTTTCTGTGGAACCCCTCATCTGTAGTAGAAGATTGTACGATATGTACATATGAATAATTTGCAGGAGGGGGTCCATAATTTAGGAACTATGTTTGTGTGATTTAAAGCAAGGCTAGTGCAGAGCAGCAGCATAACTGTCCAAAATGCTGTTACAACTGAGCAACTATTTTTTTTTTTATTTTCCCCATGCTTTAAAATACTGTTATTTTTTTAGATTACTAATGTAAATAAGCTTAGCTGCATGACAAACAGCAGAACTTCAGTAGGACAAACAGGACAGGTTAGCTTTGCCCCGTAAAACATGGTTGTAGGACCTGAACACTGGCAGTAATTTTTCACAGATATTTTCCTCTGCAAACCCTGAGTGACTTAAATATGAAAAAATATTATTTCCTTTGTTATACTTATGAAAAAGTGCTTTTTCTATTACAGTATGTTTAATATGTCATTAAGTATTATGGTGCATACTCTGTTATGATGATCCTTTTACTTCAGTGAGAAAGACTTTTATTTGAGGTTTCAGTTCTAGAACTGCCAACTGTGACCTTTACAGAAATCTGTTCCCCATACACTTGCAGGTGGTGGTTGTACTTTGACAACTGCACAGAACCTCTCTCCCTAACTAGTAAACAAATAAATAAAACCCCAGCAACCAAACAAAAACACTGCCACCACTTTGGGCATTTCTGCTGCACATACATAATATGCTTAGTGCAACCCAAAAGCAATCATGCAATAGAATTGTTTTGTGGCTCCTTCCTGGAAGGTCACATCTAGCTCTCAGACCTTTTCTTGGCATTTTTTTGCTTTCTGTTGATTTTTTTGTTTCTCTCTTGGTAGTGCGTTGCATTTGTGTGTTGGAGGGCTGATTCCTGACTAAGTGTTTAGAAAGTCATGTCCCTTACTAAATAAATACCTTAATTTCAGTATTTTGTATGAGATTTATAGGGGTTCTGTGATGCTAACTACACTCAGGAGACAGGCAATTGGATGTTACTGGATATTATGCTTTTCGGTTACCAATTCTGAATCTAAATTTATAGCACACCTTTATGGAATACAAAATTTCAGTTGTGAAGAATAACATGTTTGTCAATTTTTTTCCACCAGCACATGGCTGCCCAGTTGGACAGATTTTTATTAACTGCAGTAATCCACAAGTTGATCCTGAACTCAGCAGAGAGAGAACTTGTGAGAATCAGCTGCTAAACCTCACTTTCTCAGCACACCTTCCTTGTGTTTCAGGTTGTGTCTGCCCACCAGGGTGAGTACAGACAGATTTGCATCTTTTAAAGGTGCACAAACATAGGTGACTACTTTCACAGAATCACAGAATGGCGGGGGTTGGAAGGGACTTCTGGAGATCATCTGGTCCAAGCCCCCTGCTAAAGCAGGGTCACCTAGAGTAGATCACACAGGAAAGCATCCGGGTGGGTTTTGAATGTTTCCAGAGGAGACTCCACAACCTCTCTGGGCAGCCTGTTCCAGTGCTCTGTCACCCTCACAGTGAAGAAGCTTTTCCTTGTTTAAATGTGGAATTCTGCTAAGGACATACCACTTTTCTGTTTGGAGAATCTGAGGTGTCAAGGGGTGAGCATCCGACTCGTGAAGGCTTGCCACACAACGGTATGGGCCATCAAAGGCATAAGAAGTGGTAAACAGAGACAGGTGGAGCCAAAGGTCTAATACCTCACAATAATAAGAACAGGAATGTAGAAAGGGCGTTGAAATGATTTGATCCAATCCCTGTACTACAGTAGAATTGTGTTTAGCTACACAATTTTTTTCAAAAATCTAACATCTTATTTGAACATTTCACTGAAGGAGTCTTATTTCCTCATTCCAACCACTGTAAATGCTGTTCAGCTCTTTCCATTATAGAGTTACTTGCAAGATAGTCAAATCTGGTATCTTTTAAATATTTGGCCCCGGTGGTCCTGTACTACATGTATATTTATGTTTTTATTTGAAACTGCTTTAAGAAAAATGAAGATGGTCCCAAAGGTATGTTTTTAGAAACACAAGAGGCTTCTACTATGTATTAATTATGCGGGTTTTTTTCATTTAGACAATGAACCTTAATGTATTAGTTATTTTAATAATAGTTGCTTTTGAATAGAAGCTATTGGATCTGAATAGTCCTAATGTTCTAAGTCAGTCACCGAATTCACACTCTGGTGATTCGTACTGCGGGTTGACCACATGGGAGTCAGAGCAAAGTCAGACAAAAACAAATTGTTAGAAAGAACAAATACCATTACCTTCAAAGAGTACCTTATCCTATGTTCGTGACAGTTCAAGTAGTGCAGGATTCCAATGTACTGTGAATTTGTGCACAAAATCACCTTTCTGGGTGAAATACAAAACTGAGGTGACATTGTCCACTTTACAAGGGTAAAACAGCCATGGAATTTCTTTGATCTTAACATTAGTCCTTTACCTGAAATCATTAGATTTTTTTCATGCTTTTGTTCCTGTTCGAGATCTTGCATCAGTTTAGCTTTGTTCATTATCTGTAAGCTAAGCTGATTTAAGCAGTAAGAAATCAGTTTAACATGTTTGGTTAGTTTCGGTTGATTTCAGTAAACAATGGAAAAAAAAACAACCCACCTTAATGTAGAAAAGTGAATATATCACAGTCAAGAAACCTGTACAGGATGCTATATTTTTTCAGGAGGAATCATCTTACTAACCTGTTTAGTGGGATGATTAATCTTCAATGATACCATAAAAGATATTTAACACAGAAAGAGAGGGGAAGAACCTGTGTTCGCAGGAAGTGGTGTTAAGATTTCAAGAGGGCAGTATTTTTATTTTTCAATTTTATTTTTTTTAGTATCTGGAGTGTGAAATGTTCTTTCAAATACTCCGCTATTCCTGGTATTCCTTCTTAGTTGTGCCTAGAGTACATTCTAGTGGAACTTGCATGAAATGGATATTAAATACAAATTAAGAAAATCATAGTGCAAAGTAGCAGTTGTCTCTGAGCGTGATTTATTTGACCTCCTTTTTAGTCTGCAGTGGATAAATCAAACACAAGTAACTTTGCTGTAAATAAATTTATGGGACATCATTCCTATTCTGTGGGTTACAGTTCTTACAGTATAAAATTTATGATCATATACTTTCCCTCTGTTTTGGAAGTGATTGAGGGAGAACACAAATTTTCCTGGAACACGCATCCTAATGTTCCACCCTGCTTTGCTGACATATTTAGTGATCTTTAAGAATTTGTGTATTTTTTTCCTCTGTTTTTCATCTGTTACTGTTTAAATGGCAATTTCCTGTATTTCTATGCTGCATTCCAGAAAAATGAGTAATATTTGTTTACAACAAAGTTTGTAATTTTTCAAGTTCAATATTTGAATTACACTTTCTGCTTCTGGGTTGCTATGATTCAAATGGTTTTTCTGTCTTTAACTGTACCAAATGTGCATGATTTGACTCAAAGACAGAGTCTTTAATCAGACTGCAGAAGAAACGAAAAGACAAACAAAAAGAGAGAAAAACCAGTAATATCTTCCTATATTTCTCTGTACTATGTAACATGTTTACTGCAAATGGGGGGGAAGGAAGTGCTAATAGAAGTGATCTTACCATTGTTCTTTCAGTCACTTTGCTTAATTCCCATAGTATTTTTCTACTGAGAATGAGACGTCAAGGCAGAGTCCCTCTCTTGCCTTGCTCTGATGTAGCAAAGACTGTACCCGGATTTTGTGTAGCTCAGAGTATTACATTTGTGACTTGCGAGATGATTTTTCACTCTTCTGTCCACAACAATCAGTGGAAGGTGTGTGGAGATAGGAGCTTCTTTTTGCTCAAGTGGACTTCAGAGGAGGCACAGGCAATGGATGAGCCAAATTTTCAGAGGCCTCTGTGGAAGAGGTTGCAGAATATGAAAATCTAGCTGAATCCCTCATTCTTGTCATTCTACTTCTTGCTCTTGTTTTTCTTACTTTCACCTACCTTTGGTCTTTCAGCTGCTACTACCATTTCTGTGAATTTTCTTTTTTAGGGCCTGCTCTGCTTAGCACCAGTAGGATGCTGATGGTAGATCTGAATGCAGGGGTTTTCCTGATACAGCATGAAACTGCAGAAGTGCAAGGGTCTGACTGTATCTCAGTTGAAGCATCAAAATCAGTTGTTACACAGGATACAGCAAGGATACTAAAAAACCCTTCAAACAATCTGCAAAATTACTTAATATATCTTTATAATAAACTAAGCAGGGGCGGGAAGAAGAGGTAGACTGTAAAAAGCTCCCCAAACAAGTAAGAAAACACTCAGCAGTAATATAGTGACTCTCCCTATCTAGAGAGCGAGTGAATGACAATGAAGCCATTAGGTGTTACAGTAATGTTACCAACATCTGCTCTTTTTAAAAAAAAATTGTTTATCCTGTTTTCTGGTTAGGGAAGTCATGGGTGGTAGTGGAATTCTGGTATTAGGAATGTTATCTACTTATTTCATTCTTTTTACCTCCCTTAAACTCTGTTACAGACTCTGTAGGAAGATCTGTGAAACCCTCAGAGAGCAGATGTGTTGTTGGGGCAAAAGTGTTTGTGGCTGCATAAATCAGTTGGTGGTAGGCTGTTGCCCAGGGGAGGGAAGGGAGCCATGCAATACACAACCTGTTGAAAGCTGCTCTGGGGGAGGCTGCAACAGAATTATTTTTTTAGTGTTCTGGTCCAGGTTTGTGGGCTTAGCAGAAGGAAGGAAGCGTTTGTTGACTCACTGGGGACAAATGGCTTCTCCTGATTTCTTTAACAAGACTTTTTGCCTATTTGTGTGTATGTGAATGAACAAAGCTAGAGACCATAATGAGGTGGTAACGAAGCTGAATGTTCAGCACGGTGAAGTGTGATAGCTATCATTGTATCTTTGCCGTTCATTGTAGGCTGGACAGCAAGTGTAGGTGTCAAGAAAAATGTCTGATACTTCAAAGGGGAGCTGTGCAAGGCCTCTCTGTAGGGTATTTATGGTGACTTCTTAGATCATTGAAATCTATCCATTTGCTTGGCTTTACAAGAGACAAAGCTGTTATCACTTGTTTTAGCCAGGGTAATAACGTGAGGAAAAAACCTGCATTTACTGTTACCTTGTCAGCGTGGTGATTCTTGTGTCTGAATGTGCCCTGTTCAGTTCTCAGCAGCTTTAAACCAGTGGGAATTTCAGTCTCACGGCTGATTGTCTTCAAGTGACACAATACTTGAAATAAGTGTGGATTACAAAGAACATTTCACATACCTTGGGGGAAAATTACATGTTTTCTGTTTAATAGGGGAGAGGGGCTTATGTTGTCTGTATATTCCCATTAAGAATAGTTAGAGCTGTAAATTTCCATCTGATAAATAACACACTGAAGAGTCTAAGTCATAGCACACAAATTACCAGTTCATTAAGATAAGTAAAGAAAATGTTCCATGATAAATGCAACCAAATCTGTTGTCTTCAGAAAACTGTTGGGAACACAGGAAAACCTGTATAAAATTTGTATTACTACAGAGAGTTACTGGAATTCTAAACAGACTTACCTTCCAAAAGAAAAAAAGACTATCAGCCCAACAGTACCATTTTAAGAGATGGTCTGTTTCCCAATACAAATACATTTCAAACCTTAGCAGTTAGAAGCAAAGATAATCATAGATTGTATGGTGCCCGTTAGAAATCCTGTTACTGTGGAACTATCATGTTAGTTACTCCAGCTTCTGATGTTGTATTGAACAGGATCCTGTATAGGAACAGATCCAAAACACAGAACAAGGTGGAGCTCAGCAAGAGTTTGCGTTTTACAATTTTAATTTGGCAGATTGATCTGTCATTGAAGATGTTCTTCTATCTATTATTGGACCTTTAGGTCCTGTATTGGTATCTGTTTGCCTAGTCAATAGCATTACAATATTTTAAAAAAATAATCTGTTTTTGTAAGAAATACAGCTTTCTTCTCTTTTTAAATAAAATCATTCAGTATTTCTGGTCTATTTCTGGAGATTTATTTATAGAATCTGTTCGAGATCTCTCTTTATCTAACTCTTCTACTTCATTTTTTCTAGATGTTATTAAAAGCCATAAATATTTACTTTAAAATTTAGACTGGTTGATTTACTTAGTCTTGCTGGGGAAGAATTCCTCTCTTCTTTCTCTGTTAATGGAATCTTTTTAGCAATTCTTGTAAATTTTCAGGCTTTATCTCTTACTCTAGGAGTTGCAGTTATAACCACAAATTTATAGCATCAGTCTTGAACTGTAACTAGCTATGCATATAGTTACTTGTGTTATAATTAAAATCTCCTTTGAAGACTGTGAGGATATTTCTGCCAATAAAGTTAAGTGTATTTGTGGTTGCTTGCTTGAAGGTGCCAGTCGTACAGAAATATGTACTCAATTAATTTCATGCAACCAGGATGGCTCTTCTGATACTGATTAAGTTATTCACAGAGCAAGAGGTGTAACTACAGCTATAGGAAAACTATGCAGGAAATGAAAGCTCTTTAAATCTAGTGAAGAAAAGAGGGAACAAGAAGAAATCTTCCTTTAAAAATTCTTAGAATAAATAAACCACTGATTTTTGATAGTAAGAGGACATAGCACTAGAGCAAAAGGGCGTGATAGAGCCTATATCTCTCGGCTTCACTTAAATATAGTTAATTTGGCTGAGTTACAAGAAATTTGGTGAAATTTATAGGAGTTGGTGGTTTAAAGGGCTAGCATGCAAAGTGCTAGCACTTAATAAACATAAAATATTCAGGTCCCTGTGAAAGGAGTTTACCAAATTACTCATAATTATTAATAAAAATTGTACCTCTTCAATTTCAGAAGATGTTAAATATTTGCTTTTCAATAATAATAATGCTAATAATTAAAAAGTTTAGGAAAATATTTTTCTGTCTAGATACCAGGTGCATTTCTGAGGAATGTGTATTTTTTGTTCTTTTTTTGATAGTCTTGTTAAACATGGGGATGTGTGCTTGGATGCAGATGAATGTCCATGTTCGTGGAAAGGAAAGGAGTACTTTCCAGGTGACAAAGTAATTTCCTCCTGTCATACATGGTAAGCAGAGATCTATTTAGGTAATTATTTAGTTTTAGTTGTTTATTCATGGATTAGTTCTTCCTTAATCATAAATTTCACACCAGATTCTGGTAAATCATCTACCCTAACTTTGTATTTACATTTGTTCAAAGAGCTATTAAAATGACGTTTTTGTAGGGTTTGTTGTTTCAAGAAGCTTTTACATAACAAAGTAACAGCTATTGGGGATCTTTTTCTTTAAAAAAAGATTGATTTAGGAAAATCGTTTTTTATTATTATTATTAAGTTAATCTGAATTACTATTCCTTGGCCAGTGTTCCTAAAGTGCAGGTAAAATCCTTCAAATATTAAACTTGAGTGATATGTTAAAGCTTTTTACTTATTCATGTTCACATTTAGCATTGAATCTGAGCAGTCTAAGCACCCGAAACATAACCCTGTGGCCATAAGTATATGCCCACTACAATGATAAATTAAGGAGGGTACCGAGTACTATCATGTGCTGAGCGTAGTAACAGATAAATTGGTTGCTGATTTTGTGTGTGTGGATAACTGGTCAATCAATCGGCTTTTAAAGGAAGCATTCTGATACACAAGGGTTGATAGCATCACTCAAATACGTGCAGAAACCTATTCCTTTTACTATCCAGAGTTGTAAATGCAGCACCTACCTTATAGCTATGTAACTCCGCAGTTTCCCTGAGCTCTCTCAGTAGAACATGGTACACTACCATTTCAATAAGCTTCATAACAGCGAAGATGTGAAAATATACATCTGCATAATCTGGAAATAAACTTGTTTCATGATGGACCCCACCTATTTGCTTCTCTTATCACTGTTGAATGGTGCAAGCTGGCAGTAAGCAGCACTATTCATCTTACCAAAGCCTCAGAAAAATCAGCTGTACTGTAAAGCATCAAGATACTATGGTAGTGTTGTAGTCCAGCTTCTCAGCAGAGCAGTTCCTCCCTTTTGTCCCCTTCTTTTAGCTTACCAGGAACATTTAACTGGTGCCACCTGGTAAACTACCTGGCCTGCACAACTCAGTATAGCTTAGTGTGGTGAAGGCTTGTCCAGTCAGCACTAATCACTGCCTTGTCTGGATGTCATTGCCCCCTCCAGCCTTGTGCTGACTGCCTACCTCTGCCTCTCGTCAGGTCCTCAGTATCTGCTCTAGAAGATACTTGTAGCCCTTTGGTCGACTGGTGAAGCGACTTACAAGCCATCTCCACTGGGCAGGCAGGTAAAGCGACCCGGGTTATTCACCCCCTTATTTCCAAAGGCCTCTCCAATTGGACCTGGTGGGGGATTGCTTGCATCAGAAAGAACCATTATGTCCCATTTAATCTGTATGAGACTTCACCAAAGGCAGCAGCAGTGCAGGCAGAAGGACACTGGATATTTAGCCTTCTCTCTTTTTTTTCTGAGGCTGGGCCCATGTACAAATCCTTAAGGTTGTCATGGCTTTTCTAGTCTATGTCCAGAAGCAGAGACAGATTAAGCGATAGCGGCTTTTTGGCAATCAGTTGTCCGCTGAAAAATGGGAAGTCTGCAAGAAGCTCTGCTTGATACAAAGTGTATCAAGTCTTTGAGACTGCTCTGTGTGTATGCAGGGGTGTATTTTTTATGTCAGGGGAAACGTGCGTTTTTGCTCATGCAAAGCATGACGATACTTCTGTGCAAACCAACCCACTTAGGCACGCGTAGCAGTTATGACTTTAGTGTTATTTAGTGCACAGAAATAGCATGAGTTGACAATAAATATCATCTCACTGATATCCAATGTAGTATTAGCAACATTAATCTGATTTGTCTATTGAACAGTAAAATGTCAAATAAAAGAATTTCTTCAATTGGCAAAACTACTAGTGGAGTGCCAGGATCTTTGAACCCAAGCTCTGGGGTCTGGCTGACCTGCGGGTCTAGGTTTCCCGAGTTTGGTTTTCAGTGCAGCTGCCTGAAATAGTTATCGCGTGCTGGTGAAATTAAACACAAAAGGTGTCAGAGCAGCATTTTGGTTCTGGTTGTGCAAGGTAAGGTGGGTGGTGCAGTTAGTTATGCTATTTTGCTGTCATATATTGAGACCATTGAGCAAATACTGGTTAGTTTCTAGGCTGCTGAACTGTGTCTTCAGTATTTTTAAACAAATACTTCTCAGAAATCCTTTTTTTTAAAAAGCTAGTCAAAGTTTGTAAGACACTAGTAATCTGCTCTTCTGACTAGAACTCCCTAGATTCTGATAACTAAATGTTAGTTTACTTAGTATGAAACAAGACTAGCGCGAAGGACTTTGAAGACATTGTGTACCTCTTAAGCCCTTCCTTCTGTCTGTAAATGTGTTAAGAATCCTGAAAAAGAAAGTATGCGAAGGAGCTCCCTATTCTTTACGTGTTAAGAAATGTTTCTGCATGAGCCCATGACAGATCAGCATATGGAGGAGGGTTTGAGTAGGCCAAGAGTAAAACTAAAACCTAATGTCTCACAGAGAGCATGAGAAGCAGCACTTACTCTTTCAGTCCAAATATGGTTTCTTCTATTTTCATCTCTCTCCATTGGCTTGATGAGGTTCATGCCTTGGGTACTGCTTTGAGGTGACTAGAGCTAGCTGGGTGAGTCCTACTGCCATCTACTTGTGCTTTGGCACACCAAACGCTTTCCTTAAGTCATACTTTTAACTTATTTTAGCCATGTACTTAGTGTATTTATATGTGTAGTTATACAAAACAGAAGCAGTGGGCCAAATCAATGATGGGATAAGCAGAATCTTGGAAAACCTAGAGGTCGGTGCAAGTTACATTGTAAGGGAACAGAAGGAAACATGATGCTACTAGTAGATGGAGCTGCCTAGATTTTGTAGGTAATTGCTGCTCTTTTGAAAGCCGTGGTGTTCTGACCCTGTTGTATAGGATAGCAATATGAACAGAAAAGTTATACTGACAAAAAACTTCATACTCCTGGGTGCTTCGCTATGAGATGCCAAAGATTAATGAGCTATCAAATATTTCAGTAAGTCAGGTTAATACTTTAGTTGTGAAATGTGAAGCGTTCATTTAATCAGAAAATTCAAAAGTCAGTATTTTTGAAAATAAACTTAGATATATGCTGAAAATATATTACATACTGTATTTATTTTAACCTATATTTATAAAATACAGCTGTAGTAAAGGTATACTAGGGCACCAGCTCTGCTGTCTTTATCAAGGGAAGTTTAAGTGTCCAGGTGATCTAGAAACATTAAAAAAGTTACATTTTAAAAACGACTTGTAGACACAGGAAATTAAATTCTATCCATTATTTATAAATCTTATGTCATTTCTGAAAACATTATTTAAATTGCAACAGGGTGATGCAGAAAGAGACATAGTATCCAGTGCTACAAAGCCTTGCTGTTAGGCAGTTACGAGGCAAAGGTAGTTCAGAAAGGTCTGAACAGTCACTGTGTGCGACAAAAGCGTTTTGATGCTTGAGGTGGCCGTAGACAGAACTTTGAACTATTCCAGAAGCCCCTAAACTGTTAGGCTGGGGTTTGGGGATGACAATACCTAGGCATCTTGGGGGGGGGGGAGGGGAAAGAAGCCCACTGACCCAAATCATGGTTCTTTTAAGGAACCTAAGCACAAAAATAGTGCTGCTGAAATTTTTCCTTTGCACTTCTGTGAAATTCTTGTTCAAGCAGGGAGCGAATAAAGATTGTAGTAATAGGAGACGTTGCTCGTTGATTTTAAGATTCAGCTTATACAGCAACAAATGTTCTGTGAGAGGCTGAAAAAGAAAGCTTTACCCTTGTGGCACGTTATTGATGTAAGTTACAAGAGAATAAATTATATTACTTTGGGTGGCATTTTTTTGTTTTCTAGTTTCAACAAAAGAAATGCCCTTTTGGTGTCTGTGTTCTGGAACCTATAAATCCTAACAGGAACAAACACAGGCTGTATGCATTCAATATGTACTTTTCCCCCTCTCCCCCCGAGACTCAGTTTACGTATGCTGCTTGTAGTTAACATTTTAAAATGCTTCTGTCCACGGTCATCATACTTGCATGGCTTTCCATTTTTTGCTTCTCAGTGCAATAGCTGTAATCAGTTGTCCGTGGTTACAGTTGATATTACCTTTATTGGTCCTACATTTTTCAGCATTTGCCAGCATGGATCCTTTCAATGCACCTTCCATCCTTGCCCATCCATGTGTACTGCATATGGGGATCGGCATTACAGAACATTTGATGGACTAACATTTGACTTTGTCGGAACTTGTAAGGTTTACCTAGTTAAGGTGAGACTTTTTTGTAAAGCCTCTGTAAAACTGGATTTTAAAAATACCTGTTAAAATAATTTAAATTTAAAAATGCCTGTTAAAAACTACGCTTCTACTTACTTCCAACCTGTACATTTTGAGTCCTACATGCTGTTTGTTAAGCTTTGATGTTACTTAGACTTTGAATCGTACATAATGTAATAATTAATACAGTTTTATGCTAATTGAATAATATACATATTTATATTAGTATATTCCATTTCTTTTTTTTTCCTTCAGGGTACTACTTCAACAAGTTTTTCTGTTATTGTAGAGAATATTAACTGCTTTAATACTGGAACGATGTGCAGAAAAAATGTTTTCATTACAGTTGGAAAATCTTTTTTAATATTTGATGATGAAACTGGAAATCCTGTAAGTTTCAGTCTTTAACACTGATCAAAAGGCAGCATATGTACTTCTATGGGTGTTTTTTTCCTTTCATTAGCAAAAACTTACTGTGCTACTTATGTAGCAGAGGCATAAATATCTTTACCGTGAGTGCTGATCACATCTAGATTGTTCAATGGAAACCTTAAACAAAGTCTTGTCTCTGTTTCACAAGTGTTAGAAGTATGATCACAGTTATTTTGTTCAGACTGAATTCTTGTTTAGTGTCTTAAGAAAAATCCAGATATTTTGAGGTCAGTGGGAATTCTGCTGTTAACTCCACTAAAAATGAGAGTTTAGTCTGGTCTGGAATGTAAAGGAGGAATATTCTTGTACAGTTGTAAAAAATAAATTGCAGTCCCTGGTATGTCCTCCACAGCCTGAATTTCATTTTTGTTTTGGCCAAAGTACAAACTCTATTGCTCTAAATAATTAGTGTTTATAGTAATTTTGGTATAAATAGAACTATTTACAGTTTCTAGACTGACCATACATAGGAAGTTTTGTCTCTGTGTAAGGTATTGTATAATTAAACCGGATGTCTTAGTCCATGCCACAAATAATTTGAAGTCTGATTGTTATTGGGTGGAGAGAAGAATGCTTTATGTAAGTAAGATGGCAATCTCTGGACATATTTAGACAATTTCTTATTTCAAGAAGATGCTCCATGCATCTCTCTACCTATCCATATTCAAAAAAAACATGTGACAAACACCTTCTGAATGCAGTGATGTATAAGTAAGAGAAAATCGTAAACAGGAACCTTAAGACCTCCCACATGAACTATTAACTTTTTAATCTTCACACCAGTTGCCGTTACCCATCCTGTAAATTTGATATAAAATTAACTTTTAAAATAGGAAAATCATAAAAGTACAACACAGTTCACAATCAAAATCCAGACTGCTTTTGTTTAAGTGTTTATCCCTGTGTGGCCTTCTGTCAGTTTTTGGACTTCTGTCTGAGAACAGTGTTGTTCACTTTGTTTAGGTTCACTTATTTATTCATTTCCTGTCAAATGAACATTTTGTGAGGACATTACTTACATCATAAGCTGTCTTGTTTTATTTTGAACAGAGCTTATCTAGTTACACAGAAGAACTACAGAAGATACAGTTATGGAAAGCTGGATTTTTCACTGTTGTTCATTTTCCTGATGAACATATCACCATTCTTTGGGATCAGAGAACAACAGTTCATGTACAGATGGGTCATCAGTGGCAGGTAAGTGGAAATCAACACTCTTATTGCCATTTCTTTGATGTATTTATCTAAGTCTTATTAAGTAAGACATAATGATTATTCAAAGAATAGTGTGTCAGAAATCATATAGGAACTCAGTGGCAGAGTCAAGGAGAAAAGCATTCAGCTGTCTTGCCAATTAAAATATTAATTCTCATTTACTTTTGTTTTTCCCAGTTAGCATTTACTAAGTTCTGTAACAACAGGAAGAAATATCTTTGAGGCAACATTCTCCTTCAGTACTCATTCCTTTTATGACTGGAGGAGGCATTATTTTGATGAAGCATAAAAAAAATCACATAGCTAGCAAACAGGTCACTTCTCTGAACAAAAGATAAGCTCTTTTCTCAGAGGCTTGGAGATAGTTATTTGGAAGGGAATAATATTGATGTTGTCATAATAAAGTTATGGAAAATATTTCATTATCGTGAAGAGTTGGAACTGTTTTGGCTGAAATCAACTGAAAAGGATCAAATCCTGACAAATTTACAGTTAAGGATCTGAAGACAGGAACTTGACAAGCAAGTTTTGGAAATGGTCAAGGCTGGTAGTGTTTTGTACATGTGGAAATATGAGGGGGTATGTGTGTGTATATATATATATATATATGTATATCTCTCTCTGTCTGTCTGTCTATCTATATATCTCTATATCTTTTTTTCCCCAGGGTAAATTGACTGGATTATGTGGAAATTTTGATTTGAAGACAGTAAATGAATTGAGGACTCCAGATAATTTTGAATTAACTAACTCACAAGAGTTTGGAAACAGCTGGACAGCTGTAGAGGTACGTAGCAAAAAGAATGTGTTTGCTAGTAGATTTTTTTGCTGTTACATCATATAATTTACCTAGAAGTTTGTTGCTGGAAATATCAGTCAGGCAAGCAATGCAATTGGAAATACCAATGGTTATTAAAAATATCATAATCCATTAAGGAGAAGAAAATAATCACCTCTCTTTTTTTTTTTTTCTACACAGCACTGTAGTACAGAAAAGAATGCTTTACAATATTCTGAATCTACAAGTGTTTTTGAAGGTGTTGGTAGAACAATCAAGTAGTCACTTTTTTATGTAATGGAAGAATTGTGGGTTCACTTTAAACTGTTGACAGTTTAGCTGATCTTTCATAGCTGGGAAATATTTGACTGTGAAACCATAGCAATGGGAAGAAAATACATTTGTTCCATATGCTGTAAAGTTAAAAATTGAACTTTTTAATGTTGTGTGTCTGGTGATGTTCACACAAATGTTCCTTCCTAGTAGTTAGATTAAAAGATCTGATTTCTGACACTTCTAATGTACGTTGTCAAAGTGAACTTTATTATTTATGCAAGTTACACTATTTGGGTGTAAGGACTGCAGACTGGGACTGCATGGCAGCTCTGTTTAGACCTATATGTACGTATGTGTTTTTCTGCTGCTCTTGGACAAATGAAATGTCTTTAGATTGTGTACTTCTCCTTTTCTGCAGATTAAAATCCCCTTTTAATTCCGTATCTTAGTCTGCCTTTAGTTTCATAAATGATGCATTTATTTTGTGGTTTACATTTTTTTTTTTTCCCAAAAAAACCCAACCCAACCAGAACTATGCTTTGCAAGTTCAAACATAAAGTGATTATGAAACAAGTTTCTCACCTCGATTTTTGCTTTCTGGTTAAGTGTGTTGACAGCTCTGATATTCGAAATCCATGCAGTTTGAATCCCCTTAGAGAACCATTTGCCAAGAAGGAATGTGGAATACTCTTAAGTGAAGCATTTGAAGCTTGCCATCCAGTGGTGAGTTGTGGTCACGTATAGAAAGACGTGAAAGTGAATGTATCACTAGAGAGAAACTTTACTCTTCAACTCGCATAATTTTAAATCTTCATCTTGTCTTCTATAACACAATGATTTTGACTCCTACAGCAAAAAAAGAACATGAAGAAGGTCTAATCCATACCTATTTGGATTCTAAAATGTGAATGTTTAGTTGGAGCTGTTATAATCAGGACTATCTGCACTTAGCTGACCCAGACAGTAAGCTACTTTGGCACCAGTTTAGCATTCTACCATATGAGTAGTCCTATTAGTTCGCTTTGTAATTAATGCAGACAAAATTATAGCAAATTTGTGTTATCTTTTTTTTTCATCCCAAGCAGTATTTGCGTAAGCATAACCACTTGCTTTATTTTGATCAAATATACTACATAGCACACACATTTTTCATGCATATTTAAATAAACTGACAGTTTCTTCTAGGCAGTATCAGATGTGAAGAACTCGTTCCTAGAAGGAAAAATGCATCTCTCTGCTCACTCAGACAACCACCTAGGGAAGTAAATGAGCCATACAACGTGTTCTAACAATCAACAGGCACGGGTTCAGTTGGAAAATGAGGGGGACTGATTTCCAGAGCTAGGTCTTATATGGGAAATAACATACCCCAAGATGTTCAGGTATTGAGACTGTGTGCATGGCTTAAAGAGTTTAAGTGTCGGAATGGTTCCTAGGGAGAAAGGACATTTCACAAGATAGACAAACAGGAATCTTGCAGGGTTGCTTTGTATATTATTTTGGAAGAAAGGGGAAGCTGGTGTTAAAGTTGTGTTAATGTAATGTCCACTGCATAACATAGGTAGCAACTAAGTTCCTCGTAAGTGTATAAGTATTAGCCAAGTGTAATTCCATGTAGAATATGTAACAATTCAGTAAGAAAATTAGCTTTGACAGTTGTCTTTTGAAATTTTGTCACTTAAGACTTCAAAATAACTTAAGGGAAAAATCACAAATTAACCTGTGAAATTGTCTAATAATATGAAGAGAATGAACACTCACATGAAGAGTTTTCCATCTACTTTATTATTTCTTATATTTTTTGTATATGTAACAACACTTGTGAGGTTTATTGATTTGTGATCAGTTTAGAAAGAGTTTCTCTTATTTCATAAACTTCTTTGAGGTTTATTATGGTTTAAATATTACAAAACCATACAAAACACAAGCTTACACCAAATTCTTAATGTACATGTTCTTAATGGGTCATTGACTTCATAGTGTTACTAAGTACTGTACAAGATTTTAAGATGTGTTCTAATAAACTGTTTTTCTTGTGTTTTAGGAAACATTTAAATTAAAATCTTTAATAGTTCAAAGTCTTATATATTAAATTGTGAAAGTCAGAGCTTTGTATTGAGTTTGTTGAGAGTGTCTATGTGAATATTTTTGATAAGTGATATTTGTCTTTCCAGATTGACGTCACCTGGTTTTACTCAAACTGCTTGACAGATACATGTGGTTGTAACCAAGGAGGTGACTGTGAGTGTTTCTGTACAAGTGTATCAGCATATGCCCATCAGTGCTGCCAGCATGGAATTGCTGTAGACTGGAGGTCTCCTAGAGTGTGTCGTAAGTTTACTTAACTAGCAGTGCCAGTGGCTGCCACTGTTCGCATTTATGAGACCCAGACCTGAAAAATCAATCCCGTTAGGTTACCTGGGGGCATGAATTGAATCAGTAAGCTGCACTGGTCGGAAGATGGGTGGGTGCCTCTCGCTGCCCATATTTGTGCTTCTTCCCTTATTTGTGGGTGGTACTCTTCTATTTTTAATTCCTTGTCCTATGATGTGGAGGGAAAAGCCATGGGAGGAAGTCGCTATTAGGATACGGCATGCATCCCTCAGACCAAACTTGCAAAGTTAACAGCTGAAGTTGTTTCCATCTTCAGGAGGACTTTCCTTCTTAACAGGGTCTAAGAAACATAGCTGCCTTACTACTGCCCCCATAGCAAGTGGTGAAATATAAAGGTCTTCTGAAGAAAAACAAGTAGGTTTTTAAGCAGGGCTTTGTCGTTACCTTAGTATCCCTATTCAACAATGCTTAGAAGTTATAAAGAAATCTGAGGCCTTTTTCTATGGCACCCAGTGCAAATGCCTAACAAGAGGCGGTGATTTCCTCAAAGATGTGATTAAAAAGGGCAAGTTAGAAAGAATGAAAGGAAACAAACCTTTTTCAGACTTTGCATTTGCAGAGAGAGTATGCAGCTTACTCAAATCATGCATCAAATTTGGCATAGAGCAAGAAGGTTACTCTTAGTTTTTGATAGAAATGGTACGTGTGTTTTAACGTGAGCATGGAAAGACAGCAAAGCTTAGTCTTAACCACTAGAGGTCACAAAAAGACAGCTGTAGGTATGTAAGCTTAGTATTTCCTGCTAGAAGACAGTATCTTACTTAAATCAGTGTAGTTTAAGTTAGTATTTTATTTAAAGAAGTAAAGTAAATATTTGGCAATAATTTTTTTATGAATGTTAGTATATGATCTAACTTGGCCAAACATATGGCTTGTCCCTTAATCATAAAGGGTAATAGAAAACCTGTTTATCTGCAGAATGCCAGCAACTACATTTCTCTTCTTTTTATTTTTTAGCTTATGATTGTGAATATTTCAACAAAGGTAAGTCCTAAAGGAGCTGATAAAATGTCAGTAGAGTCTTTGATTTCTTTATATAAATATTAGTACTTTGTATAAAAATAATTGTATTAATGAAGACAGTTACAGATTATGTGTTAAATAGCCAAGATTGTTTTACTGGTTTATTTTTCTTTTTCAAAGGCTTTTAATTTCATATTCTGTTTTATTCCTGGGCCTTTCCCAAGAATACGTGTTTAACTCATTTTCTTTGCGTTTATGGGTCATGATTAAACAATTAAGTCATTAAATAATTAATAGACTATTCAACTCAATAGTACTAGTGGCACTACTTGCTTAAGGCATACTGCCGTTCAAAACTGATACTCCTGGGTCTGTTAAACCAATCATGATCTCCTCTGCAGCCTCCAGAGGGAGCGAGCTCTTAAGCTATTACAACTTTTTGTGCCCAAATGGGGAATAACTCTCCATTTAGTTATGTCTGACCTAGCTTTACGTTCCTGAGCGACAAGCGTTGTTGCTGCGTTAGAATGGCTCTCAGAAAGAGGCGCAAAACTTGTACAAGGTCCTGGAGTAAACCTTGAATCTGCGCCGGGTGTTGTCCTGCTGTGTTAACCCTGGAATCCATATTCAGAGTATTTCAAAGTTACCTTGTGAGTGACTGCATGGTTAGATATGGCATAAGGACAAGCCCTGCACGCCAGCCTGATGTGAGGAATGGTCAGGACTCCAGCTACTTATTCTATAATTCTTTGTATCAAGCTCACGTACAAACCTGTCTATCCAGATGGTTCACGATATTTTAGCCTTCTGATAGACTCCATATTGGCAGCAGCTCACCCCCAGAAAGATCTTGGAGGGGGACTTAGTTTAAATTAAAAGAGACTTGTGCAATGTGCCAGGCCCAAACAAAATGGCCAAGAAATTTGCATTTTCTCATATACTGACTGCTGGAAAGACTTTGAGTGGGATCAAATTGCTAACACAGTGGAATTTTATCTAATTCACTATTTAAGCCTTTAAATTAATTTAAATAAAGCCAGTTGAATGTAAGAAGTGGTTGCAGTTTTATGTTTCCTTTTTTGGTTTATTTTATAAAGGAAATTATGATCTTAGAGGTCTTTTCCAATCTTAATGATTCTATGATTTTCTGAAATATGATCTGATACTAGATAATCTTCTTGTAGTTGTAACAGATTGAAAGTGCAGTGCCTCTAACATCTGTGGTAGTAGCGAAGTGAAGTTAGATGGTAACATATACTTTTGAAGTGTGTTATTAGTTTTACTTGCTACTGAATTCTCACTGACAGAAATGAGTTGAAATAGTGGAGAGCTGTGCATGTGACCAGCTTGTAATAAACATAGTTATTATATACTTCTCACTTTGTATCTTGCTACTGTTTGCTAATCCAGCTCATCAGTATTCAACATAGGATGTTTCAGAGCCGACAATGGGGAAAAAAATCATCTCTATGCTGAGGATTTTCTTCTCTAACTCAAATACAGTAGCATTCCCCCAAATTACTTACTTTTGAAGATGGGAAGGTTAAGAAACTGTCTTAGACCAGAGAGAGGTTTTCTCTGTGTAACTTTGTCATGAATCCAGAGTGAAATAGTTCCAGTCCTACTAGAAGCAGGAGCAGAAGCCTTTTGTCTTTGGTAAGGGGAAGTTCTCAGCTGGTAATTGTGGTTTCTCAAGTTTTGGATGGGCCTGAGATATGAGACTTAAACATGTAATAATGTTTCCAGAACACTAGATGTTTTAAGTAATTTTTAAAATGTTTTTTTTCACTCTCTCTGCTGAAGGTAACCAGATCTCGCTGTACGTGTTCAGCTAGGCACGGGCTTGTGTCCTGACTGGCCGCTTATTTATGCTGTTAGAATCTAAAACTCTGATTGTAGTACAGCCTCCTTAGGATTTCAAAACTCTTAATAAATTTTAAGATTAGGGAGGACCAGAATATGAGGACAGGCTGCAAATTGCCATCCAAACTTTTAATCTGTTGGAATAGATTTTAAGGGTCAATGGTATTAGCTGCAATTATCAGCTGAGAAGTTCTGGGACACTTTGACCTTAGAAGAATGCTTACCAGGTCCTGGCTTGTGGTTGAGATGGTAGTGAGGTGAGTTGTTCAGGTGTGGCCTAAAAGGCCTGGTTTTAACAGAGAAGTTGAGAAAACTGATTTCGAATAACATGTAAAACTAAATGGTTTAAAATACTTTTCTGCAGTGAAATTGGACCTAAATGAGGTGTGACATTGTAAGATTTGTGAAGTGGTAACTTTGCATGCTTTTGCCTTTTTTTACTTATAGATAAAATGTGACCATTGCTTTGCTTATGATGCTGATTTCTTCCTGTCTCACTTCCCAGTGATTATGTTTGTATCTACACTGTTCGAGGAGTTCTGTGATACTTGATGACAACAAACTTTTATTCCCTGCAAATGCCTCATAATTTGGACACTAATAAAATAGGTTTTAAAGAATAGTAAGAAGTTTATAAAGCAGCTCACCATATAAATAAACAATTTAGAGGGATTCCAGGGTGGTCTGTAGAACACTGTTCACTTCTAAATCACATAACTGAGGGGTCAGCTAACTTTATTAAAGTGACTATGAAACCAAAGTGGATGAGAGGGAGGAAAAGAAAAAGCTAATCATGAATCTTGAAAATTGAAACTAGGTATTTTGGACAGTTTTCAGAACAGATATATTTCTGAAAGAGTTTGGCTTTGTTTTGGTTGCCATTATAGTTCATTGCATGGCACCTAGTGCTGTTTTTGGAGTGATGTGTTTTTTATGTGCTGTGTCATAATATTAAGAGCTCAAGCATTTGTGACACTTGCCATGAAAGATAATTCTGATTTTTTTTTTTTCTGAACAGCTCTGGGAAAGGGCCCGTACAAACTGGTCAGTTATTTGGATGGAGAATTTGTAATGGCAGTGAGGCTGGTGGATGGTGTTGTTTTCCCCATGAAAGATGAAGATACTGTTCCTGGACATGCAGTGAGCTTTATGCTGACTTCAGGACTTTATAAACCCAAAGCACATGGTAAAGTCACTGTAACCTAGAGGCTTAAATAAGGCAGAGCAAATTCTGCCCTTGAATATGAGCTTATGTTTAAGAATGGACCTGGGTTAAAAACTTTTCTTTATCTGTCAACTGATTGTGCACCTTAGTGTTGTCTGACAAAATTACCGTTTGGGTGGTTTCAATTAGATAACTGTAGCTTTATCAATAGATATTTTTAGTTGAAAAGCAACAGTACCCCCTGCCCCAACCTTCAGAAGCACCACACTGGTGTTGTAGCCCAGTGCTCCAGATACGTGTTGCTCCGTCTGCCTTTCCTCTGGCAGAATTGGGACATGGGAAAGAAGGGGAGAGAAATGATCCAAGGAAAGTACTCTTTAATTCAGTCACTTTGCCACCATCGTTCATTGTCTGCCAATGTACAGAGATGCCCATTGGCGCCAACCTGAGCTGTGTAAGGGTGTGTACTGCAAATTTGTCTCCTTCAGGTCCTGACCTAAGTTTCCACTGAAGAAATGTGTTGCTTATTCAGCAAATGAAAGAAGTCTTGCGTGCCTTCAGACAGGTGGAGAAAACCTGCAAGAATAAATTCAGCACTTTGTGACATTGATTAAATGCTGGAGTGGTCTGCATACACAACTTCAATGCCCACAGAGCACTCGAGTCTCAATACAGTTTTACTGCCCAGAGTAGGGGACTTCAGCCTGAAGGTGGCTGTCTTTGTGTAATCAAAGAAGGGACATGGGTCAGTTGAAAAAATGACAGGCATTTGATTAGTAATACTGCTGTCTGTAGAACTGAGACAAGAACCTCCTGTAACAGAATATCCAGGGCCAGATTTCTTTTATTAGTCATAGTTTTGAGACACTTGTACATTGCGTTCAGTTTAGGTTTGGAAAGGGAAGGTCAGTCCTGTTGTTCTATTTGCAAGTAAAAACTTTTTGCTCAGAATTTAACCTGGCAAATGGAATTTATGCCGTATACAATTTGAGGAAATTCATCGTTTGGCCATGGAGGAGTTTGTACAATCTATATGATATTTTTCATATCCATGTCTTCATTTATATGACATTCTTGGTTCTTTGGTACCTCAAAAATTGATGTGTTTTATCAGTTTCAGACAAATCATAGACAATAGAAAGTTTGGGGCATTGATGCACTGATTGGCTGTACGGCAGATATTATAAATCATGTTGACTATCCGTTTTTACTTACCAAATAGCTACTTGCCACAATTAATAAAAAGAATTCACAGGTGCCACTATGTTTTTCAGATTAATTGAAGTTTTTATGGGCAGAAAACAACCTGGTCTTTCTGAAGTGTTATACCAGAACCTGACAGTGTGTCTGTTTAATAGAGATCATTTGTTTCCTATGCATTCTTATTTTCAAGAAATGTTACCCAGGCCTGGAGGGTTAGTTGATTTTTACAGTACTTCAACAACTGTTTTCAAGAGAATAGCAGAGTTTACAGCAAAATAGAATGAAGTAATTCTCTGAGCAACAGATGCCTGTAACAGGCTCAAGATCTGCCACTCTGCAGTTGGTTGTGGAGAGGCTTGCTTGAAATCAGCAGTACTGTTTTCAGGGTAAGGTACCACGTGGATACATTTGCCAGAAAACAGACTTTGCTGTTAACATTCTTAGGGGAAGCGCTAGGGAGCTGACTGCTTAGAAAGCTGAATGCAAAATACATTTTTGTAATTGATTTTTAATGAAAGGCGGAGCTCTTAAGCTATAAATTTCTGATGGCAAATGTTGCTTGTAAAGCTAGTTAGATGAAGTTGATCTTATTATTAAATAAATGGCTTAGTGGAGGCTGAAAACTGAAGTTCTGCTTGACTGCAGGGCTATATTCTCTTATCCTGGTGTGGGCAGATGTCTTAATCTGCTTGTATTCCTGTTGAAATCTTTAGGGTATTTAGAAGACTAAATATCAATCAGAATCTAGCACTGAAATCCATATGTAGTATGTTTTCTTACAAGATTCAGGCTGTCTTCACTGGTAAGGCCAAAGGCAGCTTTCATTGCTCATGCTGCTATCAGTAGTTGTACACCAGAATGAGTTTAGTCTATTATGTATATATCAGCAAGTAAGTGAGTTCTGTGTGGTTTTTTTTTCAGATTCCAACTTGATTTCGTTTGAAACGGCTGAGAGACCAAACTATTTTCTTCAGCTTGTCTCAAATAATACTCTTGTCCTTTCTAAATGGAAAAAAAGCGAAGAGTATCACAACAGATCTACATTTGTCATTCACAAGAATACATGGCTTTCAGGATACAGTTCCTTTGAGTCATTTGCAAAACCAGGGTATTTCATCCACATTTCAGCCTCTTCAGTTGAGCTTTTAAAGTACCATCATTCAGAGGAGTTCAGACTGTCAACCCTTTTTAAACTTGTAGGTAGGTAATTGAAGTTGTATTTTATGAACAGCAGTTTGCTCCTTGTGAAAATACAGGGTAAATGGTATTGGTATTGGAAGTGATGAGATTGCTTACTTTTCCCCTACATCACTGGGAGCTGTAGGTAATCTGTGACATGCGGACTCAAAATCATCTTCCCAGAGCTTTGTAGTGAGGATGAGATTCTGTTTTCTTGTCAAAAGCCATTAAATAGCCTAACACAGAACTTTGCTGTGTTTGCCAACTGGGTTTGGAAATACATAGCCTAGTGCATAGTTTCTGGGCAATACTTGCTTTGTAAATGGTGAGGAAATCCTTAGGCAGTAGAAGATTCATGCTGATGAATAATGGATTCACCAAGGCAATAGGAAAGAACTGAATGTATCTCTAAAACCTAAGGTCTGTGGATGATGTTTTCTCCTCCTTTCCCTCTGATTGCCACCAAGAGAGAGTTTTCTGTACAGTGCATTCTTATTGCAAGTGTTGTGGCCTCCTCAGAGGTCATGTAAGCCAGTGCTAAGGGCATTGCCTGTAGATTACACCTCTCAGACCTCACGTTTCCCCTGAAAAAGACCTTGACCTTTATCCACATACCCACTCACAGAGTCTCTGCCTTTTGGGATGTTATCCACTAGTGTTTCAGGCACCATCTAAGTGGAGGTATGTGCCTCTTACTGGGGATCTAGATGTCTATTTCTCTAATGTTTCTTGGACAGCTACAGCTCTTGAGTACACAATGTGGACTGCTGTGAGACAGAATTGACAGATTCCTATTCCTGTAATAGTAGTCCCATTCCACTGAAAAATAAGGATCAGAAATGCAGGAGATATTCTTTGGACCCTTCATAGGAGCTGGATGCAGAAGTTGCTCCTACAAGAACTGATGACAAAAACACACATTAAAAAAAATCACTAGGCAATCATGCTCTTTCTGTTTTGGATTAGTAAGAAAAAGAAATAATAACTGTTTTCACATATTCTTAAACACTTGGGAACCATGTGCTGAAAGCAAGATGCCTTACAGGTCAAGAACAAGTTTCAAGAAGTTATATTGGCCTATAAAATAAAGCAAAGCAGATTGATCATGAAACCACCATTTGCTTTAGCATCTGCTTGTCTTGATACATCAAACACATTCATATGACTTTATGGACTTCAGTGATGACTACTACCTGCTGAAACCACTGGCCTTTGTGTGGTATATAAAATTCCCAAGTCACTACAAGTGTTTATGTTCTAATTTTTTTTTTTGTGCTGTAATTTTAAATCCAGTAGTAATCTGTTTATTTGGGTAGCAAAAGTTTTTCCATAGGTATTCCTGGCAATGCCATTTTTTAAAATCAGTTCTTCATTCTCTGAACCCAAAATTTGTTTTACAAACAAAGGAAGAGAATGAAATACTGTGTTAAAGGAAGCATGGCCTGGCCATGTTTTACAATGTCCACGTTGTATCTCAGCACAGACAAATCTGAAGCAGGCACTGACTTCTATGACAGAAGAGGCCAACTGTATGCCTCATGGAGCTTCTTGTTATTGAAACATTGAATTAAAGTGTTAATAGTGGCATTGTGAATCCGCTGATGTTTTGTGCTGCGTTATGCTGACAGCCTAATGCAGCTGTTGACTGGCACACTCCAACTTCAGAAAAAATGACAGATTTTGTCATTGCCAAATGCCTGTTGCCTCTTGACAAATGCTTGTAATCACAGAGCTGCTAAGGGTTTTGAACAGCGGAATTATAGAGCTAATGCTATTACCAGGATGTTCGTACAGCATTTCAAGCAAGGAACTTTTTTTGGACATAACAAAAATATCTCCTTAGTCTTTTATCTTTGAGGGAGGAATGAAGAAGGTTAAAACATGTTCCAATTCTCAGTGGTCATCCATTAACACAGAGTGGTATGTCTTTTCAAGTATGAAGTCTTTACCCTCCAGTCATTATAGCAAAAAATCCTATCTATGCCAATGGAAAACTAAAACAATTTACCTCAGCAAGTGGGATCAGATCAAATAATCAAGAGGCATTTCATTAATCACCACATCCGAGGGCTTGGGTTTCAGAGTTTTATAAGCAGAGAAACATAGGGCTTGAATCTTTCTTCAGTGTACTTTCACAAGGGCCAGCCTGCTGATGTAGGGTAATTACATGGTCTAAAAATACGGCAGCATTTGTTTAAGTTAATGGAAAAGTTACACCAGCTCCAGAGTGCACAGGCAAAAGTGTATTGAGTTTCCTGCTGACTATTGTAAATGCTTTGCATATTAGATCAGAAACTCTTGAACCGTCAACAGCTATTCCTGCGGAATCAGAGGATAAATATCGGGAGCAGAATAATAGGCCCAGTAAATCCCCTTGGCCAGAAAGTTCCTCATGAGACTTCTTCATGCTCTGTGACGCACATTCGAAAGGAAGAATTTTAAATGACCTGATCACCACAGCAATAGATACATGTCTGTTTAAAGTCAGCTGACGAGTCACTTTTTCCAGTTTCATTGCAATAAATATACTTTGACTATAAATTGCACAGATATGATGCGCTAACCCTGCAAAGTATTTTCCATGAGAAGCCACTTCAGTTCTTGAATTGGGTTATTTTCATTATACTTAGATTTGTTTGTAGTATGTTGCCACAAACACTTAAGGGTTTGAGTTGATAACTGAATTTGAATATCTAGAGAATACTTACTCAGAAGAAAATACATTTTGCATTCTATGCAGGAATTTTTACCGGCAATGGATTGGTATGCGGTCAGTCAAAAGAAAGAATGCACTTAGTCTTACCAGATGGACAAGCACAGAGGTGTCATGTAAGAGCGATCAATTCATGTTTGAAATTGTTGGGAAATTAGTGGATGTAGAGAATTGATGATCTTTTTATGGATATAGCTGCAGTTTCCTTACCCTTTTATAAAATAAAGTGCTCAAGCTAGTTACCTTTTGCCTTTCACAGAATTATCATAATATACTTTACCCTTTTAAGATCACTGTGAGTTAATTTTATATATATTATAAAAATATGACTTGCCCTATATAAATTCTGCAGCAAAGTTTTAATAATGTTAGTAATGTGCTTTAATAGGTAACTTGCTGTAAATATAAGGCCTGTCTCAGAAAATTTTCAGCTAAAATTAAAAGTCTCAAGATGCACTAAGCGTATGCACACTGCACAGAGGTATTTATCAATGTTTAAGTTTGATAGAGAACATTTTTGGTTCATTTTAATGTTAGTATCTTAATTAACTGAAACATGTTCAGAAACAGTAGAAAACTGAAAATGAAATTAACTTTAATGAAAACCTTTTTTTACAAAAGCATCTTGCACCTTAAGTCAGATTTCTACATAATATCGTTGAGTATTTTCACTTCAACTTACTCTCATCCATCAGTAGAATCAATTTTCTAGAATGTCCTGTTTTAGTTATATTGAGTTGCTCTGAAGTTTACTTTGAGCTCGTACGCTTTGTCAGTCCAAAAGGTCATGACATGGGACCTGGGCCTGGATAATGCTGAGCAACTGCTGTTGTACCTGCAAATCCTGGGAATGTCACTGAACACATCTGCTTGATAGCTCTTGGAATCAGACTGAGGTTATTGTAGAATTATAACGTCTTTCCTATTTATACCATGAACACAAACATTCAACCTCCCATTTTTGAGTGAATAAATAGGAGGAGATTAAAGTTATTTTAACAAGATTACATTCCTCTAACATCATAATAGTAAACTAAAACAAACGCATTTGAGGGATAGATAATTATACTTTCTTTCAGTGATGTTTTGACTGGGCACAAAGTTCAAGTTTTCCAGTGATACTTGCTTACATTTCTTATTGCAGAAACTTAGAAGTCATGGGCAGAGTTCATTAGTAGCTTGTGTCTGTTAAGTGGGTAGATAGGATTTCATGTTTCTAAACTTGTAACTGAGGACGTAGGCAACCTACGTTACTAAGCAGAGTTCTGCTGCTGTTATAAATAGAACTAATTCTAAAGAAAATTTTGTTCCTATTTGATTTTTTTGAAATCCTTGGGAAAAGTAGCAAAACTGAAAAGTGTCAGGTGAGAATGAAAATCTTAATACTTGATTTTTTTGCATTTTTTTAAATGTTTTATTTTAAATACAGTCTCTTATTAACATTAGGACATTTAAATTTTTAGGGTTTTTTTTAAATTAAATAGCCATTTTTTGAGCATAGCATGAAATTATTCATAATATGCAGATTCTGACAATGGCAAATTTTGTCCCTGTCAGGTAAAAGTCAGCATAGAAAAAAAAAAAAGGCGGCAGGATGGACTTTGTCAACAGGAGTTGTTGACAACAATTGTTGACTTGTCAACAGTAGGAATTGTCAACACACGAAGTGGCCAAGTTACTAAGAAACGTTATGACTCAACAGAACACCACGGTCTTGTCAGTGACAAAAAAAAATTAAAATTCTTCATTAAATGTTAGCAACAGTTCTCGTTACCACAGAAATATTTTTGCAAGTCACGAAGAAAGAAAATCCTAAGTTACAGGGAACAAAATGGTTCTGTGCTGTGCAAGCAAGTGAGAAAACAATGGGAGTTGGGGGATATCTTTTAACATATTATCTTTGGCCTTGCGTGTACATGCATTCATACAGAAGCTTTCTGCAGTACTCTAATGTCAATATGCTCAGCTCCTGTTGGGTAAAAGAACTGTGGGCTCAGTTGAGATGTCAACTGGAGTGACTGTCACCCACGGCATAATCGACCATTTTGTGAAGGATTTGCTGCGTCACTGAACAGATGACAAATGCTGGTAGACTTCACCAGAAGACGCGTGCTTATTTTCAAATGCCATGACAAATCTTTCTGAGGAACACATGCCTGATCTAAGCAGCTTGAGTCATTGTCTGTAAACTGTGTATCATTCTTTTGTTGTGAGTGAACTGTGCTGTTGCACTGAGTACAGTAAGCTCATATTACTGTTTGCTGGAGGGGGAATTTAAGTATTAAAAAAATGGGAAGCATGTGGTGGGGATGGCTCATTAGCATCCTGGCTAACATAAAGCATTCGTGCCATGATACTGGCAAAATCCAGAGTTTCTGAGCTGTGGTGGTTTCTGTCATGGGAATAGCAGTACTGTAGTAATAATACAGCTGAGGTTGGTCTGACGTGGAAGCTAATGTCTAAAATCAATACAGAGAGGGGAAGGGATATTTTCCTCAGTTTAGGAAGAGGGATGCTTGAATGGCTTTAAAGCACTTTGCTATGGCTTTTCCTTACACCCTAATGGGGTTATAGTTAATATACAGATGTACTAAAAAAAAAGGCAAAATAATCTATTTAGCTAGGTATAGAGATGTTTTATTGTTCTTTTGGCTTAGTCTTGAATTCATGTTAGTTCAGAACATGGCTCTGTGCCTGTTTCTCCTCCCCTTCTTTTTCTGTCTAATCTCTATTTAGTCTAAACTTTGTAAGCAGGAACTGCATCTTGCTGTGGTGTGTTTTTTGGTTGGTTGGGTTTTTTACAGTGGCTTGCACAATCAGTCAGCTAGGCCCTTGGGTTGCTTAGGCATTCCAGAAGTGATGTTGCCAATAGTGAAGACTTTAAATCTGATAAATGACTGAACTGACATGCTCCTAGCGCTGGAAAGACATTTTCATATAATTCATAATAGAGCACAGATTTCACTATATCTGAGGGTTTACTTGAGACATACTGGAAACTTTTGAGATACTGGAAACCAATGCATGCAATATCTTCAACTCTTGCTGTGGCGATTTGGTCTGTTCTTTTATATAGCTTACACACTAAAAAAACCTAATATAGCTTGGCCCAGTTTACTCAATTCTCTAAAATCACTGGACTGGAAAATTAAATGTCTGTTACTTCTACAGCTCTTCTTTGAAAACAATTTTTACAACCAGGTTCATGAATTCCTCTGCTGTCCGTACTTTCTGCGGAAGTAGAGACAAAATTTGCAGACAATCATGATTTCGTTCTTGACCGAAGGCGGTGTTTATGAACCACTCAACAAATGCTATTCCTTTATGTAGAAATTTGCTCTGTCTCCTACCGAGGCGTGAAACACTAGCAGACTCTGTGAACTTAATCTTTACAAAAGCTTGAGGAAAATGTGGCAATCACTTCATAGAAGTCTAAGTTTATTTGGAGAATAGGAGATGGTATGTTAATCCCAGCGCTTCGACGTTTTAATTCACAGTCACTATTCTGCTAAATTGGTAAACTATCGTTCTTTGTTGTGTTACAGTGTGTCTTCTGCAAAGCTATTCTGCAAAGCTTCTGCAAAGCATCCGTATTTAATCTAGGGTAGTCTGAATGAGATTTCCTGGATTCCACTTGGATATACTGTTATTGCTGGTTATTGCTACTGTTAGTGGTTGTCTGTGCCAACAGGTCTCTGATATGTTCTGGTTTTTTGTCATATATCTTTTGTCTCTAAACCTTAGCACTCTAACCTGTCAGTGCATACAAGAGCCCGTACCTCAGTGAGCAAAATGTATGGAAATAATTCCCTTTCTCCATTAGGTTTAAGCAACTTAGGTTGGCTTCACTAGAAGGGGTCACAGAAGAATGCAGTGATGCGTACTTAGCTTTTTATGGGAATGTAGTTTTATATCTTGTTACTGTCATAAGAATCATATTTTCAAAACCAGTGACAAGTTCTGTCTTTGGATAGTGACATGAAAAAAGGTAACGCTAGATGGCAATGTACACATTCTTGTCTGAATTTGATTTATACCTTTGATTTAAGAGAATTATTAGTATTTAAAAGATGATACTAATGGTTAATAATGGCAGAGGGATAATTAGCCATAAGTGCAGGTATCCCTAAATTGGAGGAAGAACAATTTCTTAGGATCTTTACGGAAAAATTTAGTGTTTCCAACGAGATGTAAAGAGCTACTCTCTTAGTATCTCAGTCAAGCAAAGATCAGCAAAACTTAAAAGTAAATAGACTTCAAAAGACCCAAACTGGAAACTTTTTTTAAGTAGTAAGCATTTTCTTTCTGGTCATTGATGTAAACATTGTTTAAAAGCAGCTACTCTGCCTCGGCTCTGAACAACATAACTCTAAGATTAGGTTTACCAATCTAGAGGGGATCCATGCGTCATGATGGTGGTCTTCTGCAGGCATAACTGTGAGAGCAGTGTCACTGCCTTGCCCTGACTGCTAGAGGAGGGAGCTGGGGTGGGCTGTCATAGCTCAGGTACTGAAATCCAGATATATTGTATAAGTCATGCAGGCGTTGGAAGAGCCCCTGGGCTAATCTATCATTGTGTGGGAAACTGTTCTGCATGTAGATGGGGCAGGGTTATAGTGACAAAGCAAGCATGGTACTGGGTTTGAATGTGCAAGTGCATGTCACCCACACAACCATTGCCACAAATCTGTTTCTCAGATTTTACAGTCTATTTCTTCTTCACATTAATTTTGTAAAGTTCCTGCATAATTTAACATGCATTGGAAGTATAGCTCATCCTTATTGCTGTTTATTCTCACATTTAAGTTTAACTCTTCTGAATTTGTACTTTGAGTTTCAATTATGTGAATTTGGAGTCTTTCAATAAACATTATCTGCATAGATAGTGTGAAGGCAGTAAGGGGGGATTTTTTGTGGTGTTTTTTATAATTTGCCATAGTGTTTCATTATTGATACTGTTTTGTCTGGTGAAGTATATGTTTTGAGTTAAATTTTGCAGGGCTACATGTCTCATTTCGTCTGAGTTGCTTTGTTCATTGTAGGAGCAGCTGGAATTTCAGATTCAGAATGTTTTGACATTTGAATTAATTTCTATTGGAGTGGCTATCTTATACTGCTTTTGAGCAGATCGACTGTTAAGATACATTGCTTTAAAGAGCCTAAATTGGCATAATTTCTGATTACTTTATTTGGAATGATGTTTGTTTTGGCTTTTAAAATACGATTGTGTCATACGAGTTATGTACGCTTTTGTGCTATATCAGCAAATTTTGCACATGAAGTAAACAACTATGTGATACATAATGTTATAAAGAGTATGAGCGTATCTAACTGCTGCTTTTTATTTTTATTCTAATAGCAATAATTGTGTTGAATCAACATAATCTTAATTTTGCGTTTTGTTTGAATAACCAAACTTATAGTTTCATTGTTGGTAGTTTTTGAAACTGAAAAACAGCAGCTCTGACTTGCCTGGCTTTGTATTCAGTTGATTGTCACATACAGTAAATGTGGCTATTTTGATGTCGTGTTTTATACTACAATGAGTAAAACCGGCTGCAGAGCCAGCACACTCTAATATGCTCTGCATAAATGTAAACTGTTTTTTCATGTTTTAGAGACCTTTGCAGTTCAAAAAATATTACCAATTTTATTTATAGAGAATACAGGTAGAAACAGTAAGAGATTTTGAGCTGCAATGAACTTGAAGCATGCCTCTTAGTCATACATATTTGTGTGTGTTTCTAGAAACATAAGAGAGTAAAAGATCTTTGTTGTTTTTCAGATGTCACATTTAAATTTCTGTCCCGTTCTGCATGTGAATGGCATTATGATGCCTGTACAAGCCCTTGTTTCAAGACATGCAGGGACCCTTTGGGAAAAAACTGTCAGGCAGTACCAAAGTAAGTATCTGTATTGTTAGGGGAAAGCATGTAATTTGGGTAATGCACTTCTGCAGCATAATAAGAATATGAGGGACCAGATGTAGGCTCAGTATAGCAGGACTGTGTTCTTGTATAAGGAGGTAAGTGAAGGAGAAAAGGAATGCCATCTGCTGTGGCAGCTACATGAAAGTGGCCTTTCAGTTATTAGGTAAGTATTGTCAGATTCTGGAATGACTAGTGTATTTGTAACTGTCAAGCTGGAGGGGTATTATAGAGTATTAACAGAGGTGATTACAAGTTTGTTTCAAATAGTTGTGCCCCTACTTTTTCATTACAGCATTGCAACATCCATGTCTGTCCTTGCCTTTTCCTCCCAACTGGAATTTGTGCTAAGTCTGGTAAAACTGCCATTGGATTTTGGTGTCTAAAAATGGCATTTCGTAAGCAATAGCATTCACTATTGAACCTGTGACTATTTGTTTCAAAGGCTGAGTATGAGTGTTCATGCTTTAGCTTAGATCTGAGTGAGAATGGAAGCCATGGCAATGACGTTTTGAAGGAGTACACTGAGGTGATGAGATTTAGGTAGAACAATACTGTCTACTTTAAAATAATTTATAAATAAATTCTGTTTTCCTAAAATTAAATGCTTGATCCAGAAGACACTCTTCAACTAGTTAATACTAATTGTTTTTCTTTTAGAGTGGAAGGATGCATCCCTGCCTGTCCTCTCAATATGTTGCTGGATGAAATCACTCAAAGATGCGTGTATTTTGAAGACTGTATGTTTGAAAAATTATGTATATTATGTATGACACTTAGCTTATTAATTTTTTCTATCTTTAGTCAAATTTTCAAATATCCGTGCTTAAATTTGTGAAACTATGACCTTAGTTATATGAATCTTGAGCTCACTAAAATATTTTAGTTAAAATAATTTCACTTCTCAAAAATCAGAGACAAATTTTAAACTAAGAAGGATGTTCTTTATTCATAAAACATTTCAGTAACATTAATAGGTGTGGAGAAAATGATTTAATTAAATTATTTTTAAATTTGTCTATGAATTTTAGAAGTTTAAAGGCAATTGAAAAGATCAGAATTATATGAGTTAACCTGTAAGTCTGTGAGCTTCTTGACTATGATGATGATTCATAAATTTCAGACTACTATTTACTTGTGTCTGATTTCAGGCATTGAACCTGCAGATGATAGCCCACCTTTGTCACCCAGCATTCAAACACTGGCAGTTTCACAGATAGCGTCAAGTACAAGCTTTGCAGTGCTCAAAGAAGCAGTAACTTCGTTTTCTGTACCTGAAGCAAAGGACATAGAAACAACACTTGCTTCAAAGTTGCAACTCATTGCAACTACAGGGAAAACTGAATTTTCAGCTGTTACTTCTAATACAACTCTTCCAAACATAACTTTATTATCAAATATTTCTTCACAGTCAACAGAAATGGCATCTGGGAGAAGCACTACAGCAATGTCTGGGACAACAAAATCTACTGTAAGCTTGTCTTCTCTTGTTGACACTTCTCCATTGTTTCCATCTTCTGTCAGTTCCGAAATTTTCACAAAGATTCAACTGATCAGTAGTGGTTCCACTAAACAGTTGAGGGCTACAGAACCTCAGATGGTAACTGCTACACATGCAGTGACTGCAAGCACAGAATCAGAAAGCAAACCAATTTCTACTTTTAATTTTACTGGGACACCACTTATACTTAGAACAACAGAACTACCAGTCAAAACTAAAGTAATGGAAATATCAGAAATATCCACAAGAATACTTCCCACCAAAGAAGCACAAGTAAAACCAGAAGGACTTACAACGTTTACAAAACCAGAAGGACTTACAAAGTTTACTCCCAGTTCATTTAAATCAATGATAGAGAAAACTACTGCAGATCTGACCCAGTTTTCCACATCATCACCTCTGGGCATGCTTTCATATACACCACCAGGAAGCCTAACAGGAACTTCAGAAGGGGTAAAAGTAAGCGCAGGGCAGTCTTTCACCACGGTAGCTAATGTTACAGTAACATCATTTTCTCCAGTGATCACTACTTCATCTTTGTTAAAACCAACGTCTTCAGCAACAACAAAAGCAGCAATTGTTCTAACTGAACAAAGCGTGAAAACTACGTTTTCACCAACATCCGCACCACCTATTTCATTAGCAAAGGCGATTACGGAACCTCCTACTGAAATGGTTGAACACCCGACTGGTACTGCAGAGGTACCTTTCACTACAACCCTAGGTCCAAAGACAACATCTCTGCGAACTCAAGAGGGATCATCAGAAACAACTTTGTTATCATTTACAACTCTTAAAAAGGAAATTCCCAAAACAACATCTCATATGGAACATATGTCAAGTTCCTATTTCCCTCTGTATTCACCACATCCTAGTTCTACAACTGAAAAATCCGTCACTCTTTCTACAAAAAGACCTTCAGTGTCTGTTCCTACTCCTACTTCTCCAGCTTCAGGTGAACTAAAAACAATGTTTAAAACTGTTTCAACTACAGGATATCCCTCATACACAGTTCTAAACACAACAGAGTTCCTGACTACATTATACACTAAATATCCTGTTGTGGCTGAGTCTATCAGAGTGACACCTCTACCTGTTGAGGTAACATCCAAAATAACATCCCCTTTTGAATTAGCAGCAAAGTCAACATTGTTTTCTGGAAAGACATCTACTGAATATGAGTCAGCTCTGGTTTCAAGTACAGTGAAGACAAGCGCTTCAGCGTATTCAGGTAGTGTTACCACATCAGCAATGAAAACCTCTATCTCATCAAAAGAAACCACCGCAGTTCCTTTTGTAGCTACAGAGAGAGAGTCAGCTCAAAGAACATCCATCACTGGATCTCCACTTACTCTCCTAGGTGCAACTGAAACCACGTTGTTGACAACACAGTCTGATAAATCACAAGTGGAAAGAATTACTAGTATCTCTACTAGAAAGCCATCTGCTTTCCCTTTTTCACCATCAAGTTCTCTAATCTCTTTGAACATTTCTCTTCCTTCACTACCCTCATATGGAAAAGAAGCATTGCTGACAGCTCCCAGTCCCATGCTTACATCCCGTGGTGCCAAGGAAAAATCAACTCTGTCCGCTTCTGTTGTACTTCCAGTAACAAAGTCATCTTACACTTTCCCTGCTTCTCAGTATCTACCAGATAAATCAGTTTCTTCACCTTCTTTAACACAAATGATACCAGAAGTAACAACCACACCAAAATATGCAGTAGAAACTAAAATAGTTTCTACAGCATTGAAATCTACGGTCCAAAGTATAACAGATACAGTAAAACTTACAGCACCTACAGCTCAGCCATCCTTTCCTCCAGCTTCGGTAGGCCCCTTCTTTTGGCAGACGTCTTCAGGAGATAAACTTTCAGTGCAGACCACAAAGACCATGGTTATACCACGTTTTTCTACTCAGGAGGCTATGGAACTTGGTCATCAGATTTCTGAGCCTTTGTTGACAAGCCAAAGTATTACCCCAGTTTACCAGTATCCTGCAGAAACTCTGACAGTATCCACTGGTCAGCCACAACATGTCTTTAGCACAACTGAAGCTACAGTAGAGTTGACTTCATACCCTTTAATCACCTCGCTACCTGAAGGCATTCCTTCAAGTATATTGCCTACTTCAGTAGGTCCTACACAAATTATTGTACCAACTGAAAAAGAGTTGCATTTAACCGATTTGGTCACAAAGCCATGTGTATCAAGAACTCCCTCCGTTTTGCAGTCCACAATCCCAACCAGAACAACTGCTGACTTGATTTTTGGCACCAGAATTCTCCCTTCCTTATCAGAAGTGCTTGCAGCTTCCTCTTCTTTAGCAACAATTAAAAAAGAAGCATTTCATTCATTTTCCACACAAAAGGCAGGTACTGGTCTAAAATTCACCTGGCAGGCCTCATTTACTGAGTCACTTGATTCAAGTCAAACACTTGAAACAACTACAACTTCAGCAGGATCTAAGTCAACCTCTTCATTGGTTTTGTTACCAGAAACAACAGAAATTCCCATCGTGATAGGGAGTGGGACATCTGCATCAACGAGCAAGAGTGGTACAGAGAAAACTGTGGCGTTGCCTAAGCAAGTCACACTTTCAACCACTGCCTGCAGTTCCACATTTCTAGCAAGTACAACGCTGTCAGCTGTGGCCCGTTCATCGGCTACAGCTTCAGCCTCTTCAGTTATAAGCAGTACTGGGAAAAATGTTAGTGTTTTATCAGCAACTTCAGACAAAGCAGAAGCAGTAACAGGATCCATCATAAGCTCTGTGAAGCCCACTTATTTTTCTGTTACTTCAGAAGCAAAAGGAGCTGTGCCCTTTGATACGGTAAAATCTGAAGAGCCAGAATTAACAACAGAAGTCCAAGCTGTTCATACTCAAGGTGCTACCGTTACACCAGAAACACCTCAGATGTTTTACTCTCCATATTTCACAAAAACAACTGCAGTTCCTTCTGATGTAAGTGCATCGGTACTGTCCGCTATACGCTCATCCTCTGAACCAAAACCTTTTTCTTCTATAGCTGCGTCATCGGTCAGTACTACACAAACTTCAAAACTTGAAATATCATCTGAGGTGCAAACACCTTCTGTGAGTTCACTGCTAATGATATCTGAGTATCCAAATGTCACCACAGCTCCATCAGCTTCCTCATTTGCCTCTTTATCTACCAAACCACTTTATGGCTTGACTGCAACATTTTCTGATGGACTGGCAACAGCTGAACACATGTCAGGAGTCACAGCATCAGCTTTTATGCACCCTAGAGAAACAGCAACTCTTCAAACTTGTATAGTGAGTAACTATAAATATTTATCTGTTTGATTTTGAATATGTCTTGGTTACTATTACACACATAAAAAAAATAAAATTGTGAATTGTACTTTGATCTTTAGAATTTACAATATCTGTATCAGAAAGCCCTATTATTTTCTCAATTATATCTGAAACTTTGGACTATTTCATTGTGCATAATGGTTTTGGTAAGTACTATAATACACTGTGTCTTAGGCCTCAGTTTTCTAAGTGTGACTGTTACAAGGATGGCAAAATACGGTGCTTCGTATTGTTCAATGGCAGTTTTTTGTCACATTGCCCTCCTTAAAGTGTGTCTTTCCAGAGATCCTGTTGTTATTGCTACTTGTGCCCTTCCATGCTTTTCCTTCTCAGTTTTAAACTGTCCTCAGAGTGGTTGGGTTTTCAAAGGTGTTCTTCACTTACAACTTCCATCAGTATCACAGGGATTCCTAAGTATTCTGTACCTGAAGAACGTGAGCCTCTTTTTTTTGAGCAAATACTCTGCAATATTGTAATACTAACTTTACTTTTTGATACTAGATTATTGAGAGTGGTAACATGTCTTTTATTAAATATGCCTTAGCCAATCACAGAGAACGAGTGCATAAAACACATTTGCTTGGATGGACAACTGATCCAAGTTAATAAGTCGCAGAACTGCCCATACAATGCAACTCAACCCAGCTGTGGAGTTTTAGGATTTGCTACTCAAATGAATGGTGACAAATGCTGCCCAAGGTGGGAATGTGCATGTAAGTTATAATTATGCCGTAATTTTGCAGTGAATTTGGGTAACAACTTAATGTGTGTCTAAGAAGACTAAGATCTGACACTTCTGTACCATGGCATAGAAATAGAAGATGCATATCGTATAGGTTGCTTATTGTCTAATGCAATCTATATTTCTAGTTCTACATCTAGGGAAATCAAAATACTCCTTTAATGTAGGCTATTCCTCCTACCCAGCTTTAGGTACCTGCAGTAGACGTGTCCAGGTCTGACTTAGACCAATCTTGTCTTCTGTTTAATCAGAGGACACCTAGTCCTATAGTCAGTGGATTTTTTTGGTTCATCTTATGTCTGCTTCAGCCTGAGAAGATTGCCTAGACTCTGTTAAGTAGCCCTGTTAACAGTTTGAGGCCTCTGGAAGCATAGCTGTACTGTAGTCACTCCCATCAATTACCTACAATTGGGCGAATTCAATTTTGTCCGTAATAGCAGCACGAGGATGCAGAGATAAGCAATGCAAATGTCTGCTTATGCTCTAGTGTTTGAAATAACTAGAACTCCGAGCCCTTTGAAACACAAAAGCTTTAGCAAAAAGACTGGGAAGAAGGAAAATTTCCATGTAAGCTTCTGCCTTAGGAACAAGACTAGAAGGGAACTAAGGATCCGGAATGAACCTCTGTCATTCATATTTTTTGCTGGTTTGAGTTCTGTAAAAATTACAAATCTTTGCTGGCAAGAACTGTAAGAAAATCACTGTCTGCAAAGGTGTGCAGGTTGTCCCACTGTAATATGCAGGATTTGACTCTACTGTCCACTTAGAGATGGAATAGTATCAAATATAGCTGAAATTTTGTGCTGCATATATGAAACTCTAGTAAGCGAGTTCATCTTCTAAAATTTTTTATATCCATATTTTGTGATATTTACAGAAATTCTAAAGTAAGTTAGAAAACCTATTTAATTTATTTATATTTTTCTTAGGTCGTTGCACGATTTTCTCTGATCTGAGCATTGTAACCTATGATGGAAATCATTTGGCTTTATTCAAAGAAGCATCCTACGTTGTTAGTCAAACTCAAGATGAAACTATAACCATCCATGTTCTTGATTGTAGAATGGTAACTAACATTTATCAGCTAACAAATGGTGTTCAGTACTGCTCGTAAGATGTATCTTAAAAGAAAGGGCGTAAATACTACACAGTTCTGGTTAATTATTCTTTGTGCAGTATCTATGAATTGTACTTGTACTTTACAACACTTAGAGGTTGTATAGCACTTTATCACCTGACTGTATAGGCGTAGTTCCTTCTGAAACAGGTGGAAGGTGAGAGGTAGGTCCATGTCATCTTATATGTGTAAAATACAAAGGTGGTGAGAGATGAAGTGGATATACATTCATTAGTCACTTTTGTGAATGCTGACATGTAGTAACTACCACCCCAGTGTACCACCAGTGTATTTCAGTGCATGATTTTTATCTGTGTTCATATGGAGAAATTTGCACTGGAAACACCAATCTTCAGAATAAATTAGACCACCCTGTGCATTCTGAGTGTCTGACAGGGGCAATACGTGTTGTTTTGGAAAGGGAAGAGAGAAACCTTAATGGTATCCTGCCTAACGTGTAGTATAGATTGGCTTTATGTCATGAAGAGTTGATTTCTTGTGAGCTTTTACAAAACTCTTTAAACTCCAGTCTTTTTTTGTGAAAGCTAGGTAATTTTGCGGTCCGTCACAAGGTTTGGTCCCAAGTAGTACCTTATGGAATTAATTCCAGAATATGAAAATGGAGATCTGTTTAGGACTTTCATATTTGTTTTCCTGTTGTATTCAGAGTTTTCTGTTTTGTTCAGCGCCTTGAAGCTCGGGAAGTATGCATGTATTTCTGATCCATTACTTCTCTGCTGTCCATATATCATACAGATTCGTCATTCCCAGTCTTGTTCTTGCTTTTCTTCAGATATGTAGTTCATTTTTTTTGGTGTCCGAACAGCTAGTCCACCATATATTTTTCCCTGAAAGCCTTTTTTTGTTGCAATTTTAAGATTGGGTGATACCGCACAGTTGCCAAACACAATGAGATTTTAATATTTTGTTTGTTTATATTGCAAGAATGCTCTCCAGATGAACCTTGTAGTCCAGACTTGAAACTGCAATCAGCAGCAGTATTCCTCTCTTAAAAATATACCCCCCAAAAGTCCTTAATGTCTCACTACCTAAAAACAACAAGCAGCTAATACAAAGATTTTGCATATCTTGACTATGGTTGATGTACTTTTGCTTTGTCCACAGAGTAATTCAAATTCAACTGCTTTGTGCCTGGCGATGTTGAATCTAACCTATGTATCAAACCAAATTATTATCAATCGTTTAAGTAGAAAAGTAAGTATCTTGAGGGTTTGTTTTTCTTTGCCTTTTAGATACCATCTTACTTCTGTAATCAGCTGCATCCTCATGCGGATGCTGAAGATTATAGTAGGAGACAATAGGTCATATAATTCATTGTTCCAACTTTGTAATTTAGTAAACTGCTAGTAAATTCTAGGAGTCAGACTGTGATACAAGGACAGTTAATGAGGTAAGTCATAGAGCGAGGCACATAAACTGTTAGTCTCTTTAGTACCTATATTATCTTTATGGAGGTGAGCCTGACTTCTTTTGAAATTAGTTATGTGTTAGATTCTTAAGCTGTTGAGAATCTGACCTTAGTTCTACCTACAGCACTTGCTCCCTGGTGTTTAACCTCTTGTCTGTGTGCCTTTTAGATAACAGTAAATTCAAGATTTGCTTGGCCTACTGTTAGAAAATATGGATACAAAGTGGAGGATTCAGGCTTCAAGTATGCAGTTGAGACCCCAACAAAAATCAGAATTCAGTGGTTTCACGACACAGGCGTGATGATTATTGAGTTTAATAGTACCAGAGAACCAAGAGCTTTGGGACTGTGTGGTAAGTATAAAGTAGTGCAAGAAATAAAAGCATTCAGGTGCTTTGCTAGGGAGGCACATTTTCCTAATGACATAAACTATCTTTTGCAGCATCTGGCCCAAAAGAGTTATTGCAGATCATTGCAAAGTTTAACATACTATTAAATTATTTTGTTAACTGTTGAATGATGTCTGATACCTATCCGTGTAATCATTTTTTACCCATAGTGTTGCTTCTGGCTGTAACCTGTCGAAGCCGCAGGCATGATTGCTGTAACCAAACCCAATTAAGACAGACAGGCATAAGTCCATAATGTCAAACAATGCACACAGACTTAGTGTTTGATATCAATCTGATAGGAAGAGATATGTGCTATTTTTAGTTTCTAAAGGTCAGAATTCACAGGAAATGTTAACTTGAGAGAACTAATCTTAGTTTATCTGTTGGAGGAAATAGTTCAGAGGGAATTTCTTAGTAGTGGGTTAAATAACCATCATGTTCCACACTGTTAGATCCGCTCAATAGTTTCACCTGGTTTCTTCCTTTCTAAAAAGCATAGCCTTGAATAAACTGTTGGTGCTATAGCTTTTGCACCCATGTATTTCTTGATGTAAATCCCTGCTGTGACACCTGAATCTGTAAATTTATCTCCTGTAAATTGAATCTGGAAACCAGGGTTACAGAGTTCATATCATTACAGTGGATATCTTTCCAGTTTCAGAAAGGGCAAATGCCTGTAGCTCAGTATCAAATACCAGTGACAGCTCAGTCCATTTCCAAGTCCTGCAGGCAGTAATGGGCTTCTCACGAAGGAAGAAAGTTTGATTTTACTGCAGTTTTGAAACTGGATTGTTATCTGTAATTTGCCCTAACTTTCTGTTTTCGACATCATTCTTGCTCTGGCTAGTTGTCATTGCAACTAGATCAAACAGAAACAAGAAAGTAAAGACTGCATTTTTTAGTAAGCCTGAGTCAAGTTATCCTGAAAGTCTCTTTTGCCTTTACCTGTTTGATTACTGTCATAGGGAAAATTTGGAACATTATGTTGCTGGTTTACAAGGGGCTTTAATTAGATGACAACGCATTTCTGTGGATGGTGGTTCCAAGTAGAACTTCTTCAGAGGATGTGCTGTATTGTTCTGGTATTCATCTCAGATTGGGATTCTCTGCAGAAGTGTGCCTGCAAGTGCTGTCTGGTGCAACTTACCAGACTTTGCTTTAAACGAGCTGGTTGTACTGCACCTTTTCAGGGTAAATTGGTCTACCCTGATCTCCTGTAATTTCTGTGTTAGTCTGCTTCTTGCATTTGAGCTTTCCTAGATGTCTTCTAGCTGAACGGCAGCATTGGTAGATCCTGATTTCTCAGCTTCATGGGAATAGCAAAACTGAAGACACCGTTACAGTTTTGTAGCACAAGCATCCCTTGGAAGGATCTGTCAGAGACAACAGTGTCTTCTACAGTGGAACGATCAGGCAACCACGGCAACTGGTGAAGAGCTGGTGCGGGAGATGAGGGATGTGGGAGGGGACCACGGACATCTTTATAGCAGAACTGGTGAAAGAGAGCGCAAGCCTGTCAGTTTTAGCTGCAACCAGATCCCGCCAAGCCAAATGTGAAACCTCAGTTTTGCTGTGTTAAATTTCCTTGTCAATGTATAGGAGAAGAGCTGAAAAAAGATATCCCAGACATGACAGCCATCCCTTGAAGTCTCTCAGAACCACCAAGTACTTCTTGTTTGTGTTGCATAGACTCACAGCCTCAAAAAGTTCAACCAGAAACATTTTTGGTTGAATAATGGTTACAGTTTCAAAAGCTGGTTTATTCTCTGAATGCTTATTGCTGTATCACTGATGGTCAATGGCTTGCTCTTGTTGTCAAGAATTGTGGAAAATGGTAAAAAAGACCAGTTCTCTAGAAAAGGATTAAACTCACAAATAGTTTTTGTGTAGGTAAAGATTTAGAATTGCTATGAAAGTTTGTGGAGACATCAGAAGAAAACATTCTAGAAATGTGATACGAAAGTCTCAAATTGTGATTAGGAAGAAAGCATGGGAACTGATCCACCATTCTGGGTTTTTTTGCACCTGCTGGCTCTTAAAAGACCTTCCAAAGGAGACTACTAAAATACTTGGATGTTCTGTGCTGACCAAAGTCAGTCTTCATGTGTTACACTGCTTCCTTTGCTCCAAAGTGTTTCAAAATTGCCAACTACCTTGGTTTAAACCGAAACAAAATGTGATGCTGCCTTCGGAGAAGTGAATACAGAAAAGTTTCGGTCTTTTCCTGCAGAGGGGTAATATAAGTATACCTGGAAGTGCCAAAAGCTGCACTTTTATGGTTGCTCTTAAGCCAATAGATGTTTAAGACTGCTCGGAAGCGTAAGTAGAATAGTACAGTATTTCTGAAGTACAGTATCAGATAAGCATCTTGGCATTTTATGAGAGTTTCATTTTCTGATAATTTTTACCGTTTTCATTTGTTGCTATACAGGGAGGTGCTCTGTAACCTTTTTTTAAAATACATTTTTGTTTTAGTGCTTGTGCAACTGAGGGTTGAAATTTGTGTGCCATAGCTGTGCTTTCTGAACTGCTCTTTGATATGCAACAGATTTCCATTCATAGATGCATCTTTACTTTTGCTTTGCTTAATTTATTTGAATTTTGTGTATTTTGATCCTACCAAACACTTTCTGCATCTGTTGTGGGTTGTGATAGTGTTATGTTGTATAATTTTTTTTGAAAGCTATTTACTTCATTGAATATGCCACCTCAAACATACTTCAGAATTACTTGTGCAGTGTTAACTGGCTTTTTTCTTCTGGTAATACACAGGTTTTTGTGATAGAAGCTTGGAAAATGACCTTATGCTACCCAATAGGACAGTTTTAAGCAAAAGCAGTGCTCCATCGACTTTTATAGACAGCTGGCAAGTTCCTGACACGTTAAAGTATGTTGGAGAAGACAGACATCAGGAAACTAATTGCTCAGTCATGGACTGCTCAGAATGCTTAAGAATGGTGTTGAACCAGACCTTCAGCAGCTGTCATCCTTATGTATGTTAACTATTTCGGAAACTTACATTTTGAGAGAGGCAGTTCTGATATAATTTTGTAATAAATAATTCATTAATTTGAAACTATCTGTAACTAAATCTATGGAATGAGATACACACTTTTATCTACAGTTGCAAGGTAAAAATAATTGAAGAGTGTGGCAGCTTGATAGGAGAGCTGCAATAAACAATTAACACTTTCAGAATTCATAATATATCTCTGTTAGTTTTGACAATACCATCCTTTTTATAAATTAGTCCCAGCTAATTCAATTGTGTCAATATGATGTAGAGCAATGTACAATAAAATAGTTTTAGAATTTAATTAATCTTTAAATGTTCAGTAATTTAATAAATTCCAAACTGCAGTAGGTAATCTGAGAGCCTGCGGTCTCAAAGGCTCTAGAGACAGGGAGTTCCAGCTTAGAGAGATGAGAGGATAGACCAGACCATTTAAAACAAACCTAAAGCAAATAACGAACTTGCAGCGTGCAAATAAAGTGTTTATTTGTGCTCATATGATTACATTTACCATTTCGCCTTTGGTATATTGTTGAGTTTGAAGAGGCCACCAAAAATAGACAAAAATATAGAAGTAAGGAAGAATAAGGAACAATGAGTATTTGTGACTTCTGTTGGAAAAACTGTATTAGTTCTTGCCTTGGCACTTGTAAGAGATGAAACTGAAGACTATAGGGATGTCAGCATTCAGGAAGACTGACTTTAAAATACTAGCAGGTTCTCTTTCTACACCAGTGAAGGCTGGTGGCATCTTGCTTGCTGTGAACCAAGAACTTTTGGCTTCGTTGTTTGTAGCAGATATGTAAAAAGGTCAATCTTTTTCTTACCTAGCAGGGTCTCTATGAAGGTGCGATTATTTTTTCTTTTTTTTTTAATTTGTTAGGTTCCACCTGAGCTGTTCTGTGATATATGGGTTCAAGACACTGAGTACATTCGAAATCCGTGCATTTCGCTAGCTGCCTATGTGGCAATGTGCAACAAATTTAATATTTGTATAGAATGGAGGAGCTCTGATTACTGCCGTAAGTATTTTGCATGTATGTGCACGTATGATTTACTCTAAATTGAAAATACCATTGCTTCCTGAGTCCTCACGTACTTTGGAAGTCATTACTGAGATAATAAATTCAGCATTTTTTAATTATACAATTCAAAGCGGTGTGCAAAAGGAATTCTGGATCATTATAGCCATTTCACAGATGGAAAAGGTAAGCTAAAGAATCTTGCTCAGAAGATTACCTCTGCCTTATGATGTACTTAACGAATCTTCTCACTTACAATGTAGTGTTCATTTCTCTTAGCCATTCTTCACTGATGAAACCAAAACACAACAGAATTGCTTGTGGAAAGGAGGAAGCACAGAAAGTTCTGCGGTACTTTGCATTGGTGATACCTGCTTGATGCTGCTGCAGAAAGCTGTGTCTTTGGAGAAAGGATTAGAGAAATGAAACACCTTTGAAATTAGATGGAAAGTAAGGAGTAAAACTTGAGAGCCAGAGTATCCTGGCAGAAGACATCTTCCATAGCAAGATACTAAAACGTAAGGCCAAATGGGATCAGTAAATAGAAAATTTAGATTACAGCATCTCTTTATGCTGTCAATGATTGTCCAGAAAAAGCCCAGTGATAACAGGGAGGTCTGTGGTTTCAGAGCTTCAAAAGGGAAGGACTTAAGAGAACTCATTGTACATGGAAATTTTAAGTAATGTCTTTTTTAAAATGTACGTGTGTACAGGCTTCATGCAGGCGTCTTGTGATGCCCTGCAAATACTAGTCATGGAATCTAAAGGTTAAAAACAGTCAGTTTTAATTTTTTTTTATTTTTCAATTTGTATGGATTTTACTAGCAAATAACTGTTAAAAAGAGGTCTCGCAAAATATATCTGTAGTGTAGTTACCTATTCCATCCATTGTGAAGGGACACATCTCTCTTATGTTTATACCGCAGTGACCTCTGGTGGTGTGTGTCTAGCAAGGAAGAACCGGGAAGTCGCATTTGGATTTTGTGGTCACTGTTAATATGCTGTAGACTGATTTTTTAAAAGCCAGAGTTCCTCTGTTTACAGGGCTCTAATAGATATTTCCTGTGGGGCATTATGGCCATTTTTAGTAGTGAGGAGCTAAATAAAATTAACCTCATCTCCCAATTAATATTTAAAGTCTGAATTGGAACCTTCTTTATTTTTGAGCACAATCCCTTTGTGAACTGGACTTTGTCTCGTTATCACGATTCCAGATGGTGTTGCTGTATGATCTAGGTATTATTACATCATGAGGATCATGTATTTTTGTAGTTCACAGAGCCACACTTTTGGCATTTGTAGTCATTCTGTTTGCTGTATTTATGCAGCTTTAATCTCTGTTTTGAACCAATGAAAGATCATGTAAAGTTTTCAGCAGCAAAAGTTAAATCAAAATGAGATGCTTTTTTGGTCTGTTTCTGCGTGCACCCATAAAGTGACAATGAATTTTTCATTACCAGTATAAAGAATGTTAAATGTAACTGTGTTCTTTGACTTAAAAATCACACACACACATGAGAGTAATTACTGTGGATATCTATTAAATATAGTAATGAATTAATCCAATTCTTTATCATTCCACATAAAACAATGCTGAAATTTGCCTTTATATAAAATTTCATAATTGATAAAGCTCTGCCCTTTAGTAATTACTGCATTTTCTTTAGCCACTGTGAAAAGTTTAGAATGATTCAGAGCACTGTGTTATTAACCTGTGCAGTATTTGCAAATGTTTTTGAAGTTTAAATTATTTTGTGTCCACACTGTTGCACAATTTGATATGTCTGTTGCTAAAATGCAAACTGAAGCCTGCTGAAAATGTTACTACAAGAGGAAAAGTAAAAGTGCTCACAACTTCCTTTTGTTTGAATTTCTCATGTAGAAGGTAACTGATCTGTATCGCTCTTTTAGGGTGGTAGATCCTACTGAATTGACAAGCATGGGAGTTTGACAAGAAGACAATAATGTCTTCTCTTAGGTACTGCCTCATGTGATTACAACTTCAGAATGAGTGATTTGTTTATTTCCTTCCTAGCCTTCCCCTGCTCTGAGAACTTCTCCTATCAGGCTTGTATAGCTGCCTGTGAGGTTCCAGATAGTTGTCAGAATAATGAGGTTGCATCTCTGGACTCAGACTCCTGCTCAGTGTTGACAGAAGGCTGTGTCTGTGCTGGAGGGACCATCCTGCACCGAGCTCACACTGCTGTCTGTATTCCTGAAGAAAAATGTGGTATATTTGGATGTGATTTTCTTCTTTATTACCTGCAAGTTGATGGTCAGATACTTCATTAGTAATAAGTTGAGTTCTGGTCTGATGTCTTGTGGGTTCTGCATATATGATTCAGTTGAAGACTCTAGCTATTCAGTAAACATTAACTGTACAGGTGAGCAAGCAGGGAATGTCCTTATGACATACAATTTTGCTCACCTTCTCTCAGCTGGAGGATGCTCTTCAAAATTGAAGTTTTTGCTTATGTTTATGCGTTCTAGTATTCTAAATATGTTAGTCTTGGCCTCATTGTGTCTAGCCCTTTGCTAGGGGTCCAACCTATTGATACTAAATGGCATTCAAAAGACATGCAGCAACAGTTAATTACACATTTTGAATAATATGTGGATATGTCCTATGTTTTTTCTGCCAGCATTGGTATTTATTTTCATTCAGCACACCAAATTGTGGACCAATACTTAACAGTAACAACATCTTAAAGCTGCAGTTTATTATAAATCATACTACATGAAGCACTGTAAATTAATAATAGTTCTGCTGTGTGTGAAACACAAAAGTAACTTCTTTTCAGATCACTACTTTAAAAACAAAGGATTGGATTTGGATTATAAGTGACTAGCCTTGCAGTGGAGACACAAAACACACCGGAGGTCCTGATCCTCTGGAGGGTATTGAGTGTCTTGCTTTCCCTTACGAACTCAGTCTCAGACTGCCTCCTCTTTCACTTTTTTGTGGGGTGAGAGGGATAGGTGATGCCTTCAAAACCCTGGGATTTTTGTATGTCATAGATCCACACTCACTGTGGAAGAAAATGTTGGTCAAAATTTGAACTAAAAAGGAATTACTTCTTTTTTCTGTTGTCCTGATGTAGCTTGTACAGACAGCTCAGGAGCACCTCATGCAGTAGGTGAGGTCTGGAAAGCTTCTTTGAGCGGATGCTGTATGCAAAAATGTGTTGACAGTGAGACCATTATTCCAGTGGAGTACAACTGTTCAGATACCCACAATTTAGACTGTCAGCGATTTGCAGAAGTGGCCTTGCTTGTTCCTGGTGATCAGACATGTTGTCCTCAGAAGATCTGTAGTAAGTATTCCTTAATGTTTATGAATACTGCCCACTGGAATATGAAGATATCCTTTCTCTGTGGTTTGTTTTCCTGTTACACATCCTACTTTTGAAGTGAATGGAAATTACTTCAATTCGAATTTACAGATTATGCAGAAAACGGTAGAAACTTAGTACTATTTGGCTCAATATCCAGCAGGTTTGGGGTAGATGTAGAGAGAGGGGACAAGGGTTATAAGGACTGAAATAGCACTGTGTTTATTTAGATATGAATTATGTTTCTCTCAGCTGTACAGGCTACTGATTTATTTTTCATATCCAGATACAAATAAATGATATAACTAATTCTGAGAAAAAAAAGATTAGATGATTGTTTATCTAATTTACAAAGTAAGCAGTAAAAAAGTATATAAAAGCTTTTCTTTTAAGCCTTATTTAGCTTAGCAAGTCCATCTTCAAAAAGAAATTGTAAGCAGTTTTCACATTTTAATCACCTGGGATGATGTTGCAGTGAGTTTTCCACAGGATATTTTTTTTTTTTCACATTCTCATAAGGACTTAATGTTAGTTTAACTTTGCTTCCATGGAGAGTGTTGCAAATTCCAGGTGCTTCTGAATTGCCTCAGGTTTTTTGCTAGTTTCTTGTGGTTTTCCTATGCATGTTGTTATTTGGAGATTTGGGGAATCAAACTGCAAATACTGCTTGCCACTGCTCAGCTCGACTTATAAATGTGTAAGATAGTTTAGAAGGTGTTTTTTTTTTTCTCTCCCTTTATGTAACAGTTTGTAATCAGAGCCTCTGTGAACCCCTAATCCCTGAGTGTAGTGGCTTGGAAAAGCTGGTCACTTACTACAGTGAAGAATCCTGTTGTCCCGACTACGTTTGCGGTAGGTTTCTTTGAAAAGGTAAAAAAGTTCACCCTGTAAAAGACATTCATCTAATCAATTAAATAGATCAACTTAGAAGCAAAAAGTTAGTTAGTGTAGACATCATTGTTAGTGCGGCCACTTACAAAATTCTCTTTCATCTAAAAGCTCAGGGTTGGTTTGTGCCCTGATTTGAGCAGATGTAATGATGGGGTCGTGTTTAGCAATCAGGCAAGAATGTGTCTTTGCTCTCTTGTGATAAAAGGTAAAAGTTTTTTCTAAAGTGTCTTGTAGTATTTGTCTGCTCTGCACTGCCATTTCTTAGGGATATAGCGTGACAAAGGAGGAATGCTATACTTCGTATAAAGAAATACATCTGTTGTACTTTTTTCAGAATGTGATCCAGCAAAATGTGAACCAATGGAGCAGATGCCAAGCTGTCGAGATGATCAAACACTAATTGCTGCTCGGGTGGAGAGTACCTGCTGCATTTCCTATATATGTGGTATGGTATCCTGGCTGGTTGAGACTAAAAGTGTTTTGGCGTATGCAGTAACGTGTACCATTATCTTGCCAATTAAGGCTTCTTGTAATTTAGCTCTCCCAAGACAGTAAGGCTTGAAAGTGGTTAAAAAAAATGGACATTAAGTTTACAAAACAAGAAATGGCAATAAACAGCTTCGTGCAACTGGGTAGTGTTCTTGGGTCGTGTAGAGGAGTGATGGTGGAGTCTGTGGATGAGTGAGTTGAGGGCTTTTGAGGGACTGTCCATGTACAGTGTGTGAACTGCATGAATAATTTATCTGAAAGACGACTGCAGTTTATATATACTCTTGCTCCCTATATCCTGTTGTGTCAGCTGTGGTCCATCTTATTCAATAGTTAATATCCCATACGAGAGTACTATGCAGATTTGTTCCGTTTGGGAGGGGAGAGGGGGGTTGGCCTTTAACAACTTAATTCAATAATAAAATTGCACTTCTGGCATCAGTGTAGGAGTTCTGATGTTACCATACAGTTCTTTTCTGTATGATATTAACGATAATGAGGTCCTACTGAATTTACTCTATTTTTGCACATAGATATCTGTGAATCGAAGGTCGGGTTGTCTTGATTAGATCTTCCATGTGCAAAAATTTGAGTGTTAAGGGAAAACTTGAATTCCACTTCTGTTATTACCAGAATCAGGGGGTCACTTCAATTATGTATTAGCGATGTGGGTGATCGGCTCTTCTCACTGTCCACACAGCATTCTTTTGTATCTTTTTTGATACTCAAAAAGTACCTGTTGGGGTTTTCATATGTGTTCAAGTGGGAGGATAACACTGGGATCACAAGAGATGCCCTTTATTGGGCATCAAAGATGCTGTAATTCAGGCAGAGGAAAACAAGAGGGTGACTTGGTAACAGAGAAAATCTAGCAAAGTTTTTCGTAACAGAAAGGGAGAGAAAATCCTGTTTCCTGTGATCTGACTCACAAACAATGTATTCATTTTTTTATAGCAGAGGACAAAGAAAAGGCAAGCTGCACTGAAAATTAGCCTCTCGTATACGTACTGTAAGGAATGAATGGACAGTATCTCTGTTATCTTTCATATGCATCTGTGACAAACTTAGGGGTACGTTTCCTAGGAAGTAGTAAGATTTCTTCCTATGTTTTAGATTTAAATCATTGTTTTCTCCAGCTTGCAGGGCTTGCTCTGATCAAATACCCAAGTGTCAAGAAGGAGAAGTTCTTGTTGTGGATGGCAACACTACAGAGAGGTGTTGCCCTACGTACCAGTGTAGTAAGTTTGACTTGATTTTGATATTTTAAGTAATAGAGAACATGTCAAATTTTGTAGTGTGGATCTTCAGTGACAAAAATGGTGGATTAGAGATGCAGCTCCACTTGTGCATATAAGCAAGCTATCGTCTGTAGTCCTGAACAAATAATCTTTACTTTTAAAACTTCATGTGCCTGAAGCATTATGTGAATATCTGTGTCATGGAGACAAATGAGTAATTCCAGGCCCCAAATCATGAACATTTAAAACTGTTCTAAATATTTACCTAGAGTAGTTGTACTTCATACTACTATTACCTGATGGCTAATGATTGAATTTTGATTATTAGTCTTTTCAAGTAAGGTGTTTTCTAAAGGTATTTATTATGAGTAAATAATATACTATCTCCTGATTCATATTTGTGTTCATCAAAATATGACAACCTTGTGTTTATTGGACTTTCTTTTCTTTAATTTTAGTTTGTGAAATACATCGTTGTCCTGAATTCAAATGTATGCTTGGCATGTCTTTGGTGGAGGTATGGAGCCCAGAGAAGTGCTGCCCCTTTCGGACATGTGGTAAAATGACTGATTTTCATTTCAGTTGCCTTACACAATAAGACACTGGCAAGAACTTTGGCCTTTTGAGTTTAAGTGTGGTTTCAGCCAGCTATAGCATTGTGATCCACTCATGAACAAATGATACAGAAAAATCATCTCATGGCACAGAACTTGTTGATGTGCCTGATTTGTTTATTACTGTTTATTACTTCTCAAGGGTGATAGCATACAGTAGAATTTGCCTGTTCTGGCTGACTTAACTTGAAAATTTTGTAAGAGTGTAATGGGTTTGCATGGGAAGGTTTTGGTAGCAGGGGGCTACAGGCATGGCTTCTGTGAGAAGCTGCTAGAAGCTTCCCCCATGTCTGACAGAGCCAACGCCGGCCGGCTCTAAGATGGACCCATGTCTGGCCAAGGCCGAGCCCATCAGCGATGGTGGTAGCACCTCTATGATAACGCATTTAAGAAGGTGGAAGAGTTGCTGTGTGACAGCAACTGCAGCCAGAGAAAGGACTGAGAATAGGTGAGAGAAACAGCCCTGCAGACACCAGGGTCAGTGAAGAAGGAGGAGGAGGAGGTGCTGCAGATACTGGAGCAGAGATTCCCCTGCAGCCTGTCGTGAAGACCATGGTGAGGCAGGCTGTGCGCCTGCAGTCCATGGAGGTTAACAGTGGAGCAGATCTCCACCTGCAGCCTGTGGAGGACCTCATGCCAGAGCAGATGGATGCCCAAAGGAGGCCGTAACTCCACGGGAAGTCCACACTGGAGCAGGCTCTTGGCACAACCTGTGGCCCTATGGAGAGAGGAGCCCACACCGGAGCAGGTTTTCTGGCAGGATTTTTGACCCTGTGGGGACCCAGGCTGGAGAAGTTTGTGAAGAACTGTGGCCCATAGGAAGGATTTACGTTGGAGATGTTCAGAGGACTGTCTCCCATGGGGGGGGACCCCACGCTGGAGTAGGATTAAACTGTGAGGAGTCCTCCTCCTGAGGAGGAAAGAGCGTCAGAGACAACATGTGATCAACTGACTGCAACCCCCATTTCCCATCCCACTGTGCCCCTTGTGGGGGAGGATGTCGAGCAAATTGGGAGTAAAGTTAAGCCTGGGAAGAAGAGAGGGGTGGAGGAAAGGTGGTTTTGAGATTTGGTTTTATTTCTCATTATCCTACCCTGATTTGATTGGTAGGAAATCAAACTAATTTCCCCAAGTTGAGTCTGTTTTACCCGTGATAGTAATTGGTGAGTGATCTCTCCCTGTCCTTTTCTCAACCTATGAGCCTTTTGTTATATTATCTCTCCCCTGTCAAGCTGAGGAGGTGAGTGATAGAGCATCTTTGGTGGGTACCTGGCATCCAGCCAGGGTCAGCCCACCATAGTCAGTAAAATATTTATGGCTAAAGAACAAAAAGGTTAAGTTCACAGGTCAGGAATTTGACAGTTTACAAAGACGGTAGTGTATCATACATCTTTGTGATGCCTTAAACACGATTCTCCATTACTTTATATTTATTGTAATGATTGTCATCACCGCAAGGATGCGAGCGGCTGGAATGATCATTTCTTTAAATGTGTTCAGGTAGAGTGCAGTTGGTAATCATGTAAATTGTTGTGACAAGTAAAGGTGGTGATAGAAGCTGGTATTAGTTTTCAGGATGGAACAGAAATCAAACATAATTCTGGACTCCCCAGATGGGTATATTTCAAAAACCAGCAGAATATCTTCAGTGATAACTTGTAAACTTGGACTTTCTGTTGTCTTTGCTCTTTTTTAGGCAAGTAGCATGTAACTTTCTAAACTATTGTTTGTATTCTCTTATTTTGTTTTAGAATGTGCCTGTGAAGCAATCCCCAAACCTCAGTGCAAACTGGTATGAAATTCATCATCTTTGTCAGTATTCTTTTAATTTCTTAATATATCTATTTATCCGTATCTTACTAATAGTTTTATCAGTGAAATATTAAATGCCATGTCATTCTTTTTGTTTAATTACTTTACAGAAAGATATATCCATTTTTAAGAAGCCAGTTGAGTTTAAATATCTTGCAGAATATAATGGCTGTATAGCATTGATATTTATGGAGTTTTCTTATGACCATATCCTGCCCTGAAGTATTTGTAGAACAGAACTGCTTTCTTGCACCTGACAATAAAATTTTGTTTTTAAAGTGTGAGAATTAAATGCTTTAAAGCATCAATGTTTTATTAATATTTTTTGTTACAGTAAATACATTAACATACATCATGCACTCAGACTGCTGACTAAGCAGAACTTTTAAACTGTATTTCATTGTGACTTGTGCATCACAAAAATACTTATTAGCATCGCTAGGTTAGGCTTTCAGTCAGTACTAGGTAGGCTTTGATTTTGCTTGTCATTATTTTATCCCAAAAATAATATTGCAATGGGAATAATTTATAAAAATTGTAATTTGTAGTCCTAGGAAGGAACTAGAAATAGTACTCACTTTTTACAGAGGAAATTCAAAATGCTTTGTAAGTGAGGCTGTTGTTAGTACTTTCATTTTGTAGATGAAGAAACTTGGGCATAAGGAATGAGGACTTGCAGAAAACTATGAGAAGAATCTTAATATGCGGACGTATAAACAATAAACAGCAAAATTAAAAAGTACATCTGTGCAATTGCCATGCTATTTATATCTGTTAAATTATTCTGTGAAAGAATACACTCCACACTGCATGGAGATTTTGTACAAAGGCAAGCCATTGCATTTTGTTGTTGGCCTGCCTTAGTCTTTTCTGTCCTAAATGTCTGCTGTACTGACACCAACAACCATTCCTGTTTTTCAGGTGTAATAAATAAATAAATAAATAAATATATCCCATTTGGTTATCGTTACTAAATTAAATGTCCTTGTGAGTGATGAAAGTGGATTCAAAATAGGTTTCTAGCGGCAAGAGATAATGCTACTCAAATCCTGAAGGAAAGGTGTTTAAAAGATAAGAAAACATACAGATAAGAAAACGCTGTTGTTTTACTTCTCTCTTTTTCTGCTTTTATACACTTAGGGGCAGAAACTTCAGATAGATGAACAGTTTCAGAACAGTACAGAAAATATCTGTAACTGTGTTAAGTACAAATGTGGTAAGTCAGAAAAGAATTTAATTCAAAGAAATACTCTTTCAGGTGCGAAGGTAAATTAGGTATTATAAATCCAATGTTCACTTTGAACGTGGTACTGAGGAGGAAAGAATTGACTGACATAATTCACAGATAGTGTAAGAAAAGGCAAGAAAATAGGACGCCTAACTAAATATTTGGGTTGATTATGGCCTGTCCTTGTATTCTGTTAGTTCCTGCAGCAGGAGGACTGTGCAGGAAAATAGGAGACAGATTTTTGGGAAATTTGAGTGGTGTTGACTAAGCAGTCTGCATTTTGCTGGGCTGGCATAAGGACTCCAGCAAGAAATGAAACACGCAATGTCTACATAAAGAAAAGCCCCTCTAACCCATTATGGGACTACTCAGGAGCTTGTATGCATGCTGATGTGCTTTACAGGATCAAGGACAGCATTCAGCCCATGCAAATTCATCTTAGAAGATGCCTAATAGCATCTGGAAAAACTCAAGGAAAAATAATGCGTGTGGGGCACCCAGTTGGCCAATAGAGTTGGGATTGTCCTTGCCTAGATTTCTACAACAAATATTTATACTTCTGAGCTAATTATCCTCTGTGGCCTCAATTATCAGTGGGGAGAAATAGACATTCCTTAAGTATATTTCTTATCTTGAAGTAGACTTATAAAAAAAAAAAAAATCAGTTGAAGAAGCCTGCACTGTCACTTTCATGGTGCAGCTAATAAAATATTATATACTTATTTAGATTTCATGCATATTTATATTTGAAATAATTTGGCAATCGTAGTGAAGCTGTAGACTACTGTTAAAAGTTTATATTTGAAAATCTGACCCGTAATTCTTAGAGCTAGAATAGCTTTTTCTGTTCCTGTTCTAGTGTTTGAAACTTTTTTTTTTTAACAGAGTTTTGATAACAAGCTGATTGTCCTGACTATGCTGCTTGTTTTTGTGTTTTCTTGTAGTGAGAGACAAAGTTTGCCTGAGTAATGAGCGAGGTGTGCTTCTTCCTGGACAGACAATTGTGGAACACAGTGAAGATGGCATTTGCCATATTTCTTATTGTACAAATGTGATTGATCCCTCCACTAAATACTACCGAATAAACATGTCTTCAATAGACTGTACTGCCAAGTGCAAAGCTGTAAGAAACTCAGAATTTTAGCCATGTATATTTTGAATGGTGGTCCTAATTACGTTTTGTTGAGTAGATTACAGTCATAGGAACAAAATGGAAGGAGTAACTATGAGATCTCCCTCTAATGATGTGCTACTGCACTTCTGATAGAAGTTTATGAAGTCTCACTGCCTTCACTGTGTTCTCCCTCATATAAATCTTGCATAAACTAATATATATAGCATACTTGCCACCTTGCATCCCTGTATAGCTTTAGCTGCATTATGTGCAAAATGGTACAAATTACTGGCAGATGCTATCTCAGTAAGAATTAGGAAAATTAGTTATTATAAACAGAAGAATTCTAGATGTGGTGAAAACAGCTTTATAAAATAAGCAAATGATACCGTGTCTTTTTACAAGGTATGATACACTACCATGGGAATAATATATAATTTTTTCTAATTATGACTTGATGTCTAATGTGTGAAAAGTCAAAATTTCAGTGGTTCTTGAAGTAAGCTGTCAGACTTACATTTGAAAATGGTAAAGACCTGTTCATTCTCTCAGAGTTGGAACTTCTCCCCATTTACTTCAATTAAGATCAAAGGTATTTTATGAAATCTTCGTATGTGTAGTGTGTATGAACGTAAGCTGTGCAGTTTTGAAAGTTATTTAAAAACTGTCCCGAAAATCAGATACCTGAAAAAAAATCTGCCCATTGCAGTAGTAAAATGTCGAGCTGCAAGATGGCCTTATACAAGGAATAATCTATTTGATTTTGGCAGAACCAAGTCTATCAGCCTCCAAAAGATTTAACAACTTGCTGTGGTAGCTGCAAGAATTTGTCTTGTTTCCACACTTTCAGTAATGGCACAGTTTCCAATTTTAAGGTAAGTTTATGCATATCTTATTCCCTCAAAATATTTAGAAGTAAACAAAAAAAAAATTATGAGATACTGTACACACATTGCCATATAAAATGTGCAAAGAGCAGCTTTATTTGGCCAAATTCTAGGAACAGTTTGCATGTACACAACGTTAATTTCTTGGGGAGTCAATCACATCGCTGTCTACAGAGATTAAGGGGATTTGACATATTGGAGAAATACCATCAACTCGACAATTTTAGAACCCACTTTATATTTAGTGGATTTTTAACTTCTGTACTTAAACAAAACTTTAACGTGCATCTAAATTATATTTTGCTATAAGTATTACTTTTGATTCAGACAAGATCACATACAATGGAACTGTATTATAAATACTTACAGTGCTGTTCTTAGTCAGTTGCTGAATAAAGCTTCCGTTTTAAAATTTTTAACAGCCTGGTACTGTTTGGATTTCAAACTGCATCAGATATGAATGCACTAAAACAGCAATAGGACCAGTTCTGGTTTCCTCTTCAGTTGGCTGCCCACCCTTTAATGAAACTGAATGTGTGAAGGTCAGTGTTCAATACGTTGTTTGCATTCCAGCTATGATTTATGTTTGCATGAAAAGGTTTTTACCTCAAGAAGGGAGAAATTATAAATTCTTGCAATGCCTGCATATCTGCCCAGATATTTGAAGGTGAAAAGCGCTATCTATACATGTGTAGTGTGCCACCAGACTGCCCAGTTACGCAGCTGGAGAGACCTCTTCTTAGCTCAGAAATATATTTTTTTTCATAGAGGCTTGTAATATCAAACTAGTCTTCATACAACTGTGAATTTGCATGCGTTTCTGGGTTGCATTTCTCCTTTCTAACTGATTCTCTGTATATAGCAATTTGTTTCATCACAATGGTCAAAAACATTGAAGAAAAGGAAAGATTGCATGAGTATCAGGAAGGTTTCATGGACTAATTTTGCAGCAGAAGCAAAAGCTCTGTTTGAATTTGCAAAATGAGATTAGACAAAATGCCAGGAAATGTTTGCAGGGAGCAATCTCATATTGCTGTCTGTACTTCTACATTTCCATGCGGATGGGAGGATACTTTCCTTAATGAATGTTGGTACGCAAGCAGGGAACAGTCCTAAAGGCAGCTGGGTGGCTGTAGGTCTTCCTCACAGATAACAACAGATTGGTTCTTCAGAGAGTCTCAGTTAGATAGCTGGTGAAAGGCTTTTTACTCTTCTAGGCAAACTAAAAAAGTTAAGGCAGAGAGACAGCTCATCATGGCTTGAGATGAACTCTCCTTCAAGTAATCCTGAAAGAGCTTTTTAAAAAGCTGCAGTTATTCTTCCCACAGTACTCTGGGGACTGCTTCATGCTACAGCGCTGAAGACAGACATGAATCTCCACTATGGGGAGTGGATGGCTTCTCATTTAGATGAGATTTCTTCCTCCTTTGAATTCAGAATCAGATTTTTGTGATTGTCAATATGGCCTCTATCAGAAGTCAGGGGTTTACTCTAAGTAACACATGATGGAGTCAGACTTAACACAGTTATTCCCACTCCAAATGCGGCATTTTGATAGCTGGTGATGGGTAGTGGCATTCAGTGACAACCACTTAATAGACACTTGTGTTAAAACAGTCAAGTTAGATCACTTACAGCCGAACCTTCATCCATAAACCAGTGTTGTACCACAAGCTGGGTCCTGTACCTGGTGTGCAACAAGCCAATTGTACACACAGAGCTGAGATATTTATATATTTTAAATCTGTGGAGAAAGGGGTGCTAGGTGGAAATTCCACAAAGCTAGCACACCTCGTTGTTTTGCTTTACAGTTTATACACACTTTATGGTCACTTAATTACTACGCATGCTCAGAAGGTATCGTTATGCTCACTACTGTAAAATGAAAAATACAAACTAAATTAGCTTACAGATTTTCAAGGATGTTTATCCTTGAAAAAGTGGTTTTTTACTCATTAATTGTCCTTGCCTAGATCACATGTATCAGCACAAAGAAGCCAGACTATCTGGTGGTACTCTCTGGGGTATCAGTCTGTCAGTGGTGTTCTTACTCAACGGAATAGACGTTTGTAAGGTATGCATTGCTGAAAGACCACCTGGTCCAGACGACAAAACAACGGGCTCTGAGTCTTGTGAAAAACTGGACTGCAGTAAACCGGATCGCAGTCTGGGAAAACAAGATCAAGCTTGGGAAAAGAATTCTTGCTGTTGGACCACCTGGCCCATAAGACAAAAGCATAGGCCCTGAGTCTTGTGAAAAACAAGATCAGAATGTTGTGAAAAACAGGGCCAAAAATGGCCAAACTTGGGAAAGGAAGGAAAAATTCCATCACTAAAAAGAAAGAAAAAGAAGGAAAAAAAATTTTTTTTCATTGCTTGATGTACATCACTGGAGTGCTGCATTTACGTGAATAACATTGCAGAGCTTTGTCTGGAAGGTCCTTCTAATAGTGCAGATATATGGGAATGAATGTTTGAAAAAATCAAGTTTTTTCCTCTTTATTTCTGTCTTGGTCAGGTTGGAGGCTATGTCGTGCCGTTCTTAGAAGGATGCTGCAAAACATGTAAGTGATTAATGACACTTCCTGCCTCACAACTCTGTCTGATTTATTGTTACCTTAGAAATAAGGTTGATTCTTTCTGCATGAAAGCTTGATTCACTTGTCTCAAAGGCCGTGCTTTTCCTAGTCCTACTCATGTGAATACCACTGAAACTAGTGGAGTTACATCAGAAGAAAGTAGTTTAACATTGAAGAGTTTACTCCACTGATAGTGATTGTGGCTGGCCAAGTCACCAGAACTGCTGCCTTGAGTATTTTGGCATTTGAATTTATATTTGATATGGATTTTTATTTCATGTAAAACTCCTCAAAGTATTAGTTACTGTATTTAGTATAATAAAAGGTACTGTGTTTTGAAAGGCACCTTAAAACATGCTCCATCTACATTCATATCTTCATTTGGTAAAAATGAAGACTGATCTATGCAGTTTGTAAGTTAATGCTGTGAGTGATTAACTGATTGTACTATAGTTTGAGGTTCCATTAATAGACATAGTTCAGAAGCTTTCAGACAAAATCTTTTGAAAGAACTTACAATTAAAAAATCCCCCCTTACTTGATTACCAAGATATATTTTGACACCTATGAGAGCTAATGAAAGTTCTGTGGAAAGAAAAAATTCTCTACAGAATACGTTCAAAATATGCTAATTCTTAATATAAATCAAGAGCTAAGTATATTTTTTCTTACACTGATACATAGCTGAAACATTTTTGCGAATTTCATGAAGAATTTAGCCTGAGGCAGACACCTAACCTGAAGAATTTAAGCTCAAATACTTGAAGTTGACAATGTTATAAGCAATTGAAAAGGAGATTTTATACTGGGTAGTATGATACTATCTTTAAAAAGGTGCAGAAATCTCACTTCATTTGCATAAGTGGCTGGAATAGTGACCTAAAAGCTAAAGATAGTAGGAGATAAAGCGTGGGAGAGAGCTGGAGAAAAGTGCAGGTATTTCCTGCTGGGTGGGATGGGGCTTGAACAAACATAACTACCAGATGTGGTACCACGTGCACAGTTACTGCAGTGGGATGGATATATGTTGCCAACTGGGAGGTATCTTTTGGTGTTAATTCATTATGTACTATGTTTTGTAGTACAAAGTGTACTGAAACTGTGGAAGATTTATGTGCTTTTTTCCTGGTCCTGATTACTGTAAGGGAATGGTAATATCTCTTCGTGTTTTTTCACTCTGATGGACCTGTGTTTCAAGCACTTATCCTAGTTCTGTAGCTGATTTTCCATAGGGTCCTTGTGATTAGTTTTTGATTATCTGACATTACCCTTCAATGGCTTAGCAGCCATATAAGCCAGCTTCTGAACAAACAATTTAAGATAAAGTCCATTAATCTACTTTTCAGCAATGCATATCTTGCTACTATACTTAAAGAAAGATCATAACCACCCTCTTAAGTAAGTAAGACAAAAGTATTGAGGCATGTATCACAAAGTAAAATTTAAACCTTGAAAAATCCAGTGACTTCCAAGATGCATTTACAAGTAGATTAATACAGTTTTGATTTCACACCTGTTTATAGACAACGTAGTACCTCTGAGTCATGTAGTTCATTCTGACTCCAAACAAATCTTGCATGACAGCTGTAGTCAACTGTAATTGTGTGAGTCGTTTTATGAGAAGGGTTATTGGGGTTTTGTTTTCTTTTGAAGTTCTTTGCCATTAAAAGCTACTGTGATTTTTGCTTTCAGTTTTGATTGGTATTTGAAAATTGAGTCCCAGGAGTTCTACCAAAACCCAGGGAGTTTTTACAAATACTGCTCAGAGGAAATTACGCTATTTCTTTCTTGTAGCCACAAAGGACAACTTAAATTTAGGGTACCAGGTTGTCTTAGTTAAATCAATGTAGAGCAGATTCTTCCTGGTTTTGACATCAGGATTAGCAATGCAAGTAAAACCTGGATATGGTCCTGAGCCACTGATCCCTGCTTGAGCTGGGAGGTGGGAACAGGTGACCTCCAGAGGTCCCTTCCAACCTGTGATCCTATATCATACAGACATTTTAAGCTTGAATTGTTCCCTCAAATATGCTGAAATCTAGTAACTCCAAAATGTTTCATACTGATAGGGAATCCTCTGTAACATGTGCTCTGTTCAACATGTAATATTCTTACCAGGTTCTTCAGTGTCAGTGCTCCTCCCGTTCCCTGTTAGCCCAGTCACTCCTACAGCCTACGCTGGCTGTAACACAGGTACATTTTCCTGGAAATAAGTATGACCAACCCAAACAGCATCATTGTTGATTTCCAACAATGTACTCCCTGATAGGAGCATCAGGCCTCACGTTACCCAATGACGCCAAAAGCTGCAGTGTAGTATAACTGCTCGTGGTTCAGTGACTCACATTTTGGTTTTGTTTCGGTTTTCATTCTGCACTTTGTGGGCGGTGCATTGTTGTCAGCCAACAATGTACTGTCGGTAGTAAGCACTCGTGTAGTCTTTAGTCTGCTGCATGTGTAAAATGGCTGTGTTTAAAAATGTAAGCTAATTCCATTATGTTTACAGTGCTGTAGAACATAGAGACTAATGGTTTTGCTTGTTAAAGCTTGTTATGTGAGCAACATTTTCACATATGATGTATCACATAGTTTTGCTTCCAGTGGCACATCCAGTAGAAGCAGATCATTTCTTTCCCATCCGTAGTTAGGACAGTATGCTCAAAATAGCAAGCCTGTGTTTACTCCATGAAAATTGGGGATTTGTTCTTTTTAATAGAGCATGTTAATTTTTTGAATGGTAGCTTGAATGCAATTGTTTTGGCATTTATTTTATGAAAACATCTCTATATTTTTGTAAAATGAATTATGTTGACTGTAATTTGTACGTCACTGAGTGATACATCCTTCCTTACATTACACTCGTGACTGTAGGAGGTACTACACTGAAATCTGTGTTACTCTTTCACATTTGGCATCACTTTAAATGACAATGGTGTTGTGAGTCAACCTAAAAACCAAGCAAGGATTTTTTGACCATACAGACTTTGAAAAAGAATCTCATAACGCGACACATGTAAGATGCTCACATGTTTTGTGAGGTTGTTCATGGAAATGTATACTATACTGTAGAGCTCATAAAAACCCACTGGACATTTACATGCATGGAAATACATGATATATTTATTTCTGTGTGAAGTATGATGTACTTCCACTATAGCCTGGATGAAATCATAGTCACAGCTGCACTGAGTTCTCCATCCTACACACCATGTATAATGTAAAAGGAGAAAGGACATGAATAGGACTACATGAAACATGAAATAATGGTGAGTGGTTCTATTTTCAAAAACAATTTTTTTTTTCATTTCTCTATTTACTTTTCCTTAAGTGAATGTAATTCAATGATCGTCGAGCAGTAGCCAGCCATTTCTGATTGTAGATTTTTATTTGCTTCCAAGATGCATTGCTGTCCTTTCTTTCACATTCTAGAAACATCTGCTATGTCTAGGAACAGTAGCAGGCTTATATATTTAAAAAAAAACCACGAGCACCAAAAATATTTCTGAGAAGCAGGATTACCTGGTTTGACAGTGATTAGAGCAGGGAACTGGATGGTGCATGTCAAGATGTAATGAACATCTGTCATGGTTCAGTATTGGTCAAACCAATGAGTCTTTCATTGCCCTTGCTTTTCTGGAGCTAACGGTACTCACTTTTTGTCAACATCTTTGGATTTCTTGGCTGAAAGAAAATGCAACTCTTAAGTGGAGGGTCATGTGTGACTGCATCATGGTGTGTAACATCTGCTGTGAGACTGGAAGCTGTTATAATGGAATGGACTGTTCATTTCTGTTACAGATCTGCAATGTGATGTGGTTTCTTCAGTATAGAGAGGATCATCGAAAGAAGATATTGTGCTTTCCGATCTCTAACAACTGAACTTTATACTGAACTACTTTGCTTTTCTTCACATGCTCAAGATTCCCTTCTTAAATTAAGTTTAACTCCTCATTTCATTTCATGAGGGTTTTTTTGTATCTTTATTTCATCCATATACTTTGTACATACTTCTGTGAGAAAAATCGTGGAAATAATGCTAATGAAAATCGAAATAAAACATTTAATTTTTTCACTGGTGTTTTTTTTCTTATTTAATCAAAACATACAGAAATTTAAAGCTCCTATTCTTCATCAGTTTCTGCTGCTAAGTGTTCATTTTAAACTTTGTCCATACCACTATAATGCAATTGGTATCAAAGTTTGTTACAGTCATTTTGCAGAAAATGCATTTTATGCATTATTAACAAGCCTTCTCACAGGATTTGTTGATCAATTTTACAAAATTTTTTTTAAAACAGTGGACTTACTCTTAAAAGGCTTCTGAGTGAAGCATGAACCTTTTATAACTTATTGAAGATATAAGGAGACTTTAAGTCTCCTTATATAAAGATATATCCTTATATAAAATGTAAAGGTACTTTAATGCACAAAATGAATAGTTTCACAAGTGATGCAATGTATAGCTAATGTCACTTTGCTGAAGTTTTCTATGTGCAATGATGTATTGGGTCTTTGTGTCTCTTGAGCCCATAAAATGTTCAAGAACGTTCTTGTCTGAAATGTTTAGAATTTTGAGTTGATATTTTTCAATCAATGCCCATTTTGCAGGTAAGGAAGACGGAAAATTCTGTAAAAAGGTGACTGTTAGGATGACTATCCGCAAGAATGACTGCAGAAGTAACACACCAGTAAGTAGATAACTGGTTTAAATGTTTCCCTTAATTCTCAGCAATCATTTTCTGAAATAGTAAGAAAAAGGGGGATGTCACTTCTACTTCTGTCTGCATTTAGGCGCGTTGATTTAGTGGAAATCCAAGGTCTCTGTTCACCCTATAATGCAATTGTTATATGCAAATTAACTTCGATATAACGGAATCTTGCCAGTGATATATTTATTACAGTTAAAACGGCTGCAGATATGTTTAGTTTTTCATCTGTCTAGGGAAAGTATTTAAATGCCAACTTCACAAAGAAAGGAATCTTGGATCCTGAAGGGTTTTTTTTTCAGACAGCAGCACAAGCATGCTGTGAAATGTGTAGGAAGAATGAGACACTATCTGTGTGTGTCTAGCGAAGGATTTACTGTAGAGGGACACCAGCAATGTCCTGCTGGGCAGTAAGGCAGTGTGAGCAGCAGCACGGGTGCAAACAGACATCTTGTGTGAAGTGTCAGAGTGCCTGGAAAAGCTGTAAGAGTATAGGGAAACAGCTGTAACCTCTAAAATGACTCTGAGAGTACGTTTTGTAGAGTAAACTGTTGAGCAGCCAGGAAATTTAGTCTCGGTGTCTCATTGAACAGAAATGCAAATCCTGACTATTAAACTTGAAAAAAAAAATCATTTATATGACTGTTTCTGTTTCAGTCTGTATTACAGTCTTGGTATCATTAGTAATAATTCCCCTTGGCTTTCCAAAGGATTGATTCTTTGTATTCCTCCTTACTGATACCAGTATAGCAACACTGCTTCGGTGTATTGCTGAAATTAATACTGTAGGGAGTTGTGGACAGAACATTTGGTGCTCTGCTCAAGCCAAGGTTGTTATGAATACTTTAAAACTCAAAACTGAAATTGTTCTTTGTGTCTGTTAATAGCTAGAAACTGCTGTTACTGAAATTGGCAGGAAAGTCATCATTAAACTCAGAAAGATTAAAATGGAGACCTATCTGGGCAAGGTACTCCAGTTTCTTGCTCGGACAGAAGGGGATTTCATAAGGGGCTAGAGGGAACACCTCCAAATTTTATATTGCCGTGCCATTGGATTTGGGTACCTAATGTCTTTGGACTTTCTGGAGAACTCCTAACTTTATTTCCTAGCTGCTTCAATTGCCTGATTATTTTTCATGTTTATTACCAGGTGAACATTGTTTCATGTGATGGCAAGTGCCCGTCTGCGAGCATTTACAACTACAACATCAACACATACGCAAGATTCTGCAAATGCTGCAGGGAGGTCGGACTACAGAGACGAACTGTGCAATTATATTGCACCAGTAATTCAACCTGGGTCAGCTATTCAATCCAAGAGCCTACAGATTGTTCTTGCCAATGGTCTTAAAAAAAGCATAAAAGGAAAGAAAACAGCAAGCCCAGCTGTTCCCAGCATAAGATGATTTGAATAGTTTATCTATTTAAAATATGATACCCCAATCCACTGAATTTTACCAGTTTAATTCTAAAAGACAAAACAGTAAAAAATATTTTTGACTCTTCTAGATTTCTGAAGAATGGCTTTGCATCATTTGTATTGTGATTTGTCTTCATGTCCATTCATAGGGATGGTTTTAAGAGTTCTTGTGATATGTGCCAACTTAAAAGGTGAAGTGATTTACTTTAGAAACACCTCAAGAGAAAGAACACCATCTATTTTGTTCTGGAAGGCTGGCCCACTTTGTCAGGCACCCGTTCCTGGTTTAAATCATTGACTGCCTTACCTGGCAGTAGTTCACTATTTTCAATGCGTTGCCATTGTGCAAACACATTCCGTGTCTATTAAGAAAAATTTTTTTGACAACATGAGAAGAGTTTTCAGTTTAAATCATGTTCCTATTGCAAAGGAGAGCATGTACAAGAAATTCAGTTAAAGATTTTATTTTTTTTTAAACAGGGAAACATTGTCAATACTGATAACTGTGAGTAATATTCCTTGGTCATGATTTGAGTTTTTATAGTGAATTTTATATTGTAGCGAAAAGCATTATGGCAAACATGTAATGTATGGAACATAGACTGGTTTTAGGCTATCTAGATTAGTCATAAGGAGTTACTTTATCTTTCTGATGAACAATATGACGTAAACTGAAAAATACACAGATTTAACAAATGAAAACCATTTTACATGCCTTTATATAGATGTACATTAAATGAAAACATTCAGTTTGTGAAGTGCACCATACTTAAACTGTTTCTTTAGGAGAATGAACTTTAACACTGATTTTAAAGATGTGAAAATTCATTAGGAAAACAAAACCACAATTATGTATCTGTCTAAACAAAAAACAAAGTTGAAAATCTGTCACCAGTATAGTAGAATGTAACTTCTTATGGCAAGTGCTTGATACTGAAAATGTACAATTGTAAGGTTTGAAATTTCAAAAGCAATTTTGCTTATGAACTTGAACAATTAATGTTTTGTTGTAATGAACTAATTTTTGTCTCCTCTAAGCTAATGTTGCTGTTCTATTCTTTTCCAACAAATACCACCAAGATTTAGCAAAAATCAATAGCTTTCATTTTGTAGATTAAAATTGTAGATAGCACATAGTGGTACACTTGAGATTCTGTAACAGAAAATAGATCTCAGCATAACTTCCTAAAAAGCTGCTTGTCTGCACTTAATCATGAGAACAATGTGTTGTTAAAATCAGTCATGAACATTTTTTATATTAATTTTGTATACTGTATAATTCATTCTTATAATATCTAATAAACAACAGGAAGTCTTATTTTGTTACAATTAATTTTGCTATCATTGTTACAGCATCTTAGTATCGTCTTTCAACATGGTAGCAATGCACATGGTTAATTTTAGGATTTGCTGCTATCGCTGGTACTAATGATCTAATACTACATCAAGGAAGATCTACACATGTGTTTTTGAGTATCTACATCTTTTTCTGATTCCTTCACAGTTCAATTTCATCTTCAGAAATGCAAAATTCAACTATGTAAATTTATTCGAAAGAGAAATTGGAAAACCATTGTTTCAAGGTATAACAACACATTTCTGACACTGTCAGGCCATTCTGGAAAAACAGGGGAAAAAAGAAGGGTAAATTTCTGCACATATGCTTTCTGCAGCTTTTTCCTTAACCGTCCCTCAGGGTTGACTGCAATGAGTAGAGTGTGTTTTAAGTAAGCGTAGGCATTGTGTTATAACGTAGTTGCGTAGTGATGATTACCCTTCAGTACTTAGGGCCAGGTAAGTCATTAAGATCTGACTGTAATATGTGTAGTCCCTACCCGTTTCATAAGACATGTTTCTTGTTCAAAGAAACCTTCTAAATAGTGAGAAAGGACAGAGTTTGGGAGGAGTGAATCCTTTGGAAACCCATGGACTGAGGAGCAGGAAAAAAAAAGTGCTGCTTACAAGACCTTCAACCCAAGTACCTAGAATTCAAGCTGTGGCATTTTCAAAGGTAAAGTTCAGCCTCCTTAGTACCAGTTGGCAGATGCCATCCTAGAAGCTAGGAATTAATAAAAAGAGCTGTTTCTTTTGCTCTTAAGGAAGATGGTATTTGCTGTGAAGTGCCAACCAGCAACATGAGGGACAGAATTAGAGTGGGCATTAGGCCAGCCACCACGCTGCCCTCAGATGTGACACAGTCCCTCCTCTTGCTACTAGAGCTAATGGCAAAGTGCTCCTTGCTTCCAGCAGCACAAGGCAGTTGCTCTGAAACCATTTGAGATCCAAGCTTTCAAATCTTGGTTGAAGAGCAAGTTAATACTGGCAGTGAGAGTAGAAAGCAGACTGTAGTGTACCCAGTAACTAATCAAAGGCTGCTGCTGCTTCTGTTTCATCAGTAAAATAATAAACATTATGTTAATTCCTTACATCTGATTTCATAAACATTGGGCTTATGCCGAGAGAAACAAGGGGAAAGATCCATAACTGCCTAGGGCTTGACAGGGGGAAGCTACTTTTGCCCTTGCCTCTGTGTCAAATTCCTTCACGGATGCTTAGCCTGTCTGGATAGTTCAAAGCAACCCGGGCCCTTAACATGCATTTACCTTACCCTGTGTTTGCACAAAGCAGCTCAGCTGGAAAAAGATTTTTGCCTTATTTGTACTTCCATGTCTTTGGAAAACAAAGGGGCCTCGATGAGCTGTGGGTGTCATTTGGCTCTCCCATGCAGGAGGCGCTTGAATTGTAACAGGATCTGAGTTCTAAAACAGCTTTACTTTCTTTTTAGTAAGAAGTTGTCTTTTGCTTGGTTATACAGATGCAATACGAAGGGTATACAGCACTGAAGCTGTACTCTAGAATACATGCATTTTACTATCACAGCCTTATTTGTGTCTTTATTACCCTTAAAGGCATATGGGCACTTGGAGTTAATGAAATACTGGAGCCTTTATGTAAGTTCTCATAGTGGCAAAAGTTAAATCCAGCATTCAGCACGTAAAACAAGTCGCCAGAGGGAAACTTGCTTCCTAAAAGCACTGCTACCACAGCATAGGGTGTTATGGCTGTTCCTGCACTGCACGTGGTTCAGAGACAAAACTGACTGGATCCTTCACTGAATTCGAACAACATTTCCTGCAGTATTTTGTAGAAGAACAATGTCTGCTAGGGATCTAAAAAAAAAAAAAAACAAACCACAAACAAACCCCAAACGAACAAGCAAGCCTGGCTTTAGAAGCGCAAGAGGTGTCTACTGGGTAGTCGTGTGGAGGGCAGCCTTGGCTGGGTGGCTGCTGGGCCTGAGCAGAGAGACTGCTCCCTCACAGCACGGGGACAGGGCAGGGGCAGGCACCCCTGCTGCGGCCATGGGCAGGAGAAGGCACCTGTGCTGCTGCCATGCACCTGTGCTGCTGCCATGCACCTGCCGCCTCTCGGAGAGGAAGCCTCAGGGGGGTGTGGAGAGGCCTCCTCCCCTCCCTCCAGCGATGCGGCCAGTTCGCACCAGCTGAAGCCTGTTTCTGTGGGCCAGTCCAGGTGGAGGTGGTGCAGGGTCTGGGCTGGGTGTCTGGGGGACAAAGGCAGCATGGAGGAGGCAGCCTGCGTGTGTGGTGAGTGCTGTTGTTCTGAACTAGCTCCTTATTTTAGAAGAGAAGAAGAGCCACTTGATATGGGGCCTGTGGGCTGAAAAATGAGGGACAGGAGGCTTGTGCCCTCAGATTCTCTGGCATGGGTCTTTAATCCTTCCCTTGTGCCTATCTAAGCATGGCTGTGAGCAAGATTTGAAATGAATCCTGTATTCTGTAAGATCTGGCTTCTGGGTGGTGAAAGCAGCAAAGAAATAAAAATGCTGGTGGTGTTTGAAACCGTTGTGCTCATACAACCACGTTGAATCAGCTCTTCAGGCTCTGCTGGGAGAGGTGGCTCTGCAGGAGAGTGGACCTGCCTCGCCTCTGGAAATCTGAAACTGGCGAAGCCAGAGGAGAACACGGCTCCTAAGTTTCCTTGTCTTTTGTTGGCCTCAAGGCTATCTGCAGAAATGCGCTTCTAGAGGCGGATTAATTTAGATCAAACTCAAACATGGTGTTTAGGTGATTTCTCCAAACAATTAAACACTGTTGGTGCTTTTCTGGTAGACATCTTGTAACTGCTGCTCTGCAGGGCTAAGTGTATTGTAAAGTTGTTTATCCTGAATAAAAGAAACCAAATTTGAAAAACTCTTTTCAGAAAGTAGGTGAGACACTGAGTAATCTGAGGAGGTGAGGGGGAGAGAAAATGGGTATATGATAAAAGTGGGCAGGAATAGTTTTCTTCTGTCTCTAGCATCACAGTAAATAACTTTTCTTTTTTCTTTTTCTTTTTCTTTTTTTTTTTTTTTTTTTTAATATAATGTGAATGAAAATGCTGTGGGAGTGAAACCCTGACCTTCCTGAAAATGAGGCCTGTCACATTTCTTCACAAGTCTCAAAACTTTACTCCACCCCTGAGGGCCACATTCTCCTTACATGTATTTGCATATGTGGTTTCTCCACAAAAGAAACATCATAGGCCTGTATTTTGTTAAAACTGGGATTTAAAATTTTTCCCATGCTGGATTGTTTTCCATTTTGAATACGATATTTAGTGATTTGAGTATGGAAACATCGCTTGTTTGTTACGGTGCTGATTGCTCATTGTTATCTCCTTAAAAAAACACTTCACTTGCATTAGCTTAAGCAAGCTTACCCAGACATGCTTCACAGGAAAATATAAATGATTTGGCAGCTGGAGCCTTAAGTATGATGGATATTGGCCATTAAGAAAGACCTTTAAAAAGAAATATAATTATATCAATTGTGCTATCTAAATTCTCACTGTCTGGGTTATTAGTATGTGATCTGGTCTCAGGATAACAGTCTCTTGAGTAATGCTTCCTCTAATTAGCGATAGTGCTGCCTGGTGGTTTGGTAAATTAATCTGAAATATTGACATCTGTTGGTCTACAGTTTAATGCGAACTATTAGTCACAAGTTAAATAACTTGCATCTCCTCAAACAGCCTCTCAAGTATGCAGTCCATGAAGTCAGACCAAAATCATTAAAAAAATTTTGTCCTCACTCTTATCTCTGCCCACACCATCATCTTTCTCCCCAGTGCAAGTGGCTAGCCATGAATAATTAAAATGAGGTAACAGCTGCTCTGCAGATGGTGATTTTTTTGAAAAATCCCTTCTGTGCGATGAGGACATCTAACCTCTTTAGAAATAGTACCTGACAGACTGCCATTCCCTCAGGTCTGCTTTCTGTATGGACTTTTGACCAAAGCTTTGACTGTGTCAGCTCACTTTAGCTGTTTAAAACATAGATACTGAATTAACTCAGGTGTCCGGGCTTCATCCATCACCAAGGAAAGAAAGCTGCATCCAGAGAGTGACTCATCCCATCCTAAAATATGTGTCTAAGGTTGACGTGATGAATCAGCCTCCAGATGTATCCTCTTTCCTTTTCACTGCAGAGAGAACCGGGATGGCAAGGTGTGGTTAGGCACCTTGGTTTTAGGTTGTTAAAATTAGTTGGAATGAAATTCACCCTTAATGGTCAAAGGTATCTCAACAGGCTCAAACATCAGCTACTCTGATAGTGTACATGGCATATCTTATCTGACCTCCTCATATAAGGTGATTAATGGTAGTATTTGATTTGCATGAAGATTAATTTGTCTTGTACAGTTTTTCCTGTGTGTCTTGAAGTATATTTGTTTCATGTGACAGCTGTACCTAAACTATCCCTGTATCCCTAGAGCTGAAGAAAGATGTTGTCATCAACCACATCTTCAAGACAGAAAAGCGCAACTGAATTTGGGAAGATGCAATGCATTTATTGCCATGATGATGTCATATTAGCTGGAAAAGAACTACAAGGTGAGTGAATTTTAAAGTACTTCTGTTTCATAGACCTTTTATTGTGTACGTGTTGGCTTGAGTCTTGTGGGTGACTCATGATCTTGCTTTCTAAGCTTTTGGCTTCCAAGATCTTTAAGTCAATGCAATTGTTCAGAAGGTTATGAAACCTACCTGTGAAATATCTTTGTGCTTTAGCTCTTTGGAGTGTCGAGTTGAGTTTGAGGCCGCAGAGAGGCTTTTCAATACACAGGCCTTTCCCAAATGTTTGATTTTTTTTTTTTTTTTTTTTAAATACGATTGCCCAGGAGCCGATTTTGACCTCAGTTAATGTACTTAAAAGGAACATCAGATTTGGTGTTTGGTTTTTCTCAAGACTAATGTGAGTTCATGAATTGAGTATGTGGGATTTGTCCAATGTGTGCCTTGTGTAGTAGAAGACTGGAAAGAAAAAAAATTATAGCAGAGCACTTCAATAAAATTTCTTTTTGATTAATAGTGCAGAAGGCTGATTTTAAGCATGAAATATCAAAGGCAAGATAGCTGGAGTAATGCCTAATGTCGAGAGCATGCCTGTTCTTGTTCTCTGTTCTTAATTCCCCAACTGTCTTTTCTGGACCATATTTCCTATTGAGCTCCATGTTGATGTTTTATTTTACTAAATAGGGGAAAATGCAGAGAATGACCTTCTGAGACGAGGACATCAGGGTGCCTAATAGGACTGATATCTAACCTGGCTGTATGCAGGATGCTGTCCTGTTTTACAAAGGACACTGATAATGTGCTCCTCCATTTCCTATCAGGAGAAGATAGGAAAATGGAAGAGGAGGACAAAGGAGGTGAGGGATTAGTTTTGTGAGGAAAACGTTTAGAACTTTATCTCTTCAGATTGGACTGGCAAACTCAATTTTAATGAAGTTGTTATACAGGGGAAAGTGGGAGTCAGTACCTACGGGACCTATTGTGAGTTTTGGCATTTGAGAGGGAGGACACACACGAATACACACACACACCCCTCCCCTGTTGATAATGGAGGAAAACCGAGGTACTCTGTGGTTATGCTAATAGCAATGGGCTTGAGTGCAGCCCTTGGTGTACTGTTAATACAGGTTTGCCACGTGTATCCTGTCCCTACTGCCCCACTGTGTTTTGCTGGTGATGCCAGAATAGGGACAGAGCAAGCCAAAAAGGCAGGGGCTGAAGGCTGCTGCTGTTTTCCCTAGCAAATACCTGTGGGATTTTTGATGAAGGGTTCTGGCTCTGTGAATTATTTCAGATCTGGATGTGTCCGTGTTTTCTCAGGGCTACAGTTTGGGACTTGTCTGTAGGCAGTGACAGGCATAGCGGCTGCACAGGGCCACAACATTCATTCTCTGTTATAGTTTGGCTGTGAAGCTCTGGGCTGCTCACCAAAATAGAGAATTGTAGGTGACAGTTAATGCAAGGATGCAATTTCTGTGATGTTGCAGTATCAGGAACTGGTACTTCATTACCAGGTCTCTCTCCTGAATTTTTTTAAGTAAGAAGAAATATTCTGCAAACCTGTATTTAATGGAAAATTTTGCAAATATAGTTTTAGGAGTTTCCCATATATTTTAATAGTAGTTGCTCTTCTATCTTATCCGTGTGTCATGGAGCTAAAGAAGGAGTAAGGGGCCTTCTGGTAGCTCTAGTAATGGGAGTCTTGTAATTGCCTACAGTGGACATGAAATGAAAGAAAATATAACCTAGTGCCCTATAAATACTGTACTTAAGCTGATCTCTGGAATGAAATTCACAGCACTATTGCACATTTGTTTCTCGGCTCCATGACCAGAGGAGAGGGGGGAAGGGAAGGTAGCACTTTTAGGCTTTAGATTTAGCCATATTGTAGCACTTCTAAATCTTCTGTCAACACTGGCGTGACGTTGCATTCATTAAAAATGCACGATTTTTTTAAACATCCATCTGTTATATAAATAAAAATAATGCAGCCCTGTATTTTTATGGTATACTAATCCTGCATGGCCATGGTCTAATTATCAAATGATTTCATGCTACCCTGGTGGCAGGCAACATCCAGACCACTGAACACTTGCTATGGATCTCTTATTAAATCCCTCTTGCACAGTTTCATTCATAAATTTACCATGGCTTTTAAAACAAAATAGTTTGATGCTTATACAGCAATATCAAGTAAGAGCAGTATGTTTCTAGAACGCAGCAATATTTTTCAGATGCTCCACTTCATGCATGACTGAATAATTGGTGGCAAACTCCATTATTGCATTCTTTTACCTTGAGTGGAAGCCATACTGCTGGTAGGTAGCGGATTCTAGTTGTGCTCAAAGACAAGATGCCCTAGGTGTAACCTGTCCATACCTTTGTGGAGCTTGAATATTCTACTTTCTACAGCAAGCTTCGTTTATTGACAATGGGTGTCCTAATTTGTGTATCAGCACTCCTGATCCACATCCATTTCCCTGCTCCATTCTGGCTGGATTGGAGCTGGCGCAGAGGTCCTGGAGTTCTCATGGCTCTTGCCTCCTCTGATGGTCCTCCAGCACTACCCTGCGTCAGCTCACAAGAGAGACATGGTGCCTTAGGGCTTTGGAAATATGTCATGTTATACTTAGAGAGCCAAAATCCAAAGAAAATTGTAGTTTTGTTTGTTTACGTTGTTAGTTGTAACTTTGGAAAGACTTAGGAAGTTACTTGGTGGAAGTGGCTAGTGGAAGTGCTTGCTTACTTCTTTAAGGCAATTTTTAACTTTTAATTCGGTGCAAAGGGCTTATTCCCAAGAGACCATGCAGTTAACTCCATTAACAATGGAATGATTAAAACCAAAATTAAAGTAGTTGTCCGGTTATACCTTAGCCTGCAATTTACCCTAAACAACTTCATGCCATCTGTGCCTACTTGTGCCATCTAGTCTCTTACCAGGTAAAATTTGTAGCTTAACAAGAAATCTTCCCTTTGTCTTGTGACTTGGAGTGCTCTGGTAGTGTTGCTTTCTCTGGACTTGCACCATCCCCCATGTTTGTTTGTTAAGGCCATATGTATCCCGTAGATCTGCTCCTCATGATCTGTAGTTTCAGTGGAGCACTACTGGAGTGGAATTGGATAGAATTGTTTCTACCCTTGTCTGAGGGCTGGTAGAGAGCCAGTTAGCTGGACACAAGTCATGGAGGTGACAAAGAGGAGCCTGTGACCCATTGAGGGCAGATCAAAGCACTGATGGTAGCAAACAGCACCAGTGTGCAGGTAGCTGGGGGCTGCTGGGAGGGAGAAGGGGCAGGGAGAGAGACACATCTTGTGACTGTGCATTTGGGTTAATTTTCCATCCTTGCAGTGTTTTTTAATTTTGCTTGATGAAAGGTTTGTGACTTCCAGTACTTCCACGTTCTAGTTTAAGCCACCTTGCACAGACCAAAATATTTTTAGCAGCCTTTTATGTTTGCCCAAAACAGCTTCAAATAAAAATGAGATAGTACCACAGGAGTGATTTGCACCCATGTGTTACCAGCATCCCTTGCCTACTGTTAAAGTTTAACAAATTAATTTCCCTCTTCTCTGACACAGCTAATTCCAATTTAAGCGTTTGTAATAAGTTGGAAATTTCAATGAGTTTTGTGCTTACTCACTGAAGTATGCGACTTGCTCATTGCTTAGAGTCTGTTTTTGTCACCAGGTCACTTGAAGTTCAAAGTAGTTGAACATGTTTGCAGCATGCTCTTTAAGATAAGATACTGCTGTTCTCTGTGTAAGAAAATCCTTAACCAGAGCATTTTAAGAAATGTTTGTTGGATGTGGAATTTGGGCAAATTTTTGTCTAACCCATTTGAATAAAAGGTGCCTGGGGACTGACAGGATGCCGGCCTGTGCCAGCATTTAAGCCCCTTTTCAGTTCTCTTCCTGCAAGCAGTGGGTCTGCTTAAATCATGCGCCACGTCCTGAGGTGGCTGGACTGCCATAGTCAGCAGAAGTTACAAAAGCACAGACAAGGCAGAATGGCACGTTAGGGCATCACATACACATATAAGAAAGGGTGTATTTTCTATTTTGATTTTTTATTTAGTCTCCTTTGTGGGTTGCCTGAAAGCTGCGGCAATAGAGATGGTAATGAAAAAGCCCCCAATAATCAGAGCAGCCTTGTCACTCCTAGCTTTCTCTGCTTCTGCCTTCCCTAAACCTGCCTCCTTCCCTCTTCTTCCTCAGGTGGTTTGTTTCCTTCATGTTTCAGCTGGCATGTATGAGGTACAGGATGCTGAAGTGTGGCTGAGCTGGGGTTGCCTGAACTGGGGTGTGGGCAATCAGCTGTATCTGGGCAAACTAGGTGAATTTTTGCAGGTTAAAGGGACCATCTTTGTGCTCCAGCTGGTCCTTGCCATATTCCTGTTCCAAAGCCTGTAAGTACTAGAAACTCCCAGGCAAATGTCTCCACAGATATATATCTTTTGATTATAGGGACAAGGAAATAAGTGTTTCAGCTGAGATCTTCAATAGACATAGGAAGCTTAGAGAGGAATATGTCCATTACCAAAAACTTTGTCCAAATTATTTGCTTGTCAAAACTGTGAACTTCCAAAATTAGGATTTTTGCAAGGGAGAGTTCTGGATAAATTATTTGGGGGGTGCTGCCACCAGCTCTAGAAAGTAATAATAATGCACAGGGGGTTAATGGCTGTGCAGCTGAAATGTGTTACTTGCTCTCCAGCAAGTTCAGCGGTGGTGGGAGGGAGGAGCAGGAGCAAGGGCCAGCACCTGTGGCTAAGTCAGCCTGGTACTTCCAATAAACAGGTAACTTATTTGATGTTCTGGTTGTACTTCAAGTGTATGTACTCTGTGTATAGTCTGTGTATCTGTATTATATATATGCACCCAATGGAAGTGTGGTAATGTGGTATTGGCGGCCAACAAACCACTCAGTGGTCACACATGTTTTCTCTTTATACCTGTTGAATGTTCCATTATAACACCTTTCATTTCATGTCTGTGCAAGTAGGTAAAATCAGATATTACTGTATAATATGTATAGTGATAGGGTTGTTGTTTTTGTTCAAAGCACTGGTTACTAATCAGATTTTCAGTTCGCTGACCCTGTCATATCTCTGCTGGGTTTCAAGATGTTAAGAATATTTTCCAAATGGCCAAATCTCATATTTAAAATTCTAATGTATTTTACATAACATAAGAGGGTTTTAGTACCAGAAAAATCCCATTTTCCTCAGTCCAGTTTCAGGTTCCTAACCTGATTTTCTGGGCTTAATCCTCTTCCTGTTGAAATCAATAAGTACATTGTAATATAATGATTCACGTTCAAGGTTCAACCATAGAAAATTAAGGCTACATGCTGATTTTACTGCCATTGTTGAAAGATGATCTCTTAAAATGTGTAAAAGCACAATAAACTCTTTAACTCTTTCAGCTTTTTTCTCTTCAGAGTGTCTAAACACTTAAAATGAATCTCTGTTTTAGACCTAATGATGGCAAGGAAATACAAGCTGAGAGATGCAATTTAGATAGGAATATCTTTTGTGCTTTCAAATGCTTTGTAGTGGGTCAGTCACTGCACAGTGTGGAGCTTGACATGAGATGTCAGGAAAACCATGGTCGACTCTGTGTGCTTTTCCTGGTGCTCGACTGTCATTTTATATTTGTTACATGAAAAATAAGGATACTAGAGAAAACCCCAACACTTTCTTTGATATCTGTAGGTGAAAAATGATCCAAGTTGGGATGGTTTTGGTTTTTGCTTAAAAACTGCAGTCGCTCAGTCCAGTAATGCTATCTTTTTTTCTTAACTAATGCATGTTAAGTAAGACTGAAAGGACATAAAAAGCAAGTGGGGCATATTTAATTTTTTTAATGTTAAACAATGTAATTAACACTATGAAAATATGAGCTTTGATTTGTTTAACTCTTTGAGAGCAGTGGAAAAGAAGCCCCAGTGATTTGTCGTGTTGAATCTTACTGAATGTGCTGTGAATGTTTGGGATGTCCCATTGTCATTGAACAGCCTGGCAGCGTCTTGTGTTCTCTGCACAAAGGTCCCATAGTTAGGAGGGTCCTGACTGACGCTTGCAGCAGTGGTGTAGCTGCATCTCGTAAAGGTGAATGTCTGGAAATGTACTTTAGGATATGCTTCAGGCTGTCTTCAAATGGCTCTTCTGGAAGAGGTAAGTGCTGCGTTTTCTGCTTTGCTGCATCACACGGCTGCTATAACCATGGGGGAATCAGAAGGGTGAATTCTGCCCTTGGCTGCCCCAGTGGAGTGTGGGGGACACTGGGGGGGGGTGGCGCTGCTGCCTGTGGGTACACATGTGAAGAGCCTCTGCCACTACTTTCCACCAGAGCTGTCTGTGCAGGTCATAAACGTCCTGATGCTGTGGCTTCTTCCTAGGAATGAAGATCAATATACATCCTATAGCTTCAAAAAAATTTAATCTTCATGTCCTGACTCTTCGTCACCCCGCAAGACTTTCTGAGGAAGCCAAACCCTTCCCATTAGGTTTCAGGTCTCATTCAGGTGCAGCGATTTCCCTGCAGCCGCTGAGCTCTTTTGTCCCTTTCTGGCTCAGGTGGAGGAAATGCTGTGTTCCCTGTCGAAATACAGCCTTTGCCCATCCTGCGGGAGCAGGCGTTCCAGCCCTCCTCCTGCTTTTGGGACCCCGTAAGGAAACACAGATATCTGGAAAGGGGAGTCCGAGCCAGCTGTTGGATGAGTCGTTTCTTGCACAGGACAGGGAAAACTGGGAGTATGCTTTCACATGTTCCAGCTGATAGTTACATGCTCTTTTCCTGAGATGTGTGTTTTTTCCGGCTTGTGGAAAACTGTGGACTGATCAATGTATATTTCTAGCACCAGTGGAACCATGTCTTTTTATAAGTGTAGTATTCAGAAAAACCTACGTCTGTGATTCTGTGAAAACGTAGGGTACAAAGTACACTTTGTTGGAGTATCCCTATTGATTCCAGTTCAAATGTATCCATTATGGTATAATGTAGTGCTTTTCTTTTTTCCTAATCATCTGACCCACCAGGAAAGGATTGCCAAGTTGCAAATACTCTCCTCCCCATCCCCAGATGCTGGTTTGTACTAAATCAGTAAGGATTAGACTTCCTTGGTGGACAAACAATGGCTGATCCAGTTAGACCAATGAATCTTCACTGAGGAGAAAAAGACTTAAAAAGGTAAAAGCCAGAACAGGATACAGCTTGATGTCCTTGCAGATGTGTTTTGCTCTGGTGGTAGAAGAAAGGAGTTGGCAGTTTTGGCAAGGGTGGTGGGTACGTGTGCACCAGGTCAGAAGATACTGGTGTTCTGTACTTTGCAGTAAAAAGAAGCTGTTACAAAGAAATGCTATCAGGGCTGGCAGCTCCCAGTGCCTTGAACTTCTCCAGATGCCGTAGTGGAAAGCAGTGATGAGAAAAGTTGGAGATTTTTCTCTAGGTCATATGAATACGTGAAAAATACTAGTACAAATGTGTTTGTTTCTTGATCTCTTTAAAAAAAATATAGAAAAGATCTGGTCTGTTTTCTCTCTGGTTGCCAGATTGGTTTTTGTGATCTCTTAAGACTGAGATTTATGTGTAGCTTACAGACACTACAGACAGCCTCAGATCCTGAGAGGGAGGACTGTGTGATGAAGTGAATACAGACTGAGAATCTAATTTCAGAGGCACCACAGACATTTTATTTTCAAATATGCCTTGAAGCTCATAAGTTACTACAATAACAAAGAGCAGTGGTTTGTACTTCCTTCCAGGATTTCTTTCTTTGACAGATAGTGGTTCTGGCTTGTTTGGTAACAGTGGAAGGAAGATTGTTTCAAGGAGCTGGTGTTGGTACTTTTCTTTTTGGACCAGAGCAAATTGACTTATTTTTAGACTGGTCTTGATGTCGCTGTGGGCTGCCAGTACACTTCAGGAATTTGTGTTGCATAGTTTTCCCAGCAATATCTAACCCTTGACTTCTAGAAGTGTAATACAATATACATCCTAGATAAAAGCATCATAGTGATAATGCTACTTGGAATCAGAGTGAAAGTTTTGGAACAAATGGAAACACTTCTTAGAAAGATGCTACAGCTTGTACTTGCAAAACCTTTGATGAATTAATATACAGTGATATCCTTACTTCTATTAGATAAGATCTTGAAACTATGAGATATATGTAAATAGCTCAAAGGTGTTACTGTGAAGTATTGGGAAAGGAAAGTGGCCTAAAAATTAAATACAGGATTATCTGGATCTAGGAAATGTTTGGCTCTAGACATAACAACCAACATATTGCCAAATCACATCATGCCATTGAACATGGAGGGTCATAGTACTTTTATCAGGGCAGCTTATGGTGAAGAAATTTGAAAACCACTTTAGAGGGCTTTTTCCATTGGTAAGAAGCTGAGTACCTTTTTTTTTTTTTAAAAAAAAAAAAAAAAAAAAAGCTGTTATTAATTTTTGCCCTGACAGCTGGAATCTAATTTCTAAGTTTGAGGATATTGAGGGTGTTTTTTCTGCATGTAAAAAAATGTCTCCCTAAATGTATCCTGTATTTAGCACTCTGTTGGAACCACACATGAGATCCTAGCTGTATTAAAAAAGAAATGAGACTCTATTAATATGCACACCAAGATGGATGCCTCAAAGATGAACTTCAATTTCACAGCTTGTAGAAATTTTGAAAGACTTAATTTTGGATCAACTCAGAGGAAGACTCTAAAACATTTTGTGAATTGCCATCAAGACAGCACTGCCACGTGGGCTCAGGGCCTCTGGGTTCATGGTGCCTTCTGGCATTTTGGCAGGTCATCTGCCTGATGCAAATTGGTTTAGTACCTGGGAACCCTAGTGAAAGGTAACGCTGCACCTTGCCTAGTCCTAAACTATGTGCTGAAGCCCTGAGGTAGCCAGTTAACTGCTAGTGACAAGATTATGCTGCCATCAGACCTGTTAAACATGCTGGATGGCATGTCTGCTGGAGCACTGTGGCAGCTGGACAGCTGTGCTAGACAAAGCAGTAACTTAAAAATTATTTTGAGGAAAGAGTTATAGGTCACAGTGGTTTTTAGTATTTTTTTTTGTTTGCATGTTATCTCTTATGGTCTGGATTTTTGACTGACATGTGTTTCCAAACCTTTAATTGGCATTCAGTTACAAATGAGGAGTTAGAGAATGCATGAAATTTCCACTTGAGTCCTATTTGAAGTTAGACTGAAGACACATTTTTAGTTGCACAAACATTTGCGTTGATGTTAAAACAGAGAACTGTCTGTGAGGGGTCCCATTAAGCTCCCTTCTTGTTTTTTTTCATTCTTGTTTTAGCTTCATTACTTGCAGATAAGATGATTTTATGAAACAAGCGTGGGTTTGTGTGTTAAATATACCAATCTCTCATCTGTTGTAGTGCTTTAAATACAGAGAAGAACTTTGAGGGGAGTGAACCAAGACCTCTGCTGCTGGAAATGCACAGGGCTTCTCTGAGGCTATTTGCAGTAGCAGAGAATTTGCTTCAGTGTCAAAGTGCAGGTATTGGCTTTAGAGCAGGAGTCAAGAGGTAGTACACTGATCTCAGCCAGAAGGAGGCTAAACACTTTTGTGTGAAGCACATGTAAAGAGCCTCTTTATATTGAAAATGTTTGCATTAATGGAAAACATAAAAGGAGAAAAATAGAAGACTAAAAGAATTAATTTTAAATAGCCAGAATGCTGTTATGTCTTGAAGGTCCATTTAGTCATGTCTTCATTGTTAGATTTGTGAGAAGTTGTTAGTCTCACTGGGCCTGTATCAATGGCTTTGTCTTTGCCTGTCCCTTGACTGGTTCTTCACCTGATGCTGAGCAGTGGTCGTCTGATGACAGTGCTCACTGCCTGCATTTAGATTTATTTCCGTAGTTGTGTTGCTGATGTGATGCTTACAAATTTAGAGTTGAAAATGCTTCTTTGGATTGTCTTTGGCTTTAATGATGCTCCTTCTGCTCCTGTAGTTCCTCTTGTAAATGCCAAGATTAAGCATGCTGAGAGCCAAGACTGATTCTTGGCATATTTACTACAGAGATTGCCACATTCCTCTTGGATCCTGCTACAGTAACCTCTTGGAGTTCTTCCCACCACCTTTATTGAGAAAGAGGGGCTAGAGTCCCCAGTCTTGCATGCCCACAGCCCTAAGAGGTGTATGTTGTCCCCTAAGTACAGGTAGATAGTAGCAAATGTAATTCACGAGGGAAAACTATAAAAGTAGTAGTCAAGGAAACCAGCCTTGAGTGTAGACTGATGGAACATCAAAGAAAATTATCACCAGAAAGAAATGACTAGTGATATCAAAACTGTCTCCATTACTGAGTCTATAAACACTTCTAGTAAATAAGAGGTTAATAAATCTGTTTATAGTAAGACAAGACCCCTGCCCTAGGATACACACACTTCACTGTACTGATAATCCCTGGAGCAAGGAGGTTTAAGGTAATTTGTGGTGCAGCTGTCCTTTTCTGGAACATGAGCAAATTCTCCTGCACATGGTCAGCTGCAAGAACAAATGTCTATAGCAAATGAAAAAACAAGATGTTCAACCACAACCTTCTGCACTTGCAAGAGGGGCACGTGAGCTGGGCTGTTCCTCCTGCCTGAATCAAACTCCACGGCACGAAAGGGTTTAGTGTGCGGCTTATGGCCAAGTGGAAGCAACGTGTCAGTGGTAAGGGAGGAATGCGGTGATGGAAACCCAACTGATTGACATACGGTGGCTATAAAGTCATAGTAAATCTATTGTTTTGCCAGAAGGAAGCAGGATTAGAAAATGTATAATTATTACAATCGCTGCACTATACAGCATCAAGTGACGGTTGCTCTCCCATTCCTGGTGTGGCTCATACTTGGCTTAATCCCACCAAAGTCCATACTTGGGCATATGCTCCATGTGGTTCAAGTCATAGTCGTTGGGATGTTTTAGCCAAGAAATCCCTCTATGGTACTGCAGAATTTAGCTCAGTAGTTATAAGGGGGTACTTTTTCTGTTGTGTTGCTGCCGAGACCCACCACAATGCAAGTGGCAAGTTTGAAAATTGTATCTGGGAACTGATTGTCAATAAAATTATTAACAAAAATCTGACTAATCAATAGAAGAAAAATCCAATTCTCTGAAATGGATATCTTTTATCCACCAGGAAGTAAAAGTAAAAAGAAAAGAATGTCATTAACAGTTAGTGGCCAAACTCACTTCTGGTATATCTGAGATGAGGGGAAAAAGCTGCATTTTACAGAAGTCTGAGTGGCCTGAAGAGGTTTGAGGGGGAAATAGTATATGCAACCACACCTTCAATTCCTTACCAACTGACGAACAAAACAATTGAGTTACTGAAGTCTGCTGCATTTTTTCACCTCTTAAGAGATGCAAAACTGCTTCTGTATTTGTATTACGTGTTGCCCTAAATGTAATGCTTTGGATTCTGCTGTTCCACTTGTCTTCCAGGATAGACTTTGAGTCTGTTTGACTCTCTTTGCACAGGAATCCCAAATGTCAGAAGTCTACGTTAGCCCAAACCACATTTCTGCCTCCCAAGCAGACACGACGGAGAGAAACCTTCAAGGAATTTCCTATTAAGCAGGAGAGGCTGAAGTCTCTAAAATAGTTTCAGAGGTTTTTCCATGAGCTGACTGAAAATGTTTGGTGGAATGTTAGAGTAGTTACATGGTGGATAAAATTGTAGTTGATGCTTTTTTTACAGTAGTGCACGCTCTCTATGTTGTTGCTCTATGTTTGACCCACACAGTGTGATCCCACTGTGACTTCTTGCTGCTGTATCTACTGAACTTGTTTTGGTGATGGGTTTGTATTGTAACACAGTGTCTTATGTGATTAAACTGTGGCCTGTTTTCTTTCTGAACTCTGGTAATATTAGTAAGAGGATGGGATATTCTCCTGCATGCACTGTTGCTGAGATAGGAGACAGTATCTGCCTTATACGTGCCAGAGAATAGCAAATGGAAAGTCCGTATGGGCCAATGTTTGGGTTTTACTCACTCTGATACTCAAGAACAGCAAGTGCTCCTTGTTTGTAGGGAGATACAAACGGTATGAGAGGATATGAAGGCGTTTATCTATTAGTGTTTGTAGTAGAGGGGAAGGGAACTTTCTCATTCTTTTCTGTTTTAAAGTATATTCAGAGCTGAGGTAACTGTGAAACTGGCTACCTAAGGGGTGCACCTACACTAGCATACTAGCTGGCCCGGGATTGGGAAGGTGCTGCTGGAGTACAGCCTGCAGTGCTCAGGGATGACCTACAAATGAGACAATTGTGATTCAGTCTCATTTGGTGAGAGATTCAATCTCAAAAGTTGGAGAAGTTTGATAAGCCCCAGGCTTTGGACTAAAATAGTGATGTATTATGTCATGTGGTGGAATTACTGCATATCTAATTCTTCCTTTTTTTTTTTTTTTTTTTTTTTTTTTTTTTTTTTTTAACAGAAATATTTTTAAATAGAATATCAAATCCATAAGCCTCTGGAGTGTGTTTATGGGTACCCTGAGCTGTATGTAGGAGGTTTTCCTGCTGAATGTGGCCAGTACTGCCCTTTTGCATGAGTGAGTTAGGGCTGTCACAGATATTGTGGAGAATGGAAATACTGGGGTTTTGCATAGCATTTTAAGAGTGTGGAAAATCATTCTTTCCGTTTAGAGTGAAAAAAAATAATTAAACTTTCTGTTAAGGCAAAATTTGAGTAAGTTATTAAAACCATTTTTGTTTAGGAAAAAAAAAAAATGAAGCGAAACATTTATATTTTAGTTCGCACTTTTCTTTCCATGCTGTCTGGATCAGTAACACTGGAAGTTCCCAAATATTTTTGAAGTAAAATTAGATATTCCTCCTTCTTAGAAGGTTGAAACAAGATATTTTGATGGGAATGGAGTTTCAGCACCTTGTCCCCACTCTGTGTCGAGTAAGATTTTTTTAATTATTATTTTTCCCCAAAGCCTTGACTTTAAAATACCCATGAGTTCGAAGCAGAGGTAGGCAAGATGAAGTTTTTTGAATAAATTTTAGCAATAGTTGAGGTTTCTTCCTGGAGTGAGAAGCTGATAACCTGAGCAGTGCATGACGAGTGCCTCGTGACGTGATGATGTATGGGGTTTTTGTATTGGGTAGGAATACAGGACTAGAAAATAAAGCTGCAATATCTCAATCACTTGATCTAGGATAGAATTTGCTTTTGCATTAAATGGTTGTGCTTCATGTATCTCAGCTTTGTTTTGAAGTTTATTTTTCAGGTTTTGGTTGGTTTGGTTGGTTTGGGGTTTAGGGTTTTTTCAGTCTGACATTGATAGCTTGAGGTAAGGAATTTCTGTTTGTATTTACGTAGAGGGCTGAATTCGATTGAAATACAGAGCAACTCCTATGTTTAAACCGGGTTATGCTGGGTGTAAATCTGGTCCTGAGCTTTTGGAGAAGTCGTCTAGCTTCTCTCCTGCTGTTTGACCCCTATTTAAAATGGAGCGAGGCTTACCTGCCCCACTAAGAAATTCAGTAGCAGCAGGGGCTGTTGAGATCCTTGACTGGAAGGTGGAAGGGAAGAATCAGGCTTTGAGTTCTTTACCCAGATAGGCACAAAAGCCCTGAAATGAATGAAATGGCAAAAAGCAGAGAGGGGGGATTGGAAGTAACCATAACTCATCCCTGGGATTTTGCAAGCAGCTGAGCCCTGCTGAGGTGATGCCAGGAAGGGTTAACTCAGCAGCAGCTGGCCACCAGCGCTTGGTCCTTATCTCACTCTTATCCTCTGCTATTAACTGGCCACGATTAAGGACCGTATCGGTTACTGCCATCTGTTTTTTCACGAGGCGTTGGTCGGATTGTGGCCAGCAAAGGGGATTAGGGGGAGAAAGGCAGAAATGACAAAACGCTTCTGCGGTGCTGGGGCGCTGCAGTGGGGTCCCGTGTGCGGCCGGTGCCCGCCGCCATCCCCAACAGCTGCGGGGAATTAAGCGTAAAGATAAACTGTGAAGGCTGTTTCAAAGCTGCTGTAAAGGAAATGCATTTCTGCTGCAGCTGTAATGCAGGGGTTGTGCAGAGAGAGTTAAAGGGTAAAGTGAAGGTGGTCAGTGGTGGGGTGGGTTTTGGGTGATTTTTGGCTTCCAGTGTGGGTTGTTATTGGTGGGGTCAAACTTCATCAGACACAAGCAAACGGCAACAAAAGGGTGGATATTTGGTATGTTAAATAGGAGGGAAAACCAACCTCAGGCTGTTGACTGAAATGCCTCTTCAACACTTATTTTTGCACGAGTAATTGCCATCTGGGCTCTCGCTAAAAGAAAAGGTGTGCAAATCAGAGACCGCTTCACCAAAGGGTGTGACCAGGGAAGGCAGCATCTTTCAGTCCTGATTATCAATATTTTAAAGACCAATGAGACTTTTGACAAGTATTAATTTACTGCAATGCTGTTTTTCTAAACTTTCCCAAATATCAGACCATCTTGCAGTAATGCGAGAAAGGAAAAGATTTCAGCGTGATACCAGGGATTCAAGAATCATTATGGCCCAACAGCTGTACTTTGATTCCAAGTTTTACTAAGACCAGATTAATTAAATTATTCCAAAGTATGATATACTGCCAAAATAAGGCTCTCTGGATTTTATTATTTGGGGTAAATTAAATTAAGGATAATTCAGATTTTAATGTTGGAAAATTAATACTTAACTAATATTTAATATCCTTTCTTAATTTTTAATTAATACACAATAGTCAATATTCTAAGGATTAACATCAGTAGAGGAACAAATCTAATTCTTTATAACACACAAGTTAGAGGAATAACTAGAGGTGCACTGTACTTGGTGAACCTACTCAGCTCCTGATATACTTGAGTAACAAATTGCGGGGGGAGGCATTACACATGATTTTGGCTTTATTTCAGGTCAGTTGATGCTTTTTGGATCAGGCAATGTTTTACTGATGCTCTTGACTTGATCTCTGCTGTAGATTTGGGGTATGAGGTTTAAGCTATTTTGTGGTTTTTTTCCTCTGTATATGCGTAGCTTAATTTATTATTGGGAATAAGATGTGCATGTATGAGAAGTACATTTAAGCTGATGTTGCAAATCAGTGGTGTTACTTTGAGATACAACTACCCTCTTATTCTGTATTTGAATGATAGGTGACTGTTGTAATACTGTGCATTAGCGAATACTGAGAAGTAATAGTTTTTTCTTTGTTATTGAGTTCTTTATCTCTGCTTTTGTTAAAAATGTCAGAAATCAAAGAAGTCATATACTCACTGGCTTCTTGGAAATTGTTCTTGGTTATTCTCCTGGATGCTGCTTATGCTGTTACGGTTAGCCATTACCTGGGCTTGGGTCTGGCAGCATGACCGCAGATTTTACGTGGCAGCTCTTGGTTTGTTCATAGTTTGAAATCAGGTGACATCTAATAATGCTTTATAATCACTGCTGGCCCTTCTGGATACTCGTAAAACTTCTCACATGTTGTGGTACTTCACCTGAGTGGTGGTGTTTAATCCCTCACTAACAAGTCCTCTCTTACTTCAGCCACCAGAATAAATCTCGGGAGCTCAGGTCCTCTTACCTGCTGTAGTGCCTGCAGAGCCCCAGTGTTTTTCTCCCCTACAAATGCCACTTTAACCCCTGTGGCAGATAATCATTGTCCAGGGTATATGACTGCCCAAAGGGGTACTGGGGGTGCTCTATGGACAGGATAACTTGAGCAGAGTCCTTGACAGCTTGTGCCAGGACCTGGAGTGAGACCTCTTTGCTGTCCCACCTCTACCACACAGTGCTGATTTGGGATTGGTGCTGGGTTTGCCTGCCTGCAGTATTTTTAATTGAGTATATAATAACCTCGTAGGCCTTCACATCAGCTGCTTTTCTTAATTCTATACCATTCCAGGTAATTGCTGAAATAATGTGTATTTTTATGTTGTAGAATTACATTATTACTATTCCTATGCCTAAATGGGGTGTAAAGTAGCTCAACAATATTTTAGAAATTTTCAGGTAGGTTGAGAGTAACTGTTTACGCCTTCATGCATAAATGAAAGCCTATATTGTTGAACTCTCTGTTCCCTTTGGACACAAGGTTAATCTGTCAACAGAAGTCATAACATAATGTTAACATTTTCTACCTGTTGAAATTAGTTTATTAATTTTGAAAAACTGTTCCTTCTTTCCTTGACTGTTTATGCAGAAATACTGTTGTGCTCTTCACTTGCCAAAAAGCACACAGAGGCATATTGGCACTGTATCCCTTTAGCTACTGGAATATATATATATATCCCTGTCAGAATTTCTTCCAGCATGATTAAAAGATGTGAAAGGTTATGCAGAGAAAGTTATACTATGTACACACGTGTCAGGCTCCTATTGTATTCAAGCCTAACATTCAAACTCTCCAAGCATTTTTTTTTTATATTCACCTGTTTGATCGTTGCTCCCTTTATATGCCTCCAGCTATGCAAGAGCTGGAATTGTTGTACAATGTGGAAATATCAAACTCATGAATGCAAGAAAGAACTTGAATATGTGATGGTTCATGGTCTGCATGATGGTATATAAAATAAAAGCTGTCCATGCCTTCAGTTCTTTACTGGGACTTTGGTAATGGCAGAAATTTAAAAAAAAATACTTTGTGGAAAGAGACAACCTTTACTTAGTTGACTCAAGTATAAAAAGTAAAATGGAAAAAATGATGTTGAATAATTTTAAGTCCATTGTCATTTGTGTCTGCATGTCCAGTTAAGTAACTTCTGCATACACTTGGGTAAAGGATTTACTACCCTTGCAGCTAGTCTGCAGAGACAACACTTTTTAATGAAAACTTTTATCTCTCAGAGCTATGTTAGGTGCTCTCAGGTCTGAGCTGGCTGTCCTTCCATATGTCACCAAACATGTGGTCTCCAAAGCTATGTTATAAACTTTGGGCCAAACTACATTTTTCAGAAATTTGGGGATGAAAAAAAACAGTTAATTTTGCCTAAAGCTTGTGGTTCTGTCTGTTCCTTTTGTAAATGTTTGCTAAATGCCTTGAATTTTGCTCCTGTTTAATTTATTCTTCCCTGTGAAGAAGAGCACTGCTTTTACTTCTGTGTTGCGCAAAGAGCTTATACCCAAAATGTTTATATATCCACATCATGGCAAATTGGGATATTGTATAGATATTTCTTGGCCTTCATTTTGCTCCAGTACAAATGGCAGCTCTGAGAGAAAAGAATCTGTTTCAGTGTAGGTTGTCAGATTGACCTGCTCGGTTTGGGCTTTGGGAAGACGTTGGCTGCTGGAAGGACCTGATCGCATTCCCAGGGATAAGGGCGACTGTCTCTGCTGCGGCACAACTGGCTTCGTGGGGCACGGGAGTGGCCTTCCTCGGCAGACAGTGCCCTGATATCTTTGGGGATTAGATGTGGCCACCTGCAGAGCAGGAGAGTGGAGGTCAGGTCATGGCAGACCTGTTTTGACTGTCGGGGTGGCGTGTTGCGCCCTCCCCTCAAGGGCAGAGCAGGGTGAATATGAAGATGCAGCATAGCCTGGCGGACCCCCGATGAGCATCGAATAAAAAGCAGCTGGTGGTCCCCACTGCAGGAAGCTGGGCTGTGCGGCCGGTGCTCACCGGGTGTGGGGCAGAACTAATTAATGCCTGCGCTGTTTCGTGGGTGGCAGCGTCTTGCAGCCAGGGGCTTACGGGTAGCGCAGCGGGGTGGAAATGATTTGTGAGTGACTAGAGAGTTTACGGCTATCACTAGTCTCCCTAACGAGATGTCTTGTTACTTTGTGTTGTATAAATTTGGCCGTGATTTTTCCAGTGACTCTGCCCAAAGCCTGCAGTAGCAACGTGTGGAGGAAATTGATAGTGGGGGATGTGTCATATGGTCTCATTCGTTATTATTTATCTGTAGTGTTACATCTTCCTAGTCCTGTAGAAACAGAGAAGACTAAATTTTCTTGCAGTGACATCAAACATAGGAGGTGCTATGGAACTGACCGCAGTCTGAACTGCCATAGCTCACATGAGTGGTGGGAAGAGATATATTTGGGCAGAGGAAAGGTGGAGCTGAAATAATGTTCTCTGGTGGCTTTTCTTGGGAAGGTGCATAGGGCAGCACTGGTCATGGGGAAAACCTTCTCCTTACTCTATCTCAGAATCAGCCTTGCGAGGGAGCTGCAGCCTTGGAGCAGATGTAGAGCTGGGTGACTGCTGTGAGCCAGGGAGGAAACATCCGTGTTTAACAAGGCATTCAATGTTAGCCAGCCCCCTTCAGCTGTAAGGAAAGACCAGCTCTTTCACAAGTAATGGACCATGAAATACGGTCTCTCATTGCCCTAGCAGAGATATCTGGTTACTTTTCCAGAAGATGACTGCACTGGTGTTGCACTTTGCTAGATAGATGGGGCTGAGCCTGAATTTATTATTTTATTATTTTTTTTTCACAAAAATGTTTAATGCCCCTTGACTAGGGGAATCACTTCTGAAACGCAGGAGATATATGGTTGTACACTGAAACCAATGGATTTATTTTCAATTTATCCTGTGGGCATGGAGACACTTCAGACTGCCGTGTTATCTAGTAGTAGGCAAAAGGAACCTCATTTATTTTCTTAACCTATCTTTCAAAAATTTTTCATGATCCTTTAGATACTGAAAGCAATCACTGATTAAAAAATCCGTTAGACTGTTTATAAATATTGATAATTTGTTAAGGACATCAGCGACATATTGAAAATATCTTTGGTAGTGGAAAAATGAGTGTACGCTTGTGAAACTTACTGGGAATATGTGTGATAGTGGTAACTTCACCTTAAGACTGTCTGCCTTTGAAAGGACTTCTCCGATTTTTGTAAATGATGCTTAACAACAAAAGCAGCAGTTTGAATTCAATATGAAAACTGAAACTGGTTAGTCTCGCTCAAATCACTTTTTAATCTGCTCACATAATTCACTTTTTTCAACTTCAGATAGAAAGTGAATGTTTGGGGATTTTTATTTTTTTTTCTGAAAGACTATTATGCTCTTCTCCAACCGAGGGAAGAGTATAAAGTAGGCTAGTCAAATCTGGCACCTCTTGTTCTGTGCAACTTATAATCCAAAACGGTTTTGGTAAATCAAAGCTTAACTCAAAATACATGTTTATTATATAAAATTTAAAGAGTTGTATTAGAAACACTGCCTTTCAGTAGGACAAATGGCTTCATTTGGAATTATCATTTTAATGACAACATAAAATATCTATAGATCCCTACTAAGTATTGCTAATTAAATACAAGTAGCCTGTAGTTTCTGTTCTAATTGCCAGCAGAGGCTTGTGTTATTTCCCGTGGTAAGACTGCCTGATATTTGGTGCCTTCCCCTATTTCCTCATGCTGATTTTCTGCCTTGTGTCCTGTGGCAGAAGCCCAGGCAACGTGTGTGTTTCTAGTGCTGATCCTGATCGTAGCCTATAGACTGTATTTAACACTGCTTTTAAGACAACCTGCCCCTAATAATACAGTATCTGTGGTTTATGTGAAATAATATTAGTTGCTGTGGTGGTGCTTTTTGCATGAACTGACATTTGAAGTAACATGTTGCACACTCTTGGCTTGATCAAATGAGAAAACAGCCCAGGAGTATGAACCCAGAAATGGTTGCTAGCAAATGCCATTTTTGTTAGATCCTTAAATCCCTCCTGTACTTTCATGTTACATGCTCCATGAAGTGCTACTTCCAGCCAATGGTATAGACCCAAGCATTTCTGAAGGTCTGAGCAAAAGGAAAGCAGAGTGATGCTGCATGAGGAGCTGTTGATTGTCAAAGGGTCAAGTCCTTTACCTGGAGCAAGACTTTACAGTGAAACCTGGTATATAAGGGTGGGGCTGAAAACTCTTCATGGCAACTTCCCCCCCTTGAAGGAAAGATACAAAACAAAGAGTGAGAAGTTGTTAGTTTTTCTTGACAGCTGGGACAGAAGAGAACTGCTTCAGATGGAGAAACTTTCGATAGGTGTATTAGCCTTTCTAACCAGATCTCAAAGAAAGGCTACTGTGCTGGATTTAGCAACTTGAGGAGCGGTTAACACAATGCAGTTAAAATGTGTTCTGGGATTTCTGGTGTGTGGGCCTTAGGGGTTTTTTTCCTTCTGAAATTGGCAATGTTTTGTGAGCACAAGTAGGGAAGATGAACAGTGCTGGCTGATGGTGAAGCACCTGCTCAGGTGTGTGTAACATCATTTAAACTATGCCCCTCTGTTCGACTTGGCATACCACCCATTTATAACAAGAACGACATCTCTGTTATGAAATTCTAATTTGTCAATGCTGTAGGGAAAAATGGTAGCAAGTTACCTCTCCCCAGGACAAGTGGGTGGATTTAACAACAGATGCCAGCCCTGTCTAGAGTGGTGGCTCTGTGTAGCTTGTCTCATGCAGCCGCTTGATGCGGATGCAGGTAAGGTAAAACACAGACTCAAAAAGCAGCGAAGGTCCTGGTTTTATGGGGCCTATTAAATGCACTTGGCCGCAGAGTGATCTTCTGGCTCATGACAATCCAGCTTTACCCAAGGGTTGCTGTAGGGTGCCATTAAAATGGGTCGCATACAACTGCAGATTCTATTAATGCTACCAAGTGCTCTGCAGTTTCTAGATGTCTTACGTGCTTCAGGGCAGAAGTAGAGTAATGTTCTAAGGGGCCTAAAAGCCCCTGCTGAACAGATCTTCCCAGACAAAGAGAAGGATTGTATTGTGGCTCTTAGCAAAAACACTGTCAAGTTAACTTTGCAAATGAGTAAAACATTACTCGTTTTAATTCAGGTAATTTCTTAGTTAAACGTGCAGCCGAGTTGAATGCTCGGCTATGCAGGACACCTTTAAAACCTTTTTCTTCATCCCGTTATTAAAGAACTGGTGAGCAATAGAGACAGTTTCTAAAATGGGTTTTTGAATATTTCCTGGTTTCATGGGACTTGATCTGTTTGTGCTTATAGTGATAAGCCTCTACAGGGTTTCTTATTACAGAATTGGCATAATAAATTATTTCTATCTATGATCCAGTTGCAAGTGTGTTATGAAACAAAACACAAGTAGAAAGCTGGATGGTGGCCTTCAGAAGGAAAAGGAAATCATTAAAAAGCCCTAGCTCTTATAGGAGATTGTGCTTCCCTCTGTGTTCTTGAAAAGCATAAAAAAAAACCCCAAACACAACCCAAAAGTATGAGCCTAAGATTTAGTGGCCAACAGTTGCTGGTGTGGAGCTGAAGCATTTGCTTGCCCAGACAAGTAAAGTGCTGGGGATCTGCTAGTATTTGAGCAGTTGACTCCCTGCCACTAATACCATTATTTATAGTGTAGCCCAGGCAAAGTGACTTACTCCAACAGACGCCAAATAGGTGGGTAATATTTTTACACTCTGATGTTTCAGTGGGAAGTAACCAAAGAGGACTCACATTAGTCATGGTGCAAGCAGTTTAAAAAAAAAAATAATCCTTCAACTCTTTTCTCTATTTCATCACTTATATAAGCAACACATTTCTGTGGATAGAGTTATATTTTTTTCCTTCTAAAGATGTCACATAACTTTCAAAGAGCCCAGTGTTCAGCTTAACAGCTGCTCCTGCTTTTTTTAAACAGGACTTCTTCATTCATAAGAAATATAAGGTATGTGTGTCTGTATAGCGTCTGACAAAGTAGTCCCCTGATCCCTTACTGAATAGATAGGTGGCACCAATATTTAGGTATACTTTGAAGCCTGGTTTATGCTTTGAAGAAGGGCTTTCTCCTTTTGTGATCTTTTGAAGCGGGCTTATTCATTGTTCCTGGATTAAATGTGGAAGTTTTAAAGTCCCAAAATACTACATGCAGCACATGGACAGCAAAATGACCATTTACGACTGTGCTAGGCATTTGCCTGCGGAGCTGTGCACTCAGCTTTTCTGCTGGCAGCATTTTTGCATTTGCCTTTGACACCTGGATACGGTGCGGAGGGCAAGTGCTGGGCGTTACAGGAACAAGCTGCTCGCAGATTCAGACTTCGAGCACTTGCAAGAGAGAAACAGGAGGAAAAGGCCAAAAAGGTTTTAAAAGTCAGCATGGTGTGTCACTGCATTAACCTGGCTTTAAACTGTGCCTTGGTTGTAATCAGTAATAGTGACACACGCTGCTTATTTTAATGAGTGGAATAGCAAAATACCTCAAGTCATGACGGTAATATTTAGAAAAACCCTCTCCCATTTGTTATTCCTTGTATTTTGCCTTTCTGTGTTATCCCCAAGACTTTTAAAACTGAGGTATTTTAGATTTGAGTAGGACAGTCAGTGTTATATGTGTGCAACGTTTTTCACATCTTCATGTTAGTATACAAGTGTTTCAGCAACCTGGAGTTTTAACAGTAATTTTTGTCCTCTGCCGCTGCCTTTGTGAACAGGTTTCCTGACTGTTCAGCGTGTTAGAAATCATCTAAGCTTTTCAAAAGAGGAATAAGCATCCCAGAAAGTGATGTTCCTCACTTCTGAAGTGGTCGTATAATTTTCAGGCCTGTTCTTCCACTGACAACTCAGGTTGTAAGTGGGAGTAAAAGTCTACTCCATACCGACAGATGGGACTAGATTTCCATCCTATTCTGAATCGCACTTTTAGTGTGTTTGCCAAGGATCTGTTGATCTATGGCCACGATGCTGCTTCTCCACGATGTGCCAAAAGTCTCCTGGTCCACTTTTTTTTTTGTATTATTATTATTTTTAAGACTGGGAATAGTATCATGCAAAGACACAATTCAGTGAAACAATTTTTGCATCTTATGGCTAGGGCTGTGTTTAAGGGCAAATGCTCAGCTGGTGTCTTGCTATGGTTCTGTGTTTTTCGGTAGATTTCTGACAACTTACCACAGCAAAGGGCCTGCCCTTTCCTCCACAACTATCAAATTACATTGACCAAGCATTCTGCTTGCAACAGAAAAGTGCAGCAAATTATGATTAGTAACATCAGCTGAATACCAGCTCTGAAAAGAGCTTCACTTATATTTTTACATGACTTATTTACAGTGAATGAGAAATGCATTTAATCAGACATTTCAGTATATCTGTTAAGGAAATTAGTAGGCTAGGACAGAGTGTAAAGATTGCTTACACTGCTAAGCAAGAGCTGAGTGTGCCAATAACCCATGACGCAGGGAGCTAAAATTGTGTATTAGATCAGGAAGAATGATGCAAGAAGCTGGAGAAAAAGGACCATTTTTTTAGAGAAAAAAAAACCCAAAACACAAAAGAACACCCACGCCACCCCCCAAAAAAAAAGCCCCAAAACCCAACCCAACCTGATTTTATGCCTGCCTTGGGCTTGAGGTGGTCTGTTCCTAAAGCTCATAGCCCACAGCTTACAACATGGGCAAAGCACGCAGGAGCCTTAGGGCAGAGGTGCCCAAGTGCAGGGGGCAGGAGCTGCCTCTTTGGCTCTGCACCACGGAAAAGGTTTCCTTTGGGGTGCTGGGGCCCTGGTCACCTCCTTTTTGGCTATCTGTCTCTGCCTTCAGGCAGACAGGAGGCACTTCACTTTCTGTAGGGCTCTGTGGAAATGCTCTTGATGAGGGGGTTAAAAGTCTGTTGTTTTGGGGCACTAGGGTGCTGGGTTTGTCACGATTCAACAAATCTCTTTTTTTCTTCTTGGTCATCTTTTCAACAATCATTTAAGTTTGTTTTTTCTGGTTCTGTAATGGTTTAAAGAAAAGAAAAGGAAACAAAAGTAATACACCAGAGTGGGGCTAACCTGGGCTGCTCATGATTGCACTGTCTGTGGCTTTCTTGGGGAGGGGGAAATTATTAGTGGTACACTCAGCAGACATCAGCTTTATGCATTTCTTGGTAGAGATTTTTTTCACTGCTTGTGTGGGATGATGAAGATAATATCAAGAATAATTATGGATCTTTTTCTTTCTTTCTCTATGGTTTTAGTTGAGTTTACTTTCTCTAGATGGAATCCTGTATGTTAAGGTTTGACTAAAGACAAATCAATGGGACTCTTTGGTCCTAGTTTTTGCATTTGAAAGTGAAGGACTGTATGCCTACAGGTGTGACAGTGCTTTTTCTCCCCTGCGTCGTCTGCTGCTTTGTATAAATCAGCCAGCAGTACTGCTGACTACACGTTGTTGTTTCGTGGGCTGCTTTTACATACACAATAATAGGTCTTAGAATAGAGGCAAGGAAACTCATCTCTACAACTGAGTCCTCGAGCAACAGATAAAACTGCGTGACTGTTGCTGTGGATAGATGTGTTTTGTTTAATTTTTTTAATAGTAAGTTGTAAGATACAGAAGTTAACTTTTACTGGCTTACAACCTGAGATCAATTTCCAGAGTTTAGTTTATAAGCCTCTGGGAGGGTTTTTGCATAGCTTTTTTTCTTTTTCTTTTTTTTTTTTTAAGGGGGGGGGGGGGGTAGGTATTTCAGCTATGACAGGACTGAATTTCATGCTCCTCTAGTATCAGACACTATTACTTAAAATAGTTACACCCTGCTGTGCGCCGAGGCGGTTTCCCTTACGCGGCAGCGGACGGCAGGTTGCCGGGAGAAGGGCACTGTGGGGGCATGCCTGAGTTGCTCGGGAAAAATCCAGTCAAACAGCCATCTGCAGATGAAAGTTAGGGATTACTCGTCAGAAGGATCAGTTGTTTAACTTTAATAGCACCTCTGGTAGAATCTTTGTCAGAGACAGCCCCATGCTTTCTGCTAACCTTTCCTGACTATGTATTTCTAGCAAAATCAGCCCCTGATAAGAATTTCAGTTGTTCCTTTTAGCTTTTTCCTTAAAGAGTCCACAGTGGTTTAAATGTACGTGCTGATGCAACTTGGTACAGCAGGATGTCCTCTGGAGCAGGTTGTCAGGTAGAGATAACTGTCACCAGTTCATGCACCTCAGCAGAACTCAAGTAATTGATTGCTGGGTGTTGCTTTAGGACGGTATGTCGTAAGAGGTATCTGCTAAGCGTGGGTGGCTGCTCTTGCAAATGAGAGCCGTTCCTTTCCTCTAGAAAGATTGTCCTCTAACAGGTATGGATCGGTTTGGGCATTGGGTCTGAAATGTCTTCGGTGAAGAGAGTGAGATGGAGATACTTGGCATCACTTTCCATGTACAGGGGTGGAAACACAGCATCCTCTAGGTTGTGCTAAGCAGACTGGAAGGACCAAGTTAGAAATGAGACACGAAAGTAGATGTGAGCACAGCCTGCTAATTCTGACATGTGTATGCTGTTCACAGGACATATTGCCTCTGGAGGCAAGACTCTTGTACATCAAGAGAATGCTGCTCTGGTTTACAGTGTGTCTTAAAATTTTACTGCCTTTTTTTTCCCTACCAAAATATTCTGAGTGTTATCACACAGATATGAGAAAGCAGGAGGTGGATCGTGGGGAAGAAGAAGGTGGGGAGTAGAAAAGAGGAAATGAAAGAGAATTTAGAGACATTCATAATTGTAAAGCATTTCCACTATCTAAATAACTGCCTACACACTAAACAGAGGATAGCAACAAAGCTTTTAAGAGTGTTTGACATGTAAAGAAGCAGTAACTGTTGTCTCCAGTACTAACAGTAGCTGATTTGAGCCTAAATGTGTCTTAGGCTGTGATAAAGACAGCTTGTAAAAGTGCCAGGGAGCTATAAAAGAGCAGCAGCTTGGTTTATACGCAAGATCGTGGCATTGGCACAATTCAGAATTTAGTCACTTTAATTATCAGAAAGATTTTTGTGATCTAGAGGTTGTAAAGGAATTTTGTAGGAATTCCAACTTGTAGGAATGGCAAGAAGTTGCTTGATTGAGCTAGAGTCCAGAAGGTGAAAACATATTTGTGTGTGACACCATGGTGGTTGCTGAACAGAAACTGATAACATTCAATATTTTTTTCCTTACTGGAATTATTTAGAAATGACAGATGTAAGACTTTACAGGTAGATACAAAACCTGCTCTCTCCGTATCTCTAGAATTATCAAGGAAGGCTTAAGGAACATGTCCATATTTATAAACTGAGGAAAACTCCACCACTCTGCCTCTTGCAATAAACACAGTATGCAAACACATGTTAAATCTCCAGAAGGCGGCCACGCATTGTGGGAGAAGTCAAGTTTGGTATTGAAAAGAAAATAGAGTCCCAGGCCAAGATGCCTTTTGAGCACGGGAACTGAAGTCTTTCAGAAAATTTTGGAACCTTAAAGCATATGAATGTAAAAAATCCTTCTTAAGAAGGATTATCAGCCTAAATATAAAAAGATCACTTTTTGTGGAAGTTGAATAAAGGCAGAGGTTTTGCATCAGTGTTGCACATGACTGTCTTGGTGGATACATCCTCCTCTTCAGTAGGTATCAAACTTTTTTCCCCTAAGACAGACACATCCCCATTCTATTGTCAAATGAAGACTGAAGAGGAGGATGAGCACTGCCCCAAAATTAATGCATTTAGTGCTTACTTCAGGAGAACAGGCTGTGGCTGGAATAGCACCTGGGCTTGTGGCTGGGCATAGCCAGGGTTGGAGTGACAGCCAGCGATGGGGAGCACCTTGCGATGCCAGTCCATACCCAAGGAGTATGCACAGAAAGCCAGACCATTAAAAGAAAAAAGGAATGTAGCTGTAAACCTACAGTGCAAAAAATCATTGTAAAAAGATTGTGTCTGATTTCATTATAGGTACTGTCTTAGTTGGATGAAGATTTATTTTTTAAAAAAGTAAATCTCAATAGAGTTGAGAGTCAAGCTGCAAATATAAATACTCCCGTTACTGTAGACAGCTACATCTATTGTTTTTTTTTTTTTGCATTTTAATGACTCAACTAAAGTTCCAGGTCTGAATATGCTGCAAATTTTAGCTGCAGAAAAGCATAAAAGTGTTTAATTTATTCCTAAGTAGAACTTATCCAGTTTTGAATCTAATATATATGACTTTTCGCTGCTGTAGTCTCTATCAAAGGTCAGGGCAGCATTAGGTGCTAAAGAGATTGCTAAGAAGAATATTATTAAAGAGACCTTACAGTGTCAAAGTGGTTGTTGCAAATGAAAGACAACCCACCCTCCCCTCTTCCCCACCAAAACCCCAACCAAGGCAACTTAGTATGGATGAGGTAACTTCAGAGGAGCACACGAACTGCCTGCTTAACCTGTGCCAGTGCTGGTGCCTTAACTGCTGTGAAATGGAGGGGAAGAATAATTTATTTAATTTTCACTATGCCTTTCGAGTTGGACTTAAGTCCCTGCTCTGTGGTGGGTTTGCTGTGTAGTATCAGATAGTTCACATAGATTTTTCCATATTGCAGTTTCTGTGCTGTGCTTTCCTATTTTTGTTAAATGAAGCTGCCTCTTGTCATTGAGAGCCTCGCACGAGTTTTTAGTTTGGTACATGAGCTGTGAGTACTATTGGTAATGGGTGCTAAAGGAATTGATTTTGGAGAATTTAGTCAAATTCAGGTACAATTAAAATAAGCCTTCCAATGTGAGACAGTTGGTCTCTTAAGCACAGTGTGCCCAGCACTGAGAAGACCAGCTGTGGCAGTGATTCTTCACACAGCCTTTTTGCTGTATAACTTTTTCTGTTTAGTCTTTGTCTGAGGGTGGAAAAAAAAAAAGGCGCTTTGTTGTGAAGGTGACTGCACAACTGTGTAGAGCAGTAGTTTCAGCATGCTGCTGGCTGGCTCAACGAAGAGAGAAAATCTTCAACAATGTTTGCTGCTGTGGTTGGTGACATTATCAAATTTCCCAGTGCAAATACCTTTGAGAGGAGCAAGCCTTCAGTTTTTCTTCTTAGGATCATTAAATGAGTCATTATTTACTTTTGTCACATAGCAATGTGGGACTTGATTTCTGGGAAAAAAAATTAAGTCTGCCAACATTGTTGCTGAACAGAAACAGCGTATTTGCCATAACAAAGTTTCATCTCATCACATGTGAAGTTTCCAGATTTAATTTCTGTCATGATTTTGTATTTTCCACGACGCTCCTGAGGGACAACAGCACCTCTCAGATAAGGTCTGCTCAGTAATGAGCTTGAAGGCTGTTTCTGCTTTGGAAAAGGGAAATCAAACAACAACACAGGAGAAGCACCATAAAAAGTTAGGCTGTAAAGCTGGGAACAGTTCAGTTTAGGTTAGGAGAGCAGCAATTTTAGGATGGTTGGATGTACAGTCTGTGCGTTGTACAGTCTGCTCCCGCCTGTGCATTGCTGCCCTCCTGCTGCAGGGTGGGACAGGGTGTGCTCCCAGATTGCAGTCTTGGATTTTAGTATCACTACAACCCTTTAAGCCAAGTAGTTTGAAGGGTCTGAGTTTGTTGCTGTCCTAACGGGGTTTGGGGAAGAAACTTGCTTTTGTTTGCTTTAATCTTCACTGGTCTGGTGTTCCCACACCAAGTGGGTTTTCTTTTTCTTTTTTTTTTTTTTTTTTAAGCTGAATACAAAGGAAGTTTATAGGGTGCTTTCCAGCTTAATAAAAGTGGGGTTTTATTAAAAACGGGAGACAAATGCTCCCATTGTCTTAGTCACACCATGCAACAGATGAAAAGGAGACCGGTCTACCTGGGAAAGTAATTTCTAACCTTCATTCAGCTGGAGAAATTGTTTAGAAGGTGTCCTTGCAAGCCTGCAGTGCAAGGGCGGTAGGAGAAATAGGCAAAGGAAGAAGTGATATGTTTTCTCCAGACTAGCCCAAACAGTTTACTACAGTGGTTTAGGCAGAAGTAGGGAACAATTTTTGACAGCATGATAGTATGTGAGGTTTGCCTCTGTACCCTTCTCAGCTCTGCGAACTTGGTAGGAGCTGCACATGTACAAACCAGCTCTTACCTTCTGGCTGACTGCAGTGCCAGGTCCTCGTCTGTTATAAATAGAGGTGACTTCAGCAGAGCTACTGTGATTTATGCCAGTTGGGGTCTTGGCCCAAGGTGTCAGTCTAAAACATTGATAGGAGGATGTCTCTGACTTTTATTTTCAAAGACGCTTAAGTTCAGCAGCTCTGCATCCATGTTAGGACTGCCTCTTTCTCTTTTCCCCCTCCCTCTTCTCTGGCTGCTCTTGTACATTTTTGTTAGTCTTTTGGAATTGCAGCAAATTCAATCAAAGCAAAGGTGTCGGGGTTTGGTTGTGGTTGTTTGTTTTGTTTTTTTTTTCCCTGACTTTGGTTTCCTTTTGAATGTCAGCTCCAGTGGAAATACAAGAAGTTTTGGCTCAACTCCTGAGGTGTGAACTGACAGTAGCCTGTTCCTAGGATGTCTTTCTCTTAACCAAAGTATGTGATAGGTACCTTGCAGCACAACACTACAACAAACTTACAGCAGCTTCCTTTAAAATAGTTGCAGACAAGCAGTCAGCAGTCTTTTATGTGGGTCTCCCCAGTTCTTGGACTGCTTGGTTGCAAGCCGTGGGTCACCCATGGCATCAGCGTTATTAGCAGTTACCATTGGGGCTGTACAAAGCCTTACATTAAAAATATGGAATAAGAATCACTTTTCACAAAATTTGCAAACAGAAAAGGGAAGAAGGAACTTTGATTCTTGATATGCCTAAAGGGATGTTTCTCGGCTGAAGACTGCAGTTCACAAGTGTCACCATGACATCTTGACTTTTTGCCCAAATCCATTATCATTCAGGAAGATCGTGATGAGTAGATTTAAGCTCTAATCATGCAAAGCATAGGAAAGTATGTGAGAATACCCACCTTTTATGGCATGGCATTTGTTGGCAGTATCAGCTTGGTTGTAGCAGACAAGATTAAAGGATTAGGAAGTAAGCCAGATACCAAACTGCTGCTGCTAAAGTTGTAATTTGCCAGTATATTGATTACAGAGGATGTTTTTTAAGCTTTAGGAACAACATCCTGCATCCTTATTTCTATGTTAGGTTCTACCTGTATATCTTTAATAAAATGGAGACCCTATTTCAGAAGAAATGTCAGTTCTGTTGCTGAGGCGTAATCAATTAGTTTGGTCCATTTCTGTAGCCATGAGAATTAGGTTCTTTTTTCCAATAAGATTTGCCGTGAGAGAGAAACAGATTTTTGACAGTGTTAATTACGAGTGGGGAAACCCGCGCTGAAGTCTGTTCTTGTAGTGGGGCAAGGGCAAACGTCAGTCTCCTTCGGAGGATGCTGGCCATACCCAACACTGCCCGCCTGCTACTTGTCCAGAAGGTGTTCCAGAACAGAGCCCTGAGCCTTGTTCTCCAAATCTCTGCTTAATGTATTTTTCCCCCCCCAAGTCAGTATGTATTGTAATGCCTCTATTTAAATAACAGAGGGATTCAGCATTTTTTAAAATTAGCAATATGAATGTAAGGAATTGACTGTTAAGCTCCTGACTTTCCTTTCTGTGTAAGGTTACACTTGGTAGGATGCTTTTCCACAAGGCTCTCGGTCTGCGCTTGTTTTGTTACGATCACCAAGGGAGCAAGCTGGTAGGAAACACTCCTGATGGAATGAGGTATCGTGAAGGTAGATTGGTGTGAGACCCAGGCAAAATGGAAATCCAGGGAAACTGCTCCATCAAGTGTTGAAAGGTAAAACTGGCACTGCAGTATGCTAAAGATACAGGTCTGCCTTGAGCCAGAAGCAAGGTGCTCTGCAAGTGTCTCATACAGGTGACACATGCAAAATCCCTGCTAATCTCCATAGGGACAGAGTTCATCCTGAGCTGCATAACATTTTAAGGGATGGCCTTCATTTTAATTTTACTCCCTTAAAAAAAACATCCACTGCAGGGGCCAGTAAAAGGCTGATGTTTTTTTCTTCCCCAACAGTTCTAATAAAAGCAGATGTTTTGCATGTACACAAATCTCATTCAACTGCAGACTTTAAAAGTAAAGATTTACTGAAGTTGCCCAATAAGACTTGTAAGATTTTTAGGGAGAGAAAAGCAGTCATTTAATCTAGAATTTTAAGAGTGTATTTCATTATTCTGTTAAATGTTGACAGATATAAAGGCTGGTCCACATGTACAGATGTCACTGAAATAATTTGTAGGCTTAGATATGGCAGGCTTTCTTGCTTTCACCGTGGAAATCGGAACCCTCCTGACCTGAACCTGTATTTTACTTATTTACTTATTCATTTAGGATATCTGCATTGCTCACTGCTTAGAAAAAGTTTAGCATCTATCTGTAGACCTTGATTTATGTTTTTTTTCCACAAAATGAGTTGACTCCCACATAGGTACTTGAATCAAGTGAAGTAGATTTTTCCTAAAGTTCTTGGCTTCCAGGGCTTTCTGTTGAGAAACTACACTGAAAAGTTTCTGAAAACTCTCTTAAGAGAATAAAAAATTTTGAAAATAATTTGAACTAAATTCATTGGAAAAGCCAAGCAGGAAATGCACAGTATTAACTTAATAAGGCCTGATTTTCAAGCAAATGAAGTGCTATGAATAATTGCATTTTTGAAAAAGGAGATAAAATCTCTTAAATGTCAAGTCTTCAGAATGTCATTGCTGTTTAGATTTAACAGCCATCACTGAAGATTGAGTTTGGGTGTTTGTTTGTTTGTTTTTTAAGCTGGGTGGCAGAAAATATATAAATGGAGGACAAATTCTTCTAAAAGGAGGGTGAGTCAGTGCAGAGTGATACTGGTTTTAGTCTAAAATCCCAAAAACCCCCTCCACCACTGTGTGGAGTAACAGGTGTAGCCACAGGCTTTCCCTGCTCCCTCCCCCAGCCCAAGCTAATTTAGGTTTCTAAGCCTATGGAATGAGTACAACATGATGGAGCCAAAATTCATGAAAAAATATCCATGCTAATATAGGCTGCAAAATAAATGCAAACGAAAGCTAAAGTAAAACAGATTTTATTCACATGAAAAAATAAACCTGTTAGCTCTGATAATCAATTAAAATATTATAGAATCAAGCAATCACAGATGTAGAAGCTTATCCTCCTTAAAGTCGTTGTAAATCACATCCTTTCCTAAATCTCTCTATTCCCTCTTATTGCTTACATTATAATCCCTGCTAGGGTATCGTTTTCATTGCTAAACATACTGTTTGCCAGTCAGTTTATTAAGGTTTGTCTTGATAGTGCCAAAACAAATGCTCTTTTTTCAAAGATAAAAGGAAGGCTAATATTAAAATAATAATTTCACCTCTTTGCTAGCAGAGCCTAATTATTGAAGAAATTGGCACGTGAAATCTCTGAGGTGACAGGGAATTAGTATGTCAGTAGGAGCTTGCTTTGAAGTTGACCCATACTGTTCTTGGTGGTGTTGGGCATACCCAGCTTCTTGTGATATAATATGGGGAAAGGGGGAAAGAGGATGGATTTTTTGGGGGGGTGGGGTGGGGGGTGGACAACTAACAATAAGACCATTTTTCTTTACTGTTTTAAATTAATTAAAAGCTTTTATAAAAATAGACGAAGACACATAGTAAAAGCAGAAGAATTATAGACTTGAGACTGATAAGAATAGCAAAGAGTCTTTAAGGGGCCTGTGACAATTAAAGAAAATATGAAACTATTGGTTTTGGATGGGAGTGGTTGTTTGGTGACATCAGACTTCCAGCAATGATGTCAATAGAGCGCTCCTGAGTACTGAGAGTGCATTAGGGTTGAAGAGCATTATTGGATACAGTGAGGAGTGCTGTCAGTTACTGCTGCAAAAGCAAACGCTTGTATTAAGCCCAAAACTTATCGGTTGCCTCAAAGCCTGGAGGAAGCATGAGCCTAACAGCTTAACAACCCTACTGATTTACATGGAAAAGCTATGATGAACAAGAAGCAGAGCTACTAAAGCATGTCCTAAAACCAAGCTGGAGAACAGATGAGATGTAAATGAAACACGTTTACTTTTTCTATGGTTTAGTTGGTGGTAGGCAAACCCCATGCCAGGGAAAGCTGACAAGGTCCTAGCTGTGCCAGCGCTCAGTCGCCTCAGCATTGAGAGACAGAAGGTGCTAGTGAGTGGGAAGGCTTTTAAACCCTCAACAGGCAATACCATTTCAGCTTGAAATCATTGCGTTCCATGAGGACTTGATGAAATAAAATGTAAATAACATGTCATCCAAATATGTACTTGATATACATATATAAGATAATATTACAAAATCTTACTGCAACAGGAGTGAGCCAAGCAATGGCCCCGTGTTGCACGGGTAAGCCTATTTAAAATAAGAAACAGAAATGGCTCCAGTTCATGGCAAACAGCTGATGGATCACTATGGTTGGATATGCACAGACGTTGGAAAAAATGGCAGTCTAGTCTCTAGCAGACCAGAAGACTAGGAGTAACAGTTCTTGAGACAAAGAAATAGGTCAAGATGAGGTAGCATGGGTGAAATCTACTAAAAAAGAAAAAAGAAAAATATCTGTCAATTAAGAGCAGTCAAGTGTCTTCCTATGGAGTTGCATCTCATTCGCATTAAATGTGAAACTGTATGTTCTTGATGTTCACAACTGCCTTTAAAGATAAAGCCAGCAAGAAACAATTGATGCTTCATGGGTTTGGTCCTGGAATTGTAAAGGTGGCCTCAGTGGTGTTGTGTCAGTTTATACTGCATCTATATATCTATAAATGTTCAGTTACTTCAGGACTAGAACGCATCAGCTGAAGTTTCATATAAAAAGACATCTTAAGTTAGTCCATTTTTAGTCACAATTCTTCCTGCCTGTGTCAAGACCTGAGCATTTTGGTGTCCCATTCATTTAATGGAGCCATTGCACATTCAGTGATAACGGATGCTGTTTCTAAGCTGCTTCAAAGTGACTAACTTTAAACCCACAATGCAATAAATATTTCTTTGAATATATGCAGACCAATTTGAAGAGATAATGAGCTACCAGCTCTTTTCTTGAACATACTAACAATGCACTTGCTTAGTTGAATTTCTGGAGCAATTAGAAATTATTTTTTTAACATTCCCTTGACCAGAGAAGATGATGTGTGTTAAGATTGATCTAAGGTTTGGGTTACATTTTTCAGTGTATTTTGATTCAGATGAAGCGGTACTCTTTTTTTGTGTGGAGGTGTGTGTATATACATGTAAATATACACACAACTCTACGTTAAACTTGCTGCTTTTAAATTCATCACCTTGCTCTAGAGGGAAGGATATCTGAGTTGATAACTCAGGTTGAGATGCTTATGGCAGAGAGGAGTTGGCCTGGTGATGGGCACCACGTGCTCAATGTTGAAAAAGCTGCTCAGACCCTTTCCTGGCATGCACGCTCTGGACAGAAAGATATTTTGACATTTTTAATGTGATATGAAAACATATGCATATCCTCTTGTGAAATACAACCAACTTATGTGTTTTATGTCACTCTGCTTTGAGACAGCTGGAGCTGAAGACTGGCTGTAACTATAAACACCATTAGTCCTTTTTTTTTTTTGTCTGTGTGGAGCAGAGTCATCCCTCCTCCTGTGCTTCTAGACCTGTAAGGACGGCAGTGTACCTGCCCCATGTGCACAGCGCAGGGGTGGTAAACTGAGACGCTGTCAGCTAGACTTTTGTGTGTATAAGGTTGTGTTAGTACTTCTGGACTGTGCAAATATTGACTAAAAATGAATGTTAATTATTGCTTATGCTGTAAGATTGTTATGAAAAGGTCATAATAGATCTTTCAGGTGGTTATTTAAAAAAAGACACCAAAAAAAATTAAAATCTAGTTGTTGTCCTTAAAGTTCTAACACAAATCATTTCATGAAGCTCTGAGGAAAGTCTGTGGGCTTTACTAGACAGGTGGTCAGGTTGGTGCTGTCTGGTCATAACAGGAGTTTAACGTCTAGTAATTAATCTCTGTTGACTGAAGATGAATTTAAGTGTCTAGTAAAAGTGGTGAGGTGGAGATTTTTTGCCTTTTAAAATGTGGTGTAACGTGAGCTGACATGTAGTGGTAACAGGAGCATCTCCAGGGCAGTGAGGAGGAGCCATGCCCTCAGGAGCCTGGTTGCAGAGGCTGAGATGTCGCTGAGCATGAGGGCACAGCCAGGGGGATGGGCACCATGTCATGGGCAGGGCCGTGGGAAGAGGGATGACCAGTGGGGTGGGGGGGTCCGAGGTGGGTGCATGCGGCATGGTGGAGCAGTTTCCTGGGCTTTCATCACATCGGCAGGGAAGGCCGCTGCCTTACTTTGGCTGCCATCCCCCACGCCAGCTTTGGAGAACGTGTGCGCTGGCGTTGCGGGTGACCAGCAGGAGGGTGCTGCAACCCTCCCAGCTGGCTTTTGAGAGCTGCCAGGAGAACCAAAGGCTGGGGAAGGGTGTTCAACATGAGTGCACTGTATCCGGAGGAGCCCCCCAACAAAACGGCTACTTGAAGCACTCTCCTAACTCCCCCAAAGGAAGGGGAGGGCTCATCCAAGGGCAGCATCTAAAAGCCTTTTGCAGTCATTAGTACTGTCCCCTGTGCTGCAAGCTGCCTGCAATGAGCATGTCGACATCTCTGCGACGTGCTCGGATTTCAAAGGCGGTCCTCCCAACCAGCTGCAACTGAAGAAATCGAGCAATTTTTTTAATTTTTTTTTTTTTTTTTTTTTGAAGATACCATGCCAAGTCTTTTGAAATGAAAGCTGGGGCAGGCCTAGCGGAGATTAATGTAGGAAAAATGCTGCTGGCTTGATAAGCCACAGATGTTGGTGAGATTTGCTGAGGCTGTTGACAGCTCATGATGGTTTGCAGCTTGCGAGGTCCCCCTGCTCCGGGACCATCGTGCCAGATATGTGGCTGGTGGCGCGGGGCAGTGTTTGGCCCAGCGTGGTTGTTGGGTGAAGAGTTTGAGGACACCTGGAAGAAAAGCTGATGAGAGCTTTAGACCTGATCTGGACCCAGACTGTCACTGCAGGGTTTCCTTATGTGCTGCACCTATTTATGCAGAAAGAATGAAATTTTTTTAAAAAATAATGTGACTACTGGCAACTGGTTTTATAACACTGTAGTGGGAAGACATTAGCTGGTGAAATTCTGTGAAAGCATAAGATGATGGTGGAAACAACTTATTGCACTGATCTTGGGGGAATGAAAAGGTGACTTACATTGGTGGAATCATTCCGAGTGGATAGAGAGGAGCTGTGCTTCTGTGAGCTCTACATACGTAACTAAAACTAGGCAACTTCAGAGAAGGCCTTCATTGAGTCCTGTTAGGTAGTACCAGTAACACTAACAAACTGACAGCACTCATGTTTGCTCTTGGTAAGTTTAAGAGCATCCTCGCAGCCACCACTGTCACAGGAGCTGTGCAGAGTGTGACTGGAGTTCTCCCTGCAGCCTGTTAGGAAACAGGGTGGTCTGGGTGATTTGTCTTTAAAATGTTACAGATGATTGCTTATGTAAAAATATGACAAAATTAATAATTTCTTGACATTGACCACACATATAGAATACATCCTTTGTGAGATGCTGCCAGTTAGGCTATTTTTGAATCAAGCTCTGTTGTCTTCATATCAAGGCCAAGTACTTCATTGGCTTGTGGAGATAATGCACACATGAAATTCTCTCTTGCATTCTCACAATGACTTTTCATGCAGAAATCCCCTGAGAGTCTCATCCTCTGCTTGGATTAAGGTTCTTCTAAAGCTGCATTCTTGCATGCCCTGATATTGTATGTTCAGATTTTTTTTAGACAGAAAATTAATTTAATTAAATTTGTTGTTAGTTAGTTTTAATTTTGAAGTGATGCTTTTTTCATTACTTTAAAATACCTTTGTACACACTGGTGTTTAAATGCAACTGCTTGGTACCAATACTTTCTACATCTGGATAACAGATTGGAATTGGTACAACCCCAACATCCAGCAAATCTCAGGCAAATGCAGAAAATTGCTTTGCCAAAATATTTTGAAAATAACTTGAACCAAAACAGCCTTTGATTTTTTTTTTTTCTCAGAACAGCAGCAAAGTCTTCTATAAAAATTGTGATTAAACACTAGGTAAGGAAGTATATTCATGTTATCTTGAAATGGATGTAGTGATTTAAATTCAAATTTGTAATATGAATCTATGCTTGTGCTTGTAAATGAATTAGCAAAGATTCAGGCCTGCCTTGTCATCTTTGCAACACCATGACTTTTTCCTAGTGGCGGCCTCTATTGCATACCCAGGCTGGGACAGTTTGCCTTGTGTCTAATCAACATCTCATGGTACACATATCAGCTACAGCTGATACATAGCACGTACGTTTTTGTTGGGAAAACTTGTACATTGGTAGCACACACAAGTTTGGTAGAGGTAACTGAGGAATCATTTCCATAAATGATAGGAAAACTTTTACTCCATATACCCTTAAAAGTAGCAATAGTTTTAGGGGAGTTTTAAAGGAAAATGGTATAGAACTTATTAACACCAAAATGTTTGGGTGTTTGAGGAAGAAAATTGAAAGTTGTTTTATTTCAATTCTTCTACAAAATAAATAGATTCCAACATTTTTTGCAGTAGAGGAGGATGGAGACTGGCTGTGTTAGATTGTGTACAAAATCAGCTCAATCTCATAGATCTTGCCAATATTCTGTGTTCACAATTTGGGGAGGAAATAAAAAGTGTTATATATTGGGCTCGTCTGATTCTCTTTACTCATGAGCACCCAAGAGACTGGTATAGCAGTAGTGAAGTAAACACCCGATGCCATCTGGTACCATCTCGGTATTAGCAAAGGAAGCCCTGATATCTGCATTTGCAAAGGGCCAACGGAGACACTGCTCAAGTGAGCCCCAGAGGAGGTTTTTTTGTCAGCTCTCCTCTTTGTGGCTTGTCAGTGCAAAGAAGTCTTCTGTTCTTGATGGGCTTGCGGCTCCTGTGGGCAGAGCTTCCACATTACTGTCTAAAATCCTGTCACCTTGAGTGGCATTTAGACCTTCAGTATTCAGGACATTGTTTTTCCTTACCCAGAGGAACAAAAGATTCGTTCATCAGCTTTAGATTGGTGCATGCCTCTGCAGGGAAATCCAACACTGTAATGTAAATTCAGCTCCAGGAGTTTCCTGATGGGCAGCAGGGTAAAAATGTCCCTGCATTTGGGATGGGAACGTGGCTCCCTGTCTCCAGGCAAGGTTTCTTTTAGGTAGCTCGTCTGTTGTGCTAAGTCAGCCTGCAATGGGGATGATTTCAGCATTATTTATAGCTTTATTATGCGAGTCTGTAGGGTAAGTCATAAGCGCAATTTAATGAAGCTCTAAGAAAAAAGGGTTTTGAGTGCTACATTTGCTGAGGTTTCAACAGACTGCTGTGATGTAGCTGAACTATGACATCTAAGTAGTTCTTAGCGCCTTGAATCTTGTTTTCCTGCTATTAATGGCTATGTTATTTAAATCTGTTATCTGTTGGGTGGAATCTGAAAAAGTCTTAAAGAAATGGTATCTGAATAAAATTCCTTGTGCAGTTTTCTTTGTGGAAATAAAAATATGAAACTTGCCATATAAAGTCAAAAATGGCAGTGCTACATAAAACCCCTGCAGCATTTTTTTTTTTTTTTTAGAATAAGGGAAAAGTATAATTTATGCCTAGATAATTAGTGGTATTTTACCACTGAAATGTACACCACTTGGAGCAATAGTCACCGGAGCCCTTCGCACCTGCACGGGGTATGAAATTCCAAACAATTAAAACAATTAATATTTCCTCCTGAAAAGAAGTCTGTTGTGCCTTAGCAAAAAACATATTGCAGGAGTGAAAACAAATGTGGTAAAGCAGAATGTATGATAAATGGAAAATGTAGTGTCACAGACTTTGTGATACACCTTTTCATTTTCAAAGTTAAATACAGAATAACTTTGTGAGCAAGGGTCACTTGCGAAGCTGAATTTATGGTAGTATTCCTTGTGAAAGGCTTTTGCTTTTCAAGAATGGCAGTAGGGAGTTACGTGGTTTTCTTTTTTGTTTGGGTTTTTTTTTGTTTGTTTTTAAAATCAAAACGACAACTACAAAAAAAAAAAAGGTACAGTGCCGTTAGGACTTCTGGCTGAGAACTGAAAACAAGTAGTATGGGGTTAAAAGTCATCATAAAAATTAACAATTTGTCTGTATTTCTACTTATCTTCTAGTTGAAACTGTAGAAGAGGTCATACCACACAAGTTTTTATATTAAATATTAATGCATTTTGTCCTGTGCTTGCTCTGTAGGTGTTCACTCTATTTCTTCAAAGAGGTATAAAAAAAGACTGCAGTGTATCTGTCACTTCACTTTTAGACTTGCATATTCCATGAATGTTGTTAGATATTAGTTGTTATATTTTAAATTTATATGTACCTTAAGTAAGTGAAAACCTAAAAAGAAGGCTCTTTCAGTTGACTGCTCCAAACGTGATTCTTGTGTTTGTGGAAGTCTATTAAAATTATTTCTTTAGAAGAGAAAAGGAGAGTTGTTTGACAGAAAGAAAAGAAAAACGAAAAAGCATTTGATTTTCATTAGTTTGTGTTTTCATGCTCATCTCCGTAGAGAAAGGGTGAAAAAGTATTTAAGAAAACAAAACCTGAAATCCTTTGCATCCCTGGTGCAAAGCAGGAAGAGCCACCTGCGCTCCACAGGCGCTTGGTGCCATCCCTCTCCCGGTTCCCTATTTTTGGAAGCCTCTGTAGAAGGTCAGTGGGAAACATAACCCCCGGCTCCTAAGGCAAAAGCAGCCTGGATTATCATTCATGTGAAACTAAAGACGGAGTGCTAGTAGAGAGCAAATAGTTACTCCTATTAGTATTTCCTAGATGAATGCAAGCAGCTTAAATTTCAGTTGTTCAAAATTAGTTGCTGAATCAAAAAAAAAAGTTTAGCTCTATTTTTTTCCCTGTTGGTCAGTCATTCATTATTTCGATCTAATGTTTGAAATCTAATCACTGTTGCTGAGAAAATGTTTCAGGAAACTATCTTGACAAAGCATTTTAACATAAATATTAAGAGAATAGCTATTTGTCAATTCGATAAGAATAAATCATATATTGTACATTCATAATCATAGGCTTTGTTCCGTTTTCATGTGCAATTGCCGCACTTATATTAGGAAGCAATAAATACCTATATTGATTCTTCGTGTTTTATTAGAAGTAGCCATTGAAAGAAAAACATACAGCAGATGGCAAGAGTTGTTTGGAAATTCCTTGTTTCCCTGATGGTTGTCTCGTATTGAGGCTTCTTGGCTCTGGTCTCTGTGGTCAGACGGGGATGCACTGGACACAGGAGGTTGCTTTCCGTACCTGCGAGCTGTGCTGGTTTTTGTCTCTAATGAGAGAAAAAAAAAAAAAAAAAAAAAGATAGGGTGGGGAACTGGGGTACAGGGGAGTGTCAGGGTGAGATACATGGGGGATCTGACTCAGGGTTTTGGTCCCAGTACACCTGAGCCCACCCTACTAGACAAGCGTGTCTTCATGAGTGCAGCAGCACTGGGGAAGGGTTTGCCTGTTGTGGCCAGGGCTGTGGTCCCCAGCGCATCCCTGGTCAGGCTGTGTGGCTTTGTCCCTCTCGTGCTGATCAGCGGCTGCAACTCTCTTGAGGAAATCTCAGTACGTGCCTTCTCCAAGGAAAGATGGATTTGTGTTTTCTTTTAAATTTTTTTTAATGTTAACTGAAATAATTAAATCTTCAAGTATATTTAGAAGCTGCATTGAAAATTCTAGTCCTTCAGAAGGGGCTAAAGCACCAGTTTCACCATAAGCTGATTTATGGCTTCTTTTGACACTCAGCCATGTGGCAGAGGCAAAGGAGCAGCTGGTAATGCAACCAGTAAAAGTTAAAATAAAGAGGAGGAAATGCTATATAACAGAAGCAGGGGGATATTATTAGCTCCTGCACTTTGCTAGAGAAGATCCATGGGATGAGAGAAGCTCTTTAGGAGGCCAGGGAAATTTCCGCGAGGGTCCCATACCCATCTCCCACACACCAGCTTTCAGGACTGGTGTTTCCCAGGGGGAGCTGCTCTGGAGCAGGCTGTGCCATGACAGAGATGAAGGGCAAAAGGTGTGGAGAGGTGCTGGGCGATCACACAGCTGAGTCCAACACTTGCAGTATGTTTTTGCTAAAAGGGGTTTCTTCAGTGTAATTAAGTGTGCTGGATAAGAGATAGAAACGTCATCAGTTGAGGCAGCTTGGGAAATTAAAACTGAACTTTTTTCTGCGTGTTGTGTTACCAAATTGGGCAGGACCAGGGTGACGCTTCATTTGAAGGCAAGTGGCAAAGTACAGACCTGCTGGGCAGACACTGACGATTGCGCCTGGATTGCAATGCTCAGAGGGTGCCATGTCAGTAACACAAGGAAAATCAGGATTCCCGTACAGCCCTCTGTCATGGGAAACGTGAGGCCGTCCCTCTCAAAATCTTACCAAGCTCATCCTTAGAGCCTTGGGTCTTGCTTATACATCTCTCGACGAGAAACTGCTCCAGGCATTGATCGCTCTGACAGCGCAACCTCCTCCTCCCATTTGACCACCCACTTTCTAAGATGGGCCATCAACCCCCTCAGCTCAGCAGGCTGGCAAAGTGTGAGATGCTGCAAGGTGTTCAAATTCAAATTTCTGCAAGGAGTGAGAAGGCAAGAAAAATCAATAATAGTTAACTTTTAGAAACCAAACCAAACCCCCACAACCTCCCATCTCAACTTTCTTAGAACAGAAAGAATCTCTTCCCGTAGGAAACTACAGAAGGAGCATATAGAAGGGCAAAGAGAAGAATTCAAACCCTGGAAAAGGTACGTGTGATACCAAATGAGGCCAGGTCTGGCTCAGGATGTTTTTTGGGACCCTTCCCTCCACATATGCCAGACAAAACTCCTCTTTTTAAATACTGAGTTGAACCATACCCATACACTGAAGGAGGTACTGTCGACACTTGTGTAGCAGCACGATGACTTCCCCGCGTCCGCTGAGGTCTCCTGTTGTGACGCAGGTAGGATGGCATTCCCTGTTTTCGTAAGCGCATCATTGATGCTCATAGCTATTGCAGGACCAGCTCAGCCACACAACTGCTTCTCAATCCTCTGTAGCTTTTAATGAGCTATCAAATTGCAAAAATAAACCCTTGCAATTAGTCTTGTGCAGTTAACATTGCATTTCACACTGTGGAAAGGTCACCCCCACTCGCATTTTTTCTTCAGTTTAGGCAGTTCCTTGTATACAGCAGCCCCCAAAGTCCTTTCTGCCAGCAATGCCTTTCAACTTAATTCATTGAAAGATTTTGTATTTTTGTCTCAAGGTAGTGAATGAAAATACTTAAAGATCTGTCCTGTAGCTGTTCTTGACAATTTCTGCTAGTAATTTTTCTCCAACCTGATACTTTGCTTCTCAAAACCACTAATTTCCATTTTGACTTCTCATGCAATTTATAGTTTCTCTGCTAAACTTTAATCTTCTTTTGAGAAATGTTTCTCCTGTGACACCATGTCAAACGGTTTATTAACGTCCAAACATGAGAGGTCTCTTAAATCAGCTTTCTTTGATAAAAGTTTTCCAGAAGAAAGGTCATTTAATTGAGTACACACAATACTTGGTAAATTGGTCTATGTTACACACGCACTTTCCCCTTTGTCTCGTAAAGCTTCTCTCTCCTCTCCTTCAAGATTTCTTCAATAGCATTAAATACTTAAATCTAATTCTTTGGAGTAATTTCTGTATTTTTAAATATTGGCATTATATTCTTGCACTGTATTCTTTTTCATCAGCTGGAAGCATCTATGACCTGCAAAACTTACCATAAATACTTAATGTGGCAGCTTCTGCGTTTCGTTCATCTCTGCGTCCACCAGCCTGGTTATATTAAATTCCTTGAGTTTTGCTTCCGTCTTAATTGTGGTCATCTCATATCCATATTGCCATTATTTGTATCACCCTGATCCACCTTGAAAACTGAGGTCAGGTTTTTATTTAAAACTGTACCTAGATCATCCTCAACCTATGTCCTATCTGTATGGTATAACACTTTTTTTTTTTGCTCCCTTGCTGTTCCTCTCTTACTTGTACACAACAATCTTGTTGCTGTTTGTTCTGAAAAACAACTCTTTGAATTTGCAAAATGGCATTTGTTCAAATTGTATTCAAAAATAGAATAATCTTTCTTTACAGACTGTGGTGTTTTTCACAGACCATAATTTTTTTTCTAAATCCATTTTGCAGTTTTTAAAATTGGGTGTATTTGTGTCATCTTAGAAAGTGAGGTATGTTTTATTTATTTGTAAAAAGGGTTAAAAAGGAAAAACAAGATCTCCCAAAATGCAGATTGAAAACTAGTTTGTCCTTAGTAAGTGAGATGGTTTTGGCAGCAATCACACTAAACAGGGATTTTCCAATCTTGGCTGCTAACATGAGACTCCTTGTTTAGGATTACATTGCTTGTAGATTACAGAATTGGCCACAGAATAGACACACTGCTCAAATGACAGATTTGTCCAACCTGTGCCGTGTTACAGGAAACGGGGCCATGTTTTGTAAACCAGAGCTAATATTTTCCATCTGTAACCAAGTACAAGACTGATGAAGGACATAAAGAATATTCTGCAATGGAGAACGACTGGAAGAAGAAATCCCTAGCCTTTAAAAAGAAAAGTTGCATTTAATTTTTGTTTATTTCTCTCATCATAACTTGTAGTGTCCTGAAAAAGTATGTTATTCTTTTCTAGAGAAGTGTGCCTTAAACAGCCCAAAGCAGCTATGAGCAGTCAGATTCTCCAGAGAGACTTTTGTAGCTCTTCTGCCCTTCAAGGCAAAACATTTCCATTTAGTAGTTGAATTTGTAACATTCCCATGAAAACACATTGTGTATGTTGTTGGGCAAAATGTCAAAGATGGGTCAGTTACGATGTACTTCTTGCCCCCCTCCTTCCCACAGGCTCTGCCAAATTTGATTTCTTTTCTGGTATACCCAAACTTCTACAATGTTATGAGAAAACCAAGACTCCTACTTCTGCTTTACCCCAGCAATTCCCACTGAACGTGACAAATCTAGAAATGAAATGCTAGACACTGGCCATAAAGAGCTCCTCCCTCTTTCTCACAAGAAGAATGAGCAATGGTAAATATTTCACATGTCCACTTCCACAAATGCCTGAGTACTTGGGGACAGTTAGCGTCTGGTAATTGTTAATAGATATTCAGCTTATCGTAGCGCTAAAAGGTCCCACTGAAGTACCACTTCCCATGTGAGAAGAGGGGAGATGGACTCTCCTGAACCACTGAAGAGATACCCACATTGAAGCTGCTCCTCTTTAACAGTCAGTGGGCAGAAATAACCACGCGTCTCTTCCTGACACAGGTATCTCCAGTAGGCTGGGTGGGTCCTGTCCTTAACCGGCCACTTCTGTCACCTGACTGTAAAGGGAGAGCTGCCCACGTGGACGTTGTAGGTCCTGATCCTCGAAGGTGCTGAGCATCTTGCAGCCTGTGAGCGTAACACGTGAATACCCATCCCAAGGGAAGCGCTCCATGTTACAGGTCGGGAGCTGAGCTGTGGGGAGGTAGAGACACCCGCTCCTTAGTGCTCCCAGCTTTTGCCTCATGGTGACCTAATGCGCCGGGTCCCTGTGCGAGGTGTTGCAGAGCCTGTAAGCAGATCAGTGGCAGAGGAGCTTGTGTCTTCGGATAGCTGTTGGGTTGTGGGCCACCTGGGGTTCGTTGTTCCCTTTGAACAAAAAGATAGCGGTCCCAGTTTGAGTCGTTCTTCTGATTTGTTCTCGCTAGAGAAGAGCTTGCTTGGGAGATGCCGTTCCATTTTCAAAATTGGCGTAGAGAGAAGGGGAGGCTCTGGCTAGGGCGGCGGCAGGGTAGTCCTCTGTCAAGAGCTCCTGCTGAACTTACCATTTGTGGACCAAGCATGTGTGGACAGGAGTTCATATTTGCAAGACTGAAACAATGTTTTACAAGATAGGGCCAGAAGTGCCAGTGTGAAAGTGAGAGCTGTGTAAGATCCAAAAAAATTAAATTATTTCAGTGGCCCTCAGTGGATGATAGCAGGGTGCAAGAGGGGAGACGCTTGCCAGGCTGGGCCTTCCAGCGTGCTGAGGCAGCGTACCCAGCAAACGATGCTGGCTTTGTGCAGAGCACACGGCCACAAAAGTTCCACGCTTGGGGAAGGGGGTTTCTGAAAGGGTAGAATTTGGCTGGAAGTATTTCTCCAAGGTCGTGGTGCCTGCAGCAGTCATGGGGCTGTGTTTTAACCACAGTGTGAAGAATGCTGTATGTATAAAGTAAATAGTCCTCTGCCCAGTTGTATTCGATAGCAATGACTGCATAAAGCCCATGAGCAGTTCATTTTTTTTCCATAAAGACTGTTGCTCCTGCAAACCACCACACACACTTCCACCCTAATTTCCATCTGCGCAGAGTAGCACATGGTTAATGTAAGACTGTGGTGGAGGTGTACAAATATTTTAAAGTGCTCCTAGAAAGGTTTTATATATAAAGATTAGCAAATCAGCGGTGGGAAATGCAACTCAGTTATGTGTTTCAAGAGAAATAAAGTGGCAGAGGTGACTTTCTTTTACCAGACAATGGGCCCAGCTGTAAAATTTACGTTAGTAATCCTGTATTTCTGATATAGAGAGAGACAACTTATTTAACTTCTCAGTGCTTGAAAAACAGAAAGATACTTTCAAGTAAAAGTTGGTATCAAACCACATGGTTTTCTCACACTGAGTAACAAGGTTTTTGAGGAGGAAACAGCTTGTAGTGATGTTACAGCCCCAGCCTTCAGTATGGTACCTGCTCAAGATGACTGCTGTTCCAAACTGGGAGTCTGTGCTAGTCTGACTGTAAACTAAGACTTTGAGCAATGGTCTGAGTCACATTGTGATACTTGTAACTACAATTGAGTGAGCGAATAGTAGCAATTCAGGTTAGTATTAAAGGGAGGGGTTGAGGTGTCTAGCTATAAGGGATTTTTTTGCCTTTTTTCTGTGTTTTCATCTGGTAAGAGCGAGAAAAGTTTTTTTCCAAGGCAAGTCTTGAATTTGCTTTAGATTGGGGCTTAGGATAAGAGCTCTCCTTGGGCCAAAAAGTAGGTGTACTTGTGTATTTGATAGTATTAATGCTTTTAGAGTGAACATGATATTGTTTTCATGAAATACCTTCTGAAGCAATAATCATTGGTGCCTGGTATTGATTTTGCTAAGGTTAAGTCTAGAGTTCAAGCTTTGCTTAAGTCTGATTTGAGATCCAGAGAAGCCTTGTTGTTAACGATTTGCGTTAATCACAGGGAGATGGGACAGCAGTGTCTGTGTGCCATTTCCCACATCTTCAGCCAGAAGGAGTTGAAAGAGCAGCACTTTGGTGGTTGCTGTGTGGGGATGAAATTAAGTTTGGAATTGGAGAGCTCGTTTGACCTAGGTAAGAGACAGACAATAAAGCTAGTCCTCCCAAAACAAGAACTGGTGCTGGAATCGCTGAGCGCTGCCTTACTCGTGCAAAGCAGGTCATGGACAAGTAGCTACCTCTGTTCACTGGGTCAGGCCTCAGGGTGGTGTTTTTTCTGGCTGGTTCAGATGAAAGCTGGTCCTAAGTCTGCTGCCTTACACCAGTTTTGGCTGGGCAGTTTAAGGGCAGACGTTAGCTGTCCCATGCACAGGCTGCTCCTCTTGTCTGGTAGGCTGCCAGTGATTTTAAGACTAGTAACAAAGTTGTGAAATAGGGTTGTTTCAGAAAAATGGAGGTAGCTGAGTCTGCATAACTAGTGGATGTCTTAATGTTTGCAGCTACAAGATAAAGGCCAGCTTTATCAGAATGTGTTGAACACATTTCTGTTCAACATTTGCCAGAAATACCTGTGATGATTGTGACTAGGTCTGCTGATTGTGGCTTTGTTGGAGTAGAACTGGAGCTAACTTTACAGCTGTCAACACAGGGGATTCAAATGCATGTTTATTGGGGGAACGTAGTCCTGCGTAGGTGGGATGAGAGCTGGCACTTGCAGGAACCTACTCCTCTTTGAAGCTGCATTAAGTTTTAGTTTTCCTAAATGGAACTACTCAATTCTGTAGCATTAAGGCAGTGGTTAGTGCTGAGGGGGAGACTCCAGCTCATGAAGCTGAGGCTGTTGGTTCAGTTCTTGGATCCTAGTACTTTAGTCAAAGTTGGACGAGGAAAAGGAGAATGCTTTATTGCGTCCAGTGTTGGTCAGGGATACACCATCTTCCTAAACAGAGCCAGCCTTGCAGCTCCCACTACCAGGACCCGAGCTGGTCCCTGTAACTGCTTTGCTAGTTTTGATTCAAGAATGAGTTACCAGAGGCTCGATCTAGTGACTGCTAAGGATGGCAGGCTTGCTTCTGCTCTGTGCCCGGCCCTTCAGCTTCAGGCTGGAGCTGGGTGGGCGGTTGTCTAGTGACTCAGCCTGGGGCAGGGCTCGCACGTGGGATTAACACCGAATTAAGTAAAGGTATGGGACCAGAAGAAATTAAACACCTTGTTTAGGTCTTCCCATTGTTTCCCATTTTGGGAAATTTACTTTTTGGCTTGTGTCCAACTCACTTGGAAACTCCTTTTGTGGGTGATAGGTGAATATCCAAGCACAGCTCTGACCCTCTACATTTCTTTTCAGTGGCAAATTGTTATTTATAGCAAGGAGTTTGACAGAGGCTGTGGAACTATTGGCTGTATGTTTTATAAAGTAAGCCAAATGAGGGACAAAAAGGTTTTGGATTCCAGATTCTTTGAAGCCCAAGCTCTGCATTAGCCCTGCTGCTATTCACGGGATCCACAAAAATCTGCATTAAAGCCTTTCAGATTTGTTCAGTTCTATTATTTTGCAGAATTTGGACCTTTAGCCTAATTAAACCCTGGAAAAATAAGAATTTGGTGCAGCTGGAAATTTGATAGCAGACATGGAAGAAAATGGTGCATAAACTATTAAATTGCTGCCATGTGAGGACACAGAGAGGAGGAATCTATGGAGCGAAGGGGGACGGTGGCGCTACCGTTTGGGAAAAGGTAGCGTTTTGCAGAGCCTTTCTCCGGGGAAAGTCCTGGGACGCCCTGGAGACATACCTGGGCACCAAGTCAGAGTCATGCGCAACCACGTGGCGAGGGACTGACTGGCACTTGGCCCTGGTGCACTGTCCGCCTTTCCAGTCACACAGCAAGTAGGTCTGTCGCCACGCAGGCACATGAAGAGGCTGCCATCTTCCTGTGGCAGGAGCACGAGCCCCTGGGGCTAGGGAAGTCATTGAGAGGGCACTAAGGAAAGCCATGGCCAGACAGGATTGTAAGCACTGGGAAAACACTAGGGAAGAATGGGAATCCCAGTCGTAATACTTGTAAATATCATCTGCATCAAACTGGATGTCGCTTGGCCTTGTGAAAAGCTTTGGAAGTGTTTTGTGAAGAATTAGGTCTGCAGTGAAATGGGAGCAGATGAAAACTGGAAGCGATTGGTGCTAAGCAGTCGTGAGGCTTTACCCTTCCCAGTGTTTATGTAGGCCAGCTCGTGTTGTCCCCATTTCGATCACCTGCTTGCTGCTGAGTTTTCCCTTTCCTCCTTGGACTTTAATGGAGCAGCAGTCTGATAAAGGACTGGATTTCTCTTCCTCCTCTGTTCTGCTAATACTCTTTTAGGAAGAGGAGTTAAATGTCCTGGCACGCAGATCTGAGCTTCTGGAAGACCCAGTGAGGGTCCCTGTGTTGTGTATCCAGCACTCCCAGGGGTCCTGTCAGACTAAAAATGGGAGTTTTGGTGGTGTTGCTAAAAGGTGAGAAAAAAATCAGTATTTAGTTCCTTTCCTCATAAACCCCAAACCTGCTCAGCCCTGCATGTCAGGGTGGACTGTGCTCAGGTCCTTGGTGAGCCTGGGCTTTCCCAGTCCATCCACTGTCCGCCAACGCCTTGCTGTGTGGTTGGCAGCGCGGGGCTGCCTGTGCTGAACTGAAGGGCCTGGGGGCCCTTCTCCCCAGTCTCCCTGCGGTGCACATCGTCCACACTTTTCCTCACCCCAGGGGACGCTCCTGGAGGCTGATATTTCATATCGCCACGTTGCCACAACCCTCCATGACAAGGAGAAAATTTCAGTCACTCGCCTCATTGGGCTGCAAACGTTTATGAACACCGCAACTAATAGCCTGGGTAAGTGGAAGATTAATTTCTATCCCACCTGGCGGCAAGCTGTGGATTAGGCTGCTGTCCCTCGTGTGGGTTTAATGTTGGAGGAATGGGGCACTCGAGTACCCAGACAATCGGCCTCTTGTTTAAACAATGAGCTTCTCGGTCTTGTTAGCCAGCGCTCTTAAATTTTCATTTTATTCTGGTATGCAGGCTTGTGTGATGTGGAGAATTGCTTCAGCACAGAAAGACTGCAAACCTGTTCAATTAAAGGAAATGCTCAGATCCAGCTGTTGGCGTCCCATGAATGCCAGTGCTCCTCGCAGAGTAAATAAGACCGACACACTCTGCCCTTGGAACAGATATGATGATTTGCGCCTTAATTCTCCTGAAAAAAAGAGCCTTTGTTGGGGAAGGACGGTTGGGGAAAAGGGGAGGAATGCAAAGCTTGGTGCAGAAAATGCCCAGGGAGACGAAGGCGTCTGCAGATAACAGTGAGGTCTGTATAGCATGAGCCTAGTCACAAGGCGCCGTAAGCAGCATGTACAGTACAAGCTCCTGTTACAGCTGCAGAATTGTCTTGTAAATGTTGAATGCTTTCCTCCCATGAAAAACCCATGGTGCAGAGTCGCTCACCCGATGCTTTCGCTCCCCCGAAGCAGGCTGACTAGCACAGCTGTGGTGTGCACGCCCTCACCGGGTGCGCAGGACCACACCCCACCGCGGTTGTGTCTGGTTTTTCAGTTGGTCTCGGTGACCTCCTGCTGCACTCCTTCGTGGGTGACAGGCGTGTTTGGGCGGTATTTGGATGGTCAGTTGGTTATGCCAGATGTCTTTGTACAGGTCAGGAAAAAAAAAAAGTATGTGTATATAAAAGATCTTTCATATCTTTTTGGTAAATCTCCACGTATCAATATATATTATGTGTATATTATTATTTATGTATATAGTATTATAGATATTTACATATATAAAGAGCTGTGGCAGTTTCAGTAGGTGCTGAATACACTTCAGCTACAACTGTGCAGCAGCTGACCTAATGCTTATGTCTCAACCATGAGCTGAGCGCCTGAGACTGGGTCAGGGCAAGGAAGACCTTGGGATGGGACAAAACCGCAGGAAGAAGTGATGGGCCGTTGCCCCAGGCTTCAGCAGAGTGGCACAAGTCATCACCCAGCTCCCTGGAGGGGGTGGAGCACCTGGAATTCTCACCGCAGAGCACGTGGAGACCTCTGAGTTTCAGAGCAGTAGATCTGGATGCTTCCCTCTCTGCACACAGCCAGTTTCTGCCTCCAGCATCCCCGTTTGAGACCCACATTATAAAAAAATTGGTGAAATCATTACATGTTGCTTATCTAGAACAAGTTTCAGTTACAATAGTTAAAGTCTGAAGAGCAGGTACCCATGTGCCAGCCGCAGCACCTGACAGTGAATGCCTGTGCAGCATAAGGGAACACCACCGTAAGGTACCAGTCAAGGCCATCATGCCCATTCTGGGCCATAAAGCTTATGTTAAGACAAGCAGTTTCCAAACGAGCTACGCCATTAGTTATTAGGATCATTCTTCAGGTTACTCACTCATTGTCCTACACAGGAGAATGCCCCCTTGGTTTGGGAGGGTTTAAAAATTATTTATTCATTAAGTCAGAGACAGGTGAGTGCACTCTCCTCCCCTCTGGAGTCCTTCAGCACCGGCAAGCCCCTCTCTTCGCCCACACCCGTCCACCAGAAGTTGCTCACTTGCAGCTTGAGGCCACCAGCAGTACCTGGCGATGAGAGCTGAGGGTCAGGGAAGACAACGACTTCACCCGCAGAGGTTATGAAAGCTGGGGACATGGAACAACTCACAAGTGCCACATAAGGAGTACAGAACTGCCGTGCATGAGAGTACCTCAAAATATACCCCTCTGCGGCACTGTCACCAGTTCAACGAGTGCTAGCAGTAGAGTGGCACAAGGCAGTTTCTCTCAGGCTGTGTTGAAGGGAAAAGACACCTTGAAGCCTTTGTTATACCTGAAAAAAGGTTTTAAATTGCATATTCAACTCCTGTTTTAGAGGGGCTTTTGATACCACTGAGCAAGAATGCTACTGCTGGTGGGGGTGAGGGGACCTGCACACCTGCTGGTGAAGAGACTCGCAACGTGTGACAGGTTACACAACACACCCTGGTGATTTCTCCCCTCCTAAGACTCGGGCAAACCCACCCCAACCTGCCGGCCACCCTAGGAAGCCTCCCACGTGTGGGGGGGTACACGGGGCAAGCAGCCAGAGAAACCAGACCCAGTTACAACCCCCAAACATCAGTACACCCGCTGCATCTGTTACAGCCACGAGCTCTTGGCACCCTTCTTCGACATCTCTCCTTCCAAAGCAGAGGCGTGGACAGGTTATACCATAGGCACTGAGACCAAGAATTTTTCTTCAAAGTTCATTACGTTCCTCTGTTGCACAGAGCTCATGCAGGTGGCACTCATTCAAACATTCACAGTGATCGAAGTAAAACTGAATTCATCCAAAAGCGTTTGCAAGCCCAGTGGTTTTCTACAATTCTCACCAAAACACCATTAAATTTTATTCAGGCTTTGCATGCTAGAACAGATTAGGCACCGTTACAATCCAGCACAGCACGTTACAGCAGAACACCACATCATGGTGTCGTGAAGTCAAAACATCTGCTGAGTTTAAACACACACCTTCATTTTCCAGGATTTTACAGAACTTCTGTCAGTCACTTCACAGAAGTACCTTTTACTTGGGCCCACTGTCAGACCACTTTTAGTCCAGCACTTTGCACAGGACGGTTACAGCTAATAAAGGTACTTTCTCTAACCTAGGAATAGCTTGGACCAGCTTCCTTCACTAAAAGAAAGGCCAGAAAGACTTATTTTGCCCTCTTCCTCCCAAGCATGTAGATACATATTATGTTTTGGAGACTTTGAATATTTGAAACAAGACAGAGTCATTTGTCTTTATGGGCTGCATCAAATGTGGATTTAAAACAGTTGGAAGTATACAGGGCTAGGGTAGGAATGAGGAAACTTGGTTTGCTTCCCTGGTAACAAAATCTACAGCACAGCAGGAGAACAGAGCATGATAATTAGGGAATTACAGCTGTTAGTCACAGAAAATATGCTGCAGTTGCAGGTCAGGGACCTGAGGCTGTGGCACAGGAAGGAAAAACTGTAATTTAGAGTCTGTGAGGAGCTCACTGTGTGCATTAGACTTCTTGCTACTTATAGCATCTCTACACCTGTTTTCCAGGGCGGAAATCAAACAGACAAGAACACAGATCCACAACAAGCACCAAGGAAACAGTTTCTCTACCAGAATCAGGACAAAAACTACTTTTGTAAGAACTACTTTTAATAAGAAGAAATGGATATTCCATCAGCTCTTGTTCATTGTCCCGCCTTCTCTGCTGGCAACCCTCTTTCTAGGCACGAACTTTAAGATGAGGGAGAGTCACAGAGTTATTCTGGGAGGCAGGCGCTCCCTTAAGAAGCAGCAGTTGTTACAAGGGATGTATAATGCGCGTCCCACTGAAACAGGGCTCGACTTGGAGACCTCTGTGCATCAATCCAGAGCCTTGTGTTAGTCTCCTGCAAGTGGCGGCTGTTCCTGAGGGAACTGAAGGGCACAAAAGGGAAAGACAAGCCTCAGGCTGCAGACAATACCACTTTATTTTCCTAGCCTTCACCTTACAAAAATAAAATTTAAGAAACAGCAAACTCCAATCAAAGGCACAAGAACAAACCCAACAGATACCTGCAGTAACATCATTAAAGCAACTCTGATCATAGTTTGCCCAAAAGCCATTTACCAGAGAGGACCTTTGGTATCATTTATGACCAAGACACTCACCAAGCACCTTTTGTGAAACGCTCTGCCGCCTCCTCTTCTTCCAACGGGAGCCAGTCTCCCATCCCAGAGGACTAGGGTGTACTATAGCTGCTGCACACCAGAAACCTTCACCTGACTCCAGCTGTCCCCAAAGCTGGGCAAGAGGCTGTCATAACCACACGCTTTCAGAGACGGGTTTTTATCTGGACAGAGACTTTATAGCATCTTCCTCATCACACTCCAAGTGAAGTTATACGCAAAGCAAGCCATGTCCGAAGCAACTCAAAACCTGGACTCCCATTTCAGTTGAGAAAGAATGGCTTTTCCGGACCCTGAAGGGTGTTAAGTTTTAATATGCCTTCAGTGAGTTAAGCAAATTCATAGAAGACGAACACATTCTCACTGCGCTGACAGGCATGACTCTTGGAGAAGCTCATCTGTTAAACTTGTGTGTGTTACTGCAACCTTTGATACGGTAAATCCTCTGTAAGAAGTTCTTCATTGCCATTCCACTCAAGAGGGGAATTTTTATTGTTTACTTCTCCAAGTCTCCTCCACCCTTTGTTCCACACTGGTCATGCTTGGGTTTAGTTTTTTAGATCATTTTCCTTTACTAAAATTTTAGTGCATGGAAAAGCATCTTTCTTACCTCTCTGTCCTTAAATCAAGCTGCTTCAGAGACAGAGAGCTGACTCTTACAGGTGAGAACTGGAGCATACGGGAACTTGAGGGAACCTCAACTTGCCAAGGAATAGAAGAAACCCACGACACCCTGAGGCTGACCAAGAGCTGACAGCCTCCCGTCTTCAGACCTGCCCAGCCTGACCACACAGCTCCCATCCAAAGGCCAGTGCCAGGAGGCCTCAGGCCATGAGGCTCAAAGCTCCCCACAGGGCATAACTTGCTTATTCGGGCATCAACAAACAAGACTCCAGCATTTGCTTGCTGTACCAGCTTTGCATCACATCTAAGCCAAACTCATTCTTTCCATGGAAGCGCAGCTATTAATAACTTCCTGTCGCCCAGCCCAGCCTGCTGACCAGTAGCCAGGCCTCCCCAGTTCTCCCCGAAGGCTGGCAGCACGCCACGCAGATCAACTAATTCGAACTATTTTGGGCAGGAAGGTATTTCAGTGTCCTAGACCCTCAGACTGCCCTAAGCCAGCCTCTGTTGCAAGGTGGTATCCCGTGAATTCGCTCACTGCTCACGGTTGTGCAAGGTGTCACAGCAAGTGCTCAGAGGTGAGCAGACCCCCTGAGCTCTGCTTAAAACCCCATCCCTCCGCACTCTGCCAGCTGTCTGGGTGTCCTGTTTTTCTGACCCTGCGAGCTCTGGGGACAAGTGGCAAGTGCTTACCCTCCGCCAAAGGGGTAAAGCACCTTTACTCTCCTCGGGGAGTTGCCCAACCAGGGACCTGTGCCTCACTCAGCGCTAGCTGTCAGCCAGATGGTTTCCTCGCTGGGGGGCTCGGAAGGCATGCCAAGTGCTTGATGGAGACCTCCTTCCTGCCCTGCTTCTGGTTATTAGCAGACTGGCAAAGGCAAGTTGGCTCCCAATCTCTACTCAGAAGACAACCTGTAACCTCCATCTTATTGAGATGCAGCACCTCAAAGAAGAGGCATTGCTGCCATTTCGGATAGAATTTCTTTACATGAAGAACAAATAGTAGCCGAGATGCATCTCAGTCTTGTAGCCTGTTCATCAGAGCCACTTAACCACAATAATGTGATATTCGGTTTTAAAACCTTCCAGAGGAAGACTGTAATTTGCATTTTAGAGTCCCATGCAGTGACTTGCCCAAGATGTACCTACACCCAGTTTTCTTGCTGGTACTTGTGCAGTCATTCCTCTGGAGGAGACAAGGATTCACCAGGTCTTGGTGCAACACAGCCAATACATCTCAGTAAAGTTTCTAGTCCATCCTGATAGTGCCGAGTGCTTGATGCCGTTTTTAGCAAGTGGAATATCTCCATATTTAAGGACAGATCCTTCCCCAAATAGACAAGAAGAGCCAATCAGCAGCTGTTTCTCTGGAAAGATTCTGCCAGCACTACAAATGCTTCATATGGAAGCAGAAAGATGCTAGTTCTGAGCAATAAATGCATGTCAGATGACACTGCCACTAAATATACCTGGTGACTATTAGCACAATTGTTTTGCTTACAGTCTAGTTCCCCTCTTTTGTGTGGGCAGCAAGGGCATCTTAAATGAAATAGCCCCAAGATGAATTTAGTTTAATCACCAAGTGTGAAGGGGGGGTGGGAGGGTGGGGCAGGGAAGAAGGAAGGAGAAGCAATATTAAGTGTGGAAACTAATACAAAAAGCTACTGGGATATTAATAGTGTGCTGAACTAATAAGATGCAGTCAAAGCTATGAAGTTTCTGTAACACCACAGCAGCTGCTACTGTGAAGTAAGAGACTAGAGTGGATCTGTGTATTTACAGCAGTTATCTGAAAGCCTGGGCATGTAATTCCGCTCAGAATCCCCACCAACAGGAACACATTAAAAGCAGACTCAAAAAGCTCCCGTAAACCCACTAAGCACAATAGCTAAAGTTTGCACAAGAAATAATTCATAGCAGCATTACAGCTTTTCTCACATAGATGGGCTAAGAGCCTTGCTGGACCGAACATGGAGCAGAAGCTCCTGCTGAGAGCAGGCTATTCTGTAGCAGCCCAAATACCTTACTCTGCCCTGGTGAGGCCACATCTGGAGTGCTGTGTCCAGTTCCGGGCCCCCCAGTTCAAGAGGGACAGGGAACTACTGGAGAGAGTCCAGCGGAGGGCTACTAAGATGATGAGGGGACTGGAGCACCTCTCGTATGAGGAAAGGCTGAGAGACCTGGGGCTCTTTAGCCTGGAGAAGAGAAGGCTGAGAGGGGACCTTATCAATGCTTACAAATATCTCAAGGGCGGGTGTTAAGAGGACGGGGCCAGGCTCTTCTCAGTGGTGCCCTGTGACAGGACAAGGGGCAATGGGAACAAACGGGAGCACAGGAAGTTCTGCCTCAACATGAGGAAAAACTTCACGACTCTGAGGGTGACAGAGCACTGGAACAGGCTGCCCAGGGAGGCTGTGGAGTCTCCTTCCCTGGAGATATTCAACACCCGCCCGGACATGATAGGAGGTCAAGGATGCAGGCCCTGCACAGACTGCTGAGCTAACAGCAAGCAATGCTGCTTACCAAGTCTTTGAAGGGTCTGTGCTGTAAGCAGTCCCTCAGAGATAGTTCTCCCATACAGGTTTTGTTTGGAAAGAGCAGGGGTTTGCAGCCTAACACAAGCTGCTGAGCATTTGCACGTCTGCGGCTCAGCTCTTGCTCTTCCCCACACAGACTCCTTGCAGTTACGCTTGCGGATGGTGGAATGACCTGGCCTCGCTGCCTGGCAAGCCCGTGTTCAACCCAGCTGCAACCCCTTGGTGCTTCATATTCTTCCATCTGTTTAAAAGACCTGATGGACATTTGAGAGACACCAAGGTCTTGGAGAAGGAAGCAGTGCTAAGGTTGTTTTAGACACAGCCCTAGCACACAGCTCTGGGCTGACTACTCAGATGCTTTAGCCTTCATGAAGTAACCAGGACACACATTTTCTTCTGATCAGCAGATCACAAGAGGGACCCAAGTGCAGAGAACAGGCTCAGGCAAAGACACATCCTCACAGAGCTCAGACAAAGCTCACAGCACCCACCACGCAGGGTGGGAACCCCCTACGCTAGCTGGTGGATGGCAGCAACATGCTCACTAACAACTTGCTGGGCCTTCTGTGCTCAAAAGCCACCCATGGGCTTTTACACATCACCACAGCCTTGCAAAAGGCTGAAGAAAGCTACGTGATTGAGATAAGCAGTAGCCCCGAAGTGCCTAAAGCCCTCACCATGGTTTACTATCCCAGTAAGAGCTCTCTGAAGGCTGAGCAGCAGTCTAATGTTAGATAGCAAAGCATTAAGAGAGTAATAATGCCATTTTGTTTAGGAAGCTCTAGAGAAGAGCTACAGTTTTGAAAACTCATTTTAAGCTTTCATCCCTGGCAAGGAAGGGGAGAAGTCAGGTTACTTAACTGCTGTTATGACAATTATGAAATGGAAGAGACCAGTGACTTGAAGAGAACATTGCAGTTCATAGCAAAAATCCACTATGCTTTTAATTAGGTGTGTCCAATTACTTCCAGTATAAATTAGTCAGAAAGTTGAAAGCAGGTTTGCAGAAAATGAGTTTAACACTATCAAGTGGAAAATAAGAAAACAAAGAAAGATTCTTTTCCCATGAAACAGTCACAAAAGTCTAAAGCTACTTTGAAGATCTCTCAGACCTTGCAAAGTCTTTCAGGCTTCCTATATGCTTCCTTGACAAGATGCTGGACTCCAAGATAGCACTCGGTGTTAAGCTTGTGCAACAGATACAGGAAGAAAAACCAAGAACCTACTAGGGTCAGCTCTAGTAGAGCCGACTTCAAGTGGACTTTCAGGCCGCTGAGCAACTGCAGGAGCCGGCAGGTGGCTCGTAACAACACTCCTCTACCAACATACTCATACAAAGTGTGGCTAATAGAGCCATGCAAGAAATATTACAAACCCTCTCCCCAGCCCTACTCAGTTCAGTGACCATTCATGTTGCAACAAGTCAGCTTCAGCACCTTCAGCACCTTCAGCTAGGCAGAAGGCAAGTAGGGAAAAGAAAACAGGAGCGATGCCATGCAACTCTACCACTGGTAGTGTGGGCTGTAGTTTTCTCTGAAAGTTTAGGTAATCCTGCTGATTCAGACAAGTTTCTTCTAGAAAAACTTATGGCTTTCTATTGTACTGACATGCAGAAAGAGGGCCTCATCCTATTTGCAATACCCGGCTCCAACAAAAGCAGAGTACATCACCCTATTTGCAATAGCAGATTTCAAAAGCAGAACACATCAAAACCTCGTTGAAAAGATGCTTTAACCACTTTGTACATGGCAAAACTGCAACGGCCTATTCACTGTATCTGCACTTCAAAACAGAGGTAAGGTAGTGCTTGCACCCCTCCCTGAGGACAGAAAGCTGCTGAGCTTGGCCCTTGCAGTAACCCCAGGACGGCTCCTCCACGGTCACCCTGAGGCTGAAGCGCACTCCCGCCCGAGCCCGGTGCCTGCTCCCCTCAGCCTTGCCTCCCAGCATCAAGCAGAAGGGCCAGCCCTGGGGGAAGCCGCTCTTGGGAGCACTGAGCGGGATTACGTACCCGGCGCAGTGAGAGCAGCGGCTCAGCGCTGTCAGGAGACCCGCGTACCGGGGGCTTCGAGGCACGCTGCTCTCAGCCGAGGAACAAGTTTCTCAGCGGCAGTTTGTCCCGCCTGCCAAACACTGCGGGTTAGGTGGGCTTCCAATTTGATCGTTAGCTGCCTAAGCACCCTGCAACTTCAGACTATTCTCTAGAAGCAGATCAACAGGGGCTGTTCTTTCATCGTCAGAAAAAGAGGGGAAGGGATCTACATGGAAGGCAAATGAGAGCCCAAAGCACACCTATGCCCAGTTCCCCGCCTCTCCTCCTTACCGAGGGGGGTTAAGCCTGGAAAAAACTTGGTTATCTGAACAGTGCTGTGATCCTACACTTTGCCTTTTTGCAGTTGGGTGGAACCAGACTGGGCACACAGCAGTGCTGGGTGAGCCATGCACACATGAGTGAGATAAGAAGAGACACTAATAAAACCTCCAGGGCTTTCTCAGACCATCCTGTCATTCAGTGTAAGAATCAACAGAGGAAAAAAACTCCACCTTGCCCGAGCTGGGCATTGAAAATAGTCATGCTCCAACATTAAATGAGCACACTCTTGTTCAAGCACAAGTTAGGCGTATAAAAACAGGCTAGCTGGTTTTTAGATTAGCGCCCACTTTAAACCAGAACGCATTAGCAAGATCAAGAGGAGACAGTCATGTTTTACAGTGACCAAGATAAGAGTTTAAGGGGAATTTGACTATTGTACTCCTTTGTTCAAGGCAGAGTTTCAACCAAGAGGCACCAAAGCCTGTTTTTTCATGGCAGAAAGCTTATTCTTCAAAACAACATCTGTTGCCGGTTACAATAGCCATAAAAGTACTCCGAGCCCTTGCTACAACTCATACTCCTAGTACAGAATTAAAGGTTATAATATTTGGACAACTGGATATGGTAGTCCATGACATTATCAGAAACACGAGTGAATAGGATGCCTGAACTGAACTTCATGCAAAACAGTTTTCAGTGATGCTATCCTGACTATGCAGGAGCCAGGAGAGAGCTTCAAGATTTCACGGAGTTTTAAAGAAAGTACTTTCCACACACGCATTCAAGGAAAAACCCTTCACTGCACACAGTGTCAGGAACCAGGTGCTGCTGCAGCACATCGAGGGTGTCTCAGGGACAAGCATTTCCACGGAAAAGCATTTCTATTGCTTCTCTTTGCAACTGCCACAGCAAACACCACGGTGGAAAGCATTGTGCTCACGCCTACTCAGCAAGGGCAGTGGAAGTTCAAATCCTTTTGCACAAGGGCTGCTACAATGCATCCTCTCCACCTATGCAGCTTTGTAGCTTAACTGAAGTTCAGACATATAGATCTGGTCTATAAACATTTGTTTTACTAATCAAATCATTATTCCTCCGATAGATTTCTTTCGTCCACAGACAGATTTCAGCATGGACCAAACCTGTTAGCTCTTCCCATCCTGTGTCTGGACCAGACACTGCTTAATCATCAGAATCCAATTAGAGAAGGTCTTAAAACTAGTTAGGAAAACCAGGTAATGAATTTAAACCCTGCATATGGGAAAACTTAAGATGTGGGGTCATGAACTAAAATAGGTGTTGAAAGTACAAGGAAACAGGCAGAATGACCAGGCAGGAGAAACAGTGACAAGCAAGTGACAGGAGTGACATTAGCAGAATTATTTGCAATATTGGGATGTCACCTTCAAACACTAAACCCAGAAATTTACCCACTCTGCAGAGAGGTCAGAGACCAGAAGCATTTTCATTTACTTCCATCTAATCTCACAAGTACCGATCGGAGTTGGACTAGATGATCATTGTCGGTCCCTTCCAACTGAAATATTCTATTCCAATTCTCTTCCACCATGATGGTCTCCAGACAAGGAAACCTGGTCAGTGCATAATAGTACAGGACAATTTCCCCTGCTTCCAGCTTCCTGTTTTTTTGAGAATTTTGGTTTCCCACCAACCAGCAGGAAACTTCCAAGCTGTCGCAACAGCCCAAATCTAGGAGAAAGTTATTTTATTGCCTTAAGGTCTGCGCAGTGTGAAAGCTGCATGACAGAGCTGTGCATGCGGAAAAGAAGTCTTCAGAATAATGGATTTGAGCACTAGAATGAAAGTTCACACAAGAATCATTAGCTAAGAGACAAAGGTGACATTAAGATGAAGTTTACCATTAGACTCTCCTGGATCTGGGTCTCTTGACCATACTCAGCGACCAGCAAGAGCAGCCATCAGCGTCTAGGAAGCACCACAAGAGATGACAGGTTCAGTGTTCTCTGCCCAACTGGAGGTCTACCCCAAGTGTTTGAAGAGTCCCAAACTGAAAGGACTCGGAAACTTCTGGGATTTATAATTCCAGATACATGCACCAGAAGTACAGCTCCAGTAAAGATGAGAATATACAAACACAGTAAACACTCCTAGGTTGCTGTACAGCAAGCTGACCACGATGGGACCCTAAAGGCTCTCATTACAGAGACCTGCAGTTCAGTGTCCAAATCTAACCCTTGGTCTCACCATCCCTAGATGGCCAGGACTTCTGTGAATGACTTCATATTCCTCTAATTCTGGGAAGTCTCTTCCAGACTTCCTTTCTGTACTTATCTTTTGATTTCTGTAGCACCTTTTACTCAATAACCTAAAGATGAGACAGAGAGAGCAATGAACTTACATCCCCTATAAAAAAAATTCCTACTGAAGAGCAAGCAGCACATTACTGGAACCAAGTTGAGCACAAGTGGGAAAACAAAAGGCCTCTGCCTTTCGCTACAAAGGTGGCCATACAGTCAGGTCTTGCATACAGACCTCCTTTCCATGTTATTAGGAGATGATGGCCAAGAGACACCGTTGCAGGGCAGATGTGATGCGATGCGCACAAAAGCTCTGTTCCCCTTTCCTGTGTACCAGGTGGCTGCAGGCCTGGGGATCTGCCTGGACTGTTGGGGTTACTCTCAGGTCTCACCCATGGCCTGTTATTGCCCTGATCATTTTGCTCAAAATGCTTTGATGTTTTCATAATTTTCTTGGGGCTGACTAGGACTGGCTATCCACTGTAAAGCCTCAAGCCTGCAATGGAAGAAGGTTGGTAGGGGGAAGATGATGGTTTGCACCTCAGCTCAGTACCCCCATTTTTGAGCAAGCACCCAGAATTGGGCCATTGGTTGGCCACCAGCAGTGAAGGCAGCAAACACGCTTGTTGTGCAAGTGGGTGATCACAGCGTCTGCCCCTTTCCTCGAGTCCCCAGGGCTCACCCATCAAGAATTTACCACTCGCTCACTCTCCACATTTTTGCCAGCGAGGGAGAAGTGAGGAGACAGAGGGGCTGCTCATTTGGTATTTTTACTCACTGCTTCCATGGAAGCAGTGATATCCTAAACAATACCAACCAAGCTCTACCAGATTTTTAGAAGTCTTAACTCAAGAGACCTCGCAACACCCCCGTGCGGTTAAGAAAAGGATATTGGCTCATGCCACCCACCACTGAAACAGACACCCCTAGGCTGGAACGAAGCAGCTGTATGACACCACGCAGCAACACTTCACAGCATTTTAGGGTAGAAAGCAATTAACCTTTGGCTGAATCCCCTTAGCTCCAAGCTACAAAAAGAGTGTTTGTTCTGTTTTCTTCTCTACCCCCCACCTCCCCCAAGTCTGCACAGCTCTGGTGTTCTCATTAGCTCACTGCCCAGGCTGCTTTCTGGACCCTGAAATGGAGAACAACAGTTATCAAATTAATGGGCTGTTTATTCAGATACTTTGTTTTTTCTTGCTTCTGCTCCAGCGTAGGGGCAGCTGAATCAGATAAAATTAGGGTGAAGCTGTAGTGTGTCATGTTTCTGTTCAGACAGTAAACACACTAGACCTGAGATCTACTTGAGATCTCAGCTGTACTTTAAAGTAAGTTCAGGGAGTTTGGGCAAGGTCCTTTTTACAGGTCTGAAAAGAGGAACTACTCCAGCTGAGGGAAGACATCTTTCTGTTGTTTCTAGGTCTGAATGAAATTTAGTACTATTTTCTGTACTTCCACAGACCCTTCATTTTCAGGTCCTGCCCTAAGACAGAGCTTCCCAGTATCCAAATCTGCCAGCTACATTGAGAAGGCCTGGAAATGCCAGCAGAATCAGACATCCCTTAGATTTTAAGCCCCGAGTGAACATCCTGTAGGCAAAGAGTGAATGATTTCAAAAAATCAGAAGGCAGATAAGTGAAGATTTAGGAATATAATCTGGGTCTGCCTCATCAATCAGGATTCCCCCCCCCCCCCCGAGCACATATTTCCAACTTCTTCTGCCTCACCGGCAGAGAATGGGTTCATCTTAAAGACTACCATCCATTTAAGACAGGTCTGGTGAGTCCTGTCCTTGAAGGACCATTATCTCCATCATCTAGGCTCACTCTAGTCAACTCTAGTGGCCACCTTTGTGCGCCCAGCACAGGTCTCTGCTTCTGCAGAGGCAAAGATTGGTTTTGCGGTGTCCTAAAAGATGCATTAAACTCTCCATAGCTGCATGCAAGCCCTGAATTTAAGTCAGACTAGATCCCAGTCAACATCGAGGAGATGCATTAAATGACCATTACAGAGAACAACAGTACATTAGCAGCTTTATTTTTCTAGGTGCTGCTTACCAGCTTAATCCTACTAGTCTCCCACACTCTTCCATAAAGCATGTTCATGAACAGATATAGTTTTAACTGCATCGCTTCAAGCAGTTAAAGAAACCACTCCGACACGTTCATTTTGGAGCACGCTCACAACCCGAAGCTGTCCCAGAGCATGCTCTGTTCTGAGCCATCCGAAATCGGAAGCTGCAGCTGAGGCTGTAGCCACCTGCAGGAGCACTGGGCAAGCAGAGCCAGACCAGCCACAGTCTGTGAACTGCGGGGGTAGCGGGGGGGTTGTGGTGACAAGCGTTCACGTTTGGTGCTTTGGAAGGCCCTCTCAGGAGTGGTCTTTCCAGCAACCTTCAGGCACCACTAACACATGCCTGGTCACAGGACCAGCAAGTGCACTCCCTCTCTAATGACACGAGACCTTTCACCAGCCCTTCCCAAATTAGGGTTCTCAGCTAAGGCGTGAGCCCAACTAGAGATGCATAAAGCTACCTGGGTTTAACTCTGCCTCTTGGCTTGGCTTCAGGCAGTGACTCATGTGAGCCTGTCAGTCCCAACATCTGGTCACAGGCAGGGAGGGAACATGGGCCATGCTGTGCCTGGCCACTGCACCTCCCCTGGGGCTGCAGAATACCACGGACTGCACCTGCACAACAGCACATGCGCTGCCACTGAACTGCTGGCAGCAGACGGCACCTTTCCTAGGTGCTACAAGAGTACATTTGAGTATAATCTGGTATCTTCCAACTCCTATTGTGGGTCTGGCATCACATTCAAAGATGAGTGTTACATTCTTCTTTTCCAATACCTGAAGTCCCTTTTGCCTTAGTTATCTACAGAAAAGGCTACTGTAAATGCTCCTTCTGGAGGCAACCTAGAAGTCAGAAAACAAAATTAAGAGTCAAAACAACGCCGTGCTTTCCTTTAAATCAGCCTCACTAGAGTGATGCAGACAGGAAAAGAGAGCCTGCATTAGCAGATACCCTGCTAGTGGGCTTAAGGGAGAAGGAATCCATAAAACCTCCAGGCATTCCAGCAGGCTGGGTACCCGGGATCACTTTCACAGTTTAGGAAACCATTTCATCTCAACCCCCACAAATTGACCTTGGCAGAACATAGAAAGTTTGCACTTAACAGCCATGTTTGTGCTATGAGTAATCCAGCACTCTAAGTTAACACTACATTTTGTTGGTGGAACATAACATCTTGTTATCATGTGAATAAGATATTAGAGGGGAAAAAAAAAAACTAAACCACATTAAAATTATATTGATGAGAATTTCCTAAATCCATTTAACAAGATCCTTCTACCCATGAAATTTCATCATTTTGTGCATCTTCATGTCTTTCACATATAATTTCCAGTTTTACACATTATCACATTTTTCCAGTGCACCAGAAGCAAAGTACATATGCTCAGGCTGAAACAACAGTGTCTGCTGGGGGAGTATCTTCTTCAGAAATAACCAAACATGGATCTTTTGATTACTCACTACTCAGAGGAAGAAGAGAAGGTGAGCGACTCCACATTTACAGACAACATACATAGCCTTGTAGTAATATCTTGCTTTCGCTTTCCATTTTGTGAAGCTTATTGCATATGCTCAGAGCTAATCTCATTGAACTCTGCAGTTCAGGTCAGAGACCCACTGTGCCCCTGAACATGACAGGAGACTCTTGCCTGCTGCTGGCCAGCACGGGGTGGAACAGCACACTGGGAGAGCCAGAAATGGAAAGTGTCGCTTACATACCTGCCATCTTACCCAGTCAGCTAGGTTAGAAAATTAAGAGTACGGCAGTTAGGGGTTTGTAGCCAAGTTTCATTTCTGTTTTTTATTCATTTTGTCTTCCAAGTTAACTAGCTGCAGCAACTCTCCAAAAGAAAGAGTCAAAGCAAACACAGACAAGCATCTGAGGAGAAAAATTCAGGAGTCTCATCTGTGTCCTGTAAATGCTCCAAGATGGCACATCAATATTCTGCAACGTTTGCTTTCATCTCTTGGAAGAGAAAGCAATTTAAGTAATCTGTGCCAATTACACAAAAATCAGGTCAGGTACCTTACCTGTATTACATCACACTTGTAATCAGTTCAGAGGCCCTCCAAGATACAGCGGTTTCTGGAAATAAGAACTAATGGATTTGGCCAAATAAGCTGTAACGTGGGGGGTGGGAGCAGTAAGGAATATTTCAAGGCTAATGAGGAGTTTCAGTCCAGTCCAGTGGAAGAGAGATGCTTGCTTTTCTAATGAGACAAGTGCCTCTTTCTAGCCCAGCTGGGCCAGGTAACATGAACCATTACAATTTGCTTACGTTTAGAAGCCTGAATCTAGAGCCAGTGACAAGCTGGCTTTGCCACAGCAAAATGTTGAAGGAAGTAAAAGCATGAAGGACAGATTTAAGTTGTGGTATGTCTTTGAAGCTCTTGGGCCGTTTGGTGTTAGAAGGATCTACAGACAAAAGGAGAAATAATGCATGAAGAAGTGTGGGGCATCCAAGTTCATATAGCTCATGGCTTTGCAAGTTCTCACAGAATTAGCACATTCACATGCATTACAGGGTGGCTGTAAACACACCATACCTTTGGCTGCACTAATACCGTGCTTATTAGTACTGATGATATTCATGGACAACCCTTTTCTCCTGTCTCTTCCATACAGATGCTGTAACACCTGAACTAGATTAAGTAGTTCATAGGTAGATGCTTCCACGAGGAACCTTTGCCTTTCAAAACCTCACTTGCTATGCTGTGAGTTCAGAAGCGCAGGACCACCTTGCAAAGGATGAGCACTCAGCCTCCCAAGGAGTCTGGGAGCAAACACGGGAGCTGATGTAGCGATGAGGAAGCTAAAGGTGGCTGATGGTTTCCCAACATCTGAAACACACTAGGTAAGAACAAGGTCACCAGTCCTTAGGCGGTGGACACAGCATAAAACCCTAGCACAGTTTATCCTGACAGATGCACATAGATGGGCAGGCTGCGCTCAGAGCAGTGAGCAGTTGCACACACTATGCTTGCCACCATCAGAGGTTCTGCAGCTTTTAGGTTGACATCATGCAACTGCAGCTTTTTGCTATGGAAACAGCATGACTCCCTATGGTTACTCATACCTCCATGGTCCAAGCCAACACAAGGGAAAGAAGAAACATCCTCTCTCCTAGCTGGTCCTGTCCAAAGGGTGAGCCTAGGCCTGGATTCATTGCTGAAAGCCAGGGGCTGAAGAGCAGCCCATCAGGACTCCCTGCACACGAACCAAAATAACTAGCACAGAGTGAAGATGAGCCTCTCCACAGGAAGGGCTGTAGAGGCAATTAACTCCTCTGGAGCAGAAAGACCACGCGCAGGGCAGAGGTGTCTGCACACAGGTTCTCCACAGACTGTTCCCAAAACGGTGCAGCAGGCACTACCCTACCTATGGTCCCTGCACACACACACACACACACGCACAGAGGAGCTTTGAAGCAGCATTCCCCAAGATGTGAAAGTGTTCAGTCCCAGCTCCTGCTTATGCTCACAGCTCCCACCAGCCACAGACTCCCACCATGTCAGTCACACATGCAGCACAGGCTTCCCTAGCTCTCCCCATGCATGAACATACACACTTTTTGCTGTTACAAAGAGAAAGAGGGAAGAAAATCAAGGAGAAATGCATTCAGCCCATTGCTGTGTGGCAATGCTGAGAGTGAGAGAACAAGTATTAAGCAGCTAGTGCAAACCTACCATGCAACAACTAACTGAAAGCTCCTGGAAGATCTATAAAGTGTCCTTTTATTATTGCCTGCCCTCAGATAGGCAGGTGCAGGCAGCAAGGCAGGAGTGTAGAAAGAAACTCTCAGCCCTCCAGACAGTATAGTCTCCAGAGCTGATATTATGGTCAAATAGCACAACCCATAAACCAGCCCTTTTCTGTCTGTCATCATTCTTGCCTTATTGTCCTGGGCTTTGCTTTGTTCACTGTGAGCGGGCATGCTTCAGTTCTCAGCCACATGCCAGCAAACATGCTGGCATGCTGCCCACCCTAAGTACCGTGTAGGCAGGATGGCGCCTCCAATACTTAAAACAATATTTAATGTTTTACATCATTGTGGGCCTGTAGATTATTTTCTAAATCCATGAAGCAACAGTAGATCAGCATGTGGTTTGCTAATGCTGCACAAGGAAATAATGCATGAGGGGAAGAGATTAGTGTGGAGCACTTGAAATTACAGTTGGCATTAGCTATAGAATAACACATAGCATGTGATGACCTACTTGTCCCAGGCTCCACAGTGCATCTAACAGGACGCTAAGAAAGGCACATATAGAAGGAAGCCTGCCCAAGCAAACAGTTTCACTAGTCTAGTTCTACCCTCCCAAATCTTTGAAGATAAGTTTCTTTAGGAACTGCTTAAATGGATAGAACTGCTAAATATTAGTAGGGACATTGTTTTCAGAAGAGAGGACAGGTGTAAGGTAAAGACCTCAAATACAAGCCTGCTTCTCATGCACAAGGAAGAAAATCAACATGACAGGCAGGGAATGACACGCTCTGGCTGATGCTGACACATATCACAGACCTCAAGTTTATACTTACAAAGCACTGATGGATTTTTCTGCCACTAGTGTTAAAAGTTACTTTAAACACACGAGTGAACACCATGGCACTTAAGTGATTAAATAGTAGTATAAAATGCAAGAGTTCAAGAACAGCATCACAAGTGAAAACATTTGGCATTTGTTAATAGCAGAAAGTTGCCTCAAACCACACGAGGATATCTTAACACTGTCTTGCCAGCTATATTTGCTTGTTCAGTGATCAACTCTGTTACGAAAATAAATTTGGAGGAAGAGTGATAAGTCCCTTTTGGTTGCCTCATATTTGTCACTGGTGAGGGTGACAGCAATTAGCATATCTGCATTTCCAGGACAGAAGTCTGACAGTAAAAAAAAGAATCTGTCCAAGATGAACAGTGAGGTCCACCAGCCTCAAGGTCAAGTCTCAAATACTGTAGTTCAAGTATATTTGCATGGTAACTCCTTAGCAGGTACTCAGAGCTGAGACTAACACACCAGACACTGCAGGTACCCAGATTGCCCCCCACAGCAACCACAAGGAAACTAAGACAGCAAAGGAGAGAAGCTTCCCTTAAAGATGAAGAGCTGACAAAAAGAGGGATTAGCCATTTCACCACAGAAGCAGCCACCTCTGAAATCCAAGTCCCTTGGTTCCACTCAGATCCTAATTCCAAGTACAAGCTATTCTTACCACAGTGACTAGCCCTGTGCTTCTCAGTAGACCCACTTCAACAGGACACTGAAGATTCAGCCCTGGCTATCATTGACCAGAAGTGACCAAGAGCGCCACGGACACAAAGATCAAGTAGAGCATGGCATACAGGCCTTCCCTGGAAGGCGGCGCTGACAGCAGAGCAGCTTATCTTTGTTTCAGTACCAAATCCTTTAGGACCAGACTTCAAAGGAAACATAAGCATACTTAAGTGTGTTTCAATTCAAGTTAGTATTTAATTATTCACCTGAACTGACCCTAAACTCAAGTGGTGTTGGGCAAGGTTTAACTAGGAGCACCTGCCGAGCTTATTTGGCGGTGTCCATCCTGCCCCGTCCCCATTCCTCCCCAGCAGTATCAAAGAAAACACTACGTTTTGAAGTCACATGTGCATGGGAACTCAGGTACTGTTCACTATGGTCATTCTTGTTAGCTTTTCCACTTCATATCCTTCGTTCAGTGGTTAGAACTACTTTTGGATACAGAAACTGGAATTCAGACCCTTTTTGTGCTCTGCCAGGCTCACAGGACAGTGTCAGCAGCTTTGTAACATACAGGCTCACCCTACTGCTGCATGTGAAGAGGCAGAGACCCCCACACTCCCTCCCACAGGTGTCCTGGAGCTGTACAGGGCTTCTGAATTCCACCCTGTGAAAACCAGATTTCTTGCTCTTATTTAGGAAAAAAAAAAAGTTTAAAAATCTCTGAAAATTGAAGCAGTGCCTTGTTCTTGGAACACACTAATGTTTTCTTCATTCTCTGAAAAGTTTGTCTGGCCCAAAATTGTTTTTCCTTGCCTGTCCAGCCACTGCACTGAAGAAAAATAACCAATTATTCACACACCTCTGGTTTTCAGCAGAAGTCCGTTCAACAGAAGCTTCACCACACAGCCTTCAGCGCTAGTGTTTTCTCAATACAAGAGCTTCCCCACATACACTTCTCAAGACTTTTCCTCTTCAGAGAAGACTGACTACTGCAGTCACCTCGCAGTGCCTTCTCTGCTTATTTACAGTACTGCAGCAAAATGCAGTTTTGAAGTTACCTGTATCCTAGCAAGTGTCATTACCTCACATGCAGTGCAACTGTTATCTTTTACACTAAACTATTCGATTTTACTTAATGGCGCTTTTCTATTATTTCTCTGTAGAGATTTCCAACTGTTGCTGGATACAAAAATGCATCTAAAATAGTTGTGCTCCAGAGACATATGCCTACCTACAACTCCAAGATTATTTCCTCTAAAATTTGACAGGGAGATGTGTACTACTTTGTAGTATGATCCATTTCAACTGTGTTCCAGCAAGGTAGGTAATCCTACACTGTCCCAGTTTTATAAGATTCCAGGCAATTTGAATTAATAGCATAAATTATAGCACTTGCTATAAACATGGAACAGTTGCTTTATTGCACTTGTCAAATGCATTCCTCTCTTTGGTCACAGTTCTGGTCAAAGAATTTAACAAAAAAATAACAAGCAATTCACAATAAAAAAGAACTAAAAAAAAAGATAAAGCTGGAAAAAGCATCACATACCCTACATGTTGGAATTCTTACTGGTTTTCCAGCCTGGTTCTCAGTCTTAGTTCAGCAAGTTTCCTATAAGCCCCATCCCTTGTTCAATACAAATTCCAGAGCAGAAAGGACACCAGAGAGGGTCATCCCTTTCAGCCTCCCAATAAATATGGACTAAATGAGTAGTTCTAGAGGTGTTTACCAAGCTCATTTCAAACTGTTGTTCTGGCTGTATCTACACTACCCCATAGACCAGCCAGGAAGTCATCCTCACCATCTCACCTACTTGAAACGTGCTCATGACCAGCTTTATGGTGGGCACCACTGCCTGTGGAAAGTCTCAGCACTCCCAGGGCTTAAAGCACCCCTGGACACTTCACACAGCCTCCAGCTATTCCCATCTGCCCTGTGGTGACAGGGGGAGACAGCTTGAGCACTATTGCCCCACACTCCTCTGGGGGCCAAGTGGGGTCTGCAGACAGCCTGAGCTCATACTGAGTGCTGGCTCCTTACATGGATAACAACACAGGGTCTGGGCACCAGATTGCAGAGGACTGTCCCAAAATTCACATGCTTCAACAGGTCCAACTTGGACAAACCCTGAAGATCAAGAGGTTCAGAAGTATTCTGAGCCCTGACACGGAGCACCATCTCAAATCAACAAGGAGCATCATCCTTGGGACAATCCACTCTGGAGAAAAGCATCCGAGACTTGCAGTTCACAGTTCAGAAGAGAGAACAGCAACACTTACACGGCTCCTCTGAAAACCATTGCTGATGGCAAAAGATTAGCAGAAGGTGTGACTGGAAACAGAAACATTCAACGTTGAGAAAAGTGAATGAATGAATGCTGCACGTGGGATAAAGATCTGCCCTATTTCCGAAACAGAAACAGAAGCAGTAGCTATGCACAGGATGGCTTGCAACACCATTGCCCAGGTTATTAACCGAGATGGCTCATGATGTGTACAGCCAGCTGCCCTCAGCTTAGCTTTGAGTCGCAGGCATCTGAGGTAGAGCCTGTGGGCTGCAGTGCCCGCACAGAGCACGGCTGGAGCGGACAAATCCTGCAGCACGGCCAGCCCCACACCCTTACCCCGCTGCCAAGCCTCAAAGCTTGGCCACTGTGCAGACACTTTAAAGTCTAAAAAGTTCCGTTTTCCAGCAGCAAAGAACAACACTGGGTAGAAAGAAATCTTTAACGTGGTGTTTAGAAAACAAACCCCTTTATTTTTAAAGCACTACAACTGATCTGAAAATATTCATGAGTTCGCTATAGTAGAGGCAAATAGCTTGACAGACCCACTATGAAACAAACAATTTACCATTCTGAGGTGGCACGGTGGTGGTAGCATAATTTTATCTGCTTTTACTGCACTGACCTCTGCACCTTTGCGTTATAATTTGAGAAGCAGCTGTGTATTTAGACTCACAGCACCCTGCTACGTTCCTCAGTCTGCTGGGCATGGCGAGTGTCACTCTTGGTGATTAGCACAGCCACCAAGAAGGCTGCCGCAGGGGAAGACCTAGTGGCCCCTGCCTGAGACAGGTGCACACCACTGTCACGTCCCAAACATGTGTCCTTCGGGCTCGTTACCAGCATTGTCATCAAAGCAGACTATTATCAGTAAGTGCAACATCACACAAGAGACTCCCAGTAGTTTGAATTTAACATCTTAGTGGTGCCTGTCAAAGGCTTATTCTCTTCCAGATAGAGGGGTCAGAGCAGAAGATGCCACAGGAAGCTTTTGTTTGTTCTCAAACAGAAAATATCTTATTAAATAAAACTAATTTGAAGTCAGGTTTTTCAAGTCTGACACAGGCTTAGTCAAGAACTATTCTTGTACACATAACATAGCAAAAATTCATGAAGTTTTTGCTAAAAATGAAAAGAACATAAGTATCTAATACTTGTCAGTCATGGGTGCATTTCAGTAATCCTGCAGGCGCAGGGGTCCACATGAAGGTCCCAAACACTGCCTGTTACTTGAGAAAGCAAGGGAACCTCCAGCACATTAGCATTTTGGCCTTGATCCAAGAAAGCACTTAAGCACATGCTTAACTTTAAGCACATGAGTGCTCCCACCCACATAAAAGGACCACTTATTCACTGAAAATTAAGCATTTGCAGAAATACTTCACTGTACCAGTTTCTTTGCTGAGCATCTTGCAGGATTACACCCTATTGAGTGACTTTCTAGGAAAAAAAAAAAAAAAACAAAACCAAAAACCCAAACCAAAACACAACACAAAAAACCCAAACCAACACTAAACCGAAAAACCAGAACCACCTAAAGAGAAGTTGACTTCAGGCAGGACTGCTGACTGCCAAGGGCTGCCTAAGCACACGTGGCACTCCCCTGTGGAGGCCCAGGTCCTCCCAGCTCTCGCAGCAGCTGCACCACAGCAGTGAGAAACCCCTCCCGAGGGCAGCGCATGTTTAGAGCTGCTGTTTCAGCCTTTGCCTCGTGGTTCTAAAAAAAGTTACGTAGAAGCTATTCACTCTGACCAAAAGCTTGCCTGCTTCGCCGAAGGCTGGGATGTAAAAGCACAGACCTGCCACAAGGCACTACGCTGCCTACATGAGGTGAGAGTTCCTGCCAGTTAACATGAACAAGGTATGAGAGTGAAAACAGCCATCCACTCCAGGCTGGTTGCTTTGGATCACTCCCAAAAGACCTTAAATTATATACAGAAAAAGATGGTCAGGGGGTAAGAGCAGCACAGAAATTAATGTACACAGGCAGAGGGTAAGGCAGTAAAACCGAAGTCTAAACAGGCAGTAGGAAGAGATTGTGTCATGTCTCCCACACACATTTTTGGAAGGTCACAATCAAATACTAACTATGGTTCAGGCTCCCGCAGCAGAGTAATACTCATCGATTCCTCCAGCGACATTTAGAAAAGAGAAGTTACTCCCAGTGATAGATTAGATATCCCTAAGAAAAATCCATGCCCAAACACCGTGAAGCCCTTCCCAGATGAAGCCTACTTATGCCTCCCTCTTGCACGCTGGATCTCCCTGCTTGGGAAACAAACCTGTGTGCTGAAGGCAGGATCCAGTACTAGCAACTGGGGAACTGCAGGCTCAGTTTTGTGTTGCACAAAAAGCACTTGCCTTAACATTACAACTTAACCTTACAGTTATCATGACTATTACAGAGCATAGGACTGGTTTTAAAGCAACAGTTTGTTACCGATGACAAGCTACTAATGCCAGTTTGTTAGTGGCAGAAGTTTAAAGACACCTACATCTGAGGGAAGTGCCGGCAGAAAGAGCAAGATAGAAGCTCATGGTTTATACAGAAATACTAGCCTGACCAAGGCTGCTGGACCTGTCTGAGCAGCTCTGCTTTGAGATGCAGAATAAATCCCTCCTTTGCGGGGCAGCTACATGGTGCTGCCAACCCACCCTCAAGTCAGAGCATAAGCAGTAGTCATCGCACTTTAAAAAAAAACCCCAGATGTTTCTATTTCTGCACAAAGTTGTGCAACAGGATGCTCCTGAGCAGAGAATTCGAGTTATTGGACTGAAGTCACAAGCTGGCCACCCACCATGGAGGTTTCCTACCTGCTGCTCCACACCAAGGCACACCCTGCATGCAGGACACCAGCACAGGCACCTGTCAGCCCCCCTGATTTGTGACCCATCTGACAAGGACGGCTGGAGCCACTGTTTACAGCTCGGTGTCACTTTTGGCTGTGTGTGTTCCAGCTGCTGTTGTTGGGAGCACTTTCCTTGCTGATTCAGATCAAAGGCTGCGCCAACACAAACACACAAGTTTTACAAGTCAGTCAGCTGTGCACTGTAATGAAGGTGTGCCTAAGATGCTCCTTAATATTTCTCTCACCATGTCCAAAATTGGCATCAGCTTGTGCAAGGATTAAGATTAGGTAGACAGGAACTACCAGCCACAACATTGGCACCAGAGGATAAGGTGACTTTAAGCAAAACTTAGGGTTTTGGATGACATACAAGACCAAGCCATCGTTCTTACTCGGCATTCTACAGCAGACCAAATGCAAACCGGGTTTTTTTCACTACCTAATCAGATACATGGATGATTTCAACATCTAGATACACAACCACATGGCACTGGGTTTCAAGCGGGTCTTGTAAATAAATCCTTCGTGCTTCTTGACACCATTTTAAGATTAGAAGAACAACTAATCTTGCACAAAGATCCAGCACGCAGGTCTTGTTAAGCAAGAAACAGTGATGCACAAGGCATGGGGTAGAGTCACTGACCAGGCTGAAGTGAATGCAACAGACATCAAAGTTTGCTGAACCATTATTTTGCTGGTGACTCCTAACTTCAACGCGTTACAAGGAGTAAGACAACCATTTCCACATGTGACTATTCCATTTTGAAAGGAACGTAACCTAGGCTTAGCTATTTTCTTTCCACATGTATCATGTATTTATCATCAAGAGATCTTCCTCCTCCTCTGCCCCCCACTTAACAGCTCTAGACTTTGTGTGGCCCCTGTATGCCAGTATATTGTTTGTGCTTTTTCCAAGACCCTACTTTAAAGTATGACATGTTTACGTAAGAGGCATTGATGGCTAACACAGGCTTCAGCTCAGTAGGGCATTTGGGACGGTGTCACAGAGGAATGCTCTCTCCTGATTTATGAGCACGTTATAGTTATTCAGGTGGAGTGGCAGGACCTGGCAGTAAGCACCATCATACAGATCAAATGTGTTTTGAGTTCATAGATCAGGCTGAAGTGCTGCCAATCACCACAGGGTTGTGGCAGTGGAAACCAAGCCCTCTACTTTCAAAAAGAAAGCAGTCTCTGAAGACAAGGAGCCGCCTCCTCCTTAAGCCTTACTGACCAAAATCTTGCACTGTTCTTAGGAACCCTGGTCGGTGATTTGATGATGGCATATGTACAGATTCAGAGACAGACCCTTATGCTTGCCTACAAGTTTGACTTATTACACCATTCTTTTTGTAAGGCAAGTCTAACTCACTTGACTGTTTACAGATACTTCTGTAACAGGGGAAGAGTTGAAGGACTTTCTATAAGTAGTTAATCTGCTTTGTTTACAACGGGTACAAGTTGAAGAGATGTTCTTTAGAGGCATGTGACTCAAGTTGTCATGTTTATAAGCCCATTCACTCGATACTGCGCCTCCCTGTAGAACACAAGCTTTGAAGCAGCACCTGCTTCCCCAGCAGGCAAGGCTCATGCCCAGTGTATGGCTGATTCCTTTCTATGCAAGGTGTTTATTTAAAATCTTCAGCTCTCAATGAAGTAAGTTCCCTTCATTTCCCTCATACTGTGAGTATCTTTGCAGCTTCTTTGCATCTGCAGTTTGCACTTTTAATTAAGAGGTGTTCAGCTTTATTTTTTCCTTATGCTTTCCTCTGATATTATCCATTTGGCAACACAACTCTGTAAACCTGTTCTCACATAAAAGCCTACGCTGAATTAAAACACCTCCTATGAAGTAACAGGAGTGCAAGTCCTTCACAGTTTCATAAGAAAGGGGAAGAAAAGCAGGAAAACAAGGTCTCCTCAGCTTTTGTCATACTAAAACTCCTGGAGTGGCTTAAGTGAAGCCACTTAGGATATCACCTGTTTCTAGGAGAAAAGTATAATGACTTTACTCCTAAAGTCTGTTTAATAATGAAGTGAGCTTTATGCTGCTGCTCTTGCCGAGTTAGTGAAGAGGTTACCTTGGCATGCATGAGTTCAAGTTAGGGAGTTACTCACCTTTACAGTGAGCATATAAGTGATACAACACATCCTGAGTAAGACTTCACTAGTTTTTGCTGTCTTGATCAACTCAGAAGTCCTACTCTCTTTCAATGAAGGCAGAACCCCCCCCACACACACATTAGGGTCGATAAACAGGCTCAGGATTCAGCTCAAAAAACTCAAAAGGCACAGCCAGAAGTAGCTTGATGCACAGTTCTGTAGACAGCAGTTACATATGCTGATAATCAGCCTGTGGCACGACTTCAACCATTCCACCCAGGTTTCCAGACAAGCAGTTCATATTTACACAAATAAGGGATGATTAACTTCCAGACAGATACCACCCTGGTAACAAAGGGAAATGACAACATGGTCAAAACCTGAAAGGGATAAACTACTTTAAACAGACTCATAATACAAGACCCAGAAGAACCAAAGTCTCAGTGCATTGGAGCATACCTGACTGCTCTTCCGTTAAAGACCTTAATCTGTTACAGAGCAGATTTGGAAATTACTTTTAACTTCCCTTTCACCAGCTACAACTCCAAAACAATAACTCAAACTTCAAGGGTCAGTTACATGCATTATAAGCATAATAAAAGCCATCAGAATCTGTTACCATAGTTCCTTACGCTCAAAAAATCCCCCAAATAACCCCCACCCCAGCCATACTGCCATTTTATCCTTCAGAAATGACCTTGTGCTTACCAACTATCACTTCAGCATGAAAGTACCTTTTAGAGGCTCATTGCTACTCTGTGAAAAACATCGGCGGAGCTCACTCAGCTACCGCACCTTCCACAAGTTTCAGTCTCCCCTACTGCTCTTCCCAGAAGACTGCTGTACCTCTCCCTTCCCCCTCACTGCCCCGTACCTTGGCCGCAGCAATCCTGCCCAAGTGCCCACACCTGCAGCCAGCTTGGCCAGGGAGGCTGGGACTGCCCTCAGGTGCAGCACTCGTACTGCACAAAACACAACTCATGGAGCTGCTCTGTCTCACCTCTTTGCAAAGAGCACTCAGCCAAATGTGTTCCCTGATCTGTCCATTCTCCTTTACAGTTATAGTCCCAGACTTAGAAAAACGTCAAGAGAGGGAAAACCTAGAAATATATCTGGTTGTGGGGGCTACCCTGCACCGAAGTGCACTACGCTGCTTATGCTGGGACAAGCAGAGGCTTCCCTAGATTCACTCCGCTTCTTTGATTTGCAGAGATGTGAAATGCAAATGAAAAGTCAGGTTTGAGTCTCCGCAACTGAAATTTCTAAATATTATTTACCAACAGAGTAAAAGAGTAATCAAAGGTTAGAGGTTAATGAGTAGAAGTCTATTTTCTTGAAGAAATATAGAATTCCAATGTTACTTTCATTCTGAAGGTCATGTTTGGAGTTACACAACTTTTTCCTTGCCAATTTTTGCAATAATTATAGACGTCTAAGCGACTGGAAAGAACAATATGCAATGAGGAAGGCTAAGACTTGCTTGGAATTAAAGCTGGCGAGGGATGTCAAGGATAACAAGAAGGGCTTCTTCAAGTACATCAGTAGCAAAAGGAAGGCTAGGGAAAATGTGGGCCTGCTGCTAAGCAAGGGGATGCCTTGGTGACAGGGGATATGGAGAAGGGAGAGTTACTGAATGCCGCCTTTGCCTCAGTCTTTACTGCTAAGTACTGCTTTACTGGTCCTCAGGAATCCCACACCCTGGAGGTTAAGACAGGAAGTTTGGAGAGAGGAAGACTTCCCCTTTGTCAAGGAGGATTGAGCTAGAGGTCATTTAGGGAAACTGGACAAGTCCATGGGCCCCAGTGGGATGCACCCACGAGTGCTGAGGGAGCTGGCAGGTATTACGGCTAAGCCACTCTCTATCGTCTTTGACAGGTCATGGAGGACAGGAGAGGTGCCTGAGGACGGGAGGAAAGGCAATGTCACTCCAATCTTCAAAAAGGGCAAGAAGGACCCAGGAAACTACAGACCAGTCAGCCTCCCCTCCATCCCTGGAAAGGTGATAGAACAGCTCATTCTGGATGTGATCTCTAAGCATGCGGAGGAAAAGAAAGTTATCAGGAGTAGTCAGCACGGATTCACCAAGGGGAAATCATGCCTGACCAACCTGATAGCCTTCTGTGATGGCATGACTGGCTGGGTAGATGAGGGGAGAGTGGTGGATGTTGTCTACCTCTACTTCAGCAAGGCTTTTGACACTGGAGCACCTCTTGTATGAGGAAAGGCTGAGAGACCTGGGGCTCTTTAGTCTGGAGAAGAGAAGGCTGAGAGGGGACCTTATCAACACTTATAAATATCTAAAGGGCGGGTGTCAAGAGGACGAGGCCAGGCCCTTTTCAGTGGTGCCCAGTGACAGGACAATGGGCAATGGGAACAAACGGGAGCACAGGAAGTTCTGCCTCAACATGAGGAAAAACTTCATGACTCTGAGGGTGACAGAGCACTGGCACAGGCTGCCCAGGGAGGCTGTGGAGTCTCCTTCCCTGGGGATATTCAACACCCACCTGGATGCGATCCTGTGTGACCTGCCCTAGGTGACCCTGCTTTAGCACAGGGTTGGACTAGATGACCTCCACAGGTCCCTTCCAACCCCTACGACTCTGTGATTCTGTGAACTATTTTAATTAGCTACCAGTAAAGAGAATCCTTAAAACCTGAGAAACAATTTAACTGCAGTTATGACGGCACTGAAAAGTTACTATGGAAGATGCTTGTAGCTGAAATAGGCTTAAAAAAAAAGGTGAAGGCACTGTTAACTACGCGTAGTTACATTATTGGCTTTGCAATTGTTGTTTCACACCCGCGCATGCCAGATCAACTGCTTACAAAGCCGGCTGCATTAGAAAGTTCTCCATTGACATGGAATGTAAGGCACTATGAATTATACAGGAAAAAATACCCTCTGCAAATATTCCACTTACCTTTTTAATTTCAAAGTATTACAGAACCACACACATATACTGGTTGGCATGAACCTCTAGTGGTCTCATGTCTAGTGATTAGAGTAGAGCCATGACAGACCAAGTTGCTCAGGGCTTGTACAGTCAAATTCTGAGCATCTCCATGGACAGAGATACCACATCCTCTCTGGGCCCCTGCTGTAAAGCCTAGCATACTCTTTGGGAGTATTTTTTCTAGCACTGACTTGGAATTTCCCTTGCTTCAACTTGGGCCTCTTGCCTCTCATCCTGTCCAAGACAAGTCTGATTCTATCTTCCATGCACCCTCCCAGCAGGTAGTTGTGGACACTGAGGGACAGCCCCTCTCCAGGCTGAACAAGCCCAGTTCTCTCCTGGTGTATCACGGGCTGCAGCCTCTCACCTTGGTGGCCTGTTCCAGTACGACAATGTCTTTCTTGTATAGGGGAGACCAAAACTGGACAGAATGCTTCAAATGCCATCTCTCATGATGCTGTGTGGAGGGGAGTAACTGCTCCTGCTAGGTGAGCTCAGGATGTTGCACTGAAGATAAGGCAACTGACTTAAAACTCTTTATATGGGCAACTCTATCTGTAAAAGTGGCCAGAGAGAATAAAATGTCCATACAAATTATTGTGTTTGAGTATTAGCCTACATAATTGGAGAGCACATGTACAGTATTACATGGATGTTTCCATTTATTTCTAATAATTAATGGATGTGCAAAATTACTAGGTTTTTTAATGAAATTGTGTCTCCAAACCTAAGGTTCATGCAATCACTCACCTTCCCTTTTCAAAAACATTCATAAGTAGTGATATACTATTTTTTTTCTTAGCATGAAAGAGAATACAGCAGTCTGTGTGGCACATCAGACAGCAGTTATCATCAAAATGTCCTTGGGCCACCAGGCATTTCTGTGCTAAACAATCTCAGTGTATTACCGAGGTTACATTACACCAGCATTTAATGAGATCGAGAGGCTGAATGATTTGGAGAGGCCTGGTGAGCCAGTTCCTCCCGCAGGACTCACAACTGATCTCTAGGTGTTCCACTCACATTCACCAGAGGGTGCTTGTGCGGTACAAGGCCAGGCTGTGTAAACCTGGCTCGCAATCCCATTTTGGGTCCAGGCTGTGGGAAATGAAATAAAAGTTTCCTTTTTTCATCTATGGAAATGCTTTTAGCTCCTTTCAGATTTGTCATAACAACACTACACTTAAGAAATAATCTAATGCTGGCTTAAACCTGCGTTCAGTACAGACTGCTAAAAATGCCTTTCTCAATTTGATATGCTACACTGACACAGTGCACCTTCCTGTATCTGTTTCATTCCCTTATGGTGGATGAAATTCAAAGGTATTACACAAAGTAACGGCTAGCCCCAAGTGAGGCAGCTAAACCTACAAATCTGACTGTACAATGAATACGATGAAGTCAAAGCTAATTAATTGCTCTATATCCATCATCATTCTGCCATTACAAAGTTCCTTCCCCTTCCTCTCAAGGGCTTTTTTCCTTTCCTCTATTCTATTTCTGATTTCATTCCACTGATGTCCAAAGCTCTAAGACTCTCTTACATGAACCTAGGCTCCTTCCCCAGGCCTACTGGCATAATTTCCATGCATGTTTGTCTGAATTTCTTGTTGTGCCCTGAAGATCTGAATCGAACACAAGTCCTCAGTGCCTTCTGGACATGGCTCTGTAGATGTCTGCTGCTCCTGCTTCACTCTCTGAGACCTGCTCTGAAGCCAGCAGAGACAGGAGCGAGGTGCTGAAACTCTCTCAGTACCTCCTCTCCTCTTTCAGTGGAGGGATGACTAGGTAGGGAGCAGACCTGAACCCTCCTCACGCCCCTCTCCCTTCTGAGCAGAGGCCTAGGCACACCCGCAGAGAGGCACCACGCTAACTGGCAGCTGGCACTGTCTGTCTCCCAGCAGCAGGGCATTAATAACCATTAACAAAATGCTGTACAGTTCCAACATGATGTCAGCGGAATTAACCTCTGTCATTCCTGTATCAGCACTCGTGAATGACTGTTTTTCTTTTTGTTTCTTTAAAACTTACCTTTGAAATATTCCATAGTGTTAAAACCAACAGTGGCTCTTTAGAATAGCTCTTACTTTCCAATTTTGAAAACAAACTATCGGTTATCAGTAGTGACTATGTTGAGCAACAGCTGAATTCATCTCATTCATGATTTTTTACCGACCTTTAAAAAAATGAACTTAAGCAAAGCCTTCATTCCCTACAGACTTGTGAGCAGCTTTTGGGAGGCACTAAGGATTTGCCACATATTAGAGCAAATAGGTGCCAGAGATTGGGGAGATTTCTGGAACTGATAGTTTATGAGCAAATTACTTCAAACTGGTGTATTATAGCAAATCTGCTACTGCTTTTAGGAATATGAAATATAAGTTCAGTTCAGATCAATAACCAGAGCACAAGAAATGCTTTTTAAATGGTATACTCATAAAGCCTCTTACAGTCTTACAGCATCTAGGTATGCATTGCTTCCCAGCTCAAAACAAAATAAATGCCAACACTATAAACAGATAAGTTCTGTAGGGAGAGAGAGTTACTATCATTTATCACAGGAGTAAAGATAACTGGAACAAGATACAGTTTTCCACATATTTAACCACATCTATATTATTAGATCACTAATACGAACACCCCTGTTGAATTTCACTGTGATGATGCAGGGTCAATATGCCTTAAGATGATTTGAAAGATTTTCAAGACTGTCCTTTTTTGCAGTTGGAGATTAAGAAGGTCACATTTCCATTGATCATATAATTTGTTATTTACCGGCAAACTCCAAGATATGAGATATCCCTAATCCAAACTTAGGTTAAGTGCAGCTACATCCCCCCATCTCCTACAATGCCTTAAGATGTCCACTTTTTCACAGTGAAATCTTTGGTTCTAGGAAATGGGATGAGGCCATCAGATAAATGTTTGCATGGCAAACTAGTCCTGCCCATCTCCCTGTCTACCCTCATGCCTAACAGCTACCACATTGAATGGGTACGGGGAGTGGATGTGCGAGACTAGATGGAATGAGAATGCTTTGTACTCCCATGCACTGCATCAGCCACACAATGCAGCTGTTTCTCCAGCTTTGGTCATTTTTTTTAAAAAGAAAGATTTACCTCTCCAAAAAACCCCCAAGAAGCTCATGTGATGTGATGCAGACCTTCAACTGAAAATTCAGAGAGGATATAGAAGATTTGCCACTTTTGGTTCCTGTGCATAGAGCAGCTGGTTCCAGTGAAATAAAGGCAAAGACAAACCAATCTTCTCCATGAACGACATGGCAACAAGGGATACAGCTACCAAAAGCGAAGTTCACTCTGTACCAGCTCAGTACAAACCTCCATCACAAGAGGTGTTTCAGGGCGAGTGAGCTGAGAGCACAGCACAGGCACTGCAGTCATGTGGAAGCGGGTGACAGGAGGGAAAGGATGTAACATTTCCAATTCTTCAGCCCTGTTGCAGACCTCCTGAGAAAGTGTATGCTTCAGGTTAACCAGGTCTTAGAGAAACCCTCTACCCAGCAGTGAACCCGCCAGCAGCACCTCAGTGAGAGGCAAATCCGCACCCCTGTGGAAATGGCAGAAGACTGATTGATTTAATCCCATGCCCTTTCTAAGTAAAGATAATAAGAGATAGTGAGGGGCAAAGTTTGTACAAATGCACCAGTGTCTTCTTGCTTCTTTGGCAGAGAAAAGGAGGCGCAGATTCCACATGTCCACCCCTCCCCTGATCACAGCAGTCAGTAGAAGTAGGGGGGGAGAAGGGGTTTTCTGCAAAGCCTGTGCCTTTGAGGCAGCAGAAGGGCAAGAGCTCAGTTTTACGACTCTTGGCCCCAACACAATTTACCATTTACAAACTAATCCTCCTCCATTCGAGAGCACAAGGCCTGCTAAAGCTCTCATGTCCACTTCTGATTCTTCATTGTCCACACTGACAGGGAGAAGCCGAAGACCTAATCGGTGTGTAATTCAATCGCTGTCCAGGCTGTGTCACAGCACAATGCTCTGCTTGTAGTGCCACGGGTTAAGTCAGCCAGCTACTGTTATGCGCCACAGCAGGTGTGAAGAATGTCACTCGGTCTAACTGTATGTTACCACTCTGTCAAGGTCTGTTTCTGACACTATTTCACTCACCACTTAATGATTGTTTTTCCTACTGGCAGCAAGCTAATTGTCAGCTCTATGGTAAAAAGGCACTTTCAGTATTTTTGACCCTAAATTGGGAATTCTTGCAGAGCATAACACGGGCCTCATAGAAAGTAAAACCCTCTGTTCTCCAGATTCCCCCAAACATGGAGGCCTGCTAAAAAGCTCTTTATTTCCTTAGTCTTAATCCACCAATTAGTAAATTATGACTTACTATACCCGAAGTGCATCACTCATGAGACAGGACATTGGACATCGCCACACACCTTCTGGGAACGGCTTAAATCTGCAAAGCTCCTTGGTACCTAATTACATTTAAATCAGCAAGAGACAGGCACTTCAAAAAATTCTTATCCACATGTAGGTGGTTAAAAATCTCTGGAAAAGAAAATTAGATGTGCTGCCACACTTAAATACAGATCTCAGGCCACTCTGACAATGACATTTGGTTTGTTTTTTAAAAAAGTTTACTACCCTAAAAGGAGTAGAAAGTTGCACTTCCATTTTTCTTGAGTCATACCATAGTGCAAGGAAGCTGAGGAAGAGAAGTACTGAGGAAGAAGGCAGGGTAACACCCGCCACTTCACTGCCAGCAAAGCAGCAGTGGGTGTGTGTAACACCCGCCATGCTACCAAGCAGATAAGGAGATAGTAGGGAACTATTGCTGATAAACCCACAGCAGCACGAGAGAACAGTACTTTACTGAAAGTGGCAAAACCATAGGGACAGTAACCGGCAACACAACAGAGGATGTCTTCTGCTTGCACAGATGTCCATCACACACTTGTAATAGTCGTGTGGGATGTTTCTTTCCACATATAACAGTGACGTGTCCAAGGGATGTGAGCACAGAATGAGCACAGAAACCCCCCATTTCTAATGCATCTATTTCCTTAACAGCCTTGAGAATTTCATTACTGTACACTTTCTGGTGCTTTTTCTCTAATTCCTTAATTTTCATGTAGAAGCAAAACAAATAGGAGGAATACATGATGGAAGAGCTACACTGGGATAAGAATTGTACAGGCCTGTACCAGCAGGAGTATTTTTTTGTCCAAAAGAATGAATAACTGAAGTCAGCTGGATAACCTGACCAATGCAAGAAGTGGACAAACCAATTGGAAACAATTTCCCTGAAACCACGTAGATGATCTTAAATCAATATATTTGGCTGTCTAGAGTATTTCTGTGTAATTCTGAACAAGAATTATGGGTACCAATCTTATCTAATCCTGTAAAGGGATGAAATACTTTGTCACACTTTCAAATCCTGGGAAGGCAGCAAGGAGATGAAGACAGACGATCCAGCTTCTTACCACTTGCTACAGAAAAGGTCACGATATTCATTATTCAAAATATGAACTGGACATCTGTATTTACAACGTTTAACAAGCCTTGCTTAGTGCTGAAGCCAAGCTGCTTATTTCACCCATACTCGTCTACTGTCATCATTGACGGCCGATTTCCAAACATGGCCAGACACCAGTTTACATGGCAGAGGTCATGAGACATTCTTGCATCCTGAATCAGGATTTAGCAATGCCATGTGCCAAGCCTTAGAAGCACGCAGAGCATTTGCAACCGAGCACCTGCGGAAATCCCATTTCCTGACAAAGAGAGGCCTCCAATATTCATGTTTTTCCCCTGCTCTTAGGCCATGCTGTAATGAAATACGGCCTGAATAATCCTTTTATAGTACACAGGGAAATGTCCTTGCTGAGCATTTACCCCTCCTTATGGAGGTTCAGGGGGAACTTGGTTGAGCAATCCACAAAGATACACAGAATGAAAAGCCTGGCTGATGGGATATGACCGAAACCATGCACTGGGCAGGGATACAAAGTGGATGTGCAGGTTATCAGAGAAACTGGAAGGACTCTGGTAACTCTAGTGAATACAGGTAAGAGGACAGGACCCTAAGGAGTCACATTAAATTCAGTGTTAATGCTGACAGTGACATATGCAGGCACAGCCAAAAGAGTGCATGCTCATGGAAAGGGAGGCCAGGAGGGCTGTTGCCAGCAGCGTGTGAATAATCAGAGAGCGCAGGAGTGCACAGAGACCTCTCTGGGGTCAGGGAGAACAGTCCAAGGGGAGTAAGTTGAAGGCAAGCTGGAAGGGACTTGGAAGGGGCTGGTTGTGAGACCAGCAATGGGAACGACTTTGAACAGCTTATACTGTAAGACTCCCTGCTCTGCAAGACACTCCCAAGTATCTCCTGCCGCAGTCCTGGGTTGCCTTTACTCTAAGCTGCCTTCTTCCCTTTGAAAACCGTGATTCCCTTATTCCAAGAAACCTGCATCCTTGTCCTGTCCCCTCCACCCTAACCCAGGCTAGCTGCTGCTTTACCTCTGACATGGGCTATCTGTGCCCCCTCCTCAAACTCTGGCTGCTACCTCCCAACCATCCCCACCTCTATATGCCCCCACGTTACCTCCTCACCCTCCACTTCCCTGACACTGTCCCCCATGGCTGCTTCATAACCCCAGATTAGCTCTGCTTTTGTTTTCTTCCCTTGCTGCTGGCTTTGGCAGTGTGTGTGTGGAGCCCAAGCTATCACGTGTAGCACACTATTAGCTGTACACTGCACCTAATCTCACTTTTGCCAGGCTGCTCTCTGCAGCTTCAAACCAACGACTCCAAAGACTGAACTACTGTGAAACACTACCAGCCCTCAAAATTTCTCACATACCGTCACGTACCTGTATTGTATCTTCAACTGGCAATATAAGTTTGGCGGTTTAGAGATCAATCATTCGTCATGGCCCTGCTGGTCTTTAGTGGTCCCTCAGCCTCATTTTGGGAACCATCACCCATCACGGTGCTGTGCAGGCTCAGGGCATGCAGAGTAACAGCCGCTACTTCCCATTTCCACAAGGAAATGCAAGAACAGCTTTTGTCTGCTAAATGCTGGGTATAAAAATCATGTCTCTGTGGCAGACTGCCTTTCGCTTCCTTCCTGCTGATCAGCTCTTCCTCTGGGTACTTCAAGGGACCTACCCCTCCTCTTGGCCATGACAGTGTACATTCAAACAGCTGCTAGGGCTGGATGAAGCACCTGCTCTGGGCAACAGCAGCTGGAGTTCATTTTGGGTCCAAAGGGCTGAGGCCAAGCAGGCTGACCGCATGTGCGCTAATCCAGTATCATCACCAACTCCACCAACAACAGGTGCCTCTTTGAAGAGGGAGGGAAAAACTATTTGGGGAGGAATCAGAGCTTTGTAAAGGACGTTATGGGCCAAGTCCTCAGCTGGTACATGCTCAGTTAAAGCATGTACTCTCTTGAAGTTATATGAGTAAAGCTTATATACACCAGTAAAAGATTTGGCCTACTCTCAGTGCTGCTTCTCTTCTTTTTTTTGGTTTTCCTAAGGATTTTTCACCTCTTCTCTTTGCTCTGCACTTTTTCTTTAAAAAAAAGAAAAGAAACCTTCCTGTCCCTTGCTTTGGACCAAACAGCTGAAAGTCACAAGCTACATATACAAGACTTCAACATCCTCCTCTACATAGGTAACACATACCGTTGCCTGGCAAGATGTGTCCCTCAGTCCTGCTTGAGTCCTGGAGTCCAGATCATGAGCACGCATCAACAGGAATGAGGGTGATCTCATTCTGGAACAAATCAAATCAAACCCCATCAAGGTCCCTTAAGCGAAGTCTTTCAGCACAGGCATCATAAGAATTGCCATTCACTTGCTTGGGCCAGTGGTCCACATAGCCCAGTTCATTATTTCAATGTATGGCCACTACAAAATGACATGGGAAGAGCAAAAAAAACCCTGCCAGAAACAGCTATTGGTCATTTTGCTAGAAGTTGGTTTATGACCCAATGCATACCAATCTCTTCTTCAAGTCCCTCTTAGTGTATTACTGAGAAATGCTTGTACTAATGAAAGCCTTTATGTTTTTTTTCTTTTCTGAGTCCTGTCCCTCAGAGCTCCAAAGGTCAGTTCCGCAAATCTGGTCTCGCTCCTTGCAGTTACTCTTGTGCCTGTTTCTAGAGAAGCTGGAGCCTGACAGTGAAGCTGGATTCACAAAGGCAGCACCACAGAGCACTGCCAAAAGCACTCTGCTCGCACAATATGAGCAAAAGCAGGCTTTCCAAATTCCTGTCGATGCACTATTAGAGGAAAACATGACCTTGCTACAACCTGCTCACATGAACTGGTCACAGCCTTCCTAACTTTGTACTCCAAAATTTATTTTCCTGCACTGTACATCTTTTAATTCATGACTTTCCGAGATTTAGATTTAAGTCACTTTTCCCTTGGGACCATGTCTCAGCTGGGTTACATTACAAAAAGAAGCAAAGCAGAGACAGTTGAAGGAGCAGAGCTGGTGCTGAGAATAGCACAGGCAGAGAAAATAGCCTCCAATCTGTAACAGTTACTGGCATCTCATCCACAAGTACACACACAAGCGTAAATTGTACTGTGCTGGACAACTTTAAATCGTACTGTGTTGGCTTGCCCATTCAAATATGTCTCCGAGAATTTCCCTTGACAAACACTGCAGTACAGGCTAGACAACGCCATTTCCTCACCAATGAGGAGACATTCACACAACCACACAGGAATGTCCAGTACTAGAAACTTATTCTCAGCTGCTGCAGACTCACAGATTCCCTTTGAGGCTTTAACCACAGTTCCAAAGTTGGAAAACATTGAAAGCATGTATAAACATACAGAGACGACAGCATTGCACACTTATGCATCAGATTTGCCCACATATATGCCTGAGGGAACCACATGGCAATCACTATTTGCACACTTAATACTGAGCTGTATGGATACCTACATGTTACCGCCCTGCACAGCAAAAGCAATAAAACACTCCCAGCATCTGACAGGCACAGAGCTCTTCCTAACCCTCTGAATCCTCTCTGTGGCTTGCTGTCACTGGGCACATTTCACGCAGGCCAGCTGCACAGGATTTATTCAACCAGTTTTGGAGTATCAAAGCTAACTTTTTTTTTGTCTTTGCCCCAGGCAGGCGCTTGGTATGCAGGATTTAAATCAGAGAACAAAATGTGCTGTGAAATTTGTAAATACTCAGCACAGTAACTTCTAAATTCTAAAACAGATAGCAACTGGAGCTAGTAGTTTAAAAATCAAAAAGTAAAGCATTTCACTGCATCACCATGAGTAAAGCATTTCACTGCATCACTGTGAGTAATGCCACTGTGTCCTAAAGACCAGGATAAATAACTTCCCGAGATTATCAATTAATGGTGCTGACTGCCTCAAGTGAGAGGAGCCAAACACACTCTGAGTTACACCTCATAATTCCAATGAAATCAGGAGAATGCCCAATTCAATAAATGCTCTGCCTAAAGACACTGAAATTGAAAACGATTAGTTTGACCCTTGCAAACTGACACACAAGACTTTGCCTGGGACATAGCGCCACAAACAGACTACAATCTAACAACTACCATTGTAAGATTTTTACAATTAATTTAAAGGCATTAAAATGGAAGTAGGCAGAAAATTACACGGAAAGAGATACCCTAGGGAATGATGACACTTATACTATGAAGGATAACATGTAGATGGCCTAAAAGACGTGTTTTGAGCAGAAAGCAGCAATAAAAGGTCACTTGTGACTGGAACTAGAGGAGGAATTACTTCATTGGAATTCAGCATAGCCTCCAAGGTCTATGATGTTTGAGTGAAATTACCCACTTCTCTTTTGTCTGATTCACCGCCACTGAATCCATATTAATACAAAATTTAAAGCAAACATTTAGCTGATGAATGTTCACATTAAAGTTGCAAATAAAGAACCTTTTTTTTTTCTTTCTCAAGCAGTTTCGTTTAAACTTTGAAAGGATTCTTTTTCAAACAAAAACTGTGAAAAGGGTTCATGCGTTGTTTTTTGGTGACTACAAAAGCTAAAACATTTAAAATCATTTCCTCTTCAGCTGCAAACATTTTGCACACCTCTTACCACATTTGTGGCTTTAATTTCTTCTCTATCAAGCCATGTCAAACCATTTAACTCCCAGGAGTACCTGTACTTCAGAAGCAAGTGCTCTTGGTACTAGCAGGGACTCTATGAACTTTGATTATCAGTAGCATACAGCAGCAAGACAGTTTACAGCCCAGCTATTCTGAGTATGTACAGAGGGCATCTGCTCATGCTCACCTCAAAGAGGGAGGTCTGATGCTCCCTCAAGGGCCATCTGGAGCACAGAATGCACCTACTAAGTTTACACTGCCTGGAAGGCATTACCTGCAGTCACTGATTTCAGATGGCACAGACTGTACAAAAAGAGGCACTGCCTTTTTTCAGCATGTCAAGTCTTATTTTCTCATTTGCCCAAAAGTAAGTACAGATTCTTACCCACAGCTGTGGAAAGGAAGGTAGAACAGACAGGCAAGGTATACAAATTATGACAGACTTTAGGCAGTTTGCGATTGCACAACTCCCTTATGCAACATGTTGCCTGGGGAGCACTGCGTGCTTTTAGAAATTCCACAGAACCCCATTAAATTCGCTCCAGTGCTGAGACCCAATGGCTTCAACCTGCAATAAGTGACTGGACTTACGATATGCCATGGACAGATCGCAAGGATAAGCCTTAAATTTTCTGGCCTATGCTTTTTTAAGCATGGCTTGAAATAACAATTGCAAAATCTGAGAGGCAGATGAACCCTGCCAATTTATTCTAACTTAATCCTAAACACCACCTCTTGAAAAAAAAATCAAATGGCTAATATCAGCCAGTGCCACTTGAAATTAATACTCCTCTGACACTTTATTAAGAGAAGAAATGGAGACTGAAGGGCCAACGCTGCTGACTAGGCTGAAGCTTGCTCCGCCGGGCTGCCAGCCCTCTGCAGCCACCAGGCAGGGAGCACAGACAGCCCCAGCGCTCCCGCTCTCCTTGTGCCTCTGCCCAAGCCAAACCGCGGCTTCCCGAGCGCTGGCAGAGGCAGGGCTCTTAAGGGCACCCATGAGCCGAGAGGCCTACTCGGCACACCTGACAGTTCTGTAAATACAAGACTAGGGGAGAACAACTCACTGTAGGTGAATTGTGACCATTTCAAATTGCATTGGGAAGAGTGATACGCGCTTGGGAGGACACAGTGACACAGGGCTCCTCGACGCAAGTGAGTCATGGCCCCAGGGCAGCTTTACCTGCAGCCCCAGCATGAAGAAGCCTACACACACGTACATCGTCACACACACTCATGGCCATGTGCAGCCTGAGTTGAGATGCAACAAGAGAGTTGAAGGTGTCAAACATAAACCAGGCTGAGGCGGGACAACAGCCAAGAGCCCACCTATGCAGTTAGCTGAGATGCAGTTACACCTTCCAGGCTTGACTGCAGAGCTTACACACACACACAGACCCCAAACCTGCTGGTGGCATGGAGCTTTCTCGGGCCCCACAGAAGGGAGGGCGGGATCAAACAGAGAGGGTGAGTCTGCCCGAGCACTGTGGTTGTGGCAGCAGCTGGCAAGAGCCTACAGGGAGAGAGGAGGAGGGAGGGGTGCCTGGGGACCAGCAGGAGGGTGAGGGCAGGTGCTCTGCAGGCAGGATGTGCCCTGCACACCAAAGTCACAGGGCAGCTCTGAGCATCAGCCACAGCGGCTCCCTGCTGCGCCGCAGGGCACTGGGCCTCTCCGAGCCCCTGCAGCACCCTGCCGAGAAGGAGCTGAGGCTGCCTGAAGCAAACTCTCTGCTACTTGAAGGGTCCCATGGTAAAGGCAAGCATTAATTACAGATAATCTAATTTAAACACTGCAGAGAAGAAAATAGCACGAATTAGTAAGCCGTTCTATACCTGCTCGGTGACACAAGGTTAAAGATAAGCTTTGTTAGTATTTCAGAAACTCTTAGGAGCTTGTCTTCTATGTTTTAGACACAGCATAGACATGCCCACAGGTTGTGGGCATATTCTGTTTGAAGGACAGATTTCAGCTGGTAAAGTTTCAAAGAACTCTCTAGGTATCACAGTGGTTTACATTATCCAGCGTTTGGAAAAGTTCCTTAAGGAAGGACTTCATTGCAAAAGAAGAAAGACCAACGGGCCAATGTCTCAATATCTGTGCCATGCAGACTTGTGTCAAGGAAGCCCATGGAACTGAAGTGCCCAAGATAAGTTACATCAGAGGCACAAAGTGTTGCAACTTTATCCGGCTGCTGATGCAAAGTGGGAAAACTGAATGAAGGCAAAAAAGCCGTGGCTGTTTCCAGCACAACTGAAGAACATCCTCAAACATCTCAACTGCCTTTAAACACTGCAGCAATGGATGTTTTGCAAATACAAAAATATCAATGAAAGGAAGAAAATCTTTGACGCTGTAGAAGAGGAAAAATAAGCTTTGGAGTATTTGAGGTGAGTGCCAAAAAAAAGGCACTTCAAACATTACTTCCAAAATCAAAACTATTCCAAATATTTTACAAATAGGATTTCATTGTGGTACCTCATTTTAGTAGCCTGAATATATATAAAATACACGTAGATACAGCACTGCATAGTAACTTTCAGTATCTATAAGCCCCAAAAATAGGCTCCTGTCTGCTCTGTTTGATACCAACAAGATCAAGACTCTGACTTCAATGGGACTAGGCTTTAACTTTTACTTTTGGGAAATCCTTCTCTTGTATAGCTAAAACATGCTGATTTCACAGGACTACAACAGTCTGGACCTTTCCATTCGCTCAGTGACATACAGACAAAAAGCATTTTTCAGAATGTCTGCCTCACAGCCTGGTCACAGCGCTATGGTCACCCCAGGGCCATCTCATGTTTTGCTGATGACTACTTTTACTGTGAGACATTTAAAAAAAAGTTATTTTTCTATGCTTACTTAAGTCGTAACCTCCCAAATTTCAGGCTGCCTTTTTAACTTTATGAGTCATACAGTGCAAAAAGGCAACAAAACAACCCAGAAGTCTTGCTGGCTTTTCCTCCATGGAAAAAAGGAAATAAAAAAGAGTGGGATCAGCTAAAATAGTGAAATGAAGCACCTGTTGAGAACAGAAAAGCACACAGAAAAACGGGTTAAGTGACTGCAGGTCCAACACAAGCAATTGTGAATTCATGGGTGTTCGTATGAATCACCCTCCATTTCCTGCCAGAGAGCTTATGTTTCACTTAATTATGAAACAAAATTATGAATGAAGAAGTCTAATTCACAGGCACACATATCATACATTTATTTATTTATTACTTTTTCCTGACATAACCCTCCGTTCTCATCATACCTATTGATGGGCTCTGAATAATCACTTTAAAAAAAAGTTTGGCAGCATTAGATACACTATCTGCAAAACACATGAAAAATCTGTCACAGCTAGAAAGAAGCTGACAGATGGTAGCTGGGTAGAAACAGCCGCCACAACTCCCGCTACCTGTGGTTAAAGGACAAACAATATCAACTCTAGATTACAAAGTGCAGCTTAACGACCCTAGCTTTAAATGGGAGAGCATCAAGGTAGGAAACAGCCAGATAGGACTAAATGTTTGCAAAGTAGTTTCAGCAGAAAGGATATTTTCAGATGAGTGCTAAAGCCCTCCGACAGTAACAGTCCTCTCTGCTGCACTCTGCCAAAGAATAAAAAGAAGGGGGGTGAGGTGAGGGGGCGAATGTGTGTGTGACAGAGCTTATTTTGCTGGAATTCTAACTGCAGCCCTGCATACCGCACTGTGGTTGTTTGGCTTCCCACTCTCAGTGCTCTTTAAAATGTGTTGTACCAAAATCAGGCCAAATCGTAAAAATGAACAGACATCTTTCATCAAGACAGCTACCTAACATTATGCATTTAAATAATCCTAGATTATGGGAATAAACAGGGTCAGTCCTGTCACCAACCCTGTTTACAGATGTCACCAACCCTTTTTTGCAATGACTTGCACAGAACTACCTGCCCTTGCTTTCCCTCGGTCAAGATCACTCCATGTCCAGTCCTCTTCACCCAAACATCAGTCCATGGAGGAAATCTGTGAACTACCTTCATACGTCAGCATTTAGCGGGAATAAGGATCTAACCCAGATTCACTATGGTACCAAAGTCACATACAGGCATTGCTACCCCAAGCGGGTAACAACTTTTCCGAAGCACACAGTTTGGGAGTGAGACACACGACTCTCCCTTCAGTTTAGGGCAGGTGGGAAAAAAAGCAACCGATCTTAAAAGCAATCCTGTCTGAGAGCAGGCAGCTGCACTTATTCCATGTCATGCTGAAAAGTTGTAACTAAGAAACTGAACGAAGGGCTTCTTCCCTAGGATGCAGCACTTCTCGGAAAAAAAACATGACTTGAGATCCCAAATTTTTGGAACAGATGATACTTTACTCAGTGCAGATACAACCAGCCCGTGACTCCACCTCATCCTATGTAGCAAGTATCCCTACATTACTTTGTAATGGTATTCTTCCACAACACATTTGATTACAGTACAAACGATGTGCATTTCCTTTAGTTCTATGAAGCACAAAGCAAAACAAATTGAAGAATTGTTCTAAAAAGAGGGATAATGAACGTATGGAAGTTAAGTTTAGAGTCAGTTTTCAGATCAGCCCCATACATCATAGGTGGCCTTAAGAAATGTCTTTGCATCTTAGTCCTCCATCACTGAAATGGGATAATTTAATATTGACTTCCAAGGAACCATAAGTCCACTAATACAGATACAAGCATCTATGAGCTGATATGCTCAGAAATTATTGTCATGAATGCCCACCTAATAAAATACAACCATAAACTTTTCCAGAGACACTAGCTAACTTGCTTTCTATTCCCATTTCACCCTTCAAATTACTTGGACTGTATAGAAAGGAGGCCATCAAGTATTCTGTTTAGATTAGGATGTGGTCCTGGTTTGGCTGGGACAGAATCCCAGCCCAGCCATGCTGGGCAGGCCATCAGCAGTTGGAGTCAGCCAGGGCAGGTGGCCTGAGTGAGCTACAGGGGCAGCCCACACCATAATGCCATGGTCGTTATAAAGGGGGAAGGTTTGCTGAGGAGGGGAGCTCCTGTGGGGTTCCTGCTGGGGTTCCTCCTGCTCCTCTGCTGGCTTCTCCCTGCTCCTGAGCACTGCTGTCCTGTTGACTGGGATGGCTGCACGTTCATTTGGCTGACTACAACTCCCTGTACCTTTTTGTTGGTAATGGTGGTGTTTCATTGAATATGTTTTCACTTCTACCCACAGGTCTGCTCTGCTTTTCCTCATTCCCTCCCTGGCTGGTGAGGGGTCATGGGGTGATACAGCCTGGGTACAGGCTAAACGTAGACAGATGTCAATGCATACACACACGCAGATACCACACTTGCTCTTCTTCTTCTGAGGCAGTCAAAGGATTATTCTTGAATAATAAAACACTAGCAACTATTTTACTGCCTAAAACAAAGACAGTTGGAATGGAGGGAGCTAACATTCAAAACTCACCTGGATGCATTCCTGTGTGACCTACTCTAGGGGGTCCTGCTATGGCAGAGGGTTGGACTAGATGATCTTTCAAGGTCTCTTCCCGCCCCTAACATTCTGTGTTAGAAGTACACCTTCCCAGCAAAAAGGACTGTTACTGAGAACTTCAGAACAAGGTCATATATCGTAGAACTGTCTTGTCAATGAATATATTGTAACTTATGAGTTTAGGTGCTTACTTTAGCCTTGCAAACATTACAGGTATACTTTACTCACAGGCAGTTTTACTCAAATGCTTAAAATAAGTATGTGCTCCAATTTTTTTTTTTTTTTGAAGTCAGCCTAGCACTCTGTTTTACACTTTATTTGCTTCTAATTTAACTTAACTACAGCATGAAAAATCAGATGAAAAAATGGACAATTACAGTAAACAAAGAGGGCTGAACAGCATACGAGATGGAGGCACTGAACTAGAAGTACCTAAGTTTCTCATGAGCAATTTTCTCGCCTCTTTATGTGACTACTCTCAGATGATGTGTGCTCTGCTCTAGGTAGTCAGATCCAATAACAATTAAAACGTGCAATGGAATAACGATTCTGCCCTCAGCATCCTGGGTTTGTGGGGGAGTGGGCTGATCTGCTAGAAAAACATTCTACAGAACAGCATGTAACATTAAGCTTACTAAACAGAAAGTCACCGAAGAGAAAATTATCAAATTCGAATGGTGTTGAGATTACTCATGTTTCCACTCCGCTGGCTTGACTCTATTAAAGGTAAATAACTGCTCAAGCAGTAACATGCACAGCTCTGTCCATACAGTAAAGGAGCTGAAAAAGTCAGAAACCTGTATTTTTAAGTTCCTGTACAAACCGAGTACTATTAGTTACTAAAATACTGAAGATGGTTTAATCTGCCTAGATGTTCGACACAAACACTTTTAGTGCTAAATCAAAAAAGAGACGGCATTCACCCTGTAGCCAGGTCACTGAGAGTTCCCTCCGTTTTTTCACAGACCTCTCCCTCCCCCCGACTGCATCTGACTGCAAGCTGCCATCAGCTGCTCCGGCCTCGACTCTGCCACCGCTGCGCTTCCGCACGCTGCTCGCTATTAAAAGCAGGTATTTAAGTGTGGGCGGCCCTGGCGACCGTCCCTCGAACAAGCTATAGAAACGCCGAGTCACGGGTCGGCCCTTCCCGCCCTGGCGGCCGACGCCCGCCTGGGGGACGCGCGCTGGGGCCGGGGACGAGGCCCCGCACGGCTCCGCGGGCTGCCGGGGCCGGCCCGGCGCTGCCGGCTGGCGCTGCCCGCCCCGCAGGCCGGGCTGAGGCGGCACCGCCGGGAGGGACGAGGCCCCACGGGCGGGCACGCAATGGCGGCGCTGCCCCGGACACCGCGGACCTGCCCTCCCCCGGCGAGGGCGGGCGGCCCCCCGCACCTCCCGCCTGCGCAGGCCGGGAGGGAGGCGGGGAGAGGGCGGCCCGGCGCGGCCGGGCGCGGCAAGGTGTGTCCCAGGTGCCCGGGCTATATCAGGCGGCGCGGCGGGGCGGCGCGGCTGCCCCATGGCGGCGCCCGCTATGGCCGAGCCGCGCTCCAAGCGGCCCCGCGTCACGCTGCCCGCCTGCCCGGCGCACCGCCCGCTGCCCGGCAGCCGCGTGAGGCAGAGCTTCCCGCCCGCCGTGGAGGAAGGCCTCTGCGGGGTCACCGGCGCCCTGCTGGAGCTCGCCTACTGCCTGCAGGCGCTGGTAAGGCGGCGGGCCGGGGCCGGGGCCGGGACCGGGCGGGGAGGTCCCGGGAGGCGGCCGGGGGCGCAGCGTGGGTCCCCGTTCCCCGCGCCCGGGGTGAGGAGGTGCTCGCGGGCCGGGGCAGGTCCCGCCGGCGCCGTCGGGGGTTCAGGAGGGTTTCGAAGCGGGGCAGGGGCGGAAGACCGGGGCCTGCCCCGTTACTTGGCCCGGCGGGGTTTGGGGGCTCTCCTCGTCCCCAGAGCCCGCAGCGCAGCAGCGCTCCTGCCAGGGCCGCCACCCGGCTCCGGGTCCGCGCTGCCGCCTGTGCACTTACCCCGGGGCGGCCAGAAAAAGGAGGGACGAAGGCCTGGGACAAGCGGGTGATGAATCAAGTGCTCGTGGGTTTTGGGTAGCTCACACAGGGAGTTATGCCTGTGGAAAGAGGGACAGGAACAGGGAACGTTAACAGTTTTGGAATATAACTCTTGGGTGTTTTTTCCCCAAAGTTTTTATGTAAAATAGTCATGCGCGGTTAACTGGTGAAACAGCAGTTTGTGAACACCACTCTCTGCTTAGGGCTTTTTGCTCCACAGGCGGGAACATTAAAAACTTACAAAGTTATCTTTGATACAGTGTAACAGGCAGGCCAAAATTATGTCTGGCTACATGTCAGATATTAAAGCAACATAAATTTTTAACAGAGCCATTAAACAAATTTATCAATGCCATCCCTTCTGATGCCAAGCATCCACTGAGAAGCAACACAAACTATATTCAATATATCCCCAAGATCTTTTGATCAAGCTTGGTGTTAAGTATTAGTTCAATAAAAATTTCAGTATGCAGTAAAACCTCTACTTGTTGAGCATGTGGATTGAAATAATACTAGGGATTGGCAGCTGGGCAGGATGGAGAAAGCTCAGTTAGAAATTGACTGGATAAATCAAACCTAGAAGTGTGAATGTCTTAAATAGTTAACGATTGACATAAGAGATTTACCATAACAGTTAAGCAGGTGTGGTAACTTGTGCTCTGCCTCAAGTCATGCAGCACACTTGCACTGAGGAGCTGGTTATAAAACACTGCATCTTGACTCTTCTGTCAAAAGAAACATGAATGAATAACTCCAGAAAAAGGATTATGCAAATATTGCAATGAATGTTCTTAATAAAACATTCCAGTATGTACATTCTTTTGAATGGTTTATGGTCACACATGTGCGTGTGTGTCACAGGTTTGGTGTATCCCAGATGGCCATAAAAATACACGAGAAAACCATAAACTTGTATTGTGTATATAACTTGTGCATTTTTTCTAAACAGAGCAACATAGATGAAACACAAGGATTTCATATTTAAGCAGGATAACATGAAAGCGGGGAAGACAGAAGCACCAAAACTTATGAAATGCACAAATTTGTTCCTTATGCCTCCTAGGCAGGCTACGAGCCAACAGCTCGAAACGCAGTACTCCACACCAGACTGTGCCTGAGAGCCAGAAGCTGTGCTGTATTGCATAGGCACGTTCCGAGAACCAGCACATCAAAATGCTGTAGCTCCCTCAGTTCGGTTCTCGGCCTATTCCCAGCTGCTGCCTCTCATTCCTCTCCACACTGGAGCTGTGCAGAGCCACTGTTGAAACTCGTGTAACCTGGTGGCTGTCCTTCGCTACCTGTCTAATACATTCTCCTTATGGGACAGCAATACCATGGATAAAATTCTTCTAATGTGACAGCTGATAGATCTATTAGCATAGTTAAATATCGCAGTGCTTGAAGTTGTTCCTTTCCCATACAGAACAGAACGAGGCCTGCAGTGGGTTTAGGGTTGTAATAGTTCTGAAGTATTCCTTGGCATGAGCTACATACGATACTAAAGGCGCACACAGGGTAGTTCAGTAGCAGTATTCTTTATTTTGGAATAACATTATCCATAATGAAGCTGATAAATAGATGCAAAGTTGTGCTTACTCTCTTTTTGGTATTTGCCTCATCTTTCTCATACCTTTGAAAGTTAACTTTTCACTGGAATGCTGACCTGAAGGGATAAATATTATGTTTTCTGTGCTGGCACTATGTTTAAAAAACAACCCCAAAAAACCCAACAAAAAAACCCCACAAAACACAACAAAAGAACACACATGCCCCCCCAACCACTCCTAAACGAAATATTCTGAGGATCTCTGACTGCTACTGAGAGAGAACATCAGCACTACAGTTACCTGTCCAGTATTAAAGGACAGAAGGAGTTCTAGTAGAAGCATAAAGATTTTTCATTTAAGGCCATAACTACTTAACTTCATTTATTTCAGAGAATTGGATTAAGGTCTGCAAAGTGATTGTGCTGGTAGAACAGCTTCCATTGGAAGGGTATTCCGAGTTCTGATAAAGCCATGTTCTGCTGCGAGTCCCACCTCCAGAAAATCTTAACACTTGTGTTTTGTGTGCTTAGGGTGAATATTTTGATCAGTCACAAGTGGCTCTACCAAATGTTTCAAAGTTCTTCTTGCATCAAGCTCTGGAAGAGAGAAAAGCTGCAGAGGCTTTGATGAAGTATCAGCAAGAAAGAGGAGGCCATTACTGCTCTAAAACCATCCAGGTAGGTACTGGACAGCAAACTTTCAAGCAGTTGCAATCTGCAGTAATTAACTTCTTGCATTATATTGTTGGTACTTCAGATCTCTGCATTCATCCACTATTAGGTTTCCAGATACAATTTCCCTGTCATATTAGTGTGCGTGGTTTTGTTCTTGATTGTGATGCCTAGAAACTGTCAGACATACAGTCCTAACTCTACATGGTTGCTTTCTAGCCCAAAAGAGTATGAACAATGGTCCCCTTTTTCTTTCATTCAGCTGGAGACTGCTGTTTCCAGTGTGATGTAATCGATTAAGAGACTCCTTAAACTGCGCTGAAGCAGCCCACTTGTCTCCTGCACATTGAAACTAAGTAGAAACCTAGAAGCCATTAGCACCTAAGAAAGGTAGGAAGGAAGGAGGTAGGAGAAACATCCAGCTTGGGGCAGTAGTCGATCTGTTGGAGCACAGCTCAAAATAGAATTTAAACTAGAGATATGACTTGGGCTGCACAAGCACAAAGGAATAACTCAGTTACCATGACTCTTTACCAGGGAGTGTAGTGACAGGACAAGGGGTAACAGGTTTCGAACTGAAAGAGGGGAGATTTAGGTTAGATATTAGGAAGAAATTCTTTACTGTGAGGGTCATGAGGCACTGGCAAAGGTTGCCCAGAGAAGCTGTGGCTGCCCCCTCCCTGGCAGTGCTCAAGGCCAGGCTGGATGGGGCTGGGAGCAACCTGGTCTGGTGGGAGGTGTCCCTGCCCATGGCAGGGGGGTTGGAACTGGGTGGTCTTTAAGGTCCCTCCCAACCCAGCTCATTCTATGATAGGGTTTCCTGGTGTAAGAACATTCCTCAGGCATAACTGCTGCTATCTAAATCTCTGTTGCTTGAGAAAGTCCTTGGGTTCTGCTACTTCTGTATGTTTACAGCCATCCAACTCTGCAAAAAACGGCAGATGCTCCAAACTAGAAAGAGTTGTTGCAAAATCCTAGCACATCTTATTTAGAGCACCAGGTAAGTTGCAGGAAACCATCAGTTAATACAGTAAGATGAGCTGTTGTCCTGAATAAATGTAATTTTGTCTTTGTTTTTAGAAACCAAACTGTGAGTACGCAGTCGGTCTGATGAAAGCCCTGGAATTAGCAATGGCACAGTGGAAAACTATGATACGGTATTTTGAAGAGCTTTATGCCCTGAGCATTGAAAACTCAGACCCTCATAGCGCAAGCACTATCAAGAAACAATTTATCGGGCCCAAAATCCAGAAGATCAAGCTGATGGGAGATCTGCTGACCAATGCTCGCAGGCTTGACTGTACCCAAGATGGCAGAAATAGTCTTGGGGATTACTTTATGGACCGGTTGCAGAAAGAGTTCAGAACAGGCATAGAGCCAGAGTCTAGTCAGCACTGCAGCCCCTGCCCACCTCTCCAGCAGTGTACAGGAGCTGCAGAGGGTCTGAAGAGACCCCAGAGAGAATTTTCCCAGCACAGAAATGGCATAGGGCCGATATATGCAACCATCCACTGCACTACCACGCTGCCACAGTGTAATGATGGGACAGGAGCAAAAGTGAAGCAGGGCAGGGAGGGCCTTTAGTGCTCTGGCTGTTGCAGCTACGGGGCAGCTCCCCGGGCAGACCTGTACAGAGGGTGGACTTGAGGCCAGAACTCAAGAGACATGACGCTGTATCGCTCCTCCTGCTTTACGCCCTGTCCCCTCGTCCTCTGTTGAGTCACAGCTCAAAACCTAGCCTGTACCATTATTTTGTTTAAATGACAGCAAGGCTGCTAGTTACCTAGATTGTCAGCATCAGTCACACTTTTCTCTGTGCAATTCTTCCTAGAAGCCAAAAGCTTTTAAGCCTCTTTTCTGTCTTAAATGATTAATAAGATTACTTAGTGCAAATTATTTTTAACAGTATATGTAACTTTTATTTGGTTTGAAAAACCAAAACACAACTTTAGTACAAGGAAACGTCTCTCTGGCAGAAAATCCAAATTTGTAGTTTTATATTACTAAATATTTTATATTACTAACATTTTATATTACTAACAAGTATACTAACATAATGAACTTTTTTTAAGAGACTTGTTTTAAAACAAGTTTTTTCGTATCTTATTTCCATCATAGTAGCAATTTAAAGAAGTAGTCAAACTCACTTATCACCCAGCTATTTCTAGTGGTATACGTCTCCAAGATGAAGGATGCAAACATTTCCTCAACAGTGGGAATAAGACGACGTGCTGTTTTTCCCTACAGTTATTTCCCTAGTTGGCTTTTTTTCTTTCTCAGAACGCAGATGAGAGAGAAATTAGGGGTTCTCGGTAGATGTGATCTTTACAGGTTCTAGTGCATATTTTGCAAGTGTCACTGAAGACACTAGCTCTGCGGCTCAGTCCAGACTGAACCTAGGACGGCTGCCTTAACTACCATACGGACCCCTATTTCACTTAGCTAAATTAGGGTGTTACTATGGTACTACTGCTATTTCTTGTATTCTCTATCGCGGTCCTCAGTAGAGGAGTAAGGTCCTAGTGAAAATGCCTCACACTTAACTAGAATTGCATCATAGAGAGTGGACACTCATTAGTTTTGCATTTCAATTAGGGCAGTGTTCAATTAGGGGGGGCTGTTAGCACCACCACACCTAAGGTCTTTACTTTAGCCAGCTTGGTTAAAGTTCAGAGGTGTTCAAATTCCTTCCATTCATCTCCTACAGGAGTGCCTCTCTTTCTGCACACTGGCTACCAAGGTCACCTAAGAAGAGCAACTGGCTAGATGAGCTGCCTGCAGCTAGGGCTTTTTGTCATTATATGCAACATCTTCTGTGCAACTGGGGTTTGCTTCACTGAAAAATTGTCTCACACTTTTATGTAATACTGTAAGCGATAACTCCTATTATGCTTGAAAATAAATTCATTTTAATGTTAAAAATGGCACTTTGCATCTACATTGTAATCCTCAGTTTACTACGTAGGCATGCTAGGATTCTTCTCCAAGAGATTGTGCATATGCGTTACAGAACTGCACCAGTACTCTTCTACTACTAAGAAAGTTGCCCAAGATGGAAGAGTAGACCACAGAGTGAAAATAAGGATCAGAAAACTGCATTAAGAACACATTTTCAGAAAACTGTCTTTGATACACAGCTGCAGTTATGTAGCCATTTCTGCAAAACCATTAGCCCACCTCCTTTCTGTTGGTGTTGTAACACAGGACAGGCAATTACAATGCAGATGCTTTCCTAGTCTCTGTTAATACGATTCAACCTTGGGGGAGGGAGGATCACTTTAAAACCACCCCTGTATTCATCTGTAAAAACACTGCACTCTGCCACAAGAATGGCTTGAAGCACTTTTAGCAACATGATAGATTTGCCTATGTTGAGACGGCTGCTCTCTAATACAGCAGTAGTTTAAAAGATATTTCCATCTGGGCTAGATTCCATCACCCATCCCCATGCTGAGCATACCTTATTCAACAATTAGTTCCACTGACTGCAACACAAGATGAATAAGAGCAATGGAATCCAGCCCTCTCACTATTAAAATATAGCTCACTAAGTACGAACAGAGCAAAGCTACGAACTGAATTGTAAACTAGCGCCACGTAAAACCACTTCAAATACTACTGGTAATGTTTGACCTACTAAGAGTCTTCTCCTTTAAGAGTTGGTGACCTTCTGAAATGTAGGTACAGTCTCTTCCATGGTTTCCAGCACTTAAGGCTATCTTCTACCTTAAATGAATTCCAACATAACAAAGAGCCCAACATTTAAATTTTTCAAAGCAAGACTTACTTGCCTCTTCTTTTTCCCTGAAATACTGCCATGTCTGTTTCTCAGAGACTCTTCTCATTCAGCTTGCTAGCCAAATGTAGCCATGCGTTCTCAGATTTTAGGTCTTTCTCTCTGCCTTTCCCAAAACACTTTCTGGGCCGTCTGCCTGAAGAGAAAATTCTGTTAATTTTAGATAAACCCACAATCAGCTATTTCCCCAGTCTCTATCCTCTGAAAAAGAAAAGTGAAATCAATCAGTTACTGTAAGTAACAAGCTCTTCTTGTCCACATGCTGCTTCTGCTGAGAGGGCACATATGCTTGTGAATATCATCTCAAACTTTGTTAACAATACCCGTCTATTGTGCACAGGATGAGTCTGTCCATGTTTCTCAGCACAGGAAGTACAATCTGCCTCTGCCTTCCCAGCTTCCTTTTCAATCACACCCTAAAAAAAAGGAGATGAAGGATGAATGTGGAACAGGTATAAGGGCAGGAACGCTTACAGAAACTTTACAAATGCTCTGTCCCTGCTGAGTGTTTGTTCATACACACGCTCTGTATCTGCACTTCCAAAGCAATGGCCAAACCATCCAAACACACAATCTGAGGCAGCTCAGAATAACTATAGCAGCACCAGTACCCCAAATAGAGCATCCCAACTGGAAGCTCTGGAGACCTCATCTTTACTGAAGTTATGAGTTACAGCCACAAAGGCTTCCAAACAGGTATTATTAACAATGCCATACTTCTAAATGCTTGCCATAAGCACTACCTGTGGTTGCATGGAAAGGGCCCTTGCTCCTGCCTACTCTCAGCGTGAGGAATTCACTTGAAGTCTCTAGGTGGAGATCATGCTGTCCATCCTCTCCGCTACGGCCACACAGAACTGAGAAGAGCACCTCAGGATTTGTTCTTTGCAAGGACTTATTTTCAGGACCCACCGTACAAGGCAACATTGTTCTGGACAAACCCACCTTTGGAGTAACGCTGGAAAGTGAGCGTTAGTTCTGGTGGCAGCAGCAGGGAAGGAGTCCTCAAGGGCACCTTCACTGGAAGATCACTCTGAGCAGAACCCACCATCTGGTCACAGCCTTCTCCTGACTTTTTCACTTAGGTGAATTCACGCACTTAATCATGTTCGTGGGCAATTACTGGCAGTCTCCTTGCATTGCTTGTCCAAGTCCCACCAGTTGTTACCATTGCCACTTTGCCGCACGTAACCACTATGCACGCAAGTCCCAGGGTGTCTTTTCTGGGATCAAGTGTAACCTGGAAACACATAGTGGCAGAATACACTCCAACACTGGCTAAATATTAGGTAAATTACCTTTTCCACAATTGAAATGAATGATCTGGAGAGAGTTTAAGTGTCTTGAGTGGGTCACGCAGCCAGCACCAAGCCTTCATATCCCAATTTACATGTGCAGTTGTTACAGTGTACAACTATTTCTCACTACACTTATTATGAATTATTGTATATCTAGCACTACTTTGAATACAAATTATTTTTACTTTTTTAACTGTTTAATAAATATTTTTAAAGAAAAATCTGTTAATTCCTTCTGGATCAAAGAACCTCTGTAATAATAGTCAAGTGTTTCCCCAAGTTTGCTACTCTGCCTCTCAGAAACAGCTGGGAGATACACTTCTAAATATGTAAGGGTGGTCAATAGCTGATCTCCTTGGGACGTATCACTTTTCAACATTGGATACAGTGAAAGAACAAACTTGTACAGAGTCCAAAACATACCTTGTTCTTTAAATAAAGATTTTATCTTAGGGGTATAATGACAGAATGTGACTAACAGTTCTTATCTTTGTCTGCGCTCGAAGACATTTAAGTAGAAAATGGGGGCTGCAGATTAGGAATTTTTGCCTATATATGATTTTTGCCAAATCATATAACAACAAAAGAAGCCACCATCACGATAGCCCCTCTGAGAAGTCAGGCACGGGGAATGGGGACTGTATAACTGATGGATGTTTTTTACCTTTTCAGATTCTCTCAGCCAGCTCTTTGCCCCACTGAAGACAGAGCTTTGCCTTTGATTTTGAATGAGCTGAAATTTCACCAGCATTTGTAACTGCAGAATGAAGATTAATTTTAGCTCATGGTACATTAAAAATACCCATAACTGTTTTAATCATGAAGTCAATGAAATCACACAGTTGAATTGCTGAAGTGCTTCTGTATTGGTAAAAGAACTGAATTTCTCATCTCAAATGACATTCCAAAAAAGAGAGTAAAAACTCTATAGCACCCTTGAGCGATGTTACCAAAAACCGTCCCATTTCTCCAAGGTCCAAACTCTGCCACTGCTAGTTACCTGAAACAACAAATTCATATTGCACAAGCAATCCAGTTGCAGTGCAACCACATGTGCAGGAAAATGCTGCTTCACAAGGTGAAGTCAATCTCTTCAAAGATTTCAGAATAAAGGTAAGCAGAGGCTTGAGTTGAAAGAGGAACCCGAAATGCAAATTTATACATCATTCTCACATGAAAAGAGTCATTTGCTGGAGTGACAGCTGAACGTCACTCGGGCCTCAGCTCTCCTCTGGTATGTCATTACTAAACCATTACTGCATTGCTTTATTGGAGAAATCAAATGCTTCCTGGGATAAATATGGCTGCGACTTGCTCGGGCACTAGCTTGGCGTCTCAGCTGCTCCAGACCTCGACCTCCCACCCATCTTTTTGCTCTGAGGTCAAATGGTTTCAACAACAGCACCCGAGCACCGTTTGCCATCCCCAGCATGAATCTCCGAGCTGTACTTGGCTCAGACGCGGACAGGGACACCCCGATTCATGACAAAAAGGCTAACGCACTTCCACGGGCCCCGGATACCCGCCGTTTCTGCTGGGACATTTTTTTCCCCAGGTGAGAGCAGAGAGCCGCGGCTCCAGAGTAACGGCTCTCCTGGACGGCCCCGCTCCCTCCCTCCCTCACCTCCCTGTCGCGGAGACCCAGCGGCCCCTCGCCCTCCCGCCCCCCACCGCCTGCCCCAGCCCGCAGCCCCCGCTCAGGGCGCGGAGGTGACGGCGGGAACCGCCGGCCCGGGCGGCGGGGCGCGGCGGCCGCTACCCCCCCCTAGAGGCGGCCACCTCCCGCCGCCGCCTCCCGCCGCCGCCTCCCGCCCAGCGCAGCGCCACCAAGCGGCCGCTATTTTGAGCGCGGCCGCCGCGCCGGCTCCGCTGGCCACGACCTCTCCGTCCTGCCTCTCCCCTCGCACCCGCTGCCCCCGCGGGGCGGGCACGACCCCGGCTCTCCGCGGTGTCCCCGGGCCCTGCGCGGCCAGGCCCCGGCTCCGGCGCCTCGCCGCCGCCCTGAGGTGCCGCCCGCACCGTCCGCCCTCACGAACGCCCCCGGAGTAGTTACCCTGTGGCCGCAGAGCCGCGGAGAAACCTGTCCCGGGGCTGGGGGTTTCTTCCCTGGGAGAAACCAGCGGAGCCGGTGCCCTGCTGCGGACTGTGCAGCACCGCCGCCGGCCACCGGCCGGGGCGCGCAGGGAAACGAGCTGCAAAACGCCTCGCACCGCCGGGCGGGAGAGCGCGGCCCCGCCGGGACGTGCCGGAGCAGCGGGGAGCGCCGCTGCCCCCCGGGGCAAGCGGTGGGCGGCTGCCGGCACCTTCGGGCGTCGGGGCGCCTTGCTTTCCCCGGCTGGCTGGGCAGGGCGGGCTGCTTAAAGCGAAAAAAAAGCGGGGGGGGGGGCGGGAAAGACAGACAACCGTGCAGCCGAGCGCCGGCAGCGGCTGGCGTTAGCTCTGCAGCAGCCCGAGAGCCCGCAGCGCCGCCCCGACGGCGCCCCGCACCCGCGGCACAGCGCGCCCCGCTGCGCCCCCCCCCCCCCCCCGCTGCTCCGGGGGCTCCGGCGGCCGCGGCCCCCTCCCCGCCCCACCGCGCCCCGCCCCGTCCCGACCCGCCGCGCCGGGGGGGCTCCGGCATAAATACGGCCTCGAGTGGCGCTCCCTGGCCGGCGCGGCTGGGGAGGGGGTCGGCGGCGGCAGCAGCGAGCGCTGGTGGCCTCGCCTGGGAGAGGGTGTGAGGGCCTCTGCTCCGCGACCGCGCCTGGCCGGCGGCTGTCCCGAACAGCCGATCGAAGCCCCCTCTCTTCCGATCCCCTCACTTGCCCCCTCTGGCCCAGCCACTGTCTCCTTTGCTGCCCCCATGGACTTACTGGGCCCCATGGAGATGACGGAGGGCTCCCTCTGCTCCTTCGCAGCCGCTGATGACTTCTACGATGACCCGTGCTTCAACACGTCGGACATGCACTTCTTCGAGGACCTGGACCCCCGGCTGGTGCACGTCGGGGGCTTGCTGAAGCCCGAGGAGCACCCGCACCACCACGGGCACCACCACGGGCACCCGCATGAAGAGGAGCACGTCCGAGCGCCCAGCGGGCACCACCAGGCCGGCCGCTGCCTGCTGTGGGCCTGCAAGGCTTGCAAGAGGAAGACCACCAATGCCGACCGCCGTAAGGCGGCCACCATGAGGGAGCGGCGGCGGCTCAGCAAGGTCAATGAGGCCTTTGAGACCCTCAAGCGCTGCACCTCCACCAACCCTAACCAGCGCTTGCCCAAGGTGGAGATCCTGCGCAATGCTATCCGCTACATCGAGAGCCTGCAGGCACTGCTGCGGGAGCAGGAGGACGCTTACTACCCAGTGCTGGAGCACTACAGCGGGGAATCGGACGCCTCCAGCCCTCGCTCCAACTGCTCCGACGGCATGGTGAGTGCGCCAGGGAGGACACCCTGCCACCGAGGCGCCCCAGACGCTGTTGGTCCAAACCTGTGCAGGGCGAGTCACCTCCTCCTGTCTCTCCTATTGTAGCTGCCTTCCGTACCTCCCCAGGCAGAAGACAAAGTCCTTTCTTGTGCCTTGAGCTCCAGCAGCAAAGGGAGGTGGGGTCCCCGCATGCCAGGATCTCTGGGAAAGAAGAGAAAAATCTCTTACACAGTTTTTTTTTCCCTGGGATGAGAAGTTGGGCAGGTCCTCCTGTGCCCTGGGGGAGAGCTGCTGGGGAAGCACTTTGGGAAGCTGCCTGGGATGGGTACCTGGGGGCGTGGTGAGGTCTGAGCCCTGCCTGTGCTCCCGCAGCTCTTGAGACATCTCTGTTTCCATCTTCTGCTGTGTCAATACCCTTGAATCCTTTAAGGACAGCAGAGAGGAAGGTCCCCCCTCGGTCATGGTAGTTACAGGGGAGCTGATAAAGAGTCTGGGGTTTGTTTTCTGCCATTCGTCATGATAACAGGAGGAGGGTCTATGCAACAGGGGTTGTTTTCCTTGACCCTTAAGGAAAAGGTTCTCCATCTCTCCTTGCACTTCATCCCCCCATAGACTTTTACCAGCGATAGGAAAGAGTCGCCAGGCTTTCAGTCCTGTTTGTATGTTATGGGGAGGGGAGAACAAGGGTGGGTGCCAGAGAGGGTGTCTAATCACTGTATCCTTTCACTGGGTCTGAGGCTTGGTCTCTGGTCGGACTCTGGGGTGGTGGGACATGGTGACTGGTGTGCAGGACAGCTGTCTAGGATGGGATAACGACAGCGCTTTAAGACTTGAGATTTTTTTTCCTGTGCTGTGGTGGAGATAATCATTACTGAGTTGAATATCTGCAATTATGAGATGGTTGGTGGATTGGAGAGAAGATTTACACAAATCATCCCTCCTCATGATACAGCCTTTTTCTCTTGTCAGAAAGAGTAATTTCATTGTGGGTTAAAGTATTGGAAACAAATATATTGGTCAATGTTTTGGGGCTTTTTCTGTACAAAATGGAAATGGGCAACGAAACTAAAGGAAATAACAAGGGGCAAAGAGGTGAGGCTTTTTAAGATGAATTTGTGTTTGGAAAAAACTTCAAAAATTAAACCAAAAAAAAGTCTCATTACCCTCTTGGTCTCCCTGTTGTAAATTGAAGGTACAGGTAGGGCAGTGTCTGATCAGAATGTTGGAAAACCTCGTATCGTTTGTAAATCTGCAACATTCGATACAACAACAATGGTAATTTTCCTTTGGAACAGCTGTGCCACATAAAATACTCTGGGGTGAATCCCCTTCTAGCCAAATTAAGTTCTGCCTCATTCAAAAAAAATTCAGCCAGGACTAGAACAATGCCACAGACTAGGGACTGAAATATGGAACTGGTTGGTTACTGGGATTTCGGTAAATGCTGTCCCCAACCAGTGACCTCACTCAGATTGCTCTCCTTTCCAGATGGAGTACAGCGGGCCTCCTTGCAGCTCTCGCCGAAGAAACAGCTACGACAGCAGCTACTACACAGAATCGCCAAATGGTGAGTAAGTGCCATCACGGCCATGTGAAACACGGGGACGGAGGCAGTCATTGCAGCAAACTTCCCCGTGCCTTCTCCGTCCCCAGTTGTTTAGCTGACCCCAGCTGGGCTGAAAGAGGAACCTGCCTTTTCAGCCAGCGAGCTGTTGATGCTAGTAGAAGCACTGGATTTCCCCTAGATGTATTTGCAAATAACTGTGATATGTTATAGCTGCATTTCCGGTTTTGAAAATATAACATCTGGATAAAAGTACATTCCTCTCTCCGACTAATTTTCAGTGTTTAACCATGTTTTGCTTGAAGACTTTTTTAACTCTGTCATTGACCCAAACTGGAGAAATTGTCGATTGATCTCAAATCTTCCCTTCCCTTTCTATGGACTGACGTGAAGCCCTGGATCCACCTTGCCCCAAAAGTATCATACTTTGGTTGGGTCTGTCTTCCATTTTGCAAATTCCAGTCTCTGTTTTTGGGTAATTGGCATCCTTCACCGACATTCATTTCCCCTGAATCTTTACATGCTCACAGTGGCGTACTGTCAGCCACTCACTGGGGTTTTATGAAAGAACTACATCCTACTGATGTTAAGTACCCGCCGGATAAACTGAGCACCTTATTGTCTGTTTTTTAGATCCAAAGCATGGGAAGAGTTCTGTTGTTTCCAGCCTTGATTGCCTCTCGAGCATTGTAGAGAGGATTTCCACAGATAACTCCACATGTCCTATACTGCCTCCGGTGGAAACTGTTGCTGAAGGGAGTCCCTGTTCCCCCCCAGAAGGAGCGAGCCTGAATGATAGTGGAGCCCAAATTCCTTCCCCCACCAACTGCACCCCACTTCCCCAGGAGAACAGCAGCAGCAGCAGCAGCAACCCTATCTACCAAGTGCTATAAAGGCAGGTCCAGCGGGACTGCACTGGAAACAAATTGCTCTGCTCAGCCATGCTCCAAGACCTGCCTTCTAAGACTGAAAAGACTTCTCAAGACTTGTTCCAGTTTTAAAATATCACTCAAAATTCCTTCAGATAGATAACTTTTCAAACCTGTATTACTTCAAAATACACCTAGTTATTTATTGGTTGGTAAACTAAAGTTATTTAATATGTCTAGAGATAAAATTGTATACCATGAAATGGCCAATGTTTGATCTGGGCTTTGGGGAATAGGAACCTGGCTCTTGAATGTGGAGGAGAACAGAAATCTACAACAGTAGTGCCATGACAGAACCCTCCTATTACTCCTGTTCTGGCCAAAATAAGGTTGTGGACCATTTTTTATAAAACTTTTTGTATAATTGTAAATAAGAGTTGCTTTGCAAAAAAAAGGAAAAAAAGAGGAAAATAAAGGAAAAAAAGAGGAAAATAAAGGGGAAAAAAAAGAAACAAAGGCAAAAATTAAACACAAAACAAAAAGGGGAAAAAATCAAAAATATTTAATATTGCTTGGTTTGTAGTGTCAAACTTTAACTTTATATATTTATACGATGTGGTTGCCAAGAATGTTTTCACCAGTATTCTAAATAAAGACCCTTATTTATAAAATCTGTGGCATTATCTTGACTTTCATTAGGGCTTCTAGAATTACTAGTACATTTAGGAGTGGTATTAAGATCGCTGCCTTGGCAGGAAGAAGATACAGGCTCTGATTCAGCAAAGAAATCAAGAACATGCTTCAGTTGCACTACTTTCAACTGCTTTGTATAAATATGTTGCTGAGAAGGGGTCTACTTTCTTCATATTGTATCTCGGTGATTTCTAAACCAAGTCTTGCACGTCAGAGGTCATTATTAAAGAGATCTGTAAAGGTAAGTAAGCATGTTGCTCTTCCTGCCCCCAAGTTTACAATTATGTTACAGGACTTGGTCTTACAAAGATGTGTTAGAACTAGGAATCACAGTAAATCGGAATCTCCAAATTCCAGTGCAGCTACTGTAACTTAAAGTCATGCAACAATGTCTCACCAGATCAGGTACTACATTCTTGGACAAATGTTCATATTTTTCATTCAAGTTCTAATTTCCAAGTGTTTGTACCACGCTCATATATTCTCAGGTGTTAGAAAGTAATTGCAAAGGACTTTTCGTCATAAAGTTCAAGGTATAGATCACAGTTTTCCTCAATTTCAGGTTGGAATTTAGTCCAAAGATAGGCAGTTTTAATTTGGATTTGATCTTTATGCATCTCTGGCAGCACTGCTCCAGGGATTTACTTCTTGTTTAGAGCCTCTCTAAAAATAACCAGTGGGCTATGTTTCATTCAGTATATATGTGTAACCTTGCAAGCTTGCCATGAAACTGAAAAATGTTAAGCCCTGAGCAGGTTGTCATTGGTAAGTAACCATCAGGGCATTTCTGTACATTTGGACAAGTATAACCAGCAGCTACTGCCAATGCGAAACAACCCGTTTCTTGTCATATCCCTGTGATTTCTTGATTTTGTTTAAACATCACAGTAAAAAAAAAAAACAACCCCAAAAAACCCCACCTCAAACCCCAACCCAGATATTGTCATCAGCTCTAAATACTTTGATGACAGATCAGTCATAATATTCTCTCTTAGGTGACTACTAAAGTGGGAATTTGTGCGGCTCTTACCTCTTAAGCAGGGAAAAGAAAGAGGGAGCAGCTTGTTCCATGGGAATTTTCCCCACTCCTTTAGTCATGGGGGCCCTGAAGATCAATGCTCCATGGCGAGGAGAGGAGTGAGCGGCTTTGTGTCCAGCAGAGCAACGCACTTGCATCTCCTTCCTCCTGGGGCAGAGGCATGCTCCGGGCTTGATGTCTTATCGGAAGCCAGAGGGGCAGGGGAGGCGGCAGCCATGGGGATTCCTTCCTCATCCATGCGCTTGCAACCATGGTGGGTGATAAATTGGCGTCAAGGCACAGGACCACTCTGCGGAGCAGGTCAGGCTCCCACGGATCGGAGGGGACTCTGAGGCAGGACTAGCCCCTCGTTACCGTCATCAAAGTCCAACTGTCCCATTGACTTCCCTGTGGGCAGAAAACAGCCCAGCCCATAAAGAGCTTATCCCTTTCATTTTCCCATTAAAAATAAGAACTAAATTAACTTGAGAAAGTGCTAATTCATACCAGCACAAACCAGGAGGGGCTCTACTAAAGTCAGAAAAATGCCCCAGGGTAGTTTGGAGTCAATATCACTAAATTACAGAAACTAAAGAGAGACAATTAGAGCCTGTCAATGCTCTAATCAATGCCTCACACATCAACAACGGAACTTTCATTGCCTCCAGCAAATACTCGATCAGGCCCACAATGCAACAGATGTGCAATACTATAGACCGTGCCATCCCCACACTCTAAGGCTGGTAAAAATACCAGTTTTACTGTCATGTAGGTGGCAACCAAGAAATATTTTGCCAGCTCAGGAACTACAGAGACTCTATACATACTGGCAGCACAAAGCTCATGCCTGCCTCACTACAGCACCCCCCTTCTGCAGGACACAATAGGGTGTACCAGGCTATAAAGCTGGCACGGCAGAGTAGACACGGGGCGCTTGTGCTGAACAATGTACATGCAGTTCCATGTGAAGTCATGTATATTGCATTTCACCGATTTATTTTAGCAACCCAAGTTTCCACATACTGATGTTAATGTTACAACAGAGAACAAGCATTTAGCACATCCTAAAATAGATGGATGTGAAGAAGAAAAAAATATTCACAGATTTCCTATGTGGAGCCCATCTTTTTCCCACTGATGTCAGTGAGAAAAGTCCACTGGAGTAAGGCCAAAGGGCATCAATGCTGATAAATACACATTTAGGCTACAGCTATATTTATTTTTGAACTTAAATCAGGAAAATATGTCCCCTGTGCAATTTCTTCCTGTCAATTTTCAAGGTAATATATTTAAATCAAATGCCTGAAGTTACTCTACTCCCCTGTGCATCAAGAGGACGGCATGTTACTGACAGAAGTATATCCCACCCTATGTGCAAGCATTTCAGAGCTGAAAATATTTGGATTCAGCACTTTAGTTTTATTTCTACAGTGGCAGAGAACATAAGCAGAGCTGAGGAACAGATAAAAGACTGATCCAACATTTACAAACTTTGGTTCTTAAACTGGGCTCCTGGAGGTGTATTTAGGCATTTAGGGCTGATCCTACCAGAAAAACTGCAGTCTAGTTTGGTCTGCAGAAACATGGGCTACAAACACACACCAGTGACCTGAAATCATTAGTTTATACCGCCCAGGTTCCACTTCAATATTCTGCAGGACAGGGCACCTAAAGAAACACAGTCGGATTTAAAAAACCCTGAGTCCCGCAGATTGCATTGACATGCAGAGCCTGGGAGAACAGGGGGGGTGACTGCAAACCAGACCCTTCCTTTGGAAAAACTTTTTCCCTGTGAGGGTGACAGAGCACTGGAACAGGCTGCCCAGAGAGGTTGTGTAGTCTCCTTCTCTGGAGATATTCAAAACCCGCCTGAACGTGTTCCTGTGTGACCTGCTCTGGCAGGGGGGTTGGACTAGGTGATCTTTCGAGGTCCCTTCCCACCCCTGACGTTCTGTGAAGGAAACTTTTTTCCCCAAGACACCTCAGCAGGACAGTACAGAGCCTGCTGAATAGGGGTTTGGGGCTTTTCACTAAAGATACTAGAATTGTGTGATGTTTCCTATGGAACGCTACCTCCAAAGGGAAAGTCAAACAGCTACAAACAATAAAGGAAAGCAGCTGCCTTTGAACATAAGGATAAGTGTGTATCCTAGGAATGTTTGGTTTGATTTGGTCATTTAAGAAAGCCCTACTGGGGCTGCACAACAAAACCAGTATTATCGGTTTATCTTATTCAAACTATTGCTATGAAAAAAGTGAAGAGGAATGAATTTATACCTCACTTACATATGCTAAATGCCTTGATTTTAAATTTCACCAGGTCATTTGCAAGTATGAGAATGAAGAGGATCCTTTTTCTGCTTCCAATATTTCACAACAAAGAAGTGCAATAAAGATGCTGGGTTTTAAAAATAACAATGTCAAACATAATTTCCCACATTATGATTGAAGCTGCTACGGAAATTTTTCACATACTGAAAATTCAATTTTAGGTAAAAGAAATATATGAACTATTCCTGGTATATTTTTTCTTTGTAAAATATTTTATCATCTGCATCCAAAAATATGAAAGCAATATAAAGTTGACAGTTGCTTTGCACCACATGCTGCTCTTTTAAAATGACTTGTCGTTTTAAACACAAGATAAAGACCTTACAAAACCCCATTGAATGTGGAAGGAAACCCAGTTTTCATTTTACAGCTTTGCAGAGATATTTGAAAGGGTCAAATTGTGCAAAGGGCAAAACCTGTTCATTTTACTCATAAAGAAGGTATTATCATCTTCAGAAGAACTACATCCAAAAGTGAACAAGCAAATGTTTGTACCTCATACTACCCAAACGTTAATGAGAAGAAATTAATAATTCCCTTTTGTTTAAAAATTATTAATCTGTTCCTTGAAATCAGTGGCGAAACTTCTAGCTTTGGTGGGAATAATTTCAAGCTACTGCACGTAATGCTGTCTGGGATAGCGTTCACGTGGCAGTGCAAAGCCATGACCAACTCCCTGCTGTGCCCCTTCGCTTGTGTTCTGCTCAGTGACCCATTTCTATCACAATGCCTTCAGATATGCCCATCCCCTGAGCACACCCACACTGAACAAGCTGGCAGGCTTTACTGCTCACCGCACCCTGGAAAGACAAACCACAAACTATCCCCATAATAACGCTGAAAGTCTACGACACTTCCAAAATGCGTGGCTGGCACGGAGCCTGTGATAGCAGGAGACAGTAGGAAGGTCATTTTGCCTAACTTGCATATGGCAACCTTGGCTTTGCCAGCAGTAGGTGAAATGGTCTTCGTACAGAGTGCAAATGTTTGACAACGTGACCTGCATTCAGTGTGTGTGAGAGAGCGTGGGGTGGAGATAAGAGGCCCACATGCCAAACGTCCCAGAGATCATCTCGTGGGGCATACCCAAGTACCTCATCAAGCACTATTTACTAATGCTTCTCAGCTTCCCTTCCCTCAGCCTTTCAAATCACTTGTTTTCCAGTAAAACTGTTGAACGGTCATGACTTTCTCTCCTTGCTCTATGCAGCATGCTCCCTTCTCAAAAGATTTGCTGCACAACTGGCAACATCATTAAGTGGAGACCAATGGCTCTCCTTTCAATATTTGAGATTTCAAGGCTAACGAGGGAAAGAATGGTCCCTAGTGTAATACAGAAGAGCCTCCAGATAGTGCTTTCCCATCTAAGTCCTCCTAGGAATTAGGAATATGACTGGCATAAAGCCACCCAGGCTCATAGAGGGAACCCAGAAATTTCTCTGTGGACCCAGAAATCTACCTTTTGCAGACACTTCTGAACAAAGACTTTAACATTGTAAGTTTAGTAGTGAAAACTGGCCTATCCTGTAACCACAGGGTGAAAGAAAACCTCAGGGTTTTCCCAATAATACAGTCAGCATGGCATTGGACTCACATTTTCTTTCTAAAACATCAGTAACTTTTATCTTCTACACACATCTTAGCAACACCAAGTGGGCTATTTTATGTAAGACTCAATCAATAACCCCACATTCATCAACAGGGAGGAAAATGCTGTATATGAAGTGAAGCTTTATAGTGAATACTTCGTTTATAAAAAAATTATTAAAAACTCTGACAGACAATAACCCACTTAAACAGAAGATTGAGGGACACTGTGATTGTGGTTGGGGTGGTTTTTTGCTTGGAGTCAGATTCGCTCAGAGGTCTGTGTCTCAGCGCAGTCACTTAGTGTTGCATGTCCCTGGCTGTAAAAGGGGGTCTCTCAGTCTCAAGGGACCAGATCTGGAAACGCTGGATAAAATCCTGGAAGTGTTGAAACCCTTTGAAATACAGCCCTTCCTAACCCACCTGAACTGACCTTGAGCAGGTTTTTGGTCCAACAGCAACACCTACTGGCTAAGACATTGCACATCTTTCTATCTGAATTCAACGTTCTGTTTTCTCAGCCTTCTATAATGGAAAATTTGTTGGTGGAGAAACAGCAAAAATATTTACGGCCTTCAGTCAGCACCTGGAGCCCCATACACTAGAAACAGCAGGAAAAATATGTTGGAAAAGCCAAGCTCTTTCCTACCAAGAGCCTTCTACAGAAACTGAGAATAACTATAGGAATAATATTGGGGGGGGGGTTATTACTGATCAAATTTTGGGGTACCACTCGATTTTTCTTTAAGTAAAAAAGAAAGACAAAAGGAGAGAGAAAACGGGAGTTCTTTGAAGGCATAGTATGGCCTGTGCAGCAAGCAATGGTCCTAATATGTTGCTTACCAGAAGGCAGGTGGGGCAGATGCATAGAAAGAGGTGATGGCAGCAGGACCATGATGCTATTCTCTGGCGGCCAAGTCCCTCAGCAGGGCACGAAGCATCTCAGCGTGCATGGTAACCCCAACCTAACATGCAGGTGTAGAACAGGACAAGCTGAGAAAGAGTCTTGCACATTTGGAAAGACCATTTGAAGCCATGCAAGGTAAGCAAGTGTAGAGGTGACATACATAAACATCAGCTACCTTATACTTTGGCCATGCATCATTTTCCTTTCTTTCATGCTGACGCTTTACTTCTGAACCCTAAAACAAATGCACTGGGCTGCCATGACTGAAAGACAAAGCCTGGAGGACCTGTATTTTATCTGCGGCTTGGGATTCATGCTCTGTGAGAACAGAAGGATCCTCATGGTTCACTGACAACTGCTGCATGCAGAACTCTGTGTCTGACTGTCGGGCCAGGCTGGTCTTTCTCAGTGACAACCCGTCACATTTGGGAGCAAATGTCGTGTAAGACCTGTTCATCCAACTCATGGCCATTTTCTTAGATGGTTCTGTTTGAAGTCAGGGGTTTCGACTGTCACCGTGGGGCAGACTACTATGATCCTGACACTTGCGAGAAAAAGTGTTTATTTTTAGCTGGTTGTTTACAGAAGGGCCTGTCCTGGTAAAGCAATACCTTTTTGTTACAAGTGTCTTTACTTGGTGTTATGCCACCTGTGGGTTTCCTGAGGCTGGAGCCTAGACAATCCATGTGCCTGTGGTACTAAGAGGTACATTTGATTGCTACTTGCTGCAGTGAAAGTGGAAACTACCCTGCTCCCGTTACCTGCAGTGCTCCCATTCTGAACTTGTTTTGAGGGATGCCTCTTGGAAGCTGAAGGGCTAAAGGAGGGCTAAGACCGCTCTGGGGGTACAAAATTGCCAAAACTGCGTAAGGGGATTGGGGTGGTGCAGGCCCCCTGGGCCACGTTGCAATGCCAAGACCAGCCAACATTCTGGTCCCTGTTTTGGCTAAAAAGGCAGTGAGTTTGGACTGCTGGTGTTTTCTTGGCCTGGTTACGGTAGGGTAAGCTGGGAGGATTAAGCACTCCCTACCTGCACCTGAAACTCCTGCCACCTGACAGCCGGTTAGGACAATTGGGGGCTCCCTAACCACACCTGCAACTCCTATTGCCTGGGAAACTCCTGCTGCCTGGATCGTAGCCCACTCTGGAAGGAGCCATAAATACCTGACAAAATTGTGGCAAATTATAGAAAGAACAGTGACCGAAGTCAATTATCTTGCAATCCTATAAACTGCGACACGGGTGCGCTTGACCCCTTGACCAGGCTGGCTGTGTTTTGGTGCAGGGTCTGGAGGGGTAAAGGCCTGAGCCGTAGCTGAGCCAAGAGCTCCTCTAGTTCCAACCTGTTCTGAACACCCACAATGGAGCAGAGTGACACAGCAAACATCAATACAGATGAGTTTGGAGCGCTGATAACAGGTGGCTTTTCCAAAACTCATTTATCTGGGAACAAAGAAAGTTGTGGGTACAAGGAACCTCATGCCTACCCTTCAACAGAGTGATCTGATTACGAGCCAACCACTCTGTCCCATAAATATGACAGCCTAAGGGAGCCCTCTTTGAGCTCCCTGGGATAGCAGCAGGCTGTGACTAGCATCTCCCCAGATTTGGGATGCCTCTCAGGCATGGACTCTTTGAGGTTCAAAGACCATCTATCAACAAAGCTGACAACTGGCCAGGGCAAGAAATCCAACTTCTTGAGGCTCAGTTATTGCCCATTGAGGAATACCAATGTATTCTGAGTATTTACTTCAAACTCAAGAAAAGGGGAATTTTAACTGTAGGCTAGCCTCTTCTACCCACCTCTACCTATCTATGTGTTGAATATATACATTTGCCTTCATGAGTGTGGGTGTCTGTATACTTCACCAGGTGTGAATATTTCTGTCTCTGTGTGTTTGTATTTATACATATATATAGAATCATGCACACAGAATCGCAGAACGTTAGGGGTTGGAAGGGACCTCGAAAGATCATCTAGTCCAACCCCCCTGCCAGAGTAGGACCCCCTAGAGTAGATCACACAGGGATGCGTCCAGGTGGGTTTTGAATGTCTCCAGAGAAGGAGACTCCACAACCTCTCTGGGCAGCCTGTTCCAGTGCTCTGTCACCCTCATAGGGAAAAAGTTTTTCCTTATGTTCATGTGGAACCTCCTGTGCTTCAGCTTGTGCCCGTTGCCCCTTGTCCTGTCATTGGCCATCACCGAGAAGAGCCCAGCTCCATACACTCGTCCTTTACATATTTATAAATGTTGATGAGGTCACCCCTCAGTCTCCTCTTCTCCAAGCTAAAGAGACCCAGCTCCCTCAGCCTTTCATCACAAGGGAGATGTTCCAGCCCCTTCATCACCTTTGTGGCTCTGCACTGGACTCTTTCCAGCAGTTCCCTGTCCTTCTTGAACTGAGGGGCCCAGAACTGGACACAGTATTCCAGATGGGGTCTCACCAGGGCAGAGCAGAGGGGGAGTAGAACCTCTCTCGACCTACTGACCACAGCCATTCTAATCCACCCCAGGATGCCATTGGCCTTCTTGGACACGAGGGCACATTGCTGGCTCATGGTCATCCTGCTGCCCACCAGGACCCCCAGGTCCCCTTCCCCTACGCTACTCTCATTCAATGGTTTGGGTTGGAAGGGACCTTAAAGATCATCTTGTTCCAACCTCCTGCCATGGGCAGGGACACCTTCCACTAGACCAGGCTGCTCAAAGCCCCATCCAACCTGGCCTTGAACACTGCCAGGGAGGGGGCATCATATCTCTATCTGTCTCTGTCTCTATCTCTATCTCTATCTCTGTCTCTATCTCTATCTCTATCTCTATCTCTATCTCTATCTCTATCTCTATCTCTATCTCTATCTCTATCTCTATCTCTCTCTGTCTCTGTCTCTATCTCTGTCTCTGTCTCTATCTCTATCTCTGTATCTCTCCTTAATTTAGGATAACTTGTAGTAAGTTAGTATGAATCTTGTCATTCTCAAATCTGTAATTAAGTCGCTGTTTTAATTATAACATATTCTACTAAATCGCCTTGTTAATCTTTGGTTAATGATTAAGTGCAGCTAAAATTTGATCTGTCCGACACCACTAATACATTTCCAATTGCGGTGAAATCATAACATAACTGTGTTGAAATACTTCATCCGCCCCAAGCCGGCGCAGTCGGCAGCCTCCGAACTCGGGGTTCCGCGACAAGCGATTTCAGGGGTTTCACCACCCACCCGCGGCAGGGCTGCAGCAGGGAACGCGGCCGGAGCAGCCCCCGACGGGGGCCGGGCAGCAGCCCCCGACGCGGCCGGCATTGGCCGCGGGGCGGCAGCGGCGGGCGGCCCCAGCGAGCGGCGGGCGGCCCGGCCCGGCCCGGCGCCGCCCCGGAAGCGGCGGGGGAGGCGGCAGGGCCGCCATGGGCCGGGCGGTGACGGTGGCCGCCTGCGCCCTCAACCAGTGGGCTCTGGATTTTGGGGGCAACCTGGAGAGGATCTTCAGAAGTGAGTGGGGGGGGGCGGTGGGGCGCGGTGCTGTGCGGAGCGGCCCGGGGGCAGCGCTCGGCCCGTCCCTCCGGGCGTTTCCCGGCGGCGCGGCAGCGGCGGCCGGTGCCTGGTCTGTGCGGTCCGGTGTCGGCAGCCGCGGGGCCGGGGGGCGCCTGGGCAGGGCGGGCTGGGCCTGAGCGTCCGGCCGATGTTTAATCCAGCCTTCTTCCAGGTATTGACATCGCGAAGAGCAAAGGAGCGCGGTACCGGCTTGGCCCAGAGCTCGAAATCTGGTAAGAGCGGTTTGTGGGCTCCGGGTTCGGTGCGTTCCCAGTTATTTACTGGAGAACAGCCAGTAAGGAAATCAGCCTTGTGGTACTCTGATGCCCGGCCGTGTGGTACTGTAATGCCCAAAACATCACTCAAAGTGTGCGGCTGTCAGCGCAAAGAAAAGCCTTATAGTTGCAAGCGCAAGGTGGGTTCTTTTGTCCTGGACGCGTGACTGGTACCGGTAACGGGCTGACCCGTTTATTCAGCCCGCCTTCCTTCGCAGAGCTGCAGTGCTCTGGGTTCCGCCTAGGCCCAGGCTGCGGCTCTTGAATATCCCAGTGATGCCGCAGAGTTTTAACTGCTGTCGGCAGGGATGGTGTTGACAGCGCTGCTTCTGCACGTCCTGTGTAACTTGCCTGTGAGGGTGTTCTTGCCTGTTCCTTGTCTGAGGCGGTGCTGGACCCTTGGCTCTGATGTCGGCTGAATTTTTTGTTTTGTGTGTTTTTATATGTAGTGGTTATGGCTGCTCGGATCACTACTATGAGTCTGACACACTCTTGCACTCATTTCAAGTTCTGGCAAAGCTTCTGGAGTCTCCAGCTACTCATGATATTATCTGCGATGTGGGAATGTAAGTTTTTTTGTGTACATCTGATGAAGGGGCAGGTCTTTAGGGAGTGCGGCCTCTGCTGCGTTTCTGGGTAGTGAGGGCTCTGCACCAAACTTAAACACATCCTAGGAACTGCACTGCTTTCCCATGACTAGAACTACAACATGTGAAATGCTTTCTGAACGATAATCCTTTCAAAGATTTCTGGTGATTGAGCCCTTCAAGAAAGAAATAGGATCATTACAGTTATTCCTTGGGAGCCTTCATGGCTGGGTGCTATTGCCTGGGGTAAGACTTTGTGTTCTAGGTCACGTAAAGGGCTTTATAAATTGTCTTTCAGCAGTGTCAGGGCTGAAGTAACTTGCTTTGACTGGTGGGCACCCTTATAAGCAGTATATGTGCATGTCAAAATCACTGAAATGGTTGTAAGTCACGTGCTGGCAGTGACCAACGACAAATTGTTACTGTAAAATTAACATATGTACAGCTGCTTGTTTTACTGTTGATAGAAATGCGTAAGGCTAGCTCTGTTTTGAACTAGCCTGGTAGTGCCACAGGGAGTCACGTTTGATGAAATAAGTTAGCCCAGCCAGGGGGATTCTTCTGGTCTGCTCGTATTTCTCAGGCACACCAGTGATCTGGCAACTTGATATTTCTGAGGCTGACAGAATGGTCAGTAACTCTGATTTTTGCAAACAACTATTTGAATTATAAAATTAGAAGCTAAAACGTGGTATTTTGTTTTGTTTAATTCCCTTAAGTGATATGGTGTATAAGTGTTGTCTTAAAGTAGTTTTTGTGCAGTGAAGTAGATTCTGTAGCTTTTAAAATTTCATTTAACGAGCTTAGCCACCAGTAACTTTGCTTCTTATTTTCGCAGGCCTGTTCTGCACAGAAACGTTCGCTACAATTGTCGAGTGATCTTTTTAAATAAGTAAGTACTTTACGTGTTTTGTGAGACAATGCGTTAGTGTATCCTTTCAGAAACCTGTTTGGCCTTCAGGAAAGATTCTGCAATGCAGAGCGATGGAGTTGTCTTCCTATCTAGTAAATTTTAGCGAGACAGCTAATATTTTCCATGATCTCTTTTTCCTTTCTGAATTTGTAGAAACTAGATTTTCACTGCTTTCTGAGAGACTGCAGAAAAAAACCCTGAAGTCTGCAAACAGAAACTTTAAACAATTATTACATACAATAATTTTTGATGTGCATCATAATAGGAAAAAAATGTTGTACTAGTCAGTGTTCTTATTTAGTCTTGTTTGGCTGTACCTCAGGCATTAACTTGTCCTTCCTGTTTTATGTTTTAAGAAAAATTCTTCTGATCAGACCGAAAACAGCATTGGCAAATGCAGGAAACTACAGGGAACTTAGGTGGTTTACCCCGTGGACCAAAGCAAGGTAGGCTGGCTACCCGTAAGGTTGTGTTTAAAAACACGGCTTGCTGTTTGCAGCCACAGCAGAAGGACCGAAATCTCTACAGCAATCCGTCAGTGCTGCGACGGGGTGAGCAGCAAGACAGGCAGCTAAGCCGTGGAATGAAGCTCACTTAGGAGGGTGATGAAGTACAGTTGAACTCTGAATTGCTGGAGGGAAAAGGGTGGCTGCCTGATCCTGCAACCAGTGTAGGAGTGTTGTTTTCCGTGGGTCTACTTTCTACCTACATGCAGTTCAGAACTGGAAGAGCCTGTGTTTAGCTGCTCGATTCTGCAGCCTGTTCAGTATTAAACTGGAAAACGGTGTGAAATGGATGAGCTCTGTCAGAAGTTTAACGACTGCAGGGGATAAAGGCTGCATACCTTACGGTGCTGCAAGGTACACTTGATGCTCGTCTCTGCTGCCGTGCCCTCATCCTGTGGTCAGTCTCAGTAAAGTACTTCTGAGCGAGCCCCTGAGTGTCTGTCCTCTTAACCGCAGGCAGTTGCAGATGAGTTCTGAGTTACCGTGTGGAAACACTGCAAAAAGAGAAACTTGTGTTTGGTATTTGATTTGCATCGTGTGTTCTTTGGCAGCTCTAGTTTGTAGCTGGGATGGAGTGTTGTTTACCACACATTTCTGAAGCAAAGTGGGATGTTGCAAGCTTGTAAGCTTAACATTTCTGATTAAGTTCACAGAAAGCAGGAAGGTCCTTTTTCTTAAACACACACAGCCCCGTACAACTGAATCACGTTTCTTTAGTCAGTGTTAGAAGGCGACGCATTGTGGAGTTGAGAATCATTTTTTGTGCTGTGATTTACATGACAATGTATTCACAACCTATAAACCTGCTTTAGGCATGTGGAGGAATACTTTCTACCCAGAATAATTCAGGAAGTGACTGGACAGGTAAGTTTGTAAAGGATTTTTTTCTTTTCTTTTTACCTTTAGCATCTTCCAGACTCAGCAATTTAAACGAATAGGATTTGTGGCATAAAGCTGTAGTCCACCAAATTCTACTGTCAGTCATGTTGCAAATTCATAGGTGTCGGTGATAGTTCTCAGTTACATTAAATGAGAGCATAATGTGACTTTTTTTATGTTAGTATTTGGCAGAAAAACAAGTAAATTTTGAATTTGCCTTGTTTATATGTACAGGACCTTGAAGATTGTCTTATTTTGCCCAGTTCTAGTACTGGGTTTATCTGTGCTTGAGACTAGAAATGAGTATATGTTTTGAGATTAAAAAAACAAAACCAAAACCTCCTTGATTTGGAAGGGACCAAATCTTAGGTTATTTCCTGCTAAAGCATGGGAGTGATTCCTAGCAAAAGACAGTCTCTGTTTTCTAATTCAAAAGCAGTCGTCCTGTCCTGAAGCAAAGCACGGGATCTGAATATTACTGAAAAATCAACACAAAATTTCAGTACAATCCAGAGATTTGGAGTTTAGAGCTTTTTTTTTTTTTTTTTACTTGGTATAAAATGAAGGAAGGTGTAATGTGATTGATACCGTGTCACTCATTTCACAGAAGCGAGTATTCAATTGTGTATTTTTTTAGGTTTGTGGTTAAGTATTTGAATGGAATAGAATCTTCTACTACATGTGTGCAAGGATGTTCTTGGTTTTTTCTCAGGAAACTGTTCCTTTTGGGGATGCAGTGCTAGCAACCAAAGATACCTGCCTAGGGGCAGAAATATGTGAAGAACTCTGGGCACCAAACAGGTAAAGGAGAAGAAGAAATGAAAAGTAAACTGATGTGTATCCTAGACCTGTCTGAAATAAATGTTTGAAAAAATCTGCTTATTATTCTCCCAGGTAGTATCTCTTTCAGAAAGTGCCGGTTAGCTAAAATATGATGTATTTATTGCTCCTAATTATGGGAAGGAGTTCGCTAGGCTAGATGCAGGGTGGCAAAAAGAGTTTTAGGTGCTTCAGCTAAATTAATTTGAAACATAAGGTAGGAGAGAAATACAGAAAAGAAGTGGAATGAAAAAGGTGACCTGAGGAAACAAGTGACGGATAGGTACAGTGTTGTTCAGCTTTGAGTTCAACCTGAGGTTGAAATTGTCTCCCTGGATCCATCTCTGTAACTTGATACAGGGTCAAAGTCACAAAGTTATTCAGTATCTGTTTGTAGTATCGGTCTTGCCTCGCAATTATAATCCTGTGTTGTTCCCACTTACTGTGCCTAGTCTTAAAAATGTGAGAGTACTAGTAGGTCTTTTTATTTACTTTTTTCTTTTTATCTTTGGCTTTGACCAACTCCTCCAAAGCATTCCGCTTGACAGACAAATTTAGCTCTCTCATATTTGGCAAGCTAGCGCATAGGCTTCTAGGCAGCATCGCTTTGAGACGTATCACTTATTTTTTTGTCTGTTTAGCTGCTAGCCTAATCCTTCCGCTTTATTTTTTAACCAGCATCACACAATGCATAAAGACAATGCAGAAGGAAACCACAAAAGGTCGCTAAGGGAAAGCAAAGCCCACTGCCCTTAAGTGTTCTTTCCTGTTGTTATTTTAGTTCCTGTTACACTTTAAAGTTCTTCCCATTCACAAAGGTCTGATGTGGGGTGGGGGTGGAAATATGGTTGCATGAAAGCTGTTGTATTTAACACAAAATAAACAAAACATTGCTGATGGTTTTTCCCAAATCCCTCAGTTACAGACATTTGTTTCCTTGTAACTGCAGAAGGTGTGGTAGGTTACAGACAAAGATGTGATTTTTTTTTTTTTTTTTTTAGGGTTTCTTTGTTTTGATGTTGGAAAAAGAAAAAAGCAGTAAAAGTTTTTTTCCTTCTGGTGGTTCAGTTTGCTTATGCTTTTGGATTTACTAAGAGGGAAGGAAAATGGGACAACTGACCTTGCAGGAGTATCTCCGTGTTGCCCTTTCAGACCCAAGATTGTCTTGCTCTCTTTCTTTGAGACCCAGGCTTGTATAGAGTAAAGAAGGCGGCATTTCACGTAGAACGGAGTGAGCAAAAGCCCTTCTGCCCTCTGCAGCCACCACTGGGCTTTGACAGAAGAGTCAGGCAATGCAAGAAAACGGATGTTTTTGAGAGTTTTGTTTGAGCTAAGACATGCAGAAAACTGACAATGACATAGATGTTTCTATTTGTCAGTGGTTTTGAATGATACCTGCAGTATGCACAGCATAGTATATTGCCAGCTGATTTTTTTTTCTGCCTTTTGCTTTGACAGCCCTCATATTGAAATGGGACTTGATGGCGTGGAAATTTTCACTAACTCTTCAGCGAGTCACCATGTGCTGAGGAAGGCTCACACCCGGGTGGATTTGGTGAATTCTGCCACAGCAAAGGTAGACGCTTAAAAAATAATTTTTTGGGGGGTTGCACCTCTTTTTTTAATTTTTTTTTTTTTCAAAACAGTCGCCTCTCCTGGGACAGGACATAGCATGAGTGTGGGGGGGCCTTGCCAGTCCTTGATATTAGTTTCTTGTTTTCTTACCTGTAATTACCTTCCCTGATTGAATCAGCTATAGGGGAAGAGCTCTCTGGCTGGGGGACTGTGCTACTTTGGGGCACCCTGCTGTATATCATGCTCTAACTGAAGCCCTGTCTGTAACTTGCTTCCAGCTCTGTGACCCCAAACGCCAGAGGCTGTTCGATTGCAGGTCAGCTCTGTCTGGTCCGTAGGGCAGCAGACTAAATGAGAGACCATTTGGTATTTGCATGAGAATAGGAGGGATACAAACCTATCTCTGTGTGTTTGTGGGGAACTCCCAGAAGAAACTTTGCTTGGGAGCACTGGCATGCTGTGTGTCTTTCATACCCATCTATAAAGAAGAGTGAGAATACCTTAAAACACCTTGATAACTTCCAGCTCTGGAGATACATGCTCCAAAAATGTATTTGATATCCTTGATCTTAATTCCATTAAACACTGAAGAAAAAAAATCTTGCACTCATATGATGGATAGAAAATAGTTAATCTGAGTTAACTGACTTTCAGTAATTGCATTTATTTCTGTAATTTCTTGTTTCTGTTGTGTATATCACATGCAGAGTACTTTTTCAAATGACAAGAGAGTCCTAGCTATAAATCATTCACGATGTAAAGACTGAGGAAGATTATAAGAAGGGCAGGAACACAGAAATAACATTTTGTCTTTTAACACTGTCAGGTGCTATATTCTGAAAAGCATTTTTTTGTCTGCTGGTTTGTTTTCCTCCCAGAATGGTGGAATATATATTTTAGCTAACCAGAAAGGCTGTGATGGTGATCGTCTGTATTATGATGGCTGTGCCATGATTTCGATGAATGGAGAAACAGTTGCACAAGGATCCCAGTTTTCACTCGATGATGTGGTAATATATTCAACCTATAGCTGCTGGTCACAGCTGAAATTATGGCTACATTTATGCTCAACACTTCCCAGACATTCCAGATAGTACCTCCATGTCTCTAGACTAAAAAAGTTGTATTTTGACTATGCTGTTCCACTAGATCTGAGGATTTTCTTAGTCAGATTGCTCAGACCTGATCTGCAGTAGCTCTCCTGCTTTTGCAAGCGAGGAGAAGCTGTCACAGTGGAGGAACTTCATGAAAATGTTTGCGTGTGCCATCACCATGTTCTAGAGAGACCCTGTTAACTTACATTCCCTTATCTGAGGAAAAAAAGGGCAAAGATTGCAGTGTTCTAATTAGGATCCAGTTTGGTAGACAAAAGGTTTGATAGGTTGAGCTTTACTTCAAAAAGCCCTTTCTTGGTAGATTTGTCATCAAAGCTGTAGGTTTCCTCACGTTATGTGCCAAGTTATTCTCTTTCCCCAGTGTGCTTCTTCCCTTTTCCTCTTGTCGTTTGACACAATCGATGGTGAACCTATTGTTCAGCCATCTGACAAGCGCAGTAAGTTTGCTGTGGTTTAGGAGTGTCCTCGTGTACTTGGTGAAGCGAGTTGGTGGTGCTCGCTTTGTAACGTAAGTAGTTCTGCTGAGTCAGAAATGACTCGTGAAGTGAGCTTAAAAATTGGTATTGAAGAAAATTGCGTGCATTCTTCTTCCCCGACACTTTTTGTAGTCCAGGCCTGTAAAACTGTTTATCTGTTTGTGTAGAATCAGTCTAATGTTGAAAGCCTTTCCGTAGGAGGTGCTGGTTGCCACTCTAGACTTGGAGGATGTTCGAAGTTACAGAGCAGAGATTTCATCTCGTAACTTAGCGGTAAGAATTCTTTATGGAAGTTAGGTTTGTAAACTCTGCCATGTTCGAATAGTTACTGAGTTTAAAAACTATTTGCATGTCTTGATTTTCATAGTATTCTATAGATCTGATGTTTTATAGGTATTTATAATTTTAATGCTGCATTAAATTTGATGTCTTCCCAATTCTTCTGTACTATTGTTTAGGCAAGTAAAGTGAACCCTTATCCCAGGGTAAAAGTGAATTTTGCTCTGTCGTGTTCTGATGATGTAGCTGTACCTACTTGTATGCCCATCCAGTGGAGACATCATAGTCCTGAGGAAGAGATCAGGTAAGCATGTACTGAATCTATTGCTTGAAAATGATTTTGATTTTTAAAAAAACCCCCATGATTTAAAAAAAAAAAATAAAAATCACAAACCAAACCCAAAACTCAAACAAACCAAAAAAAGAGATAAGAGATAAACATAAGATTGTATTTATATTTAAGTGAAGAAAGTATCTCATTGGAAGACTACAGTAAATATGCTGACTTGCTTTGGTCTTATTCCATAACCCTCTTGGAATAAGCATATTCTGTACTTTCAGCCTTGGTCCTGCATGTTGGCTTTGGGACTATTTAAGGCGCAGCAAACAGGTAAGAGCAACTGTTTCTGTTCCTTGCCTCGGCATACACCTCTTCTCCTGTGCCATGGGGACGGCACACTCTGCTATCCTGCACTGCTGTTAACGCAGAGTGGCGTTTGTCCAGGGTGCAAGGTTGGAGTTTTGCACTGGTAGCTCATTCTCACTTAAAACCCGTATGTAAAGCGTGACTTCAGTGTGCTCTTCAGAGCAGTTCCTTAGGAATCATGCTTGCTTTGAAAGCAACAGTCAAGCTTACCTAATGCAGGGGATTTCTTTTTCTGTGAAACACTATTTTTTTTCAGTAACGAAAAGATTTTAATAGCATAATGGAGATATTTAAAATAAGCGGAGTGATGTGAACTGGTAATTCACTTTAATAGTGAAATGCATATGAAAAATGTAATCTTTTTTTTGCTAGCTCCTCCGTCTTACTAGAGGGTGAAGACATAATGAAAGTTTTTCTGGCCAAAGGGCTTACACTGACTACTTGTTTGATTATCCAGTGGATGAGAGTTTAAGAGGGTTTGCTGGGTCTGGTTGTTTGGTTTGGTTTTCGCCAGTAGAATATAAGCAGACTTGAGCAATGCACGTGCAGCTCTTTTACAAGAGTACATTTCTGTGGTATAATATATATTTTTCTAATTTTGCTGATTGGAACGTCTTCCTTGCTCTGTTTTCAAGGCAGGATTTCTCCTACCTCTGAGTGGTGGAATTGACAGCTCTGCTACAGCTTGCCTAGTGTACTCTATGTGTCACCAGGTTTGCCTGGCAGTCAAGAATGGCAGTAAGTCGATATGTGTGTCTGGCGAGCTGTGCTCACCAGTGGTTACAGACAGGTTAATGTTTGCTAGGTGCAATAGATGCAAAAGGTCATTTAATGGCAGACTTGCCCAGTTGTTCTAATGGACTCCTTGGTAGCTCTACAGAAATTCCAGCAAAAAATTGAGAATTTTTCTTTTATTATTTTATTTATAATGAAATATTTATTATTTTTATTTATAAAATTAAAAGTAAATTTATTTATAAATAAAATGTTATTTAATGCTTTATTAAACCAATTCAAAGAACCAGATTTCAGGTTCTTTGAATTGGCTTGATAGTTTTCAGTTTGGGTTTAAGAATTGGATGTGGAACTCAGACTACTTTCTATCTGGAGTATCGTCCAAAATGTTGTCTGATGTGGTTTTGGGATTTCAATTTATCATGAGAATTTCTTCTATTAAATTCAGCACTATGAAACATAGATAGGCATGGTTCAAACTCTTAAACTGGCTTTAAGTAGACTAATGCATTTAGCTAAGCCTTTGTACGTATTGGATCCTATTTTCTACGAAGTTTCTTTAAGGCATAGAACAAAAGGATTTAATATTTCCGTGTTCCAAATTAGGAAATCAGTAATTCTTTTATTTGATATGTGAAAATGTCTTTGGGGAGTCAGATGGTGGAATCATCTTATTCATGAGGGGCAGCGTAAAGCTTAAGTGGAATACAAGAAACACACACGGTATTTGCATATCCTGGATAGCAGGAGCGCAGCAATTTCCACTCTTGTCTGTTTCTTTTGCTTTGCTCTCAGATGCAGATGTGCTGGCTGATGTGCGCAAGATTGTGAATGATGAGACCTATGTCCCTGAGGATCCTCGAGAATTTTGCAAGCATATCTTTACCACTTGCTATATGGCTAGTGAGAACTCCTCCCAGGATACTTGCAACAGAGCTAAGCTTCTGGCTGAGCAAATAGGCAGGTACAAGTTGAGAAGTGCTGGAAAAAACCATCGTGTTCCAGCAAACTCTAAAATGGGAAAAAATAGGAGAGGAATAGTAGGTGTGCTAAGTGGGAGTGTTACAGATGATCTTATTTGAGTGTGTAAATGTGAGGTAAACTTAGAAACATTTGGTGAAGGACATGGAAATTTGGAAACAGACTCTGGAAAGTGTTTTCTAAGTTTCTTCATACCAAATCTGAGATGGTAGCAGCCTTAAAACATCATTTGATGGGTGGGGGTTTTGTTGGCTTTTTCTAATGCTATTTTATATAGTCTGTGCTAGTTGAGTCACTTCTGCTTGAATTCTTCTCAGCTATCACATCAATCTGAACATAGATGTGGCTGTGAAAGCTATTGTGGGAATTTTCAGCATGGTGACAGGTCGAACTCCCCGTTTTTCTGTCTACGGAGGGAGCAGCAGAGAAAACCTGGCACTCCAGAATGTGCAGGTGTGTTTCATGTAGGCTGAATCGGGTCAGACCCTGTTTTTTTTTTGTTTTTTTTTTTTTTGAAAGAGTACAAAATAGTAAAGTAGCAAGGGGGCCCTTCAACTGTGTTGCTGTGAAAACCTGAACTTGTTATGCTGTGTCCCTGAAGACTGGGCTTCCAGTAAATTCTCGTCTGCAGCAGAATGAGCAGCGAAGTATTCTAACAGTCAAGTCTGAGTTCAGTGGGATTGTGGCAGGTCAAGACTCAAAAATACTTCTGATGTGTACTAGACTTCCCTCTGGGGAGTGTTAGCAGCCTTTAAAAGGCTCTGTGTGAGATGTCAGGCTTACCCGTTGCAATTTCTGGATGTCCTCAGTGTTAGAAGGCTTTTTACAGCTGAAAGTATTTAATCTTCAATAGGCTTATAAAATGCAGCTCAAATGCACATTTCCAGTTACGCGTTTGCATTGTGTCAGAACAGACTGGTGCTACGCCTGGGTAGTGCTGGTGTACGTATCCTGTAGGATCACAGGAAACATAGCTGCCTGCTGACTTTTAGTCCCTGGCTCTGGTTGTACCTTTTGTTTGTTGTCTTGATAGCTTTCTTTTTGGCCTATTCTTAAAAGTTTCCAACCGAACCAGCAACTCTGTTTTAATTCTGGCTAAATATTGATTATTGAGTTTGATAGTTTTTGTTAGCTGAGAACTTGATCTTTCTTCCCCTGGCATCACTGGAGAAATCCAGCTGTCTCTGGAAGGAAGCACTGAATCCTTTATTAGCTTTTTGGCAAAGGGGTAGGCTTTAGTCACAGAGGAGTGTGGTAACATCACACACAGTTTTGGCTAGAGCTGGAGGTTGTATCTCAGGTCTGTTTGGTATTATTACCATCCTTAGAAAAAGTTGAGCTTTGGAATGGGGACAAAACAAAGAGTACTTTTTACAAATCCTATGTAAATAAATCCCTTTAGTCTAATAGTTTATAAAAGGGTGTAGTAGACAGAGGGTTTATCTGGATATTTCATACCTCATGGATCCTTGTTAGTGCTTGTAGAAGGCAGAAAATGGCAACTACTCCCCATTCTGCAACTTAAGAGTGGCATAAACTTGCTTTGTCATTGTAAGTCTGAGGCAGCAGCAGATACTGAACCAGGCTTTCCTACGTGTGTTTGGCATCTTCTCCACAAGACCCTCCTTTTTGCAGTAACACTCTCTCGCATTTTGTTCTTTATGGGGTGTTTAGGGAATTGATTAATAAAAGTGATTGGGGAGAAATTATTCTGCTTTGTAAATTTACTTTATTTTTCATTTTGCTTTGCAGGCCAGAATAAGAATGGTCCTCGCCTACCTGTTTGCTCAGCTGACACTTTGGACTCGTGGGATGCCAGGGGGACTTCTGGTGCTAGGGTCAGCCAATGTGGATGAAAGGTTGGTGAAAGTTAGAAATCTAAAACCAGGGGAACGGGGAACAGGTCACTGCATTTCCTTTCAACTCTTAACAAATCCCAGTGTAGATTATTACTCAGAAGAGGTAACAAGCTAAGGATACACAGATAGCAGTGAAATTAATGAATTAACCTGAATGGAAAACTGTATTTTTTCAGAAGTTTAGCCAAAGTATTGTCATAGTTTTCCACTTAGAAGGCTGTTCCTTCCTTAGCTGTTTTCAGTAGAGCTTGCCTGTGCAGTTCCCAGGTTAACTTTTCAATCCGTTACTTGTTGTATTTTCAATTACTGTATTAGGAATGAAGTTGCGAACTCTGAGTTGAAAAATAGATTTTAAAATTAATAGAGCTGACTATTTGAAGATTAAAGCAATCCCCATAAGATTACGGGATTGATAACCTCTAAAGCTGTGAGAGTAGTGTGTGTTGATTTTGAGGATGGTTTGGGCTTTATTTTTTTTTAATTGGTCAGGACAGTATTTTAAGTGTTTTGCATCAAATACATTACCTTAGCGTGGGCAGTTTTGCAGTGCTTCATCATTGCTTAAAATACCATCTTCCTCCTCGTGGCAGTTTCATGGCTCTAGGGTAGCCCTGTGGCAGCTGAACACGTTTGCCCCTTATGTATAAATACATTAACAATACGCAGTCTGTTTCTCCCTGTCTTTATACAATGTGTATATTCTCTGTAGTATAAACTTATATATTGTACTAAAGCTACGTTATTATTTACTGTTACTATATAAAATTTCCTCGCTTGCTCAGTCTCCGAGGTTACTTGACAAAGTACGATTGCTCAAGTGCTGATATCAATCCCATTGGTGGAATCAGCAAGACTGATTTGAAGAACTTCATACAATATTGCATTGAAAATTTTCAGCTCACGGCCCTCAGAAGGTGAGTAGGGAAGCAGCGGTACTGGGTGACTGTATTTGTATGCAGCGTATTGTGGACTTTATGGTTTGGTTTTCTCTACTAACAGAGCTAAGCTGCAGTAATATTGCAAATGCTCATAAAGAAAAGTGTTCTGCACTTGCCTCTGGTTTTGAACGGTTGTGTATGCTTACACAGTGTCAACTGCTGGGTGCTGAAAACGCCACCACTTGGGAATTACTGTATGCAAGCGTTTGTGGTGTTAATTCCTCTGAAGGAACTGTTTGAACCAGATGCTTTATGGTTTTGCTGGAAAGTATGGCTTTTTAAAGCTGGAACAGCTTGCAAGTACCACTTCTTTAGAGTTATCTAGTCCTTTAGCAGCTTACGCCCTGAAAAAGTTTTGAATGAAGCATTTGATTTTTAACAAACCAGACTGTTTGTTAATTGGAACTCATGAGACTGGATAGAATTCATGTTTTTCTTTCTACCTTTTTCTTACAGTATCATGTCAGCTCCACCCACTGCGGAGTTGGAGCCCCTGGTGGATGGACAGGTGGCTCAAACTGATGAGGTAATAGGCAGTGGCTTTAAAATGCTCTGCTAAGCCTTAACCCAAATGTTGTTTTTTGTCCAATAACTATTGTTTGCTCTTGTATGTGTCCACGCTTATTGACAAGCACATTGTAAGCAGTCTTAAAGCTGCTGACAAGGCACTAGTATCCCACACCAGCCTTATCTATGTTAACAACAGTTTCCAAACCAGCAAATTAACTTTTTTTGGAATGATTTTATGTTTTGGACACTTAGAAGGATGGGTGTTCTGAAATTCAGTTTGTTTAAACTTTCTTAATATCAAAAGTGAGTCAGTCGAGGCCTTACTACTATTAAAATGACTGATGGCAAAGTCCTTCCTCTTCTTCCCACACCCTTCTCTCTGCTATCCACTAGCCTGAGAGAGGACTGGTAAGCCCAACAACTGTTTCTGAGGGCTGCTGGATATTTAACTGTAGGGTATTGTAAAACTCTTTGTGATAAAGCAAAGGGTTGCTGAACTAGAAATAGTGGTTTTCTTCATCTGGCCTTCCCTTCCTGATATATGCTGCATTTAAGCTACCTAGAGAGGAAAATGAACAAATCTTCCTCAGGAATTAAATGTTTTCACTGGCCAAATCAAATACATTCATGGAAGAATTTTAAATCTCCCATTTCAGAGAGATTCCAGGGTTTTTTTCCTTTCTCTTCTACTTGTAATATTACTATCTCTTTGTCTTTTTGATTGTTGGCAATTTCATTTTGGTGTTTCTTTGATTAAACTGGGTTACTGTAGTTGCTCCATAAAGCTGTTAATTATAATTTGCATAGTTCAGATTTTCAGTGACTTTCTCTGTGTGTGATTTCAGGCAGATATGGGGATGACATATGCAGAGCTCTCAATCTATGGCAAATTAAGAAAAATTGCAAAGGCTGGGCCATACAGTATGTTCTGTAAGCTGATTAATATGTGGAAGGAAATTTGTACTCCAAGAGAGGTAATATAACACACGCCCCCCCCCCCCCCCCCCCCCGAAATAATCGAATCATGTAGTGTCTTTGCCAAAATAGAGTATGTTTGGAGAAAGGTCAAGTAGAGTTCTATTTAACTGAAAGGGATAGTTTAGTTATTGTGTGTTTAAAGATTATTCTGCAGCTGTCGCAGAATATGCTGATAAAACTGGTATGCATCTCTGAAATTACTGGAGCTTGTTGTCTGTGGTGCAAATTGTTAGAAGAGCAATTGGATAATTTGAAAACAATTACTTCAGAACTGTACCTTCAGGGGAAAGTTATTCTCTGAAATATACACAGCTAATGACTCTTGAAGCCTTTCGTTATGTATTGTGAGACAGAAAACGGCCCTTGCTTTGAAAGACTGCCTACACAGAAGAGGTATCTGCTTTCCTGTTGCACAGTTCTTCCTATCTTGTGCGTGAAGGAAAGGTTCAGATTGCCACCGGAGTTGCAGAGGCTCCTACTTACTGTTAGATTTCTTACAAGGCACTTCCTTGTTGGTAAATGCTAGGTGCAGAGACTGAGGTGGTGTTTGAAAATGACCTTAAATGCCTCTTACAGTTAGGGTCATCCACAGTGATTCATACTAGTAGTGGTAGATAATTTATGTAAATGTTACTAGGAGAAAATGGATGTGTAAAGCTAGAACACATTCTCAGCTAAATTTTTAAATACTAACAATCTTCATCCAATTAAAAGCTATATTCTTTGTACACCAGGTGGCATCAAAGGTTAAGCATTTCTTCAGGATGTATTCCATTAACAGACATAAAATGACCACCCTCACTCCCTCCTACCATGCTGAAAACTACAGTCCGGATGACAACCGATTTGACCTGAGGCCTTTCCTTTATAACACCACGTGGTCCTGGCAATTCAGGTGTATAGATAACCAGGTAAACGCCCTCTGCTTGTGGGGTTTTATGTTTAAGGTCCTTGCAGTGGGACAAGCCCAGTTCCAGTGAACATCCAGCAAAAGTCATTTAGGATAATAGTTTAAGACAGAAATAAATGTGATTGTTCTTTTCACATAACTGTGAGGCTAAGAATTCTTTGGTTTCAGTGTAGGCTGGTGGTGGGGTTTTTTGTTTGTTTTTTTTTCCCCCCCCCACTGTCAGGTACAGCTTGTCATATTGCTCTGAAAGCAAGAAGAAGCAAAAAAAAGAAGAGAATATATGTGCTGATGCCAGAAACTAATAGGTGTACCCATACTCATGAAGTCTTGCGCTAATGTGGAGAACAAGCTTATGTGTTTCGGTTTCAGTTCAGAACCTGCCTGAAGGGATCTGTTTAATTGCAGGATTAAGACTTGACCTACATCTGCGTGGGAAAAGCCAGTAAGAGGCAGCAATTCATTCTGAATGCTTCTCCCACCTGCTTCTACACCAATTCCTTTTTTAACCTTCCAGTCAGTTGACTCACAAATATGTGTTTGTTCAAAAACAGCAATGGCACAGTGCTCAGTTTGGGCACTGTGAGGTGTGGAGGGCCTCAAGCAACTATCAGAACTGTGCTTAGCATTCTGTAGTTTTTAGTCACACCTTCGGTGTTATTTTAATGCATTTTTTAATGGCAGAAGTGCTGGGCTGAAGAATTTTAGCACCTTGAAGTTTTTTCTGCCAGAGGTTTTTACACCTCAGTTGCTTTTAAGAATATGTTTGTATATGGAATAAAATATTAATTCCATCGTCTGTGAAATGCCAGACATGCTGTAATAGTGTTTTATTACCTTGAAACCTGGGATAAAAGCTACCATGTGCAGTGCTTTCTTGTAGCTCTGTATGGTGGGTTTTTTTTTCCCATCATTTTGGACTTTTTCCTCACTGAAGTCCAGGACAAAAGTTCTTTTGTCCTCACTGGGTGTTGGGTAAGATATTTTTGTAGGGTCTGGACCAAAATGCAATTATTTTATGCTTACAGTAAATGGGATTAAGATCTTTTAACGATCCAGGATATTGTTACACTCTAACTAGATTTTATGTAGTACATGTTGTGCTATGCAAGGGTAGTAGTCATTGCAACTTATTCCTGGAAACCAGGAGTCATGTTTGGGGAAGAAGCTGTTTTGTAGGCAACAGTAACCTGAACTGATGAAGTCTGGCAGTAACCTGAACTGATAACTCATCGCTATGGATAGTTTTTTGCAAGACTGGGAAAGAATGACTTGCAATAACGTGAATGAGATCTGCCCTGTTAAAGAAAGGCAATACTGTAAGAGTTTGTGCTTAGTGTGCATATTCAGCACAACTGTAATTCTGAAGACAATGACTCTGTAGGACAATGTCACGCTGATAATTATGCTCCTGGGACTTAATCTGCACTTAAGGTTTTTCTGGCATTGTTACAGGATTCTGAAAATAAGGCATAAACTGTAAAGGACATGAAAAACACCTTTAGTTGGGTAGTGCCAGGTTTCCCTGTGGAAGAGTCAAGTTATGGCTTGAGCTCATTTGGGAAGGTAAATGGTTTGGAGTGCTAATGATAAAGAAATCTGCTGGATTTGTGGAAAGTACTTTTCTACCTTGGATGTTTGTAGTGTAGTCAAGCCAATTTAGTTATCCACTCAAAGTGCAAAATTCCCTCTGTATTGGCTGCCGAAGGAACAGGGGTAAGAGGAAGTTGAGTTCATAGCGTTTGCTGGGAACTGCCAGATTTGCCCTTGGAGTCTTAATGTCATTCAGTTCCACCTAGCTGAAGGTTCCACAGGGTGATGAAATTTCTAGGAACTCCAGAGTAGCGCTGTCTGTAGCTTCTGCCTTTGAGTTCTGTCTGAGGTAAAGGATGTGTGGTCAGAGCATGCACTGTAACAACTTCTAGGTGCCAAAATGTTCATTGGGATTTTAATAGCTGGCATAATTTGAAGGAACTGTGACATAGCTCAGAAGCCAGCTGGCACACCTACCCCCAAGGATTAGGTATTTGCAGTCTGTCTTCTGCTTTTTCCAGTGCTTACTGGTCGTACCACAAGATAAGCTGCTTTTGGTCAGACTGAAAGATTTATCAACCAGAGTATCTTTGTGTGTCTCTTTCATGACCAGTAGCAGCTGCTGAAATAAGAACACGAGAACAGGGAATTTATAATATGACCCTCCCTGTATATCCCCATAGATTTGGGGAACGTAGAACTGAATTTGTTCCAGAGTTAGAGACAACATGCAGAACATCATTTTGCATTCGTGCTCTTGGTCTACCCTCCATGAGTGTGTAGAATCCTTTCTGAAACTATTTATATTGTTAAGTCTTAACAACAGCTTAGCTTAATATAAGGTAATTCCTTTTCTGAAGTTTTAAGAACAGTGAAGGTCAGTTTTATAAAACTGCGTATGAGTGCATGAAAAGCATTGCCTATGTTTGTTTTAATGATTCTAGGCTCCCTGTTACGGGCAGGGTTCCATGGCCTGATCTGATCTGACGGCTGTAACTGAAAGGGCCGGTCTTGCCTCCCTTCCTGTCTCCCCTGGCTTCTGAGATGGCTTTGGTGCTTGTCTCGCTCCTTGGTCAGCCAAATGAAATCACCAAACTGACAAAAACTAGGAGCTGATGGGAGCGTGCAGCTGGCGGGAGGTTAAGGGGGTGGGTGGGAAGAAGGTTTGACCTTCTCTTTCGGCTGCAGCTAACACGCTGTTCAGCTCAATTGTCCCCTAGAGCATATCCCGCTGTCTGGTCCTGGTAAGTATGGGCTCTACACTGTTTTGTGAGGGACATCTAAAAAGACTGGAGATGTTAAATGCAAGCTGATTTTTACTATTGAATCAGTTTCCTTTTAACTTACAGGTATCCAAGCTAGAAAAAAAGGAAGGAATTTCTCTTGCTGAAGACGTGGATTGATTTGCTGTCTCATTTAACTGTAGTAATTAATTTGCTAAGCAGAATGTTCAAAACTGGAGTATACTGTGATGATGAGCAACAATGACCCAATTGTCGAGATGGCCATTCTAAATGCTATTTGTAATCAAGTTGGGTTGTTTTTTTTTCTTTTTTTTGATTGATTCCCTGTTTTGTTCCCAATATACTTAAACTGTAGTTTGGCTAAGGAGTCATTTGTCAAGGATTTTCTTCAACTACTTGAGTTAATTGCCTTTAACTGAAAATATTTGGATAAGGCCATCAGTCATAAATAAAAGCAGGGCAGTCTTGTGAAAGTGAATACATATACAAATATCAAGTTTGGTTCTAATAATTTGGATATGACTTCTGAGTAACATTGAGCTGAAAGTATAAAATTTTAACAGTTCTGGCATGTGCTGTTGAGGGGAAAAACTCATTTTACTTTGTAATAAACTTGTAATTTTATAATGCTGTTTGACTTGGTTCTTATTTTACACGTTTTTTATTTATCTAGCATTGGCTGTGTCGACTGGTCCAACGTTTTGAATGGCCACATAAGGTCTAATTTAGCAAGGTATTGGAAGCATGTCTAACTTGAAGCAGATGGGTAACTCCCTTGTTAGCAAGATCCAAATTAGGGTTCAGCTTCGTGGTTTGCATCTACTTGCTGTGTAACTTGTGACAATTAACTTTAAAATCTCTGACTTAATTTTCCAGAGAGGAGTAATACCTACTTCATCAGGGCATTCACGGATTGATTAATTGTTACTGCTCTCCAAGATCCTCAGCTGTATTTTAAGGATTTTGAATAAAGTTGGCATGGTGTCTTTTCCCTCCAGGCGTTTTTGATACGTAAGGGTAACTTGGTGTACCTGAAATAAGAAATGTCTTCTGGTGCATGGTATCTTGAATAGGGAGGACACAAGTTTGGTGTCCGTGCCACTGTTATTCCTATCAACTCAGGGGCTGCCTGTCCAGGAGCTGTGATCTGTTGTCACTGACCAGGCCATCGGTGAGTGGTTGGACTTGCCCATATCATCCCTTTACTGTTGGAATCAAGCTTTCTGGGTGTAAAACATCTGGAAATGGAGTCAATACTGCAAAATGAAGTATAAAGCCAACTTCCTCTGAGCTCAATTGTGCATTACTCACCTTCCAACTACTATATGCAAAAACTTATTTTAACTTCCCAACTTCACTGATCTTTTAAGTGTGTCCAGTGCTGTGGAACAATAACAAAGGTACAAGGCTAGGCTCGTTCCTTCACTTGAGTCCCTTTTCTACTTGTTCACTGAAAGTTTGGCCACTTCTGTTGCTTTTTTCTTAAATTTCATTTGAAAGATGTGCTTTTAATAGGGGAAATGAGAAATGCATTTATGAGGTTCTGAGCAAACAATGCTATAACCACGACAGCGGGGCAGCTTAGACCGAGTGAGACTTTCATTAAAATAGCTGTACATCGTGCTAATAGAAAATGTCTGCTGAAGGGCGTGTTCTCCACATTTGTTTTCCTCGATCCAGAAAACCAGAGTTGATTCACTTGTGGTTAAAGATGCTGCATTGTTCTTGGTGCTTTTATTATATGGTATTCATTTAAGTACATAGCTAACTTACCTCAGTGGACGTTGCTGGTACTAAGAATGTTTATCTGATTGAAAACCCCAGCTGAGATTCGCCTGCCTTCATTGTCAGTTGGGCACTTCCACTTCCTGTTCCAGCCAGAGGGAGTGGATGGATTTTGAACAGAAGTTCAAACAGAAGTTCAGCAATCCATTATATATTTGAAGGCTTCTTCTTTTATTTTTTCTTCCTGAAGTTATTGATTCTCTTTCCTGACAATCACAGAAGAGGAAAGAAGGAAACAGTTGCTTTCATTCACATAAAAAGTAGTAGCAAAAATAATACAGTGTTTACATGCACTGCCTGTTACTGTGGTTACCCTGAAGATTTCAGACACTTAATGAAAGGACACTCTTGTTTCTTAGCAATAGCACTTTTAGCATGTGTGCAAATTGCATTTGATTTCTTAGCGTTGAATACAGATTGTACCAACCCACCGCTTTTTTCCTTTTGCTATCCTGAAGTTCTCACTGTACCTGTTCCATCTGATGCCTCTAGTTCAACTGTTATAAAAAATAACTCCACTTTTATCAGTGCTTTGCTGTCTACTGAGAATGGGAAATAATGTAATAATATAATATGATGTTCACTGTTTGCTAGTGATGACTGTTCTGGTAACAGTAAAGTCACCAAGTTTTGCTTTTTATCTTGCTGGATCGCACCCTGACTTATTTAGAAGACAGTGTAAAACTGTGATTTTTTTGACTCATTGGTTGTGCAGCTGAAGACAAAAACTACCCCATCCCTAATTAAAGAGTGTAAGATGGATCTACTTTTACTGCTCAGGTTGGAATACCAAAATGAGGGATCAGTACACTTTTTTTTTTTTTTTTTTTTTTTAATCGTTATGCTGCCGTAGCTCCCAGTATGTGGCAGAAAAGTGTAGCTGTCAAGTTATCCTGACATCTACTCTTCGGAAATTGCAGCTTTATCAAATTGAACAGTGGAAGTGTGTATGAAGGGGACCATGAGGAAAGGGGGAGAGTAGCAAAAGTGACGCATCTTTTAACAGTAAACGTAGCATGAAGTAAGGCCATCATTGCTTCTGGGATGCCTCCATAGCTAAATGCAAATTAAATACTTTCTGCGACTAGGGATGTCAACGATTGTTTCAGAGTGTGAATACGAGCAGGCAGCAATCCTTTCTGTCCTCGCTGTTCCTCAGTAACTCCCAACCCGACCCCCCACGGCCGCAGTGTTGCTCCCCCTGAGGCAGTGACCGGCCTAGAGGTACCCTCGGCCGCGGATACCGAGTTCACAGCTGCCGTGAGGTAAAAAAACCTGCAGCTCCTCGTGAGGGATGTTATTTTTTTAATCGGAAACAATGTCTGTGAGCTGCTCTCGTCAGCTCAGGGGAAGAACTTACCGTTTTTACCAGAGACTTACCGTCACGTCTTTCATCGCCCCTCGACTGCTTAAAAATACCAGTTCCTGAAGCGAAGGACGTTGCCGGGGCGGGAGACGGTGGCCCGTTTGCTGCCAGAAGGAGAAGTCTCTGAGGGGACAGCGGGTCCCGGCGGCAAACCCGGCCGGGGCGGGAGGAGCGCCCTTCCCGCCCGCCCCCGGCAGCCGGTCACGTGCGGCCCTCCCGCCCCGCCCCCCGGCCCCGTCCCATCCCGGCGGCGGCGCGGAGGGAGCGCGGTGGTCGCTGCTGATGGAGGCGGGAGCCGGCGCTGAGGCGGAGCCGCTGCTGCCCCCGCGGAGCTGGCGGGCGGGCCGGGGGCTCTGGCGGGCGGGTGGCGGTGCCCGCTCCGCTGCTGAGGACGGTGAGTGCCGTGAGGCGGGCGGTGGCGGCGTGCCCTGGGCCCGGCGCCGCGGGCTTGGCGGACGGCGCTGAGGGAGCCGGTGCCTGAGGCGGTGAGGGGGGTGGCGGCGCGCTGCCTTGCCCTCAAAGCTCGTCCTCTCCCGGGAGCGGGGCGGACGCTGGAGGAGGAAGCCCCCCGGTCTGCCGAGGGGCCGGGCTCGGTGGGGGTCTGCCGCCCCGCCGGCGTTTCGGCGGCGGCTGCTCCCGGCAGCTCCGGCTGGAGCGGCTCTGAGGGACCGACCAGCTGCCGCCGCCCCGGCTGCCTGAAGGCACAGAGCTGCTATCACTGACCTTAGGTGCAAGCCTTGCACTGCTTCAGCCTGAGATTTTTTTTTAATTTTTTTTTTTTCTTGAAGGTGCTGATAAGCTTTTTCTCTAACGCGGCGAGCGCTAGAGGTCTGACTTCTCAGTTCCTCTAGGAAAGTCTCTTTTGGACCTCAGGTTCTCTGTTCTCAGGGTATCGCATAACTTAAGCGAACCTTCTGGTTTTGTTCGGTGTAAAAGTGCAGTGGGGTCTGAGAGATCCTGCACGCCCAAACGGAGCGGGACTTTAATCATCGCTTGTGACTAAGTGTCACTTGCTGTGTGACTGAGTTGCAGAATAAATTGGATATTTTCGGTAGCCTGCGTGGAGAATGTGTGTGTGTTGTTTTTAAAAAAACTGAAACGGCTAACGTTAACATTTCTTGGTAATTTCCATGTTTTAGTTTTATATTGAGAACAGCTGTTTCCATTCTGCCCTTTCAAAGTCATTGCGATCAATGCTAGGCTTGCTGTCTGCTCCAAGAACGTAAAGCTTTTGCAGTCCTTGCTCTCCTTTTAACGCCGTTCCTTTAAACAACTTTGTTTTTGTCTCAGTGGTTTGTCATGTCTCGAAGAAGGTAAGGTCTTCGCTGGGTGAGTCGTAGCTTGTCTCCCAGTCATGCTCTGTGAGTAACTGCACTGTGGTTTGTATCAGAACTAGTACAAAACTGCGTTGTTGCTTATGCTCAGATAAATGGTGACATTTAAAAACTGTTTGCAGTCTTTGTAGAAAAGTGATGCCGCTGAATCATGTGGAACATGAAATCGTCTGGGACTCAGATCAATACTGTTCATGGTGTTGCTTGACGTCTGGAGAACGTTGTGCTAGCACTGGGACTGACTTTCTCATTGTATCCCGTGCTGCAATTGCTGTCTCCTGGGAGGAGACTGTACGAAGTGCTCCTTGGGCCTCTTGTCCTCTGTGGGAATGTTGCACTAGCATGTATTTTTTCATATCTCTGGCACTCTCAGCTTTCTTTTCTTTTTCTTTTTTTTTTCCTTCCTTATTTTGGTCTTACCTGCCTTTATGTCTCTTGTTGGCTTAATTGCCAGGTTAGTTATTCAAAGGTGGTCATTCCAGTGAGTGTAAGGGATTATTGCCCTTTATTCTTCATGTGTGTATCTTCGTATGGGCTTCTCAGTAATGGCTTTTGAAATGTTGCGTAGTAACTAATTTGGTGATATGTTATTTTACTTTGTGTACTTTCACCCCTTCCTGTGTCTTGAACTCTGATCTGTTTGATATGGTAATAATAACACTCAGGACAAATTAACAAAGGATTTAATTTTGTTCTCATCTGATTGGGGATTTCGGTTGGTTTTGGAGAGAACGAGATCAATCTAAACCTTAGTACCTTTGTCATGAGAACCACAGTTGTGGAGCTTCTGTTATCGAATAAGTAAGCTGTAGGCTTTATCCAAAATACAGCAAGTGATTCTTACTTCTTTTTAACTTCATAGGTACTGGAGCTGATAATGACCTTTATATAAACCAAGCCATAGTATTTATTGAAGATGCAATACAGGTAACTATAACTTGTTCATTAACTCTTATGCTTGCTGTGCTGGATATTTGTTGCATGTTCTGCTAGCTTTTACGTTTTTATGTGTTCAGATAACCTCCATCTAACGTCGTCCTGATTTACAAAGCAAAATCAGAACTCCAGATTCCTGTGATACGCAAGTTTCAGTGAACTTCTGACTAGGAGAACCATGCGGTTTCCACACAATGAAATAGTATCTTCTCTTCAAAGTTGTCAAAACAAAAGCGATGTTGGTTTGTGGGGTGGTTTTTGGGTTTGGGTGTGTGTGGGTTTTTTGGGACACTTCTTGAGAGTGATTGGTTTTACTGCGAAGAGAAATTATCTGCACGAACCCTGTAATTGACTCTGATGACTTGCATAGCTTAAGAGCTGGTAGAGTTTAAAGCTAGCTTCAAGCGAGAAGCTGGAACCCTTTTGCTTCAGCTGAACTTAGTGCTTTTGAAAGTCGTCTTTCTTTCTTTGTCTCTCCTTTACTGGTGTTGCTGCAGGTTCCTAGATCCTGTCATCTCCCAGTTATTAGCTGTAGGCAGTGGGAATGCTGGAGGGCAGTTCTTGAGCTCTCTTATCTGAGCTGCTTTCAGATAGATAGCTTTTGGTTGGGAGGTTTCTGGGGATCAGATGCATTTAAGGTGTGCACAGCTTTCTGGAAGCGGATGCTTCTCAGCAGAGTAGCAGCCCAGGAGCAGCTGCAGAGGAGGGGCTTAGCAGATTTCAGCAAAAGCAGGCCTGTCCTGAAGAATCACGGGTACTTCCTTCAACTTAAAGCAGGTTTTGTTTAAAGATGTAGTTTGAGGTCTCTTATATTCAAAATTAATATTTGTTTGCGTCTTGTGGCTCTTTGGAAGAGAAAGACGAAAGAAGACCTGAATGGAATGAATGCTAGGAAGGTGAACTGAATGGGTGGACCGTTTTGGCAAGTACATAGAATAGGCACTGAGTTGTTAGAGGTGCTGTTGCTGGTAATGGTGACAGTGCTTGCTTCAGGTGACTGCCACACAGTTTGATTATCTGAGCAACTGTGTGGTATTCAGATTAGGAAAACATCATTAAATCTTTCCCATTGCACACATGTAGACTACAGCTATGGTTGTTGGTGACTGATACTTTAATAACTAATAACTTGTACAATAATTTCTTTATCTAATTGTGAAACTGAAATCATCTCAAGACTTGAGCTTTGTTGATTAGATTTCGGCTTGTTTTGGTAACTTGATGTTTGTCTTTGAGACAGACTGAATGTAATTATTTAAATAATACTTTTTGCTTTCTGCCTTCAGTATCGATCTATAAATCACCGTGTGGACTCCAAATCCCTGTGGCTTTATCGGTGGTACTATTCAAGAACTTGCCAGTGGTAAGGATTTGATATTCTTTTTGTTTTTTCGTTTAGGAGTAAGTCTTTATATAAAAAATTATTCTTCATCTTTCTTTCTTGTCAAATAATTAGATAATTGTGCTCTTCTCCTTATAAGAACTTACTGTAGGAAGCAAGTGGATTGACTACGTGTGAACATGATAGCAGTGGAAAGCAAGAAGGTATATGGAAGTGTGATCATGTAGGTGGCTCTTTGGAAGAGCCATAGGACTGCTGCATGAACAGACTATTGGTGTGGTTTACAGCACAGTGCCTTAGAGCTTTCCAAGTGTCTATTTCTAAGCGTGTTAAATCAGCAAGATCGCTGCTGTTAGTCTCCAGAGAAGACCACCAAAAGGTCTTTGGTGATCAGCAGTTATGTTATTCTAACACAGGCAACAGCATGCTGATCGAGTGCTGCATTGAGGTCTGACTCATTTGTGCTAAATATGACATTGTAAAGCTTTTTTTACTTCTAAGAAAATTGCTTTACTGTAATTTTGTTATTCTTTTGACTCATTTTGTGGGCTTGGTGTTTTGGGGTATGTTTCTGTTTGTTTTATGTTGTTTGTTTGTTTTAAATTTCACCTCTATCCAAACAGGATTTTGAGTTTAACCATTACTGTAATCCTGGCTTTGGCTTTCATTGAAAAGCCTTCTTCACTTACTGTCACGTCAGATGTACGGTACCGCCTTCCTGCGTGGAATCCTCCGTGTGGCCTGACAGAAAGCATTGAGCTGCTTTGCTTTCTTGTGTTCGTGGTGGATGTCTCCGTGAAGGTGAGCATCATGTTCATCTGGTACTGAATGAAATGCCAGGTGTGCTGGGCAGCTCAGTAGGTGTAGTCAGCGTGGCTTTTCTCTATCTTATATTTTAGGAAATGTCTTAGAACTGCTATTCAAATCTTGGATTTGCATGATGAGATTGCTTTGCTCTGTTAAAGCCCTACTTCCAGGAAAAATTAGAAAGTGCATATTTTCTGAATTAAAAAATGTATTGCTTTCTATTTCTTAGGTCAAAAATAAACTCCTGTTTCTTGTGGAATAAGTGAAATAAATTTTGCTAAGAGTGCAATGGTTTTGGCTTAGCTGCTTGTGTCAGATTATAAAAATTGGGATATATAATGATATATGCCATTTCGGTTAAACAGAACAAAATTAAAATAGTGGGAAACCAAACTCTTCTTGGGATATTTGTTTTTGGAAAGTGTTTTTTAATGTTTATTAAATGAACGTTTTTCTTGCATTCAAAGGATTCCTCTCGTGTGGCCTGTGTGCTTCTCTTGCTTTTGCTGATCTCTATTTAGTTCTTGTAGAAAAATTCTGTGATCAGTGTATTTTTGTTTGGATTTCAGGGAGTTCTTTATGAGCACTGATGTAAAATTACAAATACTTGGAAAACAATAGGTGCTGACTTAATAGGGTATTGGAATTTATTATTACAATGAGTTGTGGTTTGGTTTTTTCTTCCCTAGAGTTACTTAATTGGATGGGAAGAATTTTGGAAAAATAAATGGCTAATGGCTTATATACTGACATTAGTTGTTTCCCTTACTGATTGGATTGTATCGCTGAGTTTTTCCTGCACAGAGGTAAGAACAGCTTTCTGCAGAAACCATCAGCAGCTTAGCTGTGGAGGGGAGGAGAACCTGCAAAGGGAGAGTCAGCAGGGTGTATGTGGTGTATTGGAGAATTAAGAGAGGAGGGTGAGCTGGTTCACTTTTGGTCTTTGATAGCTGGGTGGTACGCTGAAACACAGAAAGTGTTAGGTGTAATGTAGCTTCTCAAGGGATTCTGTTTGATTCTTAATATAAGATGCAAGTTCATTGGTGAAATTAAATACAGCTTTGTTGTGATAGTCCGTCAACAGTCAAAGAGTATAGAGAAAACGCTGGTTGCATAGCACTGATTTTTGTCATACAGTTGGAGAATCATGTTAACTTGGTCCAACAGCAGAGTCTATGTAGTGATGTGTAAGTAAAGGTAACTACAGTTTAACAACTGCTTTCTAAGATAAAGCTGTGTTGTGCTCAAAACAACTGAGTCCTCTCAGGACACAATTCTCTGAAACAGTTCTAAAAGTGTTCTCCTTTATGTAATAATGCAATCTCCCACTGTTTTTCTCTGCCATGGCATAAAAATGCTTGAGTCGTTGTTCACTTACAATCATCATTAAGGAACCACTAGTTTGGTAAAAATGCTGGGAAGTGAACGAGGCAGAAGTCTTGAATTTTGCTGCTTGTGTAAATTCTTGTGTCAAAACCGTTATCTGTTGCCTTCAGATAACTTTCAAACCGCTTAATTGCATTAGTGTATGTTAAGGAAAATAAAGGCAATTGCCTGTTTGAGTCTTGTCAGAGGCAGAAAATGCTGAGTAATTAGCAGGCCCTTTAATTATAAAAAGAAAAATGACATCAAGAGCTTATTTTCAAAATGTGTATCTGCTTTTACTGGAAGTAGCTTGCTATTAATTCCCTTCTTGAAATGGACCTTGGCAGAAAATATGAAAATGCTGTCTCTTGACTTGCTTGTTATGTCTACCCAACAGAAAAGTTAGATTGTTTATAATTGGTGGCCTGATGAGGCTATTGAACTGTCAGTGTGCATTTTTAAAGCAATCCCTCATTGTTTTAAGAGGGCACCCGTATGTATAAAGTCTTTTTCATGCTTTGTGACTTCAGCAGGACAGATTTTGCTTCTGAGCACAGCCTTTTTATGTTACACTGTTGACTTTGTTGATGTGTGTATCAGTGTTTTTTGACAAACTTGTGTTAAACATACTTGTGGTGTTATTCTTATGGGAACTTGGTATCTGATCCATTGGTTGTTGTGTGTGTTTGGTTTTTTTTTTATAGGATGTGAGAATAAGAAGAATTCTTCGTCCTTTCTTTCTCCTTCAGAACTCTTCTATGATGAAGAAAACATTAAAAAGTATCAACAGCACATTGCCTGAAATGGCAAGGTAGGTAATAGCACAGAAACCTTCCTTTCGCAGTGTGTGTATAGCTACCATTAGTATTCTGGAGTGTGACATCTGAGTAGCTTCTTTCTTGATGGTCTAAGTGGTCAGTGAATTCGGGTAGTAATGGATGGAATGTTGTATTAACTTGTTGGTTCCTTTAGTCTGTAAATTTCTCTAGAATGCATGTGATGTGACTCTGTAGGTGACAGATAAGGTTTCTATGTTAGTTGAGTGGGGCGTTTTGATTCTGTATGTTATGTACAGCCATTTTGAAGGGAAGAACTGAGGCATCATCTGGACAAAGGTCTATGCTTTCTCCAGGGTGGCCTTTCAGGGGAATGGGTAGACACACATGTACTTGTCTTCCAGTCATGAGTGCCACACAAGAAGATAACCTCTTTCTTTACATCTTCAGAGTCCTTTACATCAACTTTTTAATTCCTGAATGGTTGTAGCCGTATGTGTGCTAAATGTACTGTCATTAGAAAGGTTGAACTGGAAACCCCACTGGTGAAATCATAACCAGACAGCATGATGCTTTTTGAAAGAGACCCCTTCCTGACAGGGGTCGTTTGCACAGCTCACAGAACTCCCTGTCCTTGCCTGTTACTTTTAACTAACCAGTCCCAGGAGGATCAAAGGTGTATGCAAGCCAAGATGTTGTATTTTGATCAGGGGGTATAAATATGGTCCTAACTTAAAAAAAAAAAACCAAATGTTAGAGTCTCATTGACCTCACAACTGTCTAGGCTTGTGCTGAGGAGTCCTGAACAAGTTTGATTCTTATTCTGAATCAAAACTTAGGTCATCTTCTGGTAACTCCGTATAGCTTCTTAAAAATACCCCTGCTTTTCTTTATATGGCATCCTTTGGCATTGTTAGCGAAGGATATTAAGATAAAGTTGGTATTAATGCATATGTATTTTCTTTCCAACAGTGTTGTTCTACTACTAGCTGTTCATCTGTCTCTCTTTACCATGTTTGCCATGCTGCTGTTTGCTCGAACAAGGGTAACCAATTGTATTTATGCTTTGGTAGATCTTGGGTGTGTTGGGTTTTGTTTCTTTCTTTACTTGCATAGCTGCTGCATGTCTAGTTTTGTAATTCAAGTGGTGAAACTTGTTTCCCTGAAAAGGTCATGTTACCTTGTCAAACTTGCTGGGATTAGTTTAAAGAGGCTTCATTATACAGTGCTCCAGTTTGATCCTTTGAGTTACTTTCTCTGCTTTTGTGGAAACCTTCTATGCTGTTCTGTGTTGCTTTAAGAGACACATTAAGAGACAAAGCTCTTAATCTTGTCACTTTTTTGTTTATATTACCAATCATTTTTTTTCTCTTTTCCTTATCTAGCTTTTTGCTAAGTTTACTTTCTTCTGTCTTTTTCTTTTCTTCCAATACTGGTATCCCTGGCCATGCTTCGGTAGGTTTTTGCCTGTTTTTGCCTGCATTACTCCGATGTTTTGATTTCTCTTCTGATATCTCTGATTTTTCTTCTTCTTGCTCCCGAAAAGCAAATTTAAAATTTTGTGGTTAAAATCACTTTTGTGTTCCAGTGCTCTTGATATGTTCCCTCTCTCCTAAACTTCCTGTATCTTAATGTATCTTACTTAGATACTTTTTTTGGTCCTTAATTTTTAAGGCCTTCTGTAAGTGTGTTCCTGTGAGCACAAAGATTTGATGCGTACTTCTCCCATAATTTTAGACCTCTCTTTCATCTCAGTTTTGCACCTTCATTCCTACTGCAATTTGTGCTTGAGCCTGCCTCTAGTCATCCTTATGATCGGCAAATTCCTTGAATTCCTATGTTACAGAATTTCTGAGATTAGAAGCAGAGCTCTATTTTCCTCTTTGTGTAGTTGCATGCTGTATCTTTGTGTTATTTCTGTATGTCACATCTCATTTCTGTTATGAGCTTTCCCAGCAAATGGGAATATAACTTGTATACCTGAACCAAATTTGTACACATTGCGGTGAAAAATAACAAATTAGGGAGCAGTCTGTCTTTCCTTTTTTGATTTGCTAGTCTAATACCTGTACAAACTAATTGTATCAAGGTAAAACACTGAAAGCCCATTCTAAAAATACATTTTAATAATGAAATTCATGCCTCTAGATTTTTGCATTGTCTTGTGTATGTCCTCTAGAGGTTCATTTTTCCAGTCTGAAGCAGATTCAAGGGCTGGTTGTTCTGTGCTGCATGATTCATGTTAGTATTGTTTGCACTCTGCATCTTTTTTTTTTTCTCTGTCTCCACTTGAAACTGGGGGGGAAAAACCAAATATGTGGCTGATCCAAGATCAGCCTCCCAGTGTGTTTTTGATGAAAATTCTGATATCATCAGAGCTTTAGCAGATTGGATGTTTCTACTGAGCCACAAAATAATTCTGATGACCTTAGTCACCAAAGTATTAGCAGATATTCTTTGAGCGCTGTAGCACTGATCTCTCCACCTCCCACAAGGTGGTTAAGATCTATGTGATGTTTGCATTGATAATGTACATAAAATTTTCAATCTTCGTTCTTTTCAAAAGAGAACAGTTGTGTATTTTCCACCTGCCCAACAACTCCTGTAGTATGCAGTAATGCTTGTTACAGCATATGGCTTTATATTGTGTGCTCTTATTTGTGTAAATATTTACTTCCTCTCAAATAAGATAAGGTTTATCCTTATACTTATACTTTTAAGTACATATTCATGTATGTTATTGAAAAGAGACCTAAAACTTGTCTGGCTGTGTTCTGTGTAGATATTACTGTGATTAAGCCGAACCCCCTGAGTGTGTAAGGGGTAACTGGAGAAAGGGGAAAACCTGTGTTCCGAGTAGCGGTAGCAACTTTTGTGCAAATAACAAATTTGGAGGCTGTTAAGGTTTCTATTCAGAAGTCAAAGGAGAAGTGAGAGACGTTTCACACTCTGAGTATGCTAGTAGAGCTGCAGGTGTTTGAGAGGAGGAGCTCATAATCTGTAGGCAAGGATCTTTTGTAACACGGTAGTAATTGAGGCAGCTGTTCGTTACTGAGGAAGCTGTTTTGTTTCTGTTCTTCAGTATAGACAAGGTCTATTTTAATATTTTCCTTAAATTGTATTATACTTTTGGCCAAGTGCTGGAGCATAGTCCTAGGGTATACAATTCAGGGTGATGAGGTTTCCATCCATGCTGAGGTACAGCATGCTGTACCTCGAATAACAAAGAAATCGCCTTCTACTCTATGCTAATTTTTATAATGCAAGTTGAGACTGAAGATGGTATTAGTCTGTGTGGTTTTTAAATTTTTTTTTTGGATCATGTTTAGGGAGTCCTTTTGTCTCCAGTACATGAATATCTCTTACAGGCTAAGAGGTGATGCTTTTTATGTCAACCAAGAATGGCTTCAGACTTGTATATTGTTGGTGACTTTATTGTTCTTCCTGGGTCTGAGGTGCTAGCTAGGCATAACTTCTATATTGAGCTTCCTGTGTCTGTCTTAGCTTGCTTTTCTTCCTCATGTCTTTCAATGACTGTTAATAAGTGAAGTGACTGCACTGTATTCCTACAAATTGTCCTAATTTTTATGCTTGTCTTGTGCCTTTTTCATGGGGTAGATTTGGTTGTGTGTGTAAGAAATTGATTATTGACTGATTGATTTGTTTTTAAATTATTTTTTCCCCTTCCTTGGTAAGACAGTCTTAGTGATTCTTCAGTGTTTCTCTAACAATGAACATCTCTTTGACTAGGATGGCCAGCAGGATAAGGAGTGGGTGGTGTATTTCCGGAATTTGCCAGATGCACTGACATCACTGCTGGTCCTGCTCACTACTGCCAATAATCCTGATGGTGAGCAGTCTTTCAGAAGTAACTCTTGTCTCTCTTTTCTAAGAATAATAGAGTAAGATTATCCCCAGACTACTATAACCATTCCTTCAGCTGATGATTCTTACTACAACTAGACGAAGGTTATGTAAAGATATTTTCTTTGTGCCTTTAGTAACTTGATTTTTGCCTTTTCTTTGGTGTAATTATATATGCAACTCTGAAGTGGAGCTATATGAGAGCTTTTACTAATTGCCAATAATTGATAGAGGTCCCCAGTTTTCATCTTAAGCATTAAATTCTTATTTCCTTTTTTCTTAAATCTGATACAGTGATGATTCCTGCATATTCTAAGAATCGAGCATATTCAATCTTCTTCATACTCTTCACTGTATTGGGTAAGTTACCTCTTGTCTTCAGCAGTTTAAATGCACTTTAATTTTGACACTTGTACATACCAGCTACAGTGTTTTATTTTTCTAGGAAAGTTTAATCATAAGTTTTTTCCATTTTTTGTGTTTCTTCCAATTACTGCGTAGCGTCTTGTAAGATAATTTTCACAGAAGGTACTTGTGGTTTGGTTTTTTTAGTAACATATCATAGAGGAATGGATACATTACAGTATAATCAAACGTTAAAAACATCTTGGAGAGCAAATGCAAGAAAACTAATCCTTTTCAAATTTTACATATGATTTACTATATACATTGAAACTTCTTTGAGAAACAGATATGTGTTTCAGTAATTTGTACTGCCTCTCTTTCTCCAATAGGCAACTTGTTTCTGATGAACTTGCTTACAGCAATAATATACAATCAGTTTCGAGGATACCTTCTGGTGAGTAAAACATTCCTAATTTCTGTGTTCTACCATAACCTTAAAACTGTGAAGCACTGAGTATTAGAAGTGTTAACTGTCTGTTAAACCAATGTTCGTCCTGGTTGTAGATATAATATTAAGGTACTAAAGGTTCTTTGGTTGTAGGTGCTTTTACCCTTATATGCTCTTGTGGCTTGATCCCCTTCCATGACAAAATTACCTACTTGTGTATTTCCCTATATGCTGTGGGTCTGCAGCTTTGGCTATTATAGGAAAAAAAAAAATAATCTAACTACTATAAAACTGGACAAGGGCAAGTGAACAAGTAACTTAAACTTGGTTTCTGAAGTAAACCTGCTGTACTATTTTAATAGCTATTGTTGCAGATCCTAGCACTGAATTCCTCCGAGGAGCACAGCATTAGAAGCCTTCAATAAAAAAGAATCGCTGACTAAAACATCTTCTCATTTGGTATTTTTTACTTCATCCTACCATGGTGGGTGGATGTGCTGTTAGAATGATTAGGTCAGTCCTTGTGATTGACTTGTACCAGATGCAGTGGCCAGGAGGTGTAGTAGTTATTGTTGGTAGTATTCAGTCTCAAATAAAAGGAACCTGTGCTAATGCTCCATGCAATGCCAGTCATCTGTGTAATACTGTCATGTGCTTCTGGAAGACACCTAATCATACGTGATTCTTTCTATTATGTGGAACATGAATCTGCTGTGTAGTGTGATGACCTCTTTTGACTCAGTTGTCTGTATTGGAGAAGTAAAAGCCAACAAAGTAAGTGTGCTTTTGCGTGTTGTTAGAGGAGTGTGTAATCTGTGGTGAGGGTTAAACTCATCACTAAAAGTTCTTTCTCCTTTATTAACAAGCTGTGCAATGTGCTTTGTGGCATTATGTTCACCAGTTGTTTAGTCTCCAACTGGGAGTGTAGTCTGGATTCCCTTGGCAGTAAATAGTGCAAGTGCTTTTGTGTTCTGTATGAGAGAGTGCAGTTGAACAATCTGGAAGAAATTGTAATGAGCTAAGGCAAGAGTATTCTAGAAAGCAAAGACAAAGTAAGTCAAATGAAAGGAAAGATCACTTCATTAGCTGGGGATGTAGCTGGAGATCTCCAAGACTGGGTTTATCTCCATCGATGAATACAGAGCGCCACAGCTTCTTATCAGGTAACACACATAGTGGATTCATAGAAATAACACGGTGCTAGGCTGAGCATTAACAGTTGTCACACTGGTGGCACACAACTGAATCTTTGGTCGTGGTGAAATTTTTCTCTTGAGTTCTTCAGTTCTTCACACTTCTACCTGTGTTTTTACTTTCCTCTTGCATGTTTTGTAAAACTTCACAGCTCAACAGCAATGTTTTGGTTGGGTTTTTTTAGTAAAGCTGAGTCAGGGCAGTGCTATGCAAAAGCACCAGAGTCTTGACAGCTACACCTCTGGGCTATGGGTTAAGCTTTTTCCCCTTTGTACCAGTGCTGTGATGGCCTCTGTAGCTTGGAATGAACAGTGGTTCTCGGTTTGTGTACGTTCCAAGTGGTCTTTTCTCATGGCTACGGTTTCCTTCAGGTGGAAGGAAACTTGGTGACTTTGACTTTGGGTGTGATTTCCCCCTTACATATGGTCTTCTATTTCCTTCATTGCTTACTTCTCCCTTTTATATAGTTTTATAGTTCCTTCCCTTACTTACATAGTCTTATAGCTCCTTCAGCCCTTCAGAGGAGTGGAGGGCTCGTTGGGGGTAAAGTGAGACAATAATAGCTGCTCTAGTAGAGCTCCAGAGAGAAGATGAAGTTTGTTGGCTAGTAAGCCTTAGGCAATATTACACAGAATGAATGACCCACACCCTCTTGTGGGAGAGGGATGTTTAAACCTGGTATTTGCAAAGAGGAATTTTTATTATCTTCTTCTCTTGCTGTTTCTTCCCTTCTTTCTCAATTTTCCTCTTTCCCATGTGAGAGCATGCTGTAATCTGACTCCCAATAAAGTACCTGAGTGTGAAAGTGATTACTGTGGGGGGGAAAAAACCCCCAAACACGTGACTTTGGCTTTTTTTTTTTTTTGGTAAGAAGCTAGAGTTGGACAAGCTGTCTAACTCTTCTCTTTGCACCATAGTATGAATTTCTGTGAACAGCTTTGCTGTTGCCATTGTCTCCAGAAGAGACGTGTACGTGTGCAATCCAGAATTAAAAATAAACCATGGCCTGGATGTTTACTTGAATGCTAGAGACTTGTTTGCTTGCTTCCTTCCTTCTCGTACACGAAGCTCTTGCAGGAAGCGAGGCCTAGGGAAATCTCCTGTTCTGATCTCTGATCACAAATCTGGGGTGTGTGCCAGAGGATCAGTGGATTATCTGACCATAGGACGTAGTACTGGGTGAGGAGCTGGGTAGTCCCGATCTTCCCCAAGTCCTTTTTGTAGGAATGGGCTCACTGATTTCAGCCAATGACTCTTCATGGTATCCCTTTTAAACTGGAGTGTCTGGCTGGTTGGGCCCAGGATCTGGATAACTAGATCTAGTGACTATGATGGGGACTTTGGCAGTGGGAGAAAGAAAACAGTCTCGCCTCCTGAAAAATTATTTTAGTTGAACAGATAGGACCCTTTCTGAGGCTTGCAGTAGGTTCTAGGGGCTGCACAAATAATTTACAGGTCTTATTTGTATCATCTAGTTGGATTTCCTTTAAATAAATGCAAGTAAATTGTCTCCTCTGTGATATTTTTGCTGTCCAGAAATCGGTTCAGTCCTCCCTCTTCAGGAGGCGACTGGGAATCAGGGCTGCGTTTGAAGTGCTTTCTTCCCTGAAAGAGACTCCTGCTAATACACAGCAGTAAGTGAAGAATGTTGGAACAGTAGGTTATCTGGGAAAAAAGAGCAGATTTTTCGTCATCTTGTCCTGTTTAATACGCTTACTGAGGATCCCTTCTTGGAAAATGGCAGTTTGTGGCTCATTGCTTTTGTTTTTTTCTTTAACTAGATGTTTATAATGCACTGTTTGGGACTCTTATGGGGTGTGTTTCCTTTTTATTTCTACTTCTAATTTTACCTGCTTTTCAAAAAAAAAGAAAGAGGCAGGAATGCATTTGGAACAGCTATTTTTGCCATAAAGACAGTTACCTCTTTCGGGGCCCTCACTATTTTCTTTTAAATAGGTCGTATGTCAGCATTGGGGCCTTACTACAAGTGCTGCAGAAAGTTGAAATGGATTCTCGCTGCAAGCAAGCCATCATGAGAGTAAGAACTGGATTTTCTTAGTCTTTATGTTGGTGACTATCAAACCCTCTCACAGGACAGCTGTGGAAACTGAAACTTCCTTAATCACACCATTGATCTAGGAATAGTAGCTTTCAGATCAGCCTTCTGTATGCCACTTTATTGAAGTGTGAACTGAAGCCCAGCTCAGTGTCTGTTTTATGTTTTGATCTTCAGAACAAAAACAGTCTCTAGGCAATGATTTCACCTTAAGAATGCTGCTTTGGTTGGTGTGACGAGGAATGCATGCACATGGAGAGGTGTGGAGTAATGAAAACTCTTGTTTTGCAGAGCTGATTTTTTCAATTGCTTTACTTTCTCTCTGGAAGTAAAGTATTTCTCACTGTGGTCTAGAGCTGCTGTCTCTAGCAGCTTCACTCTATCATTTGAACATGTCTTATTTTCATTGGATGTTAGCTGTGCTGTTCCCTCTAGGTATTAATAATTGTATCAGGCTACAGGAAGAGTGGTTTTGCTTAACTAAAGACTTAATTAACGTTGCAGTTCATGCCATGATTTTCAGAGATTAGAGAATTTAGCTCTAATAGGAGATCCAGAGGTTATTGGTGTGGTTTCAGAAGAAGTATCTAAAAGTAATGTTGTCTTTTGAGAGCAACATTGCAGCAGGATTTGGAAGTCCAGATTGCAAGATCTTCTGCCAAAAGGAAGTGGCAGTTCAGAGCTGATGGTTATAGCATCAGCAGTTGGCTGGCTCCAATGCTGGAAGTGGAATGAAGAGATATACATGTATTGCTTCCAGTTATTGTTGTCTGGGATGGAGGATATGTAAACAGTGGCCTGAAAATAAGCAACCTGCTCTGTAATTACACTGAGCAGTCCATTGCATTGTTAGGTACACAAATCCAAGTTTTAGGCTTTTTTTTTCTTGCTGCTGGTGGATTTTTTCCATTTCTGCTGTTGCTGCATGTGCTGCGGTTGCAGTTGGTGTTTAGCATGCAATCAAGTGTCATCTTCATGTTACAATTTCTGAAATAATTCCATCCTTTCAGGTAATAACTTCTGCAGAACAGGCATAACTGACGTAGTGCCTTCACTCCTTGGGTCATAACATAATAATGGCAATGCTAGATGAGACTAAAAATTCAAGTATATCAAAAGAGCGTGCTCCTTCTTAAGCAAGCAGCATGTGATCCCAGAGAGGGAAAATAGAAAAGGTGAGACAAATCCTACAGTCATGTGGCAGTCTGGTGTTAGAGCAAAGCAGTGTTTAAGCTCACTCAAATATCTTGGTGTAGGTTGTATTACATCTGTATTCCTAGAACTTTAAGATAGCCTGAAGGTATTGACACGCTGAAGATATACCTATTGGTGTTGATCTGAGTGTTTCTTTTTCATGTGAAGTCACTCAAAAAGTGCTCCAGTGACCAGCTGTCAGCTGTCCAGTTTCAGAAGCTCTTTGAAGAACTAGACAAAGATGCCATTAAGCAAGTATGTATCTGACAATCATTTATGAAGTGTCGTAGGTTGAGTGTGGTCTTGTGCAAAAACAAGTGATAGTATTCTGCTATAAATTGTGTAAACAAACTTCACAACCTGTTGAACACAAGGCATGATCAGTTGTCACTGATTTTTAAGTTCATGGATTGCTCGTATAGACACAACTGGCTTTGCTCTGGGGGTTTTACAGCACTAGTTGGGGATTGCCAGGCAGTGTTAATGCCTGGTGGTTTATTCTGTCGGCATTTTTAAGTGACTTGGCCAGACAAAATAGATGAGGGCTCTGTGTGTCTGTTTTTGTTTAACAGGAAGATTCATCACAAGGAAACAAAGAATAGGAGTTAGACTTACAGCATAGACTTTCTGAAAAGTGCTGTGGAGAAATGAGTGTGTCTGTAGTAAATTGTTTTTGATGAAATGTGAGGGATTTGTTTTGTTGTTACAGGCCTATATTAAAGCAATGCATCTCCACTATATATTAGCCTTTGCAGGGTAATACTTAAATATACTTAGGGAAAATCTTTTCTCCAGTCCCCAAATAAAGAATGAAATGTGGATTCTTGAAGCGTTCAGATGAAGTTGGGCAGAAAGTAGTCTTTTCCACTTGGAGAAAGAAAGGAAAAAAAAAAATCAAACTTTTTTGAGCGTTAGGAAATATTCTTTTCTATGTTTGCATGTAGCTAAGTCTTCTGAATCTTTTAAGGGAGATTAGATGTTGGGAAGGAATGTATACAATTAGTAGCTCAGTGTTTAGTTTACCTGCCTGGGGCACTGGAGAGAAGTTGGATTATCTCCCTTTGTTGTTACCTTGCATTGTGCCATGATCGTCAACCTATTTGCTAATCGAAAATGGTCTCTTGCTGCTAATAGCCAGAGCTTGAAAACAAGTTCCTACTGAAATGTCAGAATTAGTGTGTGGCCTTGAAGCTTTGCTTTGAAAATATCTGTTTCTGAAATCTGAGGTTGGGTGCGTCTTTCCTGCATTGGTATTGAAGTGATTATGCTTTGTGTCTCAGCAAATCCTTTGTGTTCTTTTCAGCACCCTCCCAGTCCAGAGTACCGATCCCACTTTATGCAGAAAATGCAGTTTGCCTTTGGCCATTCCTACTTTGGCTACTTGGGAAATGTTGTAGCCCTTGCAAACATTATTTCTATCTGTGTAAGTAAAAGGCATTTTTGTTTTGGTGTGTGGTTTTGTTTTTTTTTTCCTGCTATAGACTTCAGTTCTGCTTTTGTTCTTTAGTCTCTATTCCAATAACTGCTTTTTGTAGCAGATGTCTGTTTGGCATGCTTTAGTCATGCAAAGACTTAGAAAAGAATACCTGCAGTTAAAAAATATATTTTGAGCTGTTTGAAAAGGTCTGTGCAAAGCATAAAAGACTGTTCTTGTGCTTAAAAATCTGTTTTATGCAGTAGTAAAGCTGTGGATTCGTAAAATATTTCTTGTTGTTGAAGGTGGTTTTGGTGATGGATGCAGATAAGCAGCCATCTGAAAGAGATGACTTCTTCCTGGGGGTAAGACACAACAGTATTGATACAGTTATTGCTGTTCACTGAGGTGTTAATAATCCTAATAATTATTTTTATTTTGGGGGATGAAGGCTATCAACTGCTTCTTCATCCTATACTATCTCCTGGAAATGTTGCTGAAAATCATAGCAATGGGCTTCAAAAGATACTTGTCATACCCAAGCAATAGATTTGATGGACTTCTGACTGTAATTTTGCTGGTAAGCTTTTTGTTAACTTCTGTATTTCCAGAGTTGTCGCACAGGTTGATTAGGAACTGGTAGAATTGCTTTTTGTGCAATGCTAATACGCTAGGTTAAACAGCATGAGTCAGTGTTGTGGTTTTCAGTGGCTTGAACGTTGTGGTGGCACATGGTTCTCTTAGGGTCTCCTTTCTGGAGGTAGGCTTTTTTAAATCGATGGAAAAGGCAAGCTTTCTTATAAGCAGCCTTTTTACTGTTATTTGGAAATGTTCTTGGAGTAATTACGTAAGGAACTCTGTTACATAGCTAAAAATCACTTTACTTTCTGAAATAAAAAAAGAAAGTGGCAGAAGATTACTTGGTAGAGCCTGAAATCCATATGGCAGGTGAGGCCAAATTCCCAGTTAATGTAATTCACTGTATATTCTTATATGTGTCACTGCCGGATAATGTGTGTACACTGGATTAATTTGGGGAATTCCTACTCAAATATGACAATTTCAGAGCTTTAAAGTGAGTCACGTTAGCGGCTTAAAGCTCTTGAAAATGTTTCCTGTCAAAAAGCTGACATAATTCTTGAAACTCAGAATTACAAAGTAAGGTTTTGACTGTTTTTTTTCCTTCCCTAACTAAAGGTTTTGGAGATTGCAACGTTTGCTGTGTACGGATTTCCTCATCCTGGTTGGTACGTAATCTCTGAACTGTTGCCCTTTGCTCAGCGTCTGGGGTGGGTCAGAGGAATATACACACACATTCATACATGCTTATGTCATCACACCGTGATTGTCAGCCCAGTGCACAATTTACCAAACCTAGTGGAATTCCTCGTTGTAGTCACAAGAGGCCATGCAATATGGCTAAGTAAAAGAAAATCATTAATTTTTTTCATTAAATTTAGAGATCTATTTAGCTCTTCTGAGAGGGATGCATTTATATTACTTGTCTGATGTAAAATATTGTCTTAGCAGACCAGCACTTACTAAAGGTGCAGGAATGGGCATTTGGTACAACATACACAGCCAGCTACTAACCTGGTACGTTTCAGTATCAGATTGTCCATGAGCTCAGTTCTATGAATTCCTAAACAGCTGGTGAAGCCTCTTCAACCCTGTATGTGGATTGAAGGCTGAGTTCTGTTTTGTGCTGTAAAATTTAGTAGAAAAGTTCCCACAGACTTAAACTGTTTATCTATACTGGAATAGCAAGCAGTTGTATTTTGATTTTTCATAAGTTCAACCAGTTCTTGGATAATTATCCCGATCTTTGTTTTTGTGATCAAAAACATAAACGTCATTGTTTCATCTCTTAAAATTTGAAAGCTGTCACCACAACAAAAGAGGAAAGCAAAGGACTTCTGGAAGATTTCCTGACTCTTACTTCCAGGGGTGATTCATAACACATTCTGATACTTTGTTTCTTTATACAAGCTTACTCTTAAGGCAGTGGCTTTCCCTAATTTTTCAGGGTATTTGTTATATTTCCATCAAGAAGTTGTCTTAATTTACACTAGTATCTGTGAAGAGACCTGGTAGACCTTACGGCTTGAAATGGGTTTATTTTTGAACACTACTTGCACTCCTATCACCCCAAAGCGATTGTTAAGTGTATCATAAGTGTATCAATTGCTAACAATTTAATGGCATTAACTATTGATATAACTTACAATTGATTATATTTGGGGTTGATTTTGCCCTTTGATTCTTAAATGTAGATACACTACAATAGTATCTTGAATGTAATAGTTAGATCTTTGTGTCAATCACTGCAAACAGATTACAACCCATGTGAGTCATTCTGAGGCCTGATGCTGCTTGCGGTGTATGCTGTTGGTCATTGCTTGGTCTGTAGATGTAACATCTTCAGGACAGGACTAAGATGTGACTTACTATAGAATATGTGTTCTGTGCAGTGTTGTCTTAAATAATTTCTTTTATTATTAAGTGTTGAATATATTGGTAATGCAAATCATGATTCAGCATCTGTGTCAAGAGGGACCTTTTTCATTAACATCTGTTACCCCACCACCACCTGCCCACCTTTCCAGCAAAGAAGCATCCAGCATGCCGGTCTAAAAGTCAGCTCAGCCTCAGGCTGAGATTTGGAATATGCGTATAAGGAGGAAGGTTGGCAAGACAATCTGTCAGCTTAATGCTTTTTTTGAAGCCTAACTTCAGCCAAGCATACCCTGGAGGATTAAGGCACCATCTTTGTGGGAGTTCCTGGAGTATCTTGAGTTAGCAGCGTTTTTATTTTGCTTTGTTTTCTGAAAGGACCCTCTTTGGTGCCTCCTCCCCAGCAGGATGAAGGCCACTTACCCAGGTGTTTTAGTACAAACATGCATTTTAAAGAGCACTATATGCATATTTAAAACCCCAGGCTAAATGGATCTTTGCTTTCATCAGTTACTAGAGTTTACTGTAGCTGAGATTCCTGCTGAGTAAATTAATGTGTTTCCTTTTACAGATTATAAATTTTCATATAGGATAATTGAGGCTGGAAGGGACTTCATGAGACCTGCAGTCCAGCCTCCTGCTCAAAGTGAGGCTGCACCAAGTTACTCAAGGCTTTATCGAGCTGAGTCTTGAAAACTTCCAGTGACAGACACTTGCACAACCTCTGTCTTACTGTCCTCATGGTTAACAAGTTCTTCAGGTCTTCCTTATCTAGCGTTAGCCTCCACTGTTTCAGCTTACACCTACTGTCCCTCGCCCTCATCCTGTGCCCCACTGAACAGCCTTGCTTCTGTCTTCTTGAGGACCGCTTTGTAGGTATTAGAAGGCTGTTGGTAGATCCTCCTGAAGCAACACTCTCCAGGCTGAAGGAGCCCGGTTCCTGCAGCTTCTGTTTGTAGTGTAGGTGCCTCAGCCCCTGACCATCTTGTTGGCCCTCTGCTGATCTTGCTGCTGTTTGCCCCTTTCTTGTATTGGTGATTCCAAAACTGGATGCAGGGCTCTCATCAGTCATGGGCTGTAAAGAGTGTTTACATGAGGAAATAAAACTTTGGGGTTTTTCTCCCCAGATTTTTTAATAGGCTATGGGTGTTGACCAAAAGTTGTGGGTAGTTTACAGTTGCTTGCAGCCCAGGGGGATTTAACTGTGTTTTTCTGTCATGGGCTGTTTCTCTGATATGTTATTTTCTTCCATCTTTCCTAGGAGACCCGAGTTCATGGGCTTATTATCCCTGTGGGATATGGTGCGATTGGTGAACATGTTAATTGTGTTCAGGTTCCTGCGGATTATTCCTAATATGAAGGTGTTTATTCCTCCACACTTCTGATTTCTTTGTTGGTCAAACGATAAAGTTCATTAAAGCCTTTCAGAATAACATGTAGATTGTTGTTCAGAATAACATGAGACTGCAATTCTCTTGCACCTGAGTGGGTATATGACTCAGCTCTAACTGACCAGACTTGCACAGCACCTCACTGTCTCCTTAACTGGTTCTCTGTGTTGAGGTGGCAGGGAAGTTTTGTTGGTGAAACTACAATTGATGCTGGTATTCTGAAGTGGGCAAACGCATCCAGAAAAGCTTCTGCAACTTGTGTATTGCTTCAGTGTTAATCGGATAGAGTGGATATGATATCCCTGGAGAACTTTGTACTTGGGAGGCGATAGACTTGCTTTCACGAGAGACTGCCAGACATTTTGGCCATGCAAGGGGTTGTTTGGGACTGAGTTATTTCCTAGTATGGCTATTTCCACCAGAATATGTGTACTTGAATTGAAATAACTTTGGTTGTTTGTTATAATCCCACATTTAGACTTGCTTGAAAGCTAAACCCCAATTAATGTCAGGTGCGGGACTTGTATCTTAGTTCAATAAGCCGTAAATATCTACCTGATGTGATCAGAGGTTATAATGTCGGTGGAAAGTGTAAACCAGGAGTTATGTGGATCAGGGGATCAGATATGAAGGAGTCACCACGGAGCTGTGGGATGCTTGTGATTCCTTCCCGCTGCCCCCTCCCTGCATTCTAGTTTTAGTAGACATACAGCCCTTTAAGTCACAGCCTGTGTGTATTTAAAACTTATCATAATGTCTGTGTATGAGGACTTTGGCGTTGTTCATTCATTTTAAGTACCTCATGGAAATATCACTGTAAAAGATGTCTTGCATTTAGATATAGCTCGCTTTCCTAGTCGGTATTTCTTTGTCCTTTTAGTAAAAATAATTTGATACGGATTGGAAATATGGTGAATGTCATGCATTTAAAATTCTGCTTTGTTTTAGTTCATGGCTTTGGTTGTTACTACATTGCTGGACCTGGTAAAAAACTTGAGAGCCTTTGCAGGAATCCTTGTGGTAAGTCATGGTGCAAGATTGTAATTTCCTTATGGTTAGCAGTATAATAAGGTATGTCGTCCACAAAGTAAACAAGGTTCTTCGACAATCACCTTGAGCAGTAACATTTTACGTTTGCCAGCCAGTTCTTCTCCAGGGCATGTCTTGTTTTGTTAGGGGCTCTGCACAATGGCAGTGCCTGTTCATCAGTTTCCTTTAGGAGTGCCTTTAAAGATTCTTTGACACTTCCTCAGAGTGCTTGCCTCAGGGTAGGTACTCTAGTTTCAAATAAGAGTAGCCTAGTTTTCCTTACCTTGGCTTGCTTATGTTAAATTAAATAGCAAAACCGCTTTAAAATTGTTTTCGGTTGAGAAGGTCTTGAGATGGCGTATTTGGACATGATTTTTAAAAGCCTCTGCCATCCTGGTTTAGGTATGTCTGTGTAGAGCATGTACTCTCTAAACGTGGGATTAAAGGATGGATCGCAGTGCATGATGTCCATTACATAAATCCTCTATTTCCCAGCTCTTGAGTTTCTCTCTTTGCAACAGTGTCTTCCTGGTAGAGCAAGGTAGTGCCTGGGTAGGTTGTTTTGTTGTGGTTTGTGGGGGGTTTTTTAGGATACCTTAATTTGAGGTAATGGTTAGAGACCAAGGATTTGCTGTGTGCTAGGTGTGTGTGTTTGCTGTGTGATACACCTGGGCTGTAGCGTTCTGCTGGAAGCTCTTTTCATTTCTGAAAGACATAGCTAAGATGGCAGGACCCTGTAGTAATATGCTTGATTTTATTTTTAGGAATTACATGTTGGTGTTTCAATGTGGTGTCCCTACCCATGTATGTAAGACATAACACTCATTAAGTGGTTTAAGTGTCTGCTGCTGATTGTCCTTAATGCCAGGAGTGTGAATTGTAGTTTTGCACCAGTTGTGAAACAAGACTGCGATGGTGTTTGACACTTTGATTAATTTAATTTGCTTTTACTTGAGGCTACATGGAAGCTGTCACTGAGCTTCTACTGTGGTGAAGTCTGACTCCATTATCAGCTGATGCAAAACATCTTTCCTAATGCTAGTCTGGAACACATGCTGATAATGTAATGGATTAGCTAATTTCTCTGGCAGTGCACGTTTTAAATATATCTTTTTCAAAGAATAAAATTAACTTTATTATTGCCAGGCCAGATACCCCATCTTCTGGCAGGCAGTGGAATGTCAGCTTCAACTTATCCAGTAGTGTTCAAAGTGCTGTGGTTCGTAGGTCAGGGCAGTTGCTCTTTCACCCCTCCCAGACTTCCCTCTTGGGTCGGTTTTGTAGCAAAATACGAAATATGACTAATGACATTTTTATTTGAAGACCCAGTTTGTTTCAAGCCATCCTAGGACAAACAGCTCTTTACTCAAAGGAGTGAAGTTGTAGTTATTTCTAGGACAATCCTTTCAGGATAAAAATTGCAAAGTCACCTAGGCAACTGCTGAAGACTGTGAAAGGTATCTCTTTAAAAAGAAGTTTGCATTTCTAACAAGTAAAAGGACAGGAGTTCTAAAATCCTTTGTGTTGCAGAAAGCTTTATTTTCAGACTAGTACAACATTTTTAAAGAAGTTGCTGATGCAATACTGACTTAGCTTTGTCCTTCAGTTAAGTTTAATAAAAGCTTGATTTCACTGAATCTGGAAAGTGGAAGGCTTCCCAGATATTTAGATTATCCGTTGTAAACATGCTGGTTTTTGGTTTTGTTTTTTAATTTACTATTCTGCAGTGTTAATAGTTAAATGTCAGCATTCTAAGACACAGAAAAGTAAAACAGGTCATAAAGTAAAATAATTTAATGTGTTTTAACAACTGAAAGTTAAATAGAATATTAAAAAGTAAGAGCAAACAGTTGAGTAATAGACATTTTCACTTTAATAGCTTCAGGCATTGTTCTTGATGAAACTCCTTTAACTGTAGTACTAATATGAATTCCATGTTAATTGCATTGTTTTCTTGTTTAGTGACAGAAATATTTGAAACTAATACTTGTATTCCTTCCAGGTGGTTTTCTATGCGTTTGCTATAACTGGCATAATGCTATTTAAAGGTGCTGTTGTTCCCTTGGGAAATGCCAGGTAACATTCTAAAGATCGCTACTTGGTGAGAATCTGTTTTTCGAAAGCATCTGCAACTCGGTACCTCTGAGTTGTCTGTGGTTGGTTTTGGGTTTTTTTTACTCTTATTCTTGGAGCCACCCTTCTTTTAATGTTAAATCACACAGACTTTTTTTATCTGTTACTCCTCCTGTTTCTTCTCACTGTATTGGAGTTGCATAAACTCTTATCTATAGCTTGAAATTTTACACTGCTGTAGCTTAAATACTTTTTTAAACTATTTCCCTTGTTTTCTGCCCATATGTGATACTTAACTTTGTACAAGGCACTCAGGAGAATCTTGTTTTTAAGGTATAGTACATAGAAAGTGATGCTCACATGAGCCTGTGATTCTCTTACAGCGCCATCAATACGACATATGACAATGGTACTCTGCAGTGTGGGACCTATGAACAGCTGGAATACTGGCCAAACAACTTTGATGACTTTGCTGTGAGTTTGGTCATTGATGGAATCCATCCCTCTTTCCCTCTCTGCTTGTCTCTTCCCCTCGTTTTCTGAGGCTGAAGTGTGTGACATAAGCACTCAGCTTCTGTTTTACTTACGTTATTTAGGCAGCGGTGGTGACCCTCTGGGATGTGATGGTGGTGAACAACTGGCAAGTCTTTTTGGAAGCGTTTTCAAGATACTCAAGTCCGTGAGTAGCAGTAATAATACTGAAAAGGTCCCTTATAAACGTAGCTTATAAGGTAACTGAGCAAGGCTTATGCGTGTAGCACAGTTCCTGCTATCTGCTAAGAGGGATGCTGCTCACCTTTCTATTGGGTATAGAGGAAATAAACTATACTTCATGGCTGTTCTTTAACTTGGGTAACCTGATGGTTGCTCCAGTGCTTGGTGGATGCCATGAAATCCGTTGTCACATGTAGAAGGGATTGGAAATTGGCTTGGTAGTCACCTTGTTCCAAAAAAAGTGGATTACTGAAGTGTATTATGAACAGGCTTGCAACATGTGTTGGGTGGGTGGCTCTTGCTGTAGAGCCAGTCTCAGAGAGTTGAGATGTTATTGTTGCTGCAACTAATTTTGGTCTGCTTCTGTGTCTTACCTGTGGGTGAACAATTTTTTGTATACTTAAAACCTTGGACATAGCTTTCATTTGTATTTAATTCCTTTATAGGAACGTTTGAATAAACTGGATAGCCTCTGGGTTGAGCTGTTCCAGTGATCCTTGGCTGGTTAACCCAGCCTGTAGTTAAGTTGTGGAATGCTCTTCTACAGGCTGTTGTGTGAGAAGTTTAACTTGGTCTGGTGAAGACTGGGCAAGTCGTGGAAGAGAAATTCCCTGGGATCTGCAATGAATGGAAGCTACCTCTAGCTCAAGAAATCTCTGAACTGCAAATGGTTGGAGATTGGGAGAGCACTTAGGGGGTAGCATCATAGGGATTTTGCCATGATTTTACACTCTTTCCTGTGCTTCTCCTTTCGACCGCTCTCAGAGGATGCTAGCCTAGCTGGATCTTTTGCTGTGATCCAGTACAGCTTCTACTAAGCTGCTTTTCTGTCCCGTCAGAGTTGGACTGGGATGTGAAGTGGGGGGAGCGAGTCTGACTAACTTAATAAAAGACTAAGATTTTTGGTTGGTTTTTTTTGTTGTTGTTCTTTTTTCAGACCTCCTTTTACATTGAGAAAGTAGTAGTTTTATATTTCAAGGGAAAATGTGAATTCATGGTGCTCTCTGGTCACTTTGAGGGTGAGGTTATTTACCACCTACTTATTGTCTGTTAATCTGATCTGCAGGTGGGCAAAGATCTATTTTGTAGCCTGGTGGTTGATCTCCTCTGTCATCTGGGTTAATCTCTTCGTAGCTTTGCTTCTAGAGGTAAGGAAGTGTGTCCTGAAGACAGGTTCTAATTTGTGTGGCAAATGAAAAGAACACAGGCAACTTTTTGGGGAAAGTATGCTGGTTTTGTCCATGTGCTTACTTAATATTTCTCTTTGCCACCCTTCCCCTGAGATGTTAAGGAAGCATTTTCTTTTTCCCTAGACAATCGTATGTTTTATTTGCAACTTTGAAATGCAAATCTGGTTGCATTTTGTTGGATGTGTACGTTTGTCATTATAGCTCACTCTCTATAAAGATCAAAAATAATTTAAGTATTATAAAATTGCTTGTCTCTCGTACATTAGCATTTAACTTCAGCAGTAGTTATTCAAGCTGCATCATTTTTATGTTTTGATTTGTCAGCAAATGAAGTTAGCACTTCGAAATTCACATTTTTATTTTGTGTCCTGTGTTTCTTCCCACCCCAGTTTGAATTATTACCCTTATTCAGTTCTGCACTAGAGGGGTGGAACTGCTTCCTTATTTTGAAGAGAACATCTTTTAGTGGTTTTTTTTTTTTTGAAGAAGCGATGGTGTGAAGAGCATGTAGTTCTGCTGGTTTCTCGTGTATCTGTACTTTTTTGCAAACCAAAATACCTTTTGAATTTGTGATGGTGAAGGGACTGTTAATCATAGCCATCTACTCGAGGTTATTCATCATAGACTTCTCTTATAAGTAATGGAAGAAATGGAGTACCTCTAGAGGGCACTTCGCCCCATCTTAAAACCTATGAAAATTTCTTTTGAAGATGATTGTCTTGTTGTTGACTGCACTGAGAACTAAAATTTACTACTGTAGGCAGAATGGCGAACTTTTAGACAGAAACTTAGGTATTAGTCTCATGCAGAGCCTCAGTCTTGCCCACGAGTGTTTCAGAAAAGACTCTCTGTTCCAGCTGGAGGCTAATCTTATGAAGTCTTCTACCTGCTCCACTTCTGCAGGGTCGTGGCCAAAGTTTGCTGTAAGAGCCAAGATGCAGCATTCTATAGGGGGAGGGCAGGATGTCACTGGTTTTCTCCCTTTTATTTTGCCCGAGCTGTCTGTCTACTCCATAGGAATTGATTTGTCAGAGTAATTTAAAATGGATAAGGGACCATGACAAAACCAGAACCTGAATTTAAGTTGTGATGCCTGGACTAGGAGTATGTTTATATATTGTTGCGTTTTTTAAAGATGAAAAAATTCAAAGCAGGTGAACTCTTGTGGGTAGTTCACACAGTTAACTTGGGGAAGGCAGTCCCTGCTAGGAGTAGAAGGCAGTAGGGCTGTCTTTTGCTCTACTGTTCTTTCAGTGTGTGATGAGAAAGTTATTTCATGCCCAAACAACAGGCTTGAATGAAGTAGTGACCTGCAGGCAATAAATATGCTGATGCCCGAATAAATTGCTGCTCTGACACTCTGTGTTAAAAACAAACGTCACCTGCCTCCCAAACCTGATCCGCAACACATTGGCCTGATATAACTTCTTTCCTAATGTCACTAGAAATAGCCTTTAGGTTTTTTCCTGTTCATTTTACATTTCAGAACTTTATTCACAAGTGGGACCGTCGCTGTCATCGAGAGCCTCTCTCAGATATTGAATACCAGAGGACAGTTGAACTCATGTTCAGGTGAGTTGAACTGAGCTTGATAATCAATCTAGTTCTCTGTGTTCATCTGTTTTAAAGAAAGTGTGCTGGCTGCAAGAGGGCCAAAGGCTTGTCTTCTGTTTCCTCCCCGTGAAGCAAACAGTTTCATCTGTTAGTATGGAAAAGTTCAGTAAGTACTTTAGTTCGGCCTGCTTTAAGCTGACTCCGTAGCCTAACCTTTATATGCTGGGGGCCCATAGCATGATGGGAGAGGAGGTGTTGGTGGGGGGGACTGCTGAGAGGAGAAGAAAAAGGATGTTGAGTAAAGTGATTCACATTCTTGGCTTATTATGAAATTGTGGGTGGTGAGTTGATACTTGATGATCATAGACGAGTGGAACTTCTGGTGCACGTTGGATATTCAATAGTAGCATTGGGAACGTGTTCTCATTGGGGAGCCTTTTCAGGAAAACAAATCGACTGACCTTCAGTTGTGTTGTACTGCCTGCAGGAAATTGCTTCCCTGCTTCTTGTGGGAAAACAGCTGCAGGTTTCCATGACGCATCTGTAAAGGATGGATCACTTGCAAGTAGATGCATCTTTAGGGAGCATCAGCTTATTGTAGCTTCAGTTCCTTGTTTCATTCTTGAAACAAGCACACGTTGCGTCTCAGAATGTACATTGCAAAAACAAATGCCGAGGAGTTCCCTTTGCTGCCCCTAACAACTCATGCTTTTATCTTTGTAGAGATGTTTTGGAAGAACCTACAGAGGAGGAGTTGGTGGAAAAACTGCACCAGCATCCACACCTGCAGCTATGTAGGTGACTGGTGGGAAGGACTGATCTATTTAGACCTCTGTTTTCTTGAGGTTGTCAGCTGGAAGAAACTGAATGGATTTGCTGTGAGGTGCTGTTAGAAGAGAAGCTTGTAGGACGGTGTATGAGGTTTTGCTTGGTAATTTTGTGCAGAAAGAGGTTTTTTTATTTTTGGTTCTTATCTTTTTTTTAAAAAAAAAAGATTTGAATCTCGCAAGTTTGACTTGATTTTAAGTTGCAATTTTAGAGGAATATTGCAGCTGTTATTTTTATAAACTGTTGATATCAGAAAGTTTTATTTTCTTTTTTTTAAGACGGGAAAGTGTGTTTAAGATGACAGTGCACTTTAAAACATGAACTTTGTAACCACTAAGCCTGCTACTTTTCTCAGAACAAGAAAATGGAACTGTCTTTTCTGGTAGGCGAGTGTGGTAAGGGCTGTGCCCTGCAATTCATGAATGGATTAGGCAGGACCAGAACAAAATCCTTAATCTTCTTGTAGTGAGTTGAAACACTGTTTTTATTGAAATGTGACACCAGCATCTCTTACCAAATTTTCAGGAGTTAATCATGTCAGAACACAATCAATTTCAGCTTACTAACAGGGGCTGCCTCCTTTGCACAGCCTCCTTTTTTTTTTTTTTTTTTCCTTTGTTTTTGATCTAGGGTTTGTGCTGGTTGCGTCATGCTGGTAACTTTGAGAGCAGTTATAACTTTGAATGGAGCAATTGCACTCGTGGTTTTCAATGTGGTGAGCTCTCCTTTAGAGTAAATATTCTCGTGTTGCTTTAGTGAATCGCTTCCTTCTACTTTATTCCAAGTCCTGTTCTACACTGTGTCGTATTCCATGAAAAAGCTGAGGGGAATGAATTTTGGCTGGAATGTAGCATCATGATCACTGTGAGTCTCCCACTTAAAGGTGGGGAGAAAAAAAAGTTGAGTGGGATAATCAAAGTGCTTAGCAGTTCAAATTTTCATTCGAGTCTGTTGGGAATTGAAAGTGCTCAACCAGTATTGCAAGACCACATTCTTTTAAGGCTTAATGACCACATGCTGTACACCACTAACTTTCACCTGGGTAATACTTTTTGGGTAAATAACTTCGTCGACAAATCTAAAGTGGAGAATTAACAGTAAGCCATGTCCACGTGCTTTTCATTATCCCTTAGTATTCCTCTAAAAAAGGTGTTTTTGTTTGAATCTTTGTCACGTAACTAGTAAATCACTATGAAGAATAGAATCAATTCCAACTAGTATTTTTTGTACGTAAAAATTAAACTACTGTTTGTGGTGCCTTGTCATTGAGATACTTGTCACCAAAATAGACGTTACTGTGGTTCTCTCTGCATTGACGAAGGCTTGGGGAAGGTAATTGGCCGTAAAGCACTGCTACTATTTGTAAATTACTTGATCCTTTTTTAGATAACAAAACATTTTTCAAAAGTGCCAAGCAGTCATCCTGTATACTTTTCCTTCCCTTTTTTTGTCATTTGTCTTTTCTTTCTTTCCTGCATAAGGGAGAAGAAAATATCTGGGTCGATGGTGCATTTGAGCTCAAAAGCATATTCCTGCTATATCGTAGCACTGTTCAGAAGCTGCGTGGTGATTCTTGTCTGTTTCTTTATCTTCTGCTTGTATTTTCCTTGTGCTGTGGAACAAAATATGTGTTGTAGCTTGCCTATGTGTAGAACAAATCTGAATGGACCTCTGAGCTACTCCTGCAATCTTTCTTTCCTTTTGTAATCTTCCCTCTTAAGCCATGCTCTTGTCTGTGTTCGGTCTCTTGTCTCTGTTCCAGAATAATCCACCCAGTAACTCACTTGCACTGGTTTCAGTGGCATTACCATGATTATTTTCAGTCGTGCCCTTAGAACACCCACCATGGCAAGTAGAAAAAGGCATCAGCACAGTTTTTCTAGGTTAGAGTGTGGGGTTTTTTCTGTATGGCTTTGTTGGGATGGTTTCTGCTCCTTCTAGCATGATGTAGTCACTGCCACCAGTTTATTGGCACTTACTAACAGAGGTTAAATATTCTATTTTACTTTTTTTACTGAAAACATATTAATTTTTGTTTTCCACTTTTCTGAATACTTGAAGTAACAGCTTTGCTTCGCCAAAAAGGAAGTGGCTGGTTCTTATCAGCCTGCAAGTTAAACTTTTTTTTTTTTTGTCTCTTACGGTGGTTTTTGGGTTTCGGTTGGGTTATTTTTGCCATTACATTCCACTACAATCTGCCAAAGCAACACAAATTGGTGTGGGATTATCATAAACATCACAAATGTCTCCATTACACAATCTTTGCATCTGGACGAATGTGAAGAAGGCTTTCTGAAGGGAATAGTCTTACTCTTGTTCTTGTTTCACATTTGTGTAATTAACTGAAAGTGTAACTAGAATTTAATACAAAATTGTGGTACCTAATGTCACTTGTACTGGAAGATGTAAATGACCACAAGTCTTACGCAATAATTGTCTAAATCATGAAAATGAATGTATGTAACTGGATAAAATTTGCGGTCAGCGTTATTAAAAAAATTCCTTTGTAAAATATGAAAATAATTGGGTTGATGAAATGTTTCTTGTGGTTTGTTTTTGCCCTTCCCCCTGCTACTGATTTCTGTTGTGCTCAGCATCTGTGCTCCAATTATCTTTACTAGTTGAAGGCTGGGCCCATGGAAGAGGGTGCATGCAAGTGGGACCTAACTGCCTGGCTTCAAAACGCAGGGCCTAAAGGATGCTGCTCTGTTCTTCTCCAGTTCTAGAGGCTCATATCATCTGTAGTACTTGATATGCTTAATTTTTAAAGCAAAGCTTCATTGGAACTGGGCATTGAGGGTGTTAGGCAACATGATTCCATTTGCATTTCAGTCTTTGCATCTGCAAACTAGGTATTCCTTCCTTTTTTTCTTTGTGGTTCACAATGTAGCAGAGTCCATGACATTATTTTGAAGCAGGTTCTGGTTTAGAAGATGTTATTTAAGAACAGAAACAAAATCAATTCTGGGTCAAGCTAAAGGCTTAAGTTTGCTGATGTCTCTGACAATGGCTGTTGTGGATGCTGAGGTGAAGCATGTGAAAGCCAAAGTGAATAGAAGGTCATCTTGCATTTTTAAATCTGGTTCGGATTTCTCTAGCTTCTGAAGGAGGGCCTTAATCACCAGGCTGTTGGCTAATTTGAGATTCCTGCGATTTTTTTTTTTTTTTTTCCTTCCTGATTTGCTATGAATCTGTGTTACTTACAGATTTAGGAGTGGAGGGAGAGGATGGACGCAACTGGAGTGTTCTTGACTCTTTCAGTAGAAATACAGTGATAAACCTCACAAGGACTCAAGAAACCTAGAAAACTTATATTGGTCAGAGCTGCAAACAGGGCAGCCAGAGTAACTTAGTAACTGGGTAGAAATTACAAAGGAAGAAATACTCTCTCAGTTGTCAAGGGATTATGTGAATGAAGTGCATGAAGCGTGCTTTCTTGGCCTCTTTGGTGTGGTGATACTGTATATCTCTTGACACATTTTAGGGAATATTGCTTTTTCATTCATCCAACACTTTTTAATGTGCACAAAAATATAGGGACATACAAAGCTGTAAGAAAAAATGGAGCCTGTAGGTAACTGATGTGGTATATAGACTAGTTATCTCTGAAATGTGAGGTAAAGGTGTCTCTTAGCTTGTTAGATGGTCTATCTTTTTACCTGCCAGTCTATCACGAGCAGTACATAGTGTTACTACAGCTTCTGCTATTGTTTAACAGTGCTTTAGCCAGATGAAGTAATTTCAGAGCTCTCTCTTTGGCTTTTTATTGAAACCAAAATAAAAATAGGTATCTACCTGCTTTTTTTTTTAAAAAATGTAGGTGTTGATTTTTCTTTGACTAGATTTTTGTCTCATTAAAAGCCCATTCAATTGATGGGACTTCTCCACAAATAAAGTGATTTTGACTTAATCTGTGGTTTTTATAAACATTCAGAGCTATTTGTTATGTGAACTCTGGGTAGAAATAATTCAGGGGGAGGAGCGGGAGGGCTAAGACTTGGTTTCTGTTCCAACTCTAAGTATTTCACTATGTAGGGCACTGTTTCAAAATGACCTTGATAAACTAGAGGAAATTGCTGAAATTATTGAAGTAAATTTAAGAGATAAGTATGGACTGTTACAGTGTAGAAGCACAAAAATGTAGAATTACATAGCAGGGAGTATGTGATATTAGAACACAAATATTACAGGCTTATAGTGTACTGCAAATTGAATGAGCTAACTGCATCTGAAAGATCAAAAGAAAATTACTTCGCTGTAATTTGTAATAGTACTTCCCTTTAGGCCCTGCTGTTCCCATTTTGGGCCCAGCATTTTAAAATAAACAGGTGAGGGAGGAATTTATTACACGACAGCAACAGGTCTTAAATTTGGAAGGTGTGGGTGGGGAAGAACTTTGAAGGAAATAATTTGTTCAGGCAAAGAAGAGACAGGCAACTTGTTTTGTGCGTATGTTTTGTTTTGTTGTTTTTTTTTTAAAAAACCCAATGTTTGAGGATGTAAATGTTTGAGAGATGCGAACTACTGATGTTGTGTAATCTCTATGTGCCGATTGTAGGACAGGTTGTAGTTTGGATTTTGGCAAAAAGATGGTAGATATGAGGGATGCTTCGTGACTCTGAGCGCTGTACTCTGAGAGGTCACAGACTCCCCTTCACTTGAGTTCCCTTTTAGGAAGCGTTTGACAGTCACCTGCTACAGCTTTGTCTGGATGTTTGTGAACCTGCCCCTGCTTGGTGATGCTTCAGCTGGTCCCTGAGATCCTGTCCCGCCTACCTCTCTGTGGTTTCACTGGAAAGAATTCCCAAGGCTATAACAAACCTTACTTTTGTTGTTACAGCATGTGCTGTTTCTTCTAGCTAATGGCTTACAAATGTTTGCAGCATGCGAGTATCTTATGGGCAGGGATAGCAAAAAAAAAAAAAAGTCTCCTTCAGCTTCCCATTATAAACAGGAAGATGAGCTTTGATTTAGTTGTATCCGCTCTCTTGCTAATACTTGACCAGCATCCCTGGTCCCTGCACTATCTGCCCGTAGTTCTCCATGCAGTTCTCTGCGGGGTTCCCTTCAATCTCATTTCTACGTCCCTTACCTTTTTGGGCAAGAGGAGGGATGTGCTGCCCTTCTCCCAGTGTGTTTGCTCGCTGGCATGCTGAGCAGGTCAGATAACTTGATCTTCCCCTTGGTGGGAACTCTTAATTTGGGCACTCTGCTTGCTACCAGGTGTCACAAAATGCATGACATTTGTACCTTTGACACTTGAGCTCTTCTCTCAAACTTGGTTTGGTGAATGAATTTAAAAGCTATTACCAGGGGACTGATGCTATGTAATGCCCAGAAACACCCAGAATATCTTTCAAGAGGTAATGCTGTACTGTTGGGAATGTGTTAATTGAAATTGGTCTGAAGTTTCACTGGATCCAAGGCAGCTTAGGATCTGAAGCCTTTCAATGAGAATGGCTGTGATGGGGAGGAAGGAGAGGAGATGGTCCAGAGACTTAAGCATACTCAGTGCCACTGGTTTGTAGAAGTGTGGCCTCATGGGTTTCAGAACTGTAAACTGGGATTTCCTGCATCGTCCAGGGATACCATCACTTTTTTTAAAGATAAAATAGATCGTGTTGTATCTGAATGAAGTTAAGGTCATTGGAAATATGTTGCTAATTCAGGAATACACCAGATCCTCAGACAGTTAACTAAATTCTGGAGCAAAAGCTGTGATATACAGTAACCTCCATCATATAGGTACTTGTTTGCCAAAGGTAGCAGAATGATGTTTTGTCATGAATTGCCCACGTTACCTACTGTAAGGGAAAACTTAAATGTCTTCTCTGGCTTAGTTGCAGCCATTTATATAATTTATTTGCACTGATTTTCATATCTAGTCCTATACTTAGAATTTTTCCACAGTAATTGTCTAAAAAATGGTTTACTGATGCTGATTTTTATTTTTAACTTCGAACTGTTAGTTGAAGACGTTTGCAGCTTGTTAATTTTCTTTAATGCTAGAAATTTCTTATAACAGTCTCGGTCATCTTTTTTCCATTAAGCTAGTTGAGCAGGTGTTGTCTTTGTTCTGTACGGATACTTTTATGGCCCCCATCATTGCATTATCTGAGTGCTTCCCAAGTACTTTCCTGAAAACATCCTGCTGGGATAGGAAAATATTACTGTCCTTATTTTGTAGATGATCAGCTGAGATATTTGGTGAACTGCCCACAGCCGAGCTTGAAATCCGTGGGAGAGTTAAGAATAAAACCTGCAGTCCCTGCTCACTGCCTTTGCTAACAGACAATACTGCCTTTTTTTTGCAACAGCTGTGAACTTCAGTTGTATGTTTATAAGATGATGTTGACATTTCTACATCGATTGGTTTATAATTTTGCTACTGCCTATTCTTGTATGTAACATTTTGTTTACTTTGTTTTAAAATCCTGCAGAAAAAATCCTGGAACCTCTGAACTTCTTTTCCCACTTTATCAAAAGCGGAGGTAGGACTATTGCTGATTTGCCATCTGATTTGTAACTATTTAGTAGGGATGACCCCAGAATCACAGAATGGCAGGGGTTGGAAGGGATCTGTGGAGATCTAGTCCAACCCCCCAGCTAAAGCAGGTTCACCTGGAGTAGGTCACACAGGGCTGCATCCAGGTGGTTTTCAGTATCTCCAGGGAAGGAGATACACAACCTCCCTGGGCAGCCTGTTCCAGTGCTCTGTCACCCTTAATAATAATAAAAAATTTTTCTCGTGTTGAGGCAGAACTTCCTGTGCTCCAGTTTGTGCCCGTTGCCCCTTGTCCTGTCGCTGGGCATCACTGAAAAGGGCCTGGCCCCGTCCTCTTGACACCCACCCTTTAGATATTTATAAGTGTTGATAAGGTCCCCTCTGAGGCTGGCACATGTGCTGGAAGTTTAGTAAATGTATGTAAACTGCTAAATTCCAGTAATTAAGGTACTACTCTGGCTGTACAAAAATACAAGATGACCATCCAAAACAGCACTTATTTGGCAGCTCTGATTTTTCGTTTGTCAGACCTGAAACTCACCTCAAGAATGCTTGAGTTTGTCTTTAGCCTCATCTTCCTTTGTTCTGCTTGTGTTTTGTTCTTTGATGTGAGTGCATGGTCTGACTTTTCAGAGCAGGTGAGTGTTTGCAACATCATGTTGAGTTTGGAAAACTGTCCAAGAGGCCAATTGCCCTGCATGCTCTTGTTGACAAAGGATCATCAGCATTTGGAAGACTGGAAATTCATGTGAAAATAGAAAACGGAGTGCACTTTTAAAACCAAATTCTATTGTATAGCAGGTGTGTGTTTGTGTAATGTGAAATACAATCTCTAGTACAACTACAGGTTGCTGGGCTGGGTGCAGAAATTACTGAGTCAAATTGTAAGGATTACGTTACACAGCCTGTCACATCAGGTAAGCATGAATATCAAAATCTCTTCTGGTCTTAAAGTTAGGGTTATTGTGTAGGATTCTGGCTAGGATCAGACTGGGTTCTGTTAGATTGCAGAGAAGAATTACCATTTTGTATGTGGTGCAGAACTGTAACACTATAGCACTGAACTGTCTAGTGGTAGTATAACAGTGCCCTTGTACAACGAGCATCCTACTGAGGTGAGGCAGAAAGCCAGTCTAGCCTGTATTTTTTTATTGTATTAGGTCTCCTTTAGGAATGTTTAGGAAGGCATTGATTCCACACGTAATGTCCTAAGCTGTTGCTAGTGCTCTTTTTTTGTTAGGTAATGATCTTACAAAGTAAAACTTAAGTCTTTAATGTGCCTTCCCTTACTTGTTTAATACTAGTGAGAATAATCTTGTATTTCACCAAAACTACAAGTGTTTAGTTTCCAGCATCCTCGATAATTGGTGGTTTCTCTGAAAAGACTTGAACAATTACTCGGTATAGAAAAACAGCTCTAAAGGAGTTCTCTGTAAAAATCAAAGGTGAAGGTGTTAAACCCAGACAATAAAACTTAGATCAAAGTAGCCAGCAGAAGGGGCCATAAGAGGAGCAGATAGTCCTTTAAGCTTCACCATGTTGTGTAAGGTGTCACCTCTCTCTTTCTCTAATCAGATTTCATGAAGAAAGCAAAGATATTCTTCGCTGGCATAATTCAGTTGGAACGCTCAGCTAGATCAGCAGGAAAAGCACCTGCCTTTCTTGCTTTAGATTTGGTTGATAGACGCCAGTTTTTTGATAGGAGTCGGTTAATCCATAACCCAAGCATGTGGCCACAGCAACACCTGCCATGCAGGTGAGCTTTTAGTCTTGTTAATATACAAATATAGTATAAATTTTTGTATTAACCTTGCACACATACATACACAATAGTGATTGTCATAAGTAGGAGAATTTAATAAAATGAGATCATAAATGTCTAATGTACATTTTGTTGGGCAATAAAGTTGCCCACGTGTTGTAACTGAGGTCTGAAGTTGTTTGCTGGGGCCTCTCTAGGGTAGATTACACAGACTAATATAGCACATGAAAAATGTTTTTCATGCTCTGCTTTTCCTCCTGTTTTGTCCTCTAGCCTTTCCTCCTTAACTCTGTCTTGGGTTGGTGCCCAACGTAATATCTACTGCCATCAAACTCAGCACTTTAAAATTAGGCACATGTTTGAAACATCTGCTTGATTAAGACCCTCCACAGTGACTATTAAGCTTTTGCCTTTGACGTTTTCCAAAGTCCTTGGTTCTCTTCTTCTCTCCCGGGTGATCCTGATACAGTTGTCCGGAGATCTGTAAAGCAGGCTCCTGTACTTTGTAATTGTGCAAATATTGGAGAGTGAAGTGTGGGCTGAAGGTTCGGGTTCAGGCTTAAATTTCTAAAACTCACCTACGTGGGGTAGGTGGCCACTGTGAAAGTTAGATCTGGAACACTTTTTATTCAGTTCTGCTCCAAAGTTTCATGGATGTGATTTCTGATTTTTAGAGAGAGGGATGTTACCTGGCTTTTCAGCAGATGCTCATGGCCAGGTGTTTGGGGAGGACCACATCTAATTTACTAGATGAGGAAGGGTTGAATTAAATCTCATATAGAGAACATGATGGCTCAGATAAAAAAAGGTTGTGACCCATCAATGTATGTAAGAATCTTGCTGAGAGGAAGGCAATTTCATTGTGTAAGAAGGAATTTGGCAAGATCTGTTCCAGCTACGTTTTGTTGTGGCCACCAGCGTGTTGGTGTGCTACAGACTTGCCAGTGGGGTTCATGGGCCGGAGCCCTCTAACACAAGCTGCCGTTTATGCACAGGGTTACGGTCACAGCACTGCACCATTTTTCTAACTGTACTGTATCATCGTAGCTGGTTAATTGTGGCTTAGAAATGAATACTCCTGTGGAAGATGGTGGTGGGTCAGACGCAGTGCTCTAAAAGTACTTTTGGAGTAACTTTCAGAAAACTGGTATGTGACCTATCACGGAAGTCATTGGGGGACACTGAGTCTGCTCTGTAATCAACTTGGAGCAGAAGTCCTGTCTCTTGCAGTTGAACTAGATGAAGGGAAGAAAACAAAGAACACTTTCCAGAGAAGGAACTGAGGCGAAATGACTTTGGGCACAAGAATTTATCTCGGGAGTGGGGACTGAACCCGTATCCTTTGGGTTTGCTCAGTTGAGAGCCTATTGTCACAGAGGAACTACAATTATAGGTTTAAAGGAAGCCCAGCAGCGCCTGATGTATTTTCCCATATTTCACTATATTCTTGTTTTGGCACATAAGATGTAACGGGATGTCCCTGACACCAGAACTTTTGCCACTCCATTACTTCTAGTAGACTACTCTCCTCAGTAAATTTGACCTAAAGTTGTAGTTTTGCTGCTTGGCAAATAGGTCTTAATTTGCTGCTGTGACAGTGGATTTCTTTCAAGCAGTTCTCCCACTTTTTCCTGTAAAGGTCATTATATTGGTTGGTTGTCTCGTCACAGATGCCGTGCTCTTTGTGGTCTGTTGACACTGCTTAAGAAGGAAATTGTGTAGGACTTGCCTGCAGAGCTTCCCAGTCGCAGACTGGTGCTTCATGGGAGCAGTAAATGGAGATCAGGAATTTTTCTTGCAGGTGCTGTAATTTCACTTTGAGACACCAGGTCATGGAGGTTGGTAGCATGTGGGTAGCAGGACACTGGTGGGGGTGGATCTGAATGCTGGAAAGCCTAGGGCCAAGCGCGGACATATAGAGGGGCAGCCTTGCCTCTTTCCCCTGCCCAGGGGAGAGGCAGGAGCCCAGAGTCTTTCCCCTGGAAGCAGCAGCTCTGAAGGTGTCCATCACCTCTGGTGAGGGGGAGAGGAGGGGCCAGGTGTGGGCAGGAGATCGTGGGGGTTAGAGAGTGCTTTTTGGGAGGGTATGAAAGGAGAAGCTGGGGAGCACAGACATAGAGCCTAAGGCTTGCCTTTACAAGTTTGTACTTGGTGTGTGTAAGCTGAACTGCAACCCTAAATATTACAGAAAATGGGGAAGCAGGGAGAAAGAAGATGGTAAAAACCAGGACCAAAAAAAAAAAAAAAAAAAAAATTAAAATCCTGAAAGAAGATATAAAGATTGTCTTTATTTTGTCTTTTAAAGTTTTTTACATACTCTTTTTCTTCTTTTTTTCCTTTTTGGATGAGACAGGATTTTAATTCTCTAGTTGTGATTTTAGCCAGCAGAGGGAGTTCAAGACTCCGTTTTAGACTCTCCGTGCTGGTCGGGCTGCACGATCAGCACTTCTGGATGCACTTAATGGAACATTCTCAGCATAGTTAAGTGCTGGGGCCTGAATCGAGGGATTGGAATACAATCGGGTTTTGTTTTTTATGGCAAAACATAAGAAGGTATGTTTTGAGCCGGTGAATTACCAGTAATACGCATCTGTTTGTACCAAAATGTTTGTATCTGCAACACTTCTGCATTGTACTCAGAGTATGAAAATGTACAAGTAAGGAAGTGAAACTTCTTACAAACTGCCAAATCCAGTTTCATGGTCCTGTCTCAATGAAATATAGTTAAATACCATTAACTGCTGGTGAGTCTTAAAACAATCCCTGATCTTTGAGAACCCCAGAGACCAGCAGTGGACAAAAGGTTTTGAAAATAACCCCGAAATTTTAACACGATGATCAAATTTTCTTATAGACAGTTCTTGAGAAAGAAGTTCATTCTTTAGGTTTTCAGTGTGTATTTTAGGACCTGTATGTTCTGGTGGCAGGGACATCCCATTACATCTTATGTGCCAAAACAAGAATATAGTGAAATATGGGAAAATACATCAGGCGCTGCTGGGCTTCCTTTAAACCTATAATTGTAGTTCCTCTATGACAATAGGCTCTCAACTGAGCATTCATCCATTGAGCAGTCAGGGTCTTTTATACCATCTCAAGCTGATAACTGAAAATGTAAACCACATTTTAAAGTAAGTCATTGTATAAACTGGTCTTGCAAATGTTAAATTATACTCATTTGAGCAGATGCACATGTTGCTGCCCTAGCAATCTGCACAAATTCTTCAGAACTGAGCTGCTCGTTCTTGTGTACAAATACCTATTGGCAAAAACTTCTTTGCTATTTTCTTGAATTTCTTTAAATCGGCATTCTACAAATGTATATTTTTTACTGCAAGGCAAGCTGAAGTGTTAAACGTTTGAAGACTTAATTATAGGCAGGGTGAATCTCAAGATACAAGTAGCAGCATTCCCTTTTTCACTTAACCCTGATGGGCTACCACTTGTGTTTATGTACCATTGCAAACTTAATTTAGATGTAGTAGTGAGGACTAAAACAAGTTGTGCTTTGTAAAGAGACCAAAGAAAGGAACTGAACAGTCCCTGAGTGAAAACAGTGAGGGGAATCGGCGTGTCTGGCATTGACATAATACTGCGAAATCAATGCTTTGATCAACTATAAAGCATAACAGCTGTGTGAAAGGTTTGCTGTGGTGAGCTGGCACTATCTCTTGTCTAAAGGAAAGTACATTGTAAACCAGTAAAAATTAACTGCCAGAGCACAATGATGTTTTTGTGACTGGGAATTCAGATAAAGTTTTGCTTCTGTTGGCAGAATGATAAAAAGAACTGGGGCCATTTGCATACAGGTGAAGAGAGGTGGCGATGTCCCGTGTTCCACAGAGGCCAAGGCACCACAGGTATGCGCAGGGTTTCAGCTCGAAGTGCTGCCTTTAGTTTAACTTGATCGGGGTTGGTTTTTTTTGGTACGTACGCCGTTAGTTATGGAGGAGGAGGAAACGGCCTTAAGAAATGAGCGATACCAGAAAAAGTCATTGGGTGGCAGCAGAGTATTTGCCACTTGGCACGGCAGCCCGGCAAAACCAAGTCAGAACGAGCTGTAGTGCTGCCTAATTTTGATACAGGTAACCGAAAAGGGGATCTCGGAGTCGCCTCAGTCGTGAGAGAGTGCTCTGTGTTTGAGACAGAAGACTTCTCTCCAAAACTGTGTGTGTATGTATCTCTATGTGCATGTATCCAAACCACGTATCTCTGTGTAAATGTATATGACATGTATGCATAAAAACTATGTCTCTGTGTGGCATCTGCAGGTTTTACCTCTGTGACAGAGTAGTGAGGAGCTTTAATGTGATTACTACAACTGCCACCTCCCAAATTAGAGCCCATATCCCTGGCACTTCAAGCTTGTTCCTAAGATGTATAACTGGTGCCAGTGTGAGTAAGCTGTGCAATAGTACTAAATTACTTTTCTGCTGGAAGGAATCAAGTGGGTCTGTGAATGTGGCCAGCAATATCCACTTTCACCTAAACTGATAATTTTCATTAGTTTGGCTCTTTGTAACAAAAGTATGAGAAGCAGGACAGTTAGTATTTATTATACTTTTAGGAAGGAGTTAACCTCTGCATATTTATTCTACAATGTAAATATTGAGTCTTTTTGCACAAATGTGGATAGTGCTTGGAGGACTTTGAAAATACTGTCCTTTTATTTGGAACTGGAAGCTAAGTGTATTTTGGGTGTGTTCATTTCAGTGGAGACAGAGAATTTGTTTTTATTTGTTTTGTGTTTCCCTTTAACCTCAGCCCTGGGAAGGGCTGATGCTGTACACCTCATGATGTAGTTCATACAAAGGAATGTGCTATGGCCTTAAAGTGGACACAAACTGCGGCATGCATACGTACAATCACACGTGTTACCTTTTCGCTATGCACCTTGTGAAGTTACAACTTTGTTTGATAGCTTTTGCTATGTTGCTGCTATTGTAGGTAAATTATCTTACCTTCTAACTGCCCATTCTGCTGTCCCACTGTGGAAATGCTATCGATCTAATACTTTACGGGCAGTATTGCTGCAAGCATGGAAACTCAGTGATTGAAAGGAATTGAACATTTTTCTTTTGCTGCTTTGCCTGGGAATAAGAAAGTTTAAAAATGGGCATCTGTAGAGAAGTTTTAACACCATCAGGTTTTATTTTCTGCTGTGTTTGGAGGGTCCCGCTAACAATTCATGCTGGAAGCAACCCTCCAAGAAGCACAGGTTGAACTACAATGTATGCAACGCTCTGCTACAGAGTTGTATTTTATTTTGAAGATAAGCGTACAAGCAGTTTGGGGGCAAATGCCCACACTTGAAGGAAGTGTAAGAGGCTGCCCCCAGGGGCTTCCTACAGGTGTCATGGTCAGGCTGGCTTGAGAATAGCATGCCCCTGCAATAGGGAGGGACTTCAGGTTCACAGCTCCTACCGAGTGCTGAGCTGAGTGTGAGCTACCAAATCCTTACAGTCTGAACTCAAGAATTTGGTAATGCTGAGTTTTTCTGAGCTACCCTGATTTCTGTTTGGTTCAGAACTCTGCTGGATTTGGGAGTCCATGCTGAAGCCAAGGCCCACAACCTGTAGAAACAAGGTATTGCCTCTGGAGAAGGGCTGCCCTGTTTCCAAGTTCTCACTGAGCTCAGAATGCAGTGCTTGCCCCTACATCCCCAAAAGTTGTTATCTTCTGTGAGTAAGAGGCAGCATTTCCTGCATCCCAGCTCCCTAGGAGCCTTTAACCCTTGTTCACTGGTAGTATAAGGCCTCTTCAAGGACTGAGGGCTTTTGGCTCCTGCAGAGCTTGATAAAGCCTATTTTTACACCCTATTTTGAGTACTGTTGGGAACTCTTTGAAGAAAGATGTCTATGATATTATATTACTATTTTGGTTATACATATTACTGCTGGAGATAGTTATTAGAGGTTAACACATCAGGTGACAAAATCAACTCAGTCAAAATCAACATCAACATCAAAGTCAGGTGTCCCTTGCCCTGAAAAGCTTACTAAATTAGGCAAGAAACAATGTGTGAAAGGAAATCTTTTCAATTGTAGGAAGGCATGGTTATGGTTTTCTTTAGTTTTACTCACCCATTCCAAGCAAGAAGACATTGTATGGAGGTGAACTCTGAAAAACCCAAAGCAGGAACCAAATTCCACCATTTCAGTCTTCGCCAGGTACACCTGGACTTGATCCTTTGTGATGAAACCCTCCCTCTGTGTGTTTGTGCCTCTGAGTTCAGGAAGCTGAGAGGGCAGGACAGCAGAGCAAGCGCAGATGTTTCAGGTGATCTCAACTGTTACGGTAACACAGAGGGGGAGGGGGGGCAGTCTTGGAGGCATCATCACTGTTTTGGTAGGTCAAAATGATCAGTAATGGCGTAATGTGCTTTCTGTGAGAAATGTAAGCTACCACATCACTTGGGGAGCAATTTGGAGGTAGATGTTACAGCCAAGGGAGCTGCCTAGTGGAAGGCACAAAACAGAGAATGGGGAAAGGTGGCAATGATGGTATGAAGGCAGTGAGACCTCGTTCTTTGTGTTTGGACCAGATGTCATGAGGTTATTACACTGGATGATCTTGCTGGTTGTATCTGCAGAGATTTAACTATAGTGAATTCAGTTCATCCCTGCCACTTTCTCTTATTAGCTCAAGTAATTCCCCTGTTAACTGTTGCATCCGCACAGCTCTGTGCTTATCTGTATTTGCCTACATAGAGGGAAAACATCCCCTCATGCAGTGTTTCGTCATTTACTTCCTTGCTTTGTGTTAACTTTTACAGAACATTAAGGTGTAGACTGGAAATGACAGGAATTACAGTACTGAAAGTCGAGTGTACAAACTCTTGTGATACCTCTCTTTGGCACTAGGTGCATACTAGGAATGCAGTCATTGGTGAGAACATGATGGTAAAAACAACACTGAGCTTTTTATATGTAGAGAATTTATTTGAAGCCACTTTAGGATTATGCCAGCCTGTGGCAGTTGAGAGAATTGCTGGTAGAAAATGAAGGTGACAGATGGGGGTGTTGTCAATTTTTTGTTTGTAGTACATGTAGCAGAAATTTCTTATTTTCTTTTGGATAAAGACAAGGGTTGAGGAAAGAAGCTGATACTAGAAAAACTTATCAGGCTATTTATTAAAGTCCATTATAACTGTTGTAGTACTGATGTTTCACGTCCTGTTCAAGACTATGCTGCTTCTGTCCCTTTGAGGACTCTGCTCTCTAAATCACAACTTTGTAACCCTTAATTAATAGTTTTTTGGAATAAATTGCCTCTGGCTTTCATTTTCTTCCCATTCAGGGATTTGTCAACCTGATTGCAGAAAAAACATGGTGCCTGTTGTCCTGTGCCTGTTTTGCATGCTGACGATGGAAAAACTTTTTTCCCCACAAGTTCACAATGACACTCTTGTCTTCTCCGGGGGTTACTTCAAGAGGATAACCACCATTTTCTCCCAGTTAAGCTTCTCTGTGTCAGAGATATTTGATCCTTTCTAGTGGGTGGAAAAGGGTGGTTCGCAGGCTGGTAACTGCATGTGTACCTCTGCAGGCTGTTGCGAAGGATGCTATCTTAGGGTAAATCTCTAGGAGACATAAAAACATCATGTTAACAAAATAGCTTGAGGATCTGTAAGGGAAGCACTAACTGGTCTGTAGAGTCCCTATAGCCTCAGTGACTGCAACCAAAGGTCACATTTGCTGGTAACGCCAACAGGAATTCCTGAAGATTCTCTTGGATCTGCCTTGAATTCAGCGAAAGTGCATCCAAACTTCACATGTTTAAAAGGGTGATTTTTAGGCACAGTGACTTGCCTATTTTAATGAAAGTTAGTTTTAGCTAGAAAGCTTCAGACTGGGTAATCATGGAAGTTTCTACACAAATTCTTGAGCAAGCAAAGAGGAAAGAAAGGACTGTCATTTTGAAGAAGGGCAATGTAATTCATCAAAACATTCATGTATTTTTGGGGCTCTTTCATGTGAAATGCAGATACTCTGAAGTGACAGCGCTGTAGGAAGGAAAGCAATGTACGTATGACCATATGAGCTAGTGGCATCTGGCAGTTTGAGGTACCTTGGTGTCCTAGTACGTGTACTGTTCTCATTGTGGAAGTGATTTCCCAGGAAAATTGAAATGTAAAAATTATAGAGTAATTCGCTTGAATCTCCACTGAGTATGAGCTATAACGTTGACAGGTAGTGCTACAGGTATCTCTGCACATAGTAAAGAGCAGTCGGTAATCTGTGTGGTTGCATTAATATCGTAAATTCTTCTGTAATATGGTCTAGGACATTTCAGATAAATTCCGATCATAGATGCCCAAAGAAGCACCTGGGCTTCTCTTTCTTCAGCATTTTGAATGTTCTTGTTTGAGTCCTGACTCATTACCCTCATTCAGTGGTAAATTGGTGGCCCAGTTACAAATTGGGGTTTTGTGCTTCTTTTCTAGTGTACCGCAGGCCTTTGGAATTTCATGTGGTCTTGTATAAAAGGAAAATGATTACGTATTATTCATAAAATAATGTTTTCATCATTTTGTCTGTTTCCTATCCCTCAGTTCACCAGCAGAGGGCTAAAGGGTTTATCGCCTACATAATTTAGCTCAAATTCACAGATAAACTACTCAAACTCCTCTCCTGAAAGAACTGTTCCTGCCAGCTTTTTGACCACAGATCTAAAACACTCTGTGCTTGCTTTCTGAATGCACGAGGTATGCTGCATACCATGTGCTAGGAGATACATCCTCCCCGTATCTCCATATCCATATCATGCTGCTTGTTTCACAGCAAAAGCTTCAGATGTCCCTTTTCAAGCAGTACGGCATTTTGAAGCATTATTGTTTTGCCTCAGAGCTGCCAAGTGGATGCCTTTCTGCAATGTGCAGTTCTAAGCTTTTTAGACAGTTTCTGCTGTGCGTGAGGGAGATGATTAGACAAGGTGGCTGTAATGGTCCATCTTGATCTGAAACTGAGGTTTCTTTCTACGGCAGCCTTGGCTGACTGCGCAGTGCACGCTCAGGGAAGTTCTTCCACTCTCTTTGTTGCATGCCCTACTGAGTTGGGTTAAAACCAGGACTTTGTATTCTGAGAATGTAGCCAAAGGTGGAAACCTGAGCTTCATGGGAATGAAAACAGATCCTTTTGGCATCTCAGAATGGGTTAGTCCTTGCAATATAACCCAATACGTTTTTCCTGACTAGAAGGCTGGGATTCTGAGTTCCTGGTTTCTTAAGAGTGGTAGAAATTAATCTTCTACTCTGCAGAATCTGTGTTTTAAGCTGCTTTTGAGCTGTTAAGCAGAAGAGGGAATTATTTCTTGATTTGAAGTCCACTGAAGAGTCTGAAAGATTTCCGCCAGTTTCAGTGGCCTTTGGTCAGACATGTGATATATTATGAAAATAACAGAGAATGTCACTGTGGGGTTTTTTTGATCTTAAAAGTAGATTGGCAACATAGTTATAGCCTAGCTTTTCATATTTTCCAAGTGCTTTGCCACTAAGAAAATGAAGTAAATTGTTGCTATAAAATTATCAGTAAAAGCATTTAGATGCTGAACACGTTCAGAAACAGGTTGTGGGGTTTTTTTTTAAAGTTTTCAGGGTGTCCTCCTGAGTCTTTTGAAATTATTTTGTATCCAAATATGGTCTCTTATAGGACAATTTTTACAAATGGAATGGTTTCCTAATTGTATTCAGGCGGTTCAATGAAGAGAAAAGTGTGATTCGGAATGGATGTGAACCACTTCTAAGTACCCTGAGAAGATTAATGAGCAAGAGTTGAATAAAAAAAAAAATTACCACTGTGATTTAATATTTCAGAGGTGCCTAGAATAAAAGTGTGATTACATTTAATGGTATAAAATTTGTTTGAAATAGATGCTTTTTAACACAACGTTGTAACGTTTGTCATGTTTACTATGTGCTTTCTGGGGTTCCTTTTGCAAAGATGGATAAATGTGATTGGTATAACTCTGGAGAGCATTTACCTAGGGCAAAGGCAATTTCTTTTTATTCTCAGCTTCTTATGGTAGTGACTAGAGGCCGGTTGAGATTGGGGCTGTGTTGTATTAGTACCCAGAACAGTAAATAGTCCCTGTCCTAAAGAAACTGTAACCTAAAAAGGCAGTATGAGGAAAGGGACATACAGAATAGCAATAACATAATAAAATAACATTAATTTCTGTATGTTTTTTTTTTTTCTTTTTGAGATAAGGTAACTTCTGGGGAAACTAATTGGATTGGTGAAGGAAAGGATCTGGCTGAACCTGCCCAGGAGGTAGAGGACGATGAAATGAAGCTGAGGTGAAAAAACTGAGAAAGAAGGGGAGAAAAGTGGCTCTAAACTGGGTGGACAATGCTGAGTCAGAGCCTCTGAATGATCTCTGCCTGGGGACCACTTTTCTTTCTGTTGAGATGCATAGGATGTTTTTACATATTGATGTGCATGTAGGCACATGTGAGCTCGATAGCAGACATCTGTCTGCATGTGCTTTACTAGTAGTTTCTCATATCTGTATGAATATTTAGCAACATTCTTATCATTGTACGAGGTTTTTATTTTTGTCTTGGGAAAAGCATGAAAGACAGAATATCCAAGAAACATACTTTTTTGAACCTGGCTTCCATACAGCGCCTCCTTAGTGCTTCCTGTGTTGTGGGTGCAAGGTGAGATACTGCCCCAATGGTAGCAATGGCAAAACTCCAGCATGGTCAGTGTGGAATAAATATCTTGTGATTTGAGGGGAAGTCCTGACTTGGTGTAAGGCAATGGAATATTTTATGGCAATGGTTTTGACACAAAGATTATAAAGCCAGCTCAATTTTTCTGTATGTCCTGGAGTTCAGCGACAACTTTGGTTTCTGAGATCCCCTAATCCTTTTTAAAGCTGTATACGTTTTGTGTCTCTCTTTGCAGAGACGTTATTTCCTGGACAGGGTTCACCATTCAGAAATAAATTTAGAGTATAAGAGTTCTCGTTTTCCTTATCTCAAAAGTGTAATAGTCTAACGTCAAAATTTTGATTAATCTCCTCTTTTATTGATGGGGGAAAAAGAACAGGTAAGTTGGGAACTTCCTTGAGTTTCAAAACCCAAAGCACACAAGGGCCTATTCTCTTTGCAGTAAGCATCTCTGCTGAAGTGCTCAGAAAAAAGCAAGGGCATGAAACACTAGGGTGTTTTTTTCTGCAGACTGAAGATGGGTTTGGAGTTATTTTTTCATTTAGCTAGGAAAGCTGATTATCGTTAATAACGCTACCTCTAAAGTTTCATTGTAATCGTATTTTAAGGAAATGTTTGAGCATTAAGCGTTTTTCCCACCACAGTGAAACAATGTACCTTTCCCTGCCAAAGATCGCATTCACATATATCCTCCTCATTCCTGTAGCTGGAAGGTGAAGTTTGGAATTTTTCCAGTAGCCCAGCTGCCAATTTACTATCATTGATCATTATCAGGAGTCATTTGACTGAGGTGTCTGATGTATAGCAAAGCATGTTCTCGGCTGCGTGTGATATATTATCTGTTTCAGGTCTTGGGGTTCTGTTTGTACTGGTTTATGGAAGGCTGCGCTCCATGACGGGTTGTAGTTTGCTGAGAGATGGCTCCTATGACATAATTAAGTTGTAGTGCACTGATTATTTGGGGGCTGTGGGTGTGATGTGGGGGGAAGAGTTTGCTGGCACCCACACTATAAACAGAACACCTGATCCAATTCCTTGGCACTCAGTGGAAGCTCAGCTATTGAACTCAGTGAGGGGAGGTGCATGCCCAGCGCTCTCTTGACTTCAACTCTTGTCCCCAAAATGTTACACTATCTGTTAAGAAAGGTATTATGATATTGCGTGAATCACTTGCATTTTGGTATAATCCTCAGACAGTTAAGTAGGAAGAAAAAAAAAAAAGAAAAGAAACAAATGAAGTCAAGTCTATTGGAAGCTCTTCCTTCAGTTGAAAAATCAAACTTTTGTCCTGCGGAGGTAAGTCACAGTATTTAGTACCTTAGAGTTCAGCAGTGAGTGAGATTGCGAGAACTTATCATGTCATGATAATGCACAAGATGCTGTAAATGCTCTGGACACTGATTTGAGTTAACTTCTAAAACCAAAATTTCATCGCTAGTGAGATTTTTGTTTTTTTTTTTTTTCTTTTGCGACAGCTAGGATCATGCTTTGTAGCAATGCCTTGTCTCGCAGTGTAGCTGGTCAGCTAAGATATAAAACCAGAAGGAATTTTAAAAATTCAATTGATCTTAGTAATTTATGATCCTTCTATTTTGATTTAGTGACGCTTGTTTCATTTTGAGTTTTTCAGTTCTGCGTTGTTAGGATTACATATGCCATATGAGAATTTGTTTAAAGATCATTTTTATTGGAAGTAAAATACAAACTGGAAATCTTTCTGTTATTCTAAGGCTTTATAACAGCTTGTTTATACAAAGTCTAAATTTGGAGCCAGATTTGACTTGTCCTTTAAAACAATAATAGCTTCAGAACACTGCTAATAAATGCTGGAGGAATTGTGAGTGCTCAAACAAGTGTGAAGATATTTGAATTGTTTTCCAGACTTAGCCTTCACAGTGATGGAGTTTGGGCTGGAAGGTAGGGATCTGTGTTGTACTTTCCTAAATAGCTCATTGATTAGTATTAGGTGTGTACAGCTGTCTTTATTGCTCATAGTTGTTCCATAGTTCTTTAACGTTTTCATAACCTATTAATCATTTGTTAACCCTTTATAAACCCTTTATAAATGTAGCCTGAATAAAGAAGTATGACCATTCAGTTTTTTCATCAAGTTTAATATTAGAGGCAAGTCCAAGGTCAAGACGAGCACAGGGAGGCGTTAGGGAGCTGGTGTAGTTTATATTTTGGCCAGTCACCTGAGGAACCACGTGGAACTAAAATTAGTAAAGTGTGTGCAGTGAAGAAAGTTCACACGGTGTAATAGGCTGTGGGCAGTATTAGCGTTGAGTTACCCAATCTGTTAATGGTGTGGTCTGTCTAGACCTTTGGAACATTCCTTAGCTCCTTATTTAATGTGGAGGAATCATTTCAGAAATTAGCATATAAATTGTCCAGAGTCAGCAGCCCTTTAGAGCAGTGTTCTGCCCTTGTGTCATGGCACAATAACTGTTTTTTAAAAAAAAAATTTCTCCATCAGGCACGTTTTCACGAAGAAGGTCTCCACTTTAGATTGCATGCTGAAAAAGTGCATAAACCTGAGGAAATTCATTAAGTTTAAAATGGGGAAATGGTCAGGATTTGATTTGGGTAAGTTGTATTTATTTAGTCATGTTAATAAGGGGAAGTGTATTATGATAAGGAAACATCTGGCAAGGTCTCTTGATGTGGAAGGTATATGTAATTGAAACTGGAGGCTTTTCTGACTTTGACATTAGATTATTTTTTTTCTTTGGTCTTCTACGTAACTTTTATACAAGCTGTGCTGTATGGTGCGTTCATTCAGGCGCTCGGTCCAACTGAGGCTCGTATGAGAACAAGTCTGCTCCTGGTACCCAACGCCAGGGTGCTGCAGAAAGGAGCTGCAAGGAGCCTGTCGGAGGCAAATCCTCCTCCCTGGCTGTTGTTCTTCTGTCAGCTCTTCTGAAGTCCTATGCTTAACTTTTTCCTACTTTAGTTACCAAGAGTAACATACAGTGCCCTGTTCTTAGGTTATCATTTTCAAGGGAAGATAATATAACATGCATTCAGCTTGTGAATTTGCACAGGAATTGGGAACTTTTTAGTAAGAGTAGATGTGTACACAGAGCCAGAAAATAAATGGCAATGTGGTGCAGTAGGTTTGTTTGGCATGAATCTGAGATGACCACTCTGAGCAGTGAAGCCAGTGAAATCTTTGTACTACAAAATCATGTGTTCTGAACATGCCATGTACTTTACAGAAAAACTATTCCAGGAATGTTGCTAGAGAGTTTTATATGTTTATTTGGTACTTATTTTTAGTCTCCCTTGCTCCAAAAGCCAGGTGCTTTAATCACAGTGAAATCAATTGCCCAGGTCACGGAGAAAAAGAGATGGAAAATAATGTAATTACAGAAACTCCTAGAAGTGATCTAAAATAACATTTTTATATGTAACTGAATAACAATTTTAAGTTGGGATATTTCCTTACCTCCCAAGGGTTAAATACTGAATGTTACTGAAAATGCCTTATTAAAAAGCTTTTTCCATTCCAGAATGGTTTGGCTTGTGGCCAGGAAAGCCTCTGAGATGCTGGATCTTAAATTTGTCATTGTTCCAGTGTCCATCCTGTATGTCACCCTAGTGTTCTGAAGAAAGCATGTGTTTCAGAGAAGGAGGGGGAGAGAACTTTTTTTTTTCCTAATAAATAGTGAAGAACTGTTCAAGTAGGAAAAAACCAAACCCCAACAAAACAAAGCAAGTAGCTTACCTGATGCTGGAGTAGGGCACAAGATGTCATTTTGTAAATGCTTTCTCCCGTTTTCTGTTCAAGTGACTTTAAAATTATTTTATAAGTGGGCAGCCTGTGACCTTCTGATTGCAATGTCATGTTTAAGCTTGTTTTACTTTTAGTATGAGGATCTCAAAACAGTAGTCATTTGTTTACTTTTCTTTCCTTTTTTTTAAACTTCATTTAAAAAAAACCCCGCAGATGGCTAAACATAGTAATACTGATAGGTGCAGAATTACGTGCGGTGAGCAGGGTTTGTGTTCTGTGCTAGTGCTCTGCCTGGCACAGGGAGGCCTTGGCTGGTGTCTGTGGGTTGTAAGCTTGATGCAAAACAAAAATCGCAGTAACAACGTGACAGGCAAAAGGTATGGCTTGAAGTAGAACACAGGAGTCCTGGCTTTTATTTGTACGTTCCAGTTGGGGTGAAATGGGTACGCTGAGCCTTCCCGCTAGAGTGAGCGATAGCAGTTGCTTTGTGACCGTGAGCGGAGCAACCAAAGACTTGCATTGATTGCACAGGCTTTAGAGGGCGTCTGATCCAGAGATAACTGCTCCAAAGTGTCAGAATGTACCGGATGAATCAGTGCAGGCCGTTGTTCGTGCAAACGTGAGGTGGATTGTAGCGCTGTCCGATAGGCACAGCTTAGGAGAGGTGCTGTGCAAAGTCTCAACGCGCATCTCTGCACACCTACTGCACCTCTGCTGGAGCCCTCCTGGGCCCCACGGCCAAGTTTGGGATGGTAGCTGTGACTTTTGACAAGTACCTCTGAGGGACCAGACTTGGGGCTGTTTCGCGAAGTTTGTGGCCCAAGTCAGACCCAATCCTGCGACATGGAAACTTGCTGCATTCACTACAACCACGTGGTGTTTGTGGGACGCACAGTTAAATTCTTACAGTCTGCATGTCGTAAGAGCCACTTTTTTTTTTTTTGAGTAGTCCCCAGTGGGAAAAGGGTTTTGAATTTTCTTATCTATGCTCCTCTCTGATATTGTGTGGATTGTGGTAAATTACGTATGCTTGGTTTTATGTTTTCCTGCTTCAGTGGCACTTTAAATGTTTGAAGGGTTTCCCCCTCCCTTATTACTCAATTTAATTGGAATTATGGTGCCTATCAAAAAGTATTACTGCAAGGTGACCTGGAAATAATAATTTCCTTTCATCTATACCAAACATTTGTAGATCGTTAAAGTGTCACAAATAAAAAAGTCTTACTCACAAAGAAATGTCTTTATACGAGCACAGTAAAATATGAGATTTCATTATATACAAAAAGGCTATGTTTTGTATTCCTGGTTCACAGAGCAAACCTCCAACACATGTGGAATGCATGGCAGGATGTAGGACCCTCTAAGGGCTGTATACAGATATGTGAAGGGGAAGGGGGGGGGGGGAGCATTTGTGGGTCTGAGGAAACGACCCCTTTCAGTAACAAATGGAGCATGTGCTCTGGGTCTCTGGGAGGATTTGTGCGGGGATCTTGCTCTCCATGTGCGCGCATTCCTCTGAATCAGACAGGTGTTAAAGTGAAATGGTGCCCAGAGGACGCAGCACCCTCCTATGCTATCAGCAGCCTAACCACATGACGGATCCAAAAGCAGCCAAGCACAACTGCTGAGGGGTTTGCCAAGGGGTTAGATGCCAAATGCTGAGAGAGAGTATCCTTGCCAGCTTGGCACCTTTAGGCCATGTGGCTGCTGCTGGCATGGAGTTGTCATTGTGATGTGCTGGGGAGAACGGAACCAGAAACTGTCTTAATAGTTCCTTGTGAATGAAGATCTCTTATTGTTGGAATATAAAATATTAATTACCTTACAAATGTGTTTGAGAGGCTGTGTGTGGCTTTGGCATCTGTCCAGACTTGCAGTGGCGGAATCGGAGGATCGCTTCCTTGGCAGTTGCATTTATTTATGCCCCCCCAGCATCACACTGGAAATAAGAGGGGAACTATTTGAAACCAATGGATGTCTGGGGAAAGATGTTCATTGGCTTCTGGGATTTGGATCGGCCCCTGAGCTGGTGCCTTAGGAGTGGGTTTAACCAATGCTGTAATCTTTTGGCACCTGTTGTAGTTTTTGGCAGTGGCACAGGACAGCTTTGATTGCACTGCGACTGGAGTAGCGAACATATGTCTAGTGCCCATCCCAGAAGGAGCGACTTAGTGCCTCTAATGCCTTTCCTATTGTTTTTCTTCCACTTTGTCTTCTCTTATTTGTCAAGCTGCTGTTAGTGGTTATCTTACATGCAGACAAGCACCTATCAGCATCTTCAAAGCGAACAAATTAAGGATAAAGCAAGAGGAGAACAGGAACAGGGAGAGTTGTGTATTATTCCAGCAGCTTTTTGCATTTGATTTTGAATTGTTTGGCCCTGAATCTTTAAAAAGGGTGGTAAACAAAGGACTCCAGGCGGAATGATACATGTGCTAGTGTCTGAGATGTAATCAGGAGTATTTGGGTTTATAAATGTGGTAATGGAAATGACCAAGTATGTATCTTCAAGAAGAGAATTCAGTGGACCCATTAAAGGAAGTCTCTGCCTACATGTCTCTGTACTGATTGTACATCTGTAAATGGCTGCCGTCCAGCAAAGCTCTTAAGTGCGTGCTTAACTCTCAGCACAGCTTGGCTACAGCAATGTTGCTAACTTTGGCGTGCGAGCTTTTGTGCGTTTGGGGCATTCACATGCCTAGTGTGAAGCACATGCTTATGTGCCCTTCTGGATAGCTAACTCTTTCTTGTGTCCTACAGGCCTGTAGCCAGGAGTACGAGTCCAGTTTCCACCTCAGTTTCCTGCTCCTGTAGAAGGTATTGATGGTGACAATAGGGCCGCACATCATGTACGGCTCTGAGGTTTTTACCCTTCATTTGAACATCACTGAAATACAGAGGTGTAAACCCTGAATAATATTATGAAGCCTGCCAATACTGCATGGACTTTACCTTTCCTGGTGCCTTAGAATCAGTCCAAGGATTTCTGGGGATGTCTTGAACATAGTCTAAAATCTGTTAATCAAAATGTGGTGTTTGTTTTTCTGAAGGTGTCCGTCTGTAAGCCACTGCAGTCACCCGAGCAGTTCATTAGGCTCTGATGGACAGACCATTCTTACAGATTAGATTTGTAGGTTTACTAATAATGAGATTGTCCATAAAGGCCCCCATTGTTTTAAACCACTATTTCAAATATATTAGCAGTACAGTCTGCGCAGAATTTAGTGCTGTTTGTTGAAAACGACTCCAAGTCACCCATGCAAAATTGTGGCAAAGGCAGAGAGCATAGTGGAAAAACGGCACGCTCAGATATCACACTTAGTGTCCACATTGCTGCATCACAGTTGCATGTGTTTGTCCTGATGGACAGCCTGAGAGTTACCTGTGTTAAAATTTATCATTTGTGCCTTCTGCCTTGTGAAAAGTCAATCTTGAGCTGGGGTGATTAGATTTGAAGAGGAAGTCCTCAGCTCCTTGGTGGTTCTTGGAATTACAACTCACCTTTGTTATCTAGAAAGTCAATAGAAGTTCTTAGGCTTCCTGTCTTCCTACAGATTTCAAGCAAGATGAATATCGGTAAAGGCAACTTAGCTGATAAAGCTCTTAAATGATAAATAAGGAAAATGTAACTAAATATAATCTAATTGTCACAGCTCAGGTCTCATTAAGTAGCTCTTTTAAACATCTGGTTTAGAAAGTAAAAAGAAAAAGGGAAAGGAAAAATTCCATCAGTAACAAACAACTGTACTCACAAGTAAAGTCCAAGCAAGCAAACTTGGTGAAATATTCTAGTGTGTGCAGGTCAGAGTCCACTCGGATATTTTCCGGACTACCACCTGCAGCAGAAACTTGCTGGACGAGTAACTGTGATTCTCTCCAGTAGCTTCTTGGTATGCCTGAGGTGGGATTCTGAAAGAGGAATAGCTGGCAAGTTGTGTTTTGTTTTTACCTTCGCCACAGCCTGTTTGTATTACAGGGATCATAGTGCTTCTCTGGTCTTTGATACCTGTAGTAATTTATTTTGGGAAAGTTAATTTCTTAGAGATCATAAAAATCCAGATGGGGGAAAAAATAACCTGTTGTGAGAAAGTTCTTGTCTGCTTCATTGAAATAATTGAAAATAGCTTTCTAAATAGGCCAAAGAAGTCTATTTATGGGCTAAGACCCAAATTTCCTTTAAAAAAGAAAAAAAAAGACAAAATTTGCAAATTTGAGAAATAGTTTAAAATATCTTTGTCCACCTTTTTTTTTTTCCCTGGAGGAGGAAGTTGAAAATGTAGAAAGCAGCACATGTGACAGATGCTGCTCAAGATGCTTAACACATTACTTAGAGATGCTCTGTAACCATCATGTTGTGAGTAATAAAAGAATGTGAATGGGATGGAAGAGGAACGGTCTAGATTTACTATAGCCACATCTGTAGCCTCACCGCTCTGCATGTTGTAAAGAGGTCATCAAATTCCTGCCAGTTCCTGGAGTGTTCCTAGACATATCTCTGCAGTGCAAGGCAGCATCAAATTAGGGAGCCCTCAGGTTACCTCCAAGTGAGCTGGCATGTAGATTACCACACAGGGATACTAGCTTCAGTGCCAGAAACAGTAAAGCTCTGTTACTGCCATACATAGTTAATTAGCTCGGGTGTCACACCGAGCAAACACAGCTATATGGCTTCTGGTTCTGCAGCTAAGTTAATTGAAGCTGGCTTGGGGATCTTTGCCCCAATGTGCGGTGCAGACATACCCAGGAATGCACTCCTATTGTTGACTGAATACTGTATTTTCTCATAAATGTGGCAGGAGTATAATTGCAGGGTGGAAAAAGAAGGCCAATATACGTTCACTTCACTTTGGAAACTAAATTAAACCTTTGACTTAACTCACTTCTATACCAGCTCCCTGCAGGCATTTCTACAGGCTTCATTAGAGCCAACCTAGAGGCCATGGAAAAGGTCTTACAAAAGACTAGCCAGGAAGCCAGTCACAGACCCAGATCCTGCTGCTACAGAATACAATCTGCCTCTTGGCACCTCGGGCTTGCAGCTGCCAGGCACTCTCCTTATGTGGTCACTGGTGTTGGCTCGGAGGCTGGAGCAGATAGATGAGGAGGGCTAAGGGGGAACACATTCATCACTGCCAGCAATGAGCGGAGGCAGTGCCAAGTCACTATGTAACTAGGCACATGTGCCAATTTGCTCAGTAATTGGATTGCTATTTGAAAAATTAAAGTGGTGTCTAGAAAATTCTAACCTTTGCATTTATGAAGTAAGAAGTTTGCAGCTGAGAGGCTGAACAGGAAGAATGGAGGGGATCAAATGTAGGTGTTTAAGGAGAGCAAATGTAGGAAGTAATTTGATTACTTTTGAAAGTGTTACCCCAGCCTCAGAAGCAGCCTCTCTGTACCAGAGAGACAAAGAGCAAGACACAGTGCAGCGGAAAGCTGTAACATTATGGACAAGCTGTAACCCATTGCTTACTAAGGAAAATTAGTGAGGATTTGTCAACTGAAAGCAATTTGTATAAAGAAAACATATAATTAGGGGGAAAGGCTTGATACACTTGTTGTAATTATTGGTTTTTTCCCCTAAAGGGAAAAAACTGTTAATGGGCATTATTATATCTTTTCAGTTTTTTTTCTGAGCCTGTGAATTTGCTGCTTCTCTCTACTGTATACATTGGTTTCAAATACATTTGGCAAACCAATGCTATGTGCTAATATTAAGTGTAAATGATACTGAATATCAGCTGCAGAAAGAATTTCTTATTCAGAAGTATGCCTCTGCCACCAGCCATTTCTGCTCCCCCTGAAGTAAAATTCAGACCTTGCTTTGACTTCAGTAGAAGCCTAATTATATATATAAAAAAATATAGTTACCGAAATAGTCCTTCAGGCATTTCAGTATTTTTTGCAATTTAGCTCATTGTCCACCATTATTCATCTAAAAACTTTGAGCATATGGGTACAATGGATTATAAATTGTTCCTAAGATAATTGTAGTTTAAAGTATAATCCAGTTGCTAGTAGACGTATAAAAGTAGTGCCTGTGTTCTTCATCACTGTTAAGCGGAAACTCAAGCTGGAAGCTCTGTATTTAAAAATAATAAAAAGTAAAAATCTATGGACTCATACTGAGGAAGAACTATTTGGAACCTCTGTGAAATGTCTGATTATTTCTCATGCACCCAGTCCTGGTAGAATGAGGTTAACACATGTCAAAGCAGAGGCTAAGGAAATTTTGGGTTACATTTCTGCCCCTAGATGGAGTATTCTGCACGCTGGTATTTTTTTTTTTTTAATTTTTTTTTTTATATTTTGGGAGAATGGAGCTGTGTTAGAAGCCTTGAAATGCCTCTTGTTCTGAATTCCCTTTACAGTGTATCAAGTGCTGCCCGTTGGGACTAGACTAACTGGGTCCCAGACACCATTTAGAAGAGAAAAATCAAAATAGAGTTTGTTTGCATAATTGATCGGATGCTATAAAGGCCACTGCAATTTCTTAGTGTCTCCTATTTGTTGGTTAGTAATGGATATGTAAAAAAGCAAGAAGCCTATACTTTAGCGTGTGTCACTGATTCCTATGAAACATCTGATATTTGCGGCTTGCGGTGCTGAATGTTTCTGTGATTTTCATGGTATTCCCTCCCTTAGTATACTGTGAATACCATGGTAACCTTAACCACTTGTAAAACATGTTAATAGTGACCACTGTAATATAGTGGTTGTGTGCAAACAGCATGCACCATTGCTTCGGAGGTGTTTGTAACACTTTGTTTTTGTCACAATTGGAGCAAAATGTTGCCAGATTTCAAGAACTGAATCCTAAACTTGCCAAGCAGGGAGCTGAAAGTAAGTTCTCCTGTTCTCCAGCTTCTGTCTTTGATCGTCTCTGGAGTTTCATTGATACATTCCTACCCAGCACTCACAAGCTTAGTGAACCATGGCTCCAGAAAGCACGGAGTTGCTTGGGAAAAGCATTTGGCTACAGACGCTGTATTTGGAGGGCGGGGGTTGGTGTGGGTGGGTGTCAGATTAGAAGCCAGCTTTTGAAAAACCTAGATTGTTTTGTACGTGTGAGTGAGAATTCAGCTGTAGGCTCTTAGCTCAGATATGTTCACATGTGGGCTTCTGGTTTAGCCTGCTCTAACAGGAGGGACCAGCTGCAAAGTTTGTCCCTGGACTGGGAGCCGAATTCCTGCAGAATCCGGGATTTTGGTTTGGACCTTTTTTAGATATGATGTAAATGCCAGCAGCTTCCTAACAACTGTTCTTGAAGCTCAGAGCAGAATTTAGAGCAGACCCTTGTGAGTTAGGGAATTGCACAAGATATCCCTTCTCAGAACAGAAAGAAAAAGCCCAACAAAACCTGAGCCATCTGACTAGAGTCCTGAGAAATGCTTTCCAGCTTTCAAAGAAAGAAAGGGTCTTAATTCAGATTTGCCGGAATCGTCTAATTAGTCCCTTTAATGCCATGCACCTTATAGTCTGTGCCACCGGATTCGTCCTATAAATGAGACGATGGGCTAATTCATCTTGGCAGCAGTAAACAGACCTTGTGATTGTCCTCCTTACAAACACCGGCCTGATTTTAGGAAAATGCTTTGACCAAGCCTGTGTCCCTGCTCCCTCCCCCGCGAGCCTTTCCCCCCCCCCGCTCCCTTTTCTGAGTGCTGCCTGTGCTTCTTGCCCTCCTTCTTCCCCACCAACCCAACCCACCCTGTCTCACACACAGTGACATACCTCACACATTTGCCACTGCTAACAACAACCTGTCAACTCTTTCTTTGCACCGTGCTAGGCGCCCTTTGTTTCTGCAGCCCAGCAAGCCTTGCAGCTGTTGTCCGAGGCCTGCTCCGACAGCCTGTGATCAGTCAGCTGCAAAATCCTCCCTGAACAACTCGGTATTCACAGCTCTAATCGGGCCAGCGGACTGTTTCCTCCTCTCTCGCAGTAAATCTTTATCACTTGCGCTCTGCTCGTCAGTTAGTGGCGCCAGCTCTTTGGGCTGCTCTATCCCTTTCCCATACTCTGCTGGGCTGTGTGCTCTGAATGCTAACTCCAGCCTTGTTTAGACTCAGTGCTGCCTCGGTGCTGCAATCCACATGTTGGGAAGGTCCGAATTCCTGCTCCCTCCCCATCTTTTAAGCTGAGCATACATTAAGTTTGTATCGCTCCAAAGTTGAAGGTGCTCAAAGGCTCCCTCCCTCTGCCTATTTCATACTTTATCCATATAAGTTAATTATGGGATTATCTTTCTGTTGCTCCCCAGCAGGCTGTTGTGCTTCTGTTTAAGAGCCGTCTTTGGTAGGAAGATGAGGGTGAGCTGCCCAGCCTAGGGAAGCTGGTGATGGCAAGGGAAACCCTGGGGAAACTGGCACAAACCTTAATTTGATTGCATGCCCAGGGCTATTAACCCTCCTCCTAATGGTCCTCCCACGGACGGAAACACATTTCCCTCCATCCTGTCCCTGACTTGATGCCATCTCAGTCTTTTAAAAGATTTACATCAAAGATGTTGAATTGTGAAGCAGATTTTTAGAAAAAAAGGATCAAAGTTTGCTTCCTTAGTATCCCAGCTGAGTTGAGGAGAGTCCATGGAGCTTTTAGGGTGAGGCTTCCATCAACGTGGAGTTGCTGAGGAGTTGTGCTTGTGAAGCCGAAAGCATAACTTTATCTGTGCCTGTTGCTGCTTCCGATACAGCATGAGAACTCCTCCTGCTTCCTTTGGCAAAACGTGGGGTTTATTTCCCTGTGTGCTGTGTTTGGGCCTGGGATTGTAGATGACAGAGTGTAATTAAAGCTCTGTTACACAGCAGGTTTTGCAAAAAGGCTCAACTGGCTTTTACGTAAAGCTTGCTGGATAGTACTTAAAAAGAAATAGGACTGTGAGGGTTATTTCAGTTTATAAGGAACCTGAGAAGATTGTTTCTGAACATTGGTCTGAGGACCAAAAAGTAGCGGTTTTTGATCTTGTCTCTGAAGCAGAGTCCATCTCTGGCACTGGAAAACCCATTTCTCTTTCTGCGTCAGCTTCCTCCACCTTTAACTCTTTGTTTCAGCTGTTCCAGGTGTGTGTGTGTGCATGCAGGGGTGAAGATTAACCAAAAACAGAAATATTCCTTTAGGTGCATAACATGAACTGGCTTTAAAAATATGTTGTTGCTGTTAGTTTTATGAGGCAGCTGTAAAATAGATGCTGCTTGGAAAATCTGGGTTCATCTCTATTCAGACTTTCTGCACCTCATTTCCTCATCAGTATGGTATGGTCTCGGTCGAAGATAAACTCATGTATATAGGATTCTTGCAGCTTTGGCATTGGTGGTCAGTCTGAGCCTGTAAAGAGATAGACAAAACAAGCCTGATGACGATGACAGTCAATTTGATGTGCAGAGGAACGTGGCCGTTAGACCATGTTATGCACATATGTCCAGTAATCTATAGGTAACGTGTGGCACTGCTTATTCACTGAGCTCACAGTTTGGGTCTGACAGCCTTGGGGACATACCTGTGTCCCACGTATTTGCGGCAGTCTGAGGTCGTGTTTTCTTTCTGGCCATCCTGGTGGTGCTCTGTTGGCGTGCCCTTCGTAAACAGCTCCCACACATGCTTCCAGGTGGGATGTGTTCTGTTGTTGTGCAAACAGGCCTATAAACACATTTTAGGCTTGATTTGGACAATAGCTTGGACTTTGGTATTTGCCACTGAAGTGCCCTTCTGTCTCAGTGTGTTCTTTGAAAATGAACGTGTGTGAACAGGGTTTGAATATTGATCCCTTTTCTGTAGGCTGCCTACAAGGGCAGTGGTAGAAATATGACCTTGAATAATACGGAGTGTGCCACAAATAGGCTGATTGTACCATTTGTGGGGGGAAAAACTTCACTGTTGAACGTGCTGTTATGATGCGAGTCAGTTTGGTGGAATGTAAGATAAAGAGGATACGACAACGTCTTCATAGGGCCTAGGCAAACATCTTAAAGATAACTCTTTCTAGTTCTCTGATGGACTTTCTCTTGTGTTACTGTTCTCCCTTCCTTCCTTCCTGTTCCTTCTTTAGTGACTTTTTTCCTCTAGCTGTCTCCACGGTCTCAGTGGCTATTGTGGGACTGGTGCTGCAGCTGAGTTTCATAGTTTGGTGCTCTTGGCACACGTGATGGAAGGAGACCTCCGATGCGGTCAACCACCTGTGCTTCCTCTGCACTTGTAAGTCTCATCTGTCAAGTGAGCCTTGGTGGAGTTACTTTGCCTGCGGCTTTGGTGGCTACAGCCTTTGGAGGAAAGCCTTGTTGTGTTTCCTGACCCTTATCAGCTAGAAGTGTAAGAGCAGAATTTGGCCAATTTTTTTTTTTTTTTTCTGTCAAATAGTGAGCTACTGTACGTGGTCATTTTGTGATGTGATTGTCTTCTATTTTATAAAACAGCGGTGCTTCACCATGCTTGCGGGGAGTGGAATGGATAATCTATCCAGTGTCCTCCTCATAAAAAGCAGGTACTTTTGAAGAGTTCCTCAAGAACTTGATGTACTTTAAAGACATCCTTGTACATCCTAATTTTCTATCTATTTATTTTTTTATTTAGAAACTTCGTGGTAGCTAGAATTTATGTGTAACCTGAGACAGCGGAAGGAAATGTTTTGGCTTTGAATTACAAAGGAAAATTCTAACAGTCTGAATTCAAACTGAATAGACCAAGGAGAAGACTTTCTCAAAATTATCTTTAAAAATGAAAACCACTCAAAACACAGCACAATATTTTGACTATCTTTACACAAAAGTAAGCAAGGCTGTGCGTGGCCCAGCATATACTTTCCTCAGCATGTTGCCAGGTTCCATGTGTCCTGGTTCTCCTTCTGGTCTACTGATGTTTGTGTCTTGAAATGAGGTGGGGTTTTTTTTTGAGGGATGCAGCTGGTGCTTACGTTGGTATGGTTGTAATTCTGTGGTGCTTGGTGATGTGGGCTTAGAATAATCAATTAGAAGAATGTCTTGAAGTTATTGCAGGAAGTTCTTATCCGTTCTTTTCCTCAGAACTTTGTACCACATGGGAAAACTCCTCGCAGGAGGCAAATATTCCTAATCGGAATGTATGGTTGTTCAGAGCATCCTATCTCAGCTCTCTTGGCTTAGGGAGGTAAGTTCAGTCTTTTCTTCCTTTTTACCCCGACCTGCAATGAAGACTTTGTTGGTTTTTTTGTTTAGTTACTGCTAGAAGAGGACTTGTCCAAGGCTGTATCATGAACAGGATGAGCAGACATGAGCTTATCTGTTCTCTGTTCCAAATTGAAAGTGGGCTTACCCTTCCTAACACATCTGGGTGCACATATTGGACCAGGTTATTTTATTGCTCTGCTTTTTTATTTCTAAGGAGCAATGTGAACATTTTTTCATAGCTCTTCCCATCTTTTAAGAAAAAATCTCGGACCCTAACATCTTTTCCTTTTATTTTTTTCTCCCCCTGAGTTATTGATAATATGCTTACACAGTAATTCCATTTTAAAATAGTCTTTTAGTCTAGGAATTTCCTTGTCTGATTTGCTTCAGACTTTCCAGAAAAATTCTACCTTGGCATAAAGTTTGCACCTGCGAAAGTTCAAGGAAATCGGTTTAACTTCTGCTAAATGAGGAAGGGATTCTGCCAAAATTGAGTTTATGATGAAAGGCTAGTTTAAGCATGGATAATTAGTTTCTTTATCATTATTAGGTAATATTAGTGTATAATCAGGCCCATAAAGAAAAAAATATGACTAAATGGATTTTATATTGCTTATAAAAATGAATTTTATTTTCTTCTTTGGCTACTCAGGGAAGAGTAGCTACTCTACACTACTAACCCATCGTGTTTAATTTTGTGAGCTGCTTCTTGTGTGCAAGTTTCCTGCACATCTTAAACAAAACCATGTAAGAGATGAACAAAGAATAAGGGGAAAAATTATAAATGGATCCATGTGACTGCCTCTTCTCCAGACATTCCCCCCCCAACTTAAAAAGTTTAGAGGGAATGCAGGACCATGCAGTGTGTGTTAAAGCTGATGAAATATCTTTCTCCCTCAGGGTATTTCTTTAATCAATGTTTCTTTATACCATTAGGTCATCTCCTCTTTTTTTTTTTTTAAATTTTTTTCTGAAGAAGCCTTGTTTTATACGTTTTCGTGCATCCTGATGTTTATTCTCGGAATTATGGCCTGATCACTTCCTCTCTCTCACTCAAAATTTCTGTCGTTTTATCTATTTTAAGTGCTGAAGCACAAAGATAACCCCATCATAGTTCTCTCATTTTCGTCGTCGGTTCCCCCCCTTCCCTCCCTGCAATGAAAAAATGAAAGGTCTCATGGTCTTACAGATTTTCTTTATGCTTATTTTGGCCTATTTGCAACCCAAATACATCATCATGCTATAAGACGGCTCTCTGAGGCTCTTGGATCAATTAAAGGTAGCCCTATTCATTGCCAGTACAAACCTTTGCCTATTAACTCTTTCAAAGGGCATTTGTCATCGCAAAAAGCTGTGAATGCTGTCTGGGTTCATTGATTAAAAAAAGGTATTGTTTTAAGACTGCTGAATATCTTCATTAGTTGTAATCAGAGGGTAGCTTGTGTCTGTAAAGTGATACAGTTACCTTTCACCTACTTGCTTTATTTTCTGTGTTTTTAAAAGAAAAAGATCTCAAATGTAATTCAAGCATAGTGTTTTTAGGGTACAAGAGGAGCACACTTGCTGATCAAGCTGTAATTTATGACATTATTTTGTAAAGCCAAATATTTAACGTGGTAACCCAGAATACGCCTCGTTGGCCTACGATCAGCCAAGAGCGAGTAAGTGGAGCAGCGCTGCTCATTGCCAGCGATCGTCCTCCTTTCTTCACTCAGAAATCCCATGTCCGTGTTCTAGAAATGCAGAAACCACCCCAATTCTGCAAGCTCTTGCACACGTGCTTAGCTTGAGCACAAGAATCATCCATTAATATACACAGCAGCGTTTGGCAGATCAAGATAGAACAGGGTAACATTTTTTAGACCAGTAGTTCATTTGCCACAACTGTTGTCTCAAATGATTTGAAGCTCTTTGTGAATGTGTACCAAAGCTCTGGCAAGTCGTTTTTCTGCTGTCCTCTGAATCAAAAAATTACTTTCAGCAGTTAATAATACAAATCTGTTTCCTATTTAAAGAAACCCTTTCAAAAATTAAAATCAACACTTTTCCTTGCACTTCATGAAAAGTTTTTTGTGCTTGTTGCTTTCTTGATCTGTATTCCTGAGAAAACAACATAGTTTGTTTGCCCTGAAATATTTTGCTCAAATCAAACGGTTATTTCTGCGCCTCTGATGGGGTGTAGGCAGCACCCTTCCAGTCATGTGTCTCAATGGTGCAGCAATGGCTTGCATCATTTCACCCTTGTCCTCTGGAGGTGCATTTTCATGGAAGGTAATTTGGGGATATATGTTTCTCTTTCCATATTTGTGCAAATATCTACTTACAGGGAGGAAAAAACACTTGAAAAAAAAATTTTACATGAAGACACAGTTGGTAGAAATGTGTGCTTTTGTGCTTGAATAATATACTAGATATAGTGATAAGAGTAAATAGCATTTAATTTGTTTCGTTATGGGAAGGGGAGGGGACACAAATGGTATCTTACAGGGAGTCCCCCTTATCTGGGACAGAAAGTCTTTAGAAAATAGCTGACACACTAGCCATGTATATCAAACTGCTGGTGCAGTTTTGTCATCTGGAAAGCAGGGCAGTGCCATGTCTGGGAACCACCCGACAAATGAATCCCTATCACTCACGCTCATCTTTTTGCTCGATGAATTTTATTACAGGGAATCCATGCCTGCACACGCGCACGTTCTCAAGGTAATATGGCAGAGTCATGTAAATGCAAGTGGTGCTGTATTCAGCCTCTTATTTTCCAGTGAATAAGTGTACTAGACAACGTATGGCTTACAGTCAGAATATGTTTGATTTATCTGTTTTTTTCAGAAGCCAAGATGATACATGCACTTCCCTTGCAGAACAATTTTGCTATACATGCCTAGATTCTGCATGAAGTACTTTTCGTGAGTACTTTATCTCCTTTTTAAATTTTTTTTTTTTTTTTTTTAGTTTTACAAAAAGGCTTCTGAAAACCTAGTTCTGATTTCAATTGACTATAAATAAGAGCCTGTTATCTTCTCTGTTTCATAAATGAGGAATAACAGCTTGGTAAAGATTAAAAGCCCAATTCAAGGAAACACAAAAACTTAAGCACATATTTTAACATTCGTGTGATTTTGGCACAAACTATTCTGAAAAGTTTCCCTGGGATGCTGTCAGAGGCAAAAATAGAATATGCATTTGAGTTTCAGACAGTACCTCAGCCACAGTATTCCTTGCTACAGTGTGTGGACATAAGAATTATTCTTTTTTTACTTGATAAAAAATGTGATGCGTGGCGTGATCATACAGGAGAAAGGTTTATTCTCATAGATGGTATTTAATTCAGCGGTTAATATACTACAGTATCGAAGCTCATTTTGGTGTGGAGATCAATGCACTTCTAATCTTTTTCTTCAGCTTTGTAGATTTTCACAGAAGTGTGTAGTGTTTTTCCTTTGGTCAGGTGCCTTGGAAATAAATTCGGAGAAAGGAATACGCACATTCTACTGTAGTTGTGATGTGCATATGTATTTATATATAATGGTATTGTGTGCCTTGCTCTCTATAACATTTTTAGCTGTCTGTACAAGTAGGAGATTTATGAAGTGTGACTCATTTTTCCTTCTCCACTGCTCCAGTGGAAGAGCTCAGACTGCGATGAGAAAAACTAGTACACATTATTAAGAATTCCGATAAAGTAGGCTGAATAAATTTGTTTTCTTTGTGAGCCTTAATCCTGTGTTGTATTGGCTTCTTGGACATGGCTAATTTATTTGGAATTCCATTCTGTTCCCGACAGCATTCCTGATTAGCAGTTTGATCACCCGGAGCAAAGTTACATACCAGCTTTCAACTCTTGTAATCTAGCAGTGTAATTTTTTCAAATGGACTCTTTTCTTTCCTTCTTTGCCCCAGCTCCCCTACTTTTTGTGTGTAAAGAGACTTTAAAAATAAGCAGGATAACCTGTTAGTAGAATGAAAAACTTGTTCAAAGCACAATATAGTTTGCTGAATGCCTGACTTGGGTCTGGCCACGAAGTCTCTCATGCAAAGTTCAGACTGGAATATGGAAACTCCCGAAATCATAGATTGTCAGGTCAGCCTGTGTTTGTCATAAACCTAGTGTGGTGTGGCTATCGAAAATGAGACTTCAGAAAGCAAATGATTAGGGAGACAAAGCCAAAGCATAAAGCCTAAGCCATGCAATCCCACATCTTTTTTTTTATTTTTTTATTTTAGTATGATAATGGTAGGTCTGATAATTCGTCATTACTCACACGCTTTTAAATAAACTTAAGTTTTTTCTCGTTACATATGTATTTAATAAGGACCTTGTTGAATGCAATCATGTTTTTTATTCTCTAACTTCAAAGTTTCTAAAACTGTGTAAATTTCCGAATGAACCTTTATCAGAAATGTTTCAAATATACCCTTCAGATAATGTAATTCCGTTTTTCAATAGAAAAATAAGGTTCGGAGCTGTGTCAGTGCAGTGAGTGAAATGTTCACCTTCCATCACTTATAAAGGATAACAGTTTTTTTCAATAATTGAATTTGATGGGTGGTGTGATAGCATCTTCAAGTTCGTTCCATGGTCTGTAGTTTGTCAAAGCACATTTTGCCCATTGTAAGTTTTAGAAACTTCAGTCTTTACTTTAACTTTTATTTAGCAGTTAAGTTTGTCATGTGCTGGACCTTGTAGGGCAATTGCAGTTGCGTCGTTGTTCGCTTCTGCCAATACTGGCTTATGCTGTCAAAGCAAATGATGGCTGGGAAACCCGAATTTAATTGTAAACCAGAGGCAGGTTTTGATCTGATCTCTTTTTGGTAGAGCACAGGCGGAACATCGTCCGAGTGAAACTAGACGAAATGTAGCATGCAGCAGCCCCCTTCCGTAAGCGCTCACTCTGCCGAAGACGCCTAGTTACAGATGAGAGGGAACTGCATTTTCCATCCTGTGACACTTCTTAAGGTCCCAGTCTGGTTTTGTACTCAGTGAGAAGGAAGCAAGGTTTTTAATCCATGAGAGACTCGGGAATAGCCCGAAGATAGGTGGCAACAGCACTCGTCAAAAGACTCAAACTGTGGTTTTATGGATGAGCGCCTTGACTGTACAATGTTTTGAAGAGCTTGATCTGGCTTAGTTTTGTTCTGAGCTTGAATTTTATGGATCTGAAAAGCAGCTCTTGACAAATATTTCATCAAGGCTGAAGCATGTTTTGCCAGATTTCTGGTTTTGAAAAAGTGGCCTTTCAGCTGAAAGATTATTTTGTCAAAAATAATCATAATAAAATTCTCTACTATATTGATGTAAATTCTGTGAATTCTATTAATTCAGTTGGGGGCGGGAGGGGAATTCTCTGAGGAAAGGGTAGTTTAGGGCTAGATCCATTATGTGTGCTTGAATTCAGTGATAATTCCTGAATTTCCCCAGCAAAAATCCAGACGTTCTTTCCAACAGAAAAATGCACATCTGAGTGTGAAGACTCAGCGACTTGTTTAGGAAATGGACATAATAATTGCTTTGCAAGAAGCTATTCTGAACTTTGTAACATAAATTTTAAATATTTATGCTGGGCTTTTTTCCTTTGTGTGACTAAATATTTTTGTATTTTTATGTTTGTTCAACATTAGGTGGGTGTTTTGGATATTACTAAACTTTTAATGGATGTGATTAAATATCATGGCATATACATGGTCTATTCTGTTAGTTCTAGCTGATGTTCTGATCACACTCCTGTAGGAACTCCCTGTAAATGAAAGGGAAGCAAGTTGTCTCCTGCTGCGCATTGCAGCGTACAGCAGCCTATGGAGGTGATAATGGAGTGACAGCTCCGTAACTGAGAACATCTCATCAAGTCTTTTTTTAAAATACAGATCTCTTCAGGTAATCACTTTTAAGACTGATTTATAATTTTTTTTGTTTCACTTCCTTCTAGTCATTTTCCCTCATATTCATAATTTTTTTTCCTACCAACTGTGCTTTTATTTTTTTTTGCTTTTAAATCTCACTGTTGACTGTGAGGCCTTTGAGGATGAGGTAGAGTTTTACAAACACTTCTGGTTTTAGGGACGCTGAAGTTATTCTTAAGAGAAAAAAACGTAATAAATGAAGTATATAATTTCTGTCCTTGTTTTTCTTGATAATGGAAATGGGCATATTGAACTGACTGTAGTGGGAGGATTATGTTTGCTGGGGATTTTCCTGCAGAAAACCAGTGGGGCAGGTGTTTGCTCTCCTTTGACTCGTTGCAACATTGAATGATCTTGATATGTGCATATTATCACAAGTTATTTGAAGCAGGAATTGACTTTGAATGTCAGATTTTGTCCTCTAAAGCTATGAATACCTTGATCTGGCTCTCTTTAAGTGGTATTTTGTTTTCAGTGCCATGTAGAATGCTTTGAACAAGCATTCACATATGTAAACTGGAGCAAGGTGCCTTTTTTACTCTGATAACTATAGAGGGCACGTGATTCTGAGATAAGTGCTCGTCTTGAATTTTTCTTTTTTTCTTAACAATGAATGGAGAACAACTTGTTAGCCATGCTGACACCTGCAACTCTTTGCCGTTTTCTTTTATAGATATCCTGATTTCTGACTGTGTGGTAAAAACAGTAAGTCAAATATCCTGTTTTTTGATTCTAATGTATTCGTGTCTTGTGATCTATTTCAGACTGATGATAACAGTGGATGTTTTATGATCATTGTTGTGTCGTCTGCTTTGTTGCTTTTGTAAATTCATTGGATGTTTTAAAATGTCAGGAATGTAGTGATAGTTTAGGAGATAGACTGCTTTATAATTGGAACTGGAAAATTAGATCTGAAATCTGTGAAATCTGTTGCCTTGCATTGCAAAGGTCAACAAGAATGTGTAATATGTACTTTTTTTTTTTGCTAAACTACCCTTCAATGGGCATGGATTACCAGAACAATTAATTATCTGATAATTTTAAAAACCAAATATGGAATTTGTCTTGGAAATAGTTGAAAATCAGAGGATTATAATAAATATTTATAGCAGAAGAGTGTGATAATGTTGGTTATGCGATGAAAACATGTTAGTAATAAAATATCACCCGTCAGGAATACTATTCTATCATGCCATTGTTCTCTAGAGAGATTAGTTGAAAAATGATTTTAACAAAATAAACTCTGAACAATAAGATTTATGCTGTATCACACAGAAAAGCATTCTTTGAAAAGGCAAATCATTAAAAGTGGTGCCAGGCATTAAGAACATCTGTTGTGTGAAAAAGTGTATTTGGGAAAATCCAAATAATAATTTTCAGTATGTAGGCTTTACATAGTGCTTTTCCTCACTCAGTCTCAAAATATTTTACAGAGGAGGGAAGAACAGCTATCCATATTAAACTGCATTTTCTAAAATCTAGCCACACAATGTTTTCATCTGGCACATAGATTCGCCTTGCTTGTGCTGTGCCATTAATTTTGTGTGGGAGGAAATCTGTCCGAAGAAGTGAAATCTAAGCAGGAAAGTACTGTCCTGCCATCTTCAGCAACTGAAACGCGGTGTTCCTTTGTGTGAATGAACGTTGTACCTACGAAGAGTGCCAAGTTGACAGCCGTGGCATGCGGAGCCATAGAACCGCTATTGACCAGGCAGCCGTCGTCAAAGCTTACCCGGCTTTGTCAGCCTGTCCCAGGCAGTGCCCGGTGCCAGGCGCGAGGGTTGTGCGGTTTCTGTTCCGGCTTTGACACCTCTCGGGGAACGCTGGAGACAGCATCGCTGAGAGCCACTTGTGGGCCCGGGGAGGGAGGCACCTGTTGACTTGGCACTGGAATAAACCACCGATTCGTTCCTCATGTGCCCTTAAATAACCACCGGGCTTCTCGCCACTAACAGACTGAGCCGGAGCTGACGGCCGAGGCGTAGGATGTGCTGTATTACACGGCAGTCCCATTAGCTAATGTTAAAATTGGTAAAATCCTTCTGGTGGTTTTCAGCAATCCTGCTAGAGTATGGACAGCAGAATTGCACCACGGTGAAGGAAGGTGGTTGTCACAAAAGATATGCTTTCAGGTGTAATGATTGTATCCATCCAGAAGAGACATATACAGATATGTGCTTTTCTGAAAAAAGGCAGATATCATTGCTTTGACCAATAAATTACAGGTACAAAATAAGCCAGTTGCCCAAGTGAGTATGTATCGTAGAGCCCCTAGCTGTGGGCTTACAGTGGTTGTATTGTAGCAGGTAGAGCCATTGAATAACTTGTCAAACTGTTGTTCCTACTCTCATCTGTGTGGATGCAGGGCTCAAAAAAACCCCACCCACAAAAAAATCCCCAGCCAAACAAAAAACTAGATTAGACAAACAGCTGTCAGAAATGGCATAGCTGATCTTGCTTTTGGGCAAGCTGATAGACCTTTTGGGTCCCTTTCATGCTTTTTTCCTGTAACTGGAGGTGGCCCTAGTGACATATATGTGTGTGTGTATATATATTCTCTCCAGTCCGCTGCATTTTTTCAGCAAAATCTTTGCTAGTTGAAAGGAGTAGTCCCTTTAAACTCAGCATCTTTTGAAGTCTGTAGGTATAAAAAGACACTCACTGTTTGATGCACCTCCACAAAGATTCCTTCTTAATCCTGGTTGTGTGTGCTCATCCCCTGGCTGAGCCTTCCTGTGCAGAGGAATTTGACTTGATTCACATTCCTTCATCAATGTTCATAGGGAAATACATCAGACTTCCCTTTTAAGCAATCACATCAATTCTGACGCTTTCCAACTCCATAACAATATCTCTGTAGTAAAGTGGACCTGTTAGTGTGAACAAACTCCTGAAACCCCTTAAAGTATTTGCTTTGCTGTGCCATTTAACTGTTTACAAAGCCTGGAGCTTTGCTTCTGATACACACTCAATAAAAGGGAACAGATTTTTTTTTTTTTCAATTTAATTGTAATGTAAAAGTATTTGTGTTGTCCTTGTAGAAGGCAATGTGTTGATTCTTGTTATGTTACCCCAGTCAGGACAAATTTGACCAGAAAAAGGTCCTGAAGAGAATACTGACACTCAATATTTTGGTATGCCATTTAGTTTAATGCAGACTTTTGAAAATCAGGGAAGCAATCCTGACACTGTGCTATTGCTTGGACCTTGTCCAAGTTGTTTCACTTACTGCAGATCCTTTGTGTTTTTGCCTTCGCGACTACACTTGTCCAGGTCCAGTTGAAGTCCAGGCCCAGGCAAGGTATTACTTAAAAATCTATAAAAGTCCCTTGTTTTCTTCTTGAACTGGATCGTAGAGTTTGTACTTGTTCTAATGGGGACTTGGCATCAACCAGGACCTCAAGGTGTTACTGTACCTATTTCCTGATTTTAAAGGAAAATGAATGTAAAATTCACACAGCTTCAAGTCTCTGAATCAGCCTTTAATTTCTTTTTAGATGGAAAGTGCGGTTTTTGGGGAAGGGAGCTTGCTAGTTGAATAAGTTCAAAAGATCTTAGCAGTTCCAGCAATTTTCATCAATCCCTCTATAGTTAAAGCGAGCTAAACAGAGTTCTGTCCTACAATGTCTACTTCAAATAATGCTGCTTTACATTTAGACAGCCAAATAAGGAAATAGAACATAATCTTACAGGAGTTTCTTTCCCTTTTAGTTCATATAGCTCAGAGACTTGCTGTAACAGGAGCCCTTGTTTCTGTGAAACCTGTTTAACGTATTCAACTAAACAAACTATCTCCTAAAGAAAGTAGGAGCATTTTTTGTGTGCGCCTTGCTCTAGCATTGGCTCTCGAGGACATTTCTGCATTTGTCGATGTACTAAATGAGTGATGCATTTTGGACAGCTTCTGTGTTCTGATTTGTTTTGTTGTGCTTTTTTTTCCTTCCCCCTCCCTCCCTTCTTCCCCTTTTAATTTGTCTAGGAAAAAAAAAAAGCTTCTCCAGTGTTGTTTCCTGCAAAGACCATTCTTAAGAACTCGTTGGACAGCGCAGGGCTCTTGAAGTGATAGCTAATTGGTGAAAGAAAGGCCGTGATTGTCTTGAGGGAGCTGGAAAGTGCTGCGTGTGCTGCTGAAAGGGACTAGGGAGAAGGTGCCTGGTTTCGCTGAGCAGCTGCTGCTGGAGATGTTTGGAGATTACATCAGCATTGGAAAAAAGGGGCAAAAAAAAAAAAAGTCTAACTTCACAGAGACAGAGTTTATGGAGGTTTTTTTCCCCCCTTCCAAAGGTCTTCTGACAATACTGTCATTGTCAATATAAGAGTTGTTAATTCTTTATGAATAGCACATGGGGCCTCTTGACTAAATAGTACGTTACATGTCCCAAATCTGTCAGCTGGACTCTTCTCTCACATGCTAGTGAGATCACTTTGATTGGAATGTTACAGGAATTGCTGGGCTGGCCACGCAGAACTGAATACTGCATTATATAATTAGATCTCCCAGAGTATTTTTTTCACATTACCTCATTATTCTAGCTTAAATATGGAATCAGCCCTTTTGATGATTTTACTGGTTGTAATTATATTAATACGATTCATTTTGTGGTCCTGTCTTAGTACTTATATAGATTACAAACTGTCTCAAAGGTTTCCTGATGCAAGAAAAGAGGACTAAGACTTCAAAAGGCTTGTTCGGTTTTGAATTGACAATGGGGAGAACTGGATAAGGTAAATGGAGCTAGACCAGGTTTTGCCTTGGGATCTGATGAGAGAGAAATGACCTGTTGAGACTGCAACCGAGTGAAGATTCTTCAGAAAGCCTCGTGCTGACAGAGGGGAAAAAACCTGACAACTGATTGAGTCAAATGACTTCCTATCAAACTTGGGCATGAATTTGCTGTAGGGAAGAGACTTGTGGACTTTTGCCAATTGAGTGATCTGGACAAGCTGGAAGGAATCCTATTGCTGGGCAGTGCAAGACTGCCAGTGGGCCAGTCTTGATGCGTGAAGTGTGACGGTGTGCTGCCTGCTGGACTAACTGCTGGTCTGTGCGTTAAGATGTCAGCTGCACGGCCTGCCTGGACGCAACGACTGATGGTGCCTGCATGAAGCTGGAGATTACTGGCCGAGCTCAGTATCCACGTGCCATGCTGTGGGCTTGCAGGAGTGGATTTTTACCCGATTGGCTGATTTGTTACCAAATTCCTCATGGTTTTTCCCAGTCAGTGGGATCTGAAACTGACTGAATGTTTTTAACTGACTGTAACCTGCTGAATATTCGCATTTCCTGGCAAGCGGTATGTCTGAGTACCGGAATGAGCTGGATACTGCTGGGATAGTCTGTTCTGTGAAAAACAGACCTGCACCGCAGAGATTGCCTGACGGGCTCTAGCTGTGCTTCGGTGGCAATGGGAGGTGGGGGCCCATGACAGTGTGGCGTGCAGTGAGTTTTAACTCCAAAGCCCTTCAAGGTGCTTTCATTTCTAGCCTGTAGTAAGGAGCTTACTGGGCTACCAAAGGATTTGACTACTTGCCCAAGGCCATTATGACTTAGGAGTTTTTGGTTAACTTGTCTTGCAAAACGAAATAAGCTGTTCCAAGTGAACTGTCTGCTTTGAAATGGATGTTATACTGAGTCAAACATCCAAAAACCTTACTGCATATATAACTCAATTTAATATCTGTTTTTAAGAACGGAATTATTCTACGGTAAAAGTAGGAAAATGGTATTGCCTTTCCTGAGAAATGCAGTGTCCTTGGCCCAGTCACCGTGTGTTGGTTTTTTTTTTTTTTGGAAAAAGTCGTCCTTTTGGGTTGATAATTTTCTATGTCATGAAAAAGTGAAGGTTGCCACTTCATGAACTGGCTCCTATATCTCTTGGTAGCTCACATGGTTATATCAGAGTTCAGCCTAGGTAAAAACCTACAGCATTCCCATAAAGAGTTTCTGGGCTATTCATGACTCACACACTCCTACAGGCTTGTCTCATTAGTAACTGTTAATCAGCCCTTGTCACTTTGTCTTTTGAAGCCTCCTAAAATTCAAACATGAGAGCTGGTATGTGTTTATGCTGTGGAACAGGATAAATGTCAGGTCAATTGATTTCAGCCTCGGATTTTATTTATGCTGGATGACCAATCTACAAAACAGCCTGCAATGCCTGAAGATGCATGTCATTGACTTGAAATCTAGCCAGACGACAATAAATTAAATGTAGATGTAACTAACCCCCTTGTCCATTTCTGTGGTTCTTAATTTTAATTACGATTTTGTCCTTTTTTTTTCCTACACCAGCAGACCACAAAGGGAAAGTGAAATGTTGTCTACTTGATGTGCAGACATACCTTTGATAATAAGTAACTGGAAAAATAGGCACAGGGATCCTTTTTTCTTCTTTCAGCTGATCATCGCTGTTCTTAGCTGTTGTATGCAAAATAAAACTCATAGTTAAATTCATAATGCCTTTAAGAAACAAGTTTTCTAATCCTTTATTTTGATTATGTTGAAATTGTATTTGACATGTCATATCCATATTAATTGTTTAAAAATGGGGATGCAATGAGAAACGCTACAGGTGAAACTGTGGGCTAACGCCTTTAACGTTTGGTGATACACAGAACTGGCACTGGTACGGAATTCACAGCTTTGACTCCTTTATCCCTGCTGAGCAGTACCTTAAATTTTCCGTGTAAATCAGAGTGTGGTCTTGTTATGGACCATACTCTACACAGGCCAGATTTTCGTTGTCTTCTGTGGCACAGTCGGTAGGAAATCAGAACATTGTCACACCTGAGATGTCATAACCATTGCCCTTACTGACTGTGGGGAAAAAGAGTACTGGGTGAAATTACTGTTTGGTAAACTTAGTGAATAGAAGGTATCTATCCTGTAGGCAACCCCGGTCCCAAAACTTGTCACTGGCCAGATATGGGGAACAGTCTGTTGGTGGGCTGATTCTGTTAGTATTCATCTATTTAAATAATTTGGTTTGGACCTTAGGCGAGTTACGTGGCTTTCACTCTGATTATAAGGATGGTCTGGCCAACATTTGACATAATATCGCTCTGCATCCTATACAGCTGAAACCCTAAGGAGTTTATTAGGGCATCGAAGTTTTGAAGACCATTTAATTAATTTAAAAAATATAATTCGTTAGGATCTTGTTACCTACTGAACTCCTTATGCATTAAAAATAACTTTAATAGCATCTTTGTTAATTTCTGTGGATTCATGTTGGTTTTTCATGTTGTTTTTATCCAGGGCTGCAGGACCTTTTCAGTGTGGGAGGCTGTCTTGTTTATGCTGTCCTTACAAAATTATGGCTATTGCACTTTGGAGAATGCAAAATATAAAGCAAAGGAGGATCTTTCTCTTTATTCCCATAGGCATTTACCCTTTCTCTTTTCATGGAGATAATAAAAATCTAGGCCCTTTAAGTGTCGGTCTGGTATATGTGAAAGTGTCTACTAATATTTCCTGGTGTGATCTTATGGAGCACTGCGCTGAGATGCCTGAACTGAGAGAGAGAACACCAGCTCTAGAGCTGAAGGTAATATGGCTCCATTTGCTCTAGTCTGTGCTAATGTGTCTTGACTAATCTGGACCCCAAAGACGTGTCTTTTCTGGACTGTGACCTGGTGATAAATCAGCTGGGCTGGCTGTGCTTTGGTTGGCACTGCCCTCTAGTCGTTACAGGTCATACGTGTGAGCCACCACTCGAGCCACCCCATCCCTGGGGTGACCACTTTCACAGGGCACAGAATAGAGATGGTTTGGGGAGCATTCCTTGGGGCTCTGTAACAGCTGGAGGGGGCTTCTCTCTGCCCCCTAAAAATGTGAGGCTGACTCATCTGGAGTGTGGGGAGCCTCCGGTGCTGAAGGGCAGCACCCCATTATTCCCTAGAGTTGGTGTGTGGAATCAGAATGCAAACCAGGATTGTTCTGCTGATGTGGAGGGAGCTCACCTGGAACCAGCTTCTGACCTACCTTCCACCTGAAGTAGCCACAATGAAGGTCGAGGTTGTTTTTCACCCCAAATGGTGTGTTTGGCCCTGCTTTGTGCTTTCTGACATATCTTCATAAAACTCTTTGCGCGTCTGAAAGCCCATGGTATCTTTATGTTCATTAGAAATTTTGTGACAGACGGATTGGTTTTATCCTGTTACACTCTAATTTAACCATATTTTTTTTTCCTTCAGGAAAATATAATGTTTTAAATTGCAATTTTTATTTTTATTCTTTTTCAAATGTAAAACTTAAATTGTGCCTGTGCTTACAAGTTACTTTCTCTTGACTGGATGGAGTGCAGAAGAAAAACTTTTGAAGAATAACTGCTTCACGTCAAGTAGTTGCAGTTTATTTGAGGTCCAGCTTGAAGCCCATATTTCAGCTGGATTTGAATGGACTTGACTGGAAATAGCTTTTGAGGCTTTTAAAATTAATTCCATTTCATTTAGGTATTTAAGAAGACACTTATGCCCCCCTGATTTTTGTCTGTGTTTAAGGGTGTATTTAAAAATAAGCACATGTTTAACGGTGGTTTTGAGCTGTGGACAGTGTGAATGCAGATTGCAGCATGGAGCCCCCCTTCAAGGTGTAAAACAAAGGTATATGTAAGAAATAGAAAAATAATACTAATACTGTGATGATATTAAAGTCCTTACTAATGTAAAATTAATTATATTTTATACACATTGATTAAACCCCCCTACATATAAATATATTTTGTATGTATTTATTAATTTATACCATTAACATGCTAAACAATGACCAAAATGACCATATAATCTATTGGGAAGAAATCACAGTTTTTGCTTTAAGACATTATCCTGAAGAACCTCTAATACAGTGTTAGATTCTGTTCTGATTTATTTTTGGAAAATCAAATTTTTGTGGCTCTGCCAACAGACTTAACTACAGATTTTATCACACACTCTGTTTGATACTGCAATACCATTGTAACCAAGAACGAACGTCAACCTGTTGAGGCACTACTAAAAGCAGGGGTAATTTCAGAAGCTTACAAGCTGCTTGTAATGCAGTTTAAAAAACTCTCTAATATTCCGCTGTTACTCATAAAAAATTTCATTTCTGTGAAACGATTTCTTGATACATTTTTTTGCTTATCTAGTGGTCTATATATATAAAAAATACATTTATATTTATACATATAAACCAAAAATAAAACTGTACGATGTATGGATGCAGAACTGTTGCTGTGATATTTTAAGTGTATGTTTCTTATGTTTATAGGATTATGCTTTGTTTTGGTTTTACCCAGTGATTTGAACGCAAGTATAGCAGTCAGTACGTGAATACTATTTCTCACTTTGTGAGCACTTTAGCAAGGTTATCATAACTTCCATGGCTGAATTTCCTTCTCCGTAAAATCAGTGTTACAGTGACGGTCTGTCTTGCAGGTGGTATTTGAGTCAGTTTATAAATGTCGTAGAGAGTTGATGAGCTTTGGCTGCACACACTTGGCAGTAAGTGTGCGCGGATATGTGTGTGCACGTGTGTGTAGTTGTGTGTGTGCACGTATATTTTGATATAGGAATGCTAATATTTGAATATCTTATAACAGCCCTTCCAACTTCAATTTACTCAATCTTGTGTAGTTCTGAAAGAAAATCTGCTGATTTAGCTGCTGAAGTAACTGAAGTTTCAAAATACAATTTGTGTTGGTGTATGTTAGAACTGTGTCACTTTGTGGTGAGTGGTTTCCTGGGACCAATGGAACCAGTATAACCAAATTTGCTCCCAAAACAAACAGCCATTTTCAAGTTCCACAACTGATACATTTTGTTTTTTTTTTTTCTTGCCAGGGCTCAAAATTTTTGAGCTGTAAAAGCTCAATTGATTGTAAATATCTTGTCCTCTGCAAATGTAATTTCTGTATGACATTCTGTAACATGCAAAAAGCTGGCATTATGGACCGCATTTTGGTATAGAGAGCTAACTACAGATAAGCTCGTGGTCTGATAAGCATGTAATTATTGATTAAAATAATTCTACAATTTGATTTTACAGTGCCATTACAATGGCATCCACTGAAACAATTACTGTCAAACCATGTAAACCAAACTGCAGAAGGACTCCCTTAAGTGGATCTGGCGATGCAACATGTGGTCTAATTACTTGAGGTAGGTCCATTACAGCAAACCTCGGAGGGGAGAAGCTGAAGACACAAGTAGGGCTACGATTATGTTGACTCTCGCAGAAGAAATCTGAACAGCTGGGGGCCCAGTGGCTTGTCCGCCAACGGTTTACAATGAACTGCCAGATCATAAACCAAGGCTCAGGGGAAATCTCGTAACCAGCACTGCTACCCGCGGTCGTATTGCATGGCGCAGCCCTAGGGAACGGAAAAGTATTGTTTAGGATCTCTCTATCAGGATTCATGTAGACATCAAGTTGTTGGGCAATTAAATGGCAGAAGTCTTGTCTTGTTTATGTTAGCAGGAACCCGGAATTACTCCATGAAATGCAGTTGACTTATGCTTGATTGTCACGATGTGGGTGACCTTATAGTGTGGCCCTTTGACTCTTGCTACAGGCAGGGCTACTAACAGCATCTATTACTAAGGCTTCCAGGCTCTTCCAGTCCTAAAGGCCAATTTTTCAGCTGTTCACAGCTTTGTCAAAGCAGCTTTTCAAAGAAAATTTTTCCATGTTGCATTGGGTGTCTGCCTCAGGCTGAATTCTCTTCATAAAGTTTCAGCCAGAACAGTTTAACGTCTTCCAAGAACGAGACTAGAGAAAAATACATTGTTTTACCCATGTTAAAAAAATATTGGCAATGCTTTTCTCTGAAAAGATGTAGTTGTCCCATTCTGGGAGATGATTTTCTCCACCCACCCCCGTCAGGGATATGTAACTCTTGTTCACATGAAGGAAACTACGTAACTACCTACTTTGAATTCAAGGCGGACAAGAGCAGATCTGATGTGGGGATAAGGAAATGGGCAGGAAAAAATGAAACTGTAATGAGGTTTTAGGTAGAGAGGGAAAGTGGGCCATGCATAGCTGATGAAAGGTAAACCGGACTGCACTGTGTGGGAAGACTGGCACTGTGAGTAAGCGATAAAAAGGGTGGACAGGAGCTGCTGGGTTGGTGGTGAGAATCAAGGACTATTCAGACAAAGAGACTGGGGCAGAGGAATAATGGGATGCTAGGAAGGAACTGAGGGAGGCTATGTGTACAGATCTGATAAAGAACAACAGCGTAGTGGGGAATGATGCTGAACGGACAGTGATGTTGTGGACACTGGCTGGATATAGGGACTGAAAGCAAAACTGACTTAGAAGTGGGTGAGCGGTTGACTGAACACCAGACCGAGGTAGGAGGCAGACTGGATGAAATTAGGATAGTTTGGGGTAGCAGACAGGGCAAAAGTGGAGTCTCAAATATGTGATAAGGCTGAAATTGGGAGACCGAGACTTATCGAGCAAAGTGATTTGACCTGGAACAAGAAGTCCAGGGAAATGTCAAAGGAATAAGAGCTGGATAAAATGTCTGCTGTATCACTCTCCCTTTAAAATATTGATACAAGTCCTGGGACTCAAGCTTCATTGTTTTTTGGCTATCAGCAAATTTCTGTGAAACTTACTGTCAAAAATTCCTCTGTCCCGTCTACCACTCATCCTCCAGCCTAAAGTGCTCTGTATCTATCAATTTTGTTGCTGGAACACAGTTTCAGTTGTATGCTGAGCATCTACAGGGCTGTATTAATAGGATGTGACAAAGTTGAGCACGGAGATTAAGACCGTGATAGGATGAAGGCTTTATGTGCAATTTTTGTTCTGCTCCCTGAGTATTATGATACAGTCTTAAACTGCACTTTTCCACAGGATCTCTTGCTCATTTGTTGCACAGGATGAAATGCTCTGGGATTGAAGCTTGGAGGAGCAATGCTTTGAATGTTGCAGAAGTGGAAAGATGGAGTATGAAAGACAAAGCTTTAGGAAGACTAAAGTTTTGAGTGCAGTGATGAGGAAATGAATTCTGTCTTTGCTTGTTATTGAGTTCTAAGTGAAAACACGTAGAGATATGTTTTCTTTGCTTTTTTGCTGCTTACCTGGAGATCCTGGGTCTAATCTGCTTATGTGCCGAGCACTAGCGGCTGCAGATTGTCAGCTTAACAAATAAGCTAATACCAGTTTAACAAATCTGGTACAAAAATTGGTATGCTGAGAATTCAAATTCTGAGAATCTGAAGTGAGACATCTAAAATAAGTAGATGCAAAAAGAGTACTTCTTCTGTACTTTGGTTTCTTATTGCAAAATGAGATAATGTGGATATAACAAAAAAGTTACTCAACATCTGCAAAACATGTAAACATTAATTTCATCCTGAATATCCTTTAAAGATTCTTGCACAGGGGACCAAGCACTGGTAACGAAGAAAACATGAGAACTCATTAAGCAAGCACTGTCCATTCTGTCCACTGAATGGGGCAAGAATACCTTGGAAAAATAATCTGCTTGGCAAATGAGTATCACAAAATGTAGGGAAAATAACTTTTCCTCCCCACGTGTCATAGAAGAAATCAACAGTTTCTTCTCTCCAAAATGCTGGTGGGCTTTTCATGTGTCTACTGGATTAGGCTACTCAAATGGGATGAATGGCAAGATAGATCTAGAAACTACTGCTTAGTTAGATGATGGAGCTTCCAGCGCTGAGATGCAAGTGCTCTTGGGTGTATGCGGAAGAGAAAAAAAAAAAAAAAGTGAAATTTATGTAGAATAGAGACATCCATGGCATTTAGGTATGCATGGGAGATTTTTAGTTTTGCTTGTTGTCCTTAGATCCCTAGACTGCACATCAGTGGTACCTGCTGTCTAAATGCTTTTTTTGTTTGTTTGTTTGGGTTTTTTTTGAAAGGCTGAGGTGAGTTTGGAGCCCGGGTCCCGTATTTAAAGGAGTGCTTGAGCTTAGAACTAGCTTATGTGACTTAAGAGACCGTTTTCCTAACTGCCTCCCCTTTGAGAATTGGCAGCCTTAAAACTCTTCATCATCAGAGTTTCTAACTGATACTTACAAGGTGGATAGTCTCTCTTTTGTTCTTTCAGGAAAGAATTTTTCCTTGCAACTAGGTTGTAAGAAATCCAAAATAATTACTGCTCTATTCTGGGAGTTATTAACAAATCATACAATCTAGAAATAGATATTTCTCTTCCCTAGTCTTTGTATTAAGACAAATTCATGGAAGAAGGATTCATCAAGGGCTATTAGATGCAGGAAATCCTTGTGCTACAGAGTGTCGAAAGCTGAAGAGGATGTTAAAGAAGCATCACTATATGCTTGTCTCTTCTTAGACCTCCAGTGTCGGTCACGATGGGAAACGGTGCAGAGTTAGCTGATTCTGCAGGGTTCTTCTCTACTGGTCCAGGGCACACTCTGCTTGCATCTGAAAAATAAGAATCTACCCATTACGTTATTTAGAACTGGTCAATGGGACAAATGCTTTCAGAGGGTTGGAAGAACTGGCTTCTACTGCCTGTGTCCTCAACAAAGCAGTATTATGCTGAAAGGATGAAGAAAAAGATGGCAGCGAGAACTATGAACTACCTGAAAACTTGTGACTTTAACATTTTCTATACCAGTCCCAGAGCAGGTACTTCCAGTAGCATACCTCTGTGGTTCTGGTAGTTGATGAGATATCTGATTTTATGTCTGCGCTCGCTGGCTCTTTCTTTAGACATGCTTTCTTTGGCATGCATCTCAGACCAAATATAGCGACTTCCAGATTTTTAGTCCCTGCAAAATGTCTCCCACCACACCTACATTTAAAAGGGCGCAGGATCCAGTTAGCTAATTCGTTCCTGGGCAGTTAAACGGCTTTACATGAGCTCCAGACCATGGAGTAGTTTTAACATACTATTTTAAGAATATGTGAACAGTGTTGTGTAGCGGGATGTATGGGCATCTGTCTTAGAGCGATAATCTAGTAGGAGGTCGTCCTTTGTGTAACCCTGTTAACATTCTAGACTATTCTGGGAAACCCTGTGGCCCAAGTACTATGGAATGTAGTTAGGAAAAACAGTGTTTTCTCAAATATTTCAGATGTGGAATATTTATTTTGTAGCCAGAGAAACTTGTTTTGTTGCCAAGCAACTGACCATGAGTAGGATCTGCTGCCAACTGTACTTGAAAAAAGGAAAAAAAACCTACTTACCTCTCCTCAGGCTGCATGTAAGCATTTACAACGCAGTGAAGAGAAACTTTAAAATAAAATCTGTGTGACGGGATTCATTGTTAGTAGCCTCAGGTCAGTTAGGTCTTTTCCCTCTGCCTTCCGCTGAGTCATATATAATTGGCAGAAGAAGCCAGTAGTGAAAACATTGGTGCAGGAAATCCAGTCGCTTTCAAAAGTCTTCCATTTTGAAGTCCGCTTCATCAGAGCGCTGGGTAATGGAGTTTGGTCATTCACTCTTTGCTGGGCTTCTGGTCCAAAAGCAGGCAATGACCTTGGATACAACTCGGAATTCTGCTCAGATTATTTTATTGTTCACTTGAGCAGGCATCCAGATATTCAAGTATCGTTTGTTTTAGAATTCAGGTACCCAAGCTAGTTTTCAGAGGAGCTAAAGATGCTCAGCTTGCACTCGATGGATGAAGGTTAAAATGGGGCATAAATTGCTTTTAAGGAAGCTTATAGCAGTGTGGTTGTAAGTGTTTCAGCACAAGCAAAGCAATCCCTAATGCACAAATCTGTTTAATGAAAAGTAGCTAGTTGGGGAGTTGTCTATAAACAAACCTGTCCGTTTCACTGGACTTGGCTCGAGTAGAGAGTCATTCTGGGTTAACCTTGCTGTTATTGAGACTCATTCCTTGCAGTGGGAATGCCTGTAATGAATTCTTCCACCTCTGCTTCTGAACTGGGGCCTTTATCAGCCATAATAATGTTCATTAACTGCTCTTTTAAAATACAAATGGCCTGTTTGGCCACAAGTGGGTACGATAGAAGATGTTATCCACCTGGATAAACAGGAGAAAGGGAACGTTAAGTATGATGAAGTGGGTCAAGACACGATAAAAAGATGCAAGACAGAGCTGTGAAATTGGAGGGTTTAGGAGCAGTCTCAGTGATATTTCAGAACTTTTCATGGAATATATAAGTACTGTTTCTCAGAGCATGAATCTTTTGAGGTTTCTCAAAGACGTCCAGGATAGCACCTGTTTGTCTGTGTTTCCAGCGTGTATTAGTTTATCTGTTCTTTGTTGTGTGTATAGTGCGGTTCCATGCTTCACTGCCTACTTTGGAGATGTTGCTTGGGTTTCTCGCAGGAGAGGTCAGATGTCAAATTCTTTATGTTTTCAAGCACAAAAGGAGCCTGCCCACGATGCTGCTGTTCAGCCTCCTAAAGCTTCCACTCCAACCTTGGCTCTTCTTTCCATTTTGTCCTCCTACTTCAGAATAATGCCTGTCAGTTGACCTCGTTTAGCAGTCAAGGCTCCACATGGTGGCATCACCTGTTCTGCAGCTTGATCTTCAACTGCTGGTGGAGATCGCGTGCACACATGTTAATTTGGTTAGCTTCTGTGACCACAGATGATTTTAAAATTTTAATGTTATGTGAGGCATTTTCATGGCTCTCATGAACTAATTGGAAAGTTCAAGTAGTGGATTACTTCAAAAAATACTATTTCAAATTGATTTCAAACATGTAAGAATTGTTATTATTATTCTTCGGTAAGACAGGAAAAGATTTACTGAACATAAAGATACCCCATTTCTGGTGTGTTTGGGGGAATTAAGGTTCCTCAAATTCTACTCACTACGTTTTTCTCTAGCTAAGAGTATGTATAACTCTTGTGCTGATGAATTTGAGATTTTTCTCAAATGAAACTATGTTAATACAAGTTTTGAGGTTTCAGGCTGGATTCCAAAAATGTAGAGTTGTTCAAAGCATAGTTCTCCACCATAAAAACAGCGAAATTTACTTTTGGTGCAGAACAGTGTGTGACTATCGGTGATGAATTAAGTTTCTGTCATGTAAGTGTTACTGTAAGGTTATCAACATGCAAATAAGTTCAGCAGTACATAAAGACTCTGAAATGTATAACCTTTTTGGTACAATTATATGTACAAATACACATTTACCATTTACAGGCTGTGACAGAGGTTGGACAGCGTGTGATAATACTTCCTTCCACTACTTTAAAAAAATTTTCAAAGACCAGTGTTGGGAGCTGTGAGATCCCTCCTTAATACAATGATGATAATTTGTGTGCCAGTAATGCTTATGTGATTCAGACTGGCGATCCTCAATGCTGAGCCACATGTAGGTATATGCATGTGCAAAAAGGAAAAATATACATTAAATAGTATTTTGGTTGTAGTACCTCACACTCTGAAAATGTTAGATCCTGGTGCATGAACTGCTGCGACACTGAAGTCGATAGCTTCCAAAGAGTACTGCAATGGAGTCAGTGTTTCTCTGCTCTTTGCTAATGAATTGTATGAATTTTATACTGTCTTGTCCAGTGGCCTATAACAGAACCCATCTGAGCAGTTACCAAGAGAGAAGAGGGAGAGAATAAGGAAATGCCTTCCTTTCCTTCGAGCTTTGTCATTCTGTGGCAGCACAGCTCAGGATCAGCAGCTCTGTGTGCAGGAAACAAGTTGTGTCTATGTGAATCAAACCGGGAGGCAAGTGACTGCAAGAGCTGCCTTGCGTTTTGGAAGGACACAGGAAAATGCGAGAGTTGCTGTGCCTCTGGCTGCCGGAGGCTTTTGAAAAGGACGACATTGATCTGTCAAATTCAAAAGGTGGAAAAGTTTTGATAAAAAAAATTTTGTTCAGAAAGATTTCTTTGGTTCCAACCTGAAATTTAAGCTCACAAGAAGAGAGCCCAGCTGTGCCTCAGGGCTCTGGTGTGGTTAATGCCCTCCACACAGCCATTTGGCAGACCAAGTCCAGATCTCTTCTCCATCTTGCTCAAATGAGAGACTGACACTATCCCATGTGAGTCTTGTGAGTTTTTAGCTATGCTAAACTCTATCACTGTCTCTAGATCAAAACCAGAAAGATGTGTTTATGTGGAGTAAAAGGATGATTTTTTTTTTTTCTTTTAATTACTAACCTTTCTTCAGCAGAACTGGGGCACTGGTTCCTTCAAAGTTCTCCCTCATCCCACTACCTGGGAAGTGCATCTCCAGGAGGCACCTCACAAACTAGGATTAATGCCACAGTCTAGTGCTGTGTGTAGAAAGGGAGGAACCTCCCTTGGATATATTTGTTTCCTTGTCTTCAGATTACACTGACATCATTTAGAGGAGAGCTGGAAATCCTGTCAGTTCTTATGCAACTAGTAGCTCATTGCATTCCCTATGTGAGCAAAATCACTATAAAATATCATCTTCTGAATTGTCAGTTACTTCTTGATATTTACTTCCATCAGTGGAAATGATAATATGCCCCAGGCTGTATTTTAGGCAGTTAAGTGTTCCAGAGGAGAATAACCTCTCACAACAGTGTTGTGCTGCTGATGGCAGTGGAATTATTTCTGACCCAGAACAGAAAGCATACCTAGGAGGGATGAGATACCCCTTTTTTTATTTATTTATTTTTTTAAGTCAAATTTCTTTGTAGTACAGGGGACACAATTTCCCAGATTAAATCAAATGTTGACAGACTTATATTTTGTACTAAATACCAGAATTTTGGGTTAGCCATTTAGCACCTTGACCTCAGTAGTATGGGTATGTGAAGAGTTGTACTTGGTATCTAACAATTGATGTACCAGTTTTCTCCACTTGCGTGCAAGTTAAAATTAAATGAATGCTAAAGAACATGACAATTTTCTAAATGACATTCACAGCAATTCAGTTTATTTCTTGTAAACATTTTTTTTTTTACCACTGAAAGCAGCAGATATCTTAAAAACAATCTGCAGGTTGTAGCTCCCTAAAGATCCAGCATGGAAATACTGTTCAACCACCTTGAAATCTTTCCTGTTTATGTCACATAGTCGTGTGATGAAGGAGCAGAGGCAATACCATCTGATTTTGCTGTCCAGTCATAAACAAGAATAACAGCTGATGAAAGTATGATCCAGTTCAGTGTTTTGCCTAAATCCATGGTCAGAAATATTGTTGCATGTATTTTTCAATAGAGAGTTTTGAATAACAGGCATGACAAGTTTTGTAAGACTCCGGGGAGCGAGGTACTCCCTCTTTTGACCACAACATCTATAGGAAACATTACCAGCCGAAGGTTGCCTTATCATCTCTAATCTGGACACAATATAGTGGCTGTGGTATGTTACGTGTTATTTTATTTGAAAAGCCTTTGTACTTTGAGGTCTTACTACGTGCTGTGGCTGCTTGGAAGGTTGTTATTAGTCATCCTGGCCCTGGTTCTTGGCTATGCTGCAGTGAGTTTGCACTGGTCTGTGGGATCTATACCATGAAAGACAGTCTATGAGCAAGGTAATCCTTTGCCGTAACAGTTCCTACGCTACGTAGGTGCAAAGCTATAAGTGAGGGAGTGTAGTCAAAACATCCCAACAATGCCTGGAAAGCGCACTAGCTCTAAGTCACTGACAGCTGATGTAAAGCAGAACAGCTCTGAAGATGCTCCGCTCCCCAGCAGGGTTTCACCGGGAGGGTAGCCAGTCTCATGGTCTGGGGAGCCCTGGTAGTGTGTACCTGCCTTGGCTCCTCTCTGGGCTCTTTTTGAGCAGTTTGAATACTGCTGAGAGCCTGGCTCGGTGCGTGTGTGCTGGCTACAGAGAGACTCATTTTCTGAGTGCTTGTGCATGTGGCATGGCCATTGCTTGTGGCTGGGGCTGCAATGAATGTATGTATAAGCTATGGCTGGCAAGCACACAGCTGGTAAATAGAAAAAATAGAAGGGAGTCAAATAGTGGAAATGCGCTTTCACGCTTCTCGTGGTTTGCAGGTATTACTAACTGTTTTACAATAAAACTTCCTGGTGCACCTAATGCAAAAGCGATATTAAATCATGCATCTGCCAAAACGCTGCTTCTGTTTTTTCCAAGATTGGAGAGTACTAAAGTATTTTTATTTTCCAAAAAAGATAGTATTCAAGGGTAGTGATGGTTCATTGCCAGACATTTTTTAGATGCTTGTTTTGTCCCATTCTCACTTTTTCTACCTGTCTTCTACTGGGCTGAAAAAACGGGCTATGCAGCCTTAACAGTCACCTGTGGAATAGTTAGAGCAAAGTGTAATATTCTGAGGCTCCACTTTCCCAGGACTTCCTGAAGGAGTCTCTGTGTATCATTCAGCCTGCAGTGCCTGTATTGGGTTACACTAGGAATGTGGAAAGCTGTATGGGAAAATCTGTCAGGCTGTGAAAAGATCTCATGCTTTGAAATTTTACGGACCACGCTCGCTAATGCACGTTGCATAATTTGGGGTGTCTGGCTGCTCTCATTCCTTGTCAGGATGCGACGTACGCTGTAGAACACACGTGCATGCTTTGTTACAAGCGCTACTGAGATGAAAAACGAGGCCACGGACCTAGGGAAGTCACAGAGAGGAAATCCCCTTAGGGGACAAATTACAGTGACACCTACTAGTGTTGGTACAGTTGAGGGTCAGTCCCCATTTACAAAACATGATCTCTGATATATGGTGAGGAGCCCTGGGGTAACTCCTTTTCTGCAACAGCGTTCCAATAAATTCCCAGTTTAGGAGCACGGCCCATGTTTTTCCAATATACAAATAATTGTGAGAGACTCATCTACAGGTTAGGTCTTCAGCTGCTACAAATCAAATTCATATTCAGAAAAGGATTTGCTTTCAGCTATTTCAGCAGGACCAAAACCTGCAAGTTGCCAAGCGTGTTTAATAGGACTTTGATCAGATGTCTTGGGTTGTGCATGTATTAACTACAGTGTACATCACGGGTGCTTTGTAAAATAAAACAAAAAAATCTGTTAGCTCATGACATTAGCCTTTTCACATACAGGATACTGTACAAACATTTTCAAGAGTCTAAATCTCTGGACTGTATTGAAGAGACTTTTTTCCCTATTTTTAACTTCTATTTGTATTGTAAAGTTACCTACGTGCCCTGGTAAGATAATTAAAAAATAAAACAAAACAAACAAAAACTTAGGAAATGGAAGGAGCTTCCCAATTAAAAAGCTGTAACAAAACATAATCATTAAAAAATTTTCCTTTTTTCCCCTTTCTGTTGAATGTACTCCTCAAGCTAGTCAACTTTCCTGACAACCTGTTAAAAAGGCGGGGTATTAATAGCAAATCTGTTGCGGGGGTGGGGTACACAGTTAACAGAGGGGATTATCTATATGTACATGCTTATAGAAAATGAGGTATAAATTCCAAACTGCAGGAGTTTGTCTACACAGTCATGTTGGTGTTTGTACAAAGCGGAAGGCTCCAGGTTTATGAATGCAGCACAAAGTCAAAGTCAGTCCCACAAGCAGGTGTATCCAAAGCCATTTTAGGATTTTATACATCAAAACAAAGATGGCAAACTTTGCTCAGAAGGCAGTAGACACCCCATTCAGGTATAATCAACGTCCTGTGGGTCTAGGGAAAGACTCTGCTAGATAAGCATTCCTCTGTACACACAAAATGTCGGTTTGACGGATGAAATTCTTCGGCCTGGGTTGTGCAAATCTGACCGTATTATTGTAATTCGACTGTAAAATGACTCAATACATTTCTTGAGTAACTCTTTGTTCAGTAGCCCCCTATCTTAAACAACAGTGGTTTTTTAGAAGTTACTAGGATTTTGCTCACCAGAAAAAAGAAATGCTGGTCTCAGGCAGCCGCTGTTCCCTTGAGAGCAGCACCCTTAGAAAGACGGCCTAGAATAAATTTCAGGCCCTCATGAGGGACCGTGGATTTCACCCATGGTGCCTGTTGATAGCACCTCGATGGTTTTTTGACAGATTGAATCCGTAGCAACACTTAGGCTTATGCATATTGGTTCATGGATGCATTAAGGGTGATAATTATGGACACCTTTCCCTAACTTTTCTGTTGTTTTGTTGGGCTTACATCCAGACTTTAGTGTTATTCAAATCTCATAGTTTTTTGTTGTTTTTTTTTTTTTAAATATGAAGCAAATGTGTTGTGAAACTCCTCTATTTCCAACTAATTTTGTCATCAGGCAATTAAAATATCATATGCTATAAACATCTCAAAGATGCTATGGATGGGAAAGTTGCCAGTTTTACAGGTCACGTTGCTTTCAAAAGTACAATGAACATACAGTACTCTGAACAGTCTGGAAAGAAAAGTAATTTTCCAGCTCTTAAAAGTCTTTTTTTAGCTTTTTTTCAGTGCTCTGAAGTCAAATTATGATGATTTTTATGGCAGAACTGTTAAGTGCCAATGATTTGTCAGTACTGGCACACTTAAATTCCTAACAACATAGTTGGGCCCATGCTTAATATCTTAATTGTGCATATGAAATGCATTTAAAGTAAAGCTAGCCAGAAAATATGTGCTGCTTATATTAAAAAAAAATAAATTAATTCACTTTATTATATTAGAAAAAACTTCAAATAACTTACAGCTTTTTACTCCAGTCATACTGTTTCTGGCTAAGAATTTGACTATGTAGACTAGGAATTTAAAGAGGGGTCTGTAAGGTTTCACTCATTTGACGTGATTAGACACCAGATTGTTTTCTTTGAATTTGAAAAATGATTTCCATTTATGAAAAGTTAAAAAGCATCTCTTGAAGTGATTTGTTAGCTTTAGCAGAAAGTGTTGTGAACCTGATGTCTTAGAAATGTGGTTAGAGGTCTGAATGTAACGTGATTAACTTCAGGCATTTGGATTTATTATTGGCCTGTGTCAGAGTTTACTGAACTGCAGGATGAAGATGGGGTCTTGAGCCCACCAGGAGGTGTGGGGTTTGGTATCTCCTCTCTTGTGAGCATTCAGAGAGGCAAGGTGGTGTGTGGGAGAGCTGGGTACTGTGCCCTGCACCGCCAGTGCCTTCTGCAGTGCTTTCAGAGGAATCGTTCAACAAGGCGCACCAAGTGAAAAATTGTAATTTTATCGAAAATAAATGTTGGGTATTCCCTGGAAATTGTGGTCATGAAGATCTTCAGTGTAATCTACTCAAAAAAAGAAACAACATTCTAGAGCCTGTAATCATTATCTGAAAAGAAGAAAAAACAATGTTAATGACCAATAGTCCCAGAGTAATAAAAGTTCCTTTAGTCTGTTCCTCTTTGGGAAGAAGCATTCCAATGGGAAAACCCCACAGGAGTGCTAACAATTGGGTAATTTTACCTAAACAATTAAGATGATTAGTTTAAGTAATATAATTATTTGGGAAGTACAGAGTTCCATGTCCTCTGCTGTAAATCAGGTCTGCTGTAGCACTGGAGCAGTCACACCTATTTATCCCAGGTGCCAACCTATCGTATCGTCGTATCCATGTAAATGAATCCCATGACTTTCCTAACTTAAGAAACTACTATTATTCAGTGAGGATGTAACTGGCATAGCTGTCTTGGTGGAAGTGCTGGTGCCCACGAGCATTTTGTCATTTTTTATTTTATGGGCTCTGTGTGCATGGAGACACCGTCTTGTGTAGTGAGGTAGTCTGTGATGATAAAGAGGGCACAGAATGGAATATTTTGAGAACTAGAGTATAGTAGAAAGAGGATTTCAATGCAGATTTGGAATGTTTTCTTACTAAAATGTGTGTGTTTAAGATGGTAGTGTTTTCAGACACAGAAAAAGGATTTTAAAAATTTTGAAGAGGAGGGTCTTATGCAGAGGTACCTTTTTGAATACAAGGCCTTTGTCACCTTTATAGTAACTAACCTCTCATTTTACACTGCTTCAGCAGTGAGAAAGAACCCTCCTAATGAGGGTATATTTAATGCTGCTGCCCCTGAGGCCACAGTGCATTTTGAGAGTGGTGTAAGGAGGCACCAGTATAACTCAGAAGTGGTTATGAATGTGTGCTGAAGGTGTTATTGCGTTCTGATCTGCAATATTATTGGAAAATACACACTTAAATTTTTGTTGGAAATGGTATTTGAAAAATAGAAAGTAATTAGTTCTTTTCTGATGCTTAGCAATGTGGTATATAAATATGACTGAAGCAACAAGCATGAGATTTCACTGCAAGTGCTGAGGGAGTAATAGATGGGGATTAGCAAAAGAATAGGAGGAATGAATGGGGATATGCACTGAGCGTTTATTCGCTTTGAAAGATGATCTCTCTGCCTGAGACTTAGAGTTACCAAATAGCTAATGGCTGATACAAATTGTTGCAGGCAGGCTAGATGGCCTCAAGATTGATGGCTGATGGTTGTTGGTCTACATTTTTAATCCAGGCTTCTGCTGGAATGCAAAGTTCCTACCTCAAATTCAATTATACAAGGACATCAAGAAGAAAAAGACAGTCACGGTATTTGTCTGCTTCTCAAACTACCCAAGATGTGAAACTGTTTTTGCTTGCAGTGACAAGCCTGTTAATGCCAGGCAATGTAATACTTTCTTACTACAACCCTTTGCTTGCAGTTAAAAGTCAAATACTTTTCTGATACGCTGCTTATTCCTTGTACTTCTTGATGAATTATGATTGTGTTGTCTACATGGATAAATCCTGGGGACTTGGGAGGTCACTGTAACAAAGCAGAAGGTGCCTGAGTCACTTGGGGTGGGCAGCATGCCAGTAACTGCGCTCTTAATCTAAATTCATTTCATCACGCTGCAGAAATACCAGAATACCCCCAGAATACAACAGGGGCCAAAAGAATCCTACAACAAGTGGAGATGGGCCTGGATCAGTTGATAGCTTCGAATTAAGAGGTGTTTTCCTGTGAGTTCATATCTGAAACATGCAGTTTGTCTTCCTTGGTGTTAATAAAATGGAGACTGGTGCAGGGAACGGAGTGCTGGGTAACGTAAGAAATCTAAACTTTCAAGTGGGACTCCAAACCGCAAGACGTACTTAGATAATGACCATGAAGCCGTTGTCTCGAGTGTGAAGGGTTCTTTGCAATAACACCTGTTAAACTTCCTTTGATTTTCCATTAACTAAATACCAACAGAGCGGTATATGAGTATGGAAGGCTGAGAAAAAGATAGAGCTATAGCATTTTAAGAATAGTTTTAAAAAATGGTAACTCTAAAAGAATGTGGGCTATTATTTTTATTTGCTTTTGATCATTCCTCTATGGAGCATGAAAATGGGGTAAATCTTACGTGCACAATTGCACGCATCAAATTTTGAAAACACAACTTAAACGCTCCTTTGCTGATTGGGTACCATTCCATGAAGCGGAAGAGAAAATTTCTACTCGGGTCAAGGGTGACACAGCAGACTGCAGACAATTGATGCTGATGACGTTATTGAAGATTATATGATTGGCAATAGATACAAATAAGACTGAGTTTCCATACAAAGTAAAAATATTAATTGAATAGCTTCCTGCCCATGTAAAAGTCAATAGATAATTGAATTAGAAAAGGGTGCTAATTAATTGAACACATAAATTCTGAACTACTGGGTCAGTTTTGGTTAAAATGCATGAAAATGCTGGTTATTAATTTTAAATTAAAGCTTCCCTCTGAATGTCAAGTTCTGTGGTTTCCTACATTTCCGTAATCAACCAGCTGTGGTCAAAATTCTGTACAAGCGGAGGACTGAATTTTTAAAGATGAAAGTAGAAGAAATTTAAAAATTTTTGTCACTTATGTTGGGCTACTGAAGAATTCTCTAATGCAGCAGATGGTGTTGATGCTTTTTTGGTTTTTCTGCTGCCCATTATGTCACATGAAGTCACCAGAATAGTCTTCTGTGGGACACATAGCAATTGCACTTGACTGTGATGAGCACCGCTTTGGGGGGTATCCCTGCCCTCTTCTTGGAAATAAGACACAACCTACTTTCTCTGCTCTCTCCACGCCAGAGGTTCATTAACTCGTGCATTTTAGCTACGAGACAGGACGTCCTGTGTGATTTCAGCAAGTCCATATGGTTCTCAAACGCTTTTCCCAAGGTGAGGATTAGAGAACATCAAATGCTGCTTGACGGAGAGAGGAAATCTCATGTAATGCTTTTGTTCTGCTAACATCTATGTAAAGAGCTGCCTGGGAGTTTTGGAATGGAATCTGTCATCGCTGTAATCCTGTTCTGGAAAATCGTGATGGAGACAGCACAGGGAGTGATGTCATTGGCTGTCTGACACAGTTATTGCCCACAGCAAACTCATCTCCTTACCAAACTTTCCTTTGTCTCTGACATTTGAATGTCCAATTGGTGAGGTTATTGGTGGTGTTTGTGGGTTGTTTGTTTGTTTTTTTTTTTATTTCACAGCTGTCTTAAAATTCAAAACACAGATATGTGAGAAAAAGGCTAATACAGAGGAGGGTCTGTTCAATGCTCTCTGCAGACTTCAGAGGGATTTATGTGCACTCTACCTGCAGTGTCATATGCAGGAAATTCTTCTTTGGTTCAGACAGTGCAATAACCAAACCTCCTGTGTATTAGCTTTAGATTCTAGCACTTCTACCACAGCCTATGGCAAGCGGTAAAACTATAAGGAAGAAGCAGTTTGCTTTATAAGGGCTCTGGCCTGCCCTCCTTCTCACATACATCTAGTTGTTAAGGACCTGTTACCATGTAGGGCAGTGGTACTTGCATGACATAATGCAAAAATGCTATTTATACACTGTGCGCTAGCAATTAAGTTGAACAATTGTATTTGGTTATTGTCCTTCCCTGCCTTTGTAAATTGATCCACCAGTGATAAAAACCGCTGTGAGCTGCACTACCGAATGTGAGAAGAGAGCCTGTGTTGTGAGCCTGTGGTAGAGGAGGAGTGCCTTTCATCCTGGGTGAGTTACATGTTGGGTATGGGCACCCTCGTTTGTAAGGTAGTGTTGCAGGTTGTGTTTTATGAATTAAAGCACGTTTGTGCTTAGACATCTTTAGATACGTGCTGAGATTGTTTTACAGATAAGACTCTTTATGCTACAAGTAAAGTTGTTATTCTTAGTGAATATAATCACTAAGAATCACGTGATGTAGTTGTGGCTATGAGTGCTCAGTATCACTGAAATTAAGCCCATGGAGATTATGTTTAAGTGTATCAAAAATACATCTTATCCACATAACAATTGCTGCTTGCATGTAGCACAAGTAAAGAAACCTCCAAAATGTTGAGAGTTGCTAAAGCTATATATAAAATAAGACATCTGCGTGTATTTATCATCTCTTATGTCAGTGTGTCCCCTGGCTGCATCACAGCTCTGTGCCAGGATGAGACCTGAACACGACTCCATCCCTGTTCTCCCTGCCGTCACCCTGCTTGCCACAAGCACAAGAGCTGGGTGGGAAGGGACGTGTGATGTGCTGAAGCTGTGTTCAGGACCTGGGCAACTCCTGCACATGCCAGATAATTTCCCTTCAAGATACTTGACTGACAGGTTGTTTTTCATTGCCTTTTGGCCTTTATTTGAAGGTTTTCTGAGTGTAAGCTTGTCACTGAACTTTATTGCTTCTTTGGTTTTTCAACCCGATTCTTCTGCTGCTAGCATTACGTATCTTTGATTAGACAGCTGAAAAGCATTAGAGATGTGAGGGAGAGAAGCAGGAGTGAATATGACTCATCTGTGTAAAGTGCCTGTCTTTTTCTCACTGGAATCCTAATAAATGGTTAAACTCCTCCATTCACTGGCTGAAATAACGTGACTTCTGTGCACGATGTGTAGGTTAACTGTGTTCAGAACCCCCAACTGAAGAGTGTCCACTTCTTTGTTTTAGAGAAAGATGAGCTAGATGGATTGTTTGGATCCATCAGACAAACTCCATCAGAGGAGATGGACCAAAATTATCCTCATCCCTGCCTGCACCACCACCTACAGAGACTGTTGCCACCTCAGTGGGAAGAATCCCTTCCTGCCAGACTCCGAGACATGGGCGCGAGGACTTGGTATGGACACAAGTTGTTTATTCTTTGTTCAGAGTAGAATCATAACGGGTACTTCCCAGTGAGTCTCATCAAGCATAAGAAGTTTATCTGTTCCTGAGAAATGTTTAGGTCTGTCACAGAGATTTGTTTCTGAGGATTAAGGAAGCTTGGCTTTAACCCTGGTTCAGTCATCGTCCTGGCCTGTGCCTTGGAAAGTCAGCTCGGCTTTGAAACGCAGGTAAGTGCTTGAAACTTTTGAGACCTGTGGATGAAAAATGCTGCATCAGTGTTTCCCTATGACACAAATCTCGGTTATGTACCGAGATCAGAAATGTCACGTCATATGCTGGCACTCTGTAAGTGCTGGAGTTTTCCCTGTGTACAGTGTTTCTGTTCGCTGTAAGTTGGAAGGAAGTTCCGCTGAAGAAACTTGGGGCTGAAAACAAAACTGGATCTCATAGCAAGAATTTCTCAAAAGCAAGACTGTCTGTGTGTTTGAACGCACTATGCAGAGAACAACAGATAGCCAGGCAGCCTTGGAAACATCATACTAGATTTCAAGTCTTTAACTTTATAACCTTTGTGTAATTCCTGAAATCTTTTATGGTGTCACTATTTGCTGAAAAACCCTGTCAGTAGTGGATCATTTTCTTAAACAGGATTAATTCTACTTCCACATAGACAGTATATTTTCCTGCTTTGATTTTGATGCTTTTGGGTAATGCCATGTGGTAGGGGGGGAAGGGGAGCTGAGCTGCCAACTGGGAATCTTCAACACAAAAACTATTAAGGGGTGATAAATCATCGGAGGCCCAGCATGTGATTAAAAGCTGTGGCCACCAGCGGTGACCCATGGGGATGAAGGTATCAATGACAGAGAGCAGGGGAGGTATTTGGCATTCCTGTTCGGAGGCCTAAGCAGGGCACCAGGGTTTGTTTATGTTTCTGTTCCACCGAGTCCTGTGAAATGCCCTCTGTCTGTACAGGGAACACACATTGAGTTAAGGAAAGTATCTTTGGTATTCCTTAAAATGTCAAGACATGGATACTTGAAGGTAACGTGTGAGGAGAGTTACCTGGGATTGCAGTGAAAGCCAAACATTTAGTCAGTTCAGGGCTCTGTGAATCAACAGACAGCATCACATAGCTATTGTAATTTTAGATGAGCTTCAACGGATGCACAGAATATTATAAATATGACTCCTTTCCTTTCAACTAAGTCCACCTAGAAAAAAATTTTGTTTGATCAGGCATGGGGACATCCAGTTTCAGGTTCTACTTTGTTCTTGGCTTAATAGAAAGCTTGATTAAATAAGAGTAAAAAAAATCTGGCAAAGAACGTTATGATTTGGCCCATTTTGATACATGTTTAGAGCAGTAACAGTGTGTTCTGTTGCTGTGAACAAGACAGTGGAGACATAATTTCTATGTGTTATTTTATCTATCAGCTATTTACCAACAAACGTTGTGCTAGAGGTTTATCAGCAGGTACAGGGGTACAGTTCCAGTGGCAAAGTGCTGCCAAGATAGAGCAGCAATGAATGAAAAGGTGGGTTTGGAAGGCAGCGAAGAGCAGGATGAATGAGAGATCCAGCCCTTATGTGGTGGGAGTCTGTGAGTTACATTGGTAGAGAACTGTAGGGCCAGCAGAGGACAAGCTTGGCAACTGGAAAAGGTCACAAGAAGGGACTGGGAGAAAAAGTCACAACAATGTAGCAAATCAGGTGCTTTTGAAAACCAAAGCAATTTGGTAAAAGGGCTGCAGAAACTTTTTTTTTTTAGTGCCACATCATTTTGATAGACTCTGTAACTGTTTAGAGACATCCTTTTTCCTGTGAATTTATTCTACCATGTGTGAAAGATGGTCTTATCATGCCTAAAAATATCATAGAGATTCCTTTACGCACATGTCGTGTTATGTTTGACAGCAGCAACCCCCGAATGCTCCAGAGAAATACACAAGAAACCTCATGTCAAGTAGATCTGAATATACATTAGGGCTTCTTCCTATCCCCTGTAGGCAGAGATTGGCTTAAGGCCTGAATCAAAAGATTTTTATGTTCCTTCCTATGCTCTATTTATTAGCTTGAACTGGATGTTTTCAACAGCCATATAATTCTGAACAACTGAGATGCAACTCACTGTAAACTTCTTGACTTTTCACCAGCACCAGGAATATCTTAAAACTTTCACTGGGCTACAGATAACCAGGTGATTACTATATAACTGATGTGCTCACCGGGATAAACGTGAGTGATAAGGGCACACCTTGTAAAGAAAGAACATGACACAAAGAAGTTGGTAATAATTTGATGTAAAAGGCTGACAAGGACTCTTAGCAACTTTGGAAACGTTATGGTTGCCAGATGTGCTTTTCCAGATGTCAGGATTTCCTATTATATGCTTCTTCCGGTCAGGAGAAGCAGTTCCTGTGATAATGTGTTTTAAAGCCTTTGAGACACGAGGGTTACCTGACCCTGAAAATTAATTCTGCAACTTTCATTACAAATTATGCTTTTTATTAGAAAAGACTGCGATCCTTCACACCCTCTCATGCATGAGGGGATAGCAAGATGCCTTGGTAGGTGAAAGATGGAAGAAACTGACAGTGAAATTTGGAGGAAGACAATTTTAATTTCCAGGCAGGAGGCCAACGCAGGGTCTAAGCGGTGATTGACTCCCAGCACAACCCTTGGCCGTTCAGAAACACACGGTGCACAGAGTTGCAATTGTCCTGCCCGGCTGCTGCTCACCAGTGACTGACAACAGTCCCTGTTGCATCTGAGTAACATCATAACATGGTTTAACCCCAGCTGATTTCTTACCCTGCTGTTAGTTCAGTTCCTTCTTCTTGGACTTCCCTGAGACTGTAGCCAGATGTTTGCCAGCCAGTAATCATCTGCTGCAGAAGGGAGTTTGCCAGTGCCATGCATCAACTGAAACTAAACCAAGTCTTTGTCATGACCTCGTAGCTTCTTCAGATTCTAGGCACAGAATTGCTTCTTAAACTTCAGTTTCTGTTCAAGTTACCTTAAGCCGTGGTGCTTTGAAAATCAGTGCTTCTCTCCATTTCTGCAAATAGCTACCATTACTCTGCCTTGGCCCATCCTCTTTGACCTTGGTCCCTTCTCAAGCCCTGGAGACATCTTTCTCTTAGTTACCCCCACTCATTCTCATGTGAAGGCCTCAGGTCCACAAAACATTTATGGCAGGGAAGGTCTGACAGGCCCTGCCCCTGTTCCAGATTTCCTAGAGGGGCTTTGCCTTAGTTTGACCTTTCTGGATCCCTTGAAGGATCCAGGCTTCCACCAAGTGGAGTTCAATCCCTGTTCCAGTGCCAGCTCTATTACCTGCATTGGGAGTGCCTAGGTCTGAGGCTGAAGTGGCCTGTATTTCAACCGTCAGTGGCAAATTCAGTGTTTCCTTGCAGACCATTTTTGCCAGCTAGATATATGCATGTTTGTCCCACAGTCTTTTTCCCTTTGGGGAAGGATACTAGCCTGGTTTTCACTGAACATTTTCTCTAACTTTATTCCTTTTTGCATCACGCTCTCTCGTTTTGCAGAGCATGATCCTAAATCACAAAGAAAGTAAGAAGGGAGATGAAAGAAGGAAGAAGTGAAGACGGAACGTCCCTTCATGTTGCACAGAAGTGTTTAACATAGGCCTCTGCCAATAGCGGAAATGTTGTACTAGTTACAGTGAAAGGGCAGGGTTTATCCTTTTGGCCAAGAGCTCTTTAAGAAAGTCACCTACACCTGAGAGACAGCCCTAACAGGCAAATTAAATGAGTGTAAGAAGTCCTCGATAGAAGCAAGACCCACCTATAGGTCTCCTGTGTCTTAGCTCAGTGCTTTGTCTTCATGGCACATGAAATACTTGTTCAATATCTAATTTCTATCCATAATTACAGATTCACCAGGTGTCATATTGAATGCTTTACTTAATAACTAGTGTATATTCATTTGTAGTTTATGTTCCAGTACCTTCTAATTTTCTCCTGTTATTTCCTATTTGAAAAGATAGAGAAACGGGGCTGGAAGTGTCAACAGATGGTCACATAAACAGCCCAGCGCTTTCAGGAGCATCAGTCACACTAATCTATTCCTAAAAGGTGCTTGTTCTCCCAAGAACACTTTCTGGGCTAGAGAATCTTCTGTGAGGTGATGAGTTGGATGCTCAGGAAAATGGCAAAGCAGGGACCAGAGCCTGGCTCGTGTGTAAGGGAATCTCCCAAATTAGTTACTCTTTATTATGGCTAACGGCAAGAATGGCACCAGTTTCAAAGGGCACCCGAGTTGTGGAATGCACCTCCCAGGAGATGCCACTACCCAGGAAAAGTGATGGTAGTATTTCAGTAGTTTTCCAGACAACCGGACTTCATTCAAGTAAACAAGTTTCCAATTGCATTGTCAAAGGCAAGATGTTTTTAACGTGAAGGAAATCAAAGTGTGGATGTTTTCTTGAGTTTGCAAAGAGTCTGAAACAATAGTTCTTAGTTGGTGAAGACAAATTAAATGGCAACACTTTACAGTGCATGGAAAGAACCAAGAAACAGGAAATGAAGAAAGTTCTGCCTGCATCTCAGAAAATGTGTGGTATGAACTGTTAACCATGTGGCAGGCATGAAGGATCATCAAGTTGAGGAACATTTCATTTTTCTGGACATAAATTCATGCTTGCAAAAGTTTTGGAAAATATTGGTCAGTCTTGAGGATTTCCCTATGGGCATGGAGCATCTTAAACCTGATCTGGCTTTATGGGACATGTATTTAATGTTATATTTTAGCTTCTTGACCAGATGGGCATAAGCCTTGTGTAAGTTAATGCACACCTTAGAATATAGTTGTGGGAGACACTGTGATGTAAGTGCGTGGCCCATGTCCCTCAGCAGAGCCTCACGTTGCGTTGAGCTCTGTATGAGCACAAGCTCTCGTTAATTTGATTCACAATGCAAAATAAGCTCTCCTGACAACTTGTGGGTTTTTTAGTAAGGCTTGAGCAATGTGGAGAAGTGTTTATGGATTGAGTGCAATATTATTATGAAAGATATTGCTTCTATACTCTCAGCAGTGATCCAAACCAATATTTCACATTCTGGCCCAGGCTGTCACTGGGAGCACATGGTGCTGTCTCTTTTTAGATAGTTATCTGTGGCTGCTTCAGAATTATTGGGTTTGATTATTTATATATAGACTTCTTAAAACTCGCCTGTTTAAAAGACAGCCTGTGTTTATGGTAAAGTGTCCTCTGGCTTTCTGTGCTCCCTCTAGCAAAGTGACTAGCCTGATTATGGGTAAAAAGGTGACGATGCTGTGAAAACCAGCTTTTTGCAGACCCAGAGGGTCAAAGCAGTAGCCTGGAAATGCATCAGGGTCACCATGCAGACAGGAGAGACCTTTAACAATTACATTTAATTTGACTTGCAATCAAACAGAAGTAGATAGCAAAGCAGGAAATGGAATCTTTAGGCATGACATGAAATAGTATTGCTGTCAACTTGAATAAGAAAATCTGACTTTTTTTAAGCAACTACGTATTTAAATAGCCTGTAGGGTCAAACAGCCTTTCCTACAGCCCTTTGATAGCTAGCCTGATAACGGCGTATATGCTATAAATATCCTAAATCAATAACCCTGTATCACTGCTGAAAGCAGGCGTGTTCACATATCACAGCAGATGGGAAGAAAGCAAATAATATTTGTCTTGCCTTTCAAATTGATTTCCTGTTTTTAGTAAGCCAGAGTGTGTCCATATGTTAATCAGATTGCTAAGAAAGATAGCTCAGGGCAGCAGACTTTTACTTGACCTGCTAGGAGAAGGGGGGGGCAAGAAAGGGAGGAGGAAGTCCTCCATGGTCCCAAAATATCTGCGGCAGAAGCAGTTTTTACAAAGGTTACGCAAATACCTGGGCTTCCCTGACTTTCCCTGGGAAGTGTGGAGTGCTCTGCTTTCCTTCCTAGGCAGATGTTCTTCACGGTGCTCGGCAAGCTGCAGGTTTGGACCTGTTCACTGAGGATTTCTTGATCCATCTTTTTGTTCCTCTTGGACAATATTTGCTGAGATGAAAATTCCGTGTCCCCAGTGTTGGGCAGAAAGACCCAAGGTCCCTGAGAAATGCAAAGGCTGCAGCCCTTCTCCTCTGCCTTCCCCTGCCCTTCTTCAGTGCCATGTGTTTCTCCGCTCCTCCGCACTTGTGCTGACACATGGCTATTCCAGATGCAACGTGCCCTACCAGAGAGCATAAGGACTGTCCGTAATGGCTTCCAAATGCGCTCCCAGGTCCTATTATTTTTCTCTTCAGTCAGGAGTTTTTAATTAAATTTAACGACAAATAGTTCAGAGATCACTTGTGTGCTCATAAACTCTAATGATGTTCATGGGCAATACACAATTGCCCGGGAGGAAATGATGGTATGCTTGATGTTCTGAGAATATTTTCTGTGGAAGGCATTTGTGTACATTCTACAAGCTCTTCAGGTTTATTCTGTTTTAAAAATCCCAGATACATAAAATGTTTGGTATGGCAGTGTGAAAAAAATAATTTCAGTGGACATTTGGTCAATAGTCACGGACCACTAGAAAACTCATGTGGCAGCTGCAGTCCTGAAGAAGTTGTTTGCGTGTTCGTGCCAATGTGGCACACTTCGGTTAACATAAATATGAAAATCAACCAAACATATATAACATTCTATGTCAAATATACAATAAATACCAAAAGTACTTGATAATGCCCCAAATTTATATACATTTGGTGTTTTACACTTGGATGATATGAGTTAATACAAGATGATCCTGGCATCCACATCAAGTCCCACTTACCTTCTTCAGTCTTTTGGAATGAAGGCAGATCCAACAGGCAAAGCACTAGCCTTGATTTAGGCAACTACTTTCAAAAACCTACTTTCATGTCTGATTTTTAGCAAGTTACTAGTCTATAGCTTTGTTCCCCATCTCTTGATGGAGAGCAGTACTTCCTGCCTTGTAGAGCTGAAAAATACACTGAAGGCTGGATGTGGTCAGATTCCACAAAGACACCCAAAAGAAAGCGGGTGTGCCAAGGACTAGTTTGATTCAAGTCCTAATTTACATTGCTCGCTCTTTGGGAGCACGAAGGGGAGGGAATGAGAGGAGAATGAAGCTGTTAACTTTCCTGCTTTCTTGTGCATTGGAGGTCTTCAGGAAGCATCTAGGAAGTCCAAATGCAGGGAGGACCAGAGCAGATAATTCCTTGTATTTCTGAAGCTAAAAGACAAAAGCAGAAGACCACCCCTTCTTGTAGTGGCTTTATTATTAGAAAAAAAAGTTGATTTTTTTTTTTTTTTTGAGAGGAAGGATGATTTTATGGAGCTGGAAGCCAGATGATCTCACTTCTAATCCTGGTGTTGACACAGATTTTCCTGTGTGACCTCAGAAAAATCTCTTGCTGCATTCCAGTTTTGAATCAGTAAAATCCAACAATCGTTCTTTGTTACCTCCGAGGAGCACTCTGCAGTTAATGCATGGTCGCTAGACAGATTTTGACACATGCATGGGTGCTTGAAGATGGTGGGTTTTGGTGGCGGTCTTTTAAAAGCGTTTAAAAAAGTTAGGTCTTAATTCCTGTGGCAGTTTAGGAGCTCTATTGCTGTCTCTATCAGTATGTACCTTAATCCCTTTCAAAGTTCTATCATGGGGTAATGTGATGGCGTTATAGGAAAGCTCTAGAAATAAATAGAGTTCCTCATGACTATGTCAGTAATTCCATTGAGAGAAATAAGCAGATGTAATCAAGTGAAACCTGTTAAAATGTTTTAGTCACTTTCCTAAAACACGTAATCAACTGATCTCTTGGTTAAGAGCCAAACTGCATCTTCAACCTTGCGCTGCCTACTTCAGGCTGCTGCTACTGCTACTCAGAAAAGGGACACATGGTTTCTTTTCCCATCATTTCTGCCGTTATCCTTTTATATATGCCATCATGTCATCAGTACTGCGCTTTCTGACACCTCTCCTCCATTACCTGCAGTTTCTTCGCATCTGCTTGCAGCAGCAGTCCCCAGTACAGCTTCTGGGTATTGCTGCATCTTCTGACCAAGGTTTGCAGGAACCAGGTGATCTGTGCTGCTGTCACTATTTGTCCTCCTACATCCTGCAGTTTATGCCAGTTCAGCTGATCCATGGTAACCTGTGGAAACCCTGCAGATGCTTTGGCTCACTGCTACTTTAGGTTGGCCATGGCATTCTCTAGAGTACATGAGCTGCAACATTCTCCAAAATACAAATTTTTAATACCTGCCATTTGCCTTTTTCATGTAAAGGAAGTGTTCATAGTGGGACTGAAGCCCAGTGAAAGTCTCAGCTCTGAACCCTCTTTTTGGTAACTTTTGTGTTGAATTAATGGGCGGAGCGTCAACAGAGATCAGAATGTTTTGCAGCAGCCACTGCAAAAAGGGTAAGAGAGAAGCCAGAGATGAAGTGACGTGGCTAAGGTTGTGGAGCACATCAGCGCCTGAATATGGAGCAGATTACAGACCTCCTGATACTGACTTAGTGCTTTAACCACCAAATTATGTCAGTTGCCAAATATCCAAAGTCTTTATCCAAATCCTTACTGTGTGTATAGCTGGGCTGTGGAGGACATCCCTTTTTTCCTTTTCCAAATAATCACCATTTAAAAATCAGTACCAGCATTTTCTTGTTCCTTTCATTTACTTGGAATCTTCTTAGCTGCACATTTGATTCTTGGTAGAGACAGGTACTGTAATTTCTATGCTGTTATCTGATCTTTTTTTCTAGTGTGTGTAGCTGGTTTTGAAAGCAAATAAAAAGTAATCTAGTTAGAGTTTATTTAAATCCATTCAGTAGGAACAATTATCTCAAGTGCTCCAGCTTCTGACATTCATCACACTAGAAAAGGACACAAAGATGTCTATAAAAATATGACCATTTAACTCAAGTGGTGCTCCAAGGACATAAGAATAGAATCATTCTGTTGCATTAAATAATATTACGTGGTTAAAATGTGACTAGCAGGTTTTGATTACGGCCATGAAGGTTTGTGTTTAATAAAGACGGTCTAATAAAGGCACTCTGAAAGGTTACCGAATATTAGAAAGAGTTGCTTTGCTGTTTACATCAGCAAATATTTTAGGTAGAGGGAGAAAATCGTTTTAAGTGTTGGCTGTTAATCTTGGGTGAATGTAATAGATTCAATTATGTAATGTGACAATGAATTTGTTCTGCTTTGCCTTGGGTTAGAATTTAAGCTTTTCCCCTTCAGATTTATTCAGATTGTTAAGTGGCTGCTGAGAAGCTGGAACCTTGTCAAACTAACTTGGCTTTACATTTTAAATTATTTTTAATCAATATGTGAAGAGGCCAAGCTCTGCCATATGTTACTCACCATCCATTAGTTGGTAGCTGGTCATTAAACTCTCACTAAGGTTTCCTAACTGTGACTATTGTGGTGATTTTTTTTTTTTTCTTTCTCTCTCTCTTTGTAGAGTATGGGCAAAGGGGAGCATTCGTGGCAGATTGCCTTGAGGACAATAAAAACTCTCATGTAGTATGGTTGTTTGTTCAGACACAAACAATAGAGACATTTTGCTATTACCATTTGCCAGCTATCAAGGGGTTTTGAGCCCCCTCCCCCTTGGTGCCTACAACTCAAAACAGATGCAAAATCTTTCTTTTCAGTCCCCTTGAAATGACCTGTGGTGGTGCAGTGTCATTTAGAGGAGAAATTATTGGAGTGAGAGTGGCTGGTAACAATAGGGGCCTTGTGCCAGGCACATGACAGAACAGTGAGGGGGCTGTTGGTGACTTTATTGGGGAGGAGAACGGCGATCTGGCAGGTGCTGCCATTGTTAAAGGTCTCCGCTCCTAGACAGTGGTCGCAGATGAGTTCATGTCATTTTGTTCGAGCTCTTTACGCCGGGTTCAGTGATGTGACACTGGTCAAGTAGCCGATCCAGCTTTTCTGATCTCCTCGACATGGTCCCTTCTGTAACATAACCCTTTATTGCTGAGATATGTCAACACGCTTCTAGGCCATATGGCTTCAAGCTAGAGTAACTTTTGTGCTCTCTGAAAGGGACATAATAACTTAATGTTTACTCTGCTAATATGGCCCTGGTACTCACTACTGATCCCGGCATTATTCTGTGGAGATGTCATCCAGAAAACCAATTAAAGTGTATTGATACAAAATAGATCCATTGGTTTAATGCTGAATTTGACAACAACAGAGATTGTTGCTTACAAGCCGAAAGCTCCCGCTGACTATATTTAGCAATGTGCACGCTCAGTGTTTTCCTTTCATACATGTAACGGTGCTGGGTTCTGGTGGTGGGATTGCAGACCAGCAAACTGGGGTGAAGAAGTTTAAATTTTTTTACACTTGAAAGAATAACATGAGTGATGTTAAGTAGAAAAGGTTAAATGCATTGAAGTAAATGTATTAATGCATTAATTTTACTCATGCTGTCACTTCTCTCAAAGCACCAGGCCACACTATAATAGCTACATCTGCTTCTGTTGTACATATTGTTTAGTTCTAGTTTTTTGGCTCAGAGAATAGAAACTGGTCTTTCTGTGGGGAAACAAAGAATTTGTTTTTGTAAATTGCCATTTTTTTTTCTGAATAAATCATGAAAAAAACTGGCAGATTGAACAGATCAGCCATATGGAAACTGGCAAGTTGTAGTGTGCTAGGGATAATTAAACATGGATGTTATGTAGTCTAATGAGATACATGTTTGTGGCACAGGGGAGGACCAGAGATGCCCAAAATGAGGAGATGGTGCTCAGAAAGAAAAATTACATCTTTAGGATTTGAACTGCTGATGTGCGAGAGATCTGAGGTGTTTTCAGAGCCACTTAACAGGCCCGAGGTAGGTCTCATCCAAATAGTTGCTGTATGTCCAAAATTGGCAGACAATTTATAAAATTACACCTAAGAGAGATATTTTTTTTCTTAAACGCCACAGAGCGGTGCTAATACATTAACAGACAGAGCAAGGACTTGGTTGTAATATGTGGAGGAACTCTGACCATATAAAACCATTTGCACTGCAGATAAATGTTCTTACTAGACAAGTTTGACCACCTTTTGGTTGTTAATATAAAACATAAAATGAAATACAAACCAATTTGCAAGCAAAGGTCTTGAAAATTTAACACTGAAGTGGGACCTATAAATATGTCTTATTTTTAGAAAAAAAAAAAGTAGTATATATGAATCACTGTAATTGCATCAGATATACAACCAAACCTTAAAAATAATAAAGATAAATTTGCAGGAAAAAAGAACTATGTAACTCTTGCCAGGGACAAAGCTAAATCAAGTGTTGCAGCCCTTTTGAGATACGAGCCCTCATAAAACACGGCAGTGAGAAGACTTTCAGATTTCATCTATTGTGTTGAAACCCTGAGAATTTACCATATTTTGTCCTATATTTTAAATGTTTATCTACAGGGTCTTCTTGAAAGCTGATGAGGTCTTCAGACAGGATAAAGAGGTAGCACGGAAAGGAAGTAGTTTCTAGAGTAAAACCTGGAGTCAATGAGCTAGGAGCAGAATAGGAAAAGGCATTAGGGTTTATAGGAATGTTCACTATCAGTGTAATGGGAAATGACTCGAGTATGCAACCAACCTAGCCAAATGCTCCACAAACAAACAAACACTTCCCACCTCGTTCCCCAGAAATAACAAGCAGAAAAGCAAACTGAACACAAATCTAAAGGGGAGTAGACAAGGGTGTGGGGGAATGTGATCTGCTAAAAGAATATCACTAAACCTTCCAAGTCGCACTATCTGTAATTCTTAGGTGAGGGAAAGGGAGTCCCATCTCCAGGGGTGCTACTCACTCACATTGTGACCTTTAAATGCAGTAAACCTCTGTTTTCTTATCTGTATTACAAGCAGTAAAAGGGAAGAGATTACTGCCCAGATGTGGGGAGGTTTTCATTAGGTTCAGTAACGCACTCTGACCCTTTGGATGGCAGAGCCAGAAATACAAAGGGAGACGAGGGCACACGCACACGGGGTTTGTGAAATTGAGCCAAGTACTCCTCGCTACCCCAGCTGTGAGAGAGGAGCTTGTGTGGTCAAAGAATCCTCTCCTTCCAAACAGCTTGACAGAGCTGTGGAATCCCCATTTATGCTGCTATACACACAAAACAGTGTTAGCTATAAAATGCCAAGCTTTCAGGCTGTATGAAATGCCAGGCTTGAGCTTGGTTGCCTGTTGAATTGGCTCCACTTGTGTGGATGTGATATGGTCCAGTTTTTAACGGCATCGTCATGTGCAGTTTTTCTACAGGGCCTCTGCTTCATTCAGTTGACAAGACAGACCAGCTCAGGAACGAGCTTGAGCTGAGCACTGAGGACTCAGCGTTGCAGCCTGACCGGTTGGGAAGTGAGTAATAAATGAGGGTGCTAGAGGCTCACCAATGGGATAGGTGATTTTTTCATACAGATCTATTCATCCAGGGAGTTCAGTTAAGGTTGTGTGGCCAACCTTAATTCTGACTTTTCAGGCTTTCTGAATTTTGAGAACTTGATCTTGCCATCTTTTTCACATCTCTGTGTTTAGAGGTTTCCATAATTCAGTTTGTAACTTCCTACATTTTAAAAAGAAAACTATATATATAGATAATTAAACCCCACCTATTGTACCTTGAGACAACCACAGGCTCACAACATGGCTTGAGGTTTTAAATGCAGTGCATAGACCAGTCAAGCTGCAGAGATTCTGGTCATAACAGCAAACTAGCACGTGTGTGGGCACACATGTGCACACACATGAAACAGGTTTGCAGATATTTATTGACAGCAGGGAGCCTCCAAGCTTGGCTCTGGTGGGAACTGCATTCCAGTTGTCTCAGGCCAGTTTGCCAGTTGGCCACTTTGCAGCTTCTCTTTTGGTTCTCTAATCTGTTCCTGTTCTGTCAGCTCTCAACTCTTGCTTATCACTCTACATATGTGTTTTGGTAGAGTCTCCTTAGCCTGAGTCCTATGCCCATATGATAGCTCAGTTTCAGCATGTCTGCTTACACTCTCATTTTGTGTCTGTCTGGGGTGCTAGCACCCAGAGAATCCATGTGCACAGCTAGTTGCAAGTACTGTCTTTGAACTGAGGGCCAAATCTGGCTCAGTCTGTTCTCCAGGTCCGATTGCCAGTCAGTCCCCTTCTCCAAATGATTGCCTTCCATCTCAGGATCCTCTGAATGTTCTCAGTACTATCTGTAAGTGCCATAATAAGCCTAATATATAATATAGATAATATACATCATAATAATAATATAAGCTTCACAATAATGTTACCAGACCCACCTGAAAGCACATGTTTCGAAACTGATCGTCTTGTGTGATTTTCCCACAACAGGGTCTTGTATCTCAGAGATAATGGTGGCAGGTTAAGGTCCATCTCACCAATCCGAGTGCACAGAAATCATCCCCAGGGCTCATGAAACAGTGAGTAGTTTGACAGTACTTGATAGTGATGAGGCAGAAGGATGACCATGGTCCCCCCAGTTTACTTTAAGGGATTCCTTTTACAAGATGATTTTTTTTTGTTAATAATACAGATTAAGTTCATTAGATGGGGTCACCTGTGATTTCCTCTTTCTCATTTAGTTGACTTGGTTGCCATGGGGAAATTACGGGGTATATAAGGAATATATATACTTCTCTCTATTTTTGTAGTATGAAATCTTGCTATGGTAATGATTGGTTTATAGTCATAGGTATTTTTTTTTTGTTTGACGGTATAATGAAAAGGTAACACCACTTAAATAATGCGGTGCTTGGTGTGATAATCTGGTGTGATGCTAGATTTTAACTGTTCTGTTTGACACAGCAATAGCTACAGTTAACACACCTCATTAATTGTTAACAGTAACTATTAACTTTAAATTCTGGTTTTCATGTAAGTAGTATTAATTTTTTAGTATCTTTCCAGAGTTCTTTCTAGGTGTTTGGAAGAAACAAACACATTCTTCCAATGCCTAGGTGTAGGTTAGCTCTATTTACTGCAGAAGTGAGCCTCTGCCGTCAGATATTCCAGTAGCAGAGTTCAGCACAGATGCAGAGCTGTGGCTACTCTCAAGTGTGCAAAGTTAACTCAAGAGGAGACACTCATGTACAAACAGTTAAAGGTCTGCATCAATAGTCTATTCTGAGGTACCTCAGCCTGATTTTTTTTGCCTTGCCTACCTCCCTAGGACTGAAGCCAGATATATATACATATACACATGACTGTATTCTGTTCAAGTTTGTGTTTGCAAATACTGTAGATATGTGTTTTTGTAGAGTACAGTTCATTCAGAACACTAAAGTTTGCTTATCTCAAGTTCTCGTGCAATAGAATAATCAAAATGAGAAATTAAATGAAAATCTTTAATCTTTCTTTCAAAAATACCTAGGTGGGAAATGACTGTCCCAAGAAGTTATCTTTTAGGAACATGACACAAGAAGTCTGAAAATCATCACAGCATAACCTTACCTTTAGGATGAAAAAAAGCGATCAAAACCAAACACGTAAGCAGTCTGCACAGTATGGTGTAAGGTACCAGGGACATATTCAAAGAAGTGTTTGTATAGCAAGAAAAGTCAGGCTTCTCATCTGTTCCGCAGGAATTAATATCGAAGGGGATGAAATTATGTCCTCTCTTTTTTGCAATCAAACTTTCTTTCTTTTGTATAGATGCTCCAAACCAGAAAATGTAATTTCATATTTTTGATCTGGAAATGGTAATCACCAGCAGACTTTCTTGTGTTAAAAAAGCAGAACCACGATATTGCCCAGTGAGTAAGGCTCGTTCACGTCTGACAAAGGTGCTGATGTGTGACTAGATAGGTAGGGTAGGTAACTATCAGGAGTCATGGGTGAGAACAGCCCCCAGAGATCTGCTTTCACAGAAGAACAACCACTGATATCTTGCTGAAGAGAGAATTGGGTAACTAACTTGCCATGTATGGCTTGCAACAAGTTTTTTCAAAAGGAGAAATAGAAGTACAGAATAGTCCTGAAAGCAGCACATCGAAAATGGGAAATAAACACTAAAGAGTGATCTTGCAGGAATGTGATGCTGTGACAGCTGGGGAAAGGGAGGAAGTATGTGGGAACCTAGATCCGTATCATGCTTTCCAAGGCATTTCTAATGAAGGGACAAGATGCTACAGTGTGATGTCATTCAATGATGGCAGCACCTGATCCCAGGAAAAAGTGCAGGAACTTCGAGCTTGTCAAAAGCTGGAGTCCTCTGCCCGTAGCAGAGGCAAGGTGCTTCACTCCAACCAAGTAGAAGCTGCTGCTCTGTGAGATGCAGGAAATCCCCTGGAGTCCAAGACTTTGGTAGTTCAGGGTTTGTTGTGGGAACTTTAAGCACCCACTGCGTATAGAGCAAGGTGTCTACTCTGAGGCAGTGAAACACACCCCTTACTGCTGCATATCGAACACCTTCAAGCACTGTGAAGTGTCACTTTTTCTTCTTAGTAACAGTAATGTAAATCATTAATGAGGTCATCAAGGCTTGCTGATATGAGAGCTGAATGTATCCTACAGTTTCCTGCATTTTTTACAATGTCAGTGTAGGTTTTCTGTCTTCTGTTGACAATGATGAGGGTTTAGCTGGTTCCCTGTCTGTGAAATCAAATGCTCATGGTGGATTTTCCCCTGTAGTTGCATCTTGTTTTGCTGAGTAATAAAAATAAGTAAGTAAAACTGGGGGGACAGAAAGAAAGAAAGCCACAGCCAAAGCCCAAGGAAAAGTATACAATGAGTAAATTAAAATCATTGTTGGGACGTAAGGCAGATATTAAAAATTATTTGATTTATTAAAAAAAAAAAATCCTAAGGAATTACTTTTAATATGGCCACTCAACTATTTTTAAAGATTGTTTTTGTAGCTGAAGGGGAAGAACAGTGGCTCTTTTATTATGGCAGGCTAGCAGTCCTGGGAATACTCTGTTCCTCTTCTGCTTGGTACAGAGTACGTTTGAAAAGATGATAACAGCAAGGAGCGTATCATAGCTTTATGATCACTCATCAGCTTTGGGGAGCCTGTGAAATGAAAGGCCCCCAGACCGGCCAAGGTTGAAAGGTTGAGGCTATAACCAGACTTTTTGTTCTGGAGACGGCCAGAGCCATTACTGAACAACAGACAACTGTGAATAGATGATGGGCATCTTTGCTTTGTTGCTGCTCCCTGGTTTAAGGATACTCTTGTCCTCCTTCTGCCCCTTCTACATTTGACAAGTTTGCTTTCAGCAGATATGACAGGCACTGGTGGGGGTCACTGGCCCAATTCCACATTTCCACACTTGGCTTGCTCCAAGTTCACTGGCCTGAACTAATGTATCCAATGGAGGTCGTACTACTGAACATTATGAGTTTTTATATATTAAACATGCATTAGTGGTTTTACCCTGCTTATCTGACAGCTGTAGAAAAATAAAGAAAATTCAGTTTGAACTTTAAAAAGCAGGGCTTAATTTATGTCCCCTACTTTTGTTCCTCACTTTCTTTTTCATTTGCCAATTGCAAAGCTCAAGGGAGATAATAAAATGGAGGAGCTGCTACTTTGTACTTCCACGTGCTTCCTAGTGCCTGTGCCTTGCTGGGTGTGCTAAATCTAAAACGAGGAAAAGAGTTTTCAGATGGAAATTTGATTAAACAATGCAATCATCTGTCTCACAATCTGTTTTTTTATAAGGAAAGTATTTTTTTTTTCCAGGGGGAATTTTCTTTCAGAGGGTTTTGTATGAAAAGGCAGACGTCATGAATACTGATGGGAAGGGCTCACTGTTTTGTTATTTCTGTATAACAAAGACAAAATGCTTTAATAAAATCAGAAAACACAGATGTTACTTTGAGTATATTTTGCATCTTCTACTTCTTTTTTTTTTTTTTTTTTTTTTAAAGTTGGGAACAATCCCTCCCTCAGACTGACAATAGCAGCTCGTGACAGACAAAATTAGCAGCTGGAAACTTAGCCAAAAGTTTAGGCTTTTTAGTTTGTTGTTATTGTTTGGGATTTTGTTAGATGGTGAAAGGCAGGCTTGAAGGAAGAGGCATGGATGAATTGAAAGCCCTTGTTTCTCCGTCTTGGTATAGTTCAACTGGGTTTTAGTTTTTATAAACAGTTTAAAATGAGAAAACGTACAACCCTTTGTTTAGCAATTAGCCTATTGTGTTTTTCTCTTTACTTGTGTGTGTGAAGACTTCAGAGGGAACTTCATGTGGTTTGATAATATACACTTTTCATGCTCATTTAAAGAGATAGAATTTTTATTTAAAAAAAAAAATCAGTTTCTCTATGTCAGTGAATAGACAACATCTATCAATTTTTTCCTAAGTAATCTCTGTTTCTAGGGAGGAAGCAGGAGTTACCTGGAGATACCTTGTCACTCAGACTCATGACTGAATAATGAGCAAAGTGAATTAATTTCACTACTGTTTGCTCAGCAGTATTGAGGTGTCACGGCTTTTTTATATTCTGTGAATTTTACAGTGGCAAAGATGACTACAGAAATCTTCTGGCATGACAGTGTCTCTGTTATCTTCTGTGCTTACTGCTTTACTCCCTGCTCGTAAAGCTGAATGCTAGCAGAGTTGCCTTTAGAGTTCCTGGAGTCAGGAGGGATCGTGGTTGGGGATTACCTCCAAGGCCACCTGGTCGTAGGAGCCCCTCTCTCCCCAGGCCCAGGAAGCCACATCTTCGGAGTCTACACTTTCTACGATGTTTAAATGCTTCTGAACACAGTGGAGGAGCAAATCTTCACAACATACATTTCTCTGAGATCTAGCACAGATCTATTCAGTGCTAGTCTTGGGGGGAAATGTTATGGTGTAGGTTTTTATGTGCTTTTGACACATCTTGCATCTCTGTGTTGATAGGGCTATACTTTAGAACAACGGCTACTTCAGAGTGGTCTCTAGATACTTCACCACTGAGGAATGTTTTACTCTAAGAAACAAAGAAATGAGATAATTTCTTTTCAAGAAACTATGGATTTAGAGGCATGATTTTACAGTTTACCATACCACAGGTATGGTCCCTCTCCTTTGTTCAAGCTACCTGGGAATTTTCTAATGCAATATGCTTTCTCAGGGTTGCTGGGTGGTCAGTCATTGCCTGCCCAGCATATACATAAAGGGATCTATTGCTGATGCTGTCTTTTGTTCTTTCAGGGTATAAGCTCTTCAGAGAACGTGCCTGTGGATTCATACTGCATTTAAGAAATTGAAGGGAATATTGGGAAAATCCACCTACCAACACTGACAGATAATATTATGATCAAAACAAAGTATTAGGATTTGGGAGATTTGGCGACTTTTTTTTTTCTTTTAAACTGTGTGTCATGTGGGTTAAAATGTTCTTTAAATATACGGCAATGGAAGGGAACACCTTGTAATGATTATAGATGTATTGCAGGACAGCAATAACACCTGCTGAATGCGTATAAACAAAAAAATGTGAATAAGAAATGATGTAATGAGAAGGGATCACGGAGTAGAAGAAGAAACGTGACTGGTCCTCGTTCCATTTAAAAGGTAAAACCAGCTTATATTATGTCAAACCGCCTAGCGTGTAAACATTCCTTCTCGCAGGAGATATGTTAACTGACATAGATATAAATCAACAAAAGTAACTAGATCTGATTTCAAAGGTTGTTCCCTGAAATACTGCATGATCTCTAGTGTGCAACTACTGCAATAACAGGGAGTTGCTTGCAGTGGTAGAAAACATTATATCCACTGGGTCTGTAAATACATACTGCATTCAGTAAAGGATCACTTCAACAAGGAAAAAATGATTTCTAATTCTGATACTGGTGACATTTCCTGATTTCAGGATCATTTTCTTTTTGGACTTTGTGGAAACTTGTTCCCAAACTAATCATGTACTGTTGCTTCGTATGTAAATACTATTCTTGCCCACCTGTATTAGTGCTTTTGATGCAGGAGAATCTAGCTGATGAAATCTTTCTTTTTCAGGGTATTAATCCAACTCTCGAAATGTAATAAATAAATAAATAAGTAGAGAGCCCAGACATAACTGTGAAAATGAGGGGACTAGTGAGCTGCTGTGTGGCCCATGTCCATGGCTGGAATACTGAATTTTCAAGGAATGGCCTTTTTTCTCGGGCCTCTGAGAGGATTTGGAGTATGCTTGTCCACAGAATAGCATAATTCATGGGTGGTAGAGGGAGAGAAGGGGGCTTTAGTGAAAATGCTAGATAAGGAAAATATTATTTTGCATAGGAAAACATCTTGTATGCAGGAAGTATAGTACTAGGTACTGTGAGAAACTCAGTACTGAGGTTTCTGGCTTTTCACACAGCTTGTTTATAATAAAGACCATTCCCTATCATTTCCATGTGGAAGCATTACTTCACACTTGCAACTGCGCAAGAGCAAATGGAGCAGAAGAGGCTAATTAAAGTTACAGGGACTTCTTTATAACAGAGCAAATGTTAGTTTAATGATACAGTTACAAGTCACAAAGAAATCGGAGCAGACGCCCCAAGTTTTATACATTTTTGGCAAAGTAAGTGGGAAACTATGTGCTAAAGTGAGGTCAACAGATGGAGGAAGAGAGGTACAGGAGGGGAAGAAAGCTACACACCCATGTACAAAACCAAAAAAGCCCCCAAAACCCCAATCAAACAAACAAAAAGAGCTAGAGACAAACCTTGGAAGAAACAGATTTTTAAAGAAACTTTGCCAAATAAGCAAACTTTTTTTTTTTTTTCCTGACAACAGATGCAAAGTGCCTTTTCAGTTCATTTTGGATAGAAATAAGTGAACACATGCTGTGCTTTAATAAATCTTGGCGCAACCACAATAGGGAAACTCGGACCTTGATGAACAATTCTGTGTTGGAGTTTGGTGATACTCATCAAGCCTCTTTGCGTTCTTCCCTCTCCTTTTCTGCTTTGGAAAAAATAAAATTATCAGTGATGTGCAGAAGTCTGTTTCCTCCATCCTACACAAGGACGCCACCAGGGCAGGGAAATGATCTTCATAACATGTGAAGAGTACCTAGTATTTTTGACATCTACCCTTTTGATTGTGGGGCTCCGAGTCAGAACTCAACAGTTCGAAGTCCTACCCGTCTCGTGGTAAATGGCCCTGCTAACTGACCTTGGGCAAAAGGTAGTTAAGTTCGTATTTTCAAAATTCTTACCCAGCTCTTCTTAAATTCCTTCTCAGGACTTCAGCTGCTAAGTTTCCTTCTTAAATTCCTTCTTCAGCTGCAAAGTAATCTGCTTTTCATAAAACCGAGACACTGATGCAAACCTCTGTGAATCTTTGTGTTCCCTTTTAGGAAATGGGTTAATACAGTCACTGACACTTTATTCCACTCCTCCTATTTTGGGTCATTACTTTATTTGCTTTGAAAAAGCGTGGTTGTATTTCATAATAAGTTTGCATAACCATGTAGTTCTCTCTCTGGATTTGCTGTCATCTTTTCTCACCCTCCCAGCATTGTGCTGTCCATTGTTTATTTTGATTTTTTAAATTTTTTTTTAAAGACAGGGATCACAAGTGAAATCTCAGCTCTGACAAAACCAGTGGAAACAATCCCGATCTTTAAGAGAATCGGGAATTTATCTCAAATCTTTTATTTGCCTAGCACCCTTGGATAATTCATAATAATAATAGTTAACATGTATCATACTCTGATCCCTGCCAAGCATTCTGGATGAAGACATAATACATTTGGTAAATCTGGGATATGCTTATTATCAGGCTATTATAACTGTATTTAACGAGGGCAGAGCGCACAGGGGAATACTATCCTACTGCAAATGTGTTGACATTAGTGAGCCTTACGACACATCACACATTTATACAAAACCCTAAAATTTAGTAAAATATACAGTTGGCAAGTTCCTGCCAGAGGGTTTTTCTGGGTTGCCGTAACCTTTTTGGAGAACAGTTTTAACACACAGAATAGGTTTAATGTATAAATTTCGTTATGCTTCCAACAGCTGGATTTTGTGCAAATCCTGTGATACATGAATCAAAGCTATCAAGATCGCAGACAGTGCAAACAGGGAACGTCTGAGACGTGAACCTTCCAGTTGCACTACTGTGCTTTCCAGAAAAGGCTTGCAAAACTCTGGCCATGGTGTGTGTACTTTGCAACTTACTGAAGCTGACCTTGTAGGTAATACTGAAAGGGGGTTGCCTTGGTTGAAGGGGGGATTTCTTCTGAGCTAAATATTCTGCTTTGCTGTATGGTTGTGGCTTATCTTTTTCTTAATGCTATTTTTGTGTGAGATCATAGTTTATTCAAATACCTATGGAAAACATTCAGACAGCTCTTCTTTTGGAGTAACTCGGAACACCTCTGTTGATGTCAGTGTTCACACTCGGAGATGAACGCTTTGACCTAGATGTAGATGTCTAAAAAGTATCAGCTACTGCAAGCACCGTGGCGCAGACAATGTACTCCAAAATGGAACGTATTTTTCCACCCCCAGAATCCTTGGAACGCTCCATGAAATTCATGTCTTTGGAAACTATTTGGTTAACGTGCCCTGTAAAGCTTCCACTGGGAACTTGTGTCATGGAAAGACCAAATTTCTCACTTGGAGTGCAGGTAACTGAACCTCCTTAATTTTGTTTCTGTAGATTAAATTGGTCTCGAACCTTTGTCTCCACGTAGTACATGCAGCACCTAACCATATATGTGAAGTCAGGCTTAAAATAAAGCATTTCCTTGAATAATACCAGGACCTTGATGAGAACTGAGAGGAAAAATTGCCTCTCTGTTGCTCCCTGTTTTGAAGCTGACACTGCCCATACGACTTGTGAGTCTGTGTGTGAAATGATTATTAGGTTGTGACAGAGAATGGGGGAAGATAGGAAATAATCTGAAGGTTGTTTAGAATTAGAAACAAAGTCAGATATAATTTTAGAGGCTTGAATGCTTTCCATCCCTTTTTAGTCAAAAAAGGGTAGTAATTGTAAATTGCGCTTTGCAAGCAGAAAGATACCTCTAGTACAGTCTCCGGTACTCGCATTAGACCATGTGTTTCCAAAGTGGCCCTTGCCCCTCATAAATTTCCAACTGAGATTAGTCACAAACAAGATAATTACTCATTTCTAGGCCAAAAATAGATGAATTGACTGGGACTTAAAATATTTATGTTTACTTTAATTAATGGATTAAGTCAACAGAAATTAAATACTTCCTTCTCTGACTGTGACCTCTTTGCATTGAGTGAAAACCCAAGTGTACCTACCTGTCTGGACTGCTTGTAACCTGTAGTCAATTTTCTGTATTTGGGCATTATCTGTTTAATGCAGGTAGCTGTTTGTTTGATTTTCATGGAAAGGGCTCATTTAAGACTGGTCTTCATGTTGTGTTTTAGACATACTGACACAGAGGTCAGATATTCATTCCCATTAAATATTGGCAACCGATGGAGTTAAATAAAATTTTAATTTGCCGATGATAAAAAAGTAGGAAGAGGTACAGTCTGTTTGTCACAGTGTTTGTTCAATATGCCAAATTATCTCTCAGCAAAACTCCCATATTTCACCAAATGTGCTGAACAAAGATTAAATGGGATTTTGAACTCTTCCCCACACCTTTCACATTGTACCAAACCCCTTTGCTTTCACTTCGAGAGAGTCTGAACACATGCCTGTCAGTTTTTCCTCAGGAGTGTGGTGGCAAATATCCTACAGATAGTGCTTACAGAGGTAGCTCTTGCACCAGTGGGATGCTGTGCAAGAGCAAATTTGCTGGATGACGCTACCTATGGACCATTGACTCAGAGCTCCTCCAGATGGCTGCACTGCACTCTCCTGTGAGCGAGGCATCATCTACGTGCTTCCTCCTGCTCCGCTGGGCGCGCTTCCCCACAAACTGTCTGAACTGCTCTTGGTTTTCCCACATTGACCTGTTCTTCCCCACCTGTTTCTCTGCTCTTCCTTGCTTGGGCTCCTGTTTTTTCTACAAATCTTTCCTGAAAACATGTTTTTGACGGGAGGTCACAAAAATTTTTATATACACCTCTCCCTTTGAATTTATCTCTGTGTGCAGGTATGTGCAAAGGCCCAGACAGCTTTGTGTGATATGTTTACCAGGGTGAAGTCAAGAGTTTGACATGTGATACATTACTCCTGATACTCGGAAAATCCTGATACAGTTCCTCAGCTTGTCATTGTGTGGATTTGTTTTTATATATAGATACATATATATATAGAGATAGATACATATATATATATATATGTAATTTTAAGTTACAGTGCATATTTTAGGAACAAAAATGTTTGAGAACTGGTTTAGCTCTCTAAAACATAAATATTTTCCTCTCACTTACCTGTCCAACTAGCTGATCCTTTTTTAAGAGCCCAATTCAACAGGCTGTGAAGACCAACTACAGCTGAAGCTGACTCTAAGGCAGTTTGAGTCAGTGACTTTTACTAGACAGATGAAGTCAGGTGCTTGTGCTATATATACGAGACTAATCAACTAGAAGTTTGCATTTTTAATTTGAAGACATCGTGCCATAGCAGACCTTAAAACAGTCACTGATAGTGAAATGCGTATCACTGTTTTGTACTGGTATACCACTCTTTGTTGGGAAGCGGAAAGTAGTGGATAAGAATTTGTAGAGGAAGGAAAGGCTTTAATCTTCCAGCTGCTGTTTTGGAAACCGTGGTTCTTCAAGACATGTGGGGCTAGCAAGTGAAATGTTCAAAGAAGCTCAGAATAGTATGTATTAATTCACTTAATAAGAAAAGATGGCAAAACACCATCATGAAGTCATATTGATAAAGCTTGTGCAATCTGATGTATAGATTTCAGTTGTATGTGCAGAAAATGTGTATGTTGTGCGAGTGTAACTGTGGGTGTCTTGTGTGTGGATACAAATACTTAGGTAAATATTTTGATTCTTGCATGTGAAGGCATTTAAATATACAGTTGCTTCTGACTGAGTCAAATACCTGCTTCTCTTTCAAATATAAGAGTTTCTGTTTAAATACTGACCATGAAACTAATGTATAAAATCTGAGGATGTGGGGGAAATCAAAGCACAGTAATTCTTCTTGAGAGGAAATCTTGGGGAATGGAGATATGGATAGATATGGAATGTGCAAAGTGACAGTAAGAAAACATACACTATAGACCTTGAGCTGTTTGTTGTAGTAAAAGAAGTTTTCTTTCTTAGGCTCCAAAAGAAAATTACTGAATAAAATAAATTGGCGTGTGGCCTCTTGAACTGTTAAGAGCACTTTGACTTCAGAGATCTTAGTCGAATAATATTGTCACATTCTCTCTCTTTTTAGTTGTCAGCGGGGTTGGTTTGGTGCTTTTTTTTGGTGGTGGTGGTTTTTTCCCCCCTGCTTTATTGGGAAACTATTCTGGATTTACTGATTTGTGTTCATAATGAACAAATGGACACAGAAGGATGTTGACAGGGATGTAGATCACGGTTCTTACAGTTATGAGGAGTAACTCACAATATTATAGAGAGACAGACAAAGCTCTGGGCAACAAACCTGAATTTAGGAAGGAAAAATTCTTGTGCATTTTTCGACTAATGTTTGGAAACCTTCAACCTATGATGAGGTAAGTCATATCTAACAGGTCGCTCCTCGACATCCATCACCATTTGCCGTTTTGTGTGCTTATTCAGCCTCTGGAAAACTCTGGACCTCATGAATAGTGAGAGAAATGTGCTTATTTTTGCTTTTGGGATATTACTTCTTTAGAGAAGACGGTGTGTTTTGCCATTTACTGTGTTCCTGTGACTCCAAACTTCCTCCTTCACCTTCTGGTTATGACATTTACTGTGGTCCGCAAATTGAGGGACTTGCAATTCTGTATTCTGCCAGTGAAGAACAATATTATTTCTTGCTTCTCATTTGTCCGCAGTTGAGCTGGGCACAAACGAGCGCAGCTTCAGAGGTGGATTTAAAAAGCACTCGGGCTGTGGCCGTGCTATGTGTAAGTTACGTTTTTATTTATGTGCTCATGATGGTTATGTCTGGGAACACTTGTATGTCTTGCCAGATACTCTGGTACCCGGTAGCTATTCTGTCTTTCCACCAATAGTTTGCAGGCTTCTGCCAAGTTGTTTCTCTTTTGTTATGAAAGAGATAAAAATAAAATGGGCTGGACCTTGATCAAGAAATGATTTTAGATACAGCTTGGCAACAGATGCAGACCCTCAGCAACATTTTCCATTGTACAGTCACTCTCTTTTCTGAACTGGGCAGTATGATAAATTGCTAATTTCAGGTCAGGCAGCTTAAAGTGCAGAACAAAAACAATGACACCATGGAAAATAAAAAGCGTGTCCAGCGTATTGAGTTTAAATTTAAATCTGTCTCTCTCAGGAACCAGACTTTAGCAACAAAGATGGAAACACACCTCAGAGGAATATGGCTGAAGTCTAATGAACAGGGATAGCTTTCAAATTCACCAAGAAAAGTAGGTTAAATCCTTTCTCCTGAGAAGTGGATGAATAAAATCTAATTTTTCTTCAGCTCACCTTCTTTATATAGGACTAATTCTACTGTGTCTGATTAACTAGTTCTTTTTTGTTTGAAGTTCACCAAGTCTCTGTTTTCTACTTTTAAGAGGCTGATGTGACAGCAGTAAAAATTAATTGCCTCTTTATATGTATCTTGGTCTCACAGAATAGGAGATGTTAGAAATGGTCTCAAAATGGTAGGTCTTCTGGTCTATTCCCTGTCTATACAAGTCCTTACCAATATGAAATATTTCAGAAATGATCATGGGGCATTTACCAGCATTTTCAGCAATACCTCAACAAGTTAGGTGCTTAGATCCCATTGGCTGTAATAGGACTTAGGACTCTCTTAATAACTTCGGATATCCAAGTACATATAAACATTGAACTGGCAGATTTTAACCCACCAAAGTTGATGAGAGCTCAGTACCCAGTACTGCAAAGTGTTTGTAAATGTGATTCTGGGCCCTTTGGTTTCTCGTGAGACCAAAATTGTGCTGTTTAATCATGAACAGTGTTTTGAAAAGTTTGTCTTAAAATTCGGTGTCCCCTATTCCTGATGGAGATAATCAGCACTGTTTCGAAGATCTCATTGTCATGTCAGTATTTGACGCATGAATGTTATTCCTCTGTGTTCAGTATATTAAATTATTTATCCTCAGTGATTTTACTCTTTTGAGTATTAGGAGATGTGGTTACAATACTGATTGTTTTAAAAGACATGGAAATACTCTAAATATGTAAATAATTAGGAATTTACTGAATCAAAGTATGTAAATTAAGTTATTGAGACCTCTCCTATCAAACCAGCTTAATTATGATCTTTATTGCAGATGTTGGAACAATTTCCAACAAGATTTTGTTGGTGGTGAAATGTATAAAAGCTGAATACAAAATTCAAATGTCACTGCATGACAGCCTTGTGGTGGCTATTAAATCCCTGCTCTGCGGTGTGATAAAATGCCTTCTTCCTGCCTGGGTAAGTATCAAAAAGTTTTTGTCCTTTTTTCTATGCTTTATCCCATGGCAAACTCATGTCTAATTTACTGTTCATACGGAGATTTTCTAGGTTTTTTGTTCTAATTGAATAACGGAGTCTTAGACAATTTCCCGGAGTTATGAGTTAGAGTGACCATCTGTGGGGCTGAAAGAGTCATTAACTTTCCATGGTCATTTCCACCCATTGTCTTCCTTTTAGACTACCCATAAGGATTCCAGTTAGCAACTAAATGTAACGATGGGTTGGTTTTTTGTGTCAGGGGAACACCTGTCCATTAGGAAGAAAATGGAGGCTTTCAACTTTTTTCAAGTAGATCAGTGAAGGACTGTCAGTTGGGAACAACATTTGGTCACCAGCAGTCTGGTACAGGCTGCATCAAATCCATGACCCCAAACTGGAAGATAGTGTTGCCTGATCAAACTGCTTCTTCAGGGAAGGCAGTTTAGGCTACAACACAGTTTTTTTCATTGAGCTAGGAAACAGCACTTGTGTAACTTTTAGTATGCTTGGCTATAGTTCTAATGGTCTCTTTCTACAGGATTCTCACCTACACATAACTGAGCTTTTTTTTATTGAGCGCATGTATCTGGTGTGGAATTAGGGTGTCATCAAGCATAATATTGACTAAAATTCGTATTTCACTACAGAGAGATTCTACCTCCTGGTTTATTAATTGACTTCATAATTAACTGGCAAATTTGAAGTGGACAAGAAATGTTTTTTTTGGTATGTTTTACGTTTGTGTTTCCTATTAAGAAGTCATTTGTTTTTCTGCTTAAAGGTCAGACAAGTACTTTGCATTCAGTACCTGTATTGCTGATATCTCTTTCCTCAGCAGCTGGTGTGTCGCTTGTGAATTTCAGCTTTATTAATGAATTCTTCGTACCAATTAATCCTCCTGCATATTTTACTTGGTCATTCTGATCTTTACTTTTATCCTAAAATGCTGTTCAGTGTCCTGTGTTTATAGGAGCTGTATTCTACCACTGTGACTTCTGCATTTCAGGAACACGATTTCCTGTTCTTGCTGGTCTATAATTTCCAACATGGGCTTGAAAAAAGGGAAATACTTGAAATAAGGGAAATGCTCTATGGAAATGATACAAAGTCTTTTTCGCTGCCCAAAGGACTTTTCCTCATTTTTTAAAAGTAAATTAGCAAGTGGAATCGAAAAATAATGCAGCAAACATGGAGTTGAAATGTTCTGTAGCAATTACGTCCTTTGACTGATCAGTTCGGATGCACACACAGCTGCAACAGAATGATTTTCTTGCAGCAATTATTATTATTACTCAACAATTCTTGTGAATGTTCTGGAAATGGTTAGTGATGGAAGAAAAAGGTAGTGGCTTTTTGAAGTGATAGAAAAGAAAAAAGTAGAAAGCAAATGTAGCCCTAATTAGTTACGTTGGTTTTGTATGTGCCTGTCTTTTAGATGTTTGACTAAATTAATGAACTTTTTACACTCTGGGACTTTCAGAAATTTACAGCTCTGTTAAAGCCCTCGGTGAAAATGTGATTCCTGTACTAAGGCTGAGAGGGGAATAAACTGTTGTTCATTATTATTACATCCTGCACACAGAAAAGAGAAATAAAATTTACAATTGAAGACTGACTGGTTTCTTTCAGTTTGCAGTCGGTCTGGTTTTCTCAAGGTCCCTCATGATAGACTGCTCCTCTTTCATGTTAAAATATCATGAAAGTGATGCTCTTTTGAATGATCAGCTTCTCTAAGTGGCTGCTGTAATTTTGTAACAAGTGTTTTGAAATCTTTTCTGGCTGAGTTTGGAAGAAATCAGACTTAGAAATTCAGAAGAAATGAAATTGAGATTTGATTCAGCTTTTTTGGTTCTGGAGCCAAAAAACAACTGCCAATGTTTCAATATTTTTCTCCCTTATTCCAACTGTAACTTGTGGCAATTGGTCTCTGAACTGAGTGATTTACTGCAGTGCACAGTATTTGACCCTTACTGCCAGCATAAGATGGACAGTGGAAGCCTTGCGAATTTTCCAGTGCCTTCAGCCTTCTGTTGTTACAAGGCATCCAGTTCCTTTTCACTTTATTTTTTTTTCTCTCTCTCTCTCTTTTTTTTTTTTTTTTTTTTTGATTCATTCTTGCTGTCTTTTGGCAAACAGCTTTGCATTTCCTTCTCCTTTGTAGAATTTGTGCCCACATAAGTTATCAGCTATAAAAAGGCAAGAGCAGGAAAGCTTGTCCTTGACATACTCAGTGGAATAAAAAATTAAAAAAAGCAAACCATTTCCTATTACTTTGTTCTGTTGGTAATTGCTGTAGGAGGTTGCCAGAAGGAACAGTGTCTGTCTTCAGGTCAGGATGGTAAACTGCAATGTCCTCCCATACTAAGGAAAACACAGTTTTTGTTTCCTGCGGAGTGCGGTAGAGCGGATGCGACTCCTGACAGCTGACCCTGTGAGCAGGGTTGACTGCAGGAGGGTGTGCAAGGTCTGCGTCGAAAGTGGATGAGAGCAGCAGGATGAGGAGTGGCCCACTGCGTTCAAAAGAGGCTCTGTAGGTTGTAGTACTATTCCACAGTTTAGAGATTCATAATTTAAAGCTTTTGGTCCAAACTAATCTTGTGTCACTGTGAATAGTGAGGGAGTGTTAGAATCACTGTCAGAGGGTCAGTAATATCTTAAATACAATGATTTATGGATACCTTAGATATTTATGGTTGAGTAATGTGACTCTTTCTTCAGAAACACTTCTTTTCTTCATTGTCTGTAGAGAATACCTACCTGGTAGGTCTGAGCTTTTTGGATGATGTATACAGTAGTTAGAACTTGGTCAGACACATTTCATACTCCCCCTTTTTCCTACTCTGTGAAACGTGGTGAACTGACATTTAGCCATGAGTAGGAGGCTTTGTTAATTACACACAGCGGCACCTTCCTCTGTTGTTACAATTTCTGATGCAGCATTGCAGACTTCAGATAGTAGGCGTGGATGGGATCGCTTTGTGTTAACTGCCCCCAAAAAACAGAGCAAAAAGATGGTCCTTGTTCTAAAAAGTTTCCAGCAAAGTATGAGACATGAGGGATGGACGCAGCCTGGCCAGTGGACAACTACAAGCTGTTGCAGAGTCGGAGAATGATTTTTTGTAAGATGAATTTATGAGATTTCCACCTATTTTCTCTCTTCTGCGGATCTCACAGCTAGCTGCCTCTTGGTTTTGGATTTGGACTTTTGAAGGCTTTATGAATCCATGGATTATTTTACTGTCTGTGTAATTCTGTTGTAGGGCTGATGACATCCCTTCAGAATGTGTGTCAGGTTGTTCATGAAGGATTTCTGCTGGTTGACCTTAATCAAGAAGTCCTATCCTACTTATACAAGGCATTGGCTTGTTTATCCGTGAGTGCAAGGTAACTTTTTAAGCTGTTTTAGCATAAGTAATGCTTTCAGGGGCTAGGAAGAAAATTTTTTCCCTGTCTATCATTAAATTAGTTTTATCTTTATAGGTAATTCTTTTGAATAAGTGTGTTTAAATGCAGTTATGCAAGGTGTCTCCACTGCTTTCCTTAAACTGCCCTTGAACCTTGAGGATTAGCTGGGAACCCTATTTTACCAAAAATTCCCATGCTCAGTGAATTTTTTTGAACTGCAGGTTTGTAATACGCATCAAACCAAAATAGATAATCTGTATGACTGTTACTACTGGAAGTTAAGAATAACTAATATCAATATCTAACTTTGCACATTATATATCAATACTTTCATACGTCTCAGCTGATACTATAAAAATATTGAATTGTAGATGCTTTTGGTGTAAAGAAAAGATGCAGCATCTGTGAACTGAATCAGTTTGGTTTACTTTGGACCAAAGCACGTCAGCTGATGTTTGATTGAATATTGCAAATACAAGCAGTCAGACCTTCAGGAAGGATTGAGACTATTTTAGAAATAACAAGACTGTATCTTTGTTCGAGCTTTGAAACTTGTTGAGGGGTGGTTATTGTATGACAAAGGACTGCCATCAGGAACTATCAGAAAATACTGATAATCTACAACAAAGCTGTGAAAATTGATGTTATAGTTCTGAATGACTTCTGCAGAAGCAGGATCACTGCAAGGGGGACACTCAGATGACTACGCTCACAAGAGTGACTGCACGGGAAAGGGTCACAAAGTTGTGCCATAATTGCCAGCTCTGCAAACTGTGTTTAGCTCGAGGGACAGGAAAAGCGACCGAATATGGCTGATTCTGCTTTCAGCTTAGCTGGAACATTGACAGACCTTGGGGACAACAGGACCGTGCCACGTACACCAGGAAAGCACAGAGCAAAATAAGTTCACCTTAATGCTTGGATAATAATATTAGTAAACTATGGTGGGTTAAAGCAAGAGGGAGTGGGGAGAGGAGATAGCAATCTTCTCTCCTGCCTGGTTTATACAAGAAGCACTTCCTTCTGTGCTTCCCCATTTTCCTGGCTGGTGAACTCAAGGCACTTTGTTTCAGTCTTCTTTAATCATGGCTAAGAAGGAAATTGCTCTTTATTCTTTCACTGCTTACATTACATTTACACTCGGGATACAGAATGTCCAGCTAGTATTCCGTGGTTGATTAGCTCTGTGGTCTTAAGGAAAAAATTGAACTGGTTGGGTTGCATTTCCTTCCTCTGTAGGTAAAAGATCTGACCCGGGGAGCGATGGACTGCCTAAAAAATGTAGTCTTATGGCTGCTCTTTTTGGTCCTAGAAACTAAGCAGCAGCAAACTCCAGACTCCTAGGTGGTTTTCTGGGTGCCTGACAGTACAGACCAAGATGCCTACAATGGATGCTGTAACTTTCTGTGCTGTCTGTTTTGGAAGGATAATGTTATTCTTATATGCCAGCCATTCCTAGAAGAAAGCTATGCCCTGTGTTGTGTGTGGTTGTCTCATGGCTTCCCAGCAGTGCAGACAAAACTGAGGTGTCAGCTGTGCCTCACTTGTTAGCAGGGTAAGGGAAAGAGAGGGACGGTTATGGACGCTGTTGGGATGAAGCAGCCTTCCACCAGCTGCTGCTGTCCCATTCACGCTCATCTCCTCCTGTGGCACTGACAGCCAGTTTGGCTTGCTGAGGTTATGCTATTGTAGACACATGGCCATTTTGGAATTTCTTACCCTGTATTACATCTAATAATAGCAATGGTAGTACCAGCAGCATTAGTATTAACCTGTCCCTAATAATAATAATAACAAAACAGTTAAAATAATCAAAAAATCTGAGTACTTTTAGTAAAATATTGTGCTGCTTCCTGTTAGTTGATAGAGTGTTTGAAATTTTAAAATATTTTGAGGCTGAGTGTTTAAAGAAAATGAGTACTTCAATAATACATTTTACAGAGTTTTTCTACTAGCTTTAGAAATAATGAAGTTGCTACTTAGGCTGCCTTTCTCTGGATATGCAGCCGCCAGTCAGCCAGTATTCTCTTGTAGAGCTGTTGTTATAACTTGATATATGTGACATTAACCGAGCAAAACAAGATTCTTACGCAGGTGTCCATGCAGACCAAATGATCAAATTTTTAAAGGGAGCAAAAAACCAACTAGTTCTCATTTTTCTTTTTCTCTTCTATCCTTACAAATACCCAGGAGCTTAAACGCAACTGCCATAAAACTGGTAGAACTTTAGCAATACGGACAATGGCAGTACAAATTATTGGAATGAAAACAATGAAGGCCTTTGTATAGAAACGAAAAGATATTTCCAAATTTATTGAATACATTCTTTGCTACAGCAAAGTTTGCTAAACTGGTGCTCTATTATGCTGGCAGGTTTTTTTCCTGTGTTTCCAACACATCTTTGAAATGCTGCCTTACTCCACGTAGGCCATTCAACACCCATCAAGTGAGGAAGATTTTCAGATAGATCATTGAGTGGCCATCGAAGGGAATGAGTGCTAATTTAAGTCAGAGTCACACTGACGATGCAGTGGTTTGTCACCTCTAATCAGCCTACAGAACCTTACGGTAAATTCAGGTAGTCTTTTTACGATAATTCTCTGCACAGATTTTTTTTTTCACCAGCAGTTGTTGTCAACCACCCTTATGGTTAGAAAAGATTAAGATTTCTCTTTCAGCTCAGAATGAGCAGAAAGATCTAGAGGTTTGGATGGATGTGTTGGCTCTGAGTTTAAACATGAGCTTAACTTTAAGCAGGGCACCAGTCTCAACGATATTGGTAGGGTTACGCGTGTGCCTGTATTTAAATGGGGCACAGATGCTACAACGAATCAGGACATTGGCCTGAGATCTTACGTATTAGAAAAGAAACAGGAATTTCCTGGCTGAGGTACTGCAAATTCATGCTGAAATGCTGCCATGTACCTTTTTAATAAGCCAGACAATTACAGATTTTTAATCCGTTATATCTTTATTTTAACGTGCTGGTCATGTTTTACTGATGTGAAGTCCAAGGCTGAATTCCTAAAGAAATAAAATTCTGCTTCAATCTCCTGTTGCTGTTAATTTAGGCTCTGTTATCTGAGGGTGTTTTGGTACTAGAAGCATGGCATCACTGTGGGTCTACAGTGGCTCCCCTGTGCTGGATCAAGTCACTCTCTTCTTTTTCTTTTTCTTTTTTTTCTTTTTTTTTCTTTTGCAATGGGTGAGATGTGTTTAATTTATTGTAGGAAACTCTTAAAGATGCAAGATCCTTTTTAGAAGCTTCTACAATAGCCGTGAAGCACTTATTTAATCCCATTGAATGGAGGCTAGATTTACTAGCTGGGCTAGACATGATTTTTGTTCAGGAGTCATCTCGGAGTACATCGAAGTTTAAAGATCTTTGCAGAAAACCCAAGGAGAAACAAAAGGAGTAAATTTTAAAAAGAACTTTGTCAAGGAGTTTTAGATGTTAAACAGATAGAAAAACGATGGTGGCTTGACTGAAACGAGTGTTGGGTTAGCAGAATCGTTACTGATCCAGTGAGACATGCTAATGAGGCATTTTAAATGCAACTTTGATGGCAAAAGGGGCAATTTCATACCAAAGTGCAGCAAGGTTACTGAATCAAAGAAGGTACACTTCAGTTCGGCAAAAGGGGACAATGCTCCATTGTCAAATCCTTTTTCTTTTGACTTTAAACATGTTTTAACTACACTATTTACTAAATTGTACAACGTGGCTTGCCCACTGATTGAGAATTTATGACCAGAAACAAACCTGTTAGGGAAAAAAGAAGTAGTGAGTGTGATCCATACTGTAGCTGCATAAAAAAGTTTGAATGAACTTAACCTGAGCACGGTGGGGGGTGCACAATATGGTTTTCAAGGCCAGGGGCCTAGGATCTGAGTTCAAATAGAATTTCGTCTTTCAATAACTATTTAAAAAAAAGGGAGAGTGTTTGGAGACATCTGTGGCCTCTCAACCTGTGTTAATATAGATGTCTCAGTTTTGTTTTAAAAAGCCTACTTCAGAATCCTGCCTTGTCAACCCATCCAGCCTGTGAAATTCCTCAGATTGCATCATGCCTGAAATCACAAACATCTTGTTTTACTTTGAGTCATTACAGCTCTTTTGGTAAAAATAAAGACCAACAACATCAATACTTGCTCTTGCTGCCACGAAAAATCGTCGCACAAATCTTTCACTTCCATGAAGGAGAATTCAGGCTCCTTTACAAGATTTATTGAGCAGCTTTTGGGTGTGATTATTACACACAAACACAATGAAATGGCCTAATTTTTTGCCATGCTATTTGTAAAAGAATGGACAAAATTCACTTGCAGCAAGAACAGACTTTTTTTTCATCTAGTTTAATAGAATTGCACTGGATAAATTGTAAAACATGTCACTCTGTCTAGGTATAGCAGAGCTCCAGCTCTAACAGTTATAAGGAATTTCAATTATGGGCATTTAAGATTTTTTTTTTCAAAACTGGAACCTGCCTGAGGCAAGATATTCATTATTTCACATCTTGTGAAACGTTGCTCAGCTGGGTTCTGAATTTAACTTCCATGGGTTCCCACAGGCGCTCCTGGTCAGTGTCAGAAACCACAGAAACAGCATAAAAGCAGAAAGGTCACCAGAATGGAGAATCTTAAGAGTTCCTTTCTCAGACCTCAAAACAGAATTTATATGAGGTTTCAAAAATTGCTTTGATTGTTCTCCACATTTCTCTATGTTGTATTGCTAAGGTTTTAGTTCATTCTTCTGGCCTAAAAAAGGCTATACCGGTATAAAGGTTCCCTTTGTACATCTCAAAATGAAAAATACGTATCTCACTGAGTCGTCTTATATTGCGAGGCCTTTCTGCAGGATTTTGGAACAGCACCTATATTAAGTGGGAAAGTTTTGTTTGTCAATTGCCATGAGAAAGTTCCATGATAAAGGTTATTAGATCTGGTGTCAGCTGGCAAAGATCAACTGTAGATCTACAAACTTCTGTGATGGCGCAATCTTGGCTCTTGTTTTGTCCCTGCATAGCAAACTTGAGTTGGATTTTCACAGTGTGCTCACATTTGGGATTGGAATTTATGTATCCTTAATATGTATTTCAAGATCGCACCTAGATGCATGTAGATTTGTTCAGTAAGAGTTTATCATTGCACAATTTGCACTATTTAAATACCTCACAGGGTAGGTATAATAGACGACCAGAATGAAAATTTTCAGGTTTTGTGTGTAAACTTTTTTCCCATGGAGAATGCAAAAGTTTTAGCTAATAATAGTAAAAATTGAAAACTAGGTGGCAGTAATACCCAGGCATACAGCCGTCCTATGAACGATGATAGGATGACTCATGGTTTTCCTAGGAATTCTCAGGGTGCTGCAGTCCCATACTGAATGGCTCAGCTATTAACAAAGAGAAAAAGCACAGGACCAAGTGTTCATACGGGTTCATACACTCATAAACACATAGTTTCAGCCAATCCTCTTCTAAAAAGGAATAACAAGGAGACTTAAAGTGAATATCATATGAGAACTAATTAATGCAACTAAGCTTATTTAAATATGTATGTTAAAAGCAATTTCCTTCCTACTTGCACTGAGTGACGGAAGAGGAGGAGCTGCGACTAGTTCTGAAACTCTTGTTTCTTGTGGCCAGGGGCCAGAAAGTATTCTACAATCCATAAGCAGTGCTGTTCATTTTGATGGTTATATATAGTCTATGGGATGGGTATTCCACTCGTGCCAGAGTAAGCTAAAAGTAACATGACTAAAATCGGTGGAATCGCTCTGTAGAAGGAATATTACTGGCTCTGGTCTCAGGAGTTCATGATGAAAGCCCCTGCTTTTTTAGAGGCATGGGCTGAGGCTACAGTCCTAGAAGAATTAGACAACAGTAAGATTTATTGGCTGACTTCATTGTTTAAATGCAATATGCTGTCCTTAGGTTCATACAATTTAATTGCATGTGCAAAGAAGAATGCTATGTCCTTTTCTGGTTAGCTGAACTGCTTGTGTGGCACAACTGTAGAGAAAGGTTTGGGGAGTCCTGCCTCTTGGATGCGGTTCTCTCTCTGCCGGTACTGGAAATATGTAGTATTTGCTTTATTCCCATAGGTGATTTTGTTTGAAACTGGGTCACCTAAATATTCTCAGAACTGTCTGATCTGCCACAAACTCATCTGACTTCAGCAGATATTGCAGAGATCTCTTCTGTATTTCATTTGAGTTTAGGTAGCTCTGTCTATGACAAAGACCTTTTGATTTCTTCACCCTTTCCAACACATAGTTCTGTACTTTGCACGATCTTGCTGTCCAGCCTTCAATTCAGAACAAGTCAGTGGCATTCCTGCCCACAACACAAGTAAAGTTGATGTACTTCGTCTTGTTCTTCAACAAGAAATATTAAATGTATTATAACTTCTCCTCCTGTGCCATTTTTTGGGTCTGACTAGGATATAACAATGAGCTCAACGTCAACACTTGTTTGGGTTTTTTTTTTGTGTGTGTGGGAGGGGATATTTCACAAGCCCATTTCTGTTATTACTTCTGCCCTTCTGAAACATGTGCAAGTAGAATATGATGAGGTCACAACCATCCGTTACTGAAAAGAGGGTCTCTTTCACAAGTTATCCAGAGTATTCACAAAATACCGATGCCCAAACCCAGCAATGACAAAAAGGCAATTCACCTTAGCTGTAGGATTACTTGATAGGTGATTGGTACCAGTCACTGGTTGACTTGCTAACTAATAGATAACAATTAATAGTGACATTTTTCCTTGAAACTAATAGTTCATTTTACTTTCTAAACAGCTCTTGTTTTCCAAAGCCTTCATTTTAATTCTTCCTGACCCATTCTTTATTTGCATAATTGTGAAGCCTATCAAGCCAGTTTTTCTAGTGCTTTATGAAAAGTATGATAAGATTTTTTTTTTTTGCATATATTCAGGTGTTCGTTATATTAGGAAATGAGTGTTAAGTCTTTTGTACCTGAGTGAAACTGACTGTAACCTCTCCCAAACTAGATCTCCTGTAGGGATGGGAGGAGTTTTGACCTGTTCCTGAGGACATGAGGAATAGGATATGCTTTGGGGTAACTTACTAGTTCTGGGGGTTGTGTAAATAAGCACAGCTGGGGCCCAGCATAAATTTCTGCTTGTCTGGAACATAGGCTCTCTTAAGCGATTATCCCCACTTTTATAGGTATGTAGCCAGCTATATGCACCTCACCTCTGCAGCTGGGACCTTGGTTATAGGCCCCAAAACCATGCCTCTGAATTTTCGTCTCTATATATTTTATAGGCGTGGAGTGCTCTGGATGACAGACTATAGCCCTATTCTTGCTCTCTTGGAGGCTCAGAGGAAAAATTTTTCCGTGCCACTGGTAGCATGGGGTCAAACCTAATGCATACCTTTGTGGACTTTTGCCCCAGCAAGATTTCTGTCGTCTTTTGATGAACAGAGCTAAGGGCCTGTTGAATACATTCCAATGTTTTAAACTTTTTTTAAAAAAAATTTCTATAGAATTATATTGACAAGAGTTCCTGTTGCTTATAAAACAAACAAACCAAGCTGTGATAGATACAGTTATCAGCAATACAGAAAAGATCTTAGCTATCACTTTTACAACATCAGAGATCTGCTGGGGGCAATTAACATGTATTGCCTTAAGATTGTAGCGCACTTTACACTTTACAATCACATCATAAATAGTAGGATATCTGTGATCTCTTTCATGTCTGTGACTGCTTTTGCTTTTACTTAAGAGTGTTAACCAGATGACACTTCTGTCCCTTAATTTATTCTAACAGCCTCTTGAATGCCAAAGCTCCTGTTGATGGAAACCTTGACCAAGGAAGGAAAAAATGAGCAAATATAATCTCGGGGTGAGATTACTGGATCATGTTCTCTTCCACACTCCATGCACTTGCGCCTTGTAGAAGTCAATGTTACATTTTCTTGCAGAAATGTTGCATGACAAAAGGCAACCAAAGAGAATTCTTTATCCTTTCTGGGAAAGGCAGCAGTATCTTTCATATTTGCAGGAAACTAAAAGTAAATCATTAACTTCGGAAACTTGGAGCTGAAAATACTGTGTGGATCTATATATGCTAAGGGACAAGAATCAATATAAGTATGTAGGAAAGAAGGTATTTCTCTGTGCACTGCTTTCCCAGTTAGCCTGCATAAATTAGTAAAGAAAGGTGTCTCTGTTTCAGGTAGTTGTATATGACTGAAGAAAGTGAATATACTTTCCTTAACGTGTAATATATATCTTCACTTTTTGAATCTTCTGATGAGTTCAGAAAATTAACTTACATGTCTGGAAGTCAAAGACTCTTTTGACTTTTATCTCAGTAGGATGGGGATTAAACCCTAGCATTACATTTCCATAGAAGTCACTTGTGCATTACATCAAAAAGAGAAATGGGAATTTTCCAGCAAAAGACATATTTGTTTCTAAACTAGTGGGTTTTTGGCCTTGGTTCTGTGAACACATACGGCCATTTTTCATGTGCACACAAACCTTTAGGGTCCACAACAATAGCCCATAAAATCTTTTTTACATACGGTGTAATACTAAGGTAATAAATCAGCCAATACTGTGAACAGTGTACACTATTTGTGATGAATGCCTTAAATATTCCAAGCAGGAAGATGGCAATTCCTATTTCTATTTACAGAAGCATTAATTGGCAAACTTTTAAACCCTTCTATGCATGCAGAAAGATAAGGACATATTTACCACGGGAAACCTATGTGTAGGTATGCTTTCCAGCAAGTAGCATTTACAGTATTGAAAGCCTCAATCTAAACGTGCCATTGTCTTTATGGGAGGTTTTATCTACAGAACTTTTCTCTAAATTGTTCTTCTAAAGCAGTGTAATATTGCTAACAATGCACATATATGCCTTCATACGGCTGTAGAAGTCTTTCGTCATAAATGATCTGAAAGACCTGTATGCATAAGACTACTTTGCACAATAAGATGTCAGAAGAGGTGGGGAACACCTCTGAAGGCAGCAGTACAGGGCTATTTCCCCGTAGAGAATCTGGCCAGGATCCTTAGACTCTGATCCATCTCCTGTGCAAACCATGAAAGAGTCAGATCTCAGTGGCGATGTGTGGGCAGGACATAAGGTCGCTGTTCAGCCTCAAAGGGCCCCAGCCCTCATAAGTAATGAAAGAGCAGTGGCAGTGAGGGCTGAAGAAGTCTGTGGTATACGTGCTCTTTGTGTTCACAGAACAACTGCTGTCATCAACCTTTTTTTCTTTTCAAAGTGCTAAACACAGGTATGGCATTAGTGCAGATTTAGAGTTATACATATCCAAATAAGCCCTGTGTAACTTATTTTCCCTTTTGACTAGATTTAGCTGTACATGCCTAAAGTGTCTTTATACCACTGTAACTGTGGTATAAATACACTGTACAGATGCACTGTATTATGCCTCTCTCTTTAACCTTACTAGCATTCTTTTGTATATAAACACTACAATCTGATCCTGAAAATCATTCTCACTCCCCCTGGAATCTGGATTTTCAGGCTAGAGGATTGCCTTAAAAAAAATAGCTACAGATAACACCAAGGAAATCTTCCTTAGGCAATCCATGTAGGAAATGTCAGGTTTTGGTTTTTTTTTTTGCATTCAGAACATTTATGGATTTTTTTTCTTACACTTAGATAACAGAATTAATAGTTTTGTTTAGCTCATATATGCCAGCTAAAAGGCTGAGCCTTGCAAGAGGTCTGTTCAAAAGGCTCTAAAGCCTCTCCCATTATGGTATTTCAATTAGCATATCATATATCTTATGAAGTTTTCTAACCGAAACATTATGTGGAAGCTATGGAAGATCTTTACTGGTTTCTTGAATGGTGTGGACAATAAAGCATATTACAGCTTTATTCTGTATTTCCCAGTGAGCTTGGTAAAAATTGTAACCTCTTGGTTTTGTCTATAGAATAGTATAAACAAACTGATTTGGTTTTAAGCTACTGTAGTTCCTCAAATATCTGTTGAGTTCACTCACGTCAAATCTGTAATCTTGTATTGTACCTCTTATACTGATCCTCTTATTATGATACCTGAACACTATCTTTGGGGACTGACCTGTGACTTGTGAGACTGTGTCCTGTACAGAGCAGGAACTCGGAGAATGGCAGCATAAACTTCGTTGTTCAGCCTCACCGAGGTGCTTCAGTTCTGGTCTAGAGTAATCACCCCCCAAAACAAGAGGGCATAACCTAACCTAGTTATTTGCAGCTGACTTATTGAGTCCCTGCACATCAGCCTCCCACCAAATCCAGCAGAAGGACAGTTTGCAGCCTCTCTTGGGACTGTGTGTGATGTGATAAGAGCAAAACAAAAGTGACAACAGTTCATGATGGAAAAGGCCGTAGAAGAGTAAGGGGAAAACTGTGAGCAGTAAGAAGCTATATGGTTTTGCATATACTTCCTCACTTGATTTTACCCTGTGTCCAAACTGAACTAATTTAGCATTTTCAAATGTTTTTATAGAGACTTTTTTCTTCTCTGATCTAAACAGAGACAGCAAGTAACAAGAAAACATAGTGAGTGGCCTGAGATTTCCATGTTGATCTCTCTTTTTTTTTTTTTTTTTTTTAATGTCTGACAGTTTGGGTGCTGACGCAGGCTGGTGAAGCATCTGCTCACAGTCTGCTTTGCTGTTGTCCTGCAGTTTATGCTGGCTTTCAAGGAAAAGACAAGCTCCCATTCCTCACTGGTAGCGCTCTACACCCACTTAACAGCTCGCTTCGCATTTCCATGATGTACAACATACGCATGTATATGAATGAGTGACCTCCGTTTTCGCTGCTGTGTTGTTTTATTTCTAAGTTTACCCAAAAGCTTTACAGATTATAATGAAGTATATCCCTGAGTGTCACTACGGCATGCAAGAGGCATTGGTCTAATTTTTCAGATGATGACCTCCTAGAGAAAATTCTAATAGAATTTGATCAGATTAGTAATATTTCTTCAGGCTTCTGTAGGGGGGAAAAAAAAAAAAAGAGGGTTGTTTCTAGTAAGATGTTCCAAAGTTGGTTAAAAAGCCCCCAACACAGTAAAATGGAAAACATTCTTTGTTAGGCTACAGATTCACTTAATCCTTACTACGAGCTGATACATTTTTGCTGAAAGGAAACAGAAGTGAGACACAGACAAAAAGCCTTTCTAAAACACAAAATTGTTATGAGTTTTTTAGAAACTGTTCAGGACAGAATCAAAATATCTTTCTTTTCTCATTTCTTGCATCAGGAAGCAATTCTTCTCTCTCTTGTAATCCAAAGTCATTGAGATCACCAGTCCCATGCACTCCTAGCATTTTGGTGCTGTCTGTTTTTATGTAGTGATATAGTGAGCGTCACTTCGGTGTCAAACTGATCTACCTCCGTGGATATCTTTTTAGAGGTGGCTGATTCTGATAAAGGACTCTGCCTTTGCACTATGATGCCTTGTGTATGTGAGCCCATTTGTCAGCAGTGCCTCTTCCAAACCTGCAGCCGTGCAACCCTGGCCTGTCGTGTCAGGAGAGTGCAGCCTCCACAGCACAACAAACTGCCTGTAACTTTTATTCCTGGGCACCCTTGCTGCTTTGGGGCGGTGTCAGAGGGCAGAGCAGGGAGCCTGGAACAGCAGGTCTCCGCCAGAGCTAACACGGAAGCGAGTGCCTCTCCTGCCTGCATGCTTCTCTGCTGTTCCTACAGGTGGAAAGGCAACCTGTTTGGGTTTGCCTACACCTCGTTGCCTTGGAGTGCAGGATGGGTGGGGGTGAAAGCAGCCGCAGAGCAAAGTTATGGCAGTGACTGTTTTCTGCAGAACGTTTCCCCTTCAGTGTCAGTTTTCAAATGGAAAAGATTTCGTGTGCCACCACAGAGCAGAGATACTGCAGAGTTACAGAACACTGCTCTTGAAAGCTGTCGTGAAATAAATATATATATGAGGTTATAAAAATGGTTTTTGTATAAACTGCCCTCTTTTAGCAAACATTTCACTTCCTATAATTGTGTGCGCTTTTGTTTGAACTTATCAAATATGTGATTGTTCTCCTTCTCCTTCAGGGAGATAAGAAATCCACCCTCCGGATATGCAGAATGATGTTGTTGTAATCACTCTTCAAAGGGAGACCCACAGTAAACAAATGTTGTTAGCCTGTCGCCTCTTCAGCTTCTTTCAGTGAGTTGCAGAACTTCCAGAAAAAAGCTGGACCTAAGAGGAGAGGAGGAATTTAGCTTAATAACAAGTAGATAATTTTCCTTTTTTCAGTCCCAGGAAGGACCAAAATTTATAGAGCTGTGTATGAACACCTCAAAAGTATTTTTATATAATCTTATTTCCAAGCAGAAAGTGTTTTGCCTCAGAATAGGTTGATTCTTTGAAGTTTGCCAGCATTTCTACAAACCAGCAAGACTGGGAAACAAAATTGTGCCTTAAGGAAAAGCGCCTGGACCTGATAACACTATATAACAGCCACAGGGTTGCAGTGCACAAGGTCCATAAGAATTTTATTGTTGCAGTTACACCTGCCAAAATCACATCCCCTCACCAAAACTGCTGCACTGACCAAACTTTTAGACGCAGACTACAACCTACACCTAGGTGGTGGTTGGTTTTGTGTTTGGTTTTGTTTTTTTTTTTTAGTTTTTCTGCAAAGATAAAATGCCTAAAAGTGATCGGATAGGCCTTAGGGAACCAAAGTCTCCAGCCCAACTCAGCAGCACTTGCAAGGTTTCCCAGCCTGCCCAGTGTTTCCCCTTTGCCACGAGAAGACCATCTCTGAATGACCCAACCGACTCTCTCCACTTTTCCACTCGCGCCCTCTGCGTTGAAACTCCTAATACGGCCGCACTGTTAACATAGGTGTGGCTCCTTCTTGGCCACAGAAGTGAAACAGGGCAGGGCTAGGGCTGCTGCCGTATTCTGCTGGGGGTTTGAGTCCTCTGCGGGGCTGATGCAGCGTGTTCGTAAGCATAAGGTCAAACACAATGAATAGGCTTATAAGGGACCTGTGTTCTCGCACATGAGCAATGGAGCAGATGCAAATTTATACCCGGCATGGAGGTGCCTGGCTCATTTCTGTGTGCTGCATGCAGCATCATTTGTGTTAGTGTGGCACAGAATTCTGCTCACAGCTGCTTATTACTCAAGGAATTGAAAGAGCAAAGCCCAAAAGCCATGTGTGGTGCAATCCCTTGTTTGTTAACAATAGCCTCCCATTAGAATAGATGGAAATCTGCTCTTTGTCTTTGTATCCCCCACCTTAGATTCATACGAGCTGGAAAGATATCTCTTTAGGTCTTGTGAACTGTTAACAGAATGAAGTTCCAGGTTTATAAATTAGAGGTTTGACTTGATTCATTGTCACATAGCTTTAATTCCTACCCAAATCTGATCTGATCTGAATTCTGAAACTTCTGAGATTTGCTGATCCCTAACATAAGCCTTAATTCATAAGACAGGTGTTTAAGGTCACACTGAAGTCAGTGAAGTTAGGCACAGTTAAAACCACAATGTGATTCAGATGTTACAGGACGTTCTGCGTAACTACTCTTCTGAGCATTTTCTGACAACAGTAGCTGAAAAAGGATTGTACAGTAAATCAGAGAGAGATAAACATTCAGTGTTGTTGTCAGCACTTGACAGACTTCAATCTCAATTAGAAAAGTCTAATTGTATTGCTGTTTGTGAAATGTGTTCATGTATTGTTATTTTGGATGTGCTTAATCTTAGCATGCTTAAAGCCACCGTTAGTTTAAACGTCTTCCTGAATTTGGGCCTCAGATTTTGCTCTATCTCATTGCCCTCGTTTCTGTTGTGTATATTTTAATCAGAATTGAAACAAGTAACTGCTTTTTATGGTGTTTGTGCTCTATTTGAAGCAGAGAGGTGGGAGTGATCAATCCTGAAGGATTCACCTTTGCAAAAGGTAAGGACAAGTGTGGAAGTGCAGTCATAAAACTTTGAACAACTAGAGCTAGTACATGTGGCGGCACCTGGGAACCACTGAAACAGAGTAAGAGCCTTCTATGCTGTCATGACGGTTTTACTGAGAAGAATTATGAAATACTATCTTTGGGAAAGACTTAATCTTCCTCCTGAGAAGCATTAGGAATGTTGAACATATTTACATTTGAAATAAGATCTAATCAAGGGAAGTGTTTAAAAAAACTACACATATCCTTGGAGTTAAATATATACAAATGTATTTGCAGATTAATTATTTTGCACTGTAATTTTATTATTTATGCTGTGCTCTTGGTTACAAATCTTACCTATGACTAAAATGTGTCTGCTAATATTAAAGGTCTCGTATTCTGAGTGACTGTCATTGCCCCTGCACTCAGATCGAACAAACCCATTCAAAAATGTAAATCCAAGATGATTTTTCTTGCTTTGAAAACAAAGGGTCGATTGTCAGAATTGTCTATTATCTAAGCATTTTTGCAGAATGTACATGGATTCACATCCCTCAGCATAGTGCATCCTTTGTTTGATTTGCTTTCAACATTTTTGATGTAGGTGATTTTTTTCTTTTCTGTGCTAAGAAGGGTAGTTTCATTTTTCATCACTTCTTTTCCAAAGAATAAAATGCTTGTCCTTACAAAGTTTTCATTGAATGATAATCTGTAGCATATTAACTATTAATTCATTGGAAGGATACTTGGTGACTACAATAGTGAAATGCAAGCCTTGTCTCAGGGGAATCTAGATTTCCTCCCTTTACATTGGTTTGGTTACGTAAAGATCAACAAGTAGGAATTTAGTGAACACTTTCAAAATTAGATCAATATCTGAGTGCCGCATTCAAATTCACTTTCAAACCGTCTAGCCCGTCAAATCCTGCTCTAGTCAGTGGGAGATGCAGGGTCTCAGCAATTTTAAAAGCAGGCTATTGCTTTATAAGTGCCTAAAGATGGATTAAAGAGGCTAAATCTAAACCCCAGGACTGAACATGGTGGGTTTTACTTCCTTTGAGCCAAACTTTAATGTCATTGTCCATGGCAAAATGAAGCTGTGGGAATTACGGCTGCTATTACACCACAAGTGTATGGATATCAGAATCTGTCTGTTGTATGAACACTGAAGTTTTGCAACGTTCGAGAACTTGCTGAAGCTTTCCTGGACTCTAAAAGTCCATAAAAATTCCATTATTACCGTATCTCTTTCCAGTGATACCTCTAGACACAGAATGCCTCCATGCAGTTGCATTTTCCACTTGAGTCTACGTGCATGGAGGAGCACACAGGTACAAATACCCATTCTCAAAGAAATTCCATTGCACTTATATAACCTCAGCTGTTGTACTTAAAATTCTCCTGAGAATCTCTTTGTTTTCTTCTCACTTTCTTCAAATAGTTCATGTCTATTTTTGCCAAATTAGCTTGCATAGACATTTTATTCAATATGATGGTCTTGTCTTCCTTATAATTCTCACACAAATAAATCTGAGGAGACATTTTTCTTCATTACGGTAAGAGAATTTTTTCAAAGCTTGAATTTCACGTACTCTTTGTGATTAGGTTTGCAGTGTCTTGTTTGGCTGACTATGGGCTGATCATGCTAGAAAAAAGCAGGATGTTCAGGTAACATTTTGAATAAAATCTAAAGCATCCAGGAATAAGTAACTGGAGTGAAAATCGAATTGGCCGGTCATTCTTAAGAAACAATCAGTAAAAAGAGTGCAAGTAAACTTTGCACAGTGAACAGGTTCAGTTCCAGGAATGCAACATGCAAATATTTATAACACCGTTTCATGCTGATGCCCATATTCTTTGGCTGTTCTCTAAGCTGGAGATCTCTCAGGAACAGTCCATGCTCAAAGGAGTTTCTGGATGCTTCCACCCATGTAAGAGCAGGGAAAGTTACAGGGGTACATATCGTACAAAAGCATTGCCAGAAATAATTGTGTGTGGCAGCTTGAAATCTACAATCTAGCTATAGTACCTGGCTAGATCTGCTGTAGCCGTATTACCACAAGTACTGGTTACATGCCAAAATGTTCTGTGAATTCTACCATCTTCACAGCCGTTTAACTAAGTGAAAGTATTTATATATACCTTTGAGAAATAGGGTTTAGTTTGTATAAGACTTAACCAAGAGCTGCAATAGCAAGGGTGGACAGCACATTGTTAAACGCAGAAACCACAATCACCAGAAAGACTTTCTGGTTTATTTATTGACCCAAACCACAGGAATTCTTTCATTACTTTCTTTCTGTTCATGCAGGTACCATATCAGGATGGGCGAGCTGTCTCCAGCTATGCAAATTAACCTGCAGAGAAAAAAACAAAATGCGAGTTAACAGGTTTCTGGGTTTTGCCTTTGAAAATGAGCCTCAGACCTCAGGTTGTGATCTAGGTATATTAAATGTAACCCCTCAGTATAAGAAGATAACTCCACTTCAGCTACTTATGAACAAAATCAAGGGTAAAAGACATGTTAAGGGTCCACACTGCAACACCAGATTAAGGTACCTATTGTGTGAGAAATAAAGAAATAATAAAAATAATAATTTTAAAAGATTCTCTGTCCTCCATCTGTTGCTTAAAATTAGAAGAAACAGATTCTAGTGCAATGATTTCTTTCTTTCCTTTCACAGTGCTAGCTTGGAGCTCCCTTTTCCCACTCAGCTTTCTTGGACTTTAAATTGGTTTCTTCTGAGTGAACCAAAGTTTGTACTGACCTAAATGTCACTTGAATTAATGTATTCTTTTTTCAGTCTTTATTTTTCTCTTGGAGCCACTTCTAGCTTCAATTATCTTGTATTTCAGGGCTTGAAGACAAGATCACAGTCATGTAAAGGACTTGGAAGGATGGGACATTTCAAGTTTTCTTCCAGTATTTTAAGAGAAACAAGTTTGAACACAGTTATTCCTGAGCTTATGAAATAAAATAACTGTATCAGTACTCATAGCCATTATTATTACATAAAACCGCTTGTTCAGTGATGTATTCCTCAACAAAAGTGAAGAGGAGTGACTAGCCAAGCCATATAAATAACAGCATGTAAATCATAGCTGGAGCTGGAGAACTCCACATCCATGAGTAATTCTGCTGCCGATTTTCATCTGATTTTCTAATGAATGTTCCTTTCCCTTTGCAGAGACCACAGCCGTCCCGAGTCCAATTGTGCGGCTGCACACCCTCCACACGAAATACTTGGTCTGTCAGCTGCTCATGAGTGATGTATTGCATCAACTCAGTGTGCAGTTTTGCCGGTTAGAATCATGGCTCTCCTGGCATGGTTCTGAATTGTCAGTAGAAAAGCAAAATATTAGTGTCTGATATCCAGAAATATTCTTCAGGAAGAATAAGCACCACTGTTGAAGCTCACTTTCTGTGAGAACAACCAAGCTATTGCGTTCTGCTGGTTACATGGTCGTGGCAATTTTCGTGGAAAACAAAGGCTAGCGGCACTAGCCTAGCACAAGCAGAGCTGTTCTAAGAAGTGGACTCTGATATTTTGTAGCATCTTTTTAATCCTGGTAGTGTTCTGTGTGCTCTCTGCTTTTTCAAAGTAGGTTGCTACTTCTTGCCTTATTCTCGTAGCAGAGCAGTGTCAAGGTTTTCTGATTTTATGGGGAAATATTTGTCTGTGAAAAGAACAGTAGAAAGGAAGGCCAGACTTTTCAAGAGTGGTCAACTTCATCAGACCACAAAAAGCCCTTGAAGTCTAGGGATTTTGGCAGTGGTGAATAAAGTCCTCTTCCACTATTTCCATCAGCAGAAGCAGCAAGGTGTGAACTTCAGACAGGTGAAACAAAGGGGAAAAGAAAAGTCCACGGGGGTTTCTATATTTCGTTTTTGAATACTTTATATTTCATGGTTGCCCAACATAATATGCAGAAGAGAAAATGAGCCCTACATCTCATTTTAAATAAGATTGCCTTGCTTAAAAATAACTTACATAAGTATTTGGCATAAATTGATTATATAATGTCATACTTCTTGATCATTAATCTTCCAAATAGCAGTTGCAAGGATGTGGGAATGTACTATAACACTAGGGCGGGTGCTGTGATTCCAAAATTCTCCTGTAGCTTTTTCTTCTGTTGTCCTTCCATAGATCAGACAAGTTCACCTATCATATAAGCTTTCTGTGAAATAAATACATAAAATGAGTAGAAGCAGCTAAGGAAGAAAAAGAGAGTCATGTAAACCAGAGAATAGGAGAAGCTTTTACTTTTTTATGTTTTCTGCTTATATTCAGTTTGTGTTTGTCCACTTACTGTTTAGGCCTCTTTCTTGTCTCTTAGACGGTAATGTGCTTTTATCTGCTGCCTTGGTTTTCTGATGCTCCTTGTGGAGACCGTTCCATGTGCTGGATGCTTTTTGCACTAACTAAGATGCCTCAGTTCAGTCTCTGCTCTCAACTTCCACCACTTAAAAATGACAAACTTAGCTTTTTCCTATGTTTTCCTGAAGTAATAGCAGCTGGGACAAAGAATCCCTAACCCATCTCCAGTTTGATTCATGACCCATTCCTCTGGCATTTTTCACTGTTCTCTCACCTAACGTAGATACAGAGTACAGACTCCAACGAATTGTTCAAAATCATAACTTCTAAGTAGTTTTCCCACTTAAAGTATATCCTCTTTTTTTTAAGAGGTTTTTAACAGCTGCTAATAATTTCTTATGGGCACTTTTAAAGTAGAACATTAAAAGGAAAATTTAAAGTGAAGACATGCCCACTTTTAATATTTTGCTTATAAGGTGCTCATAAAAATTAGGAACTCATTTGAAAATTTATCAAACAGCACAAAATTATTCAATCATTTGCATATGGCAGTAGGAAATTATTTGCATAAGCTGTTTTGACTAGAAAACACTGTAATGCTGATAATTCTGGATGCACTAAGAGAATTGGCTAGATCTGTGGTTGTTTTAGATTTGATATGAGCCTCGGATTAGGTTCAGAAGGAAGTTGGGGAAATTGCTCCCTTTAAATGTCCTGTTCCTTAAGGTGCTGGGTGGGTCCAATATCTAACAGTCTAAACTATAAAGGAAAAATCTCTTATGTAATTTGAAGCAAATCCTAAGCTTCATCTAAAAGTTGTGGCTCATCAAACTCGTAAACGCAGTGTTCAGGGAAGTATGATGTTGCAACGCACATTACATCAGTATTGCAGACACAGTACACTTGGTACTGCTGTTGCTTGAAATTGCTGACTTGTAATTTTTCTTCTGGATCAACTGAGTCAGCAAGTTCAGTGTATTTGGAGTTGTTTTATTTCCACAGCAATTCTGCTTTCAAGTGGTTGTGATGAAAATACATCACAACGTTTCCTGCATTCCTTAGCGAAAGTTATTGGTTTTAATTTTACTTTTTCCTTTGTGTACAGCTGTGACTCCTGGACAAGGAGGAATCCTTTTTATTCGTATTTGACAAACACTCAAGCCTAAATGTTAACAAACACCAGGGCAGTGTTTGACTGCACTAAATACGATAAACAGAAGTAGCTGCAGGTACCTTCCTACCCATTCTTCCTGCATGTGGCATTTTGCACGAGATCAACATGGTGCAATTGAGCAACACCTGGTCTTGCTTCATCTCCTTTCAGACTTGAGCTGTGTTATCAAGTGTCATTACTTAAAGCCAGGCAGGGCCTGCATTTCACCCCACTCAGTCCTTTGTAATATAAAGGATGAGGAGTAATGTGGTGAGAGCATGGAAGAAGATCGAAAGAACATTAGGGTTATGTACTGCTGACAGAGCTGCTAACTTTATCGAGGCACTTGCAGATTCAAGCTGGTTGCATGGCCTGGCAGCATCATCAGGTTGTTGGGACCCAAAGCCACCTTTCCTCTCTGACAGCAGGAGCTGCACTGCAGCAATGACTTGCCTTCTGGTCTAGGCATAGCCTGGAGTGGCATGGATTGAGGAGGTCTGGCTCGAGTGCATGAACATTTGCGTTTTGGGTACAGAACTGAAACTTGGAGGAGTAACTACTGCTCGGAAAGTCTGTGTCTGCAAGAGAGTGGTTGCAGAAAAAGAGACGTCTTGCAAGTCCTAGGAAAACATAAGGAACTATGTGTAACATTAAAAGGGTTACAGCAGAGAGAACAGGCCAGGCTTATGAAAGTCACTACTGCTGAAGACACAGACAAAGCGCTGCAGCTATGTGGGAGGAGAAGGGATCACACCGGACACGGAGTGGAGACAGAAGAGAGCAGAGAAACAACTAATTGCAGAGCAATGGGGTAGAGCAGAATAGTTTGCCAATCTGCAGAGCTAATATGCCACCGATCGCTGAAGCATTTTTAAGCAATTTTGTTGGTCTTTTTGTAAAGCCTGTGTGCAAAGTAAGTGTGCAAATAATAACGTGTTTTGTTAGAATAAGAAAGCATTTAGTTTTGGTGGACATCAGAAAAGTATTTGAGAATATTCAAGAGTAATTACAGCCTCTGAAATCATGAAGTTAGTAAGAAGAACTGTAGATACCAACGTGAGGGAAAAAGACTGTATATTCACTTGGCAAAAGACGGGAACATATTTGTAAAGATGGTTTAAAAGCTTCTGGCATACAGCAGAGCATAGAGTCAGAGCAAATATATTCCATACATCACTGGAGCCTAACTCGCAGGTTGGCAAATGTCCTGCAGGCTTGAGTTGAAGTTTTAAATTTGGTCTTTTACTGGCATATTACCTGTGAGTATACAGTTGTTGTGTCACTGCTTTCAAGCATTTCCTGGCTTGTGTGATTTCAGCCTGCATTCTCTCTGCTTTGGGGGTACAGGCAGATCCCTGTGTCTTACAATTTTTAGTGAAAGCCATGGAGGTCTTCCTATTTAGCAAATAGACTCAAAGGCTGAGAGCCTGGTGAGTGAAGGACATTCAGACAGAAGAAAGAGGCAGCCTTCATATTTTGTTTCCTTATACGAAATGCATCTGGATTCTCATGTATCTGAAATTACCTATTATTTGTAATATTTTAGATGGAAAATTCTCAGCTTAACCATGGTGGATATCACTAGAAAAAAATTGGATTGCCTATGCTCCATGTGTTATATGTAATTAGTGGAAATCAAAGCTCTGTTGCAATGATTTTTGTCTTTGCTTTCATGAAGTCAACTTTTTTGCACATTCCTCTGAAACAGCTGATGCCGGCCATTGCCCTTTGCAGAACGGTGACCCAGGCAGCCCAGAGCTGCGATGCAGGCTGCAGAGACAGGGGGTAAGAGGTGAAGAAAGGGTGAGGGGGGCTTATGTACCTAAAACTGTTTTCTACCTACATTTGGGTCAAGCCATGTGGCATTTCCGGGGAAAGGAAGATCCACCAAGAGGTACAGGAGGGACTGTAAGCTGATTTGCCTTGCTCCACTTCTCTTGGCCCCCAGGAGGTCAAGAAGTGAGAACAATAATCTTCATTTTTCCTCGTTGTTATCATCTTTTTTCTGTGTGAAATACTAGATAAGGTCTGAGTCACAATCATGTGGGAAAAGAGCTGTTGAAAATATTCCTTTTGTGGGAGCTAGATGGCGCCGTGGATTAATGCGCCAGCCTTTTATTTGGGGTTTTTCTGGGGCAAACTCAGTTTGGTCAGGTAACAACCTGTCAGTTAGTTTGCCTGTGGGAATTTAGGACTAGATCAACGGAAGTATTCAGATTCTTAAATCCTCATGGGTGCCCAGCCTCTCCTGGACATCAGTAGGGACTTGTAGCTGGAATTATACTGCTATAAATGTGGCCACGATCCTTAGTGGACACCAGTACCTGCTGCTGCAGGAGCCACTTGTTTGCTCCAATGGTGGGCTCTAAAGAGAGGTGACTGAGACAGCAGAAATCTTGCACTTGCATTAATATGCCCAGGTGAACAAAAGTACAGCTGCTGGTGCTGCACCTGAGTTTAATCTCTGCTTATCAGCCGTAAAAGTAATTTTTTTTTTTTTGAGATCACTTACATTAAAAAAACAATGAAACAAAAGTAAGAAACCAACAACCCATCATTCCTCTGGCAACACTGAGATGTATTTCTGGTTTTTCGGGCTATTTCTGTGGTGGTGTTGTTAAAGGATACTTGCCTGGAATCATCCAAACTTTCCACTGAACTATTAAAAAAAAAAAAAAAAAAGTAAAGCACAATAGAATGAACTGGAAAGCACATCCCTGTGCACAAATGTCAACACACTGTTGGGCATGGGATTTATATTCAGACAAAGTCTTGCTCTTTCTCTTTGTGGGAAGAAGAGTCTTACTTAAAAACAAATGCCTTATGAAACAATGCAAAGAGACTGGGGAAGACCACTTTATTGTGAAAAACTGAAAATTCAAAGAGCACCATGTGAGAACTTACACAGCAGTCAGTGACGGGAGCAGCCACAGGACAATTTGGAGGATGATCAGTGGGGACTGGAAACCATTTAATGGGGGTTAAATATCCAGCTCCAGCAGATACACTGAATTGTTGTTCTGTGGTGGTATGAAAAATTCAGCGATGACCAGCTTCAAACTCTCCAATCCCTGGCCCTCCACCATCATCACTGGCCCCAGCTGTTAGCAGAAACATGGCTGAATAACTGGCCTAGGAAATCAGTTATCCTTTGGCCTCTAGAAAGGTTGAAACACCGTGATGCCGTCATCAGTCTCAGCTGTGTGGATATGCGAAAGGCCTCGATATTCAGCTGAAATGGCAGGCAGGGTTCAGAGCTGCATGAGGTGTCCGGACTGAAGGTTTTTTCTGCCCATCTCTGTGCAGTATCTGGTACCAAGTATGACTGGAAGTGCCACTGGTGGCACAGAGGTGGTGAGGTGGGAGACTTGGGCCCCGCTGCCACTGGGGACAGGCTGCTCTGCCCCTCCGCCACCCTGGGACCCTTCCCACTCTTTCTCTTTCTCCGATTTCACTTGGAGGCTCCTTTGCTCAGCAGTCAGTAGACAAGAGCTCTCCTCCACTGCGTGCTGCCCTGACACAAATAGCTGCCTTCAATCTTCAAAAAAAAAAAAAAGAGACAGAAAAATAATATAGTTTAGACAAAGTACCTTTGGAAGAAGCTCCCAAGATTTGTTCCAGCAAAGAAAGAGGGTGCGTATGTCTCTTTACTGACCATGTGAGGGGCAGTACTGAGGGGACAGACATTCATCATGGGGCACATTCTTAAAGCTTTACTTCTTCTTCCTATTTTTTTCCTGACATTTGCTGTTTTATGCTCTCTGGCAACCAGCAGAGCTCCACCGATGCTGACTTGCAGAGCCCATAGAGATACTAAGGAAATATTTTTCCTAGCAACACGCAGCACACGAAAACACGAAGAAACGCTTCCCCTGCTCATATTTCCCTTCGGTTTTTTTGGTCATCTGGTGCTGAGATAAGAGCTGCAAAGTGAAACCTGCTGCTAGCTTGTGTTTCGCAAGGCAATCTGGAATAGAGGAACGTGTCAAAACTTTGCGCCTGTCGCTGGCTAGCACAGAGCCCTGGCTGAAATCTCGGTGGTGGGGTGGTGAGCGGGCACGCTGCCCGCCATGCCACCCAGCCTCGATGCTGCTGGGTCACTCCCATGGTGCTCAACGCCGGCTGGTGCTGAGGTACCCTCAAGCGACTCTTCAGAGACGAAGAGGTCTATGGCATTGCCTTAAGATGGCAGCCGCGCCTAGGCCCAGTAATACAGTGATAAATGAAATTGTGCTGCCTGAGGCAGGTCGATTGCAAGCCCTGCCTGAAGTGCTGATCCCACAGACCGTGGCTCAGGTGAGGCTCTTAGACGTTGCTCTAATGAAGATGCAACTATCCATGGGAGCCAAAGACAAGCAATTCCCGGTGTCAGGGATGAGAAGCGCCGCCCCTGGGAGGCCATGAGCGGGATCCCTCACTGCCGTTATGTTGCATAGGCGGGAGCTCTGCCAGAGCCTTTCTGTGGTAAATGGAGGAGGGTTAATGGTGGCCTGTGCCCACAGGGCTCCCAAGGAGGCCCCTGCTGCCCCCCGCCAAGCTGATGGGCATGTACCCACCAGGTTCCATGGCCTGGGGCCCCCGGGAGTCCCAGCCACAGCAGATGCCCAGCAAGCAGGAATGTGCCACGGCGTGCCGCTCGATGGCCGCGCTCCTGAGGTGTTTTTCCTGGCTGGGCCTTGGCACACAGAGGGGGCGGCCGGGGCTGAGGGGCAAGAGGAAGGGGTTGGCAGTGGACAAGTCGGGCCCAGTTGTGGCTCTTTCAGCTGAATGTTGTGACTAGAAGCAGGTTTGATTCCCAGAGTAAACACGTGAAATGTGGACACCATTTCCTTTCACTTTGTGTCTTTGAAAACCTGAGGAGGAAAACTGGGGAGGGTGCTTCATCCTGACACGGCAGGATTTTCTGTTTTCTGCCTGCTAGTGGGAGCGAGATAAAGTGTTAATGTTATTTTAACTAAAGTGTAGTTTTCTGGGACTGAGTTATTAGCCATGTGGGGGCAGCGACTGGTACTTGTGATTGCTCGTGAGTAACTCCCTCTTTTTTTTCTGTCCTTGCTCAGCCGTGCTGAAACAGCACTTGCAGATGCAAGGGCAGCGGCTGTGGCAGAAAGGCTTTGTCAACACCAGCAAATCACTGCTGCTGCTTCTGCAAGGTCGGCTTCTGAAGGCAACATGTATGAGACTGTGACTCCACAAATGATGAAGAACATGAATTATCAGGAAGCATTTAGAAACTACACAGTAATAGTGGGTAGAGCAAAGCAGTCTCATGGTGGAGCCAACATCTGAATTTAAGGCCTGCCTTGCATCCACAGAGTGAATATTTTGTGAGTAACTTCAGTGGGGTTAGGATGAAGCCAGGAGGTTCTTACTCATCACTTGATGGGTTACTGACAGGAAGAACATCTGCAGAACATGTTCCTGTATCATCAGTGTATTTCCTGAATGTGTCCTCTAGTATTTTAGAAGCATTTATCCTTTGGAAAGGCTTGATACAGCAAACTGAGAAGCTTTGTCTGCAGTGGAACACTTACTTCTGTCATTGTTTAGAAACAGTTTGCATGAAGATTGGAGCAGATTTGTAAAGCTGGTTTGAAAGCTGCGTGTAGGCAACAGAATACACACTTGAGGCAGACATATGTGTCCCAAGACAAGAAACTGTCCTGCAGGCTTAAACTGGAGATCAAAATCTTGTATTTTACCTGAACCTATATCTGCATTATGATACAAGTCCTACAAACTCTGCTTAGTACTTCCACCGTTCCTGTGTGTTGAGCCGGAGCTGGGTTTTTTTGCAGTGAAACTGCAAATTGTCCCCAATTACGATGATTTAGCAAACCTTAAAAGAAAACTGATTTGTGGAAGATAAAGTCTTAAAAATAATCCCTCAGGGTTTTTTTTTAGCTGAACTTGAACTCTTAACAGTTTTCAGATTTGCCAGTCATTAGTTATAATTTATCCGGTAATTGTGTTATAGCGAACATCCTAACATTTAGAGACCAGATAGAAGACCTAAAGACTCTATTGTGTGAGGAAGGCCATATTTTCTGTTTTACCCTTCTCTTTGGAGAGGAAAACAATGTGAGGAAATGGTGTGTTGATCAGTACGTTGTACACATCATGTTCTATAGAATGAGAGGTACGGGGCAACTGCCTTCTATCAATTCAAATAATGTACTATTTGTACATTGGTAAGGTGCGTGCCCTGCTCCATACAGTGCTCAATGGCTTTTTATTATTTATTTTTTGAGCTTTGCTGAAGGATTCTAAACATAAGTCAGAGTAAATTCAAAAGCATGTATTTATTTCAAGACAGAAGTGGAAACATCCCCTTCGTGCAGCTAATAATAGGATCGACATTGTTAAACAATTAAATTGAAAAATATTAATAATAGGTGCTTCATGCATGTTAAACAAAACTTCAGTAAGTGCGCTGTTTTATTGTTTAACTCTATGTATGAGTCATAAGGAAAGTGTTAATGTTCAGGATCGGATATGAATCATGTATTTGTGAACAATCTTCCAAGGCCAGCACTGAAACCCCAAACACATTTACTCTTTGTAGTTAGTCAGCTCTGCACTTGGAAACTGAAAGTGTAATCAAAGTGAGAGTTTGTTTATTAACTAGCGGATGCTGTGCATCTTATTTACACAGATTGATAATGGGGGGAGAAAAATAAGCAAAAAAGCTGGTAATGCATAGAACTCTGTGTCCCTGGGGTACAAATCACAAAAGGAACTTGAGCAGCACTAGCCATTAAATTCTGAAAGCATTCTGCGACTTTAAAAGGAAATCCCATATTCATGAAGGGATTCCATATGGCACCCTATTTGCGAGCAGAGGTGCCCCATTCTCTTAAAAGCTGACTTGAAGCATTTATTGTTTTGACTGCTTTAGTGTTAGGGTGAGAGATTTTCTTCAAGGGGAACAAACAAAACGAGTGAAACACACAGGAGTAACTTGGGTGTTATTATTTATTGTATTGATTTGCATTACAGATAGGAAATTGGAATGAATGAATGACAAGCTCTTTGTGCTGAATGTATTTGGGCATGCTGAGGAAATCAGGTTCTTTGTAGAAAGTAATCTCACCTGGTAATTATTTTCAATCATTGGTAATAAGTACGTTCCTAATTGCCTCCTCTCTGGAAAGGCGTAGAGTGAAAGGAAGGTTGAATTCTCTGTTCTGGAGGAGGGGCAGAGGTAAATGCCAGGACTTCTGCCTGGTATTATAGGCTAAGAAAAGTTTCTGAGTGCTAGCTGTGGTTTAAGGGAGACCCCCGGAAATCTAGTTCAGCCTCTGATACTGCCTGACCCTGAAAAAACTGTTTTTCTTGTCTGTTTTCCCAGCTGTGAAATGGATCCTGTAAAGCATTTGGTCAAACTGCCTGTAGTCCAATACACAATCCCTCCTTTACTCAGTGAGTTGCTATTGAATTTGAGTTATGCTGGGAGTGTATGATTTATGCCATTGTGGCATACAGCATGGAACTGCTTTGGGATATGACTGAATCAGCGTGGCGTTTGCAAAGGTATGTGTCTGTTTGTCTAGCTACATGTTGGCATTTGCATCATTTTAAAATATACTTAACTTTTTGCAATACCAAAAATTTTCCTATTTCTGTGTATCTGAGGCTAAAGTAACATTACCAGTCTGATCTTGTAAGGTCATAAAAACCTGAGTATTAATGGTAATATTAAAAAGAAGCAAAAAGTAGTTTAAATAGCTTGGCAAGGCTTTGACTGAGCCTGCATTTGAACGGAGAATTCCTGGCCATGTACTCCTACCAATAAACCTCGCTTACAGATAAGAAATGACATAGTCACAAAATGTGTTCACACACAAACCATTCTGCTGGAGAGCCTGAATAACTGGTTTTGCCGCACACTGAAATATGGCTTGTGCTCTCAGGTGGCAGGATGCTTGGGGTCACAGCTGGCACACTCCTGGACTTTTTTGGAGGCTGCTGCAGCCACCTCCATGTTGCCCCATGGCTTTGGACTTGCCTTCGAAATTTTGTGGAGAGAAGTGTGGGGTTTTGGGCTTTTAAATTTAAAGGAGGCAATGGTTAGTGGGCTACTCAAAGGAGGTTTAACTGAAGTGAGATTTGGTGGTGGCTGACCAAGCAGAAACACATCTAAATACAAATCAACAGTGATTTTGCATGTAAACTTTATTTCCTGGCAACTTCGTAGTCTGTCCAGTTCCTCAAATATAAAATTTTCTTTCTTACGTGTTAACATTCACATGTTTAAAGCTGGGTAGTTGCACCAGGATTGCAATAATAGAACCAAATATATAAAGAATTAAAAGCAGTTTATTTTGCTATTTTGGTCTGTACTAATGTTCTGATTAAACAGCTGTGACTTTTGAGTGGGGCCAGACCTAACTATCACTGCTACTTTCTTCTGTTGCAAAAACATAAATTGACATTTGATTAGGAAAGCTTCCTCCCTCAGCCTGTGCGATTTCTTTGTATTTCTAAGTGGTATGCCCCCCATCTGCTCTTTTTAGGCAGAAGGAGGGAACTTCTGCTTTTAAAATAAAAGCAAATCAAACCCTTGGCACATGATTGAATTTAGCTTTTTTAATTTTGTGAAAACACTGTATAGGTCTCATCTTCCTTGTGCAATTTCCGTTAGAGTACAAATACAACTGTACAAATCAATGGCCTGTTGTTTCAGAGCAAAGTACTTCTTGGAAGCTGAGATAAAATTTGTAAATTTAAATGTGTTAGAATTTAAACATCCTACTGCAGACACTTGGATCAGTTGGTCTTGCTGTTCTCGCAACATTTATTTTATTGCTTCATATTAAATAGCATCTCTGCCTGACAGTATCTGTGGATGCATCTATATTTATGTCTTCAACTAAAAACTTACACTTATGTGTTGTAGCAGAGATCAGGAAGATGTGGTCAAAGAGCACTTCCATTGCAACCTGCCGTGAGCTGATACCCCTTTCTCTCTCGCTTTTATGTTTGGCTCTGTCTGGCCTGAGAACCACCCAAAATAGAGGGACCTCCCTGCAGCACGGCACTGTTTGAATTACTCTTCTCTCCATGCCTGCCCTTGTTACTGCCGGTGAAGGATGCCCAGCAAAGGGGATGGAGCTGATACCCTGTTGCTCTGTTGGTGTTGTAGTATAACTCCATTAGCCTGGAGGCATTTAAAGAAGTCTTACACCCTTCCCTGTTACCTTTTTTCTGTGTAATGCTGTGCAGTCCACATCCATAATTTAGGATGCAGCCTAGTGTTTTTCCTTATTTGTGGCTTTAACAGTAGGTCAGATTTGTTGAATTTTTTTCTCATTAGAAGATTAAGTTTGTCTGCCATTTCTTGTCTACAGAGTCTTTCTGACTTCTGCCTGCCTTCAGCAGGGTCAGCTGGCAAAACTTGCCGCCTTCTCAAGGTTGAAAACTTAAACTTTGCTGCCATACATTGTCTGCGGGTTAAATAATGACTGTGCTGAGCTGATTAACAGAGAACATTCAGTTTCCTTATTGCTGATGAAAGGGCTGGAATACATGTCCAAATCCCATTAGTGGAAATCTAGTCACTGCTGAACTATGCAAGATTTTCAGAACTCATGTAGTAAAAATGTACAAATGTGAGGTATGAAAGAGGAAAAAAGAACCAATTTCATGGGCTGTTTCTGCACTATTGCAGTACATTTATTTTTTAAAGGCCATAATCTTTACTGGTACAGGGTCAAATAATCATTACTTATGATTGTGTAGTTTGAAGGCACATGCAGTATCTATATATCATAGTAGTTACATACCTTAACAATTTCCAGGCTCTTACAACCAACATACCTTCAAAAAACCTGATCAGCCGCCAAGCTCTCGGTGATGGGACTATGAATGGAGGCAAAATAAAAACGGTCCCTTCTGAACTTCTGAACACTTTTTAGATGATGGTATTTAGTGGTGCTCAGCTGCTTATAGGTGTTGCTGAGCTCCTGACTTTATCAGGCCCTGTGCTGTTGAGAGAACAGAATGAGCTGTTCTTTTTTTTCCTCTCCTGTACCTATTGAAAGATCCCATGTGAATAATCCATTCAGTTCCAAAGGAGTGCCGAATGCTTGTGCTTCACAGTGGTTATCCAGGAAGAGGAGGAAGGATTGTCCTGTTTTCAGTATTCTTTAGGCTGCTCCAGCCAGTTTATAATATCTTCATTGCTCTATCAAGACCTCAGGGTAGGGGCCCTGTGTGGGGTTTTTCCCAAAATACGAAGATTACTGTTAAATGCAATCATTAGGGGATATTTAATATTCAATTACAAAGAAACTAGCTGAATTCCCTTAGTCTGAGAAAAAAAAAAACACGGGACAGATTTAGGTATAAATTAGCAGCAATGGAAAAGATACTTGGTTGAATTTGAGCTTCTGTGAGCTGTTCTCTGTATACAGTAAGGAAAGAATGCACATCAGAGGCACTTACTGTTTAGTTAAGTTAAAAGCTGTCCATAGTGTGCTGATTACAAAGTCCACTTTACAGCATGAGTGTTGGCAATGGCTTGTAGGTATGAAAATAAGTATATTAATAACACCATATTGTACTTTTTCACATGACCTTTATTTTGATGGTAACATTTTACAGATCACATTAATTTGCTAAATAAACTTCTTCCTAGAAATAAGAATATGATAACTTTACTTATAATTCATTCTATGATTCTATCATAGGACTAAATTGCTGCTGTGTTCTAATACGACAGCTGCTTCAAGAATTGTGTATTGTAGATCAATGGCTCTTTCAGAAAGCATTTTATTCTGCTGGAAGAGATGTACAATAGGTGAAAACAATGCATCCACCAAAAGTTACTGCACTCCTTATCAAATAGGGGGTGTAGGGCCAAAGACAGACCAGAAGCGAGCTTTTGTACAGCTCCTTTGTTCCATGAGGAGTCTTCCTCAACAATGGGAGTGTTTCAGTCAGCCTCTAAATGGTGACAACATTGAGAAATGTGATTAGGGTGGAAAGTTGGTTGTATTTTTTTGTTCCCCTCCCCCCCCAAATGCCCATTTTGCTGGCAGCAAAAAAACCCCTAACTGGCTGTCCTGGTTTGGCTGGGTCAGAATCCCAGCCCAGCCGTGCTGGACAGGCCATCAGCAGTTGGAGTCAGCCAGGGCAGGTGCCCTGAGTGAGCTACAGGGGCAGCCCACACCGTAATGTCATGGTCGTTATAAAGGGGGAGGGCTTGCTGAGGAGATGGAGCTCTTGCTGGAGTTCCTGCTGGTCCTTCTCTGGTTTCTCCTGAGGACTGCTCTCTGGTTGATGGTGATGACTGGATATTCATTTGACTGGTTATAACTGTATGTCTCTGTTGGTGTTGGTGGTGGGTTTATTAACTCTGTTTCACTTCTACCTGTGGGTCTGCTCTACTTTTTCCTGATTCCCCTCCCTGGCTGGAGAGGGGCTGGTGGGTGATCAAGCGACTGTTATAGTTTGGCCCTGGGTACAGGCTGAACGTAGACACTGGCATTAGGCCCAAGTATTTTAAATACTGGAGTTAGCACGCTGGGTTCATGTTCCCACAGTTCCTGGCTGTTGATACCTTTCACTGGGCTATTGATAATCACAGTTTTTTGTTTGCTGCTTCTACCTTAGCAGCTTTGTGGTTTGAGTGGTGGTTTGTATAGTATTGTTAACTCATATGCCACTAGCCTGTTGTTGTGGACAATTATTTTGTATTCATGTGTGTTTATTATCACTCCTTTGCAGCCTACTTGTTAATTTTTAAGGTGGATGAATGTACTATGCTGAATTGCAGAGAAAGGTACTGATATTAGGAAACAGCTCAAAGAGGCTCAATAGCTTAGAATAGTTTCCTGTGGCAGGTGTAAGAGATAAGAGTGTCATATTTAGTGCTACATGAGATTCTAGCGAGGGCCATAAAATCTGACCTAAAGTGTCAGAACAGAAAGTAAGTTATTTTATCTTTTTCTGAAGCTTGGTACACCTAATACTGTAATATTTTGAAGTAGGCTTGTTTGCTTTGTGATTTTATTGTTTTCAGATTTGCCAAATGTAACATTCTTTCCATTAAAACTGATGATTACTCTAAGTAGGAAATAAGAAAAAAAAAAAAAGTACAAATATTGTGAGAACAGTTTAGAACACATTTAGATCCAACCTGTTTTTTCTTAAACACTGAAACATTTGTAGATAAGGTTTATGGCAAATTAAGGGGTTCAAAACTATTCCCAGGTAGGGGGTTGAGTTCCAAATTGAAGAACTGTTAAGTGTCTGACGGTTGTTCTTATTAGAGCTGGGGAAATCTGGTGTGCTCAAAGGAACCTCAGGCAGTCAAATTCAGGACTACTGTATCACCTTTGACTGAAATTAGGGCCTGAATGATAGATTCAGTTCCTGAACGGAATTCTGTTCATCCTTTCCCCAAATGGAAAGGAATTTTTAACAAATACTCTGATTTTGGCTCATTTCTGTTAGAAAGGGCCCCTTACATGTGTTGTCTTTGCATCCTCTCTGATTGCACTGGAAAACACTTACACTTGAAAATGCAAAAGCAGTCCCTCATTCCCCAGCTTGGGTAGATGTTATTTGTCATGACTCTTTAGAAGTTTTCAGGCAGCCAGGCACCTGTACATTTGAAAGGAGGAGAGCAGATGCCTCTACTTTTTGTGGCTGTTCCGTTCAGGTTATTTCCTCATTACACCAAGACTGTGCTGGCTCAAACCTACCATTGTGTTAAACAGAACATGTAATAATTCATTTAAAATATAACACATTTATCGCTTGGCTCGGATCAAAGGTGAATGGCTTCAAAGGCTCTAATGAAATTGTGATGATGTAGAATGCTGCCTTTATCTATATAGGTTACAGACTGATGGTTGGGTGGTTAGTTTTGTTTTTTTAAAGCCGATTGAGTTCAACGTTGCAAAACTCTTCTAAGATGTTTCCCCTCATTGCTGTTGATCAAAGTGTTGAAATAAATCCAGATTTTCCCATTAGATTCTTTCCTTTTTCCTAGCTAGAACACTTAGTATACAAATTTTTCTGTTTAGCTATGTCATAGTATTACTGTTCTTCCCTGCTGCCTCAGTCTTCCATTTCCCTCTTTTACTGCCCAATTTCCCACAGCTTCCTTTCTTGGACTTTACTGGTGCTGCAGTTTGTAAATTCTTTATGAAGAAGCCACAGGCAGGAAGCATGTCAGTTTATAGTTCAATTTTGGATGTGAAATGCAAGCCATACTTAAAAGTTTGTAAGCCATTTAACACAAAATGTGATTGTGTGCTGGAGCCCGTAGGATGACTTGAGCATTACTATGAACTACAGCTTCTTCACAGATTTGGACTGAAATTAAACCTGGTTTAATAGTTTGCAAGGCTTCCATCAGTGTTTCTTAGAGATGGTTAGGAACAGTGTGAGCTGGGACAACATCCCCTACCACTTAGTGTAACAAGTCTGCGTACAAGCTATTGATTTTACGCATCTCTTTTTAAATGCAACTCAAACTACTTTGTTCAGGAAAGCAGAGTTAGTTGTACTGTATCATCACAAGCTTTCTCCGTAGATTGTCTGTGGATTATATTCTTGAATACTGTTAGTTTAGAGAGACAAATAGTAAGGTTATTTCACTTGGGAAAAGATAGATAGGCTGATAGCATTGAATTGCTGGATTAAGAGTAAGAAAAATAAGTGTATGAAAAGTGTGAAAAAGTCTCAGGTTGAAGTTAAAACAAGTTAGGTGCTAAACCAGTACAAAAGTAAAAATGTAGGTAACAGAAGCTGGGGTTGTGAGGGGGGAAAGGCCAAACTCAGCCACAGTGTAGCTTCTCTGAGGCCAGCGAAGTGGCACTCGATCAAGACAGGTTTAATTTTTATTTTATAACAGAAATATTAGCAAAACAGAAGAATTAGTTGCAGCCAAATCCAGGGCAAACTCATTCGCTACAAATGACCCTACTCCATTGAAAGGAAAATGCTGAAAAATGAGGTCATTTGTGGCATTTTGACTCAGGCATGTGCTGCCAGACAGAATGGTTCTGGGACAGTAGAGGTAAGTAAGGTACACAAGACTTCAGCTCTGCAGTCTAATAATAATTGATAATAATCTTAGTATTGGGTGTTTTTATGGTCAGCTGTTTAGAAACAATTGTGAGGATAAAGTGAGGGTGGAAATACTAATTTCTGTAAAAAAACCATCATTTTTCTGCTTGATTTCATACTCTGCTGTTTTCTCAGTGTTGGTGAAACTGTCCTGAACATAAAGGAACAAGCACTCTTTCTCCTACTTTTTCCTTATGAGTGGCCAGGACCATATGTTCCACTCATCTGTGATCAATGAATCACCATTTGCTCCATATTCCCTTGTAAAATTACTTACTCATTTAAGTCCTCTGTGTAAAAACTTAAAAGTCCAGTCTTGCAAGCCTGCATGAGTAACTAGCCCAGTGAACGATCTTGTTTAATTCGGTGGAAATGCTCGCATACGTTTTTTGTGAGATCAGGCACACCAGATGATAAGCTGTGTTTTATTACAGTATACCCTATGCTTTGGCCAGTATAAACCAGTGATGTTTTGCGATTTATTTTTTTATACATATATATGTACTTCTTTTTTAGGAAAAAACCCTAATATTCAGAAATCTGGAAAGCAGATACTGCGTAAATAATTCACTATTTCAGTATAAAGAGGGATGGAAGGAGATTTATTATAATTTTTCTCACAACACATTTAAATTTGGTATGTAGGGTCTTAAAGAGAGCATAAGTGAGAGCCAACTGCCTACAGTGAACTTTTTTTTCCAGCCTTTTCTTTCAGTGGAGCCAAGTCATCTCTTGTAGTAAACTGCTGAGTCAATACATTTAAAAACTCACCAACTGTTTCTTATTTCTGTATAGTTAACTGATAAGGACCTGTTTAAGGGTTACACCCTTCCGTATTTACAGTGTTAAGGCAAACATTGTTGTAGGAAGCAATTACATTTAAAATTTATGGTACGTGTTACACGATATCACGGTATTCTTTTGGCATATTTAATTTGATTTGTGTGTGCAAATGTAGCGCTAGAAGCCGGAGAGCTGCATTCACAATGATGGATATGACAGGCTGCTGCCAAGCAGCTTCCTCACAGAAGCTTCTCTCAGCCTTTCAGTTGACCTAATCCTCGATGCTCCTAGAAATAGTCAGGTCCTTCAATCCCCTTTGCTCTTTCAAATTCTGGTTGTAGCAAGAAGTTGCGGTTTATTGAAATGAAGAGAGAAATCATACCAGAAATGGCACTCCCAGCCATGGGAAATAGCTCCTTTTCTCCCTTTATAAATTAGTGTCCCCTTCATCTCTCTGCGGGAATTTAGGAGGTTCTTAGGTGACTGCAGAGGAACAAGGAGGGGTGCTGTGAGTTCCAGGTACGTGTGAGCTCCGTGCAGTCACGGGGGAGTTCTGAAATAACAAGAGCGAGCATCTGTAAAGTTTATAAGAACTACTCCACAAATACATGCAACAGAATGGAAATGGTGTTTCTTCCAAGAGTTTTTAAAAAATTCTGCAGAATTTAATAGATTTTTAGATAGGACCGTCAGCACAAAAACATTTAGAGAAAGGTGATTTTTCTTTTTAGATCAAAACCATAAAACATGGTTCAGTGTCATATAAAAAGGCCTCTGAAAGCTCTATTTCGGATTCCTAAAATTTGCATGTTGAAGATAAAATAATAAATATGTTGTGGTTTGGGTGTTTAATTGTAAACAGTCAAGAACCTTCACCCCATCATGCCTCCTCGTTTCCTACTCTCATGGACAATGTTTGGCCAAAGCCAAAAGACATTTCTAAATAGTGCTGTTTCCACGCTCCCTCTGTCTCCTCCTTTCACCTTTTGGATAATTTAAGGAAAAACAGCTGTTGTAAAGGGTGACAAAACTCAAGAACTATCTCTAGGACAGGGCAGGATTAAAAAATGGGGAAATACACAATTTGTCTTTAGGATGAGCTGCTAAAGGGAGAACTGGGACCAGGATTATAGTTTCAGAAAAAATGTTTGTTTTTTTTCCAACGGATAAAATAAAAGATTAGAATTCAGGTCTTCTGCTGTCTTCTATCTTCTCATTTTTCTGTTTGGTTTCTTCTGTCTTCTTGCCTTTAAGATAAATATTGCAGCAAATAAGCTGATTTATAAAATCTCTTCAGGTCATTGGCACTGCAGTTTCTCTTCTTGTTCTAAAGCAAAATGGTAACTGATGCAAACAAATTTTATGAGATGTAATCTTGCAATGTATCTTACAAACAATCTGAGGAAACCCACCAAATGGAAGATTCTCAATTCTGATAGTCAAAAAAAGACATAATGTCTGGACTCGGGCTAGGCTTGGCCATGACACACGAGCTGAATTCTTCAGGCCTGTCAAGGATGAGGTCTTCGGTGGGTGTTGGTGCAGAACAGGATTTTGTATGATGGCATATTGTATCCAAAGCTGAGGTGTGAGTGACGTTCAGGCACCAGCAGCAAGGTGACAGCTCAGGTATGGGTTTCCAAGATTCACAGTCTGCTCTTATAAATTTGCTCAAGGTCTGCTTGCAGTACTTACCTCTTTCCTGCCCATGACACCCTTCTTCCCACTGGATTTCATGAGCACCTGGTTATTCTCATAACTTTTATGTCTTTGAAAATGTCCCTCAAGACTACATATCTGACATATGATCCATTCCAAGGGCATTATGAATTTAACTTGTCTTTAGGGCTTTTGAAAACCTTGGAATACAGAAAAGCTAGTAATTATCAATTGTTTTATTGTTGGCTCATTTACAATTTTTCGCCTGGGCAAAGAGCAGCATGTTTTTGTGGTGCCTGTAGTTTCTGTTTGGAGTAACAACCTTATGCTGATTTTTAGGGATGTTACAGTAAGGGTCCAGATATTTCTCAGAATGAGAAAGAAATTACGTTTGATTGCCCACGTCAAAAAATAGCTTGATCATCTTATTTTGGTTCATTAAATGTGTGAAGCTTGGATTGAATTTGGCAGGATTGTGGGATTTCTGTGAAAGATTTTTTTTTTTTTCCCTACTGCCATTCCTGTGAATGGAACATGGTTTTTAAGTCTTGGGCAAAAATACCCAAGTCATAATCTGGATATGCTTATTAGAGATTTGTGATACTGCCAGTAGTTCATTCCTTGAAGTGTGCAAAATGTATTGGGACTCTTCAAGTCCAGAGCTGACAAGGATCTTCCTAGATCTAATTAAAATCCTAGATTGTTGTGTCCCATGTTAAACATGGAGAACTGTACAGGGAGGTCTTATTTTCTTTGCTCTTAAAAGGGTTGTTCCTGCACAATGTAAAGGAACAAACAGATTGGAGTACAGACGAGATACAGAGACTGGGAATACAGGTGAAAACCAGAATCTGGATGTTGGTTTAATGGATTAGAGTGGCAACTAAGGAAAAGGAGTTTAGTGATAGGGTGTTGGAGGCTAAAACAAATTGGGCCAGAACAATATGATGGGAAACCAATGGGATAGTTGATAAGAAAGGTCTGAGGAAGGATGTGAACTTGAAGAGAGAAGGAGCAATAAGGAGCCTGGTATCTGGGGACACTCAGATACAAAAGCTGAAGAGGAGAGTAAGAACATGACAGAAGAGGAAACAAGAAAGGATGTTGTGACTGCAAAGATAATTGGAGTTTTGCCAGGGTGAGGCTTCTGTGTTCCTAAGTAAAAAGACTGGGACATGGATAAGGAGGAGAGGTAGGATGGGAAATTGGGGTACAATACCGTTTGATGAGCTGATCAGTTTTGCACTGAGCAATTATTAGCAGTTATTCCCTTGATTAAGGAGCATCAAGATTTCATTTCCACGTCTTCAGTTCACACTGGGTGTAGTTCTGCAGAAGGATCAAGCCCAGCCTTCCAAAGGCAGCAGCAGCAGGTGTGCGTAAGGGAAAAGCCTTATTGCCACTGGAACTGTGCTCATCTCTTTGTAACCGAAAGTTTCTCATTCAGCTGCAAATTGCATCTCGCAGAAACTTGCTTTGGTGAGAGGAGGTGATTTTTGTGATGGCTTGCCCTTGAAACAGATGAAGGGGGATCTTTCCATTTGGTTAACAATTGTAGGGGATACTCCCAGCATCTCTGGCTGCTGCTTGCAAATGCAGAATGAAGCTCCAGTGAGCCTGGCTGTTTGTGTGCCACTTCTGAGCTGAATCATCAGCATTAAAAACCACATTCAATGCTTTACTCAGAGCGCGCGTGGTATTTCTATAAGGGAAGTTACAGTCACACTGGGTGGAGGAACCTCCCTGTCTAGCTATGGGGATAGTGAATACAAGGAAATGCTTGCGGTTCTGGACATGATGGCATCTTTTGGTATTTCTCTGCTATTTTTTGCACTGATGCATTTCATTTGGCAGTTGAGAATTTCATAGCAAACACTCTGTAAGATGCAAACATTCTGTTCCAATGTTTTATGTTTTGGAACGTTAATGTGTTTGGTTTTTTTTTCCCCTCCTTGCTGAATGTTTCTTTTTCTTGTGGAGGTAAAGCTGTATGTGAACTGCATACTGAGGGGGACTGCTGCCCAACCGAGGCAGGCACACAGATGCTTTTAGTGTTCCTGAGCATCATGAGTGGTCTTTGGGAGCTGCTTACCAACCTTCCTGTCCAAGACTGGAGTGTGCTTTCCTTTCCCCTTTCTAAACACTGTGCGACATGCATGTGATCCCAAAAGTGTTTCTTAAGATTCAAATGAGGAAAATCACTACTTATTCTGGTCAGCAGCCGCATAGCACTGGAGAATGGACAGTGCTCTGCTTTACCTTCTGCTACAATTGCCATCTTTCCCCCCCCCCCATCCCAGTAGTTTCAGCCGAGGGTAAGAGATACTTGATGCCCACAGTCTCTGTTCATATTCTCTCTTCAGTGAGACTTTTGGGATCAGTAAGCTATATTTCGTGGGACTCTCTAAGTGTAAGTTCCCATGTATTGTGATGTGAAGTGCATATTACTCAAATTTTTGTGGGCTTCATTGTATTGGCCTAAACTTTGACCCTGTACCACTGTGACCTAGCTTCCTGGCAACTTCTGAATCGAGGCCCTTTCATCCCAGCTGTGTGATAGATCCCAAGCAGGAGCGTGGACTAAATGTGGTTTCTTATTCATGAATTAAGCCTTAAATGAATTGAGCAACACTGGTGTATTGTAAAAGGCAAGGAAAGATTGAAAAGGTCTTTTTAGAGGACCAGTGCTGAAGGTGTTTGGATTGAGACAGAATAACTTGGAGGAGTTACAGCTGGGCGGATCAGTTTATTATTTCTTCAGATTTTTAAGGCCTCCTTTCACTTATTAATAAATTCTAGTCCGCTATCTTTACCTATCTAATTTTGAAGAAAAATAAAAATGATCTGCGGCACAATTCTTTCCTTTAGTCTTTGTTGATGAAAGGAGTGCTTACATGCAACTTAAATAATGAAAGCTTCCAATGTGCACTATTTATATTCCTTCTTGTCTATACTTATGCTTTCATGAAAATGAAACTTGACTGAATATATTTTCATTTCCTCTTCGATATTTTGTTAATGCACAACCACAGTTTATTGAATTTTGCACAGAACAAAATGTAGCCCTATAATGAAATTAGTCTCTTTTGAACATGGAATATTAAGATATAATCCCTTTTGCTTTCTCTATCACTGAGTCTGAGAACAGACAGTAAATTTAACTTTTAAAATAATTCCACGAAGTCTGAGAAGTCCTCAATTTATCTCTCAGAAATAATGAACAGCTGTCATTGTTCTTGCTGACTTCAGTTGAAATTTTGGAGTGACTGTTGCTTAGGAAAACCAGGTCTCTCTCACGAGAAAGACATTGATCTGAGATAGAGTGGTATTCTGTAGCCCACGGGTAAACTTGAGAAACCTTTGATAGTTAAGAGGCCAATGGAAATATAAGCGCAAATGAACATCAGTAGTCGTTACGTGCCTGTGGCTGGTGGTGTGTGCCACACATCACTGCGTGGCTGGAACGCCTTCAAACAGGGCTTGTCCCCAGGACTTTGGGTCAGTCTTGGTTACTGCTTTGCTGCTAAGATCTATCAAAATGCTAGCCAGTGTTTGAATCAAACCCATCCTGTCTGTTCATGGTGACTAATGTTCTCATTACAGACTTACTGTCACATTTTCAATTGCTTTTAAGCTGCATCTGATGTGCGCTCTTGAATAAACAGGATCTCATTCCCACCTCCTAATTATCTTCTGTGCACTGGAACGGGTCATTTTTAATTCAACTGTGGTTTTAAATGTGTTTGGTTTAAATTTATGTACATAAGATGTGTATTCAAGAAGTCTGTGGATGTTACTGTTTCAGCACCGGCAAACGGATGCCTTTTAAAACCACTTATAGCTAATAATTTTGTGTGGTTGATCAATGGGGCCTGCGTACATGTGTCTGTGGTACTTCCACAGGGAGGTGAATGGAGTGAATGCAGGGGTAACACCAGATGATCTCAGGAGGTCTCTTCCCATCTGAATGATCCTGTGAGAGCAGGAGTCGCTGAAGTGTATGCACAGCGCTACTGGGACACATGCTCTTTCCGAAGGGATACAGTAAATTGCCTCTTGCCCTTTTCAAAGCTAAGATGGGGACCAACAGTTTGGAGAGCAAAAGGCACCCCAACAGCCCACCAGCCCCTCCAGTGCATGGCCTGCAGAGAGCATGGAGCTGCCATGGCTGCGCCTGGCTCTGCGAGGGCAGGGGTGGCAGGGCTGAGGCACACCCCCGCGTCTGTGGGGCCTGGTGCTCACAAGGGGCCGGCTGGTGTGCCGGTGGGACAGGGCAGTTTTTTCCTCTCCAACAGGACTGTCTGTGCAGGCCAAGGGCCCCTGTGCTTGTGCTGCTCTACTTGACTTCTCTCCCCTCTGAATGCATCAAAACCTACACACACAAACATGACGTCAGTGGGCTCGTACAGGGAGCTTTTGGCTTTAGGAGCTTTAATCAAAATGTCTTCTCTCTTTTCAACTACTTGCTGTTTTATAACAAATAGTTAAATAATGGGAGAATTCTTCTCCGGGTTCAGTGTCTCAGCTGAGTTACTGATGCAATACCCTGGGGAACTCTGAGTTTAAAATACGCTATTGCTATCATTACAGCCTTATATTCCATGTGTTTTCACGCTGTTCTCAATCCGTGCCTTTCCAGCCATTAATGCCACACAAAGCTTTCCCTTGGGAAAGTGACCAGAAGCAGCCTGTAGCTGACGTTGGGGACCTCTGGGGAGAAAAACAGAGAAATGGAAACTGATTGTAGCATGAACAATTTCTTGATGAAACGGATATCTAGTGGAAAGCAGATTACTTTTTTTTTCCCCAAGCAGACTTTCTCCTCTATTGCTACTGCTGTAGCAAATCTGTTTGCTAGTGGTAGAAAGAAAAAAAATTTTGGTTTAATTCACACAGACCTGGCTCTTGGAGCTTCTTGGGCCTTACTGTGGCTTTTGCTTTTGCCAAGTAAAGACATAAGCATCTAAAGATTCCACTCTGTGAAAACATATGATGGTAACAAACCAATTAAATGCCTTATATTGACAGCTGTAGCTCTTCTAAGTGGACTTTGAAGGGACTACTGTTTTATCAGGAATTAATCCCACCTGCATTGCCTTTACTTTTATTAAGCAAAGTATCTTTGCCTTTGCCTGTGTATACACTGGTCACTTCACTTGGTGGTATCACACATACATACAGGGAAGGAATGTTTCCTGTGCAGTTTATTTCAATAAACTATTGTGTATCAGAATAGATGCCTGCATTCCATTGCAATTTAGTTTTCAGCAGTTTGTCCTAAGAAAAATAGAAGATGAAATAGCGGAAATATCTAACTTCCATGTATCAGGAAATCATATGTAAAAGCGTTGTTATTGCTGGCTTATCCCAATCTGCTGTTAGCCCTGAATCCTTGTTAGTGACCTGATGAGACTGGATTTCATCCTGTCTACCTGCTGGGTGGAAATGCATGTCACAGCGGCAAAAGCATCTGCTTCCTCTAGTTCAAAGCTTTGGCAGTGGTGTGTTTGATTCTTAAATTGGTCTTAGAAGTTGTTTGGCAAGTGTGTGCTTAGTCATCTGTATTTTTATTTTTGGTTCGTGTCACTCAGCAGCAGCTCTTGGTTACATTCTTCCATTAAATAAATGCACAGGTTTAGTTTCTCTTACAGTTTTGAATATCTCTGAGTTTGAATGGTTAACACCCTGAATGTCTGGGTGGCAGTAAAAAGTGAAGTTGGTTTTAATTCATAAAGCTGGACTGATTGATATATGCACCAATAACTCCCCTGCCTTCTCAAAGAAAAGAAAGTTTATGAGGGTGTGAGTCATGTTGGTGCAGATGGTGGTATAAAAAATAATACCTAATCGAGAACAAATACTTAAAGTGACTTTCACCTGTGTACAAATATACCAGGTGCCTTTCAGCAAACTGAATGCTGTGACAGCCAGAAGGTTGTGCAACCTGCAGGTTTTTTTGAGCGATATCTGGTGCATAAAGTACTTTCTCAGTCTGTCCAAGTTTCAGAGCTGTGTGCCAACAAAATTCCTCACCATCCTTCTGCTTGTGTTGATGATATAGTCTCTACCTCTCTAATATTTGGGCTGTACATTCTAGCTAATAGGTAAGCCTCCCTCTAGTAGTGTAACTGTGACTCTAGAGCAGCTCTTTCCATTACATCTAATGAAATCACTCTCTTGCATTCAAGTGTTGCAAGAATGTTAGTGGTAGAAGGCAAAGCTTTTCTACATTGCAAGAGAAAGTGATAACATTTTGAACTAGAACAGATGAGGCAAGTAATGTGGTTCCTACTCAAGAAATAAAAATGTCACGGAGGATTTCAGCTGAACTTAAATCATTTTATATGAACTTGACTTCCATCAAAATTTAGTAGGGAGAGAACTATGCTCGTTGCTTTTCCCAGCCAAAATGTACCAGTCCTTTTTAAGAGCGAGGATTAGAACTAATGCCAAACCTATTCTAGTCTTTTACAGTACAGGCTGACATGTGGAATATTCATGGGTATCTATTAAGGCTTTTCTACATACCTATGACCAGTAGTGAATGCAGGGAGACTACTAGCTATCTGGATGTCCGCTGGGGAGTAAATCTTGTCTTTCTATCCAAGTGAAAGCTCATAACCTGGGCAATGCTGAGTGGAGGCTGCTCAATAGAGCCAGGTTGATACAAGACCTTAAGAAGACTGACGCACAAGCATCTGTAGCTGCCATTATAAAATGCTTCAGAAAATTCATATGCAAGTTAGCGATTCATAAGTATTACGCTCAGGGTCACTGTTAGCATTTCTCACAGTACTAGCTGCTGCAAGTTTATTTTTAAAGAATTCTCTTTTCTTTTGCAGTTCAGCCATTTCTACCCTTTTGCCTTTTAGTTCTGCCTAGTTACAGAGTTCAAGAGATAATTTCTTGCTAAGAAATAAGGCCAGAATGAATAATGCTACTAGTGTTATTTATGTATGGGCAATACATTCCGCGAATGTTTTCACCAAAATTATTTCAAAATGCTGTTTTGATATTCCCAGTTCTCTAATGAGCAGTGTCTCGTGTTCGTAACTAAAACATAAAACAGTGCAACATGTACAGAAGCTTTTATAGTGCCGGCATCTCAGCTAATAGTAATTAGTACAAACACATTCTTTTTTTGTGACATTACATTTTTAGAGTTCAATGACCCTCATTGTATCTCAAAGCAAGACGAAACTTCTCATGATTAACCATGTGCGTGATGTGACAGCAGAATCAAAAAGAGGTCAGTTATCTACATCCAGTAGGTTCACCCCATCACTTTAATATTTTTTTTGAGGGTGGGTCAGGGAAATGGGGTGGTGACAGAGGTAAAAGAGAGGGCAAATAATCTTGCCACAAAAGGTATTAGACCTTCTAAACTATTGCAAACATCTTAGCAGCATATGTGTCAAGCCAGCCACATCAGTGTCCTGTGTTTCCCAGCTACGAAATCCTAAATTTCAGGAGCAGCTCTTCCACTGATTTCTTAATTTTGCCTATGCCCACAGAAAAGTACATTAGGTGACTAACACATGGTAGGTTTGGGCTGAGTGATCAGTTAAGTCTCTTCCATTACTGACTTAGTGACTTTTCATGTCTGTCTTCAAGACGATCACGTATTATCTTGCTAACAAAGTTACCTATAAACCCTTGTTAGCGTACTAGGCATTGGGGGCAATAAGCCTAGAAACGAGAAGAAAAAGCTTCATTCTAGGCATTGCTTGCTTGCAATTACATAGATTTTTATAAATTAGCCTTTCTGTCTTTATTTCCCCAGTTACACGATCAGCAAAATACATTACACTTGCAGGGTCCTTTGAAGTATTTTAGTTGCTGTCTGACAACATACGTATCTGTTTAAGTGTGAATACTAAGAATGTTTATAGCAAAGCTATAAAAGAAGCAGAATAAAGAGCTTACTGGTGTATTTACCAGTGCTGCCATATCGCTCAACATCTTCAGGGCAGTTCCCATTCTGTTTTATTCTGCCACAAACAAAAGGTCTTTACCTTGAATAATTTTCTATCTGTGACCAAAGCCATAGACCCTTAGAGCATTTTTTGTTTACCACATATACTTTTATATTAATACACTTTTCTATAATTATATGTAGTTTTAAAACAGGGTTTATACTGGGCACAATTCTAGAATCCTTCCTCTTCTCAGAAGTACTTGGGAAATTGGTACTTTGCTGTGCACCTCATAGGAGTAAGTACCTGACAGCTGGGCCTAGTCATTAAAGCGATTTTCTAATAACTCTTGACTATGTGTGAAAAAATTAAAAGGGTTGCCTGGGATGGGTGAGGTGAAGAAAATGTAATCACTAGGACACTCATAAATACAAACTGTTAATTTGTGTCTTGGAATTTGAATTAGTGGAATGCTATGGAGCTGCACACCTATAGATGCTGATTATGCATGTGGATGCTTTCTTCTGCTTTTTTTTGTACAGTTATGTCAATATAATAAAATTTATCAAGTTAAGTCAGTATATGAACTTCACTAACTTATCCACGCAAGGCTTTGTTGTGCATTAGGATTGTGAATTTATGCTGTGTTCTGTTACTGGAGTACCTTCCTTTTGTGAATCCTAGTATTTCCTTCAGGTTCTGCCTATAATGACTCTAGCAACCTGCTTGCTTTCTGGCGTGTGGCTAGCACTGCTTCAGTTTGCCACTTTTGAGCTGACTAGCTGCTAATGAGGGAGCAGGGAGCAGCTGACAGCTGAAACAGAGATCAACTTGGAAGAAATGAATTGCATATTTTCTTACTATTCAGGTAAACCTCTCCATTTCCATGAGTTGAAAAAAAGCAGGGAAATGAGCCAAATTACAGCTCTTGTAATTCTCTCAGCTTTAGCTAAGCTACTTTTTAAGGAGTTACAGGTTCTGAAATAGCTAGTCAGCAGGAAACAAAGTACCAAAAAGGGTGTTATTTAAGTTGTTCCACTGCTACATAACTTACAAGTTAATCAATGTTTCCGAGTTCAAAAGAGAGGAAGGTCATAATGGATTCTGATAAAGTTTACCTCCCATCAGTAGGTTCAGGGGCTGGAGAGGGCAGATGAATTGGACGCTTTTACTTGCATAGTAGTTCCCCAAAAAGTCAGTTAAGGGGATGCAGATAGTATGGACCCGTGGCTAAGAACACGCAGTGGGTTACTTTGAGAAAAGGAGAGGTATACAGGGCTGTAGTACAGACAGTATGTTTTTATAGTTCCTTGTTTTCATTTTCACTACATCTACCTTCTTCGTCCTTGTGGATAGTCTCCAAAAGGTAAAACATGCGTGGCCACACACACAGTACTGTTAGGACTGTGAAAGCAAATCTTTTGAGTTAAATATTCAAAACTCTTGATTACTTCTGAAGTAAAGTGGCTTGTTTAATTCAGAGGAACTAAGCACCATGCTAGAAACAAAAACTGGTGAAATTCGACGCCCATTAAAGCCAGAGGAATTTTCCCAGGCTTTTGCTAAAGGCCTCCTCTGCTTGCAAGTGGTCCACCTTACTTGATTTATAGTGTTGATATTCTGTTGCTGATTCGCTCTTGGTTCAGTGTGGTACTCAGCAGGGCAAAGAGATTATATCCTAGTAGAGATGCAAAGTCTATTTTAGCATCGGAACAGAATATGACAGAACAGATTTCTAGATGCAGAAGGAAATGGATAACTACATGGACTGCAGCATTTTGCAGAAAGATGCATCTGGAGATGCTTCAAACAACCCCTTCCACTACTTGGAAAAGAGAACTTCAGAAAACTGATCTTTAGCAGTTTGGGCATTCAGTACTGAAAGTTGTCTTGACAACAAATGTATTTCCCAAATGATTTTTTTTTTTTTCCTAGCGGGAAATACAGTTGATACAAAAGTCAGAATGAGGTCAGAAAATGTGGAATGTCTGCTAGTTAACACAGAGTCCAGAGATTTACTTAGAAAGACAGACGTATAATAGAGACCTGCTTGCAGTGGCAGAGGGGGATGAGTCTAGGAGACTGATTTTTGGGACATAAACTGGTTCTAATATTTATTTTTTTTTTGGCCACATGTGGAAGCATATGGGGAAAATGCAGTTCATTAAGAATATTGACATTGGCACATAATGTTGGAGGTACTGGCAAGTCTCTCTCTTCATAATTATACTGTACATCTCCAGATTTCTCCTCATATTTTTTCAGAGCTGTATAATTTCCAGCTAAATATGACATGATCAGCTACTTGCTGAAATAAACTGAAGCAAATTTGGTAAGGCAAATGCATTAGTTAGCATTTTAAGTGCACTTACTCATTACTAAATAACTGTCCCATACAAAAACATAGACTTCATTTTAATAATGAGAAATGGATTTATTTATTTTAAGGCTGGAATCTCTATTGTTCAGCTTTCTGTTCTGGAGATGTAATGATCAAAAAAAGGATATTTTTTTAATGCTTAGTGGAAAATTTGTTGACTTTTCATTATAAAGAAAAAATTTGCCTAACTCTAATTGAACTCATTCTCTGTAGTTCCTTGGAAACTTTTGTAAATATGAAAAACAATTTTCCCAACTATTAATTTCAGCTTACTGTCAGAATTATAGACAACACTTGCTTTGAGGCTTATTTTAGCTGTTGTAATGTGAAATTACTGGACTGCTTTTGTATAACTGCCTTCAGGAGGTGCTCTCTCCAAAGCTGCATGTCTGGTCCAACTGTGTAGCAGAGGGAAGTTGATCTGTTCAGAAGTGAGTGGATCTGGTTTGATGCTGATCCCCTTCTTACACAGTGAAACAGGTGGAGCTTTGCAACAGTTTATAGGGCATATTTTTCTTGCAGACTTCCTTAAATAACCTTATTCCCTGGCCAGCAACAATCATTGCATTTTGAGCCGGAAGGGGCTGTTAAGATCCTCTAGGTTCCTCCCTGGCCTCCCCTTGCAGAGAGCTCTCTCCACGCTCGGGAGCGGGTGGTGAAGCAGCGTGAGGCAGGCACTGGGGCCTCTCTGCCTGTTCTCCTTGGGAAGTGGCTGGGCTGGGCTGAGCCAAGCCAGAGGCTGTGCTCGATCTTCTGTGGTCTCCTGCTCTCGGGGATGATCAGGCAGTGGCCATGCTTCTATCACTGTGTGTGCCAGCACCTCTTCAGCAACAGGATGAAATTCCTCGAGCTGTGTCTCAGACAGCTGAATTAGTCTGTTTTGGCAGTTGGTAAATGAACCTCAGATGAATCTCTGTGATCAGGAGGATCTGAAAGGGTTTAAAAGAGGATCCCTGCTTCAAAATAATTTCCTGGCTTTTCTCCTGTATAGCTTCAGCCCGCCATAGTCTCCAGAGAAGGTTTTTCTACCTGCAAAACACTTCATGCCTGGTTTTCAAATTCCTTACACGTTCCTCTTGGCATTCCTAAAGCCATGAAGTGTCTGTTCCCCTCTTCCCTTCTGGCAGCAGGAGCCGAGGGGCCAGCCCTGCCAGTGGGGTCAGGGGAGGCCTGAGTGAGTCCTGCCACCAGCACACAGAGTGGGGCTGCTGTCCCAGCACGAGGACACCGACACCTACAACTGTTTTTGCACAGAAATGGACAGTTTTGTTAAACTGTCACATAAATGCACACTTACACAGACCAAGCACAGAATATTTAAATTCCTTTTTGACTGCAATACAGGTGCCTAAAGAAGACAGAACTCCAGGGTTTATAATCTTGGTTTTCTTTAAGAACCGATACAAAAGGAAGTCTGTATCCAGGTTAATTCCACGTGTTGCACGGCTATGGAAGACACATACGAGATGTGAGTATGTGTCATGTTCCTGACCTGAAAGGCTTTTCTCTAAATGTGGAGTTTTTTCATGTCTCCCCATAAAGAAACAGATTTTCCTCTGCCTCTCTAATTTTTAAGAGATAATTCAAGAGATAATGCAGTAATCGCATTCCATACCTGCCACGTCATCAGCTCGTGTTCCCGTTTGGAATAGGAGCTGTCGTGTACATGTCCATCTCTTTCACCTGCACTGGAGTCTCAGGTAGAATTCAGATTTTCTGTGGGTTACATAGCCCTGTGCAGAAGCGCAAGAAATCTTTAAACATTGTTAAACCTAAATGTGTGTGCACATGCATGCAAGTTTATACAGTATAACAGTTTATCAATGACCATCTGTCTGCTGGGCTGCTTTTTCTTTTTTTCTTTCCTTTTTTCTTTTTCTTTATTCTTTTTTCTTTTTTTTTTTTTTTTTTCCCCAGTCTTCCCTTAGGAATTGCTTTTGAAGGTATTTTGATGAGTTATGTAATTAGCCACTCGTACAGTTAAAAGCAAACTTTCAGGTCACATATTGTATGTTTACTCTTTGGCTTTAGGAGAGCTTCATTCAGAAGAAATTGCTATTGTTTCTTTGCCTTCCCATGGGAAAGCTTTAGTTTTGGAAACCATTCAACAAATGTAAGGTATGCAAAGAATACTGTAAAGACAGTTAAGGCAGTTCTTGAGTTTGCCAAACTTTTTTTTTTATAGTCAGTAGTTACCGATTACTTTCTTCGTACAAAGGCAGAGATTTTTCTAATGTGTGATGCTGTGGACTGAGCTTTGAATTCCTGATGATCCATGAAACTGATAAATTGTCAGTGTCCTCTCCTCCTTCTCCTTTCTACCCCCCTTGCCCCAGCCTGCAGCAGGTTTTAAAAAGGGTAAAACAGCTTACCTTTGCTGACTGGGTGATTACCTCAGCGATTCTTGAGAAACACAGTGTCATACAACTGTCTGAGTTGTTACATTTCTATGCTCAAGCTTGTCATATCCCTTTTACTTCAGTGAAATGGATGTATATGCCAACCATAGGGAACTTTTTAAGATTGAGAATTCAGTGGAGAGGTGAAGGTGCTCATGAAGAGCTTCAAATCGTTTTTCACTAGGAAAACGCTATTCAGATGTCTTGCCCACAGTGATCAGTACATTCAGTGCTTCAGGAATCATTTTCCTGAATCTCTGTCATATGATAATATCATGATGATTTAACACACAGCTGCACTGAGTCCACAATTTGTTGAACATATCCCCATCCTAAAATTAGACACAAGGTCTGGTGCTAAAATCATGGCTTTCACAAGAGCATTTGGAAGGGCTGAAGATCTGGCGATGGATAGTTTTCACAGCCCCAGTTCTTACACAGTTGCCCCCACAGAATGAGCAAGGTAACGTGCGAGATAAAGCCAACAATGAAAACTTTAGCCAACCTGAGGATTATGCTGTGTATGGGCCACCTCTGGCCAGCTGCTTAGAGCAGCTCTCCTATTATTTTTGGTGTATCTGAAATGGGGGTATCAGTTTTGGTAAACAGTTTCATATGTGCATTCTTTCTCAAGTGGTGTCTCTAGCAGTATGGATATAACATTGCCTTCAAAGACTATAACATGAACAGTACAGTTTGCAGCTAGGATAGCAAGGTTTGCACATACTAGGTATGACTGAGAGCCCCCATGCTCTGGATGGGTACACATCAGGTGTGCACTCATGATTTTACTGGAGCAGTGGGTATGTGAATAGCTCTGAGAAAAGAGCTGTGGTGCTAGTCAGTGTAAGGCCTACCTGGTTAGTCATTTTTGCAGCAACAAAGCCTTTAATAGTGACTGAAGGATTAATCTAGTTTGTGAAATGTATTATTTCAATTCAAGTGGATGTGTAAACTCTCTGGTTTGCTTTGGTTCTAGGGTGAATTTCTCAATTATTTAATCTCATGTTATTATAGTGATAAGGTACTTCCTAATGAAAATTCTGAACATACCTCCCAAAGATAATTTTTGAACACTTAAACCGTGGAGATATGCACTTCTCATCTGAACGTGGTGAATATTTTTTAGGCATCTGTTATGCCGGATTCACAGGGAGAAGAGCTTGTCTTTTAATTGGCAAAGAGCAGAAGTCCCTGTAAAATACAATGAATTATTTTATAGTTACATGAAATGAATCAATTATTGCTATCACCTTATTTGTTTTGTTAACTTTCAATCTTGTAAAATCTAGCTATGCTGTCTTCCAGATGGCACAGTGGAAAATCAGCAGGAACTTCCAATTGCTGTGTTGATTGGGATGAAAATTTCTCAGAATTATACTATCTCTATAGTCTAAACCATAGTATGAAAATAAATTTGGTGATTACATCTACTGTTATAAAACATAAGAATTCTATCAAAGGCTACTACACTTTATACCTCCCTGTTGATATCATTGCAATGTGAATAAGAGAACCCCTTAAATGTAACAGGTAACATTTCCTAACTGCACCATGATGGTTTGGCTGTGAGAGACTGTCATGAGGAAGCACTTGGGCACCAGGGTTACATAAACTCTTTTCTATTTAAAGTCTTGAAGCTCTGCATAACTGTCATAGATGCGATGACCTTTCCTTCTATTGCTCTCCCCCAGCAACTGAACTTCGACAGACTGCATGGGACACCTCTCCTTGGTTGTTAATTCACCTTTTCTTTTTCTATGCACTAAAAAAAAAACCCTCTGAGAAGAACTGCCCAAATTCTCAAGAAGAAAATTTGTTCCTGAGTGACCACAATTCATGTCTTCTGTATTTGAGTTGCTGGAGGTGACTGAAATACAGCATCTAGCTTGTGCTGATTCATGTTCTCTTTGGTTTACATGAAAGTAGTCATTTGTCTGTCATTGAACACATGATTTTCGTGGACTGTCTTGCCATAGATCATTCAATTCTGTGTTTAAAACTAATAGCACTTTGAAGTTTGCAGGGAAAATTTCCAGCAGCATTGAAAGCAGCACCCTTGATTTTGGCTAATCTGACCTGATTTGTTGTGGAAGGAAATCTAATAGCTGCTGATCTTCTCTAGGGAATGCATGACCAACGTGTCTGTCATTGTCTTGAAAGCTTTTGACTCTGTTGAGTAAAAGACTTAGTAGCGCTTTGGCTGACGGGCTTGGAAAGACCAGGATGGGGTTAGTTGGGGGCAGCTAATCACCTGAGTTGGGTAAGGACTTCTCCAGCCAGGCGATGGTGTCTCTGTTTAACAAGGTGCATATGGCCCAAGAGAAGGTTCACAGGTAGGGATGAGTTACAGTGCTACCAGAGGGCTGAGTGACTTCCCTATTCACCACCTCTGCTAATGACTGATTTTGCATTGCTCCTGGCCTGAATTGTATAGTCATACTGAAACACCTTATGCCTTGTCCTTATCACTAGGACAGAACAAACTGCAAGCCTAGGAGGAAAATAAAGCAGAAGTATAATGAAGGCGTGGGTGTTTGTATATATAAAGCAGGGACTCCATATCAAATGACCCTGAGGGAAAGCTAACCATTCCCAGGCAGAGGTGTGGTGGGAACTCAGATAAAGTTTTGTACATAGCCTGCAGGAAGAAAAGCTTAGAGTAAAATCTAGTGTATTTAAATTCATCACAGTCTTTGCAGCCTGTAGTGCTGTGGTAGACTCCTGGCTCTGTAAGTTAGGACTGAGACCTGTTTCCAGGCAGACCCCAGTGGAAGCAGCAGGAAAGCAGTGCTCCATGCAACAGAGACTATAGCATCATGTGAGCATGTATGGGCCATCCTTTCAAAAGTGCGCTGATTATGCTCATTTCCTTAACTATTTGTGTACTCTGGTCTTTCCACAGCTTGTGTGTGCATTTTGATGAGACAAGAGGAACTGTGTCTCCTTGCCTTTAAAGACCATGCTTCAGGATTTGCTTGCAATATACTGATCTTCCCTACCAAAGCCTGTGCCCAAAAAGAGGGGAATAGAAAGTGGAGCCTTGCCATGAATTCCTGTGAATGCCCGTTTTATGCATTGATTAAGGATATTCAGTTATTCTGAGGATATTCTTACTCTGAGGAATAAAGAACAGGCTGCCTCCTCTCACCCACTGTTATAGTTTTATAGAATGCTTTGCTTTAAACACGACTTAAATAAATAAACAATATATTTGTGAAACACTCCAGATACCGAAAACCACATTGTAATGCAGTAGTTTAGGAGGTGGAGCAATAGCAATTGTTTCTCCTGCTTCCTATTAAACTAATTGTTACCAGTCCTCACAGGATCTTATTATCCATAGGTGGGGCAGGGGCTGAAGTGTCTGAAAGGACTTCTTTGGGTATTGCATTTCCTTTTTGTCAAGTAGAGAAACTGCTCACGCAGATCTGACCAGAGTTGTTTGATTTTTTTAACCAGTATCTTATCAGGCCCCGAAGTATTGACCAGTATGAAGTACAGCAGGGTTTTATGAATGGAGCCACATAATGAATTTGGTTGGTTGAGAAATTATGTGAAGCTGCTGAACTGGAATTTCAGTAATCCAGAATGTGCACAGTGTTTCCTGGTCTCATTAACACTGACGTTCATTGTATTAGGATGCACAGAGCCTGGGTCAACAATTTTTATCTCTAACATAGTAGAAGAGATTCAGCAATCTGACTGACAAAAAATTCATTGATAAATGAAATCAAATGCCAATGATTAGTGTTTAGTGAATGTTTTTGGTAAGTGAGAGGTCATGGTTCAGTTGACCAGAATCAAGCAGGGAGGAGGAAAAAAAGAGTTTGATCTTTGGTAGTGCAGGTGACGACCAAATATGGGGTATTTGGGGTTGAGGCACACTTGATCCTTCCTTTTAAGTCTGTTTCCTTGTAAATAATAAATTATCAAGGAAACAGTGGGTTTTTAAGAAGGAATATGTGTCTTTTTACAATGATGCTCTTTAAGGATTTGCAAATTCTAACTTTCATTCCATAACCTAAATATTTAAAGTAGATCAGTATCAACAAGGAAAAGTGGCATTTCTTTCCTTCTTACTGTCTGTCCTCCTCACTTTTAGAGTGCTATGGAGCAGCAGTACCTAAACTGCTGTCCCGAGTGTAGTCATCATTGTTCTGGAGGTTAAAAAGTACAACCAGTGAAAAGTTGGTTGGGGTTGGAGTTTGCTGCAGAACAGATGTAGAACCCCTACTGCAGCTGCTGCTAGTAGACTTGCAATGGGAAAACATAGGAAGTGAAGGCATTTGGCTGGGATGCAGGTGCCCTAAGTTTAGGATCTGATAGGTTAGAGGAGAAAGTTGAAAGTGGATTTCCTCAGACCTGAGTATTTTCATCCCAGAACCAATGAATGCACTGAGCCAATCTGTTGTTTTGTAGCTTTGCCAGTCAAACCCTTAATTTTTTATTTTTTTTTTTTTTTTTTACAATGGACTGAAAATAATATCTTTTGTGGAATGTGACATTTGAATCACAAACATTTTAGTCTTTGTTTTCCCAGAAGAAAATAACAAATGTAAAAATTTCTTTGAATGGAACTGATTTTATTTATTTAATGGATCATCAACCATACCAAAATACCAACATTTCATAAAGCCCCATTCATTGTAACGGTGTGTCTTAAAAAATCAAGTTTTAGGTGTTTTTTAATTAAAGACATGTTCCCATAATACCTCCTAGAAAGGCTTTAATGCATTAGTTGAAACTTATGGGAGTTAAAGAAGCTCCAAGCTTTGGTTTTAATTAATTCAAATACTCTAGCATGTATTTAAAGTGTTGAAATTCAAATGTCTAAATTTCAGAGTTTTGTGGCATGCAAGTGGATGTGCAGAGTTGGAGCAGAGGTGCACCTGGTGAAGTATACTGAGTCTATTAGTGGAAGCTTAGGGAAGAGAAAGAAAGAATATTTAAGTGTGACAGTGATACTATTTCAGACTGCTCTCCTGAGCCAGAGAAACAAGAAGCATTTTTCTTTCGCAAGTGTTTCCACTCTTTTTTTTTTTTTTGATCACGTACAAACCCTTAGCTTTGGTACTGTTTTATGGTAAGGAATTCCCCAGCTGAAATGCACGGTATGAAGAATTATTTGCTTTTGTTCACCTTAAATTTGTCACCTGCAAGTTTCATTTTTTTGTTCCTAGTTCTTGTATTGGTAGTTACAGGGAGTAATTTTTTGCTGTTCACGTTTTCCATGCCAGTCATGATTTTAGAGATCTTAAACTCGTGTTCCTCATAATTACCTGTTTTCCAGGCTAAGGACGCCTAAAGTATTATGTTATTCATTGTGTGGAACCTGTTCCATACCCTTGATCATGATTGTTACTGTTCTTATTCCATTCCACATTTTATGAGATGAGGAAACCAAAATTGCAGTATTTGACCTGTAGGCACATCGTGGACTGTTTAGTGGGGAATGTTGTTTCTTTCCTAGTGTCTGCTGTCTATTTATTCTCTGACTATACTGCTAGACATCTAGTGCCTGCATTATGGCTGATGTGCTGGAATTAATTCAACACCATTTGGTGAGTTATTCAATAGGTTCTTCCTACTGTTTACCCTAAATAACCTTGTTCATCTCCGTTTCCTACTCCAGTTTCCTCTATTAATAACCCACACACATGCACTTGGCCAGGCTATTTAGAAAAAGCGCTAGTGCCGTTGTGAATGTTGGTGTTTCCTGTACTGAGATGTTTACCTACAGCTAAACAAATGCCTAAACCTGTGGGACTAACCTGTCATGTCTCAAACGTTGCACTGCTTTCTTAGCTTTCCCTTCCTATATTCGTTTCCTAGCTATACTATATGTGCCAGTTCCCTAGAGCAGGAATCTTGCCTCCTTCTTTAGCCCTGCAGCCACAAGATAATAAAATAAAACGTAAAGTAAAAGGGTAATTAAGATGGCCCAGTGTAATTCTGATACAAGGCACTAAATAAATAAGTGTTTTGCAACTAAAAATGATGAAAGGATCACTGTGTATGTCCCATGCCCTTCGCTTGCCAGCATTGGCATTAGTTTTTGCACTTGCCAGTGTGCAGCATGGTGTGAGCAGGAAGACGATCAATCATTTTTACCTTGGACTTTTTGCTCAGGTTGATAGCAAAAGCTGCTTTCACTCTTAATGTGACTGATTGCCAATGGGAACTGGCTTAAACCCTCAAACTTGCTTTACATAACTCATTGAATATCTATGCCAACTACTAAGATCTCGGCATCAGCTTAGAGATTAAAGGATCTATTGTCCATGCAAATCTCATGGTGAAAAATTATTCCTTAATGATATAGTATCTGGCAATTGCTCTTGCAAACTCTACCAGATGTACTTATTTGTTGCTTTTTAAGAAATGTGTCTTGCAAGCAGCTTCCTTGCTTTTATATATGAGCTTACAAATGTGCCTTGCAGAAACAATTCTGCTATATAATTGCATTCTATTAGTAACTCTATTAGATTTACATCTCTTTGAGGGCAGACTTAGCCTAATTTGAAAAGCTGCATGAGATTCAAATCTATGCATTCAGACAGCAAGAACATTTTGAGACCACAAGGAGGGGAAAGAGCGTTACCCTAGTGCACAACTGCTCACTTGCTCTCTCCTGATCTCCATCTCTCTCTCTCTCCCTCTCCTCTCCTATAAAACCAGATTGTTCTCTGAAATGTAGTTATGTGATTTTGCTGCAGGCAGCCGGTTGAGTTACAAGTAAATTGCTGCTTTCTTCCATACCTGTCTTTCAGATGAGTTAATGTATTAGAGTAGATTAAGATAAACAATGGAGGCTATTAACGAGGGACAGGAAGGATGGTGAGGGGAAATCACACATGCTGCTTCGCCTCCCCCCCTTTGTGTTATTTTGCTGTGGTTCAGAGATGTGCAAAGAGCACAGCACTGGGTAAATTGTGAGAATCTTTACTTGATATCAAGTGGACAGTAGTTAGTTTCTTATTAAAAGTACTCACTGCTCATATAAAACCACTCATTCTTTCCACATGAAAGGGCATTCGTTTGAACACCTTGCTAGCAGAGATCTCCATGAACTTGGACGCTTTTCAACTTACTTTCAGTCTTTTGAGAGGAGACTCATTTGGAATAACTTTTAGGGAGGGGGAAAAAACCCCTAAAAAATAACCACCCAATTTCAGACACTAGCCTGGGTGTTCTTTAATGGTATTTACCTTTTCTCTGGATAAACATCACATGTATGTTGGTGAATTTAACTTTCTTGTATTATTAACTTAACCCCCCAAATTATTCCTTTGTTTCATTCTTCAATCTGTAACTGAGTTAGTCTGAATTAAGAATTTAGTGGAACAACTTGAATTGATCCAGGAGTTATCATTAAAATAGAATCTGAGACCTTGCAATGCTCTCTTCCAACGTGAGAAAACAATGCATCTCATGTACCATAACATTAAAAAGAATAATTAACTTTAAAACAACAACTGTTTTATAGCAGCTTCCCACTTAGGACAAAAGAATTTTTTCAAACATTAGTGAATTCTCCCAAGGGTTGTGTATGTGAATTATTTAAGATGACACAGGAAATCTCTAGCACAAACTGGGAATCCTCCCTGACTCCCAGTTTTGTGTCGTAGCCTCAAAATCTTCTTTGGCTCAACAGTTCCTTTACCTACGTGAAGAACTTGAGATGACGAAAAAATGATGTAAATGATAAGTAGATGAGCAAATAATAATAATGTGCTGCTGATGGCAATTGTTCTGAATTCAGAGTGAACAATGGCAATATGCTTTGTTAAGAAAACATGACTGAAAACCTGTAATGATGTTGCAGAACATCTCACTGATACTGTCTTTAGCAAACCTGCTTGCAGGATTGAATTGCAATAGACCAGCTGGTAGCTTTGCTCAATAAGCAGAAATTTTTTTACTGGTATCCCAGCTTCAGAGCACTGCCTTTGAAAATGTCTTTGTCAGGGTGAAAATTGCATGGCATCAAGCTGCTCAGTCTAATTATGATCATGTGGAGCTGAAGAAAGTGACACAGTTCTCATTGACAAATAAGATATGTGCTCTTAGCTTGAAAGGATTATCACTTTTCTCTTATGGGGTTCTTTGAATTTTGAAACGTTCTGGGAGGAAGGAAAGTTGATGAATCAGATACCATAGCCTAAACTCAGATCTAATATTCATCCAGAAAATCCTACTGATGTATAAGTACTAATTGTCAAGAGAATTGCTGTTTGATTTTAATAAGTATTATGTTAATGAAATGTCCAGAAACAAGACTTGATTATAACTATAAATTGAGACACCAGCTTTTGTCCTTATTTCCTCTCATTAGTACACCACTGTAACTAAAACTGATGTGATTTATAATTTCCCTGTTACCTGTCTGGCTAGCATTTGTATTACAGGTGTGCAGTGGTAGGGTTCATGAATTTAGAACTCACACATGGACTCTCCTAGGCTGAAGCTCACAGTCCTATTTATTTTAGTTAATTTTTTTCAAAGCAGCATGAAAACCTAGACAATGCGTCTGCTTACAAATTCCTGTTGAAGAGAGGAGGGGTATCTAGAAAAATCAGCTGCAACTTCATAAGCCCGACGAGGCCAATGGCAAACTGGCATATATCCCTTCTCTCCAGTACCAGGGGGAAGTACTTTGTCATATGTGGCAGGCTGCACTAAATGGTCAGCCCAGTTAGCCTTTGTCCAATGAAGCCCATACCTGTGGAAATGGCCTCTTGCTTGCCTTTAGGGACCTATTTAAGTGAAACCTAGATGTAATAGTTTCCACTCATAAAGAAGCCTTACATTCAAATTCATTTTTCTACTCTGTTACAGTAGCTGAAGCTTATTCATGCTGTTCTTTGGGTACCCAGAGGAATGAGATATACATAGCCAATATTTTACTGCAGTTATCTGTTATTCATGCTTTTTGTTTTGGTGAAATTTTCCATGAATATGTTGAAAAAAAGCCTGAAGCAATTTTTTTTTTAAATTACGCATGAATTGCGGCTGGCAGTTCATTTTAAAGGAAATGTAGGTGCTTTTTTGGTTCTTCAGGGTAAATGTGGAGGTATTCATACCGTTAAGACTCCAGTATTTTGAAAGGTTTTTTCCCAAGTTGAGCCTTTTATTTACACCTCATTTTCTCTCAGATTAATGGATTCCTAGTAAAGTTGTGTGATATGTGTTAGGCCTTGACTTCACTATCAGCAGTTCTAGTAACTCAAGCATCCAGTGTAGACAACTCTACTTGACACCCTTCTTCCAAAACTCACTGCATCCAGGGCAAAGTGTCATGTAGGCTTTTGTAGCAGCCTTTTGGGTTGTGAGTGGACATAACAGCAGGTCTCAGCCTGTGCTCTGTTAGTAAGAAGTGTGGCCACAGCCACCTTTAGTTACACCAAAGGTTAGAGAGGATGCACCAGTGACGTGTCAGGGTTTAAGAGATTTCATTTAGCCCCTGAAATGTGGTATCCTGAGCTATATATGTATTTGGCACACGGTAGTTCTTTCTGAAAAATGCAGCAGCTTAGAACTAATGGCTGGCCCTAATATGTAGTGGTGAAAATGATGATGAAATTCGAGACGACAGCTACTAGAGATTTACTTAGGAATTTTGTTAACTCAGTGCGGGTTAACTGAGGTTAGGCATGTAAACATATGCAAAGACAAGCTCTGGAGCATGAATTGAAGCATAGAGGTCGTTGGCTGGCTTTTCAGGCTGAATGTCAACCACTTTTCTGCATTTCAGGCCTGGGAAGCTCGGGGAAAAAAGGTCATCTAGATAACTGTGGCTGGTTGTTGTGTTTGACTAGAATTGTTGCACAGCCATAGAGGAGCTTTAGTAATAGTAGCAAAGCATCCTCATTACCTAAGGAGAAAAAGCCTGTCACTGTTAACATCACATCCATTCACTGATTATTTTGTTATATATACAATGAATCCCATTTAGCTTTCTGGTTATTAGGGGTATGGTAAAAAGTTTGAATCTGTGGTATATTTGTGTTCCTTGGACAAAATTCACACCTTCAGTAGATCTTAAAGAAGGCATAAAGCCTGTCCTGGGTTTTCAATCAGGATTTAAGTGGAGCTTAAATGGAGCATAGACCATGGATTGGCATAGATATAGTCATGAATTGCATACACAGTAGTAGCTTGTATTCAAGTACTGATAATAGTTTGTACTCTAAGTACAATTTGAGACGCTAATGGCAGTGATGACTATGGTAAATTTACCTGAATGTCATAGGGGCATATGATACAAATAGCTGCCTGAAGGGTAGAAGCACATGCATCCCATGGGGCTTTCTACAAAATCCTTAACACCAAAAATATTCTTAAATTATTTTATTTCACTATATCCAAAAAGTAAAGCCTGCAGATTCTATTTAGCTGGCCATTTTTTTAGATGACTATACAGCAGTATGCAAAGCACAAAGATACAAGCCAATAATTAAAGGAAAAGGTTACACCCTTTTAAGGTTGGTTTTTTTTAACTACGAACTCTTTCCGTAGTAAACTTAAGCATTGTGAAGAATGATAATGGCTGTCCCCTTCCCTTTAACCTCCTTCCTGCAGAGAGGAAAGCACAAGTGTCTCACAAGGGCCTCTTCCTTCCCTGCTTCTCTGGGTTACTTGACAAAGGTGAAATCTGTTCTTGTTTGAGAAGATTTAGAAATATGGCAAGTCTTGTGCTATTGGTGTGCATCAAGATGAAATCACCTCAGACACCTTGCCTCTTCAGCATGTGGTGTAGAGCTGTGAACGTCGCTGGCCCATATGACTTCAGATCAATGCCATATAGAATCAGGAGACCCCAGTGGCAAAGTTCTGTGAAACTACTTTTGAGTTTCACTCTTTCCAATGGACTGAGTAGTTACCATGAGGTTATTGCAAAACCCTGTAAAAGATTTTTGGTAGCTGTGTCTCTGGCACCAGTACAGAATTCAACTCACTGATTTTCCAAAATGCCCGCTCATGTTACAGTGGAACTCAGTATAAAACACCTATCTGCCCTTGCTTTTATTTTACAAACCCTAAACTATGCAGCTTGTCCATGTGTTGTGGCCCAAATTGTCGTGTGTTTTGGATTGTCTAAATCTATATTTGTGTTTTTTAAAAGGTATGCTATTTATATGATTTAGGATGCTCAGTGGCATGCATACTAATTGTAAAAAAATCCATCAGATATTACCCAGTAGACTAGACAGGCTCCTTCAGGGATGTTATGGTCCATCAGGTAAATACATACTTTGGAACACGTACTAATGTCGAAAAACCATGAGTTATTTACCCAAGAGATGCTGTTCCAGTATACTAGGCAAATGTGCATCTAGGGGGTTGGTTTTTTAACAGCTGATTTTTCATTTTTTTTCAGACTGAGAAGGCTATATCAATTTTGAGAAAGCTGCCATGACCATTTATTGGAAAAATATACACATTTTCAAAGCTAACATGTGCCAAACTGCTAAACTGTTTGCTGTTGTTACTATGCATTTATTATAGCACCATCATGTTGCATATAACAACTTCTGGAACCAGGTTCCTAATAAGCCTATATATTACTGCAGTCTTATGTCATGCTGGTTCTGTTTTGCTGGTAATTGAACAGATGGATTGTTGTTGCTCATTCTGAGCACTTTGGGTAGTCAGACTAGTGCCAGGTCCCCATGTTAATTCCTCAGTGTTGCTGAAGTCGTTATGAGAGATCAGAAACAATATAAATACATAGCATACTTAATATAAACAGTGTGTTTTCTGCACATTAACCACTTCATCTCTGCATCCAAGGTAGCGATATACTCTTAGCTTTGTTTTACAGCTGAGTTATCTGTGGTACTGAGAGATTTAATAACTTGTCCAAGTTTAACCAGTCAGTCCTGATGTGGGCATGCAACAGGTTGTTTTGTCAAAGTAAAACTTCCTGGGCTTTCTGCACATTTTTCCTCACTCCCTCCTAGTTTTTAAATGAACATGCATGCAAGCAGATAGCAGGCAACTTTCTGTTCATGTTACTGAGCAGGATCTCAGAAAACATTTTCTGAAAGCACCTGAAACACAACAAGTGTATGGACTAATGCATTGGAATATGCCTGTGGAATTTAGATTTTAATTGAACATTTTCAGTCTATCTTTAAAGACCAAATCTGTGGTGATGCACTCACTGAGATGTATTAAAATGTGGGAGCCGTAATCTTTTTCCGCTTTCATTTTACTGCCATCTCAACTGCCATCCCCCTACTCTGATTTCACAAGAAAATGCATCCTAACCTGGCACCTTATTTGCAAAGTTCTAGCACACAGCTACATTTCAATGGACAAGCTGCAATGCCAGCTCTGGCAGCACAGGAAAGGGAAGAGGGTCCATGGCAAGTGTGCTGCTGATGCCTTTTCCGTAGGAGTACCAACATCATGGCTATATTAAATTGTATAGCACGAAATCCAGAAGGTCATTAAAAGGGTTGGAAAATTCCTCTGTTACACAGTTATCTTTATAACTTAGTCCTATCTATAGACGGCAGAACTATGACTTTCATTCATGTGCCAACCATATACTACAGTAATTATAATACTACACTCATAAAACCCCATTGCTGTGTGCGTGTGCTGCTCAACTAAAGCTCAGCAGATGGGGTTGTGATCATAGCCCCAGCCGCAAAAGGAAAAAATCTGTGATATTTGGAGTAAAAACTGAGGCTGATGCCGTTATTATGCTACATGTTCAAAGTGTCATTACAAGCTGGTAATTTATGTTTTGCATGCTAACTGAGCAGCCTTTCTCGTGTGTGTAGGTTTGAACGACAATGCATTTTTTCATATGGGAGGAAGCAACAAAATAATAGAGTGAAATTAACCAATCAAAATCATGGTAAATAAAAGTCTCTCTCTCTCTTTCTTTCTTTTTAAGACTCAAGAGGCAGCTGGCACTCTCAGGCTTTGTTATATTGAGGAAAGAGAACAGCAAACTGCATGCAGTATAGAGTCAGTCTCATTGAAACTAATGGCATGAATGATCTCACACTATTGTAGTAAGACGGAGATTTACTGTGCTTAGTAGAGAACCCATATTATGGAGAAAAGCATCGATCTACTTCCACATTTTATTCACATGAACGACAAACAAGTTATTCACTACTATGCAGTCACATTCAATCCCTTAGTGTCCAAGTCACAATGCCTTCCAAGTCCCTCACACTTTACAGCTGTGCAGAGCACCTAGCCAATAACTACTTGTCTCCACTCTACAACCAACAGAAAACAGTTTATTAGCCCCTCTTACTTGACCAGTTTACAGTTTAGACTTGTGTTTACTGGACAGTTTTAGCCACAGCCTTTGATTCCTACAATAACATATCCATTAATACAACGTCCCCTCTCTCCCCCTATTTTTCATGTTGGGCACCGGGCAGGTGGAGGGAAGCTGTGACTACAGTGCTAGTTTCACTTTTTCAGTCAGATTATGAAATTTCTGTGGCCTAGATGTTCTGATTCCAAAATCCCTGTGCCTATTTTTTTATACAAACAGAGTGTGTATAAAGACAGCAGGGATAGACTAAAATAAATGAAGATAGGAAAGGCAAGGAGAGATTTTCAGTGCAGTATAGATGCTTGGCCTTTCTGTATTTATTGATTAATGCCATGTGATAGAGCTAGAAAAAAGGAAAGATCTATAAGTTTGCTATCCTAATAGAGGTATCTTAGTGGTAGCTATAATGAAAGAATGAAAATATTGGCAAATTGTTTTACTTCTGTTTATATTTCCTTGTCATTGGAGAGAGACTAAATAATGGTGAGGAATAGTCAAAAAGTGCACTAATAACCCATGCATAGAATACATTTGTGCTTTAATTCCCTGACTCTTTACTTTGTATTACAGCATCTGTGCAAGTCCTCCTTAATGGTAAGAGGATGCTTTTGGTACATAAACTTTGGATGATTCAGAGTCCCTGCCACTGTCATCCTCATCACTTTCAGTGTAGCCTTTGGGGTAGCAGATTGGGGGTCTGACTGTGAAATCTGTGTACACTGTACCACCATTCCTGACTATTCTAATAGTCTTTTGGGAAATATCACCTTTGAGCACTTCTTCTCAGTTGTGCTGTCTATGTTTAGCCCTTATGCAGGGCTAAACTATCACCGTTGTTATATCAACTGACAAAGCCTCACCAGGCAGGAAGGGGAATTGAGAAAAGGAGAGGAGATCTGTGGGTTGAAGTGAAAACAGATTTAATCAAACAGCACTACTATCAACAAAAGTATACAACGTTATACTCAGCCAAATGAATGTGCAGCCATCACAATCAGCAGGAGAGCAGTCCTCAGGAGTAGGAGGAACCCCACAGGAGATCCATCTCCTCAGCAAACCTTCCTCCTTTATAATGACCGTGACATTATGGTGTGGGCTGCCCCTGTAGCTCACTCAGGGCAGCTGCCTTGGCTGACTCATCTGCTAACAGCCTGCCCAGCACGGCTGGGCTGGGATTCCATCCCAGCCAAACCAGGACACGTACGTATCTGGATTTCAGTTGGTATCATTGTGGCTCCACTTGTATAAGACTCTGCATAGTTGCCTTGTCTTCATAAACTCTGTTGCACATTTCTTAATTGCACATGTTTTCTATAATCTCAAAATACGACATGCAAAAAGATTGCAGAAAACCACTGTTTTTTAAAATTATGTCACAGCAAATCTATAGCTTCTGGTTATCATATAGTTTGTTTATTCTTCACTCTTCACTTTCAGGTCAGTCAGACTACTTAGGGAGTACATGCGCAGCAGTTTTCAAAATGTTAATGTTTCATAACGTTAATGATTTGTCCCAGAGGAACTGGTGGCCAAGTCAAGATTGGAATTTGTCTTCTAAACTCCTCTCATTCTTAAAGGGCATTCCCTTGAGCTTCTGCATCCCCTTGGTACAAACTCTGCGTATAGTATGGAATAGACTGAAAAAATATATTAGTATCCACATCTCTCTAAGGTAACACTCTATATGCTGCATTTCTGAGTTCCTCTTTTTAATATATATTTTTGATTGGTTCTTCTCAAAACAGCATCAATTAACTGCAAGATCTTGACTATAAGACTAAGAAACTTTTTGTTTTAAAGGTGGTTCTCTGCTGAGAGCTGAGTGCAGTAATCTCCACATAAGCAAGACAGGCTGTTGAATTTCTTATTCTTAAAAAACCATGAGCTTGGCTGATTTCAATTATAAGCAGCAAAATGATTTTGGAAACCTTTGAGATACATTGGGACTGCAAACAGAGACAGAGGAAAAGAATTTTCACTTCCAGGAAATAAAGATTAATTGCACAATGATCTTATCAAATCATTTAATAAAGGAAAATAAACCAAAGAATTTCTGGGAAGTTAACTCTAGACACATGAAGAGCTTCATGCTTCCCTTTCCTGAGGGAAATTTGGCTTTGTCCTTCTTGCTCTGCAGGAAGGCAATGGTGTTGGAGCAGAATAGGGTTAAGAATCTAGTTTTCAGAAGGACGCCTTCATACCCTTCCTCTACGATTGAGGCATAAGTTGCTGCAAAAGGAGCTGATCAGTGCGTGGTATAGCCTCAGTTTACAAACGTGGTTTTTATCCTTGTGCCTGTGCTTGAATATAATCTATCATTTGTGCCCGAGATTGTGCCCACTTTGAAGGTTTAGCTATAAAAAGCATGACTAATTTTTCCTTTTCCTGAGCCTGGATGTGTTCAAGAAAATCCAAGCAGATTTTCAAAACCAAGCTAAGCTGTGCACAGGCTTCTGGGAGGCGACATACAGGGCATGTATGGCAAACAAACATTTGCCTTCAATTCCACCAGAGGCTTCTGAATTCTGGTTTCCCTTGCTTTTTTATCTTTCCTTTGTCTCAGTTATTCTATTCTATCGTATGTTACTAATCCTAATCCAAATGTAGCTTGGAAGTTGCAATTGTTTAACAGTCTGGTCTCAATTGCACAATTACTTTTCCTCCTGTTGTTCAGACAGTTTCTGTCATTCTTTGTTTTCTCACCTCCACACCTTGGAATTGAAGAAATATAGCATTGGAAGAAACCTCAAAAGATCTTGTAATCCATCCCTCTGCCCCAAGGCAGGATCAATTATACTTTTGTCATTCCTGGCAGATGTTGGTCTCCTATGCTTTTAAAATCTTCCAGTGATGGTTATTCCACCATTTTTCAAAGTGTTGCATTAACTCTTTCAGTTAAAATGGAAAGTCCTTGGGTCTGGTTTAATTTTAAACCGGCACTGCAAAGGACTGGTTGTAAATGTTCTGTGGAATATGACTTAAATAAGGCATAAATTGCCTGTAACCTTCGGGCATGTAACCAAAATTAATCTTTGCAGGGGTCTCTATGTAGGACTTGAATTCATTTTTTAATGAACTCTGCTATCATGAATCTTTTGCAGCTTTTGCTATCCTTTTAAACATGATAGTTCTTGCCATTTGATTACAGAAATTAATTTAATTATAGATTGATGCCAAACGTATGACGAAACACAAATATACATTCAGAAAATTTAAATACAAATTCTTACCCACTCAACATAAACAGATTCATATTTGATAAATGCTTGTTTATAGGAACTGCCAATTTTATAATTCTACTTTTATTGAGAAAACTAGCATACCTGTATGCCAAGCGTGGAATGTTCTCAGCTTCTGTGTACTTTGTATGTTTTCTATTTATATGGAATTTGTTATTAGAAATGTGCTGTTGCTACTGGACTTACAATATAGCTGTGGTGACACAAAGACACCAAGACTTTTAGCATTTTTCACAGAGCTGGGGGATGGACAGTCAATCTTCTGCAGCCAGCATATGATACGTTTGGTGTTGAGGGTGTTGGGTGTGAATAGCATATTCTGTTAATTTCTGAAAATGTTAAAATCTTATTAATAGAATTGTATGAAAATTATAGTAGATCAGAAATCGGTCATCCTTTAAAGGGGAAGTTCTTGGGGTTCTTTTGATGCTGAGGAATTAAAGAAAATCCACATTCTGTGAAACCTTCAGACTTGGTAAGGAAGATAACTAGAATTTTGGGCTTTATGTATGGCTTAATGCTATCCAAGATCACTCTAATGAGGTGCTCAAATGTCTAAGATCTGTTTGTATTATTAAAATTTTACAAAGATATTTATTGGCTATTAGTTGCAAAAACTGGAAAATTAATAATGACTTCATCCCGTGAACTTGTATACTTGTTTATTGGTTTTCTTTTGTAGGTTGCTATAGTTAGATATGGTTCCAAATTTTCCATATTCATTTCTCTTACCTTTACTTTCTTTTACAGGGTGTTTTCTGCTTTCCTAAAATTATATTCCTGATCATTCTTTTATTTTCGGAAACAGTTTAATCTCATTCTGTGATTGGAAACGAGTTTATGTGCTTGCCCCAGGGCTGCCTTCCATTCACAATCTTGCTAACACTGGAGTTAGCCAAGCCAGGTGAAGAACAGAAAGCCTTCTCTGGAGAAATGGGTGGGTTATGCATAGGCTGGGTCACCAGTGGCTACGAAACTGCTCTTGGGTAACAAGGTAGGTTTACTCTAGTGTCTGCTAATCATCAGCTGAGAGGGTCCGGGAGGTCACCCAAAATCCATGTACTCCTTTGCTGCTGTTCTCCCTCTAAGAGCTCTGAGTGTGCTGATGGTTTCTCAGCAGTAGACAAAAGGAGGAGGAGAGATAAGAAGAGCACATGGGTATTATTCTGTATGGGAATACACGTGTGATTTGTTTTCTCAGGCTATCACTTAGCACTCATACTAGGATACTGTGCAGGAGGGTTCTTTGGATGGACAGTACCCAAGCAGCACTAGCTTGGAAAGCAGCAGATACCTCAATGCCTGTTGCATTTTTTTTGGTTCGTGAACCAAAACAGGCCTCTTTGGCTACATAGTGAGAATGGACCCTCAAAGCATGACTCTCCAGTCGTTACCCTCTCTCATGATACAGTCCTATGTTTAATACCACTTCCAGCTAACCTTCATTAAAATGTATCGATGTTTGCAGAGGAGTAGGAAGAAGAGATTTTGCTGAGATATAAAATGTATTTGATGTGCTCAAAGAGTGAAAAACTCCACAAGCAAAGGGTGTTGACATATCTTATCTCAGTTGTCAGAAGTGGCTTGTGAAATAGTGAGATGAAATCCATGCTCTACATATGGACATTACAGGCATTTCTTGAACTTATTCTAACTTAGGCAGCCTTCAGACTCACAAAAAGTCCTTGCCGTGACAAACGTAAGTAGGTTCTTCCTTGTCTTTCAACTCTTATTTTGTTGTTTCTTTCCTCTCAACCTTCCCTATTCTTCTGCTCTACCCTACTTTCCAACAGCTTGATTTTGTTGCCTTTCCATACCTGTAATGGTTGTAAGCTAACAAGGAAATGAAAGCGTATCTTATAACATCCATGTTTTGTTGTTATTTCTGACTTTTTCCCTTAGAGAGTTAGGGAGTATCTGAACAGAGAACACAATACCCTTTCCAAATACTATCTAAGGATGGAAAAGCAGTAAAAAGGACAGTGAATTGAAGGGAAGTAAAGCAACACAGTAACTAACAAAAAAGTGTTAGGCACGCAAGTGTAAAGCTGAAGTTACACCAGTGCCAGTTAATGAGTTTCTAATATGGTATGCAGATGGTATCCAGGAGGGCCGTGCCTGCAGGGAGTGTGGGTCCCAATATGCACCAGCAGCTTCATGAAAGAAGATGCAGAAACATTTGTGTGACAAATGGATTGTTGAACCTGGTGCCACTGGTGGAGAAAGGGCTCCTTTACCTCTATAATTTAATTAAAAAATGTTCTACTTGGGTAGTTTGTTCTACATAGGAAGTTTTTGCTGTGGGCTTTAAGATGTAAGATATTGGCCTCAGTGCATGTGATAACATTGCATCAACTACAAGCCTGTTCTCCAGTGTGCCTAAGCAGATCTTTCATTCAGGACAAAGGAAGCGTGGTTTGTGTTAAAGATATAGTTCAACTTTCATAATAAAGCAAGTTGTGAATGATGAATGAAAGCACTTATTGAGCTGAAAGTACACACACCAGATTGAGCAATGTTGATCTTTGTGCAACAATCAGCTGAGTAAGAGAAAGCAGGGACTGAATTTTCGACTGTCTCAGTTTGACCTTCATTTTGTAGGTTTTTTTAGCTGCAGATTAACACATCCAATTGTTAGGCAAATGACTGCTGAAATTTTGCCTGTTACTTACTTGACCGTGCAAAAAAGGTAGATGTTCAAATTGAGCTCACAAAAGGGAAGTTCAGTCCTCTGACAAAATAAGCAATAAAGCCCAGTTGTATAAATTGCTATGCAATTAACATATGCAATTATTCAAATTGTTAATTTAGAGGGAAAGATTCCTTCCTCCCTGACTGACTCTGAGCCATTTCTCCTCCCTCTTCCACCACCACCCCTCCTTAATTTTTTTTTTTCCTGCAAAATCAAACACTGTCCTTTCAGTAGATTATTTACCATGAAGAAATACCTTGATTGGAATTCAAGCTGAATCAGATTTTAATTTACAAGGAGTGTTTGAAACAGATTTTCAAATGGCATAGCAACACAAAGGTAATTCACAGAGGCGTGTGTTTAAAATAAGGGGCTAGTTTATAGGAAAATCCGGAATGTGGGCTGGAACGTGTTCCAGAATTCCACCCTCTTGTCCTGGCTACACAAACAATGTGACTGAGGCCTGCCAAGAGTTGTCATGTTTAAATAGAGAGAGAGAAGGAAAGTGGCAAGAATTCCCTCTGCACCGTAATCCCTGCAGCCTTGCTACTTAGCACTTTTAAGAGAAAGGCGGATACAGGAAGCAAGAATAAGACATAGCACACTCCATCTCTTCTTTCTGATAAGGACTGTTTAGGATTCCTGTTAATCTGGGAGAATAAACGTTTTCAAGGCTTTTCTCTGAACATTTGATCTCGGCGACTAGAGCAGTTAATTTTAAATTATTTTTTTTTTAACCCCTCTCCACTTTTCCGCTGGATGTTGCAATGTCAGCTTTGCCTATCTTGCACTCCAAGACATAATTTGAAAACTAAATCCTGGGGTCTTTACTCAGATGAAATCCTACGAACTTTAATAGGATATTTGCCTTAGAAATACTACCGGGATTGGCATTGTAACTGCTGCCGAGTTAACAGCTATGGAAAGTGTTAAAGAACCTGTCACTAAGGCGATGACTGTTGCATAAGGGAATCTTAACCTATGTTGAGCTAAATTCCTCACAAGGCAATTTGAATTGATGGACCTTTATAACCGCTCAGTCAGAAATGAATACATAATACACTGGCACAAAAATGTCCATCCCACCCGGAGGTTGGCAGGTATCCCTGTGTTTTGAGGCAACCAATTTTTTATGAACTGTCTGCCTCATTTCTAATTAAAATGAGAGGAATGGTTTTATGGTCTCCCCTTTAAAAGTTTTTTGTAAGTTGACTGGCTGCCCTTTAGCATTACGAAAACCGTGTTTGGGGGATGTAGCAGGAATTCTTTTTATGGGCTGTGGCGGTGAATGGCTGAAGGTTTAGAAGGTTTGACATTTTCCTTTTAATGCTGTCCAAAAAGATGCACAACACACCATAACTGCCCCATTTTCCCACCTATACTGTAGGTTCGCCATCCACCACGTCCTTTGCAAAATTTTCTTCGGCTTTTTCCATTAATAATGCCAAGCTTGTCTTCAGATGGGGGGTGTACTGAAGGGTCAAATACCTACATAGGCAGAAGACAGTAATACAGTCTTTCACGAGATTGAGCGTGGATCTTCAAATCCGTGTAGGGAACGGCAGATCTTTCTCTGCTGTCTGTATGTGCCTCAATTATGTGTGCCTTCAGTCTTGCCTGGGGCCTTGAGTTTGCAATCTTCTAAATATTCACTTTTCTACTGTTGCTTTTTAATGGAAATACAGGAGACTGGGGAAATCTGGGTCGGTGATAGCTTTTTCTCTAGACCTATTGTTAGAATGGGTACTTTTGCCTTTGTTTTTTCATCTCTAAAGAGGGAAAACTAGTGGTCAGCTTCCCAAAAGCTATTGCTAGACTTAAGAACTAATGCTGTTAATTATGAGAGAGATTGACTAAAAGGCAATCAGTATGCTAAGTGCTGCATAGCTATTAATCTCCAGGCCAGGTTTTTCAAGGAGCTGAGCACTCAGCCGTTGTTGTCAATTTCCAGTTCAAATTCCTAAAGGAAATGCCAAAATAATCAAAACTTCTGCTGGAGGCCTACTGCTTCAGGAAATCTAGTCATCTCACTTGGAGATGCACGCAGGCAATTGAGTTGTTCTGAATATTTGGCCCCTAACGGCTATATTTAAGGTTGGCACATCCTTTTTATACAACTGGCATGTTAAATATTTTGAAAGGCTCTGCTTTCATTTTATTCTGAAAAAAAAATATTTCAAATATAAGCCTTGAAATATATTTCCTTCTCATTTTGCTCTCTGGGAGACCAAAGTCTCTTATTTGTGAGCTGAACAGGCAATTACAGCCTACAGTTCCCCACCCAGTTCTATCAATACGCCTGCATCCTGACCTGGGGTGTAGGAAGTAGTCTGTTCTTTATACCAAATCAGTCCCTGGTCTCTCTCCTCAGCTATCAAGAAGCAATTTTTCTCATGTAGTATCACCAACTATTAACCAAATTGGAGGAATTAAATGGCTTTGCACACGTATCGTGTGGTAATGACTTCAGATTGTCAAGTTAAAGTTTCCAGAACCCATTAACAACGTTTTGAGCTAGTTGATACCCCTCAAAATAACTTTGAAGTCTTTTGTCAGGCAATTGGTTGTGTTTCAGTCTTCCCCTTTTAAAACCAAAGTGTAGAACAGTGTTGTATGGCCACTGTCGCAAGCATTTGAAAATTAGTTGTCATGCATAGCTCACTCTGTCTCTAGTGTATTTACACACTAACGCTGTTTCAAAGGGTTAGATTTTTTTTTTCTTCTCAGTTTTGCTGTTTGAAATTAAGCAAGTCAGACAAATATATAACATGGAATTGTAACCACTAGTAGACTCTTGATTGTATTAGCTTGGAAGTTGTTTGCATTTGTTTTGTTTGGAAAAATGTACATTCCAAGTGATCAAACCCCAAATATTTGTTAGGAAGAGCCTCTGTAATGCCTGTCCTCAGTTGTGAAAGCACTTCATGCTTTCACAAAAATGATCTATAAGAATGAACTATGAAAGCTATGACTGATGCTGAGAGAAGAGAACTGGTTAAACTTGTTCTTAAAAACTACCCCACTGTTCTGGGAACTTAAGACCATTGCATAACATATAGTAAGGTACACAGTAGTTTATATGCTGCTGTATTACCTAGATACAATGGAATGAAAGGGTCTCCTACCCCTTTTTTCCTTTTAATTTCTTGTATTCTCACATTTTTTTTTTTTGTGAGAGATTTATATGGATTATATTGACTTGCCATTCTGTTGGCAAGAGTGTTTCTTCCTATATTTAATCTTCCTTAAAACTGTTCAAATTGTTATATTAGGCATGCTTGTTACATTTGTTTTGAGTGCAGAGAAAAAGGCAGCTGCTTTAACAGTTGTCTTTTCTGTTACAGTCTTATCAGAGGAGCTATAAAAATATGGATGTCTTTTTCTGTATGCATGATTTTATAATCATGAATAAGCTTTGTGCTGCACTGATTCCGGAGCAAATGAAAATTGCCACCGTAGGGCTCGGTGTGGTTAAAAGCCCATGTGTGTACATGCGCACACAGGCATGCAGTAGGCTAGAAAATGTTGCTGCAAATGCATCTACCAAGTCTTCCTATATACATAATGTGTCCTTTAGGTGGTGCCATTGTGTTTTTTTAAGATAAGGTTGCACACTCAAGAAAGTGCAAGACACAGTAACAGAAAGGATGCAGTGCACAATACATCCTTATACACTAAGTGACTCGGAAACATCTGAGTGTACAGAGCCATCCCCACGTACAGGATGTCATGTCACTAGAGTAAATATAGAGCGGCTGGTGTCAACATTGAAGAAAGCAAAAGCTAAAAGAAGAATGGCAACTTGAAATAGACAGGAATTTCTTTTTTTTGAAAAAGTTTTAAGAAATGACTTGGTTTTTAAATGTTAATATCAGTGAGGAAGGAAAAGTGAAAAAGCAGAGAGAAAGATGTTATTAACAACGGGTGCGATCCGTGGAGGCTGGATTTGAACTGCCAGGCAATGCTAAACCTATCCAAAAAGTGAAGTGTTTGGATATGTCAGTTGGATACACGTGGCTCTTGGTTGATGACAAATCATGAGGAATCTTATAAATATGTAGAGAAATGCCTAGGGTGGGTCTCAAAGCAAAACTGAAATATATTTTGTCCATATTTTGTTGCTAAGTGGGCAGGCAATGTTGCCTCATAGCAGGGGCAAGGGAAGGAGTAGGGGAAAGTAGGAGATTGAATGTTTGTTTTCATGGCCCTGGCTGGCCAGTTGCTTGCTGTACTTTTTTAATACATCTTCTAAATTCTTTGTGCTTCAGTTTGAAGCAGTGTAGTTGGGCTTAACGATTTAATGTATTGTAAATGCTTTGAGAATGTTGGATTAATGGGATCACATACATACAAAGCATTGCTGTTGGTGTTTACATATTGTTTAGATGATGTTTTCTTAAAAATCAAGGCACCCTCTCTCCCATGTTTTCTCACTACATACAGGTCAGAAAAACACAAAAGTACTGCATGTCTGAAACATTTCCAGCAGCTTCCCTGGACCTGCTTCCAAAGCTCATTGAAATCTTGTTAACAGAACACTCTACCTCCCTCTGATACCTCACACTGCAAAACAGCTTTGAAGGCCTAGACTGAATAATGAAGGAAACAAGGGCATCTGGGGTCCATTATTTACCCCATTTCATAAGGCGCTTCTACAAAGTCTGCTGCCTGCCTTTTCAGATCCATGACAGAAATAAACACAAAGCCTGGAAAGAACGAGCAAGTCAGAGTTGTCTGCTGCCCTCTCCACTGCCCCCCTCTCCTTTTCTTCCTGTTTCACAGGACACATTTGTTTCATCTCAGCTAAATGTAGTTCTCTTTCTATCCAAGACACTTGTTCTTTACCCTTCACAGATTGTTTATTCCAAGGAACTCCTTTTTTGCTTGGGAAGACATCTCAAACACCTTTGAGTGTTTCTAAAGGAGACTGATGTGAAGCTACTCAGAGATGGGTTTTATTTTTTTTTTTTTTTCTTGTCAAACTGACAAGGACTTGAAGACTGGAATCGCGACTATGGCCATGTTAGGAAAACACATGAAATGTCAGTAAAGTGATTCCCATCTCAGTGTGCTCATTCACTGGAGAGTATTATAAAGTAATAGGAGTAATCTGAAATGTTAATGTATCCCAAAAGGCTGAAGCTGTCACAGAGGGAATAAATTGTGGAAATTTTTGCAAATTCTAGCATTTTTTAAAGGGCTGGACCAAAATGCCTCTACATTTCTTGTGAAAATAACCTCCCTGAAAAGCTGGCTTTCTAGTGAAAACCTTGCAGAATGCTCTGTCAACAGTAGAGCGCTTTCTCTAGGCACTTAGCACGGCTAGTTTAGGTAAAGTATCTGGATGGCTACACAGTCACAGAGGAACTGTAAGTTGCAAACAATTAATTTTGCTAATCTTTGTGATTTTTTTTTTTCTGACTAGATAATAATTTATACTGATTTGTTAGCTGCCACAGTTTGATGTAGTTGTCTGGATAAATATTTGCACCTGTGCCTTGTATCCACAAACTTTCAAGGGGTTTTCAGGGTGAGGGGCAATTATTTGCAAGCTAAACCCTGCCTTTATTGAAGTCCTTTGCAAGAACTATCGCTAAAGTCCTTTTTTTTTTTTTAATTATTATTTATTTATCCAGATAGAACATCGCCTTTATACAGTGCTTCCGCTTTGAATTAGTTGAACTGGCAATTTAAAATTAAGTTAATTTCTTAAGTAAATGAACGTCTGCAGCCCATCTGAAATGGACTTTCCTTTTGCAACAATTTGGAAATTACAGTAGTGTTGTTAATGTGTCAAAAGAGGGCTAGAACAGGACGAAAAAAACACGATAGCTTTGCGTAAGTAGCTATTTCTTAAGCTCCTAGAACTAGTTCTAATAATAATTTATTTGTCCTAAATGAGGGTTCAGGTCTAAAACAGCGCACATCCTTAATTTTAGGGCTGTTACAGCCTCTGCTGTTTAGCCCCGGCCATTCAAGCCTTTTTCAAAATGAGGTAAGGTTGGTGTTTCAATCTTCCTGCCTATTGTTCAAGGAGTAAATGATCTTGTGTTCTTTAGGTTGGAATCAACTTTACTGGACCTTATGTACCTGAAACATCATACAGAATTAATCTCTGAGGTGCAGAGGCTGTTGCCGATTTCTTTTAAGTGCACAAAGCTGCTTCCTGGTTATATTTATAAAACTAATGGGTGACTTTTTTTTCCTCTCAGAGAAAATGATAAATCTCAGAGTTCACCAGCATGTGTTTCATGGGCAGTTACCAACCTGTGATCTTGTGCATATCATCTAAATAAGAGACAGAAAAATCTCCCAGAAACAGCATGAGTGCCATTTATCTTTCTACCATAATAATTTCAGGTTTAGCCAACAAAGTATCTCACAGAATATTTAGCTGACAGCCCACACCATCAACCTTTGCTGAATCATTGTCATATTATGTGTGCCATTCCTTTTTTTTTTTTTTTTCCCCAGTATTAGAGAGCATGTTGCTTTGCCACTAAAGTAACTGCCAGGCAAAATAATGAGCAATTAAAAATAATGAGAGGAAAAAATAAAAAGAAGGCAAACTGAAAAATCTATGTTTAGTTCAACCATAACGTCTCTTAGTTGTCTCTTTCTCAAGCCTCTGAGGTGCTACATAAGGATTTACCTGTTTTCAGCAACATGCTACCTACCAGTCACTGTTGCTTTATTACAAAAAGCCCCAAAGAGAACCCCCCAAAAGGTAACACTTTCTGCAGAACAGCACTCCACATTCTGATGCCTAAATTTCTTGCAGACAAGAGATGGGATTTACCAAATACCTGTTCTTAATCAAAAGCTTTTTGTTGTACCTTTACTACTATTTTAGAGATATTTGTGAAGGCTATTTCTGTGAGCAATGTGAGGCAGATTTAAGACACTGTTAGTCCGTTTCTTGCTGCAGAAGTCAGAAGAATGTCCCATGCTGCACAAGCAAGGTTGACTTGGACAGGGTACAGAAACTTTAATATTCCATGTTCTGATTGCATATTTGCAGGGAAATTTGCCTTACTTTTATTTTCACCATACTACTTATAGGGTATATGAAAACCGGTGAGTGAATGTATGAAAAGCTCTGTGGAAATGCCAGGCGTTGTCCCTTTGATCAAAACCTGGTGGATAACACAGACAGTTAAATCAAGAAGGTGGTTGCAGTCTAGCTGTAATTATGTACTTCTTGTTGGTCTGACTTCTCCACATACCTCCTCAGGTACAGCACTTGTTTGTTAGGCTGAAACTATGTGGTGGTGAGTACTGCGTATTATTATGTGCTTTGCAGACGTTACTGCGTTATTGCCTGGTAACTGCAGTTGCTAGACTTTGAAACCAGTGGGTTAACTGACTAACTCTCAAGGGAGCTAAGGGTATGTGGTATCCTGCTGTCTCACAGCCTTGGAGCTGTTGAGCGTACATGTGCTACGTTTTGTATTGGCTTGGATTTCCCTGCAGCTCACAGCCTTGGTTTGCTCTTCATTGCATCCTTCCTGTTGCATTAGTTCCCTACTCATTTTGTCTGTTTAATCTCAATTTCTGAAGTAACTTGTTCTGTCTCGTTGGATTTCAGCGGGATCCTTGCTTCTTTCCTCATTTTTCTATTGTCCTTCTTGTCCACTCTCCATTTCTTTCTTTCTTTTCTATTAATTTTAAATGAACTTTGTAGTTTTCGCAGTTTGAACCTGCTTTTCAGACAAGAGATTAATGGTCTACTGACCATAAGGCTTTGGGAGTTGTACAGTTTTCAGTTGTGTCAATAATTCATTCTGATTAACCGTAGGGTATAAAATGAATGAACAGTACAGCCCTAAAATGTTATGAGAGTTATCTATCTTGCTTTGAGGTACTCTAGTAGGAACAGCAATATTATCAATTGCTATGGTCAGAGTCCAGTGTGAAGAACTCATCTCATCTAAATCCCTGCTTTGGGAATTAACTTTCCCTGTGGTGTAGTTTAATAGTTCAATCTATTAGTCTTAATTTTCTTCCGTGTTAAATGGAGATAGTACTAATTGCTTAGTTATCTCATGGATTGTTGTGGGGACTAATTAGTGCTTGGAAATGAAAAGATGTTGTTTAAACACAACAGCGATCAAGAGGGGAAACAATGAAATTGGCTGGATTCACCCCAGAAGCAATGGCTTCGTCACATTTACCTACATGTTTTTCTGTGTCTTTTCATCTTGGGAGACATTTGACTTGTCAGCTTGTTTACAAATCTCGGTACACACCAATACAGGTGGATGGCTGGTGAGGGGAGAACTAGGGGAGAACTTAGTGGAGGGGGCAGAAGAAGAAAGGAAGAGTTTAGTCATCTGTCGAATTAGTAATACCCAGTGCGGTCTGAACTGGTGTACATCCTCTTCGTTTCACAGCACACCTTATTTGGACCTGCCACGGTGACAATGTGGTTGGGTTTTTCTTTCTTTTTTTTAAAAAAAAAAACCAAAAAACAAAAAAACAACCTGCAACAATGACACAAGCTGTTAGTGGAGCTGTTTTTAAGCTTTCTCTTGTCCTTCTCCTTGATGATGTGCCTGTCCCTTCCCTTTCATCTCAGCCTTCTGCATGTTTCCTAACCATATGTACGTTACGTTATGTTATACCCCATTACCCTGCTGCTAGTTTCCCTACACTCTTGCCCATGTTCTATTCTTCATCCTTCTTCTATCATTTTCCTCTTCCAAGTGACAGGTTCGTCTTGTGACTCCAATGATCCTACATGTCCTTATGACTCCATCTCCCATTTTCCTCGCAGAGTTACATGATGTGGTACATTCATCATGCAACCCCTAATCTGCCGTTTGCCTGGTGGTTCAGGCTTGCCAAGATAGCATCTGATTATTGCAGACTTTGAGATACTGGATGCAGGATTAGCTAGATGGCTGCACGATTAATGAACCAGGCTTGCAACCACATCTTTTTAAGACTGAGTTTATCAAATCCATAAGGGAGTTGTTCAAATCTACTATTGTGGATCATTTTTCCTTTCTTAAAAAAACCCAAACCCTCTATTCTTGTTGCTAAAATATTTATTACCTGGTCATACCCTAGCTGGTGTCCTGTATGTTCATAGTCTGCTTTAATGGCCAATTTCATGGTTGTGTGTTCCTCTTGAATAATTCTGTTTCTTTGCTCATCTTTACCGCAGGAAGACCTACAATACCTTAGTCTAGTTATGGTAATTTCTAGTTCCCTTTCAAATCTTCTCAGGCCCATTTCTTTGCTTTCTGTTTTGCTGTGGTCTCTCTCTCCTCTTTCCACCGTCCCTCTAGGGCCTGTCATGGCTCAGAACTGACTTATCCATTCTCTGTAAAATTTCTCTTTTTCTTAGTTTTGCCTAAGATTTTTCAATTTTTTCCTCCCATTTCATTACTCGCCAGTAATCTCCGCAGGCTTCTTTCTTGGAATTCCTGTAGCGTGATCTGTCTTTTATTCTGTAATAAACTCTTGCTCATGTAAGTGGTTCTAGTAAATGTCGTTTGCACAGCCTGCAAAATCCTGATGCAAAGAATTGATTTTGCAACATGTACGCACCTATAAAGTGACTGTGTACATCATCTGCAGGCCCTGGCCTGTATAATGTCGTTAAATACATAGGCCTAAGCATAGCCTTACACCTGCCCATCAGCTATGATTCCTGTGAGCATTTAGTAATGGTATGAACTCATCACATGTAAGAGCGCCCTTTAGTTCTAAGGCCTTCATGCTGGTTGTCTATGCTTGAGGTAACATATTTTTACCTGTGTGAAAGGAACCATAAACTCAACTGTGTTACCATCATAAACCTTTTATCTTTCTCAGTATATTTATATAAAGATGGTGTGCACAATAAAGAGAGGATATAGGATAATTACAGACCAGAAATAATGAGAGCACGAACTCACACAGGTCAGAGTCCTTGTAAATCCACAGGGGTAATCATGTAGATACTCAGCAGTATAAGGAAGATTGTGCAAAGCAACTAAACCTCATAATGTGAAACAATACCTGTGCAAGCTGTGAAGTGTTACAAATAATTGTATTATAGCTAACAGCAGATACCTGCAGCGAGTAGGAAACTTGTGTCCATAATGAGTTTAAGCAGGTATGTGTAGTAAGCAGGTGTTTTCCTATAGGCACATCTCACGTGCAAGCATGTGTTACTAGATGTACCACAGATCTGACATTCTTCTTAGTGAGCTTGGGAGAAGAATGAGGTGGAAAAGGGAGGGGGAGCAGAGACCAATCAAAGAAAGCAATACTTTTTATCAATCATATTTGATGCTATTCTTTCTCTCTCTTTCATCACTTTGATCTCTCAAATAAAACTGATACTTTGGCCACTTTCCAAACTCTTAGCTTTGCAGTCTGAGAGGGCTCTGGGTTAGCTGCTCAGGGTATGTGTTTGCAATTATGCATTTGAAAGTATTTTCCCCTCCGCTGAGATAACATTCTTTTTGTGTTACCACACACTTCTGCTGTCTCGTTTTTCTTCTCCCATGGCACTGCAGGCTGAAAGGCCTCACTGCGTTCCCCCTCCTCCCCCGATCTTTGCAACTGATATCTGAATAAAATACTTTACTCTGCTGGTATTTAACCTGCTGAGCCTTTCACTTTCTAGCTGTGAAACAGACAAAAAGGGTATCGTGCAGAAACATCCTGGCAGTTTCATTTCTTAATATGCCTCCAAGGTAAGGCAAGATTGAACAGGGGTGGGAAAATTTATACTGATGTTAAGGATCTTCAGTGTTTTATTTATAGATTAACATTCACTGAGAACAGCTTTATGTTTCATTTTCCAACCAATATTTTTCCATACAAGAGAACAAATTTGGAAGCTCTTCTTTATTGTTTATCTGGTTGTGCTTCAGTGGATAAAGTTTGTAGGAATAATGATCTGTCTTTTATGGGATAGATTGATTTATTCTTTTTAGCTGGTAAGTTTTGGCTTCACAGTAATGAATATATGGAATTATCTTAATTATTAGCATAAGAAGATAGGCTCTTTTGTAATCCCTGACAAATAGTCAAATTTCTTGACTTGAATAGCAAAAATCTGTGTGATCCTATCAACCCTTTACACTGCAACCTGTTCTACCACACTCGATTTGTCTGACCTTGGACTTGCTCATCGTGGTCCTGGATGGAAAAATCGTGGAAAAATACTATCTCTTCAAAAAACATATTGCATTCAGGATCAACGAGAAGTATTCTGTAAGTGTAATTTAAACCTTATTATGGAGTACAGCATTCAATAGGCTTAAAGTGATTGGGGCCAATAAGAATTTGAACACCGCTATCTCAGGTCTGATGTAGCATATTTCATTCTCTGTGAAAATTAAACATGTGGTGCCCAATCATACGGTGACCCCTCCCACTGACTTCGAAAGTTGGTTATAGGTACTCTCTCCCCTTCATGCATGTGTGTGCTTGTAGCCACATGCACCCACACACAGGATTTTGAAAGGGTAGCTGCTGCAGCGAGAGACGTGTCCTGTTCGGTTTTGATTGCAAGAAGGAATCCTGTAGGATGATGCTTGGAGAGAGGAATTGTTCCAGGTGCTTAGCACTGAATGTTTCCTGGCTAAGCTGAAGCTGAAACCTTTTGAAAACCTCTCTAGTTTTTAATAGGAAGCAAGGAAGGTTTTTGCAGGTCTGCAGATACCTGGACCAGGATATAGCATTCTCCATTCCTTCATTTTTTTTAAGAACTAGTGGAGGGCTTAAATAGATGGGTGAAATAAAACTACCAGTCCAAATGAAGTTTCCAGCTAAATATCCCTGATGTTAATGGCAATGTATATCCTAAATGAGGGCAGGATTCTCTAAAACTAAGACCTAATGTCCAAACCTTATGCTAATGAGGTTTGGGTTTTGATCATGATCATCCCTCAATGTTTTTCGGAGATCCACATATACCCTTACATCATACTTTACACTGAAATGTTATAAAGGAAACATAGATCTTGTTGGTTTAATGCAGGTCTGCAGATCCGCTTGACATAAGGGTTGTTCACGCAATAGTCTTCATGGCTTGGACCCAAACAATTTTAGGGTGGAAAAATCCAAAAATAAAATTCTAAATTAATGGCGAAGGTAACTCCAAAATACTTGTAGAACACGGAATTGGCAGTTAAATAAAGCATAAACTTTTTCTTGGTCATCTTTCTTCTACTGTTTTCGTCCAAGTTGTGAGATGCTTCATTACTACTAGTATCTTTTAATTCTTACCCAGCTGAGTAAGAGGAATCTCTGTCTAGTCAAAAGGGCGGTTCAGAGCACTGAGGATGGGCTGACTGGGGCCTTGGTGCTTGATCTTTGTGAGGTGCAGAATGCGTTCAGCAGCTACTGACACTCACAGGAACATGCCCTGTTTCTGCTGAAGTCCAGTTGATCTTAATTGCCTTAAGGAAAGCACAAGCGGCCGAAAGGGCACCAGCAGAGCTGAGTACTTGGCAGTATCTGATCTTAAAAGGTAAGCTTTTTGTGCACAAGTATCTCTTGTTTTCCACATCACTCAATCTTGGGTGGAAATATAATATCCCATGAGTAAATATCTCTACAAGTACCAGCCATTTTGAATTCATATTTCACAGGGCTGGTTGGTCACATCTGTTAAAAGTTCTAGACTTGCTTTGCTGCAAACCAGCGCGGTCAAAGGAGTTACGCTGACTTACACGAACGAAGGATCTGTCCTCTTGCATGAACCTGCAGCCTGTTTCTGCTTGATCTCAGCGCTGCCGCCATCGCGTTTATGGTATGCCATGTGATAAAGGACACGATGCTGGGTATCGCTGAGCCTCCCCTCCCCCTGTTTCGGACTAATGTCTTTTCAGTGTGGGAGCAGAATCCTGATACGCGTGACACAAGCAGAGTACGTGGGAATTAGTTCCATTAAAGCCATGCCATATGGCTTGCAGGGTGCTCTGTGATACCACTATGCTGCTTGACAGTCTTTCCCTATGGATGGGATCAGCACATATTCCCTGATTTGCACTCTTTTTTTAGCGTATCAAACAGGGACAGACTTTTAATTAAAAATGACATCATCACGCTGCTGCTAGCTCGTTGCAGGCAGTCCACATATTAATGCTGCTTGTTTCAGTTTTCAATGATCCTATTATGAATTGTAACCTCATTACACAAACCTTGCTATACAGTGGAATTTCAAATGGGGTTTTGTGGTTTTTAGAACTTAAACAGCTAGAATAAGCACAAAGGCAGTTGCGGTCAGGCAGCTTCCTCTCTTACCGCAGCAGTTGTGGAGATGCCATTCCAGTGACCACTGTTTCTACAATGAGTCAGTTTCATTTTTAACAATCTGACTCAGTTCTCTTCAAAGGGGGCAGCATGTTATTTCTGCATGATTTTTGTGTGCATGACTCTGTACAAAGGGGTCAGTGCCAACTTAACCCCTTGAGAGCCAGCCGCCAGGAGCAGCCTGGATTCTCCTGGTTGCAGGGAGGTGTGCTCCTTACACGCCGTGGAATTTGGAGAGCTGGACGTACATCTCTTTTGCCAAACGTGCCCTGTGTTTTCAGCTGTCAGAAGACACGGTGTTAAGCGCAGCTGCGTCCACCGGTGAGCCAATGCTCTAGGTGAGCGTCCCTGCAGCCTTTGCCAAAAGCTCCTACAAGGAAACCGAGGTTAAACTGTTGCTTTTTTTGAAATGAAAGCATGAAATAAAAGTGCATAGATCCCCCCAAAAGTTAAAAAAATGTTTACCTAGGCTAGCCGGTGGCAAGGAGGAGTCCAGTTGTTTCTGTGTCTGGTGCATTATGAATCTGCAAACTCCCACGAATAACTGCCAGTCACCTTCTAAAATCAATGATTAAGTAAATAAGAGTTTATGGAAGTTCAAGCTTTACCCAGCATTCAGCTGCAAGCTCTTAAAACTCATTCATGTAAATTTTACAAACAAGGAATGCATCAGTCTTCACCCTCAACAAAATAGAAGAATGTCTCTTTTTTTTTTTTTTGCTCCATATGACTCACAGTTTCATTTTGAAGTTTTTGAGCTTCTCTTAAGGTTATGGAGTGGTCAAGCGAAGCGGAACAGGGTTTTTGAAATCAGGAAGCCTGGGCGCTGTTTCATTCAGAAAAAAAAAGGAGCGAGCGAGAGAGGGAGGGAGGAAAAAAAGCCCTATTCCTGTGTTTGATTGAAAAATAAAACTGCTGCTCTCAGTGAACCTTTGAAGTCCCCCAGCCCAGTAATTGTTTCACGACATTTGCAGCTTGAGGCAGCAAGAATGTTTGTGGTTGTTTTAAAGGCATCTGAGTGTGGATTCCATATGGTTTATTTTTATTTTGGTTTTTTTCTAATTTTTTTCTTCCCCACTTGGAGCCTCAAGTTCTTGTGCATTGCCTGATACCCGGTCCCAGCCTACTCTATTTCTGCATGAACTGTCTGTGAAAGAGCTGAGTGAATGCATTGTAGCCCAAAGATTCGAGAGTGCTTAATTCAGACAAAATCTGTGAATGTCTGTCGGGGCAATAGTTGATTTTAGCCGTCCTTTATCGATACTATATTTGTAGTGTGGCTTACTAAACAGCGTACAGTTTGCTTTCCTGAACAAAAGACCTCTTCATATGGCCTATACTTAGAGCATAATACTCCAAACGCTTACTATAGAGCATAGTGCTTGCTGTCATGCTTTCAATAGGTAGTTTGCAGTAGGCCTGATAGTAAGCCATTGGAGTCAAATAAAGGGCCTGATTCACCACTGTGTTCCTCTGGTCTTAGAGAAGTGAAACTGTTTTATTCAGCAGAACAAGCTGAATCGGATCCAAAATTTCTGAAAATATGTACTACAGAAACCAAAGAAATCTAAAGTCAATTTAAGACCTATAAACTTGGAGGTGTCAAGCATTCTTGCAACTCCCCCCTCAGCTCCCCCCTACAAAAGACTGCCCACTATATACAATATAATAAGTAACACTATATGCATTGATTATGTGTATTGATAGGGTCCAGTCCCGAGCTTATTTATAAACAACTGTTTGCAAGTTGTCTTTTTTACTTTTCAAGACAAAATGCAGGAGTAAGTTATGATCAGCCAAGGGCAGAGTTTGTAGCTCGGGTGGCAGTCGTCTCTGGTGACAGCGGAACTCATCCATTTACAATCAGGAGAAGTTACACTGAGGACCAGAGCTAACTTTAGTCTAGTGTGGAACCAGTTGCAGTAACAGAGGAACCAAACCTAATCTGTTCTAAGAGGGAGTCAAACTAGAGGGCACCACAGGCTTCATCCAGAGAGGTCTTTCACTTCCTTGAAATGACTAAACGACTTCCAGCTCTTAGAGTCTGATCCGCTTGTCTTTGCAGTGTTCTCACTGGGGAGACAGCAGTCCAGTGGGCCTAAGTGCAGTTAGTACATGGGCTTTAATGCGAGAGACCTGCAAATGAAGGCTGTGTCTATCTTAGCATCTAGTACAATGTGACAGTAGCAGATCTACAGAGGAAATCAGCCGGTGCTGAGGACCACGCTGTTTGCGTTGCAGGTGTTTGACTTTGGACTGGCTATGGGTGGGACCAGTTTTCTGGACTGAATGTCCGCTATTGGTTGGAGAGCATTGGTTTTGCTAGCCCTTCCAGTTTTGTTTTGGCTGAAAGAAAGTCGATCCCTGCTCTTAGTCTGACGTGTGGTGGGAATTAAAATGTTGTAACCGGGGAGGTGCGAAGGCAGAGGTTCCTTCAAAAGCACGCCTCCGACTTGAACGCTAATGCACATATATTTGAAAAAGATGATGCAAGTAATTTTTACTAATAACGTTTTTACTGTGTGTCTTCTTTAAATGGAGCAATTTGGGTGAATAAAGAATATGCATTTTCTAAGGGGAAAAGGGGTCACAGGGCTTATCTCTGCCAGGAAATAGCATGTTACTGGTCAATATTCCTGTTCTTCTGTGGTGTCACATTGTTGGAATGGCCCCCGGTACAGTTTGGGCCAACTTGTGCTCTAGACAATTCTTGAGCAAGCCAGAGAGATAAGAACTGTGGGCTATTCCTAGTAGGTGACCAGAAGTGGCCACCCTATTGTGGACAGTAAGAAGGTTTAATAGTATGGGAGTGGCCAAACTGTGCTAGCTGATGTAAAGGCCAGGAAGGGAGTCCTGGTACTGTTTAGTAGCTGTAGATGTAGCCTGAGTGACCATAAACATGGTAAGAACGATTGCCTACCATAATGAATATCAGATGAATAAAGTAGTCGGATATGTGTTAACCAAAGAGACGTGAACATGAAAGTTCCTCAAACGAAAATATTGTAAAAGCAAATTAATGCTTAATATGATTAATATCCTTTATTCATGGCTATCTGCTAGTGGGAACCCTGCTGTCATTTTATGCTTTCACAATACATATGCTGTACATTACCTTCATTCTAGTCATGCTGTCTTATTTAGTGAGGCCTGGAAAATTTAATTACGAAATAGTGGAGAAGCCTGTTAGAGGGAATCAGATGATCCTCAGAATCAATAGCGATGGCCTGTCTCAAATGACAAGCCTCCACTGCAGTTAATGGTTCTTGGATGACTTTGGTCAATGAGCTAATTCCTAAGCACAGCCACGTCACCTGCAGGCCTAAACTGAAAAGAAAGGAAACTTTTAAGGGACAGCTTTTCCCGCCCCCACCGCCATTTTAGTTCTGCATTTGCCAGAATTAAAATCTACTGTAGTTAAAGTATGACAGTGTTTCCAATACCAATTGTGATCCTCTCCATCGACAGACCTCAGCACGCTCAGTAAGTATCAGTTAATTAAGTTTCACCTCACCTCTGAGTGGACAAATTGGCTACTGAGTGTTAGCTTATCTGTACAACTGGACAGAGAAAATATTGAGAGATTTACCCAAGATTACATAGGAAAATTCTGACAGAGTCTACAAATACTGCTGGCTTGAAAGACAGTCTAGAACCCATAAAACTGAGAACAAGCAGTGTGGCTATGCTATGAGAAGAAATACACAGCTGACTAAAAGCATGATCCTGGAACTAATGCCTGTTTCGTCATTGCACCTCATTGGGGCATATTTGCTGAGTAAGTGCTAAACAGCTCTAAGATCTTGTATGCCATTTGAGTAGGGGTTGTTTTTGTCCTATGTTCTACACATATGAAGCACATCATCCCTTCACAGAGAACAAATTATTTGACCAGTTAATCAGGAAGTTGTCAATGGAAAACAAAACCAAAAATCCATTGCCACTTTGGCTGGAGACTCCATGTTTTGGTAATTCATAACGTATGACTGCTTAACAAGCATGAGGGCAGCTGTGCATTTCCACTGAGTACTGGAAAGGGGGATACGATGCCCTAATGTGGTATGGATTAAGGCAGAGCCAGGCAGACTAACCTCTATATAACATACGTGCCATCCATGCACACAGCAGTCATACTGATGGAGCACTAGTACCTTCCATAGCTCTCTGAGTCAGATGTGAACACATATCTGGCAAAAAATGAATGGTAGAGATGCTGATCCCGATCTAATTTATATCTTTCTTACTCTTAACTCACAGAATTAGAGGGGGGTCAGTTTCCATAATCCTAGAACAGAATCTCTAGCTCTGATGCATCTTTAAAGGTATGCGGTAGAGATAGAATGGCACTCCAAACGCGAATTAAAGAAAAAATATCAACATAAAAGTTCAGAGCTTTTGGGGCAGTCTGTTGTAAATGATGACAACATTAGATATTTTCGGAATGGTGGAGAAATATTATGATGATGCTTTTAGTCAGCTATATATTTCTTCTCATAACGCAGCCACACTGCTTGTTCTCAGTTTTATGTGTTCAGTAAGCTAATACGAGACTATTATGCTAGGAAGTTACAATTTTGTAAGCACTTGGACGCTACTAATTCATTGAAATTCCAAAATAATACAGAATTTGAGGTTGTTTATATCAGGGATTATGCTTGCAGATTTGAAGACAAACCAGCATGTTGTTAAGATTTAAGAAACATAAGTTTATAAGAAATTAAAAAAAAAAGATAAAACGAACAAAAATTCAGTCTTCTACGCAACATTAAAAAGTGCCAAGGAAGGTCATCGATATCAAATAAGAACTTGGTCTTTGAGTAGTGGGAGTCAAAAGTACTTTTCTGACAGTTTTTTCTGTGCCAATCCCACGATTCACCAAAGCTCTCCAGCCCTGCCTTCTGCAACTAAGACCAAACTTAGGCTAAATTGTGGAATTACTGCGAGCTCAGGGCAAATGTTACACTGATGAGGGGTGTATAAGGAACTAAAGGAGGCAATTCCAAGTTGCAGCCACTGGAGCATGTGGAGCAGTTCAAAATCCTTCCTGAGAAGCAGAACTACATGGGGGTTTAGCCTGAGCTGAGCTTCATGCCACACTGCTAAACGGTGACTGAGGTAGCTCATTCAGACCTTGTCCTTTCAGTGGCTGCCATTGGAAGGTTGGAGTTATAGACACACACACAGGGTAAGGAGCAGATTAGCATAACAGCAAATTAGGTTCCAAGGCATAATTAATGGGACTAAATCATCATTAGAAGACAAGCACTGGAGTTGTAACTCAAATTACAAAAGCGTTTGTCCCAATGGAAATAGAATATTTGTAATATTATTACCTGCTGAATGTGGAATGCGCTAGGAAAGAACAGATCCTGTTTTAAGGGTTTTCATTCTACTAATGCCTGTCATACACTTGCTACAAGTTACAAATTATAGATTGCACCAGCATTTGCGAGATGGGCATCCACAAAGGCTGAAGGGAAAGGTCTTGTGCAGCCACTGGGTAATCAAATGACCCATTGTGGCACTGCTGAAGAGGTACTAGTTCAGTTGGCTGCTGTACTCTTGAAGAGTAGGTTAGTTTGCTGGAGACTTCTGCTAATTATAGGGCAACAGTCTCATAATTGTATGTCTGACCTTATGTCCAAAGGAAAAACACACATTCATCCCATTCAGAAGGGTTTTGGCAGTGGAATGATCTTTAAGATACGATCTCATCCTGAAGTCCTCTCCCTCCTTTTTTTTTTTGAGATGTAATGTTACTACTATGTTCTGCATGGCTTGGAGTGAGCCAGTTGACAGAGGGCAATGCTTTAGAAAAGAGCCCTTTAAGTCACATCCATTTTAATTGGTTTAATTATTCTGCTGTACTCTAGGATAATCTAACTACCCTGGAGAGTAGATCTGAAAAAGCTGTGGGGGCTCCATTGTGGTTGGGCAAGCTAGGAAATGTCTTATGAAAGGCACACTGTATCTGACAAGACTAGACTACATTTGTTTGGTATTTTAAATTCCACTAATTTTTGCATGTCTTTGAATTAATTATTCTTCTTTCAACATCAAAGGGAAAAAGAGGACATTTTTACTTTTAACTGTTTTGTGCTATAATAATCACCCTATTGCTCCAATGACAAGATTACATGCTGCCTAGGGTTTTGAGATTACAAAAGGAAGTGCAGCTAATATAGTTTGATAGAAATTACAGCTTTGGTTCTTCATTTCTCTGGTGTTTGCTCAAGGTGGGCCAAATCCTGTAAGGTGCTAAGTTTCTAATGCCCATCGATTGCATCTGAAATTGACGGGGAGTTGAAGACACCTTGCAGAATCAGTCTTTGGTAATCCCTATTGATGCTGTTTTGTCGTGTGAGCATAAATGCTTATCTACAGAAATGCGGTTCAACAAAGGTCTTGGATTAGAGAACTCCTGAGTCTGATGAATTTTGGTTCTACATCCAAACGTGGTAGCTGACGGCTTTCTCTAAAACTGGCCAGGCAGGATGCAAGCATTTTCTTTAGCGTGGGAAAGTTCATTTCAGTTCCAGTTCACCTTTTCACAGTTCAAACCCAGTTCTCCTGAACGGCAATTTTTCACCCTTCAGAAACCATGATGATTCATTTATGTGAAACATTTTGATGAGCACTTAGATTTAAGATGACTCTCTTGAATTTCATGCAGCTCTCCATGCCTCAGTCTCTCTGCAGTCAGCATAGCTACTTTATCCCTTTTCTCCAAATCTGTTCATAAAATTTCCATCTTTCAGTTAGCATGTCAGTATCGGTTTCTCCTAATCTTATTATGACAGGGCTCTGAAATCGAACCTTTAGAAACTCGAGGAAAAACACCAACAACCATGAATTTTTTTCTCTCATCTGCATGTTGACAGAATGAGTGAGAACTCACATAATTTCATCTTTAAGTTTTCTGTGGCATGTGTTATATTCATTCTCTAGTCCTCTATTGCAAGTTAAAGCAAAATGGATTGAGAAAAGAAAAATATCCAGTTTCTAATCTAAGTATGTATCTGCAAGTCTTTGGAAATTATGAGTGCTGCATAAATTGTATATAAAATGTAGATAAATTACTTCTTATCTACTCTCATTTTTAATTAATGGTTTGAAATAATACAGCAACCGCAATATTCAGGTGTACCCATTTTGTCTCTCGGAGCCTTCTTACATAAGAAACTTCATCACTGTGATACCCACTGAAGTTTTTATGTGCTAGGGATGGTCACCTGAGTTTCCCCTGCCCATTATTCAGCCTTCTGCTGTCTCTGGGAGGGCCGTGCCCTGACGTCCTTGCCAGAGATAGGTTTTCCCTTACTATGCCGATTGCTTCATTGGTTTCTGCATTTGGAATCTCACTGGGCTATTTGGGGACTCATTTGTTTTAATGCCAAAGATTTGAGAGGGTGGGGAGTAGGATAGGAGGCAGCAGGTACTGGCTACCCTTTTCCTGACCTTGATCAATTTGTGTATGAGCAGGAGAGTCTGGGGCTTCCTGCCCCTGACAGCTGCACCCTGGACAGTAGCAAAAAGAATGATAGAGCTGGAGAAGTCCAGGGAAGGAAGTTTATGCAGCATGGAAGAGTCATATCCTGAGGAAATTGAGTGGGAATATCTGTGTATAACTATATAGATAAATATAAACTTTTATTTTTAAGGAATTAAGTGTATTAAGTAGAAACAAGAATAGGTCTGAAGAGGAGAAAGATGCGAGCAACAATGGCAGTAAGCCCAGGGTCACTTTTTCTGAAGACAAGGAGGTGAATGTTAAAGGAACAAGGAATTGTGAATAAACATGTTTTCTATGAAGTATTTCTTTTTCTTTTGATCTTAAACCGATTTGCTGCCATGAAGTTAAGCATTCTACTGGTCTGTATCAACACTGAGTTTAATCAGTTGTTTCTTTTCTTCCATCCCTCTTTTTGGTGTGTCTGTAATCTCTAATTAACCCCCGAACCTGCAGCTTGGCTCCATGTAGAGCCCTCTGAACTTCAGCTGGGGCTGAGGTGCCTCCACATGGAAACACAGCAGAAGTAAGAAAGCAGGTTTCTCGTTGTACAGGTCGTGACTCCCCGTGTGTTTGTACAGCAGTTGGCATATGAGCATTGAGGCTCTGAATGGCACATTCGGGCACTATGTGATAATCTTAATAACAATAGTAAGGATAAACAAGTGCACGCTAGGAACTGATCCTAAAAGAAAGTTTTTTGCTCTGTGAAAGCTGACAGGCTGTGTGACCAAGGGACAAAGCTTAGCCTCTTACGGAAGCAGTGAGGGGGAGCTGTCACTGGAGCGTTTGCTAGCTGAGAGCTCTCTCCCATGCGTTCTTGTGTGTGTTAACTGCTGTTAGAGGAATGTGGTTGCTGCAGCTTTATCAAATAGGTCATGTGAATTTCGGCAGTAACCTATGATCTTCCTTCCTCTCCTGGAGCATTGCTTGTCCTTCAGTCTACCAGCATTAGCTGCCTGAACTCTTTTACATCCTCCTTCCAAAGTACAGCACAAAGTCATCTTCAGTGCTTCTTCCTAAGCACACAATACACACCTGCAGCTTGCATTCTGCAGCCGAGAAACGTAGTTAATGACATGACCATTTGCTGGCACAGTGTATTACAGCATGTGTGTTGAGTTGATGTAGGAGGTCACTAGGCCAAATGTGGATCTAGGGCAACCACAGGAGACATCAGACAGAGAATTACTGCACGTTTCGTGGCATGTAAAGTTAAGTCATATGCATTTATGAAAAAGAGTGGGAAGGAGACTGTCAAATGGAAAACATGGGTCTAGACTGTGAAATGAAGGAAGGCATTGCCAGAAAATCTGTTTTGGCCATAATTACTGCGACTGTAACTTGCTGTTTCTTTAGTTGCCTGAGAATTTTTGAGTGTCTTGCTTAGGTCCAGGAGCTCTTGGAGGTTTGAAAAGTCCCCAAGAAACTCAAGCTTGTGTTAGTCAGGAGTCAGCATTAGGTGGGTTTGTACATTTACATTCTGGCTTTTACTTTTAGCAGTTCTGACAGATAGAGAACAAAGCTAAAATCACTGTAATCGGGAGTCATATCTAGCTAGCAGTAGGGGTTTTAGTCCGAATTTGAAGGAAACTTTTTATTGTTACTCTTACTAGTTTAGAGAGACTTTTAATAATGCTTGACCTGAGGTGGTATCATGTGTGCTGTTGTTTCAGGATTGTACCGGTCACTGATTAGATTCTTATTATTCTTTCTGAATAACTAGGAGTAGCAGGTTGCTTTCAGAATTTTGTTGTGGTGAAGCCAAAGAAAATTCCTCAGTGAAAATAGACGGGGAATAATCTTTTGATGATAAGTTTAAGCCTGCTCTCAACTGAACGGATGTAAATCATGAGTAAATCATGAGTAAACTTATTGAAGCCATTAGAGTTTATTCAATGTAAAGCCATAAGGTAGGGTCATCGCCTCTGAGTGGCTGTGTACGTGCCAGAAGACAATATGATCCGAGTGTCTTGCATTTTTTTCAAAAACATTTGAAACTGTAAAAGTTCTCAGAGAAAACTGCTGAATGAAAATAATTTGAGGAAGGAAATTGCAGTTATAAATTACAGAGCAATTTAGTCCTCATGGTTCCTTTTCAATTATAAACACTTTTGACTATCTGGGGTATTCATTTCCAAGGATGCATTTTTCTCTGACTGATAGAAGGTTCTGAAATCTTAAAAGTGAATATTACAAATGGGTGGGCGTGGGAGGACAGTGAAATGGTTTTTAAGTGTGGAGGAACTGAAAAGGTTTTCAATAATTTTATATCATTTCAGCAACGTTCTCTCTCTCAGGACGTCTAGGAATTAAAGAAAGGAAATATTTACATTATAATTATATTTCTGTTTATTTAATTAAGTTATTAAGCAGATCTGGCGTATAGAAACAGCTCCTTTTAGTCCTAATTGTTTCTCCTAATGTTGCAATTACAGCATTATTGAAAGAATGCAGCGAAGAAAGGCCTGCAATCTCTGTCAAGATGCAGCAGGAGGGCTGGGGGGATTTGTTCCATGGGAAAGGGAGGCAGTGAAACGGATTGCTCAGCTGCCCCCTCTGAAACAACACAGCAAATCAGTTTTACAAAACGAGACAGAAGTCTGCGAAGGGTGGGGGGAAGACAGCTTCTATCCGAAAACTCTGTCCCTAGTTATTAAACAGTTTACATAGGGCTGCATATGAGAAGCTTTTTTCCAGTCCTTCCACAAAGCCTTCTAGAATAGTAATTTTTATGTCAGGAATATTTATATTAAGGAGCACACAAAGCCACAGTCTACTTTCCGTACATGTAACTTGCATAGATCCATATATAAAATTTCCATTAAGAAAAGCACTGAGTATTGTATTTACTGTTTGGGCTTTAATTCCTTTTTATGTATCTTTTTTTTTTTTTTTTTTTTTCTGTTACCTTTTTTCTGAAGAACTTTTTCCCATTCAGGAAATCATAGTGAAGAAGAGTATGAGGATAAAGAACAAAAGAAATACACAATTATGGATGTCAAAGTATCTACACAAATGTCTTTATGCAGCATTTCACTTTTTTAAAAAACAAATTTTCTTTGCTTAGAGAGCTATTTTTTATATATATTTTTTTATATGGATTTTTCAGCGCTTTTATGAATTCTGGGCTGTAGAGTCAGATGTATGGGCTGCCCATTTTTCTTAGTGGCTTAAGATCTCTAAAACCTGATGATACATACCTACCTATTGGTCTGTCTGTCTATCTATCAGACTAGATCAAACCACTTAGTTATTTTCATGTTGACACCAGAGCTTCCCATGGATAATTCAAAGTTATTACAGGCTACTCTAATGTTCTTCCCAACATATCCTAAGGCTCTGAAGAATTTCTGTTCATTTTTGTGAAAGTATTCAACTGATGGTATTTACCAAGTAGAAAAGATGCTTTTGAAAAGGTCCTTTTTTAGGAGCAACAGGTGCGGAAAGACTTGGTGGCACATAGCAGAGCCACATCATGGAGTAATCATGAAGGACAGAGGATTAGGCCCACCTCTTCTCGAAGTGAATGCCTGTTTCACTTCTCTGAAATCCACTTTCCAGGTATACCACGCAGTGCTGTTAGTGCCACGTGCAAATGTATATCCAATTATATTCTGACATTATAGACAGCCTCAAGGTGGGGGTGATGCCTCAAGAGTCCTGGCTCAGGAGACCCCTCAGGAAGGTAGAGTGAACCTCTGGCTTGGCCTTCTTTTACTGTCTCCTGGTGTGGCAAAGGGCAGGCTATTTTCTGCTGACCCCACACAGTGGGGGCTGACGTACATTCCCCCTTTGACTCAGCCAGGTTGAGGGTGGTGGAGCCAACCGCTGTGCCCATTCCCTCCCATTTTAGTGTCTAGCATCGTGTTTATTAAAACACCTCAGGATCTGTAATCACATGCAGATTAAAATTCACGCAAGATTTAAAACCAGCAGTGAAAACCATCATAAAACCACGTGTTAGCTTTGTGAAGTGCCAAATACTGCTCAGAATTGAAGAAGCCTTTAGCTTCTCTTTCAGTGAAGCTGAGACCATGGCTTTTCTCAGATCAAAAGAGGGGCTAGCACAGCTTTTTGGCCCAAGTACTTCACCTTCCTTGGGCTCCAGCTCCTACTGTCCATAAAGGGTGCGATGGTATGGAGAGGGAATTGGAAACTCAGAGACAAGTGCAATTGCATTCTTCTGGGACTGGGCTTTGCTCACTTTTCCTGCTGTGGGACTTTGCAATCACTTTAGGGTGAGCATGAGGGACTGGATCTAAGGGTTTCCCGTTTATGCAGCTTTGCCGCCACCCAAGCTGACAGCTGCCCGCTTGGCTAAGAGTGTGGCATCTAGTAGTAGGAGAAACTTCTTGTTCCAGCTGGCACTTTCTTATCTAACAGTCAGAGCTTTGTAAGTGTGGACAGCTGCAGTTTCAGAAATTGGCTCTATCTGTATCAATTGGATTTGTGAAGTCAGTGAAAGGGCATGAGGCAGATTCATGGGATTTCCTGTTAGTATTAGTAAATGGAATCTACTGCAGAATTTTAAAAGAATAGGAGACTCAGTGGATGACGCTTAAATGAGGCGTGTGGTTAGGAGAGGCTACCAAAAAGAAAAATCACTGGTCACTGAATATGCTGGGCGTGACGAGCACGATTTCCAGAAATCTTAAATCACCTTGAAATAAAGGCAAGAAATAGCTACAGCGTCTGTTTGTGCACCCTGGACGGCGAAGCGATCATTAGGAAGCAGGTGGTGTATTGAGTCGGATGGTCAGCCTGTGATGCAGCAACACTTCAGGTTTTAAAAAGTATGTGCAAAGAATGGCAGGAATGTGGAGCCTTGTAGGGGCTCAGCGGTGGCTCTGTCCGGACCTGTAAGTTCTCCTCCCACCTCCGCCATTGGTTTGCTGCGTAGCCGTGAGCAAGTCGCATACCTTTTCTCTGTCTCAGTTTCCCAGCCTACAAATGGGTTTGATCATGCTGAAAGCAGGAGGAACTCTGCAGAGGCACGGTGCAGTTATGTAACAGCACCGAAATAAAAGCGTCCACTGAACTTCCACTCCCTTTTCTGCTCCTCTGGGATGGGGGAGGGAAGAAAGCACTCAAACGTTTCTGTTTTCTACTGAAGTATTTCTATGGGTACTGTACAGGATTTCCCCAGGCTGTACCAGATGGGCTATGAGGGAAATCATTGACAACGCATTTAACTTAGCTGGGGGTTACCCAGTTTTCAAACTTAGTGTAACGTGAGCAGTTTGCAACTGTTTCTGTTCATATTTGCTTAGCTGGGCCTAAACTACTGTAAACCCAGTACTGCAACACTAGGAGTTATTCATACCGCTGCAGATACGTTCCTGGAAATGAATGGGGGGCAACTAACTTTTGCATGTGATGTGAATGTCTGGCTGTAAGAAAGTTGTTTCACCTCCCGTGAGATATGTGAAAATTTGCACATGCAAGAGAGAGATTGCCGGTACCAAGAAAGTCCTGTGTTAATTCTACCGGGATGTTTAAGGTGTCAGTTTTTCCTACCTTCCATTACACCTAAACCATGACAGAGGTTCAGCCTCCCTATTCAGGACAGCAGACCAGATGTGTATGTGCGCCTGTCCCCTTAAGCAACAGTTTGGGCAAAGCTGCAAAGCTAAGAACAGCAGTGGCTCAAGAGCCAGTGGAGGTTCAGTTCTCCTGGCTCTGCCTGGAAGATGGGAACATGGCACAGGTGGAGAGCCAACAGCAGAGGGGAGTAGTGTCTCCAAACTCTGTAGCAAGGCTTATTTTTATAGCTGACATCTGTCAGAGCCCTTGCTTCATAAATTAATGGTGAAGACAATCACTTCAGGGAGGGAAGATACCAGGTCTGGTCCCACGGTTGCTTCTAAGTTTTATCCCCTCTTTCTGATGTAATGATAGGATCCATTTCTTTTCTAAGTTTTGAAACCCCTGAATGTTAGTAAGGACAAGTCTCTTGTATCTGCAAGCCCGCTGCCAACAGTAATCATAGAGGGATTTGAAATTTGACTGACGCAATTCATCATCTTTCTATGCATTGCATGATTAATATTACAATACTGGCACTTCTTCTGAAACCACGTTATAGAGCATGTGGTCTTACCTGACTTGTTACCTCCTAACAAAGTGACACAATTGCTTCTATAGGAAGTTGCAGCCCACGGTGGTGGCCTGGCAGAACCCCAGCAGGCAGCCGGTGTGGCCTCAGTGGACTCTATCACCTGAACAACGTTGCAATTTTTTTTCTAAATGCAATGGTGCGATTTCTTATGCATTGATATTATAAAAGCCGTCATCTCCCATGAGTGCCGCAGAGCTGTAAGGCAAGTTTGCTGTTTGGTCTTCACACAGCAACAGAAATGGTACTTTTTATCACATGATTAAACAGTGCTGAGAATTTTAAAGAATATTAATCAGCAAAGAGGAAGTTACTATCAGCATATGTTTTGTTTTTCAAGAACTGGATAGTTTCATAGGACCATATGTTCCTCTTGCACCAGGCTTGTGTGTGGAATTTTAGGATCTGCAAAATGCAAGCTTAGAAAATTGCTGCACAACATTCCCGAGGCCAGTGAGAGATCGTACAGAAAGAGTAGCTGTAAAACCTGTGGGGTATAGAAGCCTGAGCTGCCTGATGTCTGCATGGTTAAGATGATTTTTATGGAGGATATGAGCATTTCCTTACAAAAAATACAGTGAAAGTGTCAGCACATAACCTTCAAGCGGGACTGAAACCTTTCTATCAACAACTGAAGCACAAAATCTTATCAATATCAGCTGGACTTTCTCCATATGGGAGGCCTCTGACACATTTATATTTAGCATCGGTGACATACATGTGATTACCATTTGTACAGCATTTCTTGTGATAATCTAATCATATATAGTATTTTTCTGACCAACACCGTCTGTACCATTGTCTGTATACTACCATTTTTTTCTTCAAGCTTTCTTTGGCATGATACCAAGTAAGAGGTTTCCCACTGTTTGGGCTTTCTAGGTTTCATTTGGAAGAAGTGAATATACTTTTCTTGCAGCACAGTAGTATCGAGGCTGCAGTACAGTGGGAAGGCTCGCTAAAAAGAGCAGCCACTTGCTGTCAGACAGAGAGATCTTTATTTTAGAATCATTAAGGCCAGAAGGCAGAAAGAGCAAAAGTCTATGTGTATGTGTGGGAAGAGGTAACGCACAGCCTTTGTGCCATTACCTCTGTGCCTTGAAAAAAATGACAGCTTCTTGTGTGGATATTAGACGCTCAGAAACTTAAACATGCAGCATACGGAAAAGAAAATAAGTGTTTTATAGCTACATCCGTCATTGGCAGGTGGATAGGAAGGATTGCTTTATATGCCACATGTGCTACATATGGCTCAGCACTGCAAAACATATACTCTGCACATACTTGAGTTTTGGGCAGGTTCTTTATATGCTTATCTTTCTTTCTTTGAAGATCTGTTAGTCTACATTTAAAAGTATCCTAACCATATAGTTTCCAATCAGCAGGGGCCTCAGCACTCTTGGTTCCAGTGAGACTCAAGAGTTAAAGACATGATTAAATTTTAGATCGAGTTGCTCATAAACTTAAGAGTTCAGAGTGTGTGTAATTGTTCTGTCAGCTCCAGGGCAGGATGCCGAGCACCCATTACAATCTAGTTCCTAAAAACTTAAGATACCATTGCTTTCCGTGGGAAAGCACTAGCTTTCTAGAAGATATTACATGACTAGCCCAAACTCTTCCTTCTATCCCAGGAGACCGCTCCAAGGATTGCGTGGGATCCATCCTTGATATAACTGAGCCTTGCTACTGTGATCTCAGCTTGTATAATTCTTGTGCTCAACATTTTCCCTCTAATAGACAAGTTTTCTTTTTATCTTGTTTGAAATTAAAAAAAAAAAAAAAAAAAAAAAAAAAAGCAAGCATATTAGCCTGTATTAATTTGGAGGCAAATACATAAACCAGCCTCAGCGGTCAAGTTTACAACCCTGTCCTTTGAGAAAAACATGGCTGAAATTTGGTTTGTAGCAAAATTCAGAGCAGAATGCTTTTCATGTTTTGGGGAGATCTGACGTGAACATCCTGTGTAGCTCTCACATCACATCTAGCTGCTGCTTGGTCGGAGTTTGTGCTATCGATTCCTACACACTGTGTAATATTGACACTGATGCTGTGAGCCTGAGCTGACCTGGCAGCCAGCCAGGTGACAGTTAAGCATCTGATGCTCTTTTATCCAGTAAAGATTTTTTGGGTTTTTATGTTTGGTGGTGTTTTTTTTGTTGTGTTTGGTTTTTGGTTTTGTTTTTTGTTTTGGTTTTTGGTTGTGGTTTTTTTTTATAATATGATTAGGGAAGCTCCTTTCTGCTACTTGTTTCCTCTGACTTGCTGAAGCCTTTGGCTGTCTCTTGAGCTAAAAGCTGCAGCTAAACAGACTTTTTTCATGCTGAATAGCATGTCTCAACGTTTTCCTCTCAACCATCGTGTAGGTCTAGTTGCATTGTTGATTCCCACTACATGTCTGCTGGGATGTAAATTATTTCAATTCCCCCACACCCCGCCCTTCTGTTCTTGTACTTTCAAGGGGTTTAATCTGTGAAGGGGACTACTTCAAAGCTCTCTCAAGAAACTCATTTCTTGATGGATAGAAGGGCCAATAAAATGAAATTAGAGTTTTATCTCATTGTCTCTATAGGAATGAAGTATAATAATTATTTCAGGCAAATACATGTTGGAGACAATAATTAAGATCACTATCATGTCTTTAAGGACAAGCAGATTCTAAAATAAGCATTAGTAATGGGATTAAACATTATTGCAGTGCCCCGTATCTCAGCATTGCCAAAATGCCTAGCACATCTGAGTGTACGAAGATTGCTCACTGGAGGAAAAAGTAACCAAGAAGTAATTCTGCATTTTACAGAACCTTTTTGGCTTGAGGCCCATTAAATAGCTGAGGCCCCAATCTGCAAAAAAGTCTTGGGTGCCTGAAGGAAGTGGAATTTAGTATCTGTGTCATCACCGCAGTCCAGAAAGTCTGCTGCCTAATGGGCTAGGTGTCAGCGTTTTTACCAGCGAAGTTCCCAGAGAATACTGCTTCCGAGCAAAATTGTCAGCTGCTTAGCAGGGCAGAGTGGTTTGATATTTAAGCTCATTTGGGATCCACAAATTAGGTGTCCCTGTCTCTAAGTCTCTGAAGGACTGCCATGATACGGGACTCAGTTAAATGTAAGCATCATGTAAATTATGCAACCTGTAAAATATTTATTCCAACCATCTGGGCTAAGTTTGTGACAAGCTGACCCTCTGCACAGCAACTTCCTAAGTAAACTTTGAAGGTGGACCGTTTCTCTTCTCTTCTTTATTTCTCTTAATCTGCCTGTGTCAGTTGTCTGGGCAGGCTCTTGTCCATACCGTTCCCTCACACAATTTCCTCCTGCCTGTTTTCAGTGCCATCACTGCTCTAAGTCAGAGAGGGATTTTGGCCTGTTTCTGCATATGTTCATTTTTGTGTGGAAAAATGTTCAGATTGGGCCTCATTAATTGTAGACTAATTAGCTGCTCAAAGCTGAGAACCCTCCGGTAGCAAGACAACAGATTGTTGTGCTCTGTTAGTGCCTAACACTTAGTCCACAAATTTGAACCATCTGGCTAATGGTATTAGCTTTGATTTATGGTAATGTATCTTCACCATACCCAGCACCTAGGGGTTTGACATGAAATGAGGGAGGATTCTGCAGTCTTGCTTTTCAGCTCTTACTGTCGTTTTCTTTCTTTCTAATGGAAGTCAGTCACAGCTATGATAGCAGGTATCACCTGTCATCTTAAAAACTGACGTTTTAGTTTAGCTTAGGGTCATTTTATTTTTGTTTTGAATAAGAAATTTCCATGATTATCAACAAACAAACTGTCAACAACCTTCCTGGCATGCTGTGAAATATAAAACTCCAGAGGCTGAACTTGTTTCTAAATAGTTTGGGACAAAATAAGTGGAAGCAGCAAATACTACTTGATTGCCCGTAACAGCCAACTCATCCCTACAGTTTCTTATTCAGCCAGACCTTCCTACAGGACAGAAATAAATAAATACTGCTAACCAGCATGTCCTGCGATCTAAATGTATAAGGCGATTTTTTTTCCAAATAGTGTGAAGCAAATCTAAGTGGTAGCAGTAAGCAAAGCTCCAATTTCAACACTCACATCAGTCAACAGAGCCTGCTACCATGTCTAATATCTGGCTTGTTTAGAAGACAGGTAGGACCCAGGGGAAGGGGAGGAGCACAGACTGGGCTGACTTGTTACAAAACATAACATTCAGTGGCTGTTCTGCATAGCCCTTTGGAATTAAACATCAAAAAGGAGGGAAAGTGATTTGGCAGGTAGGAGAAGTCAGTGCACAGTAGCAGCTGGAACAGCCCTGCAACGCCACAAAGCTGGACCTCCCTGGCTTTGGTTACTTGAATGTCCCACTCCATTCCTAGTTCTCTCTCCAAGGTGGTATTTTTTTGGTTACTCATTTTAATGCTTCTTTCATAGCAGCCTGAGGACAACCAGAGGTTAGAGTCTCAATAGCCGAATTGCCAAACAGTGTTCCTTGGGAATTTGGCCCAAGAGCAATAACAACAGAAATACTTAACAGTTGCAGTATGTAGCTCTGGGCTTCTTCAAAGCATGGTGCAAAAGGTGAGCGTGCCAAATGTTGTGCTGTTTCATCAGGATAACTATCTCCTTTCTCGAGGTGTTTCTTCCATTTCTGTACCTAGGGGATAGAGACAAAGTGGAATGAAAAGGAAGTTCTAGGAATACGGGATCAGTCATGTACATTGTGGGAAGTGTCAAAGGACAGGGTGTTGTTTTGATTCATTAAGAGGTGAGAAAATGATATTTTGGCTTAAACTCCTTTGGCAGTGAAAGCCATAGTTACTGATGCTCTGGCAGCAGTCCTTACAGCAAGATCAGTCCTTATCCTGCTGGATCTGTTCACCTGTCCTGCTGGTATCAATTTCCCTGCAGTGTGTATAGGAATCATGGCTAATACCCACAAGACTAGGCTCAGTGCCTGATGGTACAAGACTTTAACCATTAACAGCAGATCTCAGTGGGACCGTGCCATCAAGCTGTGAATGGTGCAGTAGCTGACTTGGTTTAACAAGCTGACCTGGCACATGTAGAACAAAGATTGTCAGGGCCACAAAACAGGTTTCTTACGGTATGTGTTGCACTTGCTAACAACGATGTATTGTTTCCTTCCAATCTCTCTACTTAGCTTGGATACAAAACTTGCGTGAAACTCAGGTCAAAGTTTTTCTGAGACCATTTGTGATGATGTCAAATTGCATTCCTCTAAGATAAGCAGACAATACAAGAACTGTACAAAGAAGTCCCCTTTTGCAACCTATGAAAAGGGCAGGCAACTTAGAATTCTTCTCGTTTAATCTGAAAAGCTGTTCTTCAAGAGAAGCCCAGAAATACCTTTTAGGTGATTATTCATAAAAGTACAGTAACTTCTCCCGTGGCATCTGGTTTTAAGCTAACCTGAAGGATGTATCAGCAAGAGGACTGGTATATTCAACTCTTTGAGTGGATAAACCGCAAGCAGAGACCAAGATGTGACACTTGAGAGTCACAGCTCAGAAGCTGGCCTGCTTCAGAGCCAGCACCACGCAGGATTTTCCCTGCTGTAATTTGCAGACTGCTAACCCTGACTCCTGCTCAGTTTGAATGAGTCGGGGAGGACTAGCAGAGCTCAGGGCACTTTATGCCCTTATGAGCAGTGGCAGGAAAAGATATCTTCCCATAGGAACAGGAGCAACATTCCGTTTCTCTTTGCCATCAGCGCAAGATAAGAGTTTAGGCTTATATCCACCTGTGGCTGAGTTGTTAGCACTGAAAAACTGTGTCCATCTACTATGTGCCAGAGAAATGAGCTAGATGGTTTCAGGTCAGTTCCCGACAAACACCCTTTCGCTGGCTGAAACCCACAGCCACTGATTTGTGCTCGTTACCTGTCATGTTAAGAGGGCCAATGGCTGAATCAGAAGAGCAGAATGAAGCCTCTCTTCCCTTGAATAGCAAGTGCTGCTTCTTGTTTTGGTGAAAGTCTGTTCTGTTTTAGAAATTACCGCACACACCATTCCCTCTGCTGTTCAGTATTTGCTCACATTTACAAACCTCTGAAAAGGAGAAGTTCCTGCCAGAAAATACAGTCAAGCAAGCAGTAGTTGGAAGTTTCTGAAAAGGGTTTGACAAAAAACCAATCAACTCATCTTACTGTACACAAGGGGGTGATTTTTGAAAGCGTATCTAAAAGTGCATAAAATAATCATAGGATAGATAATTAAACTAGATCATCTAGTTTGAGCTCATATAACACATACCACAACATTTCCGTCAGTCCTTGAGGATAGCTGAATCACATCTTCTGAACAAACATCTTATCTTGAGCTGAAGATGTCAATGTACAGGGGCTTCTATGTTTCCTTTGGAAGCTTATTTCATTAGTTGATTACCATTGTTAAAAAAAGGAAAAACATATAACTTCTGCTTTTGCTTTATCTGGCTTTAATTTTCAGTCATTCCGAAGAGCCTCTTTAGTATCCAATTTCTTTTCCCTGTAAATGTAATTATACTCCATAATCAAAGCATCTACAGTAATTTTTTCTGCGACAGTACTATACAGATTGAAATCCTCAAACCCCCCTCTCGCCAAAGGAGTTTTTCTAAAGCTTACTGGAGTTTTGGGGACTTCCCACTGATATCAGTGAGATTTGGACACGGCCTAGAAAATGGCACAAACAGGGCTATAGTTGAATAAAGTCTGTAGAGTCAGGTCCCTGATAAAAGCAGCTGGCATCCTAATCTTTTGGTTTGGTATCAGGCCTAAAGGAGCTGTTTCATCAATATATGCTGAAGAGAACTGAAAGGATTTGGTCGTGCCTTTGAACACACTAAGGGTTTTAAGAGAGCGGTAAGGGAAAAATAGGGACAGCTGGAATTTGTTTTGTTGTTTTTTTAATACAATTTAAGGTTTTTGTTTATTTTTTAATGGTGTGAATGTAACGCTCATGAAAACGCTCGCTATACACTGAAATCTTCTATGAATCAACAAAACATGTACCAGCAGCACAAACTTCACCTTGCCTAAACAATGTACGTCTCAATTCTGACTTGAAAAGACCACCTGTAGGGGAAAAATGTTAGTTCGGTATCCAGGGGCCATTCATTCCTTTGCCACTTTGCTGAGACTGCCAATTAGTGCCAACTTGTGGTGGCAGATTTTGTGATGTAGACACATGTTCTCTGGAAAGTGGGCTGAGATATTCGACTCATTTCGCATGGGGCACAAAGAATTATTTGCTCTGTGCTATACAAATGAGAATTGTCCAAAGCTTTCCTCTGTGTTAGCCTCTGTACGCTTACTGAGTGTAAATACAGGGGAAATTGGTGTTATTGCAAGGACAAATTAGCACCAGAACTGAGCTGTATTTTTTTAAATGTGCTGCTAATTGTGCCCAATTTGTGCTGGAGTACTCACTCAAATGCAAAAGCACAAAACCAACTGAACACATTTCAGGGTGCCAAAGAGAGCTTGCACTTTTCTCTTAGCAAATTACCCTTCTAGTTTCACACTGCAGCAAGCGCCAATTGGTCCCACTAAGACCTTTATCTAGAGTAATCAAATTAGCACTGCATGTTAGCAAATTAGGTTTCATTTACAATGGTTTATATTTGCTGCAGGTTTGAGCATTAAAAGAAAGCATTTTCTAAGTTTTACTTTAAAATTTCTTGTATGAGTGACATTGATTCTGCCTGTGACATTTAAAAAGAGTGAGCTGCTGAAATGGAAGAAATGAGACAAACCTGTTGTTTGTGTTTCACTTGCAGAGAAATGTGGATTAGGAATTGCAGAAGTTTTCAAATTTAAGGTAGAACTGAGCAAGCTGGAAGAGGTTTATTCTTGTTTTTCCGTAGGTTCATTCTTTCCTTTGGTTCACAGTGGGCCAAATACGTGCTACTGATTACACCCAGGAAATCACTGGGCCTACGTGGCTGCTACGGAGGGCAGGATTTGGCTTAATACAGCCATCGGGCACATCATGAAATTTGCTTCTGCCAAAAGGTATGCCACTGACAAAGTGGGAAATACAAAATGCTCCAAGCATAGGAGTAAGCAGGATTGCCGAAAGGAGAGAGAAGAAAAATCATAGGCTAGATTTCTCTCTGGCAAATATCCACAAAACTCACCAGAGTTTTGTCGGGGCTGAATTTCACCCACTGAGATTAATTAATTAATGTTTGTACCATCTGAAGATTAATAATGTAAATGTTAAGTGTTATTGAGACTTCTACTTCCAAGATTGTCTTTTGTTTGAAGTTTGAGAAACTAGCCCAAAGCTGGATTATTCTTTATTTTATGAGGCTGGTTGTGAGAAGGCAGAGGAGTGTAAAACACCAGACACTAGGCACTATCACCTTCCTGCTTTTAGTTGGTGGTCTTACAGAAGCACAAGAGCAGATCACAGGGAATATTTTAGCAAATCGCATTGTAAAAGAAGGCGGGGGAGTTGCCCACCAGTTACAGATGAGGCTATGTCCAGAGGTGCTGGCTGTGCTGGGCGTATGAGGAATGGATGGTTGCCTTAGTGACTTCAGGACACAGAGGCCTGAGTCATTATATTTCATTACTGTCAGGTGCAAGAATTTATTTGGGCACAAAATTCTGTAGGGTCTGTCAAGTGCACAGGGAGAGACTGAACAGCCTGGGTTTTGTTTCTAACTTTGAGGTCTTGGCCCAGCTCGCTCGTATCCTGATTCGTTCAGTGCCTTAAGAAGTGTGTGTGTATGTAATTTCTAGCCAGTGCTAGAGAAGAATAAATCACTTGTAATGTGTTTCTGCAAATAACTTTATAACAATCGCGCTGTTGATCTGCTCTTTGAAGATCAATATCTCTGAAGTACGCTTTTTTATTGCATCAGATGCCAGTACACGATTCAAGAAACGAGCTAGAGAGGTGGTAAGGAGAGCAGGACCAAAGAGGCCACACAGAACACCAAGTAAGCAGCAATTATAGCCTTGCTTATCAGCAATAGAAAGGCATAAGACAGCTATTGAACACACTAATCCAGAGTAGCATCTGATTCAGGAAGTCCCTGCATCATTAATTTCCAGAAATTGAGAGGAAACGGAGGGGGGGGGAAATCACTTTCTACATGCCCTAGTTTTTGTACTCTTTAGCTACACATCCTCCAGTGACAACTGCTGGGGATGGGTTATGAGGCTACTTATAGCTTTGGCCTGACCCAGAGTGGTCATTATGTTCTTAGAAGATACTATTGCTATCCTCCTCTGATTACATCCGCAGGAACCGAATCATATATAAAACCCCATATTGTACAATTAAGTAAGACCACAAGCTTTGAGGAACAGAATAAACACTTTAACTTTGCTGAGCTGGATTTGGAATGAAAAAACATTTTTTCAGAACAGTCTCTGAAGTCAAGCCCCCTCCCTGAAGTTTATTGCATGAGCCAAGATAGCGAGCCCATTCTTTCTAACAATGCCCTCTCAGCTACTTTGATGCTAAAAATAAAAAATGTTTGATAGCTATCCAAGCAAAGAAGGTGAAAACAGTAATTTCCAGCTTTTCTAAAGCTCTTTGGCTATATACTTTTGACAAAAAACCCGTCATTGACAGATGAAGTCAGATTGTTTTTTCCTGCTTTGTATGCCTATAAACTCCCTTTCACTTCTCCGAAGCCTGGACGGTCAGAAATAGTAAGTCTACCGAAAACCTGAAGATGTCTGCTCATTAATAAACTCGCAGAGCAACACTATGTTTTCAGTAGAGATAATCCCTATTCTTATAGTTACTGAAATTTATGGTTTGGCTAAATTTATTTTGTAGCTGCCAGAAGAGTGCCTAGCCTGAGGACAATAACAAGAATTCTTTTCTTAGTGTTGCCAGTCACACGTTACCTTTTTAAGATAAGGCTGGGGAAAAATGTCACGAAAGCATTTAGTCATTGATTTATAAAAGTATTTCTCCTTGATCTGATTTTGCAGCACCAGTGACAAGGTTGAAACAGAACTGACAAGGAGAGTTCCTGGTGCTTTTCAGTTCTGTGAAATCATGTGGGAAGTGTAAGCAATTAAACCAAATCGTATTTTTTTGTTGTTGTTGGAACTGTTTCTTTTGTCAGGTTTGGAAAAAACAGTTATTTCAAAAGGAAATGCATTTATAATTTTGCTCAAAACCAGAATTCTCAAAATGGAAGTATTGGATGCCCTGCAGTCAACCACTCCAGTGCTGTAAAAGGGTTAAAATTTCTGCTGTGTCTCATCTCATTATTGCCTTACGGGTGAGAATCCCCAGGAAGTGTCATTTCTAAAGTGATCACACAGTGAACCTTGGATCCCTCCACCATCTCCCATGGTCAGGCATGGAGATGGTAGTGTGTGAAGGAGGATGAAGTCCTGTCCCAGAGCCCTGCCCAAGGGAGACTGCTGGCATAATGCACAGCAGGAATATCTCCACGGTGTCTGAAATGTCAGCTTTTTCTGAGGAAAAATGTGTTATTGTTTTCTGTAGTGGAAAAAAAATCTTCATATTTTCCAGGCAGCTCTAAGTTGATAATTTCAGCTTTTACCAGTTTCTTTTATATACTTAGTTTTGTTAATATCGTCAATGATATTGATGCTTTGAAAAATAAACCATACTAGTGTAGCAGACAGGCGGTGTACGTGCCTCTCTTGCTGAAAGGCAAGTCTCCAGTTACTCTAGACTAAGGATTTTCCTGCCAGATGAGTGCTGGCTGCTGCACTAAATTTTTGATGGGTTGGTGATGATAAATACGTTGTGCTGACTAGGATGGAGGTTATTGTATTTATTTTTTCCTTGTTATTGAGTAAGAATTTAAACATAAGTCTCTGGGAGTAAACTGCTGTGTATTTACTCTGCTACTAAGATCCCTTTTTCCAAATCCGGTGTTAGTAGCAGGAAGTGTAGCCAACATACTGGTTTGTAAACACGTTTCTCATATCAGTAAGATTATACAGGGTCTCATCCTCTCAATAGAAAATATAGTGCACCTTGGAATGAACACTAATATGGAAAAATATTACTGCATTCCACAAATATCTAATTGCTGCTGATAAATGGTATTTGTCTCTTGCATGCATTATTACGCTAGATTCCTCCTTAAAGTTGAAGAAAGTTGAAGAAAGTTGAACTCTTTAAATAGACCAAATACAAAGCCTTGAGTGTTTTCCTTCACACATTTCTTACTGGTTTTTAAAGTCTTAAAAAGGATGGTCAAACATGAAAGAGGATAAGCAAAGTGTAAATAAAAAGGGGTATTTGCTCATGTATGAAGAAGGCTGAGAATTTTTAGTGAGCATTTTCAAGAGGTTTAGATTTTAAAATAAAAAAGAGTAGTTTTCAAAAATACAGATGAGAATAGATCTTTCAGCTACCTCACCAGGGTGCTCTCAGTTGATCTTGGGAAAAGGCTGGCTCTCTCCACTCACTGTAAAGGAAATACAGGAAGATCGGCATCGACATGAGGTAGCGTTAGGTACATCGTGTGTTCCACCCTGCTGGCAACAATGGTTCCTTTTTCAAACTGAAAAGTTCATGTTTCGGACTGTTCACTTCAGTTACAGTCTTAACTGGCTTTTGAAAATGAAATTTAGATGCCCAAGTTTTTTGGATGTCCAAGTAATTATTCGTTCTCTTTACTTTGACCTAGCCTGTTTTGATCCGGGGACTCTGAAAAGCTGGAGGACTGTTGGGATTAAAACAAACCATTGCGTTAGGGAAATGAAGTCTCATTGAGAAGGCGGTTATGATTCTGTAGTCATTCTCTGTGAGCCCCATCTCTGAGCTGGTGCTTGGGTTGACTGAAGCAATGATGAGGCCAAATGGGCACCACTTCGTAGCACTGCAGCGATGCAGAAGGACATTGACAACCGTGACTCTGTGGGTCCAGACACACCATTATTTTGCTGCTGAGAAGCTGACATGTAAATAAATTCACACCCTCAGGATAATTTACTTATCTGCCCATATTCTGAGTCATAATTTGATTCCTGCTCTGATCCTCTGGTGACAATGTTGGACTGGCTTGCCTGGTGCAAGTTACTGGAGTGCTCAGCTCCAACACACATTACTGGAGCACTCAGCCGGAAATGCATAGAAGAAAGAGTTAATTCAGATGCCTGGCTGTTTGCTTCTGGTTAGGAAAGTTACTCACCTCTTGTTCTGGGATAGACAGACTGCAGATGTTCCAAGAGAAGGAATGGTTAGTGAGAGGATGGCGTAAGTTCCCAAATCCAGATCAGGGGTTTGAACCTCTCAGTGGTATTGTGGTTTACTCTGTCCTAGATGTGTGAAAGTAGCTCATGTAACTCAGGGCGTTCAGGTGGGAAGTGTGGGTTCGAACTCTCACACAGAGGAGGGACCTGAATCTGTGTCTCCCACCTGCTGAACAAGTAACAGCTCATCTGAAGATCTTCTTGATCATCTCTTATCCCCAAATCTTTTATCGTACGCAGGCACTTGAGGGAAGATTAAAAAAAAAAGTTATTTTTGTGTTCAAACAGTTTTAAGTTTGTATGTGGGTAGGGTGGGAAGATCCTTTCTTGTTTCAATAGCAGGAACGGGAAGAAAATGTGATTTGGATCAAGCTGATTTTGGACTGACTTTTTTTCTTTCCTTCAGATTTCACTGCCAAAACAAAGGAAATCTTATACAGAAAAGTCTTTCCCAGTCTTACTTGGGAAAAGCTAGTAAGGTTCCCTTCATTGCAATAGACACCAGAGGAGCCTCCCGCCATAGTGTTATCTTTGTGAGGTTAGTTTTAACAAATGTATACACACACACAGAGCTGTTCTGAACCTGCTTTAAAGGCACATGTTAAACTGTCCCTTGTAACAGGGAAATTATATGGATGAAGAAGTGCTCCAGAGCCTGTGTGCTAACTCAAATTTGCCTGGGAGGCTTGTTCCTCATCAGCAGTCTAAGTGCACGCTCTCAGCTTGCGATAACGAACAAGCCTTGCAAAGGGAAGCTTAAAAAGTTGCATTACTATCTGATGATAAATGCAAAACCTTGTCGTTTTGGGGGTGAGCAGAGATCGTGAGACTTGTGAGAACGTCAGGAAAAGAATATCATACTATAATCCAGTTTACATCGTGTTGAAACAAAAAGCAAGAATTTGACTGTTTCCATGATCAGCTCCAAGCACTGTCCCACGTCACGACAGGACTGACCAGTTGATCTATATGTCTATCATGACAGCATCCCCAGTTCATATTAAATAAAAAAATTTGTCAATCTGTGCATATCTTTCAATTGTCTTCTGAAATCCTGATAGCAAATCTGTTTTAAGTCTTCCCTCCCACCCCCCCTACCCAGTTTACTCTGCTTGTTCAAGCTTTAGAGATCATTTCCTGAATACTATTTACATTATCAAGATATACTTATCTTTTCTTTTTTCCATTGAAACACTAAGCAGCTCTTACATCAATGTAGGTGTGTTTGAGAATTATGAGAGCCTTCAATTCTCATACCAAACTACACCCACGCAAGTCAATTCCAGTCCCAATGACTAAAGGTCATGTGAATGGCAAAAAGTAACAGGTAAGAACCTAATTTTGCTATTAAGAGTAACTGAATTTGCAGTTACAGTTTGTTAGTGAAAGAATTAGTGCCATGAGCAGTAAATCCTCCCTACCTTATATTTGTTGGTGTTCGTTCCCACTATTCCCCCTGTTACTATTTTTAAGGACAATTCTAATGGAAAAATAAAAGCCTGATGGATGAGAACAAAGACTTGGTGGAAGAGTATGCCCATACAACACACCAGTGATAATGACAGACAGTGCTGGGCTAGCTCCTTGCCAAGGGATAGGTAGCATTCACTATACAACTTCTTCCATAGGCTTTACTAATAGCATATGTTTGAGGGGTGGGAATTGTCAGGTTCCCTGAGGCTGATGGCCTCCTGTTTGCGCATTATATCTTTCCCAGGATGACATATTCATATTTCTTAGGTTTAACAGAATTCTCACATTAATTTAGTGGTTCTAGTTCTTAGCACTGCTCTTTATCTTCTTCCAGCCAGAGATTCCCCAGGATAGTGGTCTCTTTTATTCGTTTTTCTCCTGTTTTTAAGTGTTTAATTTGTGCTGCCCACCTGGGCAATTTGTTAATTTATAGACTCTGAAGACCAAAGTAATAAAGACTCTACAGAGACTACATGCTATAAGGGTGGTCTGACAAAGATGTTGCCACCCTTGCAGATTTTCACCGAAGATACAACCTCTGAAGTGGTATGTGATCTCCCTGATTTCAGTCATGTGTGGGCCATTACTCTTCAGTATTCCCCTCAATGTTACCTTTTGCTGATGTACAAAAGGTTGCACTGGGTGGGAAGTCTAGTTACAGCTGCTGGGGGCAACATGAAAACATCTTCCAGGAATTCAGGAGTAAAGCCAGTGGTTATGGGAGATCACTTTATTTTTCATTTAGGAAAATACTGTGTGTTAAGGGACTTGGCTGGTCTTGCAAATTACTTTTAGTAGAGTGAGTTTAAAGAACAGGAAGAAAATTCTGTGTGTGGACATCCTTCTTCTGTAATAAAATCCTCTCTTCTTCTTGAAATCACCACTTGACAAGACACGGCCTTAGACTGAGATAATGAAAAACTTACAAGCGCTTGAGAAATTATCTTCAGGATATTAACAGCCTTGTTTCCTTTGGTCTCTCTCTCTTCTGCTTTTAGCTGTATGCTGAAGGGAAGAGCCTGTGGCATTCAGAATGGTGTGACTGATGCTGTTTCTGTGTTTCCAGCAAAGTGCTGTCCGACAGTCCTAGCTAGTGGTGTTCAGTTTTCCTTTAAATTACAGCTACCAGACTTCAATTTTCCTGTCTAGAATAAGGTAGCACTTGCTGTGAAGAGGACTGTATGTAATTATCTGGACAAAATGAAGTTATTCTGTAGCTCATCCTTATTATTTGTGACTGCTACAAAGCTCAAAGGTCAGGCTTTTTTTTTCTGTCACAAGACTTGCAGTAGATTAAGCTGTGTATTTAGGGTAATTGTGAGCAGGTTAGTGTCATTCTACTGGATAGAGTGAGCTTGTTTGACAAGGCCTGTGGTTTTCTCAGTTGCTTGCCTGCACTAGCTGTCCATCCTTTTCAATCTGTGTTGTTGAGACTTCGAATATACTTAAAGCTGTTATAAATATTGGTGGGAATTTTGTTTAAATCCATTTTTAACTCTATTAAGTACAAAAGGTTATCATAACTGTCCATAACAGGGAGGCTAATCATTCAGACTGGCAAGGTCAGGAAGAAACACAAAGAACATCAGGGTAAATGCAGTGATGGCAGAGAGAAATGTGGAAAGAAGGACAGGAAATGGGAAAGAACTCTTCTCCTACCCAAAATTTGGCTGTAGCATGTTTTATAGTGCATGTTGCAGACAGTGACAGTTCTAACAAAAAGCGAGAAACTGAAAGTGAAATGTTGCATAAAGCCGTATACTTCACCGTGGGATCTGAAGTTAGTGTTACGTCTAAATTTGTACCATGGTTTATTTGTTATAATCTACGGGATATCTCTTTGCATTTAATGAATGTTGGTATCTTCCTGTAGAAGAAAGCATTCAGATTGTGTCTGCAACCATTGCAATGTGTATTTTCTGGTATAACTGTGTCTCGTTAGACCTAAACAACATCTTTTTTGGAACAGTTAGATGCAAAGCTCAATCCTAGTTTCCAGCATGGTTCTCAGCCTCCTACCATGTTTATCTATGCTTCCCTGGTGGTCTTGTCTGTGCTGGTGGTATGGAAACTGATAGCTCCCCAATGGCTGCCAAATCCACTGCCCTGATCACAATTGGTGTGGTGCTACCAGTAGTTGCATGTCTGTCCTAAGGCCCCCATGCTCCAGTGACATAAGGGTTAAGTTGTTGTTTGGAAAGAAAATAAAATTTACCGAGTTTTTGGTTCATACAGACACGCAAAGCTGCCTTCCATTAGCAAATCAGTAGTATTAATTAATAATAATATGATTGTTGTTCTGACTAACACAAGGTGTGATAATATTTTCCCATAGAGCAGGGAAAAACAATTCTTTTCACTGCAAAAATTAGTGCGTTAAACTCTATAAGTTTTCTTGTATAGGACATCAGGATCACAGTGCTCCCTTCTGATCTGTGAGTGTCTTTCTGTACTTTACCCTTCGCAGACCTAACTAGTTAGGTAGTCCACACTTTCAGAATACAGGTGAGTCAGGATGTATGTAGCAAAAGGAGCAGCAGTAAAGCCGTAACTGACAATTTTTTTCCAGTGCCATGGCAAAAAATTCAGTGTCAGACAATCTGATACCAGATGCAACTGAGGATTTAATTGATCACTGTGCTAGGAATTTTCCTTCAATGCTTATTAAATTTCAATCTCAGGATGTTAACTCCTCTGGCAAAATTACCTGATACTTTCCACTCATACTCCAGAAAGTCCAGAAATTAGAAGGTGGCCTTTGAGTCTCAGGACTCTTCAGATATCCCAGGGAACGCAGTAATTCAGAAACTCTGTTTATAAGACTTACTTTTCCTGATAGTCTTTAAGCAGTAGGAAGAACTGCAGCAAAATAATTGATATAGAAGGCATGGTTTCCTTTTCAGATGAAAGTAGCATTCACTGTGAAATACTTGGTGGCGATTTTGTTTCATGTCTTAGACGGACCTTTGTCTGCCAGAAGCTACTACCTTTGCACAACTAGAGAGAAATTGCTGTGCAGAGCAGGAATCCCAGGGGTGCGAAGAGAGGGGAGTTCAAACCAAAGGAAAGTGATAAATCTAAAATAAAGTCACTGATGCAGGCAGACTTCCATGTTGTGTAAGGCAGAAGATTTAAATGCTATTTGCTGGCATCATTTTTCAGAGCCATTTCTGTGTGAAGCTTCAGTTAAATGCAAAACAAATCACAGATATGTTAGAGTTTTACTGTGTGGGTCAGACTGTTGTTTTCAATGAGCAGTGGTATAACCCCTGCTGTGGTTTAAGTATGGTTTAAAGTCCTGGTTTTGCTTTTCACAGTGATTAAAAAAATAGCATGTTTGATATGCTTTTGAATTATGTGAATGCTTCTGTTTTAAATAATGAAGGAGAAAATTGTTAACAATAGGTTAATTTTTTGTTTGTTGCTCAGATGGAATGTTTTAGTCCCTAAAATTGAATGTTAGTGTAAATCACTTTTTTTGCAGCATCGATAAGTTTGCATTCAGATGGATTTATGTTAAGGTTTGGTTTTCTTTTTCTTTAATCTTATATTGGTTTATAATGGAGGCCACACCAGAGTCTTCTAACGAACCAGGCAAGTATAGCTGCCTTCTAGCTCATGCCTCAGCAGCTGCAATGTTCTGGCTCACAAAAGCAGAGTAGCTTTATGTCTTAGGTTTTTGGGTTTAATTCTGTTGGTCCCACTTTGCATACTTATTTCTGGTAAAGCACCATTAGTTCAAGACCAATAAATGGAATGATGTGAAGAAAACTGGCTGAAGAAATATGGTCCGCTTGGCTCTCCTCAGACCTAACTTGGTGATGATTTGCCTGATTCTTTGCTTCAGGAACTCTGTGAAGCCTCTGAATAACATATATTTGCTGATCCTCTCAGTTAACATAACGGATTGAGAAATATTCCAGTGAGGTCAGTAAAGTGATCCTTAAATTATACTCAGGTAGATTAATATCTAGCCCACAAACTAGGTAGGAACGTGGTTACCTTTTAAAAAAATAGGTGGGAGAATCTAGCGCTTATAAATTCTAGTAAAGGGCAAATTGAATGTCTTCATCGATGGCACAGAATTAAAGCTGGCAGTTTCATACCTGCTGTATTTTTCTTTGCAAATGAAAACGGAATATACAGATATCACAGTATAATTATATTTCATGTCACAAAAATCTCAATTCAAAAACACTGGTGTTCATCTGAACACTCATCTTAAGTAGCTTGATCCCAGTTATCCAGGTGCAGGTATCCAATACCAAGAAGCTCATCACAGCTAATCTTCATGTGCCCCCACGGTGTTCTGCAGTGATGCTGTTCTGTGCTGCTAGGAGCCTTTTGTCATCATCTTCATAGATGAATCACTGCAAGAGCTGATCCTTCAAAGTTCCTTATTGAAACAATCTTATCTATCTTTCTACTTAGCCCTTTGAACTCTTTGGATGGAGAGCACACTGTGACAAGAATCTCACAGAGAAAGGAGATTATCTTTCAGGTTTTTTGTTTGCTAGTGTTTCTGTCACCTTGCAAGTCCTGAACTACTAGAAGCTGATGAATTCTTTGGGTTAAGAGAGTCATAACTGAAATGTCCCAGCAAGGGCCAACACCATAATTATATAAGCTAATTAACCCTAGTCCTGGAGGGACATTAAGATATGCATTCATTTTTACCAATATTTGCATCTAGATGTCCAACAGATAGTTAGACCTTGGTTCATTGACACTCTTCCTGAATGGCAGAAAACAATAGCAGAAGAAGCCATCCCACAAGCCAGCCTCATTCCACGGAACTTCAGTAAGGACTACGAAATACCTAAGGGTCTACCTTGTGCTGCTCTGCCTGCTGAAGCTCAAAAGCCTGGTGGTTTTATCGTATGCTGTGATGGCAGAGGCCCAGCTATGGAAGAACATCAAAACTGTTGCAGGTCAGAAGATGAAAGAAAAGTTGTGAGAGCCACTGACCGATTAAGCAGTCTGTCGTCAATAATTGATTTTGACAAAGTGGGATAGAAAATATGTGTGAGAGAAGGAAAAATTAAGTCAAAACAGAACCTATACCTCAGACTGAGGTACAGTTATAAAGTAAAGAAATACTGTGCTGTACTTCTGGTGGTTTAGTTTGTGTGTGTAGATAGGAAGGAGTTGCTTCTACTTCTGTTTGGACGATGGACATTGGACTCTTAAGGCACTTTCTGAGTTGAAGTTAAATAAGTGGAGAGGGCCAAGCTAGTAATAGTCTAAGCAAATAGACCTCTATTATGTCAATCCAGTTGTGGTTATTTATTTTAGAGCTGATTTTGCCTAGTGTATTGTGCTCAATACATTGCACTATGGAACAGTTTGTGCTTCAGATTACTCCTCTGGTATATGCGGTGAAACTATTCATGCAAAAAGTAGACCCAAGTGTGCTTCAGGTGTATCACAAGAAGGTTCCATGCTGCAGTACTCCACAGACTGCTAAATGGGTTTGTCTGCAGCTCAGCCAAAGCTTGCTGTCGCATACTAATCTCTTACAGTGAAAGTGCAGTTTATACTATTAAAACTCTTTTAAATGGTATGGCTTCATCAGGTCCGACAGTGAAATAAGCTACTTCAGCAAAAAGGGTTCTGTGTGAGTATAACTGCATTTAGGGCCTTTGTCTGCACGGAAGAACTAAATTAAAAAATGACACCACTAAATGATTAGTACTATACCAGCAAAGGTTTCTACAGTTCATCTGGTCAATTCTGCAGTGAGGTTATAACCATAGGGGAATCAACCTGTGGGTACCTTCCAGCAGATTGTTGGGCTGAGATATGAATGAAGCAGATTTCCCACCCAGCCTCATTTAAAGCATGTGGGATATCAGTATCCATATGGGATGCTTCGTGATTAATCATTGTGGAGATTTGTCTCTGTGGAAGACGTTTCATTTAGCCCAGGATTGAAAAACAAAGGATATGTTGCTGCCACACTAATCAAAAACACAGACAATCTGCTCTTCATATGTGCCAATTGTTGCTTCAGTGTAATGTAAATGTACTTAAAGATGAGAAAAATAATTACAGTCAACCATTCTGGAGAAAGCTTATAGGAATATGGGCTCTTTAGGGGGACACTTTCAAGTGCATAAAAAGCCTTTCACAAATTTGTCTCTGGTTACTGGGTTCTTTGTGCTTGCTGTTGGTAAGTTCATCAGAACACAACACCTGAATTGAAAAACTGCCAACCAAAAAGCAAAGCTGTAGTTGAGGGATGAGGAAGGTCAGTGGAAATTTCAAACTTTAGGTGATTTTGTCCGTTGCGGTGGCAAAACTAGGCTCAAACACAAAAACTGACTTGAATCCCAGAGAATCATGTTTCTTTATAACGGTAAATGTGATAGGTACAACTGTGCACATACTTCCGCTCCAGTTAGTTTCTGGAAGTTTCTAACTAACAGAAAAGTGTGAGCACTGTCGCTGCAAAATATCAGTAGAGAAACAGCCAGTTCTGTAGGTTGGATAATGTGTCAGCTGTGGGCATATTATACCTTTGAATAGATCACCAGTGGCAAGGATCTGCTTGGTTTGTTCACCAAAGTTTAAAAATGTAATTTGTAATGTTTTCGGTTAATATTTGGGCCGTTGCTTAGCTGAGATTTCATTACAGTATGAATAGATGCTTCTCTAGCTACTATTACAGTGAGAATTGTACCCTTCCCTTTCTCCTGCAATCTCAAGAAGTTCTTCTCACGTCTTGTCCCAAACAGTGTGGGCTGTTGCTCTGGAGAGTTGCAGAGTTACCATTATATCATTCTGCAAGCCTATGCTTCACCCAGAGCTTGAATACCATGTGCAGTGCTGGTCCCTCTACTGCAAAAGTAAGAAACAAAGCCAAAAAACACAAAAGGCCCAGAGCAGAGCAGTAAGAACGATCAAATGTCTGAGCAAGGAATGACTGAACTGCTTGGGATTCTGCAGTTCAGAAAATAAATGAGAAAGGTGGGATCTGATAGATCCCAAATCACAAGAGACACGGGCGGGTGGATACTTGTTGCCATCTCTTACAGTACTAGAGCCTGTCAAAAGAAGTTAGGAGGAATCATGTTCAAAACAATGAAAATCAGGCTTCTGGAAGTAAACTTCCTGACAACAGATGCTTTGGACGCAAAAAATGTCTGCATGGCTTTAAGGGGAGACAGGGCAAATACCTGGAAGGGGCAGCTCTATTGGAGGTTACTAAATGGCCGCACCAAGCTCTGGAAATATTTGAGCTTAAAATAATTAGAGCCTGGGAAAGTACTCAAAGAACGTTTCATATATGTTTGCCCCTGTTCTTAACTTACACATGAGGTCTGTTTATGGCTATTGTTGAAGACAGGATGCTGAACCAGGTGGCCATTCTGCAGTTCTTATATACCGATCTGCTATGCTTAAGGTTTTGGCCAGATATTTTAACTCTTTGTATCTGAGACCTTGATGTTTTCTTCTTACTTGATTGGTCTTCCAGGTCCCAAATTTAGTGCTGGTATTTCCAGACTTCTTCCAGATCATTTTTCTAGTGGTATCTGGAGAATTAATACAGTGGATTCTGGTGTGATTGGAACAGGATTTTTGAAACAAAAATTCAGAGGGCATCATTTTCCACCTCTTGAAGTATTATTGTGAAAATGTCTGAGCCTTCCTTTGTTTCCATCCATTATTTCCATGGCAGTAAGTTCCCAAATACACTGAAAAGAACTGTAAACTTTCTGTATTGGCTATTATTCATATCTTGCTTTGCTACTAACATCTCAACATCTCTCTTAAACTGTCTGTCTCAGGACACATAAACCTCAGTTTCCAAGATAAATTTTATTTAGTTATTTTTATCACAAATTCCAACCACTAGTTTTGGTTGTTAGTTCTTCTGGGCTTTTTAGCCCTTGTCAAAGACCAGAGAACACCACCATTTGGTGAACTTACTGGCAAACTTTTTGATCCATGATATACGTAATACGAGAACAGTGAAGTTTCACATCTCTGTCTGTGATAGAATGCAAGGCAAGTTCTTAAAATACTTCCTTATTATAATGCTTAGTGATAAGTGTCGCTATTAAGTCATCAACTAATTTCTGATTCTGAGAAAGAAGCATGTTTTGGTCAGAAATTTTCCAGACCTAGGTTTGTTACAAAGTAAATTGTTTGCTGAATAAAAAGCTTTAAAGCAGATAGACAGCTGAAAGGCCTGAAATTCAACAGTTGTGGTTTGCATGGAAATTGTCTTTATTGTGGAGTTGTCTATAGGTTTTTTGTTTTGGCCTTCAGTTTCAGTTGTCTCCTTTGCACTGCCACAGCCATCTTGTTTGGTCTTTGCCATTAGAAAACAATCAGAAAACCAGCATTGCCAAGTACAAGTGCATCTCATTTTTTTAAAGTTCAGCTGCTTTTTCCTTATATGATGAATTTTATAGAGAGGCTGCTGCATGATACCTTTCAAATATGGCCAGCTCTGCCAAATCTAGTGAAAGGAGCCTTTTGGCCAGACATTATTGTTTCTGCCATTACGACTTCCACCATTGCCAGAGTTTCTGGGCTAAACCGGCACAATTTTCTGCCTTCATCTTTAAGGGGCTAACTGGCATAAAAGAGAAACCTTGCTCTTGTCTAGGTGCACAGCAGAAAGAAGCAGGCGCACATACAACAATGCAGAGACTCAATAGGAGAGAGGCAGTGTCTCTAGATTTCCAATATTGTCTAAAAAGCCCTCCAAGCAGAGCTGAGAAATAGCTGCAGACCAGGCTGTGTCAAAGAATAGAAGAGATTTAAGCAGGTTGATAGACCAAGAAGCAGAAGCCAATTCCATGTAAAAACAAAGCACAGCTGAGAAGCTAAAGGCAGGCAGAGGTGAGCGTAGAGGTGTACAGACCCTATCAAGAAGGTATCAGTGTGAGTTTGAAGGCTGAACGTTTGGCAGGTGGAAATTAGCATAGTTTCTAGGTATTGTAATTCCCTATCAAGCCCTGATACTGGGGCTTAGTTGAACATGCTTAGTTGAAATAACACCTGTCTTAAGCCATCCTATAAAACAGGCTTCTGGAAGGGCTTCTGAAGTTGATTAACTTTGTTCCCCCACCTAGTTTGCTTTTCAAGCACGTTCTGGTTTCACTCAGGGCTGGAAATGAGAGTTGTCAGGAAGGCTAGTTTGTGGTGCACAAGGAAATGCAAGAGCTTGCCCATGGAAACCTTTGTCTGGTGAGATTTTGTCAAAAATGTATTCATATGAGCTCAAGTGACGAGCCAAATAAGTAAAATTCCTTGTTCATTTTGTGATGCACCAGTGAAGTTTTACATGACATGGCAACCTGGAGATGCTGCAGAGTAAGACTGCAATCAATTGTCACAAACTGGCTGCAAGACAAGCATTATTTCCGACATTTGTGTCCCTGATCCCAGACGACAAACTGTGGCTTTTAGTTGGCGAGGTAGACCAAAAGATGGCAGAGTATGTTATTAACTGCATGTGTGTGGTTTTGGGGACCTTCACTCTCTTTTCCTACCTTCTCTCTGCAGCTGGTTTCAGGGAGTCAGTATTTTTTAAGCTGGCAAGACATACTTTTTCTTTATTGCCAAACTGCTGAAATGGCTTCCAAGAGAAGAGACTGGGCGTTATTTTGGTTTTTAAAGCTTCCACTACTATTTATTTTCCCCCTATCTACACATCCTTTGCACTCAACAAACAAAATGATTGGATTCAAAAGAAAATATGCTCAGAAGTCAGAGCCTTTTTGCAGCATTTATAAGTGAAAGTGCAATCCAGCTGTTGGCAAATCATAACCTCATTGTTTTGGCAACACTGTTTCATTTACTTTTTTTTTCTTTTATACTAACTTGTTTGCTCAGGTATTGGAATTCAGAGTTTTTCCTTCTTTTTAGAAATTCACACCCTTTCTGGCAAGGTTTGAACTGTTTTTATTGCTTACAATTATACCTACAGGTAAAATAAATACTTTCCCACGGATGCGCTGGAATCCGGTATGGTTATGAGCTGATGTAGCTGTAAGAGCTGAGTTGTACAACTAGTGTTTCTGCTGTTCTGTCTTTTCCTTCTGACAGTTCTTAAAGACACAGGGCTTGAATCTGTTCTTGCTCTTGAGTAATCAAAGCAATTCTTTTTAAAGTTTGCAGGGTCTCATCCATGCAGTGCTGGTGCGGATGAGAAAAGAACCAAACGACGTGTAGAGAAAAGACCTCTAAGGGAAACCTAATATAACTTTGCAATACAAATATTGTTGTGGCCTTTAGCACGTAAATGAGCAGAGCTCTGTGCTGTGCACACAAAAATTACATTGAAAGAACATTTTAGTGTCACAAAGAAAGGCATGGAAAAGTTAGGAAATGCTCTAATTAAGGTTGCCTGTGTAATTCATTATGAATCATTTTTTAATTATCTGATCACATACTATTTTTTCCGCAGAGCTCTCTACCTCTGTGCACAGGATGTTCAGAGCACTCTTAATGAGCAGCTATTCAGTAGTTTGTTTTATCTTCATTGTTCCATGTGTGGCCCAAGGCCTTATTTACTGTGTGCTATTAAATCCTGTTTTGAGGGCTAAATCCATAAAAAGACTTTGGCCTGGTGACCTTGTGTGCTGAAGTATCTAACTTTTCAGCCCCCTGCTGCCTAGTGTTGAGAGGTAGAGTTTATGACCCAGGTGTGCTGTTGCAGCTGTATTGCCATCAGAGCAGGGCTGGTTCTCTGGCCTGGTCCTGCGGTCGGTTGTGTGGACGTGCCAGTCTCACCCACCCCTAGCTCAGGTAACTTTAGTAGGTACATGCCATTCTGCGGCGTCAACCTACTGTTATACAAAATTCAAATAAGCGCCTCCTTTCCTTATACAGTTAAGCTGGAGTCCAGGATTTGTGACTCATGCATCCTGTTTTCAGCAATGGCACTTACATGCTGAAAAGCCTTGGAAAAGTGTTTCACCGGTTGTGACACAATTTTCTTCTCCGTAGAATGGGAATAATGACATGGGTGAAACCATGTCACAGAGGTGTCTTCTGGCTCCAATGTTTACAAGTCTTTTGGAGTCTTGGATATAGAATGTTAGAAAAAGAAAATTTATTGCTTCCTCATCCAAAACTGAAGGTCAAAGTTCTGGAAATACCCCTTTGTCACACTGCCTGAACTAGATTTACATTAGAACTCTTGGCGATTCACTTTTTCCATAAGAAAATGAGCTACTTCTAGTGCTCTTTAAACTGGGATCTTTCAGAATCATCCCAGAAGTTCCACCAACACATTCAAGGGAAGATGTGAGAGATTCACAGAAGGATAGTGAAGCATGCAGTTTTCTTTTCAATTCAAACTATCAAGATTATGTCTGTAGCCTAAAACAATGAGCCACGGATGACTTTTTAGCCTGGAGATCAAAGAACACGGTATGACTCATCCATGTGGCTAAACTCACCCTTCTCCCCTCCCAAAAAGCCAAGATACCTTGGCCATGCTACCTGGTGGAAACAATTGGTGACCTTTGCTATCTCTCAGATCATGCTTAAGCAAATCTGGAAGAACAGTAGCTGGCGAGAGCCAGAACCATGTTTGTCAGTAGGCTAACAATGGTGTGAACAACTCCAGACCAGGCTTGCGCCTGTGCTCTGGTCCCATTTAGTCTATCAATATAGAAACAGCCTGGGAGGTGTGTAGGGTGCTCAGCCTTCCACAAATGCATTTGTCACAGTGAATCTGGGGAAATCTTTACAGTCTGAGACATTTCACTGTTTTACCTCTGGGTAGTTTAGAAGGGTCTGGATTACATACATCGAAATTCCTTGTGATCAGAGCTGACTAGAAATTCTGTGATGTAATGACAGTAAGCCCAGTGGTCTTCGGTAGAGTTGTGGGAATGTACCAGTCCCGATGCTTTTTTTCCAGAGAAATTTTTCAATATAAGAATGTAATTTCTGATAGGTGAATAAAGAAAGGTTTTCCTCTTTCCAGAATATCGCTGGGTTTTATATTTTAGAGAGAAATAACTACTTGGACTTGAATCTATTACAGTTTAGGATGGCATCCAACCATGAAATCACTTGTTCTATGATTATTTTTCTGTTTATCTGCTGTTGTTTGGAGGCGGAGGTGGCAGGGATGGTAATTTTCTGTTTTGGGAGGGGAGGTGGGGGGATGAGGAATGTCAAGAGACTACTGGAGTTTTTCCTTAATGGTGTTTTGACGATTTTTCAAGGGCAGAGAAACAATTTGCTGCTTATTTCTACCCTGAGGCCCTGCCAGTGTGACCTCATGTTCATTTTCAGCCAAAAGCTGCATTGATTTTCTGCATTGATTTTCTTTTATTTATATTTAATCCAAATTCAAAAGTGTGTAAATGATACTTAAATTGTTCCTCCTGTGTTAACATATTGGAAATTTTCATTGCATTGACTGAGAATTTGCTTCCAAGCATATGCATTCACATAGCAAGTCAAACAGACCGCAGCTAATATGTGTAACAAGAACAGATCCATGAGGAGCAGGCTTGCTTGTCCAAAAAGAGCATACATTTCTGGAAACAAAACTTTATTTTGCCACTAAGGGCCTGGTCGCTCTTTAATTTAATCCTTGGTGGGGCAACACATGGGAAACAAGCTACATAGTAGGGAACAATCTATACAAGTTTCTCAGGTTCAGATGTTGGATCAATGCAGGTTAGCAATCTTGCATATTTTGTGACTGATCTCTACAGCAGGACAGATTTTTTTAAAATCCAGCAAAGAAACAAAAACTATGCAAAAATTGATCCTGAATACATTTTCCAGAAAATGGGACCCAGACCTGAATTAACTTTATTCAACTTGTGTCATTTCTCTCTGATTTCCCTAGTGTTTTGCCTCTGACTCCTTCCTTCAGACTGATCAGGAAGTGTGGTTAGTACTGACCGTGCCCTTGTTTTGCACACTGCTTGGTGAATCTGATTCGGGGACATATGATCAGTGCTCAGATACTTTCCTGATCTTTATTCAAACCCTTCTGAAGCTCTTTGGTTTCTATAAATGCGATGATTCAGCCTGACTGGATCCTTGTTGAAGGCTATGACACAACTTGGGTTAACTTCAGATTCAGCCCTGCTGGCAGAACAGAATTTCTTGTGAGATTTATAGTACTTCCTGCTTCTAGCTGGGCTGCAAATAGAACAAGAACAGCCTTTCTCATAGTATCTTGGCAGTGCTCCTTCTAGAGGGAACCCAGAACAAACAGGATACAATGAAAAATACCAAACTTTCATGAACTTCTTAAAAAAAAAAAAAAGTCGTCTTTGCTTGTGGTTGGATTTGGTGGACTTTTCTTGGGTTGTTACATACTTTATTCATACCAGTTCACTCACCATTAATATTTATGAAAGTATATATAGTGAATACATAAAGTTATAACCATATGGACTAGATATAACTCAAGTTGCCTTGAAAAGGTGATGTTTTGGCACGTCAGACTCTTAATGTTAGCAGCTCCTTTGCTTTTGTGTGTTTCATTTTCACTGTCACTTTTTGGACTTGAACCCATCATTGAGTACCTTTTTACCAGTGAGCTAAAACCTTTAAAACAGGCAGTCCCTGTACATTTGCCAGAGACAGATTAACGGCAATGAACATTAAAGTGATCTGCTGAAGACTACAAAAAGGGGAGATAAAAGACTACAAAAAGGAGCAGAAAATCAAGGACTCCCAAAAACTTCTGTCAGGTTTAAAAAACAGGATGCAATATTGTTGAAAGGAATAGATTTATTTTTAATTAACCAGATTAGCCTTCAACTAGATTAGCCTTCATGTAAAACTCTGAATACCATGCATGACTTTTCTTCTGTGAAACATAACTTCATACTTTTGAAATATGGGCAAACAAAGAATTTAAAACTTGAGATGAAAACTGGAGTGATGTGCATCATAAATAGCTGCAAAATAATAAGACATTGAAAATATGACTACCTTAGCTAATCTGAATCTGTGTCACCCTCACATGCATATTAGCAAAAAAGAGTAGATGAACAGGTTAATCGTAATCACCTAAGTCCCAAAGTATTCAAGTTTAAAACTGCTACCACTAAAAATACACTCTTCAGTTCTCCACCTGCTAGAAGCCCACGTAAAGCTGTCTTTGTCTAATAATAGATGCAGATGTTCAATAATAGTGCTTATATTTACAGTCATGAGCCCTGCATATCTATTCACAAGCCACATGGTTTCTTCCCTGACACTTTGCTAAATATATAATTTTATTTTTTTTTTTAAAAAAAGTCTTTTTAAAGCTTCTGTGATTTAGGCTGATCTCCAGCTCATTTTAATCTGACCTAAGTGGTATCCCTTCTCATTCTGCCAAGATCCTTACAGCTGTAGATCCATAATTAATGAACTGTAAGGCTCCTTCCTTTGCTTCTGACAGACAGCTACATGTATGCACATTTTTCCTCACCACCAAGATGAATGATAGTGAACAATTGGGTCTTTTTTGTCTGATTGACAAGAGGTTTTTTCTCCTCCTTTTCTTCTCACCTTTTCTTGTGATCCCTTAACATCAGTGAATAGGAAAGTCAGCGGATGATCAGAAGGTGATGCTGAAGACTGGTGGAAAGTCAGAATGAAGGATCAGGAGTTTAATTGCCTCGTTCCTGGAGCTGTTTAGCAGGGACGGTGCATACGAGCAAGGTCTGAAAGATCAGGTCCACTGAATGAAAATACCCATCCATTTCCTATATAGCAAAGTACATATTGATTACTTTTTTGTAAGAAACCCATTCTACTTACTCAAATGTAAGTTTGTTAGTCGCCTTTATTTTATCTTAGAACTTTGCATACCTCGGGAGGCCCCAATGCTCTCCCTTAATCCATCCCTTTTCTACCCTCCTCTAAAATAAGTGGAAATACTGACATGTGAAATAAACCCCATTAAAACAATTTAATAGGGGAAAATAAATCCTAAATCCCAAATGAGAGGAAATATTCAATAAAAATTGAATGCAATATTAAGGACTCATTGTTTTTATTGTATTTTTCCTTCAAAATGCTCACTTGCAAACAAATATTTGTCAAAAGGATCACTCCAGGCCAAGCACCGTTAACTCCATACCGACAGCCTTTGGGTGGCTGAGGACACTCTGCCTGGAGCCTGGAGTTCCACAGGGCACCGAGGGCAGGCAGCCCACAGCCCTGCTACCCTGCTGTGCCTCAGGGCTTGCCTGACATACAGTTTCCTGCATCAATCGACCGTTTCCTGTAGCTCTCCTTTCAGTTTAAATCCTGGTCCTCAAATACCTCTTACCCGTCCTAGTTACTCAAAAGGTCATATCAAAAGGAATTAATTTGCTATAAATTATAGGCTCAACATTTGCTTTGTGTTATATTCGTAAGGGGGCAACAAATGGACACACTACGGAGAAACGGATACAGATAGACTGCTTTGTGACTGTTATTAAAAAACTAAATGCATTTGTTTTATTAGTTTTAAATTTTATGTAATATAGTTGTGGTAAGAAGGTAACAATTAAGGGACACCCTAGTAACATGCTTATAAAAAACCCCACGTTTTTTGTCTTAAAATGATAGGAGTAGAATTAAAGACACTTATAGCTATTTGGATTTTACAATGACATTCATCTCTCCTTTGTAACTGCTAATGGATTTCTTCTCCAGTATGCCTCAGAGGAAATTATATTCCTTGCTTTAGTGAGATGAGAAGAGACTCAGAAATGCTAGGAATCTGTTTGTCTTTTCTCTGACTCAGATACAAATCAGCTAGATCAGCCTTCAAGCCAATGGAGTTTAAGGCAGGTTTAAATTGTTATTCAGGAGAGATGAGGTTTTGTAGACAGTTATACAGCTGCTCTGAAGGGTCTTCATCATCCCTTGGTACAAAGCAGGGTGAAGAGCCTTTACAGCAGCTGTATGGCAGCCGGAGAAACCCTTAGTAAGACTCTCGGTATAAAGCAGGAGTTCCCAAACTGTGATATGCATACCATTGGTGGTACACAAACCATTTCCAGATGGTAGATGAAGGCAGCTTCTCTCTTCCTATGTGAAGTTGCTTATAAAGCTACGGGGTAAGTATTTCCACACAGTTACTGGAAGTCATTCCGTGCCTTTGTGCAGACACCCTGTGGCACAAATCAGTTCCTGCCTGTAGCGGTTAACTGCAGTAACTGGCAGTGTGGAGGCGCTGACCCGAGCTGTGAGGAGGTGTCTTTGCAGAAGGTGTGACCACCTGGTAGCTGGTGAGGATGGGCCAGCTAGGTGAGTGAACGCCGTAGGTGGGGCGGGCTGGAGAAGTAGGTTCCTTATGTGTGGGCATGAAACTGGGAGCTGTGGTGTCGTTACTTCTGCTGATACCTGTGCCTACTGATGCCAGTGATGTTCATTCAAACTGGGTTAGTAACTCCTCAGCACACTAATAAGCCCTTCGCACAGAGGGTTACTCGAAGTAGAAAATAACATGCTAGAGCACTTTAGCATTCGATCTAGAAGACACTGACTGTAGGATCTGACCTGAGTGTGCTCCCAAGCGCAGGTGATGTACATGCCTGAAACAGCTATAAAACCACTTTGGCCTCTCATAATGTTTTTACTTAATGCACCAGAATAAAGTGAGACAGACAGTAAGAGAGACCCGAGGCTTTAACCCAAACATCTGGCTGCGCGCTTCTGTGTCAGTAAGGACACGCCTGTGCACTTCTGTACCAGAAGGACACCTTACTGACTGGCATGAAGTGGTGCTCAGCAGCACCTGAGCTAGGATGGAGTGGAGTTAGACAGACACGGTGGGGCCATGTCAGTATAAGGCAAGGGTTGAGCTTATTAACCTGATGAGAGGAGTTTGCTTTGTGGTCTGTTTGTGGTCTACAGGGTCAGGATGGGCTTTTTCAGTTGTTGGTGCAACCAGTAGTAGCTGGTTATCACTACACACTAGCTCACCTCAGCCAGGGCTCTTCCGGGGATTCCCTGCTGATGCCTGTGCTTCACCTCTGTTAATCCATGTGGTTCCCCTTTTCCTCACGTGAGGAAAGTTTTTCTTTTATTTGGCAGATCATTTTTTAATACTTTTCAATGGAGACACAATAGACTTCATTTGAGAAGAGACTACTTAAGATAGCTTTCTAGATATACCTTTGTAGATTTTTAAGTAGCATTCCACAGACTGTTTACTTTTCCCCCATTGTTTTCACTATCCATGATGCTGTATCATTTTTCTGATCTTGTACTAATTTAATGATAATTGATTTTCTCAGTGGTGCTATTCTTTCAGCAGTGAGATAAGCAACACAGTTTTAACCTCTGGGAAATGCAGATGTTCAAATATTTCAAAGATAATATTTTTCAGCACTGATCTGACAAGGAAGTGTAGTGAACTATTACTGAAAAGCTTTTGTCTCTGTAGTAATGTAGTGGCCTTAGTTGGCATGTGATGCCTAAGGTATGCCTGACAAAACGCAGAATGTAATTAGGTGAATTATATTTTGTTCTTAACTAGTGTTTCTTTCCTAAAAGTATCTCTGGACCTTTGGTGATCAGCAGGATCTTTCTTTTATATCTTATTGGTACATTGCACCCAAAAGACATAGATCTCCCACACGACTGGCTTTTGAGCAAGTCTGTGGAAAGCTTACTGCTACTAACTATAATAAATAGGCTTGCTTTCTTAGAAAACCTCCAACACAGTTTTTTGACTAAGCCAGTTGCATATTTTCACACTGGTTGATTCTTCAGCTGCGAAATAATCGTCATCTCATTTTTCACAAAAGCCCATCACTTTTTTGTCTCCTCCCCCTTTAGTCTCCCATTAAAGTTTTAGGCCTAAATCGAGAACCTTTTCTGTTGTACTGCTTCCTAGTCCAGATCACTTCTCCTACCCTCTTTTCTGCTGTGCTGTCGGAGTGCTTCCCAGTAGTGAGTTAAGCAACATGACTAACATCTGTCACGTGTGGTTTGTTCTCTCTCTCATCCTCCCTCCAGGGAGCCTTTCCATTGACTTCAATGGGCTTTAGATCAGGCTCTAAATTAGTCAGAAGACTTTGGGATGGGAGTGTTTTGGGGGCTTGTTGTGTTTTATTTTTTTTCTTTTTTTTTGTAAATGTCTCCTAACTTTGCCAACAACCAGCAAGTGGTAAAGACAACTAGAAAAGAAAGAAAAAAAAAAAAAAAAAAAGAGAAAATTGTTGCTAGGATCAGGACTATTAGATGAGGAGATTTTTTTATAACTTCTTGCAGCTGCAGCAGTTATTGCTGATGCTCTAGTACTGCCCTTTCCATGTTTTTCTGTCCTTCTCAGATGGCAGGGAAAGCAGACTTGTACTTCTGTCTGCTGGAACCTCTTCCCCACAGGAATAACAGTAATCATATATTTTTCATAACGGAAGGGAGTTTGTGGTTATTAATTTCTATTTGTTTATCTGTGTCTTTCCACTAGCACACTGGTTGGGCACATATTCCTTAAATGATTTCTGTACATACCTAATTTCTTTCTTTTACATCCCTTGCAGCTTGTTTTATGGACACAGCCTCTGCACGTGTTTTTCAATAACATTCAGTGGAGCAGAAGGAATGGTATATAGGTGATCCTTTGAAATGCTCGCTTGGGTGAATGTAAGGACAATGCTAATGTTTGCCTCTTGTATATATTGCAGCAGAGCAACTTACCTTTTTTCAACTGAAGAGCCACCTAAACTTTTGGGGCTGGTGGGTGTGGAACTGACCCCCATATAACGCGTTACCATAGCAGTTAATGGTTTTGTTCTGCAACCAAATTTAAAAAAAAAAAAAAGTTTTGGATATCCCTTCATAACTTCTTATATCAGCTATCTAGTGGGATTGTGCATATATATGTGTGTGTATCTCTCTCTCTCTAGCTGTACATGTAACACAGATATTGGTAATTCTATAGGCTTGCTTTCAATGTCTCCTAGAGCACCTGTGCTCCTATATCCCAGCTAGCAGAATGCTTATTAGAAGGAATTTAGGTATCTAGAACTCTTCCAGAGTCATTACAGGGCAGCCTGAATTATCCTGAGATGTGACCCAAAACCCCACACAATTCAGTGGTGTCTTTTCCAGTGATTTTAACACCATTTTGAGGGAGTTCTTACTTTCATACTGAAGTGCTCTTCCTAACCTCTGTATGTTTTACTGCCTTCCGCAGGCCTGGGGATCACTGAAATGCTAAGCTTTTCTGAGTATCGACCTTACGCACTGTGCAGGGTGTTGTGAGCTCTAAGCTTCTTCTAGCTGAGAACTGTTGCAAGGTTTGAAGCACCAGTTACTGATCAGCTTGAGCTGGCTCTCAGCTTAAAACCAATTGGCATTTTTGTTGAAGAATGAAAGAAATTCTTGCCACAGTTTCTGACTTATTCACACCTTTTGTACAGTAGCTCTAGCAACAGCTGTAAACTCCCAGGTTGTCAGGCAATCCTTAAAACATGGGAAAACATATGTATTTTTCCATGCTCTAGTGAACATTGCAAGGATCATGAAATCAGGTCTTCATTGTTCATCTTTGCAGCACAGCCTATTAAATTTTGCATTTTCTAATTTCCCATGGTGGCATGTTTTATCCCAGAAAGCTTCTACCCACAGATAACAACTTGTGTACACTGAGGCTACAGAAATTCCAGGTTCTGTCCAACCTACCCATTGATAGGTGTCTGAAGCATAGCTTAATAAAACTAGCAATTGCAAGATATGTGGCTTTTGGCCCTGTTGAAAGGGTGATAAATTCTCCCAGTTAGTAGTGGTTATGAATGTGAATGTACAAGGATGAATTATTTATGCTTCACAGAACAGTGAATTTGTCCTAAAGAGATCTTCATTTCATTGCTGTAAAGAACTATAAGTCAGCAGGTACACATGAGAAGGAAAATATGCGGCTGAAAGTCTAGCTAGTTGTAGGAGTAAGACAGGAACAAACATAGAAGAAATTGTATATAATCTCTCCCTCCAGAGAGACACTTGAGCCATTCTTCAGGCAATCCCCTCTTAGTTGTGGGTTATGAATGATGCTTGCAAAGATAAAAGCCTGATCCTACACTCAGATGGGTGAACGTGAATCAGGAGCAACTCCACCAAAGCCAAGAGGACTATTCTGGCTGAAGGGAGATGGAGGTCCCTGGAGAGGTCACTCAACAGCTGAATTAGTAATGGCTGAATGTCCTCCAAGTTGCGGTCGGTCTGGCCAGGTTTGAACACCTCCATCTGACTCGACTCATTTACCTGTTTACTGCGGCTGGCAGTATGGTAGTCGATTACCTGCATCGTTTGCTGATCTGTGTGAACCTGTAGCACATTTTTGTTTTGAAATGCTACTTGCATTAGTGATATGTCTGCAGGGAGGAATCTCAGCCACATCTTGTGCAACATCTAGAGAGCTTTTGGTATCTGTGCAGTGAATTTCGCTGTTGCATGCTGGTTTGTTATTAACAGAGTTCCTGTTGGGAAGGAAGCAATCTTCCTACGCTGTATCTCCCAAAGTTATTTTTTGTATTCATTTGGAATAATTCCCTCTGGCTTTACCTTAACACATTCACTAAGCAAATAATATTGATATATAACATACGCATCAACATAACTTGGAAGCAAGGGCTAATTTCTTGGGGGTAGTCTGGGTCAAAGGCTTGAGTTTTTGAAGAAAGAGCCTCTGTAAATAATTGATACAACAAATTTGTTCCAGTTTTATCTCTCAAGAAGACTTACCTGGAGTCTTCTGGAAGGGTTTTATTTTGCATAGTTACTTGGATTTGCATGAGTTTCTTTTGGAGAAGTAGGCTAGTCCAGAGGTCAGAGCCTAGGATGCAAAGCCAGAAGTCCCAGGCTTCTTCCTAGTGCTGCTGAGTTGCTTTGCAACCTCAGAGTGTTGTTTTCTGTCTCTTAGCTTTGCTATTTTTGGAGAGTGGTGGTCCTCATATTTAAGACTGGCCGTTCTGCCTTGGTGTCAGTATTCAGCAGTTAATGTTCGTTGTTTGGCAGATACGAAATCCCACATTCGCAGATGCATAGATTACAAAGTCAAGAGGGACCGTTGTTCATCAAGGCTGACCTGTTTATTGGAGGTGGGCCCAAATGTGGACGTTGGATCAAACAGACGAAAACTCTGGGGAAGTTCAGTTCTGAATTCAGATCTGGATGTGAGCCTCGTGGCTTAGTCTCATCTCTGTAAACACCAGACAGGAATACAAGCAAACAATTTTTAATATAAGGAGTGCTTGGATCCAGAACTGAGCCTTGTTCCAAACCGTCCCAACTACTATAAATAGGTTTCCCACATCTCCAGTTATAAAACTCCAGAAACTAAATTATTTTAGTGAAGCTTACACGTCTGCACGGATTGTTGTCCTCAGCAAGGTTACGGTAGCAAGTTGACAAGAATTTGTTTCTCGGGATTCTGGTAAAAATCTGGAAAGACTCCATTACCTTTTGTGCTAGAGATTAGGATCTGGTTCACTGTATGTGTCTCCTGCTGTCTTTTTGTATCTCCTGATTTTAGTAAACAAGAAGGGAAGGAGAGAAGAGGAAGGAACTCATCATAGACTTTGAATGATGCAAACAGTTTAATTAGGAAATAATGCCAGATACTGTTTCCCTTCCTTTGCTGTTTTTCAAGCAGGATGCATCCTTAGGAAACAATAATAGAACTGAGGATTACAAAGCCTTTGTACGCATTGCAGCCAAGTGGCCACACAGGAAAGTGATATACGGACAGGCGCTTGTGTAACGTGAGCGGAAGTTATTCAACATTCCTTGAGGAAGCATAGGACTAACTCTTCGTATCAAGACAAATATTCCTGTCAAGCTGAAAGGGAAGATAATGCTGGACACCATTTTACATTGTCTCTCTTTGTGAAGCTTGCTGATTTTGTTCACTTGAGCCTGGCTTCAAAATAATAGCATGAGCTAAAAATAACTACACATTTGGGCCTTAAAATGTCTCTGTGACACAAGGTCAAACAATAATGGGTATTTCCTACTCTTTAACCTTTGTAGCAGGCAGAAGGAAAAGTGTTCAAAAGGGCCACTGCTATAGAGGTCAACCTGAAACATTTGACCCTGAACTGTTTTGGTTCTTAAATTCTATATCCAGGAGAAGGTATGTGGAAGCTTGTGAGACATCAGTTTTCAACTTCTGTATCTTGAATTTCTCTCTGTACTATTTATAACTGCCATGATGTTTCACTACATAATAGCAGTGTTTGCAAATGTTTATGCAATTAAACTCTTGCTAGCTGGGGTGTGTGAGCCAGATCCTAAAAACCAGAGCCCGTGGTGCAGAAAATGCTCATCAGTCTGAAGAGGTTTGGTCTGTAAATTTCTGATACTAGTGATCACAGCTGGGAGTCAGAATGCCTGTGGTCTGGTCCACCTCCCTGCTGGTACGCTGTGTGAAGGTTAGAAAGGCGGGCCACACTTCTGAACCCGTTTACCTCAGTTACTACTAAGCCACTGAAACGATGGGAAAATTATTTTAAAATGCACACTTAAAAATCCTTATAGTTTTACATCAGGTTTCTATAGAAATGTAGAGCCCTTGAGGAATCATTCTGTTCTTCTCCTTTGGGGGTATATATCAGATATATTTTTCATACACTGGTCTCTCATCAGAAATTAATTGCAAAAGAATGCTCTTGTTATGTTCTCACCAGTATATTCAATGTTCAATACTTCTTGCATTTTCAAGTGTGATTCCTCTTCCTCCTCAATAAAATACCTCAGCTTTCCTGCTTTCGATTGTGGAAAAAGTGAATTTAAGGATGGTATTAAACAATATGCCTGAAATACTGATTTTTTTTTTTCCTCTTTCTACAGAGCTTTTTTGGAAATGAAAACTATTATCTGCTCATGTTCTGTTTAGTCTTTGAGTACTGAATTTCCTAGTTCCCTCAAGAGTATGCATAAATCTTACTCTAATATCATATGCTTAACTTACCGGTCTGCCCACAGCTACTGTCTCTGAGCCCTTCAGAGGCTCCACCTTCAACCTAGTCTTTTACTTTTGAGACCCTGCATGACTTGGAGGTACTTTTTCCTCTTGGCTTATCATAAAAGTGATTCTTCCCACTCATTATCTTTTGTATTTTCATACTACTTCATCTGGAATGCAAATATCCACCAGGAGCCCAAAACTTCCTTTGAATTTTCTAGTATCACACAGAGGGTGGTCAGAATTGATTTTGGGTGGAGAATAGGGTTTTCGACTAACTGACATTTTTCATAGAAAAAGCTGTGAAAGCTACACAGCTTCATCTTTTATTTGAAAACTTAGAAGCCAAAGAATAAATTTTTCTAGGCCAAAATGAGAAACAAACAAACCAATAAACTAATCCTCGAGGTTTGGGGGATTTGTTTCTTGTCCGAACTGACATTTCTTTTTGCTTTCATGGATGTGTTTTTTCTGTCTGTATTTCTAGTTAGATTTTTACCTCTTTGGAATGTTTTTTACTAACATTTCGACATGCAGGCAGCTCGTGTCAAAAGAAAGTCCTTGACCACCATTGCATTTCTGCTGATCATTCTGCTTACCTTCTCAGTTGGACTTGATGATCTTAGAGGTCTTGTCCAACCTAATGATTCTATGATTCTGTCACTGCACATGCCAGGATACGAATCAATGCGTGTTAAGGCACTTTGGGGTTCCTTAAGTATAAAAGGATCCATAGAAAACCGAAGTCTTCTGTTCCCTCTGATCAGCATTGAAAAATGTTTTTGCAACAGTCTGGTGGGATTTAACTGATTTATTAAATACAAACCCTGATATCAAGCGGTGTATAGGGAACAGATTCTCTCAGTCTTGGGAGCATGAAGGGAGAATGCTGCTCTGAAGTTGTCAGCAGTACAAGGCAAGAGCAACCAAGCTGTTCCTCGGCTCACCTCCCAAGGAGAGAAGAGCCACCTCAGGGCCAGCGTTGTGGGGAGGAAACGCTGAAACAAGCAGCCCCGTCAAACAACAATGTGAAGAAGGGGCTCTTGCAGGTGCAAGCTCTTCTGTGTCTGACTCTGTATGGGGCACTACGATCTTGTTTTGCTTGAGACTCCAAAGACTCAAAAGTTAGCTCTGTACAGGGCTCCCAGAGATTAATTAAATTCAAAATGACATGCCCTGCATCCTTAGGGGTCATACCATTATGCATGCTATTTTGTGCAGAACATTTGTTTACGATGAGATCTTTTATTGATGGCATCATTAGTACCTAAAGAGAGAAGGAAGACTGATTTGCTTTGACAGAGCACCAAATATTCTTGTTAGAGTGTAAACACAAATTGTCGTCCATGCAGAGAAAAATTAAAAATTAAATTACATTTAAAAAAAATAAATAAAAAACCTGGAAAAATATTGCTTGGAACCAGATCTACTCAATTATGAGGTAAGTTTGTAGTCTGAAGCACAAATAATGAATGAAATCACTACCTTGGTTTCTTAACTCATCTCACAAAAAATACTCATGGGACTTCAGGTACTTCTAAATTTATATTTGTATGGATGAAAGGATGAGGTTTTTAATATTTATGTTGTGATGGTAGTTTTTTTATCCTACTATCAGCAGTTTGAATAATTTGGTTCTCAGCCCAAGCTGTACATCAGTTTTACTACTTCAGAATCTTTTTCTGTTGTTTCTGAGCAGTAGACGAATTAGATGAGGTGAAGAGAGGAGGATGTGCACCTTTAATGCTGAGATTATAGTATCGGGCAAAAATAATATACATTTCCTCTGAAACCCAGAGTTTTCAGCAATGAAATTTGTTGTAAAAACTGTAGGAAAAGCAAGTCCATGATTTTCTTAAATATTAATTAAAAATCTGAGTTTCTACATTTAAAACTGGGTTTCATCCAAAGACATAAAGCATTAACCAAGGTTATTAAGTTTATTTCACAGATTTGCATTAGGCAATATGACTCAGAAAGTTGGGCTTAACTCAGGAGATCTTGAGCCTAACACTGTCTCTGCCCTGACTTTTTCTGCCTTGCAGTACCAGACTGGAGTCTCAGAGCTCAGTTGCTCTGCACGAGTCTATAAAAGCACCACAAATTTCATGAGTCAAATTTACCTTGCTGGAGCAGAGTGACTCTTCAGATTACTGTGATTAGTTTTCTTCCTACATTTTACAGGAATTAGCTGGACTACTTCTGGTATTTCTTTGTCACTCTGGACTGTGCAAGATAGTTTTTCTCTTAGTCAAACTGTATAGGAAAAATACCTGAGACATTCAGCTATGCAAGCCCCAGTTACTTGATAGGACTGGTTCCGTTAACGGGCTTGAAGGAGTGTCCTTTAGCATTAGCTTCTGTTTCTCCCGTCTGTGAAATGAGGAGAGCTCCCACTCTTTTGTATTTCTGGATTTTAGGGATTTATATGTGATAAATTCCATGTCAATAATTTACTTGGTGTGAATGAATGATTTAACCTAGTGCGAATATTATATTTTTCTTTGTTTAAAAAGAAAAACACTACTCATTTAGACATGCTGAGGCAGTTGTTTGGGTTGTGAAAGAAAGCGCTGTCTTCAAAGCTGGCTTAATGCCCCTTGGGGCTACGCAGAGAAGACGGTGGAGAAGCGACAGGGGGTATATGTCAAGATTGAGAAAATATACACTAAAACTGTGCTGAAACTGCCTGAATTGGTGTTTTCATTTATTCTGCCAAGACTCTTTCCTGATTCTATGAGTATATCTGACTCGTACTGACTTGAATGGTCCGTGAGTGGAAGCCATCACATTATTTTCACTACATCCAAGTCACATATATATCCTACAGAGAGAGTAAGCATTGCTTGTTGTTTTGGGGATGGTGCTGTTTGGAAAAGCGAGCACATTCTAGCAGGTTTTGCTCATGATGAAGTTTTCTGGTGGTTGCCTTCTCTTTAGGAACCAGGGCAGGTCTTCTACTCACAGGGAGATATTCCAACCAAGTCCACGTGTTGACTTCACCCCAGTGCTCCTGTCAAATCGTATGAATTACTGATTTGCTCTACAATGGCCTTGACACCTCTTGGGCCAATGAGAGGTGAGGATAAGTAGTACCAGCCAAAAGATCCTCAGCACATTGCAGTGTTCATGCCTCTGGGCATATTGAATAGATTTAATTTCTGTGTGAGCTGCCAGTTAAATCTCGTCATGGCAATTTTTCCTCAAATTTTGTGTTAAATAATATGTATCTTATCTTCTTATCTCTCTGTGAAACAGTAACATGGAAGAGTGTTCAGGATCAATCTTGTACTTAATGAAAATGACCTGGCAATATTCATTTGCCAGATCATTCTCACATATTTCAAAACAAAACCAAACAGAAACTCCCACCAGTGAAACGCTTAGACTGAGTTTATCCCTGGGGAGATGATGAGAAACAAACAACACGTGACAGTTGTTAATCACATTGTGTAATATATTACTGGAAGGCTCTCAGACGCTGCAGCGAAGGGCATAGTATTCAGAAGAGAATAGAGTGGCTTTGATGTGAGGTTCATTTTGGGTTATGCTGCTGAAAAAAAAAAAAATCAACAAACCCCAAACAAACCTTGTTCTGTTACAAAGATAAAAATGACTGAAACCTTCATGGTGAACTTTATGAACAGGTATCTCAGCAGATGCTAGGAATATGCAAAACCTGAGTAGCAGGGGTTTATAAGCACATCAGTAGTATGATTATATGCAAGAATTAAAAGCAAACAAATAATTTGCAAATTCCACAATATTTTCTTACACGTTCATTTCTATTTATTGTATATACTAAACTAGATTTATTATTAATTCGTTAACATTTTTCACCATTTGCAATTAGAATAAAATTTCACGTGCAGTCGATCTACCGGTGCCAATGTGAGCCTTCAGTAACAGAATCTGAGAGTGACAGGATGTCACTGGGAAGGCACCTCTGGCCATCTAATCCCACCTCCTGCTCCAAGCAGATCCGATCCAGTTACAGCAAGATGCCTAGGGGCTTGTTGAGTTTTTAATCTCTTCAAGGGTGGAGAGTTGCCAGCCTCTCTGGGCTCGTGCTTCAGTGTCTGACCACGCTTCTGGTAAAAGGTTCTTTTCTTTTATCTTGTTTGAATTTCCCATGCTGCAGCTTGTCCCTGCGGTCTCTCATCCGAACCGTGGGCACCTCTGAGGAGAGCCTGGCTCGGTCTTCCCTACAGCTTCCCATTAGGTTCTGTACAGACCACTGATCTTTTACTGAATTTTGTTTGGAGACAAATCACGTGTTGATTGGTTCTTTTGTTTAAAAGACACTGACTTTTCCATTTTCTGCCCATATAACACAGCTTTATGCATTCTCTTATTTACATCTTTAATACAAAGCGCTTTTGGTGAGGGAATTATGAAGCCTACAGAAAAACTAGGCCTGAGAAATGGATGATCTACACCACCTTCCAAAGCTGACTGTGTGATACTCTGGAGCACATTGATTAGGATTCTACTTCTAAATCACTTTTATTTTAATCATTCTAATATAAGTGCAATTGTCATGTGAGCTATACACTCCAATTAAGTGAGGGATGCTTCACAAAACAATGTTACTCTAACAAACTACTGAATGGGTTAGCATTTTCAAAAACCACTATTGTTTTAGGTCACTATCGTTAAGATACTGGGCACTTTATTTGGGAATTAAATATTGATTGATTGTGAATATTACTCTTTTTTCCACCTGTGACTGTGGCTGCCAAAGCACTCTTGAACTTGAGATTCATTTGTGATCAAGACTTTTGGAAGATTAAGTCCAGCAATACTTTTTGAAAATGTGCTGTACACTGAAGGAGGTAGGGCACAACGCTGTCCTTGCTGAGGGACGTTCACAAGATTATGTACAAACCAGAACTTTCATCTTTCATTTCTCTAATTCTTGGATGCTCAAAGCTGGAAAAATATGCAGAGATAATGAGCCTGTGGCAGATGACCATCAGGTATAAGCCAGGAAGCCCTTGCCTTGCCGGTGCTGCAGTGGGAGATAGATGGCAGTGTAAAGCGAAATGAAGAAACATAATTTCTGACTGCTTTCATTTGATCTGCTTCCTTTCTCACATCTCTGTGTGTGGGTCGAGGGGGAGGGGAAGGAGGGCGAGGAGGGGAGGACGAGGGTGGGAGTTTCCTTCATGCTTCAGCAGTGGTGCTGAATGTGAAGGAAACAATAGTTGGTCTGATTCCAGGCATTCACTTGGGCAAGGGCTGTTTGAGGAGTAAGCGCAGGCCTGCAGTTCTCACAGGTACCATTGCCAGTGGCTGGGTTACCTGTAGGGTATACGGGAACAGATAGAGAAGTAGCATGCAGTTAGGGGTCTGTCCTAAATTTCACCTCTGAGCTTTTTAAGGAAGTAAATAATTTTTCCTCTGGATCAAGTCCTCATTTTCAAAATAAAGCTTAACGCTCAGCTGTTAGGATGACACTTTCTCGTCTTAAATGATAGCCTTCATTTGATCTGGGGGTACTGAAAGTGCACGTTGCTTTCATGTGCTCAAGGGCAATGTGGAAAAAAAAAAGACTGAGTATTGTCACAGGAAGAGATATGTACCACCGAAAAGGAAATAAATGTAATCAACTTGCTGGTAGTCGCACCACAAACCGATCTTGCTTTCTCTCTTGCTGGCTTTGATTAAAAGGCCTGAATTAAAGATAACAGCTCTGGAAAAATGCTAGGGCAAGCATCCACTGAGCACTGTAGGCAAAAGCAACCAGGGGTTCTTCAGTAAAAGTAATTACTGCCCACCTCTGCCTGACAGCAGGCAAATTTTTTGGTCAGCTGTTCTCTTCTATTTTCTCCTGCTTTTTTTTCCTCAGAAAGATGAGCTTGATTCCTAGGCACGCGTTGTGATTTACGTGGGGCAAAATCATGCAAAACCATGTTGTTTTGTAACATCTCAAAACAGTTTGAAGTTACTGTAATTTACATTATGTCTTATTTCCTGAGGGAAAACTTTTATGGTGACAGGGTTTTTATAAGTGCTGTGACTAGACTACATGATTTCCTATGGCTTAGACCTGAACACAACAGTCTAGATATTGTTAAATCTTACTTGGACTATCCAGGCAGCCTCTCACCTGCAGAATGGGTTCAGGTAGCTGAGCTGCTTCTTGAGATTCCAAGAGTATCTTCCTTCTCATAACAGCAATAGAACATTTGTCTTCTCCTCATGCATTTTGCTACCTTTGGCTCCAGCTGGCATCGTGATTTACTGAAAATGAGAGCAAAATTCTACCTGAACTTTGTTTGAACTCTTACAGGTTTCATTTGGGTTAAGTTCAAAGGCAAGCCAGGCAAATTTTATTTAAGGCTTGATTGTTTGTTCTAGACACAGACCAGAAATAAGGGATGGAAAAGAGCTGCATAGTGTTAGCAGGTGGCTGGTGAGAAGAGACACTGCCGCTGAGAGGTCCTGCCTTTGTAGAGACTGCTTTTCACTGCTGACATCCCTTCATGGTCTTCTCATGTCTCAGTTCAACTCTGCTGACCAGCTTGGCCCTTCTAAGGGAGCATCATTTGGGAGATCTGGTGGAACAGTTCTTCCATCATCTAAGGTCTAGAGACTACAATTTTGTGCTAGTCTAACGCAGGAAGCCCGAAGGTGTCAAAGTAGAAAAGAAAGTGGTTTGTGATCTTCCCTCATAGCTTTTTCCACCTATAGTGTGACTCTGAACGAGGATAAGTAATCCTGCCCTTTACTTTTACTGTTTTTTTAAAAGAGGGCCTTTCTCTTTCTTTCCCCCTCTTCTCCCTCCTTTTTATTATTGATAGAGTATGTGTGTTTGAGGAGGAAAAGGAGGCGGGAGAAGGGATGTGGGCAGGCGTGTGTGATGCAAAAAGCTAGCTCTAAGATAGCTATCTCTTTGGGAGGGGCTTGTGAAGAAAAGAAAAAAAAACACATGCAAAACGTTGCTTTTGTTTTTGTTGGGGATTTTTGTATTATTTGAGAAGAACATTTTGGCTCTGTTTGGGCAGGATAGTTTGAGTCTGTGAATATATGCAGAGAGAGATCAAGAGAGCACATTATGTAGCAGCACAGGGACTGTGCCCAGCCACGTTGCCTGCTTGCACGAGGTAGCAGATTTTTCAACTCCTACATCACTCCTGGCTTAGTCAGACATACCCTGCAGACAGCAGACTACAAAACGTGTTGCTGTTGTTTTGATTTTGAGGCTCTGGGGGTACCTGTCAGCTGGCTTGTGCTATAGCAGGACAAAGACCAAAACCAGCTAAGTCAAAGCGGATGGAGGAAATAAAGGAAATATATGTATTTTTAAGGATATGGATGACAGGGGAGGAATTGCTGATATGACTGTGAACTCTTGATATTTTTAGAACCTTGGAGTAAAACTCCAGTTCCACTGAAGTCACTAAAAATATTGCCATTGAATTCACTGAAAATATTTTTTCTGTCCTTTGACAGAGGAAAGTAATAGTTGAAAAGATACATTGACAATACTTTCACATCTCTGTCTCCAGGGAAAAAATGATACTGTACTTCCATAATGCCTATGCACAGCCATACATCTTTCGAAAGATGCTGTTGTGAACCCTGAAAACCCTGTCTTTTTGTCTTTTTGTCTCAGCTTCCAGGTCAAGTCTTGGGTCAGGTCATAGGTGTTACCACTGGGGAGGAGGAAGGAAACATGTCCTGCTCACTCCAATCCAAGCAAGTTCTGTTGTTATTTTTTTTTCTGTAGGGGTAGTATGTTTTTGGGTTGGGTTTTGTTTTCGTTTGGTTTTGGTATGAGTTATGTTCTCCCTTCTATTTTAAACACAAAACAAAGTGCATATAAGTCACATACACAGTCACCTTCAGGTTAACTTGTGCGAGATTTCCCAAATCTCTCTGCAGCAAAGGAAAGGCAATAGTATTACAAGTGAGCAAAAAGTATTTTTGTTTTTTTCTAAAGTACCTGAGTTCTTTGGATCTGTCTGAAGCAGCACTAGGGACTGGTGTGTTTCATACCAATATCAAATTATTTTTCATATCAGTCACTTGGATGTGGCGCTCTACTCTAGCTTTGTCTCCTGTGGTGTCTTCTTGGGAAATACTAACTGAACTGACTTTGTCATTTTTCCATGGCTGCTCTCTCGGCAGGATGTGCCCTGTGCCAGATGGTTGACTTGAATGAATTCTCTTTACATGGTTAAGAATCACTTTCTTTTATTATTAATGACTTGGTTCTTCCATCTCTCGTGTTTCTCAATTTTCTCTCTGCTTCATAGATGGATAGTCATGCCAGATTGAGATGAGGCTGTTATTTCATCTCATACTAGGAAGCCATGTTGAGGCAAAAAGTGTATCAGAAGGACAGCGGGCATTTTCTCAGACTCCAGCTGTTTCGTAACTCCCAATGGCCATGTTGCAAGAAGATGTAGAGAACTGTTGTTAATAAAGTAACTATGCTGCCATTTTTAGTCTGTCTCCAAGTTTTTTGCCTGCAATAAGTGAATAAATAAATAGGAAATTTAAAATAAACTACATGGGAAGTTAAAGTATCTGTTAATTTGTCAGCTAAACAATTGAGTTGTATAGAAGTACTCTCATTATATACGAAAATCCTAATGACTCCGTGTCCTTCAGGATACAGCACCTATATGGTTTAGAAAGATCAATAGCTGTGTGTAAAGCTGGCCTGATGAAAAAATTGTGCACTCAGTTGCACACGCAGTGCAACTAGGTATTAAAAATCAGGCTCTGAAGTATTTGTTAAAAACAGATCTAACTCCATTGATGTCAAGTGTGCTGATTTTCTTTGGATAGGGATCTATTGCTTTAAGTTTATATTCAGTATAAACATCATATGCAATAATAAATCTTAGAAGCACATGCTCGGATAATTTGATTTATTATTTCATTTAGTGTAATGCTATTCCATTTCATTCCATTCTTGTATTTCTAGTTCCTCTGTAACAACCTTGTAAAAGTGACAGGGAGGCTCAGATCTTTGCCCAGCAAACAATATATATTATTTGCTACATGAAAGTGGTGCACAACTCTCTTAAATGTTCCCTAGCAGACTCCTATTGCATTCCACAATGTGCCTGCACTTGAACCACCTCCATTCATATCAGAGTCTTTTTATCCCAGCACACATTGAGCAAGCTGCTCTGAAGCTTAATTCTCCTGACCCTTCAGTGCAGTCGGATATTGTCACCTAATCCCCTTTTTTTCCTTCTGTCCCATGTGTGGTTTTGACTTCTTTCTCTTCTCAATTCCTTTTTCCTCTTCCCTTTTTCTTTCTTTCTTATTCTATAAGCCTCTCTCCAGGCTCCACATTCCAGAATTCATCCTTGCATTAGGGCTGCAATACAATGCTCTCCCAGTGTTAAAGGATTAGACATTAAGGAGACTGTGGCAACTCCAGCCTTACTATATGCACAGGGGGAGCATAAGGGGATGGAGGAGTGCTTGCTAAAGAGTAAGGAGACTGGGAAACAAGGGGGAAAATGGCATCTTAGCAAAACCAGAGTGGATGACAAAGAGATTTGTGCAAGGAATAGTAGTTGTTTCTGTTCAGTTTAATACTCTAAGTTGTCTCCGGGAGACAGTAAACCAGTTCGAAAGCAAAGCAGAGTTACACATTACACAGGTATTGGTACATCAAATGCAATTTTTATTTTAACATTCATCTCTGAGAAATGGCCAGTTTGAAGCACTCATGTGATGACATGCCATTCCAATACACGTGATCGGAGTGTTATCTGAAGGGCCAGTGTTAACCAATATCACATCAGGTTTTTTCCTTAGATAATTGCACCTCTGACTCCCAGATTTCCAAAGTTCATACTACTCCCAGAGAAGGAGTCTGGTGTTTTAGCTTCCAGATATTTCCTGCAGGTTGGTTTTAATTTATTTTCAGGTTCCTGAAGGGAGTGGTCTTTGTTAAATGTCTCTCCACTTTCATTATTGGATTGGAAACAAGTATATTGTATATACTTTCCCGCATACACAGGTTCATAACAGTGTCGAAAAATGTATTTTGAAGAAATTACCTCCTTTCTTCGCCACCACTTCGCCCCTTCAAAAGTAATTCTGTAAAAGTAAATTTAAGAGTATTATCATGGTCCATTTAAATTATTAAAAAATCTCCAGAAGCTATTTAAGAATGAAATCCTTGAAACGTGGTTTTTTTGAAGCATCATGAACACATCCTGTAGTGAAACCGTAATTGTCTGTTAGAATCTGTAGCATGACTCACAAAAACCTAGAGAAGGGTTCTTGTTTTCCATCAAGGTTGTTTTGCTTATTTGTTGATAGGGTGGGAAAACTAACTTGAAGAAGTAAGTTTTGCATTTTGCATTGGAGGCAGTGAAGTTCGTGGTCATCCTAATCTATTGCGGAAGTGAGTTCTACAGTCGTGGGCCAGCTGCCGAAAAAGTTTTGTCACCCAGACTCATGAGTCTCACCCTTGTGGCTGACAGTTTCATTGTTCCTGAGGAACGTAAGTGTCATGGAAGGTCATGGTTGCATTATTATTATTCAGCTACATTTGAATAAATGTACTTGGCTCTACAAAGAATGCTACAGGCCTACTTACCCTGCTGTACCCCACAGGCATGTGGTGAGGCTTAAAGATTGTAAAGTGCTTTGAGTTCCTCGGAAAAAAAGGCACTATATGAATGCAACAGATTCCCATTTGTTCATATAGCATCTGGTCCCACATCACTGATGATATACAGGATCAGACCCGGAGTGCTGTACATGCGTTTGATTATTCGCAAACATAAACGGAGATATGGCCCCAACCCCAAGGTCTTTACACTGTAAAGAACTGACCTGGCAGCCTACCAAACACACCTTCTGCAAGGCACTGGGTGGGTTTTTTTGCTCATCAGCTTGCAAGTGTTGAGTCAGAAATACACCAAGCAATTAAGGATGAGGACTGAGATTTGGACCAGACAGGAAAAAGTGTATAGACTGAGTATCAGGAAGATGAGCAAAATCAGTGCTGTAGCAAGAAAGATTCAAATCTTGAAATTAAGGTTGTTTTGAGTGCAGAAATTATGTTTTACACTTGGGCACATCTGCCTATTTGCATGCTTTGTGCTTTCTTATGGAAATACATATTGAGATTTTGTTGAGAATAGAATGAACAAAATCCAGAGTAGTAGCAGCAAGACAGAGAGCATCATTTTAATAACGAACAAGTACTAGATCAAGTGAATAATTCTGTTGGACAGATTCTCACCCTGTATCAACCGGCTTGTATCAAGAAAGATTAGTGGTTTCTGGTGTTTTATTCTAGCTGTAGATTTTTAATTTTTTTTTTCACAAAAAGGAAGCAAAACTTAGGCACAGAAAGACATTCATATCATTTGCATGTGGAGATTCTTCTGTCAGCAGGGTGCAGTTTTCTGCCTACATGCATTAAGACCAGGCCATGACATTCTCCAACAAACAGACTCTGCAGTGGCTTTCAGGTTTTCATGTCCAAAGTTCCCCAGGACCAACATAAATGGAAAGTGAGTAAAATGTGGAATTAGTACTAAAATAACACACTCCTCCATGTAATGAAGTTCAAGGTTTCTGTTTTGCACATAAAGCCTCTGTTCTTTATGATTAATGAAAGAAAGTATCGGTTGATAGTGCTCAACAGAAGCGGTAAGAGCATAGGCAGTACGTAATAATTAGCCCAAAAGAAACCACTCAGAATGACACTATAATTTTCCGCACCTGTCCCCAAACTGTCAAAAGGAAACACGGCTCTTATTTCACTCTGAATAAGATGTAGTATGTTTGTGGTTTGGGAGATGATGGCTTGATTCTCTGTCAGTTGAAACAGCTGGCTGCTGTGGTGTGAACTGATGCCAGGACTGAGAGATCCATGTACCTGTCTTGTTTTTTAAGAGTTTGGTCTTAGGGAGAGAACTCTTTGCTTGCTGCAGTTGAATATTCAGCAGTTGAATAGGCCAGGACATTAGTTTGACTCTATTTTAGCGTAAGTTTGAAACGGCAAATGTGAAAGAAAGGATGCAGCTAACGAAAACTTCAGAGATAAGGAACAGAAGAATGAACAGGTTGAAGGTTTTAAAGAAAAGCTAATGTGGTTATTCAGATGTTCCTCACACGTGCTCTTCCAAGCTGCTACTAAAGAATGTAATAAACTTGCTATTGGTAGCTTTTTGCTCTTAGTGTAAAAATCTGTTGCTCAGTCTCATCTCCCATTTCTTCTCACTGCTGGGAACCCTGTATCAACCATGTAAAATTCTTCCACATCCTCCTACCTGCCTTCCCTACCTAATTATCTCATCTCTTTGTTCTCCTTTACCTACTTTCTGTCCTGAATCTGCTCCTGCAAAAACAATCCCCAGCTTCACAGACTGGCAATGTTGGGTTTGAACTGTTGGTGCAGGTTGCCTGAGGAAGAAGTAACCTGCTGATGGTGGCAGGAAGCACATCCAGGCCCAGGTAGTGCCTGGGATGGGGAAACTGGCATCTGCTTAGGTGTCCCCTTGTCTGAGGCTGCAATGAAGCTGTGGTTAGATCAGTCATGCCACAAAAAGAGCTGTCTGGTTGCATTTTGACACCATCACTTCTTGTACTCTGGAAAACCAAAATGTATGGTCTCCCGAAAACCAAAAGTGGAAGGTGAATGACTGGGTAATAAGGGCTGAGTTCTGATTCAGTTTAAATCTTCTACGTAAAGCTTTCATATTTTCCCAGTTTTCACAGGCGGTTAAAATTCTAGGAAAAAAAATTTAAGCTAGAAAAAGAAGACGACATCTGTAGTCTTTGCTTTGTGCAAATCCTAACCATTCTTGAAAGATGTATTCCTGCATTAAAAAATTCTAACAAGTCCTTAGTCCCCATTCCCGTTGATGACTTATTCTTTTTATGTTAGCTCCCCAAATCAGAAGGGGAAAAAAAAAAAGAAAAAGAAAAAAAGATCCACCACCAAGCTGAGAACTACTCCCAGATGGTAATAAACTGACTCAAAAAAAGTTGAGAACAAACTGGATCAGCCCTCTAACAGATGAGAGTCTTTACTGCTTTACTTTTAAGAGACACTGGTAAATCATTTGGCATTATTAAAGAAACCAGCCACAAAAAGGGTCTGTAAAAATACATATTTCCAACTTTTCATCATCTGGGATTCTGTAGCTGTTAGTGGTCCATGAGTCACTACTAATATTTAAATGTAATATATTCATTTGGATAAGTTCAAAACAGAGTACTCTTCAAGAATGAAATAATTGCCACCCATAAGAAAAAAACCCAGTGGTTTCATATGCTGACATACGTAATCAAAACATCTCTTTTACTTGAAGCAGATCTTTTAAGCTGTAATCATAGATACAAAGTGTGGTAGATGTATCAGCTCTGTCTCACTACTATATTAGTCTGGCTTTATTCAAGTGCAACTCAGTTGAAAAAGCTAGAGTTACACCAGCCTAAAATTTAGCATTTTGCCCACCAATACAGCTCTGTATTGCCTCATGTCCTGCTTAGTCACTTGCACCACATAAAGAAGATGCACAAAATTACATATCTGATTTTGATTGTGGGGTTTCAGTAGATGTTTGTGGTACCTTAAAAGACTACACAGTGTTGTGAGCAACGGAGAAGCTGTCCCACCATATATATCAAATGCATTAGCTGGTGGAGTGTGATTTGTTGTCTAAGAGTGGTAAGTATTTACTAATGGTGGTGGGTTCCTTAGTGCAGTCAAGGTACTTTCCAATATGTGACCCTTCTTGGTCATCATCTGGAATTTGGGATTGAGACAGATTTTAGGACAGCTGTGGAAATAAACATTACCAAGAAATTAGAAAACACAATATTACCTTATCTTGCTTTTTGATTTTTTGGAAGTAGAAGTTAATAGGCAGGAGACATCATTTTATGTAACAGTGCCAGTCCAAATTCTGGTAACTAACATTTCACATGCTTTCAGCAAGCAGAGGAGTAGGTTCCTGCAAAACTTTGCATCTCCCAGTCTCTTTACATATGCGTGCCATCTGTACCTTCCACCAACAGTACTCCCAAGTAAATGGGCAGAATGGCTTTCTTCCTGCAAATGTTCAAAGTTTCTAAGTAAATTATCAAACCTCAAAAAAAATGCAGCTGAAAAACAAATGAGATGTCTAGAAAGTCAGAAGTTGATTCAACATTTCCTATTTATGCACATAAAAACGACAGCTTAATACACTTTTTCCCAAAAGAGGCAAGAGTTTAGTGTGTAGTATCCCCCTAACCACTCAGCACTCTCCAAGCATAAACTCAGTAAAGCTTATATAAACTAACTGCAGAACCTCACAGCTGCTGCAAAATTTTGTGGGCCAAACTCGTTTGGTTTAAGTGGAACAAAACCCATGAAGGTCAAAGTAGGGGCTCAGTTTGACCCTTCCTTTTCCAGATAATGTATGGAGCCTTTCTATTTGCCTGTACTTTAAGTCTCCGTAGTGAAAATGTGGTCCATATCCCTACAAAGTTAAGTAGTATATAAACAGAGAAACATGCCATTTTATCACTGAAGTGAAAATGTATGGGTGAATAACTGTTTTGAGTTACTTCTAAGCTGTGAGATTCCTGGCTGTTTCTTTTAGTCTGAGCTGGAGTTGTCAGCAGGTTGTCTTATTGTCCTTTTACTATTTAACTTGAGAGACTTCATCTAAAATGCAGCGCTGGTGTATGCACATAAGCTAGACAAATAAATATCAATCATCTCCCAGATGGTGATAATATGGCCCATGGGAATGGAACATAGACTTGCTCTGACACTGTCTGTGTGTGCGCACATACACGCATTGCATTTCTGAGCTCTCCTGCAGTCTAACATCCTCTGCTCATCTCAATTTGTGCATCAATTACACTTGTGCTGGTGTAACTTCTTGTGTATTTCTTGTGGACAATGTGCCACAGAATATAGTCCATTGTTTGGTCCTTTTATGGCTGGATGTCTTCCTCCTCAGAGCCAGGTCTTTCAGATTTTGGTGCTTGATGGTTTATTTTATTCTACTGTAGCTTTTATGAATCTGGTTTTGAGTGTGTAATCCAGAACCCTGAATTAGACATCTCTGCTCCTTGTAAAATGAATGAGGAAAGTGAACTGCCTCAGACTGGGCCTCGTGGTAGTGAGTGCCCTGAGCAGAGAGAGTCCTTTGCTGGTCAGCAGGAAATGACTTCAATTCTACAGCTCCTTCTCCTGGGCTTAAGTGCCTAACTGTGAGCTGCAGAGAGGTATTTCCCTGAAACCTTTCCTGGAATAAGGTACTTATGTCATTTTCTTGGAAACTATCATGGAGATCATTCCTTTCTTTTAAAGTATAGCCAAGAAAGTACTGCCAAACCCTTTTATGCAGTATTCAAACCCCAGTATATGAATAGCCCATTCCCTGTTCTCTTGGCTGAGTTTCAGGCCCATATGGCCCAAGTGCCCTGAGGATCCCCTAACCACCAAACCATGCTTAGAGCAGGGAGCACTTTTTATCCCTCCTGTTGAAGCCATTCTACTTTGTAGAAAAGCCTTACGAATTTGCTGGACTAGAGAGGCTGAGAGAAGGTGTACTAATGACAAATTGGAGTCCTCGGCTGGCAACTGTGGAGAGGATCTGGGTTCAAGTTCCCGCATTCCTGCACTGGTGACTGTTCCCACAGTTTATACTGAACAGTTGTTGGATGAAAAGTCACTGAACATAAACAGATGATAGGCCTCTCTTCTCTTAGACAATATCCTAATCCTGAACAGGAGACCGTCTCCGTATTTTGGCCTCATGAAGTAGTCTCAATAGGAAAGTCATGAGTTTATCCCTTTCTTCCTGACGCACAAAGCTTGGTACGTAGCACCCATGGTAAGAAAGGTCATGAAAGAGCTTTTGTGAATTTCTGCCGTTGTGCTTGGTAAGTTTGAGCCCTGAGTGCCGTTTTTATGGAAAGAGGCAGCCTTGGATGTGGGGCAGAGAACGTTTTCCTTTTTCTTTCTTATCCCAATTCACTGAGTTGCAACGGCAAAGCACTTCTGACAGCATGCAGCCACCCTTCATTTCCACACCCAGTGGATGTTGGAACATTGCGATTGCTTAGAGGCTTCGCTTAATGGGTTTTTCTAGGAACAGTGCCTGTGCTCATCTTATGGTGGTTTAGTTGTCACTGGTGTGGCAAGTTTGGCAACTGTATGTATTACTGTACCACATAACTCTTCCAGTTATTCTCCTCTAACTTTCTGATGAAACTTCAAGCATTACCATAAAAGAATTATTTATCATTATTGTTCATAAAGATGAACCAAAGGTCAAACACAAAAGGTTGTGGTACAAGTGAGCATAGATAAGACATGAGATTTTTTTTTCCTATCATTTTATTATCTGAGAATATAAGGCTGGGAGCAATATATGCCTGAGCAGTCAGGGCAGGCTATCTGTTGATTACTGTTTTTATGTGATACTTGAATACATAGGCAGGAACATATCTAGAAAATTCACTGATGGATCCACTGCATGGATGTATATCTATTACTTAAAGATCAGTGTCTAAGATACCATTTTGCCGTAAGGAGGAAAGCAGTAATTATTTTTCTCTGTTTTCAACAGAATTCAGACTTTCAGATTATACAAGAAGAAATGTATTTTTCCCAGTTGTTATGAGTGATCTTAAATGTATTTCACACTATCTAGATCATTCAACCAACCTGAGTTTGTGCAGGGAAATGGAAGGGGAAGTTTAGCTTAGTGAATGTAAACATACCCAGTCAAAAACCTTGAGTTTCACGTCTATGTGAGAAGGTCTGCTACTAGCTACCAGATTTCTTTTCCTATTGTATTTTCTCAATTAAAGGAAATAAAATAGTATGTTAGCTAATGATTATTTTAAGAGAAAACCAAAGTTAGTTGATTCTTAATACTAAACCAAGCAGCACTGCCTTTTAATTTCCATTGATGGCTTCATCCTTCAATGCATATAATTGGTATAGCTCAATAGTGGAGCTGTCCTAATTTCCATCAGCTGAGTACCTGGTTTATCATACATTATCAAGCAATGTATGACTTGCATTATAATCACAACTTTAAATCCATAGAGACATCATTTTTTTTCAGTTTGCCATGCAATTTGGGTACAAAACAGAACCGACCTCTGCTCCAGAGCACGTGGTACTTGCAAAGAAAATAAAAGGGGTGGCAGGGAACTGCACTCAGAAAGAGGCTGCAAGTAATAAAACTGGTGTGGTAAAGTAAAAAACTGTAGAAAATAAAACTGCTTCAAAGTTTCTACTCAAAACATCTTCTGGAATAAGGAAAATGATACCTAGCTAACACAGAAAAGAACAGAAAAGCACTAAAAAGTTGGTGGGTTTTTTTTAAATTGTCATTATTTTGGGGAGCATTGATGGTTTTTGGTTACTTTGGCTTTGCATGTCTTTTGCTCTAGTAGGTGAAAGGTAGAATAGATCCCTTAGGATAGATTGCATTTGCTCTGCTATTTTAGAGCAACTAAGTTATTCTGAATCTAGTGGAAACTGGCAAAGTGAGCATGGGAGGAAACTCCTGAAAGCATAATAAGCTGGTAGATGAAGCTGGTAATTGAGTTTCATGTAAAACGATTGATGTTTTTACTGGCACAATATACTTGTATCCATCATGCAAGGGCTACTGAGCAATGTAGCACACAAGATCTATCTAGATGTTATGCAAATGGCTCTGATTCGTAAGGCGGGATGGCTTGGAGAGGGGATGAGTAGGGGTTCAGGTCCCCAACCACTCGTTCTCTTTCCCTTCCCAGGGTTCTCAGCCTGCTTTGGGAGGCAGCCGTTGAATGACAGCGGGTAGCACCCCCCTGTACGCTGTGGATACTCATGCCAGCTGTAGCTAGTTAAGAGTTCAGGGACCCTCTACGGACAGCCGCGTGGTTCCCTCAGCAAGTTAACGGTTCTGTCTCGGCAGTGTTTCCCATGTTCTATGAAGGAGCACAGCCATTCTGCTTTTCCTCCTTGAGCTTCTCCTGTTTGTCTCTCCAAGACTACAGCAATCTGTTCTGCCTTAGAATTTCAGTCTTGCCTGTGGAGTCATCTGGTCCTTGAAGTTCTAAATCCTTCTCATCAGCACTGCTTTCCACATTATGTGCCCTCGTGTCCAAGAAGGCCAGTGGCATCCTGGGGTGTGTTAGAAGGGGTGTGGTCAGTAGGTCGAGAGAGGTTCTCCTCCCCCTCTGGTCTGCCCTGGTGAGACCCCATCTGGAATACTGTGTCCAGTTCTGGGCCCCTCAGTTCAAGAAGGACAGGGAACTGCTGGAAAGAGTCCAGTGCAGAGCCACAAAGGTGATGAAGGGGCTGGAACATCTCCCTCATGATGAAAGGCTGAGGGAGCTGGGTCTCTTTAGCTTGGAGAAGAGGAGACTGAGGGGTGACCTCATCAACGTTTATAAATATGTAAAGGACGAGTGTCAGGAGGATGGAGCCGGGCTCTTCTCGGTGATGGCCAATGACAGGACAAGGGGCAATGGGTGCAAGCTGGAGCATCAGAGGTTCCACATGAACATAAGGAAAAAACTTTTTCCCTGTGAGGGTGACAGAGCACTGGAACAGGCTGCCCAGAGGGGTTGTGGAGTCTCCTTCTCTGGAGACATTCAAAACCCACCTGGACATGTCCCTGTGTGACCTACTCCAGGTGGTCCTGCTCTGGCAGGGGGGTTGGAGTAGATGATCTTTTGAGGTCCTTTCCAACCCCTAACGTTCTGTGTGATTCTGTGATTATAGGTCACCAGGTTTTACTTGTGTCTATTATTTTTTCATATAGATGTAATATTTTATTTGGTCAAACGGGCCACACTTAATCCTGCTCCAGGTTTTCCAGTCCAAATATTCTGTTCCTATCTTCACTTATTCTGCTAGCCTTTGCTGGAGATACAAGATGAATGGGTTGGTTTCCTTTTGTTTTGAACAAATGTTAAAAGTTATTTCAAAGCATTAGTAAAAAACCTGAAAAGGTTTGGCCGTGAAGGAAGCCCCTAAAATGTCATCAGGTCAACTGTGATTATCCATTGACTGATTAAAGAAAAAAGTACTCAGCCTATTCTTAATGCTTTTAACATGTACTTTATTGTCACTGAGTGACACTGCTTTTAACCACAGAGTTGTACTGTATATTACATCTACAGAATTACTGGTAATCTCTATTGAGAAGGAAATCAGGTTTGTCTTACATGACCTATTTCCTGTTAAATACATTGACCGACATGAATTTATTTTCCTTTCTTTATTTCCTTCTTAGTTGACTCCTGCATCAACTGATTCATTATTTTGCCCAGGACTGAGGTCAGCCTTACTGACCTGGTGCTGCCTGTGTCATCCTGCCTGCCCTTTTTGAACATAGCACTCTGGTATTGCACGGGAATCTCCCTGGTCTTCCAAGATACATTAAAAACGTGCCAGAGATTTTCTTCAGACAGGCCTTTAGTTTTGGGTTTAGTCTTTTGGTTTGGGGCCAAATCTAGGGGCTGCCAGGTTTAAAGTACTAATCAGTAATTGATGCTCTTTACCGTCCTGTACAGTTACTATCACACTGGGAAGTTCTTTATCATCCTCAAGCGAAAAAAGCACTTTATTCTTTTTTATCCCAATATGAGATAGGAATGTTTACTGAATGTCTATCTCATTTGCATCACTAACAGAGTTATCGTCTTCAAAAAACTTTAAGCATTGGAAGCTTTCTCAAGTTCTTAAACACTTCAGAAATTATCTTCATATTAGTTATGTATCTCTTGGGAATATAAATGTCACTTATGTTTTTAGCTTCCCTTTTTTTCTACTTTTCATTGCTTTTTATACATATGTTGATTACTATCTAGTCTATGTTGTCTCTATTTCATTCCCTCTTAAGCAACATTATATGTGTGCAAAAAGAAACTGTATATATATGTATTTGAGTAAGGTGTACTTCTTAATGTTGCCTTGAAACACCTGAAATCTTTACATTTCGCTGAAGGAATGCAAAAATTTGAAAGCTTTTGATCCATGGCAGTTACTGTGGATCATTGAAGAGTAAGTCTACCACACTGAATGTGAGTGGAAGGCACGAAGGAGAGAAGGGAAGGTAACACTGTGGCTTGCCTATAAGAGAACCATGGTTGCTCCAGCTTGGTGGTTTTGGAGTAAGTTGCTTGGATTTTGCTTGGAGAGAGACAGCTACCGTTTCATTTATCTGCTTCATTAAGTTTAGACTATATTTGTCTCTGTTTGCTTTTCTACTTGTGCTTGGAGTGTGTCTATCTGTGCTCTGTTTCACAGAGCCTGGAGTTTATTTGCCTGAGTTTGCTTTCCACTGCCTTTGGACTGTGTTTGCACTGAGCTCTGTTTCATTCAGTCTGGACTTTATGGGCCCAAGTTTGTTCCATAGCATTTGGACTATGTTTGTTTTGCTTTCCAGAGCCTGAGAATGTGCCTGTATATGGCTCGCCACTGCCCAGCAGAGTGTCTCTGTCTGTATTGTGGTTAGCCTGAGTGTACTCCTGTGCTAGCCTGGCCATCGCTCGCCTGTCTATTAGCATCTGACTTGCCCTGTGCCTTGCTGCTGGATTCAGCTAGTTTACAGTAAGGGAGAATCGGAGATAAACTGAGAGTTGTTTAAATTCTGGGGGGATTGTCAAGATCAGGGTAACCTATTTGCTGTTTCCCAAACATCAGCATGGAAATCCTACCAAAATGCACTGTAGACATGTAGAAATGCATTTCAATGCATTGTTATTTTTTCTAAGAGAAATCAATGATTAAAAGCTATGACAAAGAACATTCTCTGTAAGCCCACTAATGTAAATGAAGTTGCTTGACATGAAGTATTACATCAGTGCAAAATTTGTCCCAGCTCTGGTACAGACAAATCAAATTTATGTGAGGTCAGAGGGGGAGTGCCTACCAAATTCCTGTCCAAACACGGACATCCTCAGCTTCCCCTATCTTTACTTAAAACAAAAATGGAAAAAATTTACCATGTCCTGTAATTCTTACTTCTTAACAATGATGTTAACTGGAAACACAGATGCTTTCTTACCTCTCCAAGATTATTAGCCTCCTTTTTAATTCTCTTATTTCCACTTTTCCTTTTTTTCTTTTAACCTAAATCTGTTTTTCTGCATCTTAGCTAGGGTGTGGCCTCAGTGATCACTTCTCCATGTTTTCTGGAGATAACTGTTTTGATACAAACACAAATGTCCTTTGGGGGTGCTGTCTAGAACAAGTTCTTTCAGGCAACTAGAGACAATTTCTTGCCTAGTCAAATAGCTGCTGTTTGCTTTTCACCCAACATGAGCTGATCCATTGCAGCACACAGTGCTCTCCTACACTCATCTTAAGCATTTTGTTCTTTTGTAGGTTATAGCCATATAGGATTTTGCTAATGTATGCATTCACGTAAGGCAATTACTTCTAGTGTGTTATCTGCTTCCTACAGAAATTAAACACAGCACCATTTTAAAAAGTAAAGGTTGAGGACTAAGTGGCCACATATACCTGTGGGACAAGTACCAGCATCACCCTCCAACCTCCCACCTTCTTCACTCGGATTTTTCATGACAGGACAATGAAAATCTCAAATACAGCCAATTCCATTTTGAAAAAGAATTGCCTCCTGTGTTGTGGAGAACATCAGCCTCTACTTGCATATTTAATCTCTTGTAGTGGGCACTACCCTTGAACTTGTGCTAAACAGAAGCTATTCCTCCTACCCCATAATGAACGGAGTCTGTACACAAACTTGAAGCAATGGCATAAATGTATACATGCAAAGCCTATTTTCCTTCCCACTTGCAGCTATTTATCCAGCAACAACAGAACCAGAATAACCCCAAAGAATAACTTAAAAAAAGGGAAGGGTTGGGTTGAATGCAGTGAATTATGGATATACGCAGAGGGACTGACCCAGCAGTAGCACAGAAGGAAAACAGCCGGGCTTCAGAGTTAACCAGCCTTGTGGCAGTATTTTGTGAATCACTGAGACTAAAGACAGACAAGCCTCCAGATACAGAGAATGTGTCATCCCTGTAGATATTTAGAATCAATTGGTCCTATCTAGTGGCCTGGGGATGGACTAGTCAAAGCCCATCTCAATGCAACTTTTTTTGGTCTATAATCACAGAATGGGATGTGTGATGAGTTTTAAGTAGATAACCACATTGGGAAGGCAAACTATCGTGTTGTAACCTTAACATTTGCATTTTGTTGAATTTGAGTAGTTGATGTTTTTACTCTTCAGGATAAAAGAAAAAAATGGCCATAAATTAAAGTGGTTGTTATACATGGTTTATATAAAATTTGAAAAATTTCAATATATTAAAATGCTAAAGTACGAGTAGCAGTTGACAGACCCGAAATATTCCCTGGACTAATCACTAGGTTTTGTGATCAGCTTTAGGTGGCTTGAGTCTGGAAAAAGGCAGAAAATAAGGACTGTTATTGCATCCAGAGGAAAAAAAAAAATCTGATTCTAGATTTTGAATGTTTTACATTGGGGTAACAGTTTTTTCTGTTAGGGAAACTGATCATTTCAGGGTAGGTCTTCAGTAGATTTATTATAAGACACAATAAAAGTCCTATAAAAGTAGGTGAATGAGAATTTCCACTTTAGACAAAGGGGATGTTAATTCCTCCTGACTTCAAATTTCAGCTCAGCTAATAAATGCCTGTTATTGCTGTGATCACAGCTACTTTCTGCAGGTAGAAAGCTGGTGGTTTTATCAGCCCTTAAAATTACACATGGGAAAGTGGGAAAAAATGAACAGCAGCAAACAAGACAAGCAGTAAGATGTTTTTTGAAAGCTTTCTTCTGTTATGGAATCCCCTGTGTACTTTTGCACTGCTTTCATGAGCAGTTATCTGAAATGAGCCTGGGAAGAGGTTGGAGCAGAGCTGGATGGATCTGGCACACGGGTGTTCGTGTCTCTTCTTGCCAGCATAGTGACTGGCACTTAGCCACGGAAAGGATGGGCAGGGAATCCCCTGTTGTATGTTGGAAGGAAAAGAGAAAGGACTACCCTCATCTTGGGGCTTAGGACCTACTTCTCCTGTTCAAGACTCTGGATTCAGGAAGTTATTTAAGAATATTTTCTTGTGAACAGTCCAGTTGATGTTGTGGCTCTACTTACATGCCTAAATTTAGGAATGTGCTTAGTTATCTTCAGACTTCAATAAAAAGAATCATCCCTGAACAAGAGAACAGTTAAGAATGTCTAGTTTGGGAAACAGTGATACTGGTGCTTAGCAATAATTAATAATGCTCTACCCTGAGTCTAGTTTTAATCACTATCAGGCTGTGCTGACACTCTATTCAGAACCTTTCTATGTGTCCATTTATCAAATCAATTTTCAAATATGTCCCAAAATCTAGTTTTTGTACACATTCGTCACTATTTCTTACCGAGGCGATAACATTTCTTCCACTAATTTGGATTCTCAGTCTTCACAGCACTGATTTTATTCAACCAAGAGTAAGTGCTAGTTGACTAGGTAAGACCAGTCCTACCTTCATTGCTGAGGAAACCTTTCCACTTACATCAATTCAGCACATTTAATTTAGTAAAGGACCACTGGAATAGATTCAGTGGGCAGACAACTCTTAGCTTATTTTTTTGTAATATTTTGTCTTGGCATGAAGCTTAGCTCAGTTTTATTTCCAGGCTTGTAGCCAGCTGTAAAAAAAAATGATAGCAATGGGACTCTCCAAGAAATGACCAAACAACCTAGGAAATGTGGCGAGTGCTATGGTTACACTCAGGGAAACATGCTATGGTTACACTCAGGGAAACATGCTATGGTGTTTGAATCCAAAGGGTGGTAGACAATTACTAGAGGTTGGTATTTCATGTATCTACCTTCTAAATAAAGCTACTGTGCAGCTGTGGTTATAAAATAAAGGTGCAGGCAATTTAGATGAGTTCTTAATGACATCTTAGGTGAAATACAGTCCATTGCTACCATCACTAGCGCCAACACTATAGCTGAGTATTTCTATATCATCTTTTCTGTGGTTGAACTGGTGGCACAAACAGGTCTATGTCTCTTGTGCAACCTGTGCAGACCTACTGCAGAAGGCTGCTTGTTCAGTGGACACCACTAACATAAACTCAATTGCTCACCCCAGCCATCGGAGACATTAGCCCCTTACCTGGTAATTAGCAAAGTACCAACAAACTATTAAAAATAAGTAACTGAAAGTGGAATTGCAAGGGAGGAAAAGGGATGTTTGTCAGAATATGCAATGCTTACGCTTTGCATTTTAGTAGTTTCTGAAAGTCTTTTTGTGCGAAGTGCTTTCCAAACACATATTAAGACATACTCCTTGCCTGAGTGCTTAAAAGGCAAACAAAACCAAGAATATTATTATATCCATTCTGCACAGAGGAATCAGGGGGATAGGCAGAGAGATTAACTGAACTACCCAAGAGCATGAAGAGGGTTTGAAAAACATGGGCAGAGTCTCCAGTCCAATGCCTCAGCCATCATATTTCTTCCTTAGCAGCTACACTTTCTAATCAGACTTATGAGTCTTTCCCTAGCCTCAAAACTCCAGTAAAGATTTCACTGTGGATGTTTGCTATTTGACTGAAAAATCATCTTATTTCTGGTTTTGAAATAGAAATTGTCTTAATGGTTTGTGTATTAGGAGGATATTCTCATTTTCCACATTCTGTCTGGCTCTGGTTGCTGTTATGAGACGTTTAGAGAACAGTCTTTGGAATAAAAAAAAAAAAGAAAATTTGAGAGGGGGCCAAACCTGATGATAAGTTAGACCGAGTGCAATGTATTGCTTATCCTCAATGTTTTCAATGGCAAGGAAACAACAAGTTACATGAGACTCTGCCTTATGGACCCTTGGCCAAAAGTCTGAGAGACACAATTAGTTCTGTGAGAAGTTGAGGCTGGGATACGCGTATGAGAGCAGCCCCTGTAGACCAGCCAGGGGATCCATGTGTGACTTCTGCTCTCTCCCAGCAGTTTTCATGTTTGCAGTTAAATGATTATTAGTTAGGAATTGTGGCTTTGGTATGCAAAATCCCTTGGCCTAAGCAGAAAACTGTGGCTAAACATCAAACAAATGAGCAGCTGAGTTATTATCTATAAATAGATAGCACATACTTTAAATGTCAGTGACATGCCATATTCCTGTAGTTGGGTACCCTTTTGGTACCCATGGTAGTTTAATCTTACTTTTTCTTGGCAGGATCAAGTAGGTATCTTGGCTGAATAGACAGAATGGAATAGCCTATACGCTTTCTGGATTTCGCAGGAAGAGAAAAACCTTTAACTGCTTGTTTCTATTCTTTTTGTTTAATAATTTATTTTTATTACCACCTTTCTTTGTACTGTTAGACTTGAATAGCAATTGGTTGGGTTAGGTGAACTAATGGTCTAATAGGTCAGGGGATCAGAGACCTTCTGAAGGGCTAAGACCACCCACCCCTCTCCTTTCAGATCTCACAAATTTAAAACCAGATATATTTCTTCAGGTTTTGGAAGGCTGTTTTCACTACTCTCAAAGCCAGGAAGGTCCTCCTTCGATTGACACAGTTTATGTGAAAAATCTATTGAAAAATCCTGAAAACCCCCAGACATCCAAAGAAATTTTCTGTTATTAAATCTGATGTGTGCTGAATATATTACTTTGAGTGTGTTAATACAAACAGATAAGAGTGAAAATGCCCCTTGCAACACCTACACTGGTAAGGATAGCCAGAGTGCTCTGCAAACTAAACTCAAATCCTAGACAGTAAAATTCCTGCTGTTTGTAGTTGAACGGATTCAGTCTAACATTGTAGTCTAGATTCAGCTCAAATAATATTAGGTACCTACCTGTGGTAGCTAGTAAGAGTTTAGTCTGTGGAGAAAGACATATCTAGAAAGTTAATCTGTCCTGTCAGATAGTGGTGCACAGGTAGCTCTGTAGTGACTTCACAGACACCTCTCTAAGTGTCCATTATAAGATATGAACAACATGATTTGTAAAATTCCAGCCTTAGAAATCTAGACAATTTACTCTTCATCCATGGAGGCAGGGCTGAATCTCATAAATTTTGACTCTTCTTTTACTTCATATGATGCTTCATATTCAAAAGAAAACTTAATCTCTCAAATACAACTCTATGCTTTACAAAAGTTCTAGCTGCTTCAAGGATGCATCGTTTCGATGGAGGGGAAATTATTTGCTCAGCCATGAAGAAGAGAGGAAGAGAAGCAGTGGCCTTGAGATAAGATGTGGGAAATGTATGACAGAGTTTTCAGATTCTTGATTTAGAGGGACAGACTTGCCCACGTATCATAAAAATCTCTACCTTCTTTCCTCCCTCTGAATGAATTAAATATCAAGTCCCAAATACTCAACATTGAGAGGCTACAGGAATCACAGCCTCACAAGACACAGTTTCTTCAGCAGAGCAGTAGCCTAGCTGCATTTAGACTTATTTGTGTCCACTTGTTTAGTTTATAAAACCAAAAATGTTTTGGTGTTCTTGAGACTGCCTAACTGCTTTAATGTTTGCAATAGTTACTCATCAATAAACTAGAAGATGTACAACAAGTACAGATTTTCTGCTAGAACTAGTCATTTGCAGAAGCAATTTTAGATCCAAGAGAAACACATGCAAGTTTTGAGATCACACACGGGGGTAAGCTTTACTCCATCTTCTATTTAGAAATTTTTAATGGAACCGGACAGACAAATGTGTAGTGTTGAATTGTTACTTCAAAGTCTTCCCTGAGGTATCAGCAGATCACAGCATCCTTGTTTCTGCAGCATTCACAACTCCTTTCCTGACTCCGACTGGAGGACAGCTTCATTGTCTTCAGTAGAGCATCAGATTTACCACTTACTCACCCAGTTACATACCCTAACCAGCAACTAAATGAGAGGGAAATCTGAGGGTACCTCCCACTGCTGTCCCCTCTCTGGCTGCTTTGGCAAGTAGCTGCTACTATCTTCCCAAACCTTGCACAGAGCTGAGTACAGCAGTAATGAGGGTCTTTTACTTTCCTTTCAGCAGAGGTACCAGGTCATCTCTCAGTGCAGAAAGGAAAAAGGTTGTTACCAAACTCGGAAATTATTCAAAATTCAGACTTCGGGAATAGATAACTGAAAAAGCAAGAAGAGGAGGTCTCTTGAACTGCCACACTGAGTAATAAATATCATCACTTGAAATAAATAATTTGATTGTAATATCATACTGTATTTTATACCTTTTTTAGTCAGACATTATTACTCATAAACTAAATAATATGATATTTTTAAGAGCTGAGATCATGCCTAGAAATAAGTCCAAACATGACTAGACATTGTAATTCATTTTTTTCAAGGTTTTTGCTAGCCAAGAGCCAACATCTGTACTGAAGTGGAAAGGATTTTAGGGAAGATGGGTTGTTTCTAAAGAAACTGGTGTGTCATTTTCAGAATGCTGCTGAAATTAAGGATGAGGGTAATGACAGTCTCCTTTCTTTAAAAAGAGTCCATCTGTCCACTGGACTTTCCAATGAGAAATATTAGTAGGAGAATATGAGTTTTTTTCAGCTATATTTTATAAAAGAAAAAACCAGAGCTGTCTGGTGACTTGGAAGTGAGGTAAATTCTTCACACTTAACTTTTTGGACCCGGAGACCTTTCACCACATAGGATCTGCACTGCAGGCAGCACCCCTCAGGCTTACTAACCCTAAGCACAGTTGAGGTTTGGGTCATTTGTATGCTACTGAAATGCTTTTGAGGCACACTATGGTGGTTTCCTTTAAAAAACACGTAGACCTCCTGTTTCCCTCTGACCAGCACTGCTGGGTTTGGAACTGAACTGGACTTGTGCGTGCATATCCAGGGGACTGGAGGTGATCCAGCACCAGGTCTAGAGCAATTCTAACTCAGGCTTGGCTTTTCCAATATGTTTTTATAATCATGCTTAATTATGTGCATGAGAAATAACTAATTATCAAAGTGCATAGCTTTCCTCCTCCAAGAAAATGTACCATAATTATTTTGCTTACTAGATTTTGTAACCAACGCAGCTACTGTTAACAGAAAAGGTACTAAACATAGAAAATATTATTTCCTTCTCCTGAGTGTTTAGTATAACAATATAAGCATTGACCGTTGTGTACTTTGGTATTATTTTCCTTTCCTGCTTATAGTCCCTTCTCATGTTTCTCCATCATTTTAGGCCCCTAATAGGGATAGGATGAACCCATTGATGTCGGCACATGGAGGCCTGCTAGTAGCATGCCTTTGGTTTTAGTCTCCTAGCAGCAGCCATTCATGTTATGTGGGCTTTCTTTTTTGGGCATTGCCCACCCCTGAAACTGACTTCAGGCATTTTTCACTGCCTGTTCTGCATGAATAGCCACAGGCCTCTTGCCAATTGTCCCCCCTTCTTGAAAGCCAGCCTCAGCCAAAGGCCTTTTCAAGTGTGATCCCAGAGTGCCACACAGGCTTTCAGGGTATTGTTGTCGAGATGAGGGCCCTGCACTGGAAAGTGGGGTCAGAAGAGAAAGCACAATAAGGGGTGATGGAGGCTTCATGCAGTCCTCAGATGCTGGCCTGTTTATTAATTTACAAAACTAATGTCACTGTCTTTAGAGAAGAGATTGAGTGAAAAAGATGCCCTTTGAAGAGAAGAACTGCTTTTGATGCATTACCAAAACATTGCTCCCCTTATTAAATTGATTTTATGGAAGCAAGTACAGCTAATAAAAGTTCAGAAACACCAATAAAGTATTGAAGGTCTGGATTCAGTGTTTTCTTTTTTTCCTCATCAGCTCAGACACAATTCATGTTAATGGGTTTTACAAGTTGTCCTTGGGCAAAAAAATCCCTAAATATAATGGGTGCAAATATCTGGTCTTCCTTATGCATGTCACACAAACTATTAGTCAAGACAGTACAATAGTACAAGCTATTCCTCATATGTAAGGTAATGAAACATTAAAGCAGAAATCTTTTTCTCTTTCAGTGTTGGGGGCGGGGGGGGGGGGGTGGGGGCGGCAACTAGAAGGGTAGGGGTCCATGAATCTTGGAATAATACATACAAGTGTCTTGACTTGTGAAAAGATTCAAAGCTGGGCCTGAATGTTGCTCCTGAAGTGACTGTTGGTGCAGATCAGTGAATCTAGGCAAGCATTTCTCTGATTTGCTAGTTCGTGTGATATTAGATGGAGTCCTGTTACCTAGTGGTATGTAAGGTTTACGTTGCAGGTTTTAATCTAAGAGCGATCTTGGGAATAAATGTGGCTTCTTGACTTCCTTAATCTTCTTCTTTCCCATACCTGGTCAAAAGAGCAGCTTACTGTATCCCTTCACAGCCACATGCATGGTGGTTTGACAGTGCTGACCACTTGCCACCTCAGACTGCGAACTCCTTTCCACTGCTCTCTGACCTCCTAACAAAAAGACAGAGATGCTGCTCCCTCACTCTTGGATCAGCTCACAAAGCAGCGTGTCATATTGAGTTGAATCACGTTCAAAAACCAAGCCAGGGCAAGTGTCTTTATCCACAGATGGCTTACTGTTTCCATAAGTGGTGGTTGTCATGAACTGCTGGAGATACGTGATGACTATCGTTGTGGATTCTACTTAGGACTGAATTTAGGGACTTCTGATGCCACAAGTATGAAACTCTACAGCTGGAACTAAAGACAACTGTCATTGGACATGTATCCTTTGTAAGCTGGATGCAGAAGGAAGGCATTCGAGTCTGACCAGTGGGTTACAGATGTAAGATTAGGAGTCAGTTTTAAACATGTGGCCATAAATGTGTGATTGAATTTTAAGTGCTTTCAATTAATGTAGATCAAAAGAGACTTTTGTAGTTGGACAGACTTTCAAAAGTGCCAGACTTCAAGCATAAATCTGTCCAGTCTTCCTTTGTTTTTCATAACTTGTCTTGCCATGTTTGTTAATTATGGAAGGCATTTAGGACTTGCTCTGTCTCATCCAGTTTCTTCTCTTCTTTAGTGCTCCAGCAGTGAAGTCAGCAGTTTTACAATCCACTGCCTTGAACCTTGAAAGTCATTTATGGGCAGCAAGTGGGTGTAAATTGCTAATGTAACATTTTAAGTCTACTCTGTCGCAAAGAAATGGAGATTGATTGGTAGAACAAAAATAGTTATAAGCTATTCACCTTCCTAGCAGCAGAAGATAATTCAAAGGATTGTTATCCCTTCTTTAAATGATAATGCAGGAGAAATAAGTTTATGATTAGAAAAGCTCTTACATGGAAGCAAATACCAGAACATCACCCAGTATGGTGACTGGGTAACTTTTCATTTTATCCTTGTTTCAGTTTTCAACTATGCTGCAGACAGCACAGTTCACAGATTCATACAGGTTCAAAGTTAATCTCCATGCTTCTATCAAATGCATGTTCTCAGACTGATGTATTTGGTTATTAATACATAAATTCGAAACATAATATTTTTTTTTTTTTTCCTGAGCAGAACACTGTGTTACCAATTTTGGTACATGTATTGATAGCTGATTCCCTACAGATTATTTGTGTTTGAGAAAGACTTTTCAAACACAGAATTCGGTGAAGAATAAGAGACTGATTAAGCGAACTATTGTGTGATTTATTTTTTTATATAATCTCACATAATTTTTTACTTGCAAATATCCGGTGTGAAGATACTGCACATCTTATTAAAAAGGTTTGAAGGGCTTTTGCATACATCACCATCTAATTAAAATTGGCTAATTTGAAAAGGGCTCCTTGAATTATGTTTCAGAAGCCAGATTACCCGGTGCTTTTATGATTAGCAGTCTCAAAGTCAAGGTAGATAAGCAGGCCAAATACCTTATAATGTTAAGTCATGTCTTTCTCCTCTTATTAATAAAGAATGTAGAAGCAAAATGTGCTAAGCTGACACTGCTTCAATCAAGGCTGAAAGCTACCAAATGCATCTGAGTATTTTATGTGAAACATAGCATCTTTGCAAAAAAAGCATACCTTCAGTGCAGTAACAGGCGTCGAACGGCTCTACAGCCTGTGGCAAGAAATCCAACACTCTCAGCCAATTTGGGACTTGCCTGTACAAGACCTGTTTATTTTGGCTTTGTGTGGAGGAGACGATTTGTCCTCCGTATATAAACAACCACAGATAATAGGATGTCAATAGACATATTTCAATATTTACCTTTTAAAAATTAATCAAATTAACCACAGTAAAAATACTGAGATAAAAATAAGTCAAGTACTAGTAAGCTTCTCATGAATTGTTTTCCTTTTCCTTCCCTATAAACGGCAATAAGCGGTTAGAGTACCCAGGAAAGCTACTCTGGCAAACTTGGCTCTCTCATGGCAGGAATAAGCACAGTCATGACCAGGTCAAGAAAATCCCAGTGTGGGGAGAGGTTTTATGATGGCCTAGAGGCACTAATGGATAGGAAAAAAAAAAAAAAAAGGTGTCTGGTAAAGATAGGGGTATGAGTAATTCTCAAAAGTAGTTCAGCATTTTGGTTCAGATAACAAGCTGAATAGAATCTCACTGAGGTAAAACTCAAGGAGCGATCTTATGAGAACAAGGCTTCACGTGACATTTCAAACTTCTGCTTCTGGTCCATTTACAAATTAGAACAGAAGTGTAAGAATTAAATTCTTTAAAAAGGAAGTTAATGCAACATGCTTTATAGTTAGCTGAGTTTTGAATTGGTTAACTTTGGGTTTAGGTGTGATATTAGACCATCTTATGCTTATTTTAAACATAAAAAAACACATTAAAAAAAACCTCTTCTCTAAATAATTGGAGGTTTTTTGAGCTACCTGGGCAGTATCTATATCAGATTCCAAAGCATGGGGTCAGCATTAAATGGGGTTAGCAATGCAAATTTCCACATCCTTTCATTTTTTTTCTTTGTTTAGAGCTCTCTTACTTTCTTCACAGCTATTTACCAACTGAAGGAAAAAGGAAAGGAGAGAACCGGCAAGTCAAAATAAATTTTTAGAAAAAAAATAAACAAATCTGTCTTTATTAATCAGATACTGTTTTCTTTTCACTCCACAAAGCAGATAAACTGCCTGAGAGAGATAGGTTAAATGAAGAATAGTAGCATTGATAACAGTGGACAGAGACTTCGAACGAAATGGTCAAGCTATGAGGAAAAGATACTGGTGGTGTTTTGTATTGGAAAGAATATAGTGTTGCATGAGTTAGGTTTTGGAGACAACATGAAATGCTCCTGCAACATTCTCCAAGGGTGCTGCTTTTCTTAATTTCAAGCTACGCTGTTTTATCCTTCTTGTAATGAACTCGACATCTCCTGTGAACGGAGAACGTCCAGATCATATCACCGTACACAGCCTTGTGGCAGATACGAAGTAGTTGCTTCTCCACTTGTAGATAACCTGGCACAAGACTGCGCTGTCTTAAAATGCTCGTACATTTGTCTGTCTCTTTTTTGAGCATTTTTAAAAAGGCTTATCATTTTAGCACGTGTCTTTTGGAAAGGCTCATCTTCCCCAAAAAAGCTATAGAGGTAGATGGATTTTCAGAGGGAAATCTGGCTCTATGTCTTGCAGTGGGAGGTCATGGGTAAAGACTGGTCTGTAAAGTCTGGCTCTCATTTAGCTGTCCAAATGACAGCTGTGCTGTTTTAAAATCTTTACCTCAACTGACAAGGGCGCAAGTCTGAAAAAACAAAAAATCTTCGTTCTGCTTTTGAGTCCCTTTAATGTGCATCCCTGCTTCTACTTATGAGAGTCATCTACTGTGTCCTGCCTGTGTCCTTCTGTCTGCCTTATTCACACTGAAGGTGTTCCTGAGCATGGATCTGCAAGTAGACTTGGGCAGAGTTTTGTTACTCTGAATCCCCTATGCATGAATTGATTTCTCCTGTTATTGCTTGAAATTACAATAGCAAGCTTCTTCCTCCCAAAGAGACTTTATTTTCTGTTTTTTTCTTTGGAGAGTAGTCTGAAATGACCAGAAGATCCATGGGGATGGAAGTGTTCTGAATGAGGATGATATGGTTTCAATTAATATTCAGCTTTAGTGGAGTCAAAATGTTTCACAAAAATACACTTATTTTGACAGGATTTGGACTTTAAAGTTCGGGGTTGGTTCTGAGCAGGGAGAAATGAAGTCACTTGACATGAAAACCTGTGGGATTTTTTTAAGAGAATACAAATTAATTTTGAAAATATTTGAAAAATGTTGGGTTTATTTTATAGCAAAACAGAATGAATGTCATGGGTTCAAAACTAGCGTAGAAGCACATTTGTCATTCACTGGTTATTTCTTTGAAAATCATAAACACGGAAACCAAAGAATCCATCTGATTACCTTGGTATTACTACTGTCTTCTCAGTTCTTCCACTCTGGAAGTGTGATTGATCTGTAAAGCTTTAAATGGCAATAAAGTGTTAGGAATAGGATTTCTGTGTGGTCCCTGTGCCAGCATCAGAGAAAAGATCCAATACATCTAATCTGTTCAAATTTAATGAATGTCCTGCTGACTTTTAAGGGAGGTGGCTGCCTGACTACCCTCTGAGACTTTAAAAAACTCCCCTTATTTTTGTAGAATTTTGTCAGGAAACCAGACTGAGCGAGCCCATATAGAAAATGCCACTGCCGTTCCTACAGGTTTCCACAAGACATTTGACCCCTCCCCTCCCTTTCTTTCTTCTTTTTATACCTCTCTGGAATGCAGATATTTTGGTTAATTTTCTCCAGCTGTCACAGAGTTTCACAGGAAAATGACCTCGCAGAGTGACCACTTCCCCTACTCCTTGACTTAAGTAGATGTTTTTTCTTTCAGAGCTTTCACCACATCACCCACATCACTGTCTGGTGTCTTTCATGAGTCAGGAAAAAAGCAGAAAAAAATTTCCACCCTTTAGGAAAAAAAAAAAAAAAAGGAACGAAATCAGAGCAGTTTGGATCGTTTTTATCAATTTACATTGCTGTTTCAGTTCAGTTAGCGTAGCCGAAAATTAACATTACCCATTCCCACTAAAGAGTAAGAGATATTAGCATTTGGATATCTTCCTTATAAGAATGTTTTTCAGCATGCAATTAGTTGATTCATTTAGTAATGACAGCAGTCTCAGCAAATTTGAGAATCAGACCTCTTTATTCTTTTGTTCTTTTAAATATACTATCCAGAGGGGAAAATTTTATTGCAGAAACTATGTTTCAAGTTTAGTTTTCTGAAATAGCACTATGAAAAACTCAACACAACAACGTGTGATAAATATCTGTGGCTTATGAAATATGGAAATGAGATGCATATACCTCAAATACTAATGGGGTGTTAAGTACCATGATAGAAATAAGGACATACTAAGGAGAAAATTGCAGTTCGTTTTTTGTTGGCTTCGCTCACTCCTGAGATAAAAGATGTTTTATCCTCTGCTTTACTCCTGCCAGGGGTTTGAAATCAATTTGCTGTTCAAGGGTGTAATGTCAAGCACATGCATCAGTCTTTGCAGAATCAGGGCCTCCCAGTTCTTCACGAAGGTCCTTAGGGCAGCCCCTGCATTTCCATTCTCAAAGCCAAGAGCTGTAGTTCTCAAAAACGGGACCAAAGTTTTAGTTTGCTACGCATCTCTTACCTTAGCCTTTTTGTAGTACCGTTTGTTAAGCATGACTTTCCTCTTCCAGTGCGTGCAACCTCAGTTCTCCCAAATAGCTGGTTAGTAAGGCTTGTAGAATCCCAAGGATTTCCAATCTTAACTTTTCCCCACTGGTGTTCTGTACTGCCTTATACTTTGATCCATTTTTATGCTTTGCGTTTACGCTGGTTTCTACCCTGAGTTTGAAGTATCTGAATGAGAGGATGAGGGCTGCAAGGAGACTGCAATCTTTACTACACCAGCAAACGAAACTTCTGTGATCACTCTAAAGGCCACATCTGTGGAGTCTGAGAGAAAGTGCTGCACTCCCCTGCTGTTTGAAAGAGATATAAAGCAATTCCACACTGTAATAGCTCTTCATGGTCTCTCTCTTATGTTTTGAATGAGTATCCCAAAATCTTGGCACTTTCTGTAGCAGCTGGGGAAGTTTCCTCCAGGAAATTTTAATGAGTATGTTCTTTTTGAGTGTCTTTGTGTTATAGGAGTACTATAACAAGTCTGTAAAGGTGAGCAGCTTGTAGCTGTGGTTCATTTCTCTAATCTTCCAAAGCTAGTATCACCAAAGGTTTTTGTAACACAGACTTTTCAATTGCTTAATTTCAGAATTTGGAGATTGATTACTAGGTACTGTCCCCAGCAATTTAGACATTTTAGAAAGAAATTCAAGAAAGATTTTCATGGTTAATGATGTCAAGTAGGCTACCTGTATAAGTTTTTCCTAATAAAGTTATGTTCTAAAAGCAGATTACTCCTGTGCAGTGACAAGATTTGGGGCTTTTCTGTCCCACATGCAGCGTTTAAGCCTGGCAGAGCAATAAGGTACACTGCAGAGGTAGCACGAGGTGCAGAGGGATAAGCGTGAGTTATGGAGGTCATCGTGGCGTGAGCCCGGGACGGAGCCTCACGGAGATGGGGTGAATGGGGCTGGGGCTAGAAAACGATGAGATTTGATCGTGTCTCAAGGGGACTGAATCAGGGTTCACAGGTGAGCCAAATCGTGGTGTAACTACCGAATACTTGGGTTTGTAACCCTGTTGATGGTCCTAGGGTTTGCATACAAACCATAAATCATTACTCTCTCTGTGACATTGCAGGGATGCCTCAGCCTTAAATGGAATCGTCCTAGTTTGTGATGAGGCTGTATATTCCTCCTCCTCATAGACACTGACCACAATAATGGATGCGAAAAGTAGCTTTGATGATAATGCACTCAGCTGGGTCACAGACAGCTAGTTATACAAGCTTACCAGCTGATGGGTGACTCCAGCATTGCTGCTCAGGTTCAGTGTGTGGTCAGATGTGCTGCCTCAGCTGCTGCTGATTCAGGTTACTGTGCCTGTCTGTCCCAACCACTTCATTCATTCCCTTAATCCTCAAACTGGAAGCAGATTCTGCCAAAAGACGCGACAAATCTGAGGAAGTGGGAGGGAAAAGGGACGGTGACGCAATCACTGCAAGAATGCGAAGGGTTACAAACTCTTAACTGGAACTAGCCACGGCCAGAACAGTGTGGCCAGCTGTGCTCCTGGAGGTGCTCAGTCATGTGCTGACCTCGCTTTCTAGAGATCCCATCATAGCTGGAGTGGGAGCAGCACTGTAAGTTGTGATCCTGCCACTGCTTGAAAACTGAAGCGGCCATATTGACTGTATTGTAACTTGGGAACAGGTGAACAGGAAAATGCTTCAAAATTGTGTGCAACGTTCTTTCACTTGCATGTGTACTGAATAGACTTGACTTTATGAACAATCCCATTTATTTCAGTGGAAATTCTTTCAGAATAAGCTTTAGCTGAGATGAATAAAAATGATGGCATCTTTTCCTAAGTGATTCCTTTTTGCATGAACTGAGTCTTTACAGCTAAAACTTTGGGATTTTAAGAAATCTGACAAACAGTTTTCCTGAGTCCTTTTAGCCTTAATCACAGAGGTAAAGGAGAATGGACTTAATGGCATAATGGTCTTCTATCCATGCCTTGCTCCAAATGCTTGCTTTACACAGGATGGAAAACACTGCTGTTAATAACAACAACGTTAATAACATGGATGATAGGTGTAATAGCTGTTTTCTTGGAAATTAGTATCTGTGAGATTTTGGCTCAATTTGCTTCACCTCTCAAAGAGAGGCACATAATTTCCAACTTGCAGATTTTTTAAAGATCAGTCAAATTAAAGTGATCTTAGTAAATTGTTTAACCTAGAAGGTGAATAATGTACCTCTTGTGTTGATAAAATGAAAATGGGTTCTTTGTAGGTGCTATATACATATAACTACATAAACATCTCCCTATTAACTCAGATGGATTTTTTTTGCATTTCAAGCTCTAGAAATTCTAGGAGGAAAAGAGGGGATGAACCAGAGAATGAATACCATATTCCAACTGATAAGTGTTTCCTCACATGTATCTGTTTCAGGAAAAGACTTCAGCATATGTTTAACTTTAAGCATGTGCTCAGGTCTCACTGGATTTAAACATGCACTGATCGAGGATGCTTTCTTAAATAGAAGCAATATGTTGTCCCAGTGAAGTCAACTTGATTTGCCGACTACTCCCCTACTTTACACATAGGTGATTTCAACAGGCATGTGTAAAGAGAGGGGAAGCTGAGGTCTTTAGAGCAGCTCCTGCCTCCAAAATGGTTTTTGTTCTTTGTGGTACAAAGTGGGGTCTTTCCAGTGCCAAAGCTTTTTCCTATCAAAATAAACACAATGTAGCATAGTGGGGCTGCACTCTTCTTTTGTAGTCCATGGGAAAATAATAAATCTCTTACTATGGTATTTTTTTGTACTATCCCTTTTTTTCCTGTCTTTACTGTCTGACCACTGTCTCTAAAGACCAAGTAGTACTGGCTGCACAAATACAAGAGAAGTTGCTTTATTATGAAGGGGGAGAATAAAAGGTGTCGAGAGTGACTAGGTCATATTCTTGTCAGTCTCCTGTATTTAGACTCCTTTCAGCTTAGTTTTTGGTGACAAACTGCACAGCTGTAATGCCTTACATTTACCAGCCTGCATATATGAAAGATGTGTAATGTTAACTAAGCCCTTTCCCGTCCCTCATGGAAGACCACCCTGCCTGCAAAATCTCCAGAGGAAAACACGGCATGTCCTGATCAGAAACTGCCTTTGTTGGCAGAAATACAGTATGTTGCATTAACCAAACCAGCATTTTTTAAAACATTTTTGATGGTGGCTGCTTTTTATTTAAATATTCATTTTGCTTGTGTAAACGGATCTCATTTGGTCTTTACATCCCGACATCACAGGACTATCTGAAAGCCTTGTTTACATTTAGCAGTGGAAATTGTTTCAAGCCTTGCACAAAACCTTCAAAACCTGATACGCTCAAGGCAGAAAAAGGACTGGATTCTCCTCAGCAGTCCCCTAAACAGCAATTTTCTCTGGGATGACCTTTCTGGTGATGGAAGTTACCTAATCTTTCCTCCCCACTGACAGTGCATTTTTTCTACCGGGTAGGAGCTGTTATTAAGCAAAAGTCACTTTCAAAACTTGTTCTGCTTCTCTGCTGTTGGCTTCTCTGTGCCTTCATTTGCTGTATATTCCCCGGCTCCTCAACTGTGAGTTTGTCAATACATGCTGCTTATTTTCTGAACAGTAAGTAATGCAGCCCCCAAAAGCTGCAGTTACCATGGAAACAGTAATAATCATACTGCACTGAACGCAGCCATTTTCTTACTAGTTGTGAACACAACTGTGGCAACATCATTTTGGTTCTGATTGTACAGGTAATGGAAAGCCTGGGACAACTGACTCTAGGGGAGTCACTTTAAACCCACAAGGGCACAACTGCATTTAGAACCTGGCCCCGGAAAACTCATACTGGCACCACCAATACAGTCTGACGATATAACAAACTATACCTAAACACTGTCCTTCTTGTTCTTCCTTGAATCATGGGTATGAAGCTTCTTGCTTCAACTGTTACTCTATATACATGTCAGCACAGCATAAAATACACTGTCTAGACTGTCTACTTGAGCTTGCAAGGTGCAAGATTTGTAGAACTAAACCCTTTTCTCTTTAACAGCGTTTCAGCAGTGTAATTTCACTCAAACAAATAAGACCATTCCTGATTTACCTCAGAATAACCTCAGGGACACTTGGCTAATCTCAGTGTGTTGGGTTGAATCCTACGCTAGGAAACTATAGCTTGAGTCAATGTTTTCTGATGAGTGATTTACCAATCAGAAAGGTCTGAACTGTAAGGCTAGTGGTGACAATGAGCCGCTTCTTGCAGTTTTCCCAAGTGTGAGATGGTTGTAATTATGTTAATTTACCTGTCTTGGATACTGTGACGAGTAAATTGCAGGAGGGCTTATAAAGGGGTATCAAATGTGTGGTACTAGATGTGAAATCTCTAGGTTTAGACAGGTACTTTTTGTAGGTCCCAGGAGAAGTGTCTATCTTTTCCTGTCCTGCAGTAATTCCTTCACTCCAGCGTGCATGAAGTGATGACCATCCTACAACAAAATCTTGACCTTGTTTCATGCATCTGGCTAGTATTTTTCCCACTCAGACTGTGGTGAGAGGCAGCAGTCTCATCTCTCTAATCCCAAAACTTCCCTGCAAGAAAGGTAAATATTACTCTCTGCATTTTGCAGATGGAAAAACTGAGCAAAGAGGTTAAATAGCATAGTCTAATAATAAACAGAGATAACAAGCACAGGAACAGTACGTATGGGCAGAAATTTCAGGCCTCTGGAAGTGTTCAGGATCACCGTGCAAATTCAGCTAAAGGCTAAATGCTGCATTCATGTGCACCTAGAAGTGTCTGCTTTCCTGTGTATCTCCTTATAATGTGATGTATGCACTCACAGAGCCAGGTGCAGAGTATAGTAATAACGTTATGGAGCTTTATTAGAGCATATTTTCCACTCTGGTACTAATCCACTCAAATGTCCATGGAATAATACCCCAACTTTTCTTTCTTCTTGTATGTCCTGTCCCACTCTTCCTGTGAGATTTAGGAACAGTTTCTGGACACACAGAGGAGGCAGCTGGCATCCTCATCTTGCTTTTCTATCAACTGATGTCTTCAGTGGGAATGGAAGGACCAGATTCTGCCAAGTTTCTTAATAATTTTCTGGACTGTGAGGGTTTAGGACTTCGGTTTTTTAATGGTAGTGGTGATTTTCAGAAAAGCGTATGTGTCATCTTTATGCCTTTCCGTGTGCAAAGTACAAGGGATTTTTTCCATTTTGAAAGCGATCATATGTGTTTATTTAATCTACTTCCTGTGGTAACGTCATGTACAAATGAAGCTAAAGAGAGAGAGTCAGGGATGGCTTTCACTCATTTGCTCTATTTGGAAAATAAGAGGAATAAAGCTTCATTAACGTAACACAGTCTGTTAGGTCCCATACTTTTACCCCCCAAAGGTCTTCCTGTTTCCTCGGGTTTTGATAAAATGGCTGATACACTGTTAAATTGCTGGGAAAGTTAGGAATAACATTAATTTAATCAGAGAGTTAGATTAAAAATACATTGCAGAGCTGGATGGCTGCTTTTGCTTCTTTTTTAACTGCTTGGCATTCCTGATGCTGGGTCTCAGTTTCTGTAGCCATGCAGCATATGAATCAGAGAGAACCCACCCTGTGCTTTGGCATAACTCTTAAAGCACTGACAGTTCCTCTTTCTTCAGCAGTAATTAAACAAGTAAAAACTGGTTACTTTGGTTAGCAGATATAAATGTGGAAAATATTCACAAATACATATCACTGGGTGTGTGTGTCTAAGGAATCTGGATGAGCTGTGGTTGGACTCTCCTTTCCCACATACTTACAACAAAGGTGCTTTATCCAACAAAGCAATCTGGCCAAGGTCTTTTATTTCAGCTAATTCATGTTCGTTCTTTCTTTGTACTGCTTGAAGGTTTGCTGATAGTGCAGTTCGGTGCAACCCTTAACAACAGGAGGCACTGTTGGGGATAGGACTCAGCAAGAGGAAAAGTCTGTTATAACCAGGATGAGACAGTCTTGCAGCAGTCAGGGCCAGCCTGCCCTTAATTTTTTGCACTGATTTGACTCTTCCAGTTAGCTTTGCGATTACAGAGCGGGCTAGCACAGCTCTTAGTTTGGAAGCAATTATAACACTGGAAAGGTACTTCTTATTTTAATAAGTTCTCCCGTAAATAATCAGTATATTGGTGTAAATGTGCTCATCATGGCACTGGAGCAGTTGTATGACCTAACTGCAGAGGCGGACATATTTAAAAGCAGGGCTGAAATGAATGCAGACAATCCCTCACTGACTGTTTAAATAACCACATCTTTTGGGAGGAAGTATGAGCTAATAATAAAGCATTAGTGGTGTTTCAAGAGCAGTGGGCTTAATTATGACTTTCTTGGAGGCTCCATTTACAGGGGAACAAAAGCACTCCCTTTGCCTCAGTGACCCCTCAGTAAAACAGGAATAATCAAACCAGAGTTTTTAAATCCAGAAGTCCTTCATGTGATGATACTTCAGGATTGCCTTCATTACCCACCCTATGGTGCAGGCTACAGAACTTCCCTGGATTAACACCTGTCAGAAATATTGCAGATATTTAGGAAAAATATATTATAGTGATTTTAACATTTCCACTAAAACACTTGATAAGTTGACCCATATCTAAAACAGTAATATGAGCATAACCCTGATCTAAAGGAGGCAGGCTGAGACCCCTTACAATATAATATTGCAGCAGTCAGTACTGAGGTGAGGAAGAGACAGGGCCTAATACTAAATAATTGAAATGCAGGCTCAGCTCTGTAGCCTGGAGTTGTTTATAGCTTCAAATTCCGAGTATCCCTATGACTGCTACATTGATGATCTGCCTAGTGCTTTTTCTGTTTCCTGTATTTGTTTTCCCCTAACCTTCTTTTTGTTAAGTTGATAATGCTGTTTCCTGATTTTATATTTTTCAGTTATTCCTGTGGCTGTTTTCCTAATGTCTGCTTTTCAAAACCGTTGGTGCAACTGGCACCTTATCCACACACAGGTTCTAGGGATCCTGCCCCACCACTGGGCAGGGGAAAGGCAACGGCAGAGGAGAAGGAAGTAGCTCAGCCCATTAGCAGGAAAGCCTCTTTAGGCTTTTTGCGCAGTGCTTCAAAAGTTTGTTGAAAGCTGTAGGAGTTTCTTTGTTGAATTCAGCAGGCTTTAGACCTGATAGTCCTACACTAAGTAAGGACAGTTTTGTTCTTATTTATTTTTAACAAAATCGCTTCAGTTTATTCCTGTAGGCTATTTTGTTTTTCTCAAATTACCCAATTCATATTCGCCTCCTGCAGGGTTCTCTTTTCTCACTGCTGTTTATTACACACAGAAGAGTTGCCTCTCCTCTAATTTACCCCCATGGGACAACTCCACCGACTAGAGAGGAGAAATTCCTGCTTTATACCAAAATAAGCAAAAGGAGAATTGGTGCCAGATTTTAACTTTGGTGAGCAGCTTGCTTCTCTTTGCCTGGAATCATCCAGCGATACCACAACTGCGAACTATAGTCAGACATCCAAATATAACAAATATTTCTGGGTTTGCATATTACGCTTTCCTGCTCCACAGATTCAGGCTGGGAGGAAGAGGAAGATTATGAAAGAAAATGTATGTGTGAATATTTTAGCAATCTGCTGTGTTAGGAAAGAAAAAATGTAAAGAGCAGATGACTGATTCATGGTGTTTTGGTTGAAAATATTGTAGCTTTTAAACATTGCCTCAGTGTGGTCGGGGTGCTTACAGTAAATATATTTCACAGCAGATGTGGTCTCAAATGTACATGACTTAGAATTTTCCTGTACACAGTAACTGTCAGTTCTGGGAGCCCAAGGATCCCCAGGTTTCAAAAAGACCGTTCCTGTTGTAGCTGTCCTGCCCAAGGGGTGCCGGCAAAATGAACACAAGGGTTGGGGAGGCTGCTGACCCCTAAAAATCTCAAGCTTCAAATAGTCTATAAAACATAGATGCTAGTGTTCTGCTTCCAGGAGCTGAATAATGCCTTTTGTTCCCAAACCACACATCTTTGCATGACGAGGAGCGGGCACCATTAGAAGAGGTGATCTTCCACCGACCCCATAACATGCAAGCTCAGCAGAAGCAGAAGGGCCCATAGGACATTTTCTTTCTCAAATGGAGGATACACAAATTGGCTATGTTGTTATAGGGTGCAGAAACAGAATGGGGCTTCTGATTCCAGCTGAAAAGCTACCGACTGCCTGCTATGGTTGCCTCTGAAATCCCTGCAAGGGATTTGGGCCAGATAGATACATGCGCTATGATTTCTGTCATTCACCTGGTGCCATGCATATCCGTGATTGCTAGAAAGAATTAAAAGAAGTAAAAGAAAAAAGGTTACTGTTGATGAGTTGGATGTGGATTCTCAGTTATAGAAAGATGCTGAGTATACAGAAAGGTTTTGAGTACATTAGTATCAGCAGAGTGTTTTGCCAAGAGTATATTACTTTTGGAACTGAAGCTGGAATTGTGCTTGAATGGGGAAATACGAAGCTGAGCTCGTGCACATGAATGGGCAGCTCCAATAAGACCTGCTGAGTCTGTGTGGAACTACTGCTCCAAATACAGGGCTTATTCTGTGCGTCTGTGCAGACCTTACATGCTTGTGATGCGAGAATTTAAGGAATAAAGGAGTATTATTTCATACTACTTAGAATGTAAGTACCACTTTTTCTCCCAGCAGGACTGAGATGGTTCATGGCAGTGACTCAATTAGCACCTTCTTTCCTAGGCTGTGCCTAAGCTGAAGTCAGATGTGTCATTGCAATATGCAGTGCTTTAGATAACACTGCTTATGGTAGCAGGAAAGCTGCAACACCTTGGGCTTTGGGTAAGCTACAAATGATATTACCTACCTGAAACCATGAGCAAATATTTGCCTATTTGACAGCTGAAGCCTGTGGTACTCTGATCTCATCGCTTTCAGCACTAAAACCTAGTTTACAGCTAGTCTGAGATACCGACGTGTCTAACAGTCGTGCCTTGCTGTCACTGTGCGAGTAGATAGTCGGGAGACTTTGCATGATTCTGCAACAAGAATCAAGCTCCAACCTAGCTGTGAGCCTTTGCTGCCTGGGTCCCACAGAGGCAAATTTGTGTTGCTGGGTCTCTACAAAGTTATACAAATGGCAGGATTTAATCATGTCTGAACGTAATTTTGGGTAACTAAGTAATTGACGTAATACTGGTCACAATATGTTGGCTGGTGAAGACCACAATAAACTGTGCATGTCAGCTAATCATGATTAAACACTGATGAGGCCAGGCTAAAACTGCACTTAGCTGACATGTGCTGAATGCTATTTGTTCTTGTCTACACCGATTCACATTGCATTCAATGTGGCACAATATAGATAAGCCCTTTGGGGAGAGTGTAGCTCTGGTCAGGCCTCAGTGTTCCCTGACTGGCCAACAGCTGCTCAGAGCAGTTTTATAAAGGGACCACTTACCCATCCTTTGATGGAGAGATAAGCCACTGTAATGTAATTACAACCAAGGAGATGGGAGAGGGGAAAGAAAAAAATATGCCAATCATGAAGGGGGTACACGGAGAGCCTCAGATTCCTTCTAACCTAAACATTGTGGCAAGGAAAGAAGTCTTAATTAGGAAACGTGTAGGCATAGAACAGGAGCCCATCCTAAATGAATTGGGGTGTGATGAGCATAAAGAAAATGCTTTTTAAAAAGATCTTTGACTCCCACTGAGTGCTTGTTTCTTAGACTTCCTTGCCTAATAATGTCAGCATTTAAATGGCCCCAACTCCCAAATAACAAGGCTTTGAAGTTAACACCTCATTGAGGTATAGAGTTCATACGTTTGCTATTCCTATTATTTGGCTAGAAACCGTTTTCTGCATGGCTAGCTTAATAGGGCAACAGAATATTAAGTTGTATAGGGATTGAGAAAGCTATTCACACAAAGGAAAGAGCTACAGACTTCATGTATTTGAACAGAACCTGACAATTAAGAGAAAAGAGCAAAAGTCTGGGAAGTGTCCTGAATCGCGTAATTGCATGAAATTTTTTCATACCTGTGATATTTCCAGTGGCCAGGCACAAACACAAGGGATTTTAGACTTGGACTGTGTTAGGCAGTTGTAGTTGTAATTAAGAGATGAGAGAAGGTGTTTTTTCCATCCTGCCAAAGATTTAAAGCTTCAAAAATCATCCTGTTCTTTAGCAGGGCAAAATCAAGATGTTGTGGGTTTTTTCATTGAAAAAGACAACAAAATGCTGAAAAATGATCTGGTGCTGCTTGGACCAGTTACTTAGAGGATGGGCAATCCGGACTCAAGTCTACCTCTGTTGTTTTCCAGCATTACAGGTGAACGCCTCAGCCACCAGGCTATCAGCTATTTTAGAATCTTTTTCTTTCGGTTTTGGTCCCAACATAAAGCAAAGCCCCGAGAAAGACATCTTCAAGCAATATCCTGTTGAACATATACACCAATAAAATGGCTTTTCATTCACCTGCATTTTTGGACACAGTAATTACCTGTTGTCTTTACTTCTGATAATACGCTGTGGCAGAATGATTAGCACCACCCCAAAAATATTCTAAGTTATCTGTATCATAGAAAAGCCTAGAGCCTGCAGTTAAAAGGTGGGCTCTTTGGTGCTTACTGCCATGTTCTCTTACCCTGAAAAGTCCATGAATAATCTAAAGGGTGCAACGGAAAGAGTAAATGATGTTTTTAGGCTCATTTTCACAGGTAGAGGACTAAGCGATAACATGACTTGACCAAGGCCATACAGGAAACTTTGCAGTCCTGGGATTAAACACACTTGGCAGGGTGTCTCGGACTCTGATGGCAAGTAAAGCCACCTGTCTCCTCTAAGTATGCCTTACAGAGCATAAATTAGACATCAGAATGATTACAGAAGTTGAAATGGTTTAGAAAAATCTGCTTGTTCCAGTGCCCATCTGAATAACGGCTTCTACTTGTTTTTTCCTATGGTATTTACAGTTTAGAAATTTCTGGCTGTAAATTACCTGGTGTTTGGGATTCAAGAGATTTCTTGTCATTTATGTCACACTCTAACTTAGGCTAAACTTACGCTTGAGTTTGTTTCTCTGAATATAGGTATAAAAATACCTACCTCCTCCAGGCTTCAGTTAATGAAGGATTCCATCTTCATTCCTACCCGGTGTAATTACTTCACATCTACACCACTGTAAATATCATCATGACTCAGTCCAATGTTTATGGCCCCTTATCCCATAGCAAAAGGCACATTAGGTATTCAGTTACAAGCAACTGGCATCCATGTTAAATCAGACAATTATTATGGGTATGCAACCAGAAGAATCTTCTGCAAAATTACCTTTTTTTTACTCTCTGAGCCCTCTTAGGGCTGGGAAAGCAGATTGAAGGCAATTTCATGTGTTTATATTAAATTGTGGCTAAGAATGAATCATAGTTTCTGCACAAATCCACTGAAGTGTTAATAGCATCTGTTTGTTTTATAGCAAGTGATGGATTTAAAAATGGATGGATGGAGAAGAAAAACAGTCCCATCACCCTGGTGGTCTTATGTCCAAATGACAGGTGGTGCTGAACAGCAATAAATTTTTGTGCAGCTTCTTTAAAGAAAAAACACCCTTTTGCATGTGTAGACCATCATTCCTTAAGTACTGTGTCCTTACAGTCTAAAATCACAATGACAATAATTACTTTGGGAAACAAAAGGAGTCAGATTTCTCTCATGTTGTATAACAAAGTGGTAGTTTGATAGGGAGGGCAGCCCAGGTGTCTAAATGCTCTTTTCTGTCTATAAATTGAAAATGTAGATTCTTAAAATCCTTATTCAGCTCCAGCCTGACTCCCTAGAGGCCTACCTTTCTATGCATAAACTCCTCCCTTCAGCCCGTAGCCCACTGAGTTGATTTTTAACCCGTGAAGCAGGAGATGTATTTCAAATAACAGTTATATGTAGCCTTGTGGTGACCACATTTATTAAGAGGGGGGAAAGACTGGAGTTCAAGTCCCTACAGCAAGTGAACAATTGTTGGATAAACTGCAGAAGCTCTCCCTCTGCTCAAGAACAGATGGAGAGAGATTCAAGATGTGATTTTGAGCATCAGCTTGGACATATCTGTGATGAGAATGACGAGTTCTTCAGCCTCCCCATCAGGTCCTGTGAGAAATACATACCATCACATTGTGTTATGAGACGGGAATGGGCTCCAAGCTCACAGTGTCAGTGATAGCTACCCCTGCCGCTGGTGCCCATGTTTTACTATCTGCTGCCGTTATAATCACTAATGTTCCCATGTGCAATGTGGCAACTTCTCCCTTGGTTGGGACAGGGAATTTGGAGAGTGACAGTGACATATTAGCACTGGAGATAGAGCAAAATGCAGTAAAAAGAGAAGCTTAGGAGCCTTGCTCCAATATACCTATGCCTGGATTTGAACAAATTTGAGTTAAAGGTCGGAATAAAATCTGTGTTGTGCGTCCTGCATCAGAGGCACAGGTTACCTTCTCCAACAGCCGAGTGCTCCCTCCTTCTCCAGCCCTGACCCTAGCCCCTGTCTCATGCAGCTTCTGCTTTCATCTGACCACATGCTGAGGCAATTTAACTCACTAATCTTGCGGAAAACTATATTTTGATAGGTCAATTTTTCACTGGGTTAGTGAACTGAGTCTCTCACTGTCCAGTTAGACGAGCTCAAGGGCTGACACAAACAGCAGAGGGGAGGGACTGGAGCTAGAAGGAAGTAAGAAGGAAGGAGAAAAGGGAGGAGAATTGTCCCGTTTTGGCGGCAGGGATGCTTTAGATTAGCTCAGCCGTATCATCTGACTGGACTGTGAGAGTAAACTCTGCTCTGTTTTCTGTTATTGCTTGCTTTACGCTTTGTTTGTTTTGGTTTTTGATAGGAAGAAATGTAGCTGTATATACTTGGGAGAAGGTTTTGGGCAAACATCCTGATCTGACATCTGTTCAATGCAGCTTGGGTTGGGATTTCTAGACCCCTCCCTACCAAAAATTTGGGTTTAAAATGCTTCCCTGTGCAGCACATCACATTAGCTAGTGGCCTCCCGGCTATTTCAAGACCACTGAGATGCTTAATTCAGCCCAGGCGCTGTGCAGGTCACCCTGCTTGTGCCTTCTTCCCACGGTGCCAGCTACTGCTCCTGGTCCCTTTGAGGAGCAGCTCTAGGTCACACAGTAAACTGGGCAAATCCAGGAACTACATTCTCCTTTCCTCTGTTACAATCTGGTATCTTAATTATTATTTCAGTTCTTCCTGTTCAGTGTGAGGGTCCCTCCCCCCACTCCTAGATTTGTATGTGTCTTCTAAGCATCAGCAGCAGAGAAGAATCATCTGCAGAAATTCAACTCTGGGGAAAAAGAAAAAAAAAAAAAAGTCTTGTATGCATTCATTCATATTTAAGAATGAATTTTCTTCAGCTGAGCTGTGACCTCACTCATATTGTCAGGAGAACTGCCAGATTAATTTAAAATTACACTGCAGTGCCCTTCTTAAGTTCCCTTGTAAAATTTTGGGGTGTTGTTCGGAACATTATTTTGTTTAGCAAAAGAATGTAAATGGGCTAAAAGAGTTGAGCATCAGAGCCCTTATGGTCTGCTGGAAAAAATGATTCCAGATATTACTGTCTGTGTGAATACAGTATTTCCCTCATCTTAGCTCATTTCCCTAATGCCTTCCTTGTTTTGGGGAGCCTAAGCTGAATTATAAATAGACAGTTTCTGGTCTGTATTAGTTGTGCCAGAGGATCAGGCCCTGAAATACTTTGCTTCTGAACTATCAAGCTATAAATGTGGAAGGGTACCACCTAAATGGGTAACCCGAATATATGCTTCTAGCAGAGTAATACTGTCAGTCTTCCTATCATAGAAGTTTGTTCTTTTGTCTTGATTTGAAACATTTAGAAATCAAATTCTTATCTGTTCTAACTCCTTAAAAGCTTCTCTAATAACAGCACGTGGCTTGCTTTCCACCTTAAACCCATCGAAAGCAGCAAATCAATTATCATATTTAATGTACTTCAAGAATTTTTCGATCAGTGCCTCATCTGCTATAAGATAACAGCAACAATCAACAACAACAACAAATAATGAGAACCAAATAAGCCAAAGCACTGCGGGGACCTTACATGCGGTGGGTTTTGTGAAGGGAATTAACATGAAAGAGGGTTCAGTTTGGGGGTAGAGGTCAGGGCAGATAAACTCCTGTGTTCTGATACATTTCCTTAAAGTGGGAAGCGCTTTAGAGAGCGAGGCTGTGGGAAGAAGCTGTCAGCAATGGGGTGGTCAACGGTGTCAAGGGTGGTGGCCTATGTTTTTCTTCTGTTGCAGCCTTTCATCCTCCATCTGTCAAGCTCCATAATTTTCAAGGCAGACAGCTGATTTTTAATACAAACCTTTAACTTCCCAGGTCTGAAGTGACCCTTTTATCTTGGAACAGTACAAAAATGGCAATAACTGTTCAGGAGATTGTTTAGAGTTAGTGTTCCCGCTCAGGTCTCCTTGGGATGGCCCCAGGTTGCCATCTGGGCAGAGGTAGGTGCCGTAGGCTCCTGCTGCTGTTGAAAGGCTGGGCTGTGTTTCCCTCCACGGCTGTTTGCGAGGGCGGAGGCTGACACGCTGCTGGCTTGAGAATCCCACCCGCAGCTGAGATGCAGCACCGAAAGAAAAGGTGGTTGGTCAGGGAAAGGCCTGGAGACAGACATCCTGGTGGAGCACGGCTGGATGTAGGCTGCTTACTCAAGCACCCACAGGCACCCTGGCAGTGGGATCGGTATGGCCTTACGTGTCCTACTGACCCTGCCCCACGTGGCGTCACAGCCCCATTGCTGAATCATTTGCCCAGTGCTGACCACAGGGTACTGCCATGAGGACTGGTGTCCCCAGGCAGGTATGTGACCGAGCTTGGGCTCAGAACTGGTACAAATCTGGGCTTTCTTCACGCTACCCTGCATTCTAGCACTTAGCTGGAGCTGACATCTTAACATGGCTTGTGTCATATAATTTCAACATGAGCAAGACTTGGCCCACACTCAAAATACACAGCGTTTAAGCCTTTAAATTAAGACTTAATGGACTCAGACACTGAATCTAGTTCCAGCCACTGTTTGCTGTATTATTAAACGCTACAAACTGGAGTTCCTTCATCTATCTGCAAGGATTACCACAGCAGAACTGACAATAACTGAAGTATCCAGATGAGCGAACAAGGTGAAACCCTAGTCCCAATGAAATCAGGGGGAATTTTTCAAGGGGCTGTTTTGAGGTCTAGATTTCATCCAACCATCTCAGCTAAAGTTCTCCCAAGGAGAAACCCGTATATATTGCTTCATTCATTCCCCAACAAATACATCCCCTAAACATCCAAGGCATAGTACTGAAATACTTGCAACAAATGGACTTAAGAAAGCATTGTTTCTTAGCCTAGAAATCTCATCTGGAAAAAAAACCTCTTACATATAAGTTACTCAGAATATAATGGGGTTCATCTTATTTCTTTATATCTCTTGGTATTGCTGCTAGTTGGACTTGTGAGTTCTGCTTTTCTGTGGTTTTACAGAAAAATATCTTGTTCTACACCTGCTTGTGAATGAGCTTGTGAATAACAACTGAAAATCCAGGTTGATTTTGTGCATGTGTTTGCATAGTTCAGTGCAAGAAATGCCAAAGACCAAAATCAAGATTGAGCAGGGTTAGCAAGCTTGGGTCAAGATCTGAATGCAAATGTGGAACTGTCAGGGGGTTCTGATCCAGACATTTAGCTTACCTTGTTATTGAAATTCGACTTCAGATCAGTTGCAACATTTGGAGATGGATCAGAATTCCCTTGGCAACAGGAAATGTTTGGATGTGTGAGTATTATTTCAGACCATCAGCCTAGAAACACATCGACGAGCACACATGCATCAGCTTGCCCACACACAGACATGCGCACACCTTCCTCCACAAGAGTAGGAAGAGGAAACTCCCTGCAAAGAAGTGACACTGCACTAATGACTTTAGTTGTAAACATTGTCACAAGCAACCTACTGTCGTCTTCTGCATTGATGCTGGGGATTAGAATCTTAGAAACATGGAAAAAAATCCTAACAGTGTGCTTTGGTGCTGTATGCAAACTTTTAGGTACTAAGCTTCCTAATCACTACCGTATGGCTCATAAAAGAAGCAATCTGATACCAAGTACCAAGAGAGGTTGTTATTCCTCCGCTCTATCCTATACCACTCCAAATGTTAGAACAATAAATACATTTACCTCTTGTTTAAGATCACTTAAAATAAGTTGTTTTAATTAAACCTCCTGGCAATCTATCTGCACGAAGTGATTAAGTGCCTCTTCTTTCGGTGAAAGGAGAAGGGATTATCACAAGTCAAGACTGATTGAATTATGGGCAGAACTAGGACTGGGTAAAACTGCTGAATATTTTCCTTCAAAATTCATGTGAAAATACTGAAGTTTGAGTTTGCATGGTGTTATTGCTCTCAAATATTTCCCCTCCTTTCAGACCTTCCTTCCCTCCCCTCTGCCCCAGAGTCAATGAAATAGTTATTTCCCTCAGGTTAAAGTTCAGCTTTGAATATCAACTTTAAAAGCTGCCCAAGAAGAGAGCTTTCTGTACTCAATGGGCATCATTTTCGGCAAATAAACTTAAAAAATAGAAATGTAGCAATTATGTTGATGAAATATAGCTATTTAAAATTGTATCAACTTTGTAAAAATTTTTAGTTGCTTAGGAGTCGGTTCTTTGCAGCTGTATCATAAAAAGTATTTGAGCGGGTTGTTACGCTGTTTTTACATTATAACTTGGAATGTCTTGTATGAATTAAAATTCAGTAATTATTCTTTCAAACCAAGCTTCTCACATTTCTCTCAGCTTAGGAATCACACTGGTGGGTTTGTTGTTTTATTGCAAGCTGCATCACTTTCAGGATGGAGAATAGTCACAATAAAAGGCTCTTTCACATCTTGTAGTATGTCTTGCTATGGTTATGGCAGTTCTATCTTTTAGCTTTCCTACGCTCTGTTTCCTTTTCAAGTTCCCGCCTTTCCCTGCTTTACCCCTCCGTGGGTACCTGACATGACAGATTGGATGGAAAACTAAAACAAAGTCTAGATCCTGGCACAGGGTAGGCAGGCAAGCGCTCTAGACATACTGCTCTGCTAATTTATTTGGATTCTTTACCTGCAACCTCCCTGCTGTTTTAGTGCTGGGGCCTCTCTTGGGCAGAGACAGGCAAGTATGCTGTGTGGTGGTTTTATTGTGATGTGGACAAATGATTGCGAGGGACTAGCTGGAAACTATTGAATACACTAGCTTGCAGTGGCGGTATTTAAAGGTAAACCCATTAACAGTGGCTGCCACCTCCTTTTATCTCGCTCTCCAGCGTGCTGTGGGCAAGTCAGGCAGGATGCCACCTTGAGAACAGATTGCTGCCATTTGCATTTTATAACCAATCTCCAAATAGGAGTTAGAGGGAAAATGCAGACAAAATGTGGGAGTTGAGCTAAAGGTGCAGTGTGGGCTCTCCTTTTCAGTTCATCCTGTAAGCTGGCAGGAGCCTGTGTTGCGGTTAGGCTTAGGGTCTGACCGGCTTAGGCTCCAGCTTTCATGGAAGGGCAAATGAAAATGACATGTTAGAATGTCATTCCCAGTGTCCTTCCACTGGGTGTGAATTGGGTCTTTCTGGCTCCCAATTTTAAAGCTTTCTGAAGCGGGCAAAACACAGCACCAACCCCATTTATTTTTTTTTTTTCTGATTGTCCTAATACATGGCATTGCCAGTTGCCAGTGCTAGTGTGATCTCTTTCCATGTCTTTCCGAGGCTACAAATACAAAGAAAGAATAATAAATGAATCTGGGGGACTTCTTACTGTGCAGCACCTCAGAATACATGTGAGTATGAGAGGAGGAGTGAGATGCTCCTGCTCTGCTTTAGCGTGTTTCATCAGGAACTTCAGCAACAGAGAGAATCTGCTCTCTGGTCTCCCGACAGGCTAAAATGGATCTCAGTTTCAGCAGAGGATCATGGCCATTCTGCCTTTTAAACACACAGTAGAAAGTTTGTTTCCTGCGTAATTATAGCAAAAATTCAGCCTTTTCATGTTAGGTACAGAGCTATATGTTACTAGACTGTACCGCAGCATAAGAAAACCACTCATGAGAGTCTGTCTTGCAAATAACATTTACATTTTTGCTAATTGGAAAGAATCAAGCTTTTGTTTAGCTGTACAGATATGGTTTGGTGTTTTTAAAGGAAAGGAATTCTAGAAGGGCTGTTTCATCAGCAGGGTGAATTAACAAAGAAAAAGGAAAAAAAAAAAAGAAAACTGAATGTTCCCTCACACATGTTTTCCAGTTCAGATGTCTAAAATACATGTGATCTTCCACCTACATTTTCCTCTTGCAAATCCTAGTATTTTTTATTAGGGCAAGTTTCATTTTATTGCCTTGTTTTCCTGTAAATCCAACAAGTTAAAACAACAGGATTTAATTTTGGACTGGCAGGCCAGCTAAAGGATAATACATTGTGTTCCCCGCTTTTATCTTCCTCTTTTCCTTCCTCCTCCTGCTTCCCGGCCTCCTTGAGGTGCTCCGCTCTGCCACTGTGCTGCTCAACTTATTGGCCTAAAAATCTTTGCAGGTGATTTATAGAACCCTATGGTTATTGTATGGCTAATGATTCATGGAACTTCATTAAATACCAAGTATGTGCCTGCTTACTGTCTGTGCACACTGCATATTAGAACCTTTGCACTCCCCCTTGCAAATTGCCCCCATTAAAGTCGCAGACAAAAGGTCCTCTCAGTAGCTTACATATTTTCCCACATGTGAGAGAGCAATTGGAAACTTCCTCTTGATAACTAAAAACTTTTGAATTAGAATTTATGAGAAGGGTCTTTTGGTCTCATTGCCTAAGGGCTGAAACAGATCCCAGTGTGTACAAGCGTTCCTTTGATGCATGGAGCTGCACAGGGTAACATTTTTTAACAGGATCAAAAAGCGTAATGCAGGGACAATGTGCGGAGGCCCTTACTCTGACACAAGGAGTCAGAGTCTGTGTTTTTCCAAGGCTAAAAATGTAAAAGTATGTGTCCAGGGTAGCAACAACATTTTATATTGTTTTTAATTGCAGTAAAGTCCTAGATAAAATAATGGCAGTCACTGTTACAACTTCCTTTTCTTTAATGTTCCTCTAAAAATGCTTTGAAGCCGCTTTTACCTTTGGGAAAGTATTGTATACGTGTTAGGGGAAAATATATCAAAAAGAAAATAAAGAGCTAGATCTTTAATTGGTAGAAATCAGCATGGCTCTATTACAGGGATTGGAATTTCTCAAGCTGTGGATATGGCTAAAAACTTGCTGTCATTTCTCACTATGTGCCAATATATTCCTGCCCATTTACTTACTCAGTAAGACTACCCTGTTCTGAGTTTACTATTGACAAAGTATTTTTCAATAGCACTTCTTTACAAAGGCAGCAAAAGTCTTAAATGTACATCTAACTTTTAAATCGTAAATATTTCCCTTGGTTTCAGCTGCACTATTCAAGAGCTTAAAAGGAGGCACAGGCATATGAACTGGCTGATCTGAAGTCTCTACACAATCTTGATAACTAGAATTTTTCTTACTTAATAGTAGAAGGAAGTGACTCGGTACTCATTTAGGTGCCCTATATATTGTCTTTCATATCTCACTTCACACTGTGTATGTCTATAAGCAAACGAGTGAAAAAAAAGTAACAGCTTCATGTTACGTGGCCAAAACATCACAGGCTTTATTATAAAATGGTCACATTACATCAGACATGTTGATTTCATTATTGCAGTAGAGATGATTTTGAGATAGGTATTTTCCGTATCCACACTGGCAGTATTTGTAAAATCTGCCATGACAATCAAGTCCTACATATCAGCTGAAAGGGACGTCTTCACCAAGAAAAAGAATCAGGTTTGAAATACTTAATCTGCCTTTAATGCAGCACGCTAACTTACTACTTGTTCTGCAGCTGATAAATTAAATTTCTCTCCCGTTACACCATTTGGAGGTGTCCTGAATGAGCAGAAGATTGAACCCTTGATTACTTTTGTGGTCAGTTAAGAGCTGAGTGAAATTTTCAGAATAAATTTGCCTTGGTCTCACCGTTGCAGATTTTCTTCTTCTCCAGTAACACACTGCCAGAGTGTTTGAACCTCATTGATGATCTTTAGAGAGCATAGTATATGGAATATAAAGAACCCAGAGAGAGTGCTATCTAAAATACCAGAATAATCTCACACATAAGTCAGAAAATGTAATGTAATCGGTGGGGGACAGTGAGGAACTTCCTGGGGATGGAGGGTTGCCTAATCTTTGCTCATACGGGGCCAGTGTGATGGCATCTTTGTCTAATTTAGGTTTGACTGGTTTCTTATGTTTGTTTATTATTAAGATATTTGACTAGATATTAATAGTTATATATCCTATCATTCACGGATGTATATTATATGCAATATCTGCATTATGCCATCAGATATCATCAGCTTACTCTGAGGGGCATAATTCATTAATTTGGCCATAGCTTTGTGTTATTTTGAATGTATTAAAATGCGACTCCAGTAGATTTGGGCTACTAAACTAAGGAAAAAAATATTAATTCCTTAATTCCTTTCTTTTTCTATGTCAGAATGGAAACAAATAAACAGAATAAGGTGGCTAACAGTAAGGAAGTGGGTGAGACAGCAAAATTACCTTGCTCCAAGTTTCACTCTGTAATCTCAATGGGAATTTGGAATATGTCCCTCAACAAAAGCTTGGGCACACATTTGAAATGTGTTTGTTGCAAAACATTCTTTTCCTTCCAGCTGAGCAGCGTATAAAACATTGGCTTGATTGGAGTCATGGCTCCCTCAAACTTGAGTGCCCCAGACTAAAAATTCCAGGGCAGTAAATGGGGGAAGAGATTTTTCTTTGTGAAATAGTTTGAAAGTTTCAAATTCAGAAACCAGATTTTGTGAGTTTCACTCACCCTCAATAACAGTCTTCTGTATGTACTTCATCAAGACAGATGTGGAAATGTCTGGCTGCTAGAGCAATCAAAAGAAAGAAAAGTTTAGAGCAAAATTAGGCAAAAGAAGAGGAGCATTATTAAGTGTAGGTAAACATAAAGAATTCCTTAATATACTTATGAGTAGGTAAACATTGTTACTGTGGGGATAATAGCGATAAGATGTGTTCGAGTAAGCCAGAGGTTTCTCTGATTCACAGAAGCATTAGCAGGTGGGAGTTGGCTGTCTGCTGGCATTTCTTTTGCTGCCACTCTAGTTTCAGCTGCAAGGTTTCATAATTCTCACAGGGAAATCTGGGAAACCAACATTGGGAAATGCTGGTTATTTTGAAAGTTCAGTGAATTTGGGTGACATTTGGCATCATTGTTTTTTCCTTCTGGTGAGATTCCATTAACTTTGCTTACTGTGTTGGCAGTAGCTAAGAACACTATATAGTTTTTAATTGCATTATGGGAACCTCTACCAGATGACTTAAGGGCAAAACAGCTACACCCAGTTTGTTCTTCCTCCTCTTCCTAAGTTTAAATAAAATCTGGTCTTATCTGAATATGCACCCAGAAGACTGGATGGTTATTTAAGCCCCGATTAGGGAACATATTTAAGAATATGCCTAATTTTAAGCATGTGCTTAAATCAATGCGACTTAAGCAAATGCTTGAAGTCAGGCATGTGGTTGAGGTGTTATCCTGAATGTGGGTCCTAATCCTTACACAATAGCAAAGCCCAGAGGAAAGGGCAAGCTATCTGGGTTTCATTCTTGCCTCTTTTGTTGGTCGTGTTATAGTCTATAAAATAAGGATCATTATTCTTATCCCTCTTTGTGAGGCACATTGAAAATTATCGGGGAAAAGAACTCTGAATACTGTTATTATTGGCTATACTTCTTGAGACTGAAAAAATTTAGAGACAGACATTCTCAGTGGATTTCTGGTTCTTCCTCCTTTCACTCAGCCAGGAAATACCATGAGAATGGAAAGAAGGATGCGTACCCATGATCCCAAATAATCTTAATCTCCTTCTTTGCGCTGCCGCTGTAAATAATTAGATATTGCCACACTATTGTTTCTGGAAGTTCCCGCAGAGTATGAGATGTACTGTGTGCAGACGTACCTGCTTCAGATATCACAAGAGAGCTGAAAACTCTGTTGGGAGATAATAGTACAATGGAGAGTGTGTGTGTGTGTGTGTGTGTGAGTGTTTGGCGGAGGACGGGAGGCTGCGTGCTCCTGAGCCCACGTTATTAGTAGAGCTGCCTTGAAGAGAGTAGAGGCAAAAGTTTGTGTAAGTTTAAAAGCTTGCTAGAAAAGAGCACTCTGATCATAGTTGCTAAAGGGGCAGCACATTAAGGCAAACGATCCTTAGTCCCATAAAGGCTTATTAAACGCTGTTCCTATCATTGAGGTATTGCAGGACCAGGCCCCATGGTGCTAAGCTCCCGTGTGCAGTGCTGTGTTGCTGTTTGGCTGAAAAAGCTTGAGGCAGAAAAGAATCTCTTATTGATGATAATTCAGAGTTCCTCGCATTCTCACTACCTTAAGTCAGAGCTCATTCTCCAGCTTCCATGTGAAGGGCCTGGAGCCAAGGCCATGAGCCTGTGTATATGTGTTCAGGACAGTTAATATTTATGATGCATCTTACTGGGAAAATTAGTATAAAGCTGTGTTCCAACAGTACGTTTATCCCATGACCTAGTTTTATGAATAACGTGCTGAAACACGGCCTGCTTGATTTAAACCTTTGTCACCCATTCTGATGGATACAGTGCCTAGCTTAGGCTTATGCAATACAAGCCAGGATTTGTGCAAAAATGTGCTGTGTATTAGTGCAAGGTAAACAGATGGTAATGCTTTTGTTAATACCAAGCACATACAAAGATATTTATCAAAGGACCACATGTAAGGTCCATAGCTCTTGGCAGAGATCCCTACGTTGTTACACCAGCTAATAAGAATAACCATTTTATTGCATTACATACAGTTTTTGCAGGGTTGCTTTAGACTGCGCAGGCGGCTGCAAAACTTGCTACAATTCATACGCTAAGTATCTGATTCTGAATAGTGTTGAACATCTATAACACCCTATGGGTTTTTGTTGTTATTTTTATTTGATTGCTATGACTCTCGGCATTTCTCCAGATCAAACCCCTCCTAGGGAATTCCACTGCTGCTTAGCAGTTCTGAAATATGTATAAGAAAGCCAGGCAGTGAATACACTGAAATGTTGGAGGTACAAGATATGGTTAGTGAGAGATTTCAAAGGGAAAGAGAAGGAGCTGTAAAGATTGGAAGGGAACGTTGACACTACACCAGCTACAGAGAAATGCAGGCAACTCTGGAGAAGGCGGCAGTTGTTTTTAAAGAAGAGGAGTGTGGCTAAACACAATTTATGCCAAAGAATGTTGCATCTGAAAACTACAAAGCTGGTTTAGGTTGGCAGAGTTTTCTCATCTGATTTATACTCTCTTCTTCCATCATCATCAGCAGCGGAGATTACTTGTATCATGTACTGGGGAACCTCAGTCCTTGGAACATAGGCAATGCCCTGGGGCTATAGGTAGTAACTCCACAGAAGGAGAAAATAAAATTTTCACTACTACAACCAACCAACAAAAAGCATTTTGATTTTCATCTCATCACAAAAGTTATTATTTCTCTGGAGCTAGCTGGTACCATTTTGAAAGTGGTTTCACAAGACTAACTCTTGACTGTGAAGCCATCTAAAGAAGCTCCTGGCCCTGACTCCAAAGCCCTCTCACCTCCCCTCAGCTGTGCGAGTGCAAGTGTTTGTGGGGACTCACTGCAGGCTGGATCACGGAGGCTGCAGTTCATCGAACACAAGCAGGCCCTGGGGCAGCTGCTGCTGAAGGAGCTGTCCTTTCCTGTGCCCTGGGCCAGGTCCACTGCTCCCACCCCGCAGCGCTTTTTTCTCTTATGCTGGCAGATCATGACTGGCTCATTGGCTACACAGTGAACCAATTTGGAGAACTAATTTGGCTGAAAATGGACAAATTTTGACATCTTTTTCCTGCCAGCTTTGTTTTCAGACAGATCAGTTTCCTAATCTGTTTTACCTCAAGGCTGTGCACTTTCCTGTACCAGGATAAAGAAGTGCTGCTCAGGGGTAGGAATGAGCAGGTGGGGAGGAACAGAAGGGCTTCTTTCAGGTGACAATGCTGGGCCACATTGACCTGAAGTGTTTCTTGATGTGACAATATGACCTGATCAACAGTAAAAAGAACCTTGAAGAAAACAAGAAAGGAACATGCTTAACCTAGCCCATTTCAGAGATGCTGTTTGCAGCAGGGTCTTCAGGAAGGACGTAGCTTCAGTAAGGTACTGACATATCTGAGGGACACTGAAGCATCATGGGTTCGGGGACCTACTTTGCTGTGGAGACACAGGTGTGTGGGATCCCATCTGAAGCATCATGTTTCTGATAGCAGGGAGGCCTGCAGTTTCCAAAACAGTGTGCTTTTGAAGCCATATAGGACAGCAAAGGCAGCGGGGGTAAAATCGAGCTACTCCTGCAGCACTCCATGACCTAAAATTCTGACTGGGAAACCAAAATGTGGGCAAGGTCCTAATGGAGGAGAACCCTACCTTAGATGCCAACTCCCATTGACCTCAATTCTCAATCCCATAATGCAATCTTTCCTGGATATGTTTCCCTGACCCACAGCACGCAATTAGTTGAAAAATAAGAGTGTGTGAGCAGGGATATTTCTGTCAAAAAATCCACTTTTTCACAGAATTCTCAGCAGTGGATGAGATTTGGATCCTCTTATATTCCTTCAGCAGTACTTTATTCCATAGCATTGAAGTTAGGATTCCCAGAGGTAAAGGATTAACTTAAGATAAGCAAGGGTATGACAGTGTTGCCTATGTTTATGTAACATTACCTCTGTCACTAGGACAGTCTCAGGCCAGACTGACAACTCCTTTTTCCTAGGAGACTGGCTGTGGGGAGCTGTAGTTGCGTTGACTTTATAGATCTGATTATGAATTTTCATCAGAAAGGGAAGAGCCTCATGATCTGGACCTTATTTGTTTATTATTATTATTTATATACCGCCTTCCTATCATTGGAAAGATAATTTAGTTTACACTTTCAAAAACTAATTTGTAGCATTACTTTAATTTTGTGTATAATTAGATAAGAATTGGGGCTGAAGAAAGGACTTCCACTGCCAAAGTCTTACTTAGATCACAGCGACGTAAGTTCCCCTACATAAAGACACTGCTCATGCACATGCTTCATTTTAAGACCTAAATGCCTTTGGTTTTGGAACAGTGGTGTGACCCAGAAGCAAATAGTGTTAAATCAGCTCTGTCACTTTCAACTCCATCACAACCATCTCCCTGTGAATTTTATGGAAGGATTTTCTAGAGTTAAAATCCTGAATTCCAGCCCATGATCACTGGGACAGCTCCTTGTAAGCGGGAGAAACACAGCAGCAGAGCATATACACTGTTCAAGCCATTTGCCTGCATATCTGCAGCGAAGCTACTAAACCAGTTGTCTTCTTGGTCTGAGGTTTCTTTTAAACGTTTTCTTTATTGTAAACATTCCACTCCGTTTTCTTCTGTATTGTGGTAAATGTCAGAATTCAAAGGACTGTCATCAGCTGACATAATGACCACTGCCCCCTCCCAGAAACAAACCATGCCACAGTATCTTTCCTAATCCTGTCGCTATACTGCATTCATGTTGGCAAGTTCCCACCCCTAGAATTTCAACAGCTCAGTATTCTTCCTTCTGCTGGATTTTTATCCCCCTGAGTTCTTTCAGTTTAAAGCCAGCTTGAAGAGACTATCTTGGGTTTCTAATAGATGGGAATGCAGTGGACACGCAGTGGGTAAACAGAAAGCTCCAGGCTTAGTTGTGGCTGTTCCTCTAGTGTAATGATCAGTTTGGGGTCAAATGGGAGCTAGGAGGTTGAATCCCGAACCAGTCACTCATACCACTGGAGCTGTTACAGTTTCTATTAGCTGAGGTTCTGCTTTGGGTGGTTTTGATTTCTAACATTTCTGTTATTATTTTACAAGTATTTCACCTACTTGACAGTAGGTGTGTCAGTTGCCTTGTCTAATCTTCCTTTTTGGTTATTCTTGTTTCCCTAGGCACCTCAATAAATTACCAGAACTAGGAAAGGGTCCAAAGCAGTAATAGTCTTTAATCATGACATTTGGGAAAGCTTGGATTTAAAATTAGAAATGGAAGTTTCTGCTAAAATTGCACTCAAATCAGAACTTCAGATCCATTTTTCCCCCTCTGAAGATTATAAGTAAATTCTCTGAAGCCTGAGTTACACAGTACATCAGTCAGATGCAGGTTCACATCCATCCTAACCAGTTCCCTCTTGAGTACCTCGTCTTTCCTGTGCAATTGGGTAGACCTTCAGAGACTGGGAAGAAACTTGAGGGTTTAGGTGCTAGATAAGACTTAACCAAGACTTCTGTCAGACCTGCATGCTTCTGAAACTGTTACAGTGAGTCCAGAGGAGGGCCACAAAGGTGATCATGGGGCTGGAGCACCTTCCCTATGAAGACAGGCTGAGAGAGCTGGGGTTGTTCAGCCTGGAGAAGGCTCCAGGGAGAGCTTACAGTGGCCTCTCAGTACCTAAAGGGGGTCTACAGGAAAGATGAGGAGGGATTCTTTATCAGGCAGTGTAGTGATAGGACTAGGGGTAATGGTTTCAAACTGAAAGGGGGTGGATTTAGATTAGGTATTAGGAAGAAGTTCTTCCCTGTGAGGGTGGTGAGACACTGGCACAGGTTGCCCAGAGAAGCTGTGGCTGCCCCCTCCCTGGCAGTGCTCAAGGCCAGGCTGGATGGGGCTGGGAGCAACCTGGTCTGGTGGGAGGTGTCCCTGCCTGTGGCAGGGGTGTTGGAACTAGGTGATCTTTAAGGTCCCCTCCAACCCAAATTATTCTATGATTCTGTGATTTCTGTTCTCAAGGCCAGTATCTTTCACAAGAGTGAATCCAGGTTTTCAAAACTGGAAGAAAAACTCCTCTTTGCCACCTTCAGACTGTTTAAATGGCTTTATTTTTTTTTTGTGTAGCAGCTCAGCTGAACGTTACAGAACTGTAGTTATGGGTATATCAGTGCGGCCACACTGAAGTGAGCAGCAACTTATGCCAGTGGAAAGTCAGTATCTCCATCTCTGCCATGTTTTGCCTCCTGTCATTTCTTCTATTAAAAAAGGGAAAGTTTCAAAATGCCCAAACAATTTGGAAACAAAATTTAACTGCAGATCAGTGAGCTTCAGGCTTCTAAATCACATAGGTTCTTTAAAAAGAGTGTGTGTATTTGATACAATAAGTAGCTGGGAAGAATAAGAGTTGGGAACTGCCTGGTAATGACCTCTAATGGACTTTGTGATCTGAGTGATCATTGCAAAAGGAAAACATCATGGAATTTACTTCTTACTTCTAAGGGCAGAGTTATTACACCACCCCATAGCATAGCAGTCTAAGTGCTACAACAGTAAATTAAAATAAATCTATCTGAAATAATTGTTTATACAACTGACATTGCCAGGAGCAGGAGTGGACATGAAGTAACAGCACGTTTATGTCAGGACTACACAGTATCTGATTGATTGTAGACCTGATACTACACCCAGGATGCCCAAGGTTTCATTGTGGTTTTTCCAGTTTGTTTGACAAGTTGAAATATGTATTATGATACCACACGGAAAATGAAGGTTTTGATTATGCAACCCATTTTCAGATGAATGATTCCATTTGGTCAAAATGGATCATTTGTGTTTATAGAAGTTATAGAGCTGGCCTTCCATTTTTACATTAATTCGTTTTTACATTAATAGATAAAACTCTACTTGTGGAGATTAATTGATATTTTTAAGGCGATCAATAATTATTGCAACTTCACAGCGTGACACGAAGTTTTATTTGGATTTATTTCCTGCAGGGTGCCACGTGCTAGCAGTCCTAGGAGATGGAAGGAATAGGATGCTCTTTCTTTGACCCATTCATTTTAGAAACATTTCCTTTGTTAAAAATTAGTCCAGTGGCCTTGGGACAAGGCAAAGACAGGGAGGGGATTTTATTTTGCCGGGGGCAGAATGTCAAGACTTATGGGCTCTTCTGCCTGAATGAAGTTCAGAAAATGGATTGTATCAGCGAGGCTGCTCCCTTCACAGTCAGCTTCGTAGGGCACAGAGACCCTCCACCATGAAAACAAACCTCTGTTTTACAAATGTGTGCCCATCTGCTCTCTGTGGCAGCCAGTGCAAAGAGCTGCACTTGAGGTGCAAGGTGTTTACTTCTCCCAAGTGGACGCTTAGTTAGTGTCACATTCCACATGGCTCTCACGTAAAAAAAAATCCTGTAGTCAGAAGGCCAAAATTAGCTTCTCCTTAAAAGCCTGAAAAGGCAAAGAGGAGATTAAAAACTATGTGGGTCACAGTAACCCTCTCAAAATGAAGTGACTGATACTGAATGCTGAGAATGAACTTTCTTTTCCCATTTCCAGACAAAAGAAGAGAATAGGTCCCTCCAGGCTCTGGTTTTAAATGGAGTATTTGCAGGGGCTGCTTCCAGGTCCAAGGCCATCTATTTTGAACTGTCTCGATCATGTTATCTCAAAAGGAAAACTTTATTAGATTTCAGCACAAAATTAAGAGAGTTATGAAAGCTGACTGAGCCAGGTAAAACCTGGGGAGGGGGAGAATAGCGTGCTGACAAAAAGAGAGAGAGAGTAATAAGCAAAATAAATTCATAATATTTTCAGAAAGCACATAGAAGCCTTTAGGCATTGAAAGATATGGTACAATTCACCATCGAACAGCCCATGCTATAAGCTGATGTGGGGATAGGGTTGTTAGAGGGTGATAAACTGTGCACCCAAGTAGATAAAACTGTTCAGGAACTTAGGAAGAGAGTACATTGACATTTACTACACAGGGACTTGGTATGATTTCTGCCCCTTTACTGATGGTTAAATAACTGTTTAGAATAACCTAAAACTAAAAAGTTACTTCTAATTTTTGTGCCAGGATAATGCTAGTAAAATCTAAATATATATGCTTTATGAATACAGCTGTGCAAATACATTTTCTGTATAACCAAATGTGGGGAAAGGGGGAGAGGAAGGAATGGGGCAGCCGGGGGGGGGGATAGTGAAACCAGCTTACAAGCAAGAAATGGGAGGGGAAATGTATTTGTGACTAAAGGAGACAACTCATTTGGAAGATTTCATTTGCCTTTTTTAAAACAAAATATAACTGAAGATCTAAGTGAAACTTCCATCCAAATTGAAAATCTAAAGTGTTTTGTCTTGAAAAATTGTGAGACTAATTTAAATTTTCAAAACAAAACCAGTATTTGAAAGAATATTCAACATAAAAACTTTTTGGCTATGAAGTTTCGCATATGATTAAAAAAGTATTTGCCTGAAAACAACATTAATTTCTTTTTACACCGAAACTTTTCTCATACCAGCATTTAATTGATTGAGCAGCATTCTGGAATGTAGATTTCTATTTAGAGACTGGGATTTAGGTCAATATATATGCACATTATTATACTTCCTCTTCAATCTGGTCTTCATGTAGTTTATACCTTGGTGTAATAATTTTGGACTCCAATAGGATCTTTTAGTTACTTTTTTTTTTTTAACCAGAGTAATGATATTGATATTTGCATGACGGCCCTTAAATTACAATCTTACAGGAATACATTTTATCTACTCTCTTTCTGTGTCCATTTGCCCTAATAAAGAGTCTTTTGAGCTTGGCCTAGGGCTTGGGCAGCAGGCCTCTGAGGAATGTCAGGAGATGGAGCAGCAGCATTCTTCTGGCTGCTGGTCAGTGCGAAATCAGCAGCACAGCAGAGGGTTGACTTACTACGCTCCTGGAATTGCCGTCAGTCAGATTAGATGCGAAACTCAGGGCTGAATCACAGAACACGCGTCGCCTTTTTCCCTAGACTTTAAAGTCACAGCCAAAGCACTTTGATAATTTGATCTTTGGAGTTGTGTGCTCTCCTACCCAAATTCCTCTTACAATTTCTGTTTGAAATGTCAGTGTTTACTCAGTGCCAGCTTCTGTCCATGCTTTTCTGCCCTGTTTGCCAGCTTCTGCCCTTCTTACCCAAGGCAATTTAATTTAACTGGAAGATAAAATTATTTGGTCTGAAAGATTCTGCGCAGACTGAAAAATGTTATTATTGAAACAAAGGGTGTACGAAGCCACCTTTTATAATTAATCCTGTTTACACATGTGGAACACGCTGGCTGCATTATGGAGAAACGATCATTTTAAATTTAAAACATGCTCTCCCTCATTACATGTATTCTGCCTTTTTTTTTTTTCTTTTTTATTTTTTTTCTTCCCCCCGGTTAGTTTAAACAGAGATGCCATTCCTTTCTCCATCTGAGTTAAATACCACAGTATCCTTTTCGGCAGGCTTCTAAGCTAAATCTAATCAAGCTGTGTCACAGCTCTGTCAGGCAGGTTGCTCTTTCTTTGGCCTTGAATAATTGGAAGAATGTTGGCACTTGTGCCTGGGCCATGAGAACGTGACCTGAGTTGATATTTAATCTACTTCAGTGCTAGGCTGCACTAGGACTGGGGCCTAAGCCAGGCCTCGGGAGCAGTGTGTTAGCCATCAGCAGCACTCATTTTACCTTGAAATGGATTCCATTTGATGTATCATTACACTGCTCCAGGAGAATGCTTTAATGAGACAGATACATGCGCTGGAAAGGATTAAATTGTTGTCCTTTAAACTCTTTTTTGCTTTGCTAGCCTAATAGCTACAAGGTGCTGGGAAGTACCTGGGAAAGGCAAAAAGGTTACAGAGCCAGCCAAAAATAGCTAAAACTGAAGGTCTCTCATCTTTAGATCTGTAAGCACATTGCAAGAATTGCAAATATCTGGTCCACTCTTCTCTTTTGTAAACTAGAAGCAAGCACTGAAATTGTAGTTCTGTTTTCACCTCTTTTCAGGCAAAGTTGGTATTACAAGGGAATTTCAGAATTGCTCCAGGTATTTGTTAGTTCAAAGCAGCCCTCTGTGCACAAGTAAAACATTCACCATCACTTGGGATGTGGGAGAGAAAAGTTTTCATTCCTCTTCTCACAGGCGTATAGAAGCTCCAGGAGTCTTCAGGAAAGAGGAAATTCCTTTCAGATCTATGGGTTGTTCCTGCTGAGCAATCTGAAGTCACAATGTATTTCAAGGTTTTTTTAACACTTTCATGCAGATTTCAGTGAGAGCTTGTGAGGTAGGGGGTGGTAGAGAAAAAACTGCGTGTGGGGGGGGAAATAACAATTAGAACCTTTTCCAGAGAGAAGCGTAAATTGCTGTTTTCTTGACTCACAAGAAAGTCTTCTGACTTGAATGACTTGCTGAGGCTGAGATGTTTGAAAGCGCCCTAGACTCGGGTCACACACACGAGGAACTATTTGAACTTTGCCAAAAGGGAGGAGGGAGAACATACGCACAATTTGCAAAGGAGCCCCAGGCAACATTTAATTTGCATAAAAAGAAGGTGATTTCAATGACCGTTAATCTCTGATAATGAGATGTATCCATGTGGACACAACAAGCTGCCCCTCCCCATCAGCTATATCCGTATTAAGTCTCAGTCCCAGAACCTCGGTTTTTGCCAGCCCCATTTTTGCACCGGTTGTCCCCTGCGCTGTAGAGGAATGCTTTGGGCCAACAGGCAGCACCTCTTCATCTCACCCCACAGTCTGAGGGATGTGAGCAGTGAGGGAAAGGATCTTTGCTGTCGAGCGAAGTTGTGAGACACTAATCAGGTGTGTTACTGATTAACTCGGCCTCCTCTGGAATGTCAATGACTTCTTTTCTTCCAGGCTACAGTATTAAGGGATGGAGTGTTTGTCCCTTTCACACGTACTCCCCCAGTCTAATTTCCACTTACATTGTTAGCAGAGGCCAGCACCTGCTTTTAAGTCATTCTAGCCCCTGAGACGTCGGGTGCCTTTTACATTTTACAGTATGTGAGTCTTGATAAAAGCAAAGTACTGTTTCAAAATACGTTAACTAAAATCTTTTCCCTCTTACTGTGATAAATCATTCTGCCGTCTTGAGAACAATCTCTTCAAACCTTTCAAATTGGGCTAAGGATAATGCTAACCTTTGAAGACAGCTAATAAAAAAGCCTTCTAAATTTGTGTTTGTATTCCGTGAAAGATCTTGGACACGTTAGCAAAGATGATGCCAAGAATCTTTTTATACATCTTTTTGTGTACAAAATGATTGGATAAAAATTAAAAACTTTCTGTAGAACAGACAAGAGTACTCACGGTTGTCCATTATCCACTGTTTCTTCTCTCTGTTTATTTTGACTATGAACCCTCATATGACTAGAAAGTCCATTCCTCGCTGGGAATGTTTTCTCACAAGTAAGACAACAATGTCAGACTGACCTAAAGGAGGTTGTTCTCTCTTACATTTCCTTTGAGTTGGTTTTTTTCTTAACTTGAGTGACTTGTTTGAAGCGAAGTGAGGCCATCAGAGATGATCTTCTGTCACTGTCAAGCAACAGCTACCACATTGTTGTGTTAGTGGACGTTCTGATTTTGTTTACGTTCAGCTTCAAGCAGTCTCATTACTTTATCTGCGGACTATCAAGAAAGGGTTTACTGAGCTTCTTTGCAGCATGGATTTTTCCCTGGAGTACTTTGATATCCCAGATTTTTGAACAGGTGACCAACCCACCTCAGCCACACCTTTGCCATTATTGATTCCTTGACTGACATAACCGTGATTCTTTTTTTTTTTTCTAAATCTTGGATTACAAAACCCCTGCAAAACTGGTATTTCTCATTGAAATCAAATGTTTTGGGCCAAATTTTTAAGGACATAAACAAGCCAGAAACCAGAATATTTGAAAGAGAGGAGATTCCTGAGGCCAGTTATGGTTGCAAAAGCAAACAAACTCTCCCCCAAATGCTAGACAAATGATCACCTTTCTGACCTTTGTCAGATTGCCACGTCTTTCCAATGGATTTCAGTGAGAATAACAGAAAGACAAGGAGTGCAGAACCAGAGGCTTCTGCTGCCTCATTTTTTTCTTACACATTGTGCATAATCTTAGGCAAGATACCCCTTTGTTACAAAATCACTTTCAGATAAATAGCTAGGGGAAAGTCTATTCTCTACTTGTGTGGCATCCATGACAAATCAAAATCGCATATGTTTATTATTTAAATTTATTGCATGCATTGATTACAAACAGAAAACTAGGATTTGTCCTGTTAGCTGCTCATATGAGGCATTATTTAATAATTTTCTAACTGCTGTGTTATACAGAAATGTTGTGATATCTTATTAGAATATGACAACACAGTTTATCTGGTGGCAAATGTTGTAGTTGAACAATTTCCACTTAAGAAACATTTGCTGGATTTCCCTTATTGACCCTCCATAGAAAACTGAATCAGGGAAAAGTGAGATATCACGCAAACTGCCAAAATAATGCCTTCTCCTTGGCAGCAGCTGAGCAGTCTTCAGGTAGATTTAAAAGCACTGCTGAATCATCTGCACAACTAGAGAAGTATAAAGACAGCAATAATAATAAAAAATGAAAGCTAAGGAAAGCCAGGAGAAACGGAAAGCTGTGCGTGCAGAGGAAGGAAAGGCTGGGATCTGGGTGATTACTCTTCTACAAAGCGGTCAGCAAGCTGAAAAGAAACAAGGAATATTATGTAAGTGTATGACTAAGCAGTGTTCATCCTTACCGACTGTACAGGAACAAACTCTGACATAGGCACTGTTGAGTGTTTCCCTCACTATGCTGCAACTATATATGTGGAGCTCAAGAAATCCTTAACTGAGGAATTTGCCTGCCTTTAAATATAGGAGAGATGGCTGAAAAACCATTTCATCTAACAAAGGCTGAAAGAAAATGCGCTTTTTCAAAATTTTGTTTTCTCCCAAATTAGAAAATGCTAGTATTTTCAGCAGAACTGGAACACAAGCAGTTGCTTGCTACTGAGTTTAGGGGACTTTGATTTCATTATGCTGTGAAATAGTACTTCAACATGAATATTCATAGCCTTATGCTTAACTTTAAACAGCTGCTTAAGCTGCTTGAGTTCATAGACCTGGTCTTCAAATGTCAGAGAAATGACCAGACACATGCACAGAGCAAAACCAGAGTTTTCGGAAAGATTCAGAAAGAAAAAAAAAAAAACCTTTCTGTTGCATTTTTAAAATGTCAAAAGCATATCTCCACAGTTTTTGAAATTAGATGCTAAATGCAACAGTTAGATTCAGGGGAAACAGAAGGGTCTCCTTTGGTTTATTTACACAGTACTGTCTCTTGAACTGCATTTGATTCTGCAGTTACAATTGCACAGTGAATAGTAATGAACTGAAGAACTCCTGAAGCCATATGAGGAAAAACTGCATGGGAACTTACTCTAACATTCACTAGATGTGGAAATGCAGATCAACAGGCTAAATGCAGTATTAATCTGCATTTCCCACAGTGCTGGGAGCTGTTGTCCAAGCTGTTAAGCCTACATCTTTCTGACACTTAAATTCATCGTTATTTCTTTTATGTAAATACAGTAATCCTTTTTTTTCTGAAAAAAAAAAAAATAATTGCTTTCACTGTACAGTTCAGAGCTGTTCAATATACTAACTTTTTTTTTTCATGCTAGGAAATACCTGACGTGTTTACAACTTGGGCCCAATGTTCTAAACAGTTCTAGAGCCTGTCAGAGATTCACTGAATGAATAGCCACTGGATTTAAAAGGCAATTAAAATAATTTCAAGCATTTTCTCTCCTTCTGTTGACTAGGCATGAATTTTTGTACCAAGTTTGCAAAACAGTTCACTAGTGCCTGGTAATGTTAACAGACACGATGATTCTATCCCTGTCTTTTCATACTAGCAAGCTCACACATGGCGGAAAATGTGCCTATGAAACCTTACTTAGACTTCTCTTTCCCTCCCTTTTTTGTTAGTATCTTCTTTGCTCTTTCTCACCATGGTGCAGCTTTAAATATTTACTGTGGTTGGATAACCAACTAGTTTCTTAATGTGGAAATACTCTTTTTAGTTGCAAATGCTCCTTTTATCATGCACAACATTGTTGTCTTTTTTTATTGTTAAAGTCATTGCAATTAAAGAAGCAAAAGGCTTCTGAGGTCATCTAGGCATATTCATGCCAGTGCAGGATTGTTCTCTGGAGAATGCTTGATCACTATCTAGTTGTGAAAGGTCCATGCAATGGAATGTCTTTGGGTGGTTATTCTTCCCAAATTCCTCACAATTATATATCTAGATTCTTAGAAAATTCTTTCCCATTGCATCTGGCTTAAAAAGCCCTTTCTGCTTTTTCTTTCCTTTTATCAATTCCTTTGTCATGGCCATACCTGCCTTGTAGCACCTACAAACTCTGCCTCCTGAACAAACACATCTGTGCCCACAAGAAGCCTTTGCTGAAGTCACCTAACTGAGTCTGGAAGAGTCGTACTCAGAATAGGGAGCCCTTCCTGCAAAAGGCAGAGCTCACATCCCCTGAAGCCTTTCAGGCACAGCCTGCCTTACAGACTTCTGCTGGGCCCTTCAAGGTTGGTCCAGATGCCCTTTGTACAACCGAGATTCACGTTTAAGCTTAACGGAGGGGAAAGCGGTGTGAACGAAAGCAGATCTGATCCCAAGATGTGCACAGCCTCCGCAGCTCCCATTCATTTTAGTGTGGTGGTTCAGAGTTGTATTTTTCTTGGCAACATGTCCTGATGGACAGAAGGCCAAAAAGCAGCAGTGGTGTTATGAATAGCTACGTTTGTAATTCTGCAAGGTGCAGAGTGCCCTCTCTCAGCTTTCTGTAACAATGGATCTGAGCAAGGCAGAAATAAATAAAATGGGGAAGAACACATTTTGTCAGTTCAAGTGGTAGTGACCACACGCCCATACTGCTAACCGTACTCCTTCTCTCCAAAGAGGGTGGTTTTATCCATAGTATTTGATGGAAACCATGACAGTCTCGTTCCACTCCTCAAGCTGCTCTGGAGGGTTGTTTAGGAGATCGTTCGCTGGCCTAGGCCAAAGCCATACCCAGGAGCATGATGACAGTTTAACAGGAGGGATAGCTGTGTTCCAGTGCTTCAGTTGGTGTCGTAGCCTGTTTCCTTTCTATGTTTATATATGGCCAGGGAACCCTTAAACACTCCTGCTGTCATTCTTCTCCTTCATATGCGTACACTGATCGTGAAACAGTTCTGTCATATGAATTACTTTATGAATTACTCACATCTAGAAAACCCAAGGAGACAAAAAAATCTCTATGATTTGCAGACCTATATACTGTATACATTAACGCTATCCTGAGTTAATCTCTGCCCCAAAGATCCTGCAATCTGAATAAATCAGGCAGGCAAGAAATGAAGGCAAGGAGGCATTATTTTCTCTGTTGGGAGATGTAGGAGATTGTGGGTGAGATTCAGAAAAAGATTTAGGAGTCCCAAAGTGAAATTTGGGCACCTATAAGTACAATGTGATTGTAAGGATCCCAGATTAACCACTACTAACCTCAAAAGTGCCTATATTCTAGAGAGAGACACTGTGTCTAGAGACACAGTTTTTATTTTAAAGTCCCTACTGACCTAAAAACATGCTTCTGCACAGTACAACCACATCACTCCTGGCAGTCCTGAGCAGCTGAAAGCCTGTTTCAGCTCAGGTGTCACAAAAACTCAGAAAAGAGGAGTTTGCCCACCTTTGCTCACTAACAGCAGTGATCTCACATGCATTATAACACCTAACACAGCAAAGCCTGTAAAGAAGGAGTGGTGGCCACTGCTTCCTTTAAAAATTCAGACACAGAGGAGCCTCCCTGCTGCATCACAGGCCATGGTTAAGAGGGTTTCAGGAGGTAGTTGCAGTGGGAGCCCCAAACTCCGCTTACAAGCAACAACAGAGAGACTAAACTATGGACTGGGAAACTATTTTAAGTTAATGATGGACCAGGACCCAGACACTCATTAAACTAAATGAACGATATTATCAGGGTAGGATGCCAGCTTCTGGTGGTTTTCCATTCCAGTGTACCACTGCTCACATGAGAAACATTCAATAAAGGTGATCCTCTCTTTGACATGAAAATGACATTTCCAATAGCAAAGATGCCCAAGATGAGAAGGAGGCGATTAGGTCTCTGGAAAGACAAAGAGGTCTGCATTTAAAGCAAAGCGATTTTAAGAGGAATGCCTGTTTTGCTCTCTTCTTTTCCTGCCACTAGGAGTCCACAAGCAGGACACCAAGAAGGCTTGTTACTGCATTTTATTCTCTAGCATGCAGAAACTCGGAAGGGTCACAAGGAATGTCAGCTCTCAGTGGCCAGAAGGGAGCCATGAGTGTGAGACTGAACGCGAAGGCCAAGGGACTGTTTAGGAGGACCGGCTTAGCAGGAGGCTGGACAACCAAAGCCACAACAGCCCTGGGAAATCCATGACATGGGACATGCAGGGGGCCCATGACCATTGATCTCTGTATAGAGAAGGTCAGGGTTCAGTTTCTCCCTCTGCCTCAGGGGACTCAAAGCTCATGTCCTACCTCCCAGGAGAACTCTCTGGCCAATGAGGAATACGCTGTTTTGGGTGAGGATGCTCTCTGTCCATCCTGTCCAAGCTGTGCCACTAAGCAGAAAGGAATTCATGAAACCAGAGGAAGAATACAAGTGTGTTGGGGTATGTTGCGGGAGTATGGGAGAAACATGCCGGAGTTAGAGTAGGGTGATGGGAGTGCTTGTCAGTGTTGCTGCTGTATTTATGTGAAATAAAATCCTTCATGCCCTCTGCAGAGCCATTCATCTTCTCCCCAGTTGTCTGAACCTCTATCAGTTTGGCACGGACAAGATGTGACTATTAATCACTGTCCCATCTCCAGAGATGTTACCACCAGGAGCTTTCATTCTCTAACGAAGTGGAAATCTTCAAAGCTACATTTAAGGAAAACATTTAAGCATACCAAAAAAATAGGGGGAGTTAACTCCATGAATGTGGTGCTTCTGTAGGCAGTTTATTAGCACAGATTAGTGTATCTCTGCTTTTCTGCAATAATTTCAGAATGAAAAAGGTTAATTTTCACCTTCAATCAAACGATGATAAGAACTCGAAGATATCTCTATCTTTAGCATGTGCTAAATTAGAGATTGTCTTATGGTGAACTTCATATAGAAATGACATATGCAGTTTAACATAATTTCTAAAACCGTTCTTTCCCAGAAATAAAGAATTTGTATTACAGGACTTAAATTTCACTCTTTAATTTGGTGATACTCTCACTCGCTTCACTGGAATTGCCTGGTTGGATATTGATATCAGTGGGCTACCCATAAAATAGTGGTAGTAAATAATATTTCATGGAATCTAAATGTTGGTAGTCTAAGCCATTAATATAGCTTTAAAATAGTTGCAACATTTCAGCTGCAGTTGATGGAGTGAACATTTAGTTGTGAATTTGGGTAGGCATTGTAGGGTGCAATCTTACCCACTGATACCCTTGCAATTTATACCCTCACTGACCTACCCAACACTAAATTTTATCTGTCTGCAAGAGCCAAAGTTCCTGTTGAGAGCAGCGGAGGCAAGCCCTGGAAAATCTCAGCAAGGTGTAGCATTTGTATTGAAGTTCATCCTGAAATGTGCAAAGGATGACCCCAGCTTTTAACGTATTTTCAAACATAAATATAAATTTCATTTGTATGTGTTAGTGTATGCATATGTGTATACATTTACGTGAGTGTATGAAAATGAGTGTAAGCCTGCACCATCATTTTAGCTAAACTATGCAGGCTGCAACACAAATACCTATGAACATACAGCAAATACAAAAACAGCATAGAAGAACTTGCTTGTTGCAGACTAATGCACAAATGTTGCAAAATCTCAGAATCAAGGAGACGTTGTAGCCTCAGTTCAGCCCATTACATCTATCGCATCTCTCGGGCATAGTATTTCTGCAAAGGTCTGTGTGTCTCCAGGCCTTTATACTGTAAACCATCACACCTTGCAGTCCTAGTTTCATACAGTGGTCCTGTCTCCCCGCAGGTGGAAATGAGCACACTTAGGGTGAGGGGCTGCTTCACCAGGAGATTTATTTAGTTCCAAAATTGCTGACTAACTGTGCATGCCTCGCTTCCTGACTGCTTAGCTTCGTAATACAGCTTCACTCGCAAAACCATCCAGTACCGCGCTGCACGCTGAGGACAGAGTTCCGAGGGGCTTTGCTGAGGAGAGCTCACCTGTCCCCAGCAGGTCTCTGCCCAAAGCGCTGCCGAAAAAAGGACCTTGTCATTTCTCTGCTCCCAACACCACAGCAGTCCCGAGCTGCCATGAGCAACAACTGCCTGGAAGTTCCTGGGCAACACGGGATCAGGCTTTTTATTCCCTCTGGCCATGTCAGGTTGGAGGCTCTTGAGCCCCTGCAGCCCATGTCAGGACAGTGCACATGACGCGCTCAGGACCTGCAGAATATCTGAAGCCTCCACCCATTTACTTCTTGTTGCATTGTCAGAGCACAGGGCAGACTCCAACCTCTCAAAGGTTTGTAAGTTAGCCAATTCTGGGCAAACTGTCAACAGTAAGGCAAAAGGCAGCCCTTGATCTGTTATAATTTAAATCCTTTCTCTCAAGTATGGGTTTCTTGAAAGTGCTTCTCTGCAAAACATCTAAATGGGTTTTTTTTCCTCTTATCTTGTTTTGGAAAATGGGAAAGTTTCAACAAAAAAACACATAAAACAGCCTGAGGTGAATCCATGGAAAATATTGGGCCAAACAATTACAGCTTAATGAAGTAAAAAGTCCAAAAGTCTTGGAGAGAAAATTTTAGGTAAACATGATTGCAATTACTAGTTCCACCTTTGAAGTATTTCCTGGCAGTTTGGTTTTTTTTTTCTCTCACACATTAAAATAAAGGAATTAAGCAAAATATTTAAATGAACTAAAACCAGGGCTTTTATTCCAAATTCAGTCTCAGATTTAGTTGTGTGAAATATTTGTCAACAAACATCAGGATTTCACAGTATCTTCTTGCTTTAGGGCATTATTCAGAAGGATTTAGGTTTTATCTTTCTTATTGACAGTAGAGTTTACTATACTGTGGGGTGGCAAACAGATTAGGAAAAGCCCGAGTTCTTCCACCAAAGCTGGATGAGGAAGCGGGGCCTGTGCACTCTGTTCTCAAGACTTCAAACACACCAGATTCTCCCCCCATCATTTTTGCATAATCCAGTGGAATCTGACAAACAAAAGACTCTCAGAAGTCAGATGGCATTTAATTTGAGTAGTAGGTAATCAGTGAAAGAGAGTATCCTGGAGAGAAGGTAATTTGTCTTGAGCTGACAATTTGAGATGGATGTGCTGGGGTTATCTGCAGTGTCAGTTCAGTCAGAGATGAACTGAACTCCATTTCTCTTGCTAGAAGTCTAAATCAACAGAGACCTTGGAGATAATGAGGTATTTAACGGGTTCTCTCTTCTCCTTGCTAGAGATCTCACATCTTTTCTGACAGAAAAAGGGCTTGAAAGGAGAAGGAAAGGAAAAAAAGGAAACGACAAAGGGAAAAGAAAGCAGGCGTAAAGGGAAATTTGCTTAGTAAATTAACTATAAGAGCCGCATTAATCTAATCTAACTAATGGTACATTTCCCCTCTCAATTGGAGTAGATCGATGGAGTCAGATAAACCATGCTGCTCTCCTGCCTCTTGGCTCTGTTTTCCAAGCTATGGTTCATGGACCACTGGAAGACTATAGAGCGCTTGCTGGAGTCCTTGGAGAGATGCTGGGCCTTTTGTTCACAAACCATTGCGTTTTGGGCACTGCCTAAAATAACGTATGGTAGAGTTGGCCAAATCTGAGTTTCTCTTTTGGGGTAGAAGCCTTGTTATTTTAACACTGAGTACAGTCCAGATGAATTCTTGTCACTTTAAACGGGACTCGATGCCGTCCAATTTGAGTTTAAATATATATTTATGTCTTGATGGGGAGAAATGAAATAGAAGTCTCATTTTAAGAAACTGAATGCCCTGAGGAACAGAAAAGCTATGAGAACAACTTGCTAATGATGTTACTTTAGAAAATATGTGAAATTAACTTAGAAAAATTAGCTATTTTTTTCATGGACTTGTACCAAGGAATAGCATGTACTGGAGGGGCCAACATTTGAATAATGTGAACCCACCCATTATAGAGCATAGGTCTAAATCAAGATTGACGCTATCATAACTTAAAGTCTTAAAAAGCTTCTAGCTAAAGGTCATGGCTCAAGAAAAAAAAAAATTATTTAAATCCTGTTCAGGAAACCACTAAAATATGCTCTTAACTTTAGAACTTTAAACTTTAAAGCCAATGGCACTGAAACATTTGCTTAGTATTAGGCACACACTTAAATATCTGTCCTGAATACGAACACTGAATAACAAAAGATCTAAAAGAACATAGGGTGGCAGAAAGAAGGAATATTATTAAACAATGTTCTTTAAACAGCATGGCTTTAATTTCTTCTGTAAAATATGCAAGTCTTTCCAAGAATCTGGCATTCATTTTTGCCTGCCTCTTTGCCCCAGCAACTAGATGTGTATGAATATTCCTATCGATAACTTGAGACTGTCCTGCAGCAGTCTGTTTTGCTTCAGAAAAGCAGTATTCAGGTTTCAAAGTAGATGAAATATCTGCTACTAACAACCCAAACATTTGTTTAGCTCCTTGTTCATACACAGATCTTTGCATTTATACTCTAAAATAAAAAGAAGTAACTCATGTTTTCCTTATGAGTCACAAATCATTCCCTTTCCCTATGAATCTCAGGAAGTTTTCGTGCATTACAGACAAAAAATTCAAAACAAGACCTCTCATTTTCAGTGGTCTTTTAAATATGGCTGGCCAACACTTCAAAAATGAAAGTTCTCTTAAGAAATGACTTATTGTTATCAGTACAAGATTTTGCCATTACAATGTGTTTGAAACCATTTTTTTTTCTTTTGCCATAAATCTTTTAAAGAAAATATTTTTTGAGCTCTTGTCAACACATGTTGTGGGGGAAGACGATTTTCTAACCAGAGCTATATTTGACCTCCTACATTTTTCCCCATCAGAATTCTCAGGATTTCTCACCATGCTGGATGGAAAGAGGCATGTTCCCCAGCAGCTAGCTTTTGTGTGCCGACAGCTAGGGAAATTTCTGTTCCTTGGAAAGTCAGTCCCAGTGCATTAAGACTGAATGGCCAGCCTAGGGGAGAGTTTCCCCAACTCTGGGCTACCATCCCCCCAGGGCCACGAAAGAGTTCAAAGGGGGCTCTGAAGTGTTAGAAACAACAGTGCTGGTCAGCAGCTGCTGACTTTTTCCTGGCTGGAAGAGTGAGGCTGTGGTTTCACGAGATTAAGTCTTCAGCACCAATTCTGGCTTCTGGTATTCCCTTTCCAGCCTTTCCCTACTGCTTGTTTCATCTTCCCTCCTGCAGTGCACGGGCCCCTCAGTTCTCCTGGCGTATTGGTTTGTGGCTCTGCTGTGAAACGGATCAGGAATTTGATCCAATTTGGAGGAAGAAACATAAAAAAACTAAGTGTTTCGCTGCCAGGCTATTTTTAAGCTGGACTTATTCCCTGCTCCAGTTCATTGCACAGATGCATCCATAGCTGTACTGGTGTAGCAGAGGGAGTGATGTGTTGCAACCCTGGAGCAAGGAATGAGGAGCAGGAACATGCCATTCTAGCAGTGCCGCTGGAGGGCTGTGCCGGCAAAACCACAGCCACAAGAGGAGCTTTAATTACTGGTGGCAAGAGGTTATGCTCTCTAGGGAACGACGAATTGCTTTTCAGTGCCTTAATTGCTGGCAGCAGCTCAGTTCCTTCAGAGAAGGGGAGCAAGCATTTGTCCCTAAAGCCAAAATTACAGCTGAGTCTCGCTCTCCTCCTGCCCTGTGGGGCATGAACAGCTACTGACTCAGGGGGCTGCATGAAAACAGATGTTTCAGAAAGGGGCCACCACCTTTTCGAAACGTTTGGAAACACTGGCCTTGGAATCCCAATGGGATTTTTATCACTGGGTTCTTATGACAAATCCAGCCCAGTCTGGTGATGAACAGTATCCGAAGCAGAAGTTTACTGATCTCAGGAGGACATTGTTTGTCCTGTGGAGGATGGTCATGCTGTTGTGTCACTTACCATTGACTGTAATAACTTTATGTTGGTGTACATGAAGTGAAACTTTGATGCAGGGAAGCCACTTTACAATCAGAACCAGCTGATGCTGGTCTTAACAGCAAAAAAGGGTTGGTCTGAATTGCCAAGAAGGGGTATAAATAACTTCAAGACATTGTTACAACACACTGGCTGAGCTTCATGGAGGGACTCAATGAAAACAGCATAGACTTGCACAGCCTAGAGCACGGTCTTCTCTTGCAGTGTCTTAGGTGTCAGTGTCAGAGAAAAAGCGACATGTAAAAGCAAATGTCGCCCGGTCCCAGCTCGACTTGCACCATACCAGCCCCATAGGAAACTGGCAGACAAATTCATTCTCTAGGTGAACTCAACTTCTTTTGTAGACACGGAAAAAAATACAGAAATATTGTTTCAGTGGGGGGAAGAGGCAAGTTAGACGTCAGCTGTGACTGTCACTGTTCTATTTTTGCTGATTGAATTCGAGCACATGTTTTAGATCATGGCAGATGACAAGATTCATTTCATTGTAATAGTGAGGGAAATGAGAAAAAGTTCAGCCCGTAAGACAAAGGGCTGCATTTTCAAAATATCTGAGCTACCTAGGAACTTTCCTGAGATGAATTGGATTTATTGCCTAAGTGTGCTAAGTTCATACATTCCTAATACATGTATAAATCCCTTTGGAAAATAGAATTTAGGTTCCTACATTATTTATATATCTTTGAAAATTCACCAGGAGCCTATTTAGAGACCAGAGCTGAGAAGTCCATGACTCTGAGCACCACACCGGTTTTAAATTGAGAAGATGTTATATGAAATCTAAACATCAACTTTTATCATCCATGTGCAGCCAGAATAAAGACAGACAGCCGCCTCCAAGGACTGGCAACTTTGCCCTGCTGTCTTGTTCAGAGACTGTGCAAGATCGCTATTTCCTTTTCATGTGGAACCTTTTGTCTGTGGAAGAACTCTGTTTCTGCCATGTACGTAGGTCAGAACCCCTTAGCATTGGTTTTATGCTGCATGCTGCAAAGTCAAGTTTTCCTTGGTGATCTCTGCCAGTGTAGGTGTTCAAGGCTCAGATTTTAATGTTGTCCATAAAATAAAAGATAGGAAATCTGCAAAGTTTGAATTCTGATCTGGATTCCGATTTCAAAAAAAGAACTCACAAATTTACTGTGCTTAAACCCAAGGCTTGAGTTTAAAATCTAGGTTCACAAAAACCACCATTATGTATGATGCTTCCGACCCTGCCAACATAGACACACAATTCAGTGGACAGCCTTTAGCCTCCACCATTAATCATTCTGACTTTACAAAAACTATTGCTATTACCAAAACATGTCAACAATACCAGCCACATCATTTTAGTGATGCTGATGTTGTCTTCCTCCTCTTTTAACAAAATAATAAACACTTATTTGCCACAGAAATTGGAAACAAAGTATGAATGGCGTGAACTTTTTAAGACCTTGTCCCATAGAGGGGATGTGCTCTATTTTCATTTGAATTGATACAGCCAACACCAAACATTCAAAACTCATGAATCAGACTGGCTAGAATAAGAGAGTTAGCTTACATAATTAATATTTTTAAAAATGCATAGATGTTGGTTTTCCTCTCATTTTAGAGCATTCTAGTGAACATGGACCACCATGGCGTGTTTTTTTACAGCAACGCTGAGGGTCAATAGTTCCCTTTCAACTGTGAATGAAAGCTGAGATTTGCAGAAAATCTTGTATTTTTTATATATTTTCAGGGGGTTTTTTATTGACATGTTTCCACCTACACAGCGAACAAGAATTATCTGTGTTAGCAGCTGTAGATATCAATGATCCCTGTCCCAAAGAGGTTACAAGCTAAGCTCAAGCTGAGAAGTGTTTATGTATGAACAAAAAAGCTGTTTCAAGCAATCAGTAAGAGGTAAAGTTATGGGGTTATTTGTGAGCATTATTTCTGAGACTGGGTGGAAGAAAGATAACTGAGTGGCTTTACAGATATTTATGGCGAAAACATAAAGAGAGGAATGCTTGCTTGCAAGTTTGCCTTATTGGTGAGGGATGCTGGTATCCCTGAACGATTAGTGGAAGAAGCTGACACCTTGACAGAGCTCATAGGGATGGAGGATGAAGGGATAAGGTATGATAAGATTTGAGAGATGGTTGAAGACGCTGCTGAATTTGCAGACCTGTGTGACGGATAGCATATTGGTGAGAAAAAGGAATGGGATTGCAAGAGAAAGCACACAAAGCTGCTTAAGCCTGTTGAACTTACATTTATGGCTAGATTATGAGTTTACGTTTATTGCTATATTATTCACGAGGTATGCCATGGCAGCGTGCTAGAGCTTTTGTTCGGGAGATGCGTTTTCACAGGATCTCTGTATTCGGATACGAGTCCTTAAGAGAAGAAAAGAAGACAGGGAATGTTAAGGAAAGAGTACAGAAGTACAGAAACCAGAAGGGACATGGAGGTGTGAATTCCAGTGCTAGAAGAGAAAATGTCACCAAGTTAAAAAATCAGATAGCAGTGCGGTGAACCAAAAGGACAAACAGGAGGCGAGGGCCAGAGTGATAAAAGATGAAAGCGGGAGGGACCTTTTGCAGGCCAGCAACACAGCTCGTATACGGGCCATGTGAATCGTGCTCTCTGGGGAGGGTGCGGAGGATGCCACACGTCCTCTGCTACAAGCAGCCCAGGGAGTTGTGCAGAAACGGGGTTTGAATTGGCGTTTCTCGTACAGTGATGCGGGGAGCTCTGCTCTTGCCTACCCAGTCCAGCTGCCTCTTTAAAGAAAAAAAAAATAAAAAGAGACATAGCACAAGAAAAGGAAGCCCAAACTATGTGACAGCCAGTGCCTTGCTGACAGATATTAAGGCAATGTGGGATGCATTGTTTTCCAAAATTCTTCGCCTCACCTCAGAGAATTATATTTATTTTATGGGTCACAAATGAGGAATTTCTTTTGACTGTCAACCTTGGGCACATTCTTCATTGCCTCCTTCACACAGCCTGACCAGAAGGCTAGCTGTTAATGATCTGAGCTATTCCAATCTACACATACCAGTGTCTTAAAACTCCTGTGTGTACAACTCTTACTGTACCGTATTTCAGTACACTGCAGGCAAACAATCCCATTGTCTCCCATATGTTTTGAACAACAAACATAAAACAGGTGATTAAACTCCATAAACAAACAGGGTTTTCCCAGCAACAAATCAACACCTCTCCACGTCTGGTATTTGTGGAATTTGATAAGCCACCCACTTTGCGCCCTCCCCATTCTTGTTATGTCTGTCCTCAGCCTTCTTCATCTTTTATCCCCACCCTGCTTCACCCAGTCTCCAAAGGCAGGCATTCATTGTTAATTAACTGCTGAAACAGTGCAAGCAGCTTGGTTCATGGGATTGAGATGGGAATAGAGCTTTAGTTCTGAGTTTAAACTGTTTTGAAAGGCCTAAAAGGCATATTTTCTCACTTGGAGTAAGGAAGGCAGGAAGGAGTAACAGAAGAGAGAGAGAGTTAGGGAATGTAACTGGAAAACCTCAAACCAGCAAATTAAGACACATGTCTTAATCAGTTTGAATGATAGAGGGTTGTTGGTTTTTTTTTAAATCAAAGGTTCTGGTGTTTCTGGTACTTAGGTGCTCCCAGATGTAAATACTTGCCTTGTATAATGTTTCTGGGCCAGATACCAGTCTCAATCAGAATGGCGTAAATCTGGAATTATTCAGGATTATTAAACACTGCCTTCACAGGGGAGTTATGCTGGCATAACAAATTAGCTGCCTTTTATTGTGCTGGCTTCTCAAGAGTACATAAAATTGCAAGAATAGCCAAAATAGTCAGAGATGTTAAAAATTACTCCCCGTTCACTTTCAGTAGATGTTTGCTGAATATCTTGCACTAGTACCTTTAGCAGTAGATGGATTAAGTACTGTATTCTTTCCACATACAGAAGTTTCCGTTTTACTGTGACGTCTTATCTTACTGGCTGTGTTTTCTATTATTGACAAAATGAAGCCATTAATACGTGTTCAGATTCCATCTCTACCAGTAATAAGCTGAGTTTTGGATAATCGAAATGCAACTGCTATCTGATTTTTCCCGTTAAGAACGCCTGTTTCACTGCGATGGCTCAAAGTCTGGCTTGAGGTTATCCTCACTAATTTTACGTGCAGATTGCACTAAGAAACTTTCTCAAGACTTGAGGAGTTGATATTTCTATTCTGATTGTTGAGGTTATAGCTGCATCCACAGTAACAACAGTTGTTCAATATTCCCATTGTATTCTGCCTAATTAGAACATGATCTGTACTTGTCCCCAGAAATCCATATTGTATTCAGCTTATTTAGATCTAATGCAATATTAATATTTCTTCCATGGAGTATTCTGCACTGTTGCAAATACGTTTAGCCTGTGTTGATCAGAAGTGAAAGCGTTCCATTCCATAAAGAAATTCGGAGCTCTACTGCTGTCAAATTCAGCAGTTAAATGAAGCAGAAACTTAGTTCAAAGGCCAACTCCTGGAAGCATTTTCCTTTGCAACATTTCAAGAAGCAATACTTCCCTTTTGGGATTGTCCAGGAGAACATGCTTATAAACTGAATGCCATGCCTTCTTAACAATGACAAATATTTCATGTCTAGTAGAAAAAAACAGAGTGTGTGAATTCAACAAACCAAAAGGGAGAAATTTATTCAAAGGCTTTTTGCTGCACTGTCTGTCCTGGGGGAGGGCTGAGACTTGCGAAGTCAAATTCTCTCCTGTAAGCAACATCCACACCATGAAATGCAGGGATTCCCTTCCCATTCTAGCATGCAGCTTGCCCTGAGGCCAGGTATGTTAGTCCTGCAAACTCGTGGATACACCTAAGAGGTAAGACCCGGAGTGAGAGCAGCTTGCAGAGAGGCCTCTGTCTCTGCAGATCACCGTTGTGGGGCATGATCTATTCCCAGAGCAGCACGGCTTCCCCCAGACTATTCCCCTGCTGCCTGCTTTTCCTCTTCAGCTTCCTCCTTCTCTGGTGTAGGTATGGTGTATAATATCTGCGAGGAGCTGGGCACCATTGTAACTGTAAATAATAATCACCAGCACAGTAACGAAAGGGCAAAGGATCAGGATTTCTGGCTTCTGTTCCCTTCAAGTCTTGGGTGTTCTGCAAGTCTTCTTTAGATGTGCTAATAAGGAGTGAGATGCTGAACTTGAAGAACCCAGATTTAAATATTTTGACCCACAAGCGCAGATACAGCAGATAGTTTAAGGGATTTATCTGGGAGTCTTTTCTCAGGTGAGGAGCAGGCACTGCAGCGCTGTACCCCGAAGGTGTCGTGTGGTTAATCTGCCCACGGCTGCCTCTCGGGTCCAGGGCTGCTCTGGAGGCTCTTTTCCTGTCTGCGAGGGAGCGGGGCTTATCAGCAACATCTGAAATGTCGTATGTTTTACCAAGACTTTTTCACCAATCACGGGGGTGTTTTTAATCACTCTGAACAGGAAATAGCATGCTGCATTTAAATACTGTATATAATTATCATGGGAAATATAATTAGCAAGCATAATTAAATGGGCTTGACTGCATATCAGACTGTTTCTCGATTTTTCACTCAATCCAGCTGTTTCTCACAAGCTCTTTACTTTGAATACTGGTGGTCTGTGATGGAACCTCTGCACAGAATGAAGAAAGAATTACTTCTTTAAAAGCTATTCATTTAATCTAACTAGGCCAATTTATTTAAATGCAATCATGACATTTTCCAATGCAACCTCCTTTACTTATTACTTTAGATGCTTCATTTTGGAATGTCTAGATTCATCAAAAATATTCCAATTTGAATGTTTTATAAACCCCCAAGTCTATAAAGTCACTGATGGCATGGACTGGCAGTTTATGATGTGTTCGTTTAATGTGTTGCACAATGGAGGCCTGATTCTTGATTGGATTCTCTTAAGTGCTACCAGTATATACAAATGAATAATGATGATAAAACAAGTGTGGTTAATTACTGAGCACAATGCTGGTTTATGATGATACTGGTTTTTTTCCTGCTCAGAAAGGAAGAAAGGAAGCATTCTGAATTACTGGAGAAATATTCTGTCTTCCCTCCGGTAAAGACCATGGGCAATAGTGTTACAAATGTTGGGAAGGATATGTTGAGAAAATCAGCATAACTATATTTTTATTTGAAAAATTGCCTTTTTTTTTTTTTGTCCCAGTGCCTGATCTTTGGATTGACCCATGTGAAATAGCTGAAACAACTGAACAGTTTGCTGCCAGTGAAAAAGGCAAACCCTCACTCTCCCCTTCCCGAGCAGGACGTTGTTCTTACGCTGGGGCTGGTGCTCATATGACCCCTTCGCAAGCTGATTCAGCTCCCTGCGCCAGCAAAAACCTAAACAACTTTTTTTTTTCCCCCTGTGTTGCCTGAGTGAGCTCAGTTAGCTCACAGAGGAATCAGATGAGCACTAATGTCAGCGACAGGGGCAGGCAGATCCACCCATGCAGCTGCTGGCGTGGGGGGAACAACCCGCTCCCTTTCAGCAGGAGCAGGCGCCTAGATCGACCCAGCAGTCTCATCTGACTCGACTTATCTCTGGAGTCATGTGGGAAAGGGAAAGGGTATCTGAAGATCGTGGTATGGCATCTCCACGGTCAGGAATGTTTGAGATGCTCTCATACGCCAGCGTGCTTCACTGAAAGACACTAATTCTTAAAGCGAAAGAAAACCCACGACTACTTGGTCAGGTTTTGCATGGACCATGCTCACAGCCCTTTTTTGACATACACGTACATGCTTTCATTACACGGTCACAAGCAGTGGCAGAAAATGCATGTTGAAGTTCTCCATTCAACCAGCCACACTGTAAGTGCTTGCAGCACACAAAAATTCCCTGCGACTGACCTGCCGACTCACAGCTCTTCCAACAAGAGGAGAACTCTGTTTGGTCCACAGATAAAATGTAATGGTTAAATATTTTGTTCTATAATTTTGTCCAGTGAGTAAATTCAAGGAAGAACCTATATTCTCAAGAACTTTCAGTCACCAGGGAAAGAAAACAGTGTAATAAATCATTAGTTTAGGATGTGTAACTACAAATAAAATGTTGTACTAACTATACTTGTAAGACACAATCATATTATCATGAACAGTGGATGTATGAGCTATCCAATCACACACCTGTATAGATTTGATTTGTATCGGGCCTGAGCACTGAATGTCATTTCTATGAACTTTGCTAGACACCTTGACATGCAGTTTAGGATAACATTATGCTAGTTGTGAAAGGACAGGCAATACTTGATCGAGGACTACGTTAAATGGTGCGGGCAGACAGCACCTGATCCAGTGAGAATCTGCCAGTGAAAAATTACCCTCTCAACAGACTGTTGTACAACTGAGACCACGAGAATGATCTGCATTTGTGTCACACAGCCGTGACATTTTTGATGCGGTAGTAGTACCTCTAACCCCACATTTACTATAAAGTCAAGCCACAGCCTGGGTACATTGTGCAGGTCTCAAAACCTGTGTAGCAGGAGCTGACTGTGTCCTTTTTAGAGAGAAAGAGCAGTTAAAGTAGGAAACAACTTCTCCGTGCTCACTGGAGGATCCAGGACTCTATACTTGTAAACCGTTTTCATCAAACCAACAGGCTATTCTGTATTCTTTGAACTTTAACAAATATTAAATGCTTTATGTCTTACTGAATATAATACAAAGAAACTGGAGGATGTATGGCTGACACAACTACTTGATACCAAAATGCTTAAAGCAGTTAACTTCCAAGGTGAGGGAAAAGCAGAAGTTTAATTTATAGGCATAGCGAAAGGATTTAGCTATCCTGTTTCTTCATGACAAAAGCTACAGATCTTTTCTCATGCTGAGCGTAGGGAAAAGATCTGACTTCAACAGAAGCAGTAAATTCAGTACATACAGAGTTTCTTCTAAATCAAAGATGTCAGATAGCTTTTCAAATGTGCAACTAAGTCAGTATTTCCTGCAGGCAAGGGAGAGAAGCTGGCCACAGCACTTTGCAGATAATTACCTGAAGAGGACATGACTGATGCTGAGAACTGTATGCCCCTTCCAACCAAAGATGCCTCCTGACAGAGCAGCAAATGGCAGTCAATATAATTAGGGCCCCTCTAATTTGCCTAGTGTCAAAAATGCCAAACCCCAAATTCCACGGTTTCTTCTCTAAGCATACAGTAGAAGTAGTCAAAACAGCTATAAATGTATTTCCCCTGTATCTGCACATTCCATAAATAGTACAAATATAATTTTATAGCAATAACTGAGACTTGAATAGTGGGATTATCTGCTGAGATTCAGACAGTTGTACAGTTTAACTTCTTCCGTTAGAGTCTGACCTTGGAAAAGATTATGGAGTATAAATCAATTCTTGCTTTTACAACAAAACCATGTGCAACAGGGTGCTTGCTTATTCATGAACAGGCTGACACATGCTATCAGCAGACAAAACTTTTCAAGAGAAGAGATTATCCTGCTTCCACTGAAATCAGTGAGAATGTTGTCACTGCCTTTGAGGAAAGGGTGACAGTTCCCTCTTTTATATACTTTTAAAGGGACTTCCTTTTTTTCTGCTTTTGTTGTATTTTTCTTTATTTCTTGAGAAATTATTTGATAATATTGTTTATGTTTAGTCCTTTGTACGTAGTTGTACCAGGTTAGGTCTTTTCAGGTACTGAGAAACCAAATAAATTAATTTTACATCAGATTGTGTCCTGTGTGATGGCATAAGCATATGCTGATCAGAAGGGGACAGTAAATACCAGGTGCCCAGGGAGCAAGCAGACGCCACAGAGTTGCCAGACCTTCCCAAAAGAATAAAGGGGAGACAGTCACGGCATAGGGAGCAGCAGATCTTTCATCCCCGTTGGGGAATCCCAGAAATCCCAGTGCCTTCGGAGGCTGCAGAGCACCGGCATGTTTCAGTGACCAAAGGGAATCAGAGGAGTGGTCCAGCTGTTCACTGACCAGGCGTTGACTCCAAGACGGCAGCTTGCAGAGAAGAAGGACAGTGGCTAGATGTGGAGTAGTAGATTGTCCGTTGTGGACATACTTTTTGTTTTAGGTTAGGATGAAGTATGCATAGCTTGCTTGGCCAGCTTCCATATACATGACTTGTTGATTATCCTCTGAAGTCATCAGTCACTTTTCTGTTCACTTCGGTAGGAGTTGGATAGAAGTTTTTCTGGCAGTTTATAATAACCATTTTATCTGTCTCCTGTCAACACTTAGTTAATGCTAAATTGAAGTTAAATAGACGAGGACAAAATTTGCTGTGTATGAGAAACTGTTTTTCAGCAACCTGGCAATGAGACCACCAGTACAGACGCTGAGAGACTGGGGTCAGTTTTGTGTACAGGGGCTGGAACTGATGTCATCTATTCCTAAACCAGTTCAAGACTCCTCGGTATCACAGGCAAATTAAATTTTTGTGGAGACACTGGACCACAGGTGGAGCGAGCTGAAACAGAGAGCCAGTATGAGAAACCAGGGGAGCTGGGTTTTGGTTCTGCAGAGCGAGTGCTGGGGAAAGTGCTGCTGGCAATGGGCTGCCTCTACCTGAGCAACAGCCATTGCCCTGAGCACCCAGCACCTTATCCTGCCCAAGGTACTCGTTGCAGGTTAGTTTTTTGCTGGATATCTGACTAAAACGTAAGAACCGTAGATATGCATGTTATACAGCTTCAGCCCTCTCTGTGAAAAGGGCCGTCATACCTTACCCGAGATGCACTCCTGCACCAACAGAGGAAATACTTCCGTACCCTACTTTCCACTGGATAACTTTGTCTTTGACCACCTACCACCAGCAAGAAGCCAGAGGTGCTTTATTGACCTCAGTGGGTTTTCTCTGGGCTACCCCTCACTCAACTGGTTTTGCTTGTCAGTATTTGTGGTATTGGCAAGGTCCAGTGAGTCCTAGGTAACGAACGGAACCAGTAAAGCCAACAAGGCATGTCATATAGCTTACTATATACTCAGTGCAGAGGAAGTTTCTCCATTTGTTATAGTGGACTGTCAGATGTAAGAGAGCCCACAAAGACAACATAGAAAGAAATAATGCTAGTGTAGAGTCTAAAAACAATGATTTTTTGTTTTTTTCTTGTGAAAAAATGCAAAAATACAGAAAATACTTCATGACATAATAAAAGTGTGCCCTTTTATTATCCACCAGATAGAGTACCTATTGTGACATAAATGTGACAAATTCCTGAGATGCTGCCAGAGCTACAATGACACACACCTTTGAAAGACAAAGCAGTATATTAGCTCCTCTTGCCATTGAGGAAACACTTAAGGGCTAAGCTGGCAAATTACTCTCCTGTTAATTATGCCCTGAATTCTGGAAATAGTAAACTATTTCTCAGAGTTTGCTATACACAACTGAAAGTTGTTCTCTGTACCACTGTTTGCTTATTTTTACTCAGTGTAACTATGTCAAGAATTACTTAATCTGAATCACCCACTTTTTTTAGGGTAGAAAAAAAGGTTTGCATTTCAGGAAATCATAATCCACTTTGAAAAGCTGAACCTCATAAAAACTTGGGTATGGATCCTTTGTATGAGAAATGCTGTATCCATAGGGAGGAGGCGTATGTGTATGTGAGCACACACTTCAGCAGCCTGGTACTAGGAACTGTTCTAGTGTTTTACATCCAACTTCTTTTTGTGAGTTACACTTGTAGGGGCTGTTATGTCCATTCAAGTAACAAGTAAAGCAGAGAAATAATCATTTTCTTCTATAAACAGACTTGGATAGGTTGCAGAAACCTGCTAAATATTGATTCTGTTCAGGTTGAGTTTCAAAATCTGAGAATTTCAGTAGAACCTGGGGAAAGCTTTATGAATTGATTTAGAAAACAAAAATGTATTACAGTCATTTCAAATTACAGTAATTATTACTTTAAATAATTAAGTTCATTTTCATTTAATTGTGTGTTTGAGGGAAGTAACAACATATATCTGTGAGAAAAACACATGATAAGGGACCAGGTGTTTCCCTTGAATCCCTTAAAGTGCTGTTCCCTGTTTTTCATGTGGTTGTCCCTGATTTCTATTCATAAAAGTGGTCATCTTAGAACAAAGATCAAAAACTATCTTGTATTCCAAGTCCTTACAGTCCAAATCCTGCAGTGACGGAGCCAGTGGGTTTTTGGCTTAACCCATGCATGGGTTTTTTTTGCCACCCATGTGTCTGCATGGTTTGTATAGTAACTCCGTACTTCCTGCGCAGGCAGGACAAATCTCTCCCCGCCTTTGGAAGGAGGGTACGTTCCCAAGGAAGCCCCTCTCTCCCCAGTGTACTACACGGTCAGTCTGACTTCTCAGTGTCAAAACATTAGTAACTGGCAGGGAAATTCTAGGGAGCTAATGCAGTTTGAGAAAAAAAGGCTGAGACACTAAAATATCTGTTTTCTTGTTTTAATGTGGCCGTTGTGTGGGGTTATACACCCTTATTAAATATCCTACCATTGAAAATGTATGTTTCTTGGTGACTTCTGCCACTTTTTTGGATGACCAAGTGGCAATAACAAACACAGCTAATTTAGGGGTTTAAATAATTTTGAAATTGCGGATTCAGACAAAATAGGAAAACAACAATCACAGTAATAAAAGGTTGTTCCTTAGACAGGATTTTTTTTCAAATACAGCTCCACAATAAAAAATAAGGGTGAGTTTTTAAATTACTTTCTCCGCAGCAGCAATGCAGCGCTCTCAGAAGTGGAGAGCTTGCTGAACACCAGCATGCTGCGAATCACAGGACAAGGCAAGGCAAATGGAAACTTAGAGGGATTCTCAGTTGCAAATGCAGGGGCGTTTAGGCAAGAAAATAAGATCAGTTGAGCCTGAATTTCTCTAGTGTAACAGCAGCTACACCCCACCTACTAGCAAAGCAGCCGTGAGGTCTCTGAAGACCGTGGGCGAGGATTTGGTTCGCCTGTTACCCGAAGGGCCGATACAAATAAACCGGGAGGGTTTGACCCGGCGTTTTCAGTCACGCAACGTGCCTTTCGGGACGGTGGCCGGAGCCTCCCAGCGAGCGAGATGGAGGGAGGGATAGTGGAGCTGGCGGGGCTCCCCGGGGGGTTATGGGGTGCATAAAACAAGGGCTTAGCGACAGCCATGGCCTTTATTTCCCCGGCAGCCGCACCTTCCCCCGGCATCCCTCCTCCCGCAGCCCCGCAGCAGCCAGGGCAGCCGCTTCCCCCGCCTCCGCACCGCACCGCAGCGCTCGCCTGGGGCGCGGAGGGACGCAAGGGACGGGCTGGAGGGAAGGACGGGCGGGACGCGGGAGGGACACGGGAGGGACACGGGCAGGACGCGGGAGGGACACGGTGGGACGCGGGAGGGACACGGGCGGGACGCGGGAGGGACACGGCGGGACGCGGGAGGGACACGGGCGGGACGCGGGAGGGACACGGTGGGACACGGCAGGACCCGGACGGTACCGCCCCCGGGCGCGCCCGCTCCGCTGATTGGCGAGTCCCGCGGGCGGCGCAGCCAATGGGGCGGCGCGCCAGCCCGGCCATTCACAAGGAGCAGCGCGGCCCCTGCGCCCGTCGCCGCGGCGGCGGCGGGGGGGGGGGGGCGGCCGGTGCCGGCGGGGCGGCCGGTGCGTGCGGGGCCGCTCCGTGCGAGGCGGCCGCCCCGGGGCTGCGGCGCGGCGTCACCCCGCGGGGCCGCTGGTTTGGGTGCGGGGAATCGGACTCTGCCTTTTCCGGCGCGCGCCTGCCGTGAGGTCATTTTTTGGGTGCTGATTGAGATCATCTGTTTTCGGGTCTGTGACAAATAATTGAACTTTCCTCCGACTCGGGGGCCTTCAGGCTTCTGCAGCGGGTTTTGTCTACACGCCGTCTCCCAGACGAACACAATTTAATTTTCTGGGCTTTAAATGAACTTTGCGTTTCCAGAAAGCCAGTGAAAGAAGCATTTGTTCTGGCGGGAGCGCTGCAGCTCTCACCAGCATGGCACAAGAATAGAGACTTGTACAATGTTGATTTTACTGCAACCGATAACCAGCTCCCAAAACGTGTTAGATCCCGAGATGCACGGTGCCGATAACGTTTCGGGCTATGGGTTGCTTTCTTTCAAGCATATTAATAGTCCTGCGAGAGCTCCTGCAGGGCTGAGCTGGGACAGTGTCGAGCCTGTGCCCGTTTGCTGTGCTGAGAAAAGAACTACTGAGGACGTATGCCAGTTCGATCTCATTTCATATGGCTAAGCAGGAGTTGCAAAGTTCAGAGAGAGTCCAAATTCCCCTGCCCCCAAATCCTGCATCCAAGGGTATGATTCGGGCTCCCTAATGGTGTGGCTTGTGCCACCATTCTCTTCGTCTACCCTTGAGGACTCTTAAAACTCACCTTTCAGACATAATGAGACAAATTCTGCTTTCAGGGACCTGAATGTTGCTGCCTGTGATGCTCCGCTGGGTATATCCAGTATTTGAAAAGTGACTCAACGCGGTGAAGACAAGGTTATGCGAGGCTTGGAGACTGATGAAGGAGCACTGAAAGTGCGGACTGTTTGCCATGCTCAGCGAAGTCTGTATGTACGCTCTGCATTTGTCAGTTACACCTGTTAATTTTCCCTTTTTAGAAAGGCACCAAAGCACATAATTAGCTCTGTGAGCTTCCGCTCTTGTTTACTGGGCTGGACTTAAGCACATTCTCAAAGATAAGCACATGCTTATGTAGTTTGCTGAACATCTGAATGAGCAGAATCTGGTGTTTTTCTTGGCCCAGCTGAGTGTTTCTTCCACCCCCACCCCCAATCGCAATGATTTGTCAATATTAATTAATTTATCTTTGAATCTCTCCTGGGAAATAAGGGTGTTGGTTTTGGTGCTTCATTTACATAAAATGCAGGTGAGATTGAAAGAATTTTATGAGGCTCTCAGGAATAGAACCCAAATTCTGCCCCATGCTTTAGCTGTGGTGACCACAGCTCAGAGGGCCAGGACCTCAACCAGCTGTAACTGGCTGCAGAACCTGTATCATGGGCTGCCCCTCACACTGTTTCTAGTTCTTTATCCTCTAATTTACGGTTGCTACTTTGAAAAGTCAAGTAGAGAGCACAGAGTTAATTGAAAGCCTGTGTTCCCCTGCAGTGTTAAAAAAGAATTAAAACATAGATACTAAAATCATAATACTAGGTAGCTGAAATTTCCACACAAAACCTCAGACCCAAACATTCCCAAATGCCAGAGAAATACGTAAGTGAATCCAGACTCACACATTATGATTTACTTCTTCCCATGAATTGGCCAAACCAGCACCCCCCCTCCCAACTTCTGGCTGTGTCTGAACCTTTCAGTCAACATCTTCAATTTCACTAAAGTTTTCAATCTGCTGGCAAATCTGAGCTTTGCAGCTTGCAGATATTTTTATTTCTTAATTCAATTATATTGCTATTTCTAGGACTTGGAGGAAATCATCCTTTGATTTCTAAAGGGAGCAAAGTCAGCAAAAGACTCTCAGCAAAGCTTTACCTAAGTCCTGGTAGTGGATAAGTTTAGAGTTGTCCTGTGTCACTTTTGCACAATCTGAGATCCGAGTACAGCCGCTGTTTTCAGACCTGTGCCTACCCTCAGGGTTACTGGTGCTCTCCAGAGAACAGAAAAAAGTGGCAGGAAAATGTCTTAGTCCAATGACTCGTTTTAGGATGCTGAGTGGTTTGCAATCTGCTCGCGTAATAATGTTGATAATGATATTCAGTGTCTTTGCTTAAGCTTCTCTGTATTTATTATGCAAGCCGAAGAGGTCTGTCAAAAATGTAGCTAGAGATTGGACATGGAATCTGCAGCTGTTCAAACTTTTTACTATCCAGCCACAATAGTTACTAAGGCACATTGAAAACCTTCTGGTTTGAGTGTACTATTAACACTTCAGGGCTGTGAAGCAACATGAAAAACAATGGCTATTTCAGGCTTTTTCAGGAATATCGTGGAAAGGGATGGCTGTATGCATCCGGACCACCCGTTCCTATCCAATATTTTCATTTTATGCAATGTTGTGAAGTAAAAGTGCACTGGATGCATGTAACCCAGCTATGAATTTTCAGACTTTCACTCTGTTGTGGCAAATGCCAGGTAAAGGAGATTTTGTGTCTTTTCCAGTCAGAACTCCCATTGACTTTAAGATTCTCCTTGCAGACTCTACGATTTTACCTGAATAAGGAAGCATGAAGTGTAAAGGAAAGGCCATCAGGTTGCTTTGCATTTCTGGGGTAATGATGGGGAGTCATTCTTGTGCCGTAGATGGAGGTTGCTGCTGCAAGATCCTGAAGGTTTAAATGTGCATTTTTATAATGTTTATGTCAATATTGAGTCATAATGTGTGTGAAAGTACATTGAAATAGAGAAGACTTGTTTGTGTTGGTCTACAATAATCCTTTACTCCTTCATCAGTTTTCATTTGCTGATGTTTAACAACATCTTTCAGTTCACTTCTAAAAGATCCCTGAGTTTTATTTTACTTTCATAAAATTATGTATATATTATGCAACTGTACAACAATAGAGCATACCATGCAATTCTTTTTTAACACAGAATTACAGTTTAGTGTCCCAGCTTTTAATACAGTGAAAAGTATAGGTATGAAATAAATGCCCAGGTAACCACTAGGTATGACTCAAATATTGCCTGATAGTGTCAACTCGAAACAGTACAGAATGTGGAACAAAAGGGATTTGACCTCTCCTGTTTATATGACTGAGTGAGGAAGGATGCTTTTTTCTTTCTTTTTTTTTTTTTTTTTTTTTCCTGTAAGAAAATAGAGAACATAAAGTTTTTGTCAGAAGTTTTACTCCTGCCTGGCTTCTGACACTTCCTTTTGCTCATCTTTCTGCGACGCTAGGATCTACCTGAATTTGTCTCTCATTCCCTGTAGCAGGAGGTAATTAGATTTGACATGTCTCCCTGGCTGAGATCGACAGCAAAACTGCGGGATACTGTGTCAGGATCAGCTTGCAGGTAGGGAGAGGCAAGAGAGGAGTAGGTCGGTGACCTGCCTGCCTGTGCAATACCACATGGCCTGGGGAGGCAGGAAGGAAAACCAGTGAAGCTGGCTTCCAAGGGTCTTCTTCCTTGGCACAAAGCGAAGAGGGCAGTCTGTGCTGGGCAACGGGCGAAAGCACAGGAGCAGACATCTGGGAGCGGAGCCACGCCATCTGAAGAGTGCAACAACAAAGTCCTTGATGATAACCAAGGTATTTTACAACAATAATTACTTTGAACTGTGAACCATGCTTCAGAATATCTGCGCAGTTGTGAGGCAGTGAGGAATGAAACAGGTTTTGTAACTATAAAAGAAATTTTTTTCTGTGGTGCTTGTGCAGGTTGTCAATGCAGAATTTGGTCCCACTTTATTTCAGAGCATATAGAACCAACTATTAGAGTTTTTTCCTCTATCAGTATGTGCCTTTAGCCCTCCAAAACATCAGAGAAAGAAAATCAGACTTCTCAGGCCAAGTCTATCTTATCGTTATCACTACAGAATAGTCACCTCAACTTCAATGCAATCATTCACGAGTCAGGCAAGTATCCTATGTCCTTTGCAAAAAAGGATTGAAAGTACCCGTGATTATTCCTTATGACATTGGAAATGTGAAGTTTTGCTACGGGTATGCCAATCTAAACAGAGCAAAGTGCTCTTAGAATGACAGTCAGATAATAAGGGAAACAAACTTGGGGAATCTTGTCCTGGCTTTTAACTTCAATTTCTCCTCATCTGTGTTCGTTCCCCTTTTAATTCGGATTGTTTGCAAATGGAGCTTGTTCAGGAAGGCAAAGTGTTGATTAACAGCCAACACTTATTTAATAACGGAATAAATTAATTTTGCAGTGAAGGAGAATTCACTTCAGGAAGAAACAGGAGTAGCTTGTAAAGATTACATCAACAAAACAGGAGATGGAAACAGTCCCATGCGATTTACGTACTTTTGATTGCAATGCCAAGGGTGTAAATCGCCGAACACCTTTTGCTGGCTTGAGCTGTCGCTGGCTTTCTCCTTCCTCCTAACTGCTCCTCGGTGTCCACTCCTGCCTGAGCCCTTCCCCTTCCACCTGGGTCAAGGCCCTGAGCTGCCTTACTGTGCCTTCAGGACAAATGTGGCTGGGGGAGGATTGCTAGCAGCTGGTTAGCTGCTTAGTCATTACTGCCACCAAGAACCACTGTCTGAGAGAACTGAAAAAGTATTTGTAATGCGTATTTACAAACAATGGCTAGACGGATTTTGTCTGCACAAAGCATTTGTCAAACAATTTTGAGCAGGAAATAAATTTGGAGAAATAGGTGCTCTTTTGGCCAAGGAAAGTACGTGCACAGAGTTGTATATTGTCTAATATGGCTAATCATGCTGCTGTAATATTAAATAAGGGCAGTGCAACTATGAGGTGTGGCAGGACGGGGGGGGGGGGGGTTGCCTGGACCTATTATGTCAGTTAAACATTTTAGGAAACAGAAGTCACTTCTCTGTAGGAACTTACCAGCAGTACTCACAGCTAAACCACAGATAGTCAATGCTTGAGTGCGTACTGATGCCAGTCTTGAGTGAATGACTTTTAAAAGCAGCATCACATAAATTTGCCTGAATAAAATAAGAGCAGTTCAGAAGCAGTCCCTGTGACTTAAGTGAATGACCTTTCTTGCTGTTGTAGTTTCCAAATGTTTGGCAGACTCTCCTCTGACCGCTATATTTCATTTCCATGCACCCCTGTACTTCCCAGTTCCGGCCAGGAGCAGAAGCAGAAGTAATAAAATACCACAAGAAAAGCTATTCTTGTGATATTTCCGGTGCTACTGGATGCAGCACCAACAGGAAATCTCATGAGAAAGACTGTTCCTTCACAGTTTCCAGGCCCACTTTGGAAACCCAAGTGACTTGGTTGAAACAAACAGCAAATAATCATCAGCCAGCTTTGGTGAATAAAACTCCTTCTCTCAGCATTTCTGGTCCAGTCCTCCCTACTCCCAAGGCACACAAGCCTCATGACAGATGGTGGTCCCAGAAAAGACAGTCCTTCATGGTCAGCCCAAAATAGTCTGAACCTGCATTTCCATCCCGTTATCTAAGGCGGAATGAAAAGCCCTGCAGTCATACGGCTCTCACTCCTAAAATGCACCAGTGTCAGCATCTACTGCTGCTGATTTGCAGCAAGGAGGCTGTCCTCTCCCTTCAGCCTGCTTGCCTGTGCTCCGGGAGGGCCCCCAATCTCCCAAGGGTCTTAAGATGGTGAAGGGGGAAAAGAGTTCAGAAAAAAAGGGGGAAAACTGGCAGCCTCACAGCCAGCTCATGCAGGAGCAGCCCACAGAAACCATCGCAACATACACAATTAAAAACCACTAGTCTTAGGAGCACTCATATGATACTTATCTTGCCTTTCCTGCTATTGCCCCACCCCTTATTGCTTTTTTGTATTATGTACTGTAAGCAGGATGGGGAAGGAGCTGTGCCTATTCATTCAGTTTGCCTAAAATGTTAGCTTTCGGGTGATAATTCAGTCAGTTTGGCCATGTGCTTGGAATTTTTAATACCATTTTTAAGTCCAGGAATTACCATCTAGGGATCAGTCCTCAGCCCACAGAAAGGGGACTTTGCCTTTGACTTCACAGGGTAGCGAATCGGGTCCAAAGTGATCTGCAGATCTTAGAACTTCCCTGAAATGTTTTGCAGAAGCTCTGCCATTCAGCTTGCTGATGGACGCACATGCTGTCAAAGATGATGACTCAGATGTAAACCCTTCCTGAAGTGTCGCTCTCAAGAACAAATGCCTTCCCTCTTGGTAACTGATACAGCTCTCCAGCTGCAACACCAGATTGCATTTGCAGTGTCACTTTGGCAGTTAAAAAACCTTGTCATAGTCATCTGGTTCCACACCAAGCGTCTAGTCCAACTGACTGTGGGCCTCTTTGTTTTCCTCACATGCAGCCAGGATGCAGGTTTCTAGTGATGTTTGATACTTGGGACATTTGGAGATGGAATGTAACCACTTAAAACTGTTTGGTTTGTCACTTTTGGATTTGCTACATAAGGCTCTGTTAATACAAACGGGCCTGTTTATAATATTCATCAGACAGTGGAAGAAATTCCTCTGATGTCTGTATAATGCAGCAAGCAGACTCCTTGATTATTAACATACTGATTGTGTACTCTTATTTCAGATGTTAGCTCAGCACTGGGGAAAGAGAGCTGGGGGAATAAAAAATGTAAGACGCATGACATGATTGGGATTTGGTCTGTGAAACTGGAAAAAATATTTACACGGTTAGATCGTGTTTTTATGTCATTCTTTCCTTTTATGTAATATTTGGAGAAGCCGCTGAATTTTCAGTTCTTACCCAAATCAAGCCACACCTCTGAGCACTGGAGCAATGATTGTAGGAGAGGGAATGGGAGCAACACGTCCCTATCCTTTCTTAATCCTTCCATTGATGTACTCATTAGTGTTGGCACAGCGATCATCTGATGTGTCTCCTCCCTCCCCCAGCACTTCCTTAAGCTCAGCCTTCATGTACAGGCTTAACTTCCAGCACAGAGGCCGGGACGCTCCGACGTTACGCCTATGTGCTTCCCTGGACCCTGCTCCTGTTTGGGATTGCTGCACACAGCGACCTCTCCCACTGCGTGTAGCTAGCCAGGTCTTCACTGCCAGCCCTCAATAAAAGCTGCAGAGTAAGGAATCCTGCATTCCTTGACTGGGCGTGAAAACAGTCCTTCGAATCTAAGTCACAGCAGTCAACGTGCTTAATACTCTCTGGCGAGCAACAACCTTGGTGGGTATCGGTTGCTGCATCCTCTCACCAGTTACTTACCTGTTTACAATACTTTCATTTATTAATAAGGCCTTTTTGATGCCTTAGTCATAGAAAATACAGCAGATACTTTTTGCATTACTCAGTGTTTTCATCCCTTGGGTATTATATCTTCATTTAATTTACTGTTTGTTGTTTTTGTGAAGGAACTTTCACTTTTGGTTAGTTTCAGAGCCCACCCTGGATATCCCCTGGATGGGCTGAAGTGCGTTAGATATGACATTAACTAGCATTAATGTGGAAATTTAGAATCCAAATAGAACTTGTCCTGTTGCCCAACAATGAGTCATTGTCCTTTTTCTCTTTTTAGCCAACAGCAGATTCAGAAGCTGTGAGACAGTTTCCTGCAGATAAGAGATAAATCGAAGGGAAACCTGGCAAAAAGATGATGGTCAAGCTGCAAGATATCATTTCCTCCAAAGCCCCTACATACTAATTAACCATTCCAAGCATATTTTCAACAGCATTTAGGGATTTCCTCATCAAAATAAACTTCCTCCCATGTTATCTTCATTTTTGACATCCGGTGGCACCGTCTGATATAAGAGTCAGGGTTAAAAATTCCTAATATTGGGTTGTGTGTGTGTGTGTATATATCTATGCACGAGCGCGCGCACACTCACACGATTGAAGCTTTGCCAGTATTACTTTGGAATTTTAATGCCTGATCCAAAGTCCTCTGTAGTCAGCAAGAGATTTTCTGTTAACTTCAATAGTAGCAGGATCGAGCCTCTATCCTTCCGCATCCAGATTTTTTCATTTATGCCTTATGACTTGTTTATAACAAACTACAGATGGGCTTGAGTCATAAAGTTTGGAGTATTCGGTTTAGAGGTTTTGCTTTGGGCCCATCCCTTTAATGTACTGCTTATTCCAGACCTGCCTTTTAAAAGGAAAATATTGTCAGAATGAAAGTGCATGTGCAATAAACAGACTTCTCATTTCCTTCCCCTTAAGTTTTTCCTCTTTTGAAGCTGATTTCTTAACTGGACAATTAGTTTTAGGACTGCCATCGAATGCAAACTTGTCATACCTGATTTGCAGTCTTTTCTGTTTCAAGTGCTATCAATTATTTTCTAACTAGATGCTCCTGTGGGATCAGCTGTCACTAAGAGCAAATTTGAACACAATGGGTTGCTTCCTATTTCCAAAAGAATCTGAAGATTGTCAAAGCTTGACAGGCAGCTTCAGTTTTAAGATGAAACAGATAAGTTAGGTTTCCCTGTTAGGCACTTTTGAACACAAGCAGATAAAGGAAGTATTGTTTCTAAAGAGGGGATGCCATTTATAGTGCAAATTCACTCTTATTAAGAAGAAACTGCAGTTGCTTTAAACACACAGTCAAATACATTTGCACTGCCAAGGTAATAAAATACTTACGAGTCTTTGCAAATATTTCTACAGACCCTGCACTTACAAATTTGGCTTGCCTTTTTTTTTTTTTTTTTTTTTAAATGAGAGACTCATTAAACTATTAAAAAAATCAGTAGATGGTATAATGTAACTGTCGTGTAGATCAAATACATGAGGCGTTGATTTTATGACCAAATTCACCGACAGTCAGCTAGAAGTTAAATTTATGTAGCCTTGTTTTTGAAGATGCTTCATATATTTATGCCGTGGTAATTGCTTATGTATGTCGCACATGAAGATCAAGTGCATGTTGTTTTAGGCACATCACAAATGAGAAGTGTTACAACTTTTAGGTCTAAGGTAGCAGTAACTTTATTTCGTGCTGTGCCACTTTTGTTTTGGGGTGGAAAGGCCCCCCTGAATCATTCCTTTGTGCTATGAAATGTGAGAGTACCATTGAATGTGCACTTTAAAAAAAAAAAAAATAATAATTTTGAGAGATGACGCTAGATTAATGGTCACAAGGTCTGAAGTGTTCCAGTTGTCCACAGAAGAGACTCACTGTGTGTAGTGGAAACACCGCTTACTTACTCCAGGAAAGAGAGTAGTCCTTCCAGTCCTTTGCTGTTTGCAAAGTCAGTCTTGGCCGTTTGGTTGGCTGTTGGGTGTGTCAACAAAGATACCGTCTAGTGTCAGTTTTCGGCTGGGTCTGTTGTGTGTCCTCACCCACTATGAAGCGGGTAAAGAACTTCTCCTTTGCAACACAAGGCAAACCCCACAATTATTCAGGCGATGGATCAAACGCTCAATGACTTCAAGAATTAGTCACATGCTAACGCGTCTGCTTTTGTCGTGTCTTGCTGAATGAAAGACTTGTTACGATACATAGGAGGTCCTGAGTTTCAGGTGCATGTGAAGAAACTGGCTGAAAGAATGTTCTTCCTCCCTTTAAAATCTGAAACAATCGTAACAGGAAACATGAAGGGAAAATGTGGGCACTTGGGTTTGCTGTTTGTGGTCAGTATGATATTTTGAACTTTAAAGTTTTTTAAATTTTCAATTAAGACCGACATCAAGGAAGAGAAAATTTCGTTCAGAATCATTACAGTTGGGAAGACGCCAAGGAATGGTAAATATCCTTAGACAGAGAAGTCCTGTACAACCTGAGTATAGCTGCCACCTTGTTGACGGGTTGTCCCTGTATTGGATCAAAAGGAGGAATTTTGGCCACGAGGGCAATTCATGCAAAATATCAATGGAGAGAAGCAATGTTATTTCCAGTTGCAAAATCACAGGGCTCTGTTGCCACACTTTCACAATCACCAAATTAGAATCAGGTGTTAATTAGCACTTGTGTTTGGCAAGCTCATTTTATTGGGAACATTTGCCTTGGTCGGACTTTTGATTATTTCAGCTCTGAAACCTGGTTTACATTGATTTAATCATTAGAATACCCTCTCCTAGGCTTTCAAATGATGCAATTAAATGCAAATACCACATCTCCTGCACAGCAACAGGGATCTGAACAGTTATGATAAATCCAGGAGACAGCAGTAAGTACGATTTTTTACCATTTAACAGGGTCTGATTCTCTAGGAGAGCACGTGTCAAATATTAAAATAATATATCTTTTGCTTGCCCATTACCATGCTTGTACGTTGTAATCATTGCATATCTTTGTATCATACTAAGCATCTTTACTGAGTTTCTAAATTAAAAATACAGTGTTTATTGTATGGGGACATGATAGTCCCTATCCAAATTGTAACTCCAGCCATTTACAAAAAAAACCTCAGTCTTATGATTGCATCCAGAGAGCAAATAGAGGCTGTGGCACAACTGTAATACAAACATGTCAGTATCTACGAGAATTAATCATCCATTCTTAAGACATCTATTCATAAATAAGATATTTCAGTTATTTTCTTTCAGGAGTTGTTCTTTTACTTAACCATGTATATTCTTCTACTTTGCAACAGGTTTGTGGCAGCTCAAGTACTTCAGAGAACTCATTTACCCATTTTTGTCACATGCATTATTGTGCCATTTGGAACAATTTGTTAACAATTTAAAATTACATATTTAATTAATTTTTCCATTTCTAATGATCAGTATGAGGGTAAAAAGTAAATCAACAATGCTGCTTTGTCTGTGATTAAAAATCTCCCTCCTGCTGGATGTGGTAGTGGGTAATAATTAAATGTAGTCAAGTTTTTGCTGAGTTCGATGAAAGAGCAAATACTGTAATAAAATTAATAACATTTTTACTTCTAAAGTTGGGCTGGATCATATATTGTTCATTTTTACACTTCACTGATGCTTTTGCTTGGACAGGACAGAAATTTTGTAACCTTCCTCACCTTGAGTAGTGCCTTACTCTCCAATCATCACCAGAGCTTCTAATAGACATGCTGGCAGTGCCGTCCCACGGGAGCTGAAGTGTCAGGATCCAGCACTCTGTATTTGTTTATAACTTCATTCCCATATGACTGAAGAAAAACACCCTGACAAAAGGAAGTAATCTCTCTAAGGAAGGCAAAATCTTTTTTTTTTCCCCTACTCCTTGAATAGCTGTAGAATGGTGATTTTTATCAGATGAGTCATCTGCCAGGTTTTATGAATTGCTGCTCATGTTGTGGATCCATTAGGGGTTTGTACTTCTCTCCATGACAATGAAGTTGGAGGGAGTAATGAGGAGGCAGCTGCTTAGATCAAGTGGCAGTGTCTGTCCACTCCTAAGCCTGTAGCCAAAATCAACAGTGTGTCTTTACAGTTGATGTAGAGAATGATGTTACAAAAATGGGATGTTTGCACTAATGACTTAGTCAAATACATCTGGAGCCTTTTTCCCTGAAGAAATGAAACTGATGTAATAGCACAGCACAGTCTCCTTATTATGTAAATCATGAGGCAGAAAGCTGAAGACGGTATTTAAAGAAAACGGAGGAGAGCTGAAGATTTGCTCAAGTAATTTCCCGTTTTTACCGCATATGAGATCTTGCAGATGGCAGGAAGGAACAGAAGAAGCAGCAAGTCTCCTAGCTTCCAAATGTGAGACAATGATCTTCTCACAATAAGATTTTATGCCACTGAAAACCTGGAGTTTTCTACAACAGAAGCATTTGGACATGTGAGTAAGAAAATAAAGTCAGACTTTATCTACAGGTCCTCTGTATTGAAAATAAAGGAATAAAGTAGGTTGCCACTTGTGATGGGATTGTGGAGGCATGAATTTGGTAAACCGCTTAAACATTCTGACTTTGACCCCGGGAAATCTCTCTAGCTTGAAATAGAAATTTCCTTCTTTTTACACTAACTGGAACTTGGGTGCAGTGGGAAAGTAGGAAAGAACAAACTAGAACGTTTTCTGTAATTTTTGGCTAATTGTGCAGGATTCATCTTTACTTCATATGAAGTTTGTGGTCAAAGTTTTGGCTTATTTTATTCAAGTCATTTGGGATCATGATGTATTTTGGAAGATTTTTCTTCTATAGTTTAATTTTTCTATGCCGTTCAAAAGATATCATCTACATGTGAATTTAAAGCTTTATGGGTCACTGCCTGTGGACAAGGTAAATGAACCTTCATGCCATTCTCTTGGCACTTAGCAAAGCCAGGCCAATGGCCTGTTACAAAAAAACCCTCCATAGCTTTACTCTTCTGGCACCACAGGGCTTTCCTAAATAGATAAAGCAGATCTATGCAAGAGACAACATTTTTTGGGCATAACTGAGACATGAAGTTCTCTGGGGAGTGCTGACTATCACAGAGCTCACCACCCGCTGCTCAACTGTCAAGCCCATCCCTTCACATTTCATTTTCTGCAGAGGAAGAGATGTAGCAGGTCTTAGTGCATCACCGCTGGGTGTCCTACAGAAAGAGCTCAAACCCTTCAGAGATGAGTGAGTGTAAGGGTTTACATAAATGAGAACAGAGAAGAAAAGTTATTTTAAGACTTCGAGGCTTACTATGTGCTTAGATGGTGCAGACAACCCGTTATACTGCTCTACAACACTTATTGCCTCACTGAATTTGCAGAGGATGTTCTGTGGGTTGTTGTGGCTTAGGTATTGGTCAAGACATTGACGACTTTCACCAGCTTCAAACCAGTGTAACTTTTCTCATGGAAGAATATAACTGTGCACCTTAAAAATCTACCTTTTTTCCCCCTATTTCTGATTTATTTTTTCTTTCTTTAATTTTCTTTCTCCTTATTAGCACTGTGAATCTCTTCTTTGGGGACCAGGGACTTCCAATGCATATAGGAAAACTGTTAATGTGAAAGAAAGCTGTGGGTAGAAATGGAGAGCCATGACTACCACTAATTAAGTGTTCCAGAACAGTAGAGAAGTAGGGATTTTCATTCTGCACTTAAAAATCCAAAGATTTCACTTACCTTATCAAAGACAGCAAATCATCACGTATTCCCACTTTCACTGCCTTTGCCCTAGCAATACACTTGGGGCTCCAGCTGACCACCTCTGCTGAATCTCACTGGGGCAGCAGAAGGGGTTACCCATACCTCTAGAAAAGCACAAGGACCAAATCTGTCTCACATCCTCTGGTACTGTGGTTTATAGCACAGTGTTTTCAAACAAAATTGGTAAAAGCTGAAGAGGCATGAAAAGGACATCATGGTGATATCCTCTAGCACAAAGACGGAGGAGATAGCTGGCAGCAATAATGCCTTAAACCCTAGCTGTTAGCTCCGATGGGATTCATCTGCCAGAGCCTTCAGTTTCTATAATTTTGCACCTTTTCCAGTATTTTTGCCTGCCCTTATTTCTTGTTAAGTGGCATCTGCATTCTTAGCAGCTGCACACTGGCTTAAACACAGTTCAACGTAAAACACACAGCAGCATTTCCACATAAATACACAGTATAGAGGCTCAGGTATTACTGTGCTTGGAGGCTGTGAGACATATGTATGTTTTACACCTTATAATCCTACAACCTTCATTTAATAGCAAGACATTAATTCTAAGACTACATGAAAATGTTCTTCCTGGCTATGTGAAGATTCACCTGCATGATGTAGGTTTGTATACTGAAAGGCACCATCACCCACAGATATATGGTACTTCCCTCGTAAACCTTATTGCTAGATTTTGTTGTTGGAGTATTTAATTCTTTTCACCTCTGATGAGCCTGATCAACCAGGTCAGTGTTTCCACTTACATAGATCTTTATTCTTAAATGTTTGTGTGGATTGTAATTAAAGTGTAAGTCACGGAGGGCATTGGGGCTTTCTGGTATAGAGCAGGGGCTCTTCAGACATTACTTGATTGGCTATAACATAGACCAGGTTAGCAACCTTAATGAAATAATGTTCTGCTGAAGACAGCAAAGTCCTTCTTCCCATGGATGCAAAATGCTTTCTCTGCACTGATGGGATCTGGGTTCAAGCAAGAACTTATTATTTCTGAAATATGGAATGCATTTGCTCTTGGAACACATGTCCTTTTTATGCCCCCTGGTTCATGAGCTGGTTGCAAAGCTACAAATTTGCTATAAAATTCCTTTTAAGGTGCAGTGCTGCTAGAAATTTGTAGAATAATAGAGATCCTTTCATCCTTTGTATTTAAACATGCAATTTGCTTTAACAGGATCTGATCAACCATTAAAACCCACTCTGTGTTTTATGTGTTTAACAAAAACCATACTTGCACAAGTAAAAGAGACAGCATGCAAGGCTACAATATACCTATTTATGTCTAACATATAACAAGGTCTTGCAGAACTCCTTTCATCCTGAGGGGTTTAACAGCTCTGTCCCAACACCACTAGTGGAAGGGCAAGCCCTTTGGAAGGAGAGCTGCGGCACAACACGCTGCTAGCGTAACCCGTTTGTTCGTTGGGGCATTGAGTTGGCAGTCACAAAGTGGGGGTTCAGCTCCTGCAAGAGGGATGTTCCACCACAGTACGTAAGTCAAAATATATCTGTGATCCACTCCAGTCATCATCTGTCCAAGAATGCCAGCATTTTGCCACAGGAACTCTTTTGTCAGAAAATGGCTAGTCAAGTGGTCAGTTCAAGGGCTCTCACTCTCAGCTGAGATGCTTGCAGGAGTATGAATCTTAAGCATGAGGGAAGTTCTAAAGTCCAGAAAGTTTTAAAGTCCAGGAGAGGATGCTAGCTTTTCAGAAACTGAAATGTTGAATGTCTCTAATGTTGCTAATGTGACACTGAGAAGAAAGAAGTTCTCAGTGGTCAAGGTTTATCTGAAAGATGTGCAATAAAATTGAAGATTGACCAACTCTTTCCTTTTTAAAATCGGTTGATGAGCTGTAGAATTACAGGTTTTGCCATTTTTTTCAGCGAAGAGGAAAATGCAATTTTTCATATAGTCTTGTTTGTTTACTTAGATATGCAAAGTTTTGTTTTCTTGAAGGCATCAAGCAACAAGGAAGAATATTTTGGCTTGTAGTTCAAAGGCCATTTCACAGGTAGCACTTCGCTCAAAAGCTCATTCACATAGCTTTTCTCAAGATAATTTTTTCCCGGTGTTTCTTCTGGCTTTGTGTTCAGCTGGTTTTGTCCTTAATTCTGAATTGTTTTCTCTTGCTCTTTTTTTTGTTTTCCTTTTTTTTTTTTTCAAACCCACAAAACCCCAATAACAATTAAATCTACTCAGCTAACTCAGTCTGTGTATATGGATTGGAGGCCCCGTGCTCTCAACAGTCAGATCCTATGAAATTATTTACAGAATACCAGGAGGACATCATAAACATAAGCATTAGTGGAAAACCAAGAAATTAATTGCAAGAGATACTTGAAAGGCATTTTCAGTCTTTAGAACTAAGAACTGATAACTTATTTGGTATCTTGTCCTCTGTATTTCTCTAGGAATTTTGTTTTCCTTGCTGTCATTAAAATCCAAGAATGAAAGCATTCAAATGGATTTTGGAAATACAAAGATCCAAAAAACAATTTTTATTTTGAAATTTCTTCTATGAGATGCGTTTGTTGCATCAGAGCTGAAGGTGAAAATCAAAAAGACTTACCAAAATGAAGAGCTACATTTTTATAAAATTTCCATCCTTTTAAGTAATGGATGTTGTTTACTAAAGGTTTCATGCATTCTTTCAAGGAAAAGCAGAGTTTAATTATTTTTTGTCTTTGAAATATTTTGTGACCATGAACACCCCAACCTTTCCTATCAGTTCAATGGATATAGCCAGGACTGCAACTCATCGAGTCACTGCAATTTTTAAGTTAATAGTAAAAAAACCCCAAACTCTTGTTTTCTACATGTATGTGTATTTAATGCTAAGGATTACATCTGTGTAACTAGTTTTAAGAGAATATTTTAGCATGGTTGTCATGAAAAATAGCGCATACCATATCTGTCTTCTTGTTCTTTTTCAAAGCCCAAAACTTTTGGCTGACCAAATGATCCCAAGGCCTCTAAAATATTCTGTGATCTTTCTAATTGGATACACTGATGTCTGCTGGAAAACAGATGTGATCAACTGCAGTCATCTGTGAAGCTGAAACAAAATGCAGCATTTTTTTTTCAGGAAAACTTTATCAGTAACTCTGCCTCTTTCTAAGGCATTGGTGTAATCCATAAATAAAAGAATTGCCATTTGATGGGAAGGAGGAAATTCTATCGTAGTCAATGACAGGGAAAGTGAAATGTGGTCACCCAGAGTTCCTGCAATTCAAAGCCAGCTCATGCCCATTTTAATTATTCTGATGTATGTTCCTGTTCAACTTTGATAGGACTGCTTGTACAAGTAAAGGATCTCAATCGCAAGGGTCACGTTTGCTTTGCTTTTTCTGTCTCTGGTTTAGAGTTGGGAAACCTGCAGAAAGGACAAGGATCCTCTGAGAGAGCGATCTGTTCATCTGACTGCTTCCCCTGGGAAAGATCAGCGCAAAGCCAGGGTGGTCAGCGTGGGTAGACCCCTGGATAGTGACTGAGTGGAAGGGGGAATAAGCTGGCATTATATTGTCTTAAGAAGCTGTGGGACTCAAAACCAAAGCACAAGGTGTTTTTGGAGAGGACTGGATCAGTGTAAGGTTTTTGGAGAGGATTGGATCAGTGTAAGACTAGATGGCAGAAACCACCACATACCCACAGGAAACCAGTGACACCAGGTAGATCAGGAGGTGACCGTAACAGTTGTTACATTTTAATGTATTTTCTTACTTGTAATTTTAGCTTTAATTTCATCACAGGTTTTTCAATCTCAGTGGAATATTAGATAGCAAAAATTTCACATAACAAGGGAAGGTGGAGTCGAACACAGAATTACAAAGGCCTGGGAAGTAGATTCATGGTGAGTAACTTGTTTGTGGGCACTGCAGGATTGGTGAGGATGGAGATTGCAGATGCTAATTACTTTATTTGTGAAGAATTTGGTACTTTCAAGAAGTTTGAAGATTTTTGGATTTGTCCCAAGCTCTTTACACTCTAGATGGGTTGAGATAGTCTGAGAGTTTGGCAATAGGTGATGGAGTCCCCTTGGGCCTCACCTCTGCTTTATATGTAAATGGTGAAGTTATCCACATGAAAGCTATCTCCTGTGTTGGCTTCTCTTTGGACACATTGTCTTTCAATCAACTGCTCTTTATCTTTGGGCAGGGTGAGGTCTGTCTTGGAGAGCTCAGCCCCACAGCAGCGGAGGGAGGCCATCCTAGTGACTCCTGCGGGGAGACTGGCTTTGGGAACTACCACACTGCCTCCTGCTCCAAGGCAGGATTTCAGCCCATTAAGAGGACTGGCCCAGCTTGAAAACTCAGACATCCATAAAACTGTTAAGGTAGGCAACATCTTCAGGCATTATTTACCTGAGAGGGTTAAGGCATGTCTTGCTTTTATGTGAAAATCAGACCCCTGATGCCAGCATGTGGCTTTGGGAGCTGTGGTATAGCCAAGGACCTATAACGTGTGTGCTTTTATCTTGTTGTTTTTTGGTACAAAGATCTTGTAGATACCTAGTGTACACAGACGCAGTGTTTCCATACAAATTTATAATTAATTTTATTCTCACTGATAATGTCAGTAATCAAACTGAAATCAAAGACCAGTATGAATTTGACTTTAGACCGTCATTCTTAGCCATCTCAAAGCTCATTCAGAATACATTACAAATTATAACAATAAATTAATGAAATAATATTGTAGCTTTTCAGAGGACACAGGCTCCCAGTTTCCGTGAAAGCTGCTCTGCAGCCAGCTGCTTCTGCAGCTGACATTTGCTTATTGAGCCAAATCCATATCTCAGGGCAGACCAGAGGGAATGTGTCTATTCTGGTTCCTGAGAAACAAAGCAGACAAGGGCTATTTCTAGTGGCCTTTCAGGTCCAGTGTGGGTGGCTGAGAACTTTGAATCAAAGTGTTCCCTTTCAAAATTGAACTCAGTGATATGAATTTTGAACAGGGCTCGCAGACTTAAACCCAGTAAAGGAGGAAATTGAGACAGTTTGTGATGAAACAAGAAACTTCTCTGCCTCTTGGAATAAGACTATTATCTTCAAGAAATGGGAAAAGCAATAAATAAGAAACAAACTCAGAAGCATGAATTTAAATATTAGAGGACACTAAAATCTAGGAAAAATGTCCTGGCTCGTTTTCTTCAAAACATTTTGATAGACTTCTGATAAACTAGGAAACACAAAAAAAGCTGTCAGCTTGGGCCAACAAACAAAAAAAAATGCTGGCAGATGTGGGGAATGCTCGCTCGTTTTTTTTTTTACAAAGTTATACAATAAAATCCAGCCAGTGTATGGGACTATGATATGGGGGAGGAGGGAATGAGGGAAGGCAGGGAAGAAGGTTAAAGACTTTCAAACCTGGATGCTTAATTCTGGGTCTCTAAATCTGTATTTCCTATACAAATTATTTTGAGAGGTGCTTATACATCTCAGAACACCTCCCCAAATCATTTAAGGTTGAATTTGTCTTCTTAAGATGATGTGATCCAACTTTCTTTATTCAGTGAAGGGAAGCATCTGTAAACCATTTCTTTTTTGAAGGGCTTTATTTCTGAATATTTTTATTTTTATTTGCTTACCCTAAATAAGATCTGAAGTGGTTTCTTGTGAGCATTAAAGGATGAAGGAGCAGAGGGTACATCGTGTTTCTAAAAGGCAGTCCAATGATAAACAGTGATATATATTTTTAACGCTAAAAGGGATATTGTGTTTTAAAGATTTTTTTAAAAAATACAGAGACTGCAAAGGAAGAGGGGGAAACTGGTAAGTATTTCATTTTTTATCAAAGACTAGCCATTCATAAATTGCTGAACAATGGAAGCTGCATGCAGTGGTAGCGCCTGGACTTAGAGTGAACCATAGCATTTCATAACCTTGTAGAGCTAGGCATAAAGTGCTACTATTGGGAATCTGCATCACCGAGTATCTGCTCACTTAAACCCCAGGGTAGAGGAGAAATTTTCATGGAGCTTATAGTGATTTATAATGGGAAGCATAGGCTTTTTCATAGACATTGTTCTCAGTGACAGTGTAAAGAAAGAGAGCACTAAATCTCTTCTCATCATAACTAATGATTAAGTCAGCAGCTTTTTTGGCGAATACAGAATGCCCTTCTACAAAAACAAAGTATTCTATTGTGATGTATTACATTTAAAAAACCCATAAGTATCCCATAAGGCTATTGCAATATTTTTAACTAGATCTTCCCTCTTTGTCACCATATTGAAATAAATGGAATGTGTCAGACTGAGTAATGCTCTTTCAATAAGTTTTTAGGAGCTCACTTAGAAGTTTGGCAAAATATAAAGAAACGAGGAAAACTTTCTCAGGATCTTCTATGGCCTGAATGAAAGATCAGTCCATTAAGGAGAAAAGCTTATGCTGACGCTGACACTAATAAATGGGACAGGGAAGGATATTTCTGCTTAGTTTGGGCTACCTTGCTCCAAGTTTGCTGCCTCAAGTTGCCCTGTGAAATAAATCAGCCAGCTGAAGATGATTCATTGCATTACAAAGTTCCCATCAATATAATGGGGAAATCAGTTTTGTGTGAGTGTTCAAATGTGAACCTACCCTCAACTATAGGGAGTCAGAGGGCCAGCAGCCGCTGAAAAATTAACTCCCCTGCATCCGCCGTTCAGACCTGGATTTGAACTACGGCACTAGGAAAGCCTCTTCCTTCAGAGGGTATTTCTGTTATTCAGCCTGGATACCGAACTCACTTTAGCAACATACGTTATTTGGAAGAAAACACCATGATTTTGTTAGGCTATTCCTTCTCCAGCGCTTTCATTTCAGATGTAATCTCAGCCCTACTGAAGTCAGTGATAGCACTCCTACGGCCATCACCGGGACCAGGCTTTTACTCTCTCTTTTGACCCTTGAGGCAAATTTTAGGAGGTGGACCTTCACAGTTAGTTGTAGCTTGGATTTTAAGTCTCTTTTGTAGGAAATATAAATACGTTCTCTTTTATAAATATGTTCCCTGAAATACTTCATACATCAAAAAGCTTAAAAAAAATACCTCCTCGTTGGGAAAAATTTGCAGTAGAATAGCAATGGGAAAGAATTGTGTTTAATCATTATCCCCCAGTAATGGTCAGACTGTAGGACTCCACTGATCTCCCTGTTGCAGGTGTATTTTAGTACCATCCATCTTTCATTCCTTAGAAAAAAAATAATGATAATCCATTTTAAAGAGATTCTGTGTTTGTGACACTGATCCTACAGTGCGTTCTTATATTAGATAGTTTAAATATTTCTGAAATATTTGGAAATCTTGCCTATGAAGTCCTTTTTTACTTCTTTGTAATAGAGCCTTTCCTGAGTATCATATCTGAGGATCCTGGCGACAGCTCACAAAAGTTACAGATGGGTAAAATGGACACTCGTCAGACTTAAGAATCCTTCAGGTTTCCTTTTTTCCCCCACCCTGTGCCTTATAAAGGTCCTAGTCAAGAGTGGGATAGAAGGAAATCCCATTAGAGCCTCATAATGCTGCTCTTTTCCAGAGGGAGTCACTAGAAAATCATTTATTTCTTCAGCATGCAACTGGAGGTACCCATTTGTCAAAGGCTTGGGCATGCTGCTGCTATGGCCTTTGCTATCCCAGGACGAAGGCACTGAGGCTGTGACCCAAAAAGCCTGTTCCTACTGCCAGGCTAGTCCTGTTTGTTCCTTACGTACTTAAACATCACATACAAGTCCACAGGATGTATAGGTCTATGCTTATAGCTGGAATTTGTACAATATGTGTAAGGCATGAAAAGCCACAGTTCTGCTGCCTTCCCGTGTTAGCACCAATAAGAGGCTACAGGCAAGAGCACCGCTATCAGCTGCATTCCTTCATCTGCTGATCCATGGGCAGCTCTAATTTTCAGACATGCTTTCCTCCCCCCGCTCCCCGCCCCGGCTTTTCTCTATTGTTATGTCTTTCCCATCAAGGGAATTCACCCTCAAGTTCAGATCACACACTTAGGAGATGTGGTGGAGAATCGGCCCTTTGTGAGCCTGTGAAGGATGCTTTCCTTGACCTGTCAGAGAACATATTTTACTCGATGAGAAAGAATGCTGGGCCAAATGCCTCCCTACTGTAAGCAGGCTGCTAGAAGGGGACATCCATTAGGGATGAGCATGGCCTGCTTTGGCTGGCGTCAGGTCTCCTAAGCAGATGACACTTACTGTTTACAATGTATTGGCTGCTTTACTGCTCTTTTAAGTGATGATGGGTGTGTATACCAAATAGGAATTTGTTTGTGAGGGCCTAATCCTGAAGCCCTTATTTGGTGTTTACTGAAGTTAAATTCAGCCTTTACTCAGATATGCTCTGGTTGAATTCACGAGGAGTTTGCCACAGTGAGGACAAGAAAAGGACTGTGGGAGTGTGCTGCTTGGTTTTGGCCAAAGCACAAAGATGCTTCACGTTAAAAACACATGAAGAAAATAGAGGCTCACACAATTACTGCCTATATGCATGCGGCACTATACGTGTGCACACGAACACAATTGCACACTAATCTAATCAATACATTCATTTCTTATTAGAACATAATTACGCATCCCAGGAGGCTGGAACAGAAAAGTCCCATTAACCCCTCATGCCCTTTTCAGCTTTCCTCTGCCTTTCCATCTAACAGACCTCTGTGTCACTCCACTCATTAGCAGTTACTGTCTATGACATTGTTACATAAATAAGGATGTCGACCTGTCAGAATGGGTCACCCAATTCAAGGGTGATGATAAATATCTGTCCCTCTGAATTAGGCCAAAGACACCAGAGTACAGGACAGCTACTGTTGATTATTGGATAGTTAATGTATAGAGGACAAAAGGTGCTGAGGCCTGGTCACTTTTTGGATCATTAATATGGATTTAGGCCTATTGTTAAAAAAAAAGCACACGCACACACAAAACTAGGTTAGCAAGAACATGCATAACTTTCAATTTGGGGTAGAATGTATGGATGGCGGGTAGATTTGCAGTGTTGAAGGTGTGGCTTTTGTATGAAATGGATGGTGCTTTTAGATAAGCAAACAAAATATTTTGGGGTCAGGCTGAAAACAGGTATGCTCCCCCATGCTTACAAATGCAATGTAATTAAAAGGCACAGTGGATGCCTTTAAATAAGCAGAAATTACTCCAGGAATGGGAATATGCAGTAAAGTATTCAGTTCAGAAACAGCTAGAGAGCTGCTGCTGAGGCATATCACATGGTTTGCACTGAATATCATCAGTTATTGCCAAGACTTCTCTGAAACTCTGCTTTATTTTCAAAACACCTTTTTCTACTTAAATAATGAAGGGACTGGAGACTATCTGTAACCCAAATTCATTCATTCATTTAGTGATTACTATCTTTTTGCGTTAGTGACAGATTATTCCTTGCAGGTAGCACTTAAGTGTGATGCAACACATTGCTTTGATTTTAATAGCAGATAATGTAAAAACGTCAAGGCAGTTTGTAGACAGAGGCTCTTGCCATTCCAAATAAGAATGAATTAAGACCCTTTTCCAAAAGGCTCAATGCTGTAACCCATTGAAAATGTTAAGTGCTGGGGAGGAACATCCCTTAGGATTTGTTTATCAAAAAGTCTAATCGCAGCACCCACAACTTTCCATGAATTCAGTGTCCCACAGGATCGGGCTGTTGTGTCACTGTCTAGAATTTATTACAACAATTTGCTCTGAATAGAAGATCCAGTCTGGTAGCAAGCTAAGTGTCCTGTAAAGAAGTCAGTGTAAATACAGCATGTCTTTGCAGAGTCAGGCAAAAAACTAAACTAACTGTTTTACTCCATTTGTTCCTACCTCTGTGCATTGTTGTATCCTTTACAGTCCTACCACTGAGCTGCAACAGACGTGGCTACAGCATTCTTGAGCAAAGCTCCGCCATGTGAAGATACCAGCCCACGCACCAATTCAGCAGTGCAAGGTACCTGTAATTCGCTCCGTGTTTCCCTCTCCCTAATTTCCTCCACCCTCGGGGAGCAACTGTTGCAAGGAGTATCCCTGTTTTCCTGGCATTGATGTATGGAAACGTTCTGCTAGTTATTGTAGTCAGAAATCTCAGTCTCACTGGTGGTGCCAGACAGCAGTCCTTTGAGCACAGGAGGGTCAACTCGCGTTTGTGGAGACACCACACCAGTCCTGAACTGCTGATTTGAGTAAAGACTGTGAGTTCTGGCTTACTGGAGAACATTCAAATCTTTATCCAGGTTCAGCTATGCAGATCTGGAAAAAGAAAGTGTGGGCTGCTCAGAAATAGGGATACTTATAGCTCCTGAACTTCCCTTGCTGGGGTAAGACTTTCCACCAGCCCTTTGGGAAAGTGTATTTGTGTTGAACCTGTGTTGGCACACAGGAAACCTGAGCAGTTGTAGCTGTTCTTCGAGCTCAATGGGGTCTTCCTTTTCATTTGACAAAAAAAAAATGGCTCATTAAAAAGGTATGAGGGAGGGAAGGAGCAGGAAGAAACAAACCAGAATACTGCCCCATAACAGAAACATAAAAAAGACGGAAGAAAAGGTACAGACTGCTCACTGGGTAAAGCACCTACCTGCATCTTCAGGTTCAAACTCTGGAGTATGGAGCTGCAATATCCTCATCCCAGAGGTCTCTGGATTTCAGCAGTAGAGGAAATGTAAGTTTTCAAACCCTCTGTAGTGAAAGATGGTCTAGTGTACTCCACAGTATCTTCTGCAAATATGGCAAGTGCTTTCTAAGAAACATAACAATAGTCTCATGACATAGGTATTTTTGAGGGTTGCTATTTTGGCTAACACATCAATTTCTAGCAGTGTACACCAGCCTCTACAGCTTGACTTGAGGGACAAAGTCTGGAGCTGGTCTATTGTGGTAGATTTATATCCTCAGTGGGTGAAACCCACAAGGGAATGTCTAATGTATCCTGTACACAAACTGTATATCAGCAAAAGATATCAACAAATAGAAACACACTATTCCCAAATCTATTTTTTCCCCTTCAGACTGCAGTCACACCATTTTATTCAACTGCACTAGATTCTACTCTGTTGTGATTACTATTGGTAAGATTCATTAAATCAATTTTTAGAATTAATTTTCCTGAACAGATTTGTCTGTGCATGAATCTGCAGATGTGTTTCTGCTGGAATATACAACATTTTCTCTGCAGACTAAAGTCTTGGGGTCTGAAAGCTGTACAAAAAAAAAAAAAAAAACAACCCACAAAAAAAAAGGTCAACCTTTTTGTATCATTATAATAACTGAAATTTGAAGATATTTTCATCTGGGATTTCCTCAATGTATTTTCTAATATGCGTTAAAGAAGATAGGAAAGATAAGGTTATTGCATGGCTTGGAATTGTATGGTGTAGTAAGGTTGCTTGCTAATGCCTCAGTTTCTTAAAGGCATAGACCTGTCAGTGTTCTGACTGATATCATCCAACATTCTCAGATATCAACACCTATTCCATTATAATGACAGATTTGATAGTCTGTTGGAAAATATGTAAAAACTTAATTGGGAAAAAACCTGCTAAATTACATTATTTCTCTGTATTTGGCTATTTCCTAAATATTTCACAGGACGAGCATGGCTGTATTAGCTTGATGCCTATCAGAAACCGGGGGGACCACATCAAAATATTAAGTTAAAAAATGAAAATATATTTCTTTCCTTTTTAAGGTTGATTGTAAAAAACCTTGTGCGTACACACATGCTACATTTATAAAAATAATTCCTAACACCCTCTAAAAAAGTCTAATCATAATATCTCAAATATGTGGCCAATATATATGGGATTATTTTGCAGCAGTGGGTTAAGCATATTGCTGGCAAAGAACTCCGGGACACGATGAAATAAATTCACAGAAATACTGCTTGCTAATGCAGTAAATGACGACAGCTGCTGTAACTGCTGAACTAAAAGGGAGCTCTATCCAAAAATAATTAGTGTTTCCCATTGCATTTCAGAAGTGCATGCTTTGCACATGTGAGTCTGGATCATAACTCAGGCAGCCCTATGTGTCCCTCCATTCACTGCACAGTAATAGTTAGATGAATTAATTAGAAGTCCAGAGTTAATTGCGCACATCCTCAGCGTGAGAGTTCCAGCAAGGCAGCTCCTGGTAGCCGAGTCCTCAGCGCAGTCATGGGCCAGGTACTGCCTGGTCCGTGCAGAGCCCCTGGCCACGCCGGGCTCAGCCCCGCCTGCTGCAGGCGATGGCACTCCTGCCGTCAACTGCCAGGGCGAGAAAGCCGGTCAGCCTGGTAACAATCTGCCCGTTTGTGCTGGTGGTTTTTGTGCTGTGACTACCTTTCCAACAGGAACTGGACTGAGATCACTGGCTTATTCCAGTCTAGCCACTGAAAGGCTGCCTGTTTATTAAAACCATACTCTCTGTGAAATGCATCTTTGTCTATGGAATGGCATGGCCATTACCTAAGTTTGTGATTTACGGTCGTCAGATAGCGTGTTTGCAGTAGGCAAAGCGGTGGGCCTTGAGGGATCAGGATTTGCCAGCACAAGGCTGTCCATCTCCAGGTGCTTTCATGCTTGCATTGAAACATAGTAGTCGATGGGACTTAGCTTCTTGAAGAGTGAGCAGAGCTATTTCTACCATTGGACGAGGCAAATGCAAACCAGCAGCTATATCATGAAATGTATCAGAAGCATCTGAGGCACCTGGACACCTGTCAGAGTGATGTGGAAATCTACCTGGGTTATCTCTAGAGCTTGGGTCTAGGTGTGGTAGAATGGAGCACCATGAACATTAGTTTACCCAACTGAGAAGAGCTTGAGGCCGTGGTTCCGCAAACATTTTTCTCTGTGGCAATTTTGGCTCCAGCAGGTCATGCTGCCACCACCCAGGGCTGTTTGCAGCACTCCCTACACTGCCCTCTTTGTTCTGCACGAAGGGGTGGCAGGAGCATGGGAGCAGGCAGCAGCGAGTCAGAGTGGACATTGCCTGCTGACGCTGACTCCGTGTCCTGGAGAAATGTGTGTGTAACCACAACCCGAGGGGCAGGATGAATAAGCTTGTGTGGAAGTCTGTGACTAAAACATTCTGGAAAATAGGCTCTAGGCTCTTTTGAAAATGTTGCCCATTGCTTGTAGGGACGAGATGTCTTAAAGAAAAGGCAAAAGGACATTTAGCCTATTCCTTTAGTCTGTTTCTTTAAGTGCATAGCATCATATATAAAAGAAATCACCCGCACAGCTACCATTAGCTGGAAGATGTGAACTTTCTCAGCAAGTAATTGATGGCCATAAAGATTACACTGCCCTCACTAAAGTGGTTCCTGGTGTTAATCTAATCGGTGCCAAGTACAGTAGCTGTCGATCTGTGCCAAGAACCTCTGTCTTCTGTTACCTGGGTTAAGCCTGTTCCCTGGATGCAAAAGTAACATTTTGCAATTATTGAAGCTGAAGCAAAATACAAAAAAGTGAGTGTCTGTTACAGGGAATTAGGAGAGAAATCTTTTGTGTCTGTTGTATCAGTTTATCTGAAAATTCTGGCTGTGAAACGTTCCTTGCTCATTTGAATGTGTGTTGTCAAAGGGTGTGTGCAAAGTATGAGAGCAGCAAATGAAGCTAAATTCCTGTGAGTAAATTATCCACTGTCAATTAACAGCTCCATACCAGTCAAGTTACAAATACACTAGTATACATTGGTATGCATGTTACCAGTGTGGTATCAGCTGGTGTTGTTAAGATGTGATGCAATAAATTGCCTAAATGACTCCGTTTACCATTACATGGCAAGTGTGCAAAACCCTTCTGCCTCCTACGGATGCCCACACAGCTCCCTGCGTTGCACCTTGAAAATATTAATTTGCAAGTTCGGCGCTAAGTGGTACGATGCAAAAACTTCCACTTCTGCACTAAATCCTGGAAATTAGGTACAGAAAAGAGCGAAGACCTCCTGTCTCCTACAATCAGTTTGGCAAAAGCAGGTGACAAGAGGCTCGTACTTACTAGCCTTTTACAATACTAAATCCGCCATTCGTCACAGTCCCTATGACAAGAAGGCTATTTGTCTACCTGGCTGACCTAATTCCAGGACCATGCCAGCAAGTATGTCTTGGACAGGTATGGCCGTGCACTGTGGAGGTTATCCTGGCTGGCCTTGAACAGGGCCAGCAACATCAGTCAGGGGTTGCTTCACAAGCTCACTTTTACCAAAAAAAAGCAAGCCAAACTGTTGACAGAGAGATGCCGATGCCTTTGTAATGCCTACAGCCAAGCTGGCCCCACGCTGTGATCTCATCAGATGTCATGTGCTAACGCAGTACTTCATGGAGGGCTTTTATGGTGTGTGTGAGAGGCACTGTCGGTGCGGAAGTGGCATACTTTCTTCTGAATCTGCCTTAAACTCAGTATTAGTGGATGCTGTAGGTGCGTGCTCCAGTAACAGTCCTGCTATCAACCTCTCCTGTTGCTGTGCCATTTTTCCATCGTTTTTGCAAAAGTGCATGTGATAATGTCACTAATGACTACGCTTCTTCTGTTTGTGGAAGCAGACCAGCGCTGCGGAGTGGATCTCAGGATCAGGACAGGCGTGCAGTCAGGAAACAGAGGGATGTGGCGTTCCCCAGCATCAGGCAGTCCCCATTTTTGGCTGGGGGTATGGGAAGGGTGATGTGAAAGGGACAAAGACCACGAGAGAGGAAAGCAGGAGCAACAGGCATGGCCTGAAGCTGTGGTGAAGACAAGGTGAAGACAGTGACTGAATCTCACTGCAGAAAATGAGCGTGATAGAAGCAAAGTGGATCAGAAAACAAGAAAAACGGAATCTGAGAAATTACCCTTTTCCAGGCTACAGGGCCAAGTTCAGATTCTTTCAGAACTGATTCCATTTACATCGGTAAGAAGAGAAAATACCTGCTCACACTGAACTATGTGATTTCCACTGCTGAATTACTGTTTTATGCACTCAAACATATGGCCCATGTCCCCCTGACCCCACCAGGAACACAGTTGCACAGCTTCTGTTGAGTTGGCAGGATTTACAGATTTGGGACAGAGAGTTTCTGCTCTGTGACCCCACCTTTTTGCAGCCCTTCTGGTACGTACAGAAGGGCATCCTTTCCCAGCACTCATGGCACACCAGTGGGATTCTTGCTAATGTAGCGAAGAGCAGATTTGCTCCTTAGACTTTGGTTTGTCTGCGTTAGTTTTCGTGGATGCAGCACGCACCTTTTGCCAGCAGGTAGGATGCACAGACTTGCAGAGTGTGCGTGTTTGTTGCTTACATGGGCTTGTATCCTATTGGATGAACTTGGCCAAACAGCAGCATTTTAGATTTAGCTTAACTGTCAGTAACACCTTTAACTCTTTTGTAACAGAGTGGTGTACAGCTCCATCCATTAGCACTGCAGAAATTTTTGCATGACCTTTTTTAAGTAAGTGAAGTATCATACCCAGTTATTAAAGAAATAGCATCATTAATTCAAACTTTATTAATATTTTGCTCTACTTCAATTTTTGTATACTCCCTGTGCAGACCCCGATATGTACACACACGTGCACGTACACGCATGCACAGATTTATATATATGTGTGTGTGTAAATATATGTATATACACACATGTGTGTGTTCCATATTTATATATACATATATATTTGCCTGGAATGTATATGAAATGTCAGCATGTTTGTAGAACGTTCTGTAAGATGTTTTGGAGCTCACCAGTGACATGTCATTATCGATGATTTATTCATACTACAGAAGTGCCTACAGAACCTAACCAAAACAGGCATCAGATTGTGTTAAGCAGACTTCAGATAGTTCCCACTTTGATGCACATGTTTTAGAGAGGAGGTGAAGGGAAAGAAAGATGTAAGAACTACAAAGCAGACTAGTGGTTTAGCTGGAAATAAATTTTGGTGTCCTAATACCTTTCGATTCTCACTGGCTTCATGTGTTGCAGTGTGATGAATCATGTATCAGCAGCAGAATTTGTCTGAATGAATATTATCACACATTGCTCTGATGCTCAGTCCTGCAGGGCTCCAAGCACTTGATGGCAGCCTTCAGAAACGCCTCCTGCTCTACTGGATTTCAGAGTCCTGACACTGAATTTACTCTGCTCGTGCTGTGATCAGATCTGGCTACGACCGTGCTTTGCCCTCAGCGCTCAGTCCAAGGTCCCTCTGAAGTTCCAAAGATGTGAGTTGCGTTTTATCCCTGTTACTCCTCATTTTCACATGCTCATTCCCATCCAGGTTCCGGAAGAAGCTTCAAGAGGAAGTGCCAGAATCTTATTAGGGAAAGATTGTTGTGCTTTTACTCCCCGAGGAGGCCTGGTGAGATTATAAAGACAGCAGCATGCTCCTGCAGAAGGCTGAGAGGTGAAGGAAGCAGCCAAGATGGAGAAGTTAATAGGAAGAAGAAAAAGTGTAAAAGAGGTACAGTGCATGGGAACGTAAAGAGAAAGGAAATGACTGATGAGGGAGAATGTGAGTCTTCTCTGGTTCACAGTGTGAGGATATCACTGTCTGCATTTGTCACATCATTTAGCAGTGACCTGCAAATGATTATTTTTATTGCATTTATGCTTTTCATCACTTCTGGGTGATTTACAATGCAAGCTTGAAAGAGTTCACAGCTTGATTTTTTTTAATATATTCGTTGTTGTTGTTCTGTATCTCAAGCTTTTTGTATACAGAAAATTCTTGCCAGCGCAACTATATTAGTTTAGATTGGATTTGATACGTTAATGTACAATCATTCTCCTACAGACACCCAAACCCTCATCGGCATCTGGGGGACACACTTCGGTCAGTGCAGTCATTTTCAGTAGTTCTAATTTCTGTCCATAAGAAATGCTCAAACTGGCAAAGCTTTTGCTGGCAGACAGGCTTTCAAAATGTCAGGGAGATAGAGATGAGGGAAGGGGGAGAGAGTGGAATTTTACAGGCAATACTTGCATGTGCTAAATAAAAAAGCTGGGGGGGGGGATTTATTTCCCTGCCTTAAGTCCCTTTGCAGTTCACCTTTAAAGGAAAATATTTTTCAATGCACAGGTATTAAATGTGCTCATGTTTAGTTATGATTGTTGTTTAATGAATAGGATATACATTACATTTAAGCATGTTGAGCTCACAGAAACAGCTGGGAAAATATTGTAAGCGTTTGTTATATACAAGTGGAGAAACAAGCATGTATGTGTATGTGTTTCTGTGTATGTGCACATGTATATTAAACACCACAGGCACGTTGTCTGGGAGAGGGCCCTCGCAAGGACGTGGTTGACATATATGTGTGATGGATTTAAAATAACAGAGTAAGAGGTGAAAATAAATCCAAAGATCGAACAGAAACAGAATAGAAGAGAAAACAGGGAACAAACCGAGAGGAAGTTATGTTAAAAAGTGGCTGTATTCCATATTAGTTATTCAGATTTCCAGATTAAGACAAACTGATTTTGTTATTTCTTTTTTTTGCTTTTTCATTGAAAACAGATACACCCCAATTCAAGGAGATGTTTAAACATGTGCTTAACTTTAAGCATATAAGTAATCCTTGTGAAGTTGTTACTGAGTATTCAGAAAAGTCACGATTAATAAACACATTCACTTGTTATTAAAAAGATCAACAAGTTCCAGGTTAGTGGAGAGGGGAAAATAACTATTACATGTATATATATTTAATTATATCTGTGAAGAAGAGGAAGCTTGTAGCAATACTTATGAGTGAGAAGCTTAAAATTGTAGAAGAATAATAAAGGAAACATAAGGACAGCAGGCAGACCTGTATCCACCACGCTCATTTTTTGATATATTAAGAAGAAAACCTGAACAATACCAATCTTTTTCACTAGCTTAAGATAGTAGAACAATACGGTAAAAGGGGTAAAACTTGCTTTATTTCAGAAAAAAAATCCATATCATACGATGATTATAGGGATCATTAAATGTTTTCCTTTCCAACAGTAACTTTAATAAGTTCCAACAGGAGCTTATTAAACACAAACAACTGAAGTCAGAGTTAAGATCAAAGTATCCATATATCCATACCTAGGAACTTTAAAGGAGCTCAGTGGTTTTCTGGAGTGCCAGTGCATGCAATAGGTATTAACTGGGTATAAGCTTCCAGAAACACTAAGTGGCAAATGCCACCTATGATTATATGAAAAGGAAGCGGTCAAATAGGGATGTAAAACACATATTACTTCTGCAGTTCCCTAGAATAACATAGTGAGGATTAAGGCGGGTTCTGTATTGCTGCAAATTTTGAAATCAGAGAATAGATGTTCTGAAATAAACGCTCTAGTATGAGTAAGTATTGAGGAAATCCTATAGAATACCTTATTTTGGGAGTAGCCCTATGGATAAATGTACGTGCACTTATGTCTAACTTGGTATTCTCAAAATGTGACTATGTGAAGTGGCTTCGTACTCAGTACGCTGAACTTCACGTGTCCTAACCTCAAGATTTAACCATGTACCTTAAACATCTTTCCTTATGCCTTGCACTGCAAAGCCAAGACCCTAACTCAAGGCTTGTGCTGCACCGCCGGCAGCTCATCTCAGAGTGACAGGCTGAGCTGAAGTGTCCTTTGTAAATTTTGTCCTGGATGAGCAGAATGCAATCTCCTGTATGAATCTATGAAATTAAACATGTCGTCTTTGATCTAAACCGATACAAGCTCAGTAATGAGAACCAACGTGGCAATCTGTATCGTGGTGGAATAGATGCTGCGGCTCATTTCTTTTATTCCCTGTTTTGATGCAACACTAATGCAGATATTCTTTTATAAAGAAATAATGTACCACAAAAACTAGTTGTCTGTGATGGCACTTGCTGATGGCCCATGGAGAGCTGATTAGCAAACAGTGTTTTTTACATGTGTACACCATATTACTATTACCTCAATACCTTCTAGTTTTTAAGTAACTGTCATTCTGGCAACAGCATGGTGAAAGGAGGGTTTGTCACAGTACTTTTAGATCCTGATTGCAGGGTTCTTGCTTCAGATAATTAGCGAAACCTCCCCAGAAATCACCATTTGTAATGTATAATCAAAAGGCTTTGTCCAGAGGACATCGTGCTTGAGCTTATGTGGAATATCAAAGCTGAGACTGATACTGGAGTAGTCTTTATGTACCAGTGCAGGCAGGTACCAAAAGAAAACCATTTAATTGCTCTTTTGTTTTTTCTCAATTGCACATTCATGCCAACAACCATGATATGTAGATCGCTGATACTGCTTCACTTGCAAACATCAGTGAAGATGAAGGTATTAACACTTGGTCAGACCTTCAGGAGCTATAAGATTTTTCTCCTTTGTGTTAAAAGGGAAACGAGTGAGCCAAAAGCTGAGGGTATCCTTATGATTTGCGCCTTCCCAAAATCTGGTAATCTAAACAGGGAATAATTAATGTTTCTCAACTCCTTGCTCACTTCCTTGAATGAAGCAGTATCGATTTATAAGCTGCTGAAACACAGAAGTATTATATAAAGACATCAGAAAAATGGGCATCAGACTGTGTAGGTAGAGAGCTATATAACATGGATGTTATTGGTTGAATTGCATGAATTAAGGATTCTTAATAGGCTTCTGTTTTCTTCTGGAGAAAGGGGAAAGAAAAGCAAAAATACTATATTACAAGGAGGTAAATTTAAAGGCGCAACAGCAGAGAAAATAAATACTGTCATTTATATAGTGGCATCTTCATTGATTATACGATTTTGGGATCAAAAGAAAAGGTTTATAAAATTAGAGCTTTTCCTTTGTATCTGCACTGTCAGACTGGCTCGAGGTTGCCAGATAAATTAAATAGCTCTCAGAAAAGCTTTCTGTGGATGCAGACAGCTCACAGCAAGTCGATCCTTAATTTTTTTCAGAACCTACCGCCTGTCAAAACCTCATAGGAGTTAAAAAAACCCACAAGTAACCAAAGATTCCGTGTAAGAATTACAGTTGGCTGTTTGAGTCTCTAATTGCCTAGTGTCCTTGGCAAGAACAAACACAGAGCCATATCATTTGATATCTTGAACCATAACCTGCAATAATCCATACTCTTTAATCCTTCATATAGCTGTCGCTATGTCATCACAATTTATTTTAAAATGGTATTCTTTAGTACTAATCTCATTCCTAATCATTCATACTAATGTTAGCATTAGAGTGAATTAGGGCATTATTTGCCTAATATGTGCCATATGTGACACTTAAGTACTTGTAAGTAATTGCATATCAGAGAAGACAGCATTAAATGTGAATGACACATACAGTATGAAAAATGGAAGAGACCAATATTAAACTTTTAATAGAAATAACTTCAGCAAAACTTTCCCACAGGCATCAGAACTCTTGATATTTTTAGCTGGTTGAGGCCAATGTATGTTAAGAATAGCATTCACTGCAGTGGGAAAATACACAATTTCTATTATGGGGCAGTCAGAATAACAACATACTGATGATACACTGGTATAAAATATGTAATTATCTAGCATGCAAAAGAATAAATCCCATAAACTGTTTACAGTAGGAATTGTGAAAAGACAATGACACATTGTTGTCTTCTTTGCGTAGCAAGGATAAAGTTTGGCTTCTAAAATTGCAAAATCTAATTCATGGTGTTTATGTGATGCTTCCTGCAAGAAGACTCTGATAAGATTTTTCATTTCTAATAAATTAGGTTAGATATTAGCTTGGTTAAAATGGCAGATAGAACTGGATAAAATTAGAAAGATGTTAGCTTGGATAACATCTTGTGTTTCTTCATGTTGTGCCATTAATCTAAAATCACACAGAATAGTCCTCCTTTTCCATGCAGCCGCAGTTAACTGCAATTTTTCTTCTAGAACTGTTGCTGTATCATAATTCATAGGGTGCAAAATTCGTAACCGTACCAGAAGTGAAGTCAGACTCTTTGAGAGCTATGCATGGAGTGATTATTCTTATTACAGATCTACTACTCCATCGTATTAATAATTATTAATAACGCAGAGAACAAAGGCATTGTGTGTCCTCATCTATCATCATATATAAAAATAGTTTTAATTGATAAGCCCCGTCTGTTCTGTGTGCTATTATTGTATCACTATATGTTGTAAAAATAGGGTGAAATCAATATTTTTTATCTGTCCTCCTTGGTAGCAAAGAAAGACCTAAGCTTCAGGATTAGTGGGCAGATATGAGGAGGATTTCTTTCTTTGTGATACAAATCTGTATTAATTGATTTTTCTTGATGTGGATTAATTGCAGCTCTTTATTAAGAATAATATCACAAATAAACTATAGACAAGTATAGATTGCTAAGCCTAGATTTCAACTGAATGAGGCTAATCAATATCTAAGTCTGTAATTTAAAGCAATTCATTAAGGCCTCAGGAAAAGCTAAATAATATATGTGAGAAATATCTCATCTGGAGCCTTAGAGGAGTTTCTCCCTAAACAGAATAAATACATTTGTAATATATAATTATTGCAGATTAAGCTTGCTCAAATGCTTTTCGTTTGCCAGCTATGACGCTAAGGGTGCGGAGGAACATCTCTGCGGCTCAGGCTGTGGTAGCAACATCCCAGTGGGCCAGAGCCCCTCTCCATGTTGGTCATCAGGCTTTCAGGAGAGGAGGACAGCTGTCGTGCATTGCAATACCTCAAGTTTCTGTTTACCTTTTTGGTAATGGAAGTGTTCATATTATCGTTTTAAGGAGGTGTCATGTGTTGAATGCTCACTGTGGTTTCTGATGGCTTACGGTAGACCAGAGACGTACACTTCAGTTTTGGCCAAGGCATTTAAGCACAAAGGACAGCCACCGAGCCCAACCCTCAAACTGCTCCTGTGCCAACAGGGAGGGAGGAGGGTTTCCCAAGGGGACACCAGCCTCTGGTCCCAGCCTGAAGGACTGCCCAGCCAGGGCCCCGCTGTGGCCAGCTGGCCATGCCTTCCGCAGGGGGGCTTGCTCACTGCCTTCAGGCGCCGGTTCTTCGCCATCACCCCTGTGCTTTGGGGGTGCCCAGCACACAGCTGGGACTCTCAGGATCACTTGTGCCTAAAAAGTAGACCCCCATAGGATTAATTTTCATCGGTATCGCATAGTAGATAGATTTTGTGTCTTATAGGTCATTAAGAACTTTCCCTGCCTATTTTATATGTTGCGTGATTTCAGCTAGACAGTGATCAGACAGAGATCACACACTGTTTGAGGCTGAAGTTAGCCAAGAGTTACAAAAACACCCAGGAGAGCTTAGTGCTTCTGTTAATTTACATCTTTCATGTACAGCCATACAACATGCATAGCAATGTCTGTATTACCATTGCTTTAGACACCGGTTTGGGAATCTGTAACACTTCGGAGCTGTTCAGTCTCTGATTGGACTAGTGCATCACTCTTGGTCTCGATTCAGTCAAATGTGCAGGTCAGGTTCTGATCTTAAGCATCCATGTGAAGTTAAATACATGAGCGACCATTAAAATCGCTGCCAATAACTGGCCTTCAGGAAATTATTTTAGTGACTTGTAGTGAGTGTGTCATACACAAGGTGAATTTCAGGGTTCTGTGACTTAAGAGCTTTCAGAATATAAACTGTTTCATAAAAGAAGGGAAGTGGCTGTAGCACTCGATTAATATGATTGTTGTAAGACTTGAGAGAGATCCTAGGTTTAGAAGCATTAAATGTAAAACCTAGGATAAACACCTAAGTCAGTGCAACAGCAATGAACAAAAAAGATAAATTTCAAAATAGTGTTTTAATAAAGTATTTTGAAAATACTGTTGCATATTGGCATATGTTCTTCCTGGACATGCGTGTGGTTAAGGTAGGAACAGACTTAAAGCACGTACTAGTAGTTCTGACTCGTTAAAATGTTAGCACTTGCCAAATGCATGAACTGCTCTGAAGTTGCAAAGAAGATGCATTTGCCTTAGTAGTTCCATGAATGCTGCACTTGAAAAGTTTCCTTTGTGTCGCTTAAGAAACTTGGTTTTAGAGCTAGAAATCCCAAATTCTTAGCACAAGTCCCAGATTTCATTGGGGCTACAGCAGGGATAAATGCAAACAATTTCTGCCAGGAAAACCATGAACACGACTTTCTCTACGATGGAATAAGCCAGGCAAAACATTCTGTCAACACTCCAATGTGCATGTACTGTAAAGCAATGCTGTTATTGTTCTAAGCCTTGTCCTTTTATTTTTTCTTTGCCTAGGCTAGTAGCTGTCCTCTTGATACCACCTTGACTTCCAGTGCTGGAGCATATCTTTTCCTCCAGTGAAGATAACGGAGTTTGACTCTAACTGTGAAGATACCATAGACTATAAACTCATGTGCAGTGAAGATAAGCTAACCAGGTATTTAACTTGGTTAAATGACTTGACTTTGACTTCTGGTTCCCATATACAGTAGTTTGCCCTTGTCCTTGTATTGTTTTGACAGCTGAATTATCTAATTCAAAGTTGCTGGTACCTGAACTAGGTAACCACTTCTTCTGGGAAAGACTTAGCATGATTTGAGTCTGATTTTCTGCATACTATGGTCCCTTTACATTGCTGTACAGGGAATATTTGTACCGAGTGTATGTAATTGCTATAGAAATAAAGCCCTACGTAATCACATCATGAAAGATGTCAGAGGACAGAAATTTCTTGCTTTTTCTCGTTCATTTATATTTCTTAGACCCTTTCTCAATTCCATGTTGCTTCCATGGCAGCATCATAAATCAAAGCCTAAATCCGAAGATGTGTGGAAATGGTAGGGCATAAATGCATCCAGGATAGACTGCTCTTGCATTTGACAGCCAAAAAAGCCAAGAGAATAAACATCGTAATAAGTCAGTGTGCCCTCTATCTGGCTTAGATTATCTGGAGGCCATCTGAATAAACTCTCAGCTGAAACAGGAAGCCCTGGGACTAGATCTTTCACCTTCCTTTGATTGTCATTTTCCAATTGTTTTCATTTTTCAGTGACGCCAGCACACTTGTTCATTAATGTTCCATTTTGGCCTTGACTGTTCCAGATCCACCCAGAGAAGTCAGAAGCCAAGAACAAATTGGGCCTAAATTAAGAGTGGGCTTTCCTTGAGGCATCCTTACACATAAGGTCCTGAAGTAAGATGCAGACAATGCTGAAGTTTTCTGTAAGTGGTGTTAAGTCAGGGTGCTTCAAGTTCATCAGGCTTCTTGAATCAGTGGAAATAGCACGTGTGCACGTTCACACATACTCAAAATCAACGATATTAACAACAGAAATATTACTGTGAAAATACACTAATATGTGTCCATATCTTTTAGAAAACTGTCACAGCTGACTAGATAGGGAGAGATTTTGCTCATTTTCCAGTCTCTGACACTAGCCTGGTAGTGCAAATGAAGCGTAGTACCACAAAAAGGTGGCATGGTGTAGCAATACAGCGAGTTCTCCTCTCCTCTCCTCTCCTCTCCTCTCCTCTCCTCTCCTCTCCTCTCCTCTCCTCTCCTCTCCTCTCCTCTCCTCTCCTCTCCTCTCCTCTCCTCTCCTCTCCTCTCCTCTCCTCTCCTCTCCTCTCCTCTCCTCTCCTCTCCTCTCCTCTCCTCTCCTCTCCTCTCCTCTCCTCTCCTCTCCTCTCCTTTTATGGTTTATAAGCACCTATGGTTTATGGGATATATTGTCCACGTACAGATGTGTATTGTCAACCAAAGACAGACATACCATGCTAGCAAGTTCATCACAGTGGTTTCCCATCTCTTCTCTTTTGTTCTGGTTCACTGCCAGCCACAAGACTAAGCACCGTGCTGTCTTGGCTCATGTGTGATACAGGAGAGGGAGATCTGGGTCTTTTGTGCACATTGCTCATATTTATGAAGTCCTTGTCATCTGACCAAAACTCATTATTCTTTGGGAGCAAGAGAGAAAGTAGGATGAGTGTTAAGAAGACTGGACTTTCTTAATCGTACATGTGGCCTGTCCATTTTAGGCTTGGCACTGGCTGGCAAGGAAAGCAAACCAATATCCACGTATCTGTGCCAAAGATTTCAATTGCACAGGGGCTGTCAGTTTGGCACTCATCATTAGCATTAAAGTTTAGAGAGGAAAGGCTGTTCTGGAATGGGCAAAGAGAGAAAGTCATCCATGTATTTGCATTTTAGTGCTATTAGTGGTGCCGCATTCAGAGCAGCTCTCTGGTCTGAGGACAGATTTGCAGGGTAACTGCATTTTTGTAGGTTTCCTTTGAAACAGAAACAAAACAGAAAAAGAAGCACCGAACCACAATTTTAAAAATAGGATGCTTTAAGATGCCTCCTGGAAGTCACAGGCTGTCCTTATATCGTTCAATTTCTTGAATTCTTCAGGAGTGAGAACAGACCCGGTTGTCAACAGAGTGCTGTTCACAGAAACTAGGCAGGAAAATGAAAGAAGGCTCACTATTGTTCGGCGATGTGGTGTAGGCTGCAAGAATGCATTGGGAATGCAGAGCCTTCATGTCAGGCAGAAAGAGAGGTCTTTGTGTGAAAACACTGAAGCAGAATGTCAATCATATAAATAAATATAATGTCATTTTTTAATCTTGATTATTGCTATCACACTTATTCAATTGAAGTCCATAAGGATAGTTATCAATTTCCTGGAACATACTGGTGTCTAATTGAAGCTGTGCAGATGCCCCATGCAGGGGAGCTGACCTACCATGAAGTGGGGAAACAGTGTTGGAAGCACCATACCTCTCGTGTGCCCTCTGCTTTTTACCACTTTCTGACAGTCTTGCCCATAATTTATGAATAGGTAACATGCAGCCACCCTGTTCTGGTGTCACTTAGAAGCAGCATTGTTTTTCCTAAAATACAGATGTCTCTGTCATTCCCTAGAAGAATGTGCATGATTTGAAATATTCATAATTGAAAAAGGAAAACGTTGGCTAACAGAAAGGAAAGTTACACACTTATGCAAATGTAAAAAACATGCTTTATCTCACAGTGGTTAACATTGTGTCCGGTTGCAATGATGTAAGAGCACTGTTATGAAATTCCTCAAAATCCTGAACAAAATAGAGGCAACAGGCCTGAAAAGGCTGCATTTGTGATGAAAATAATTCTACTCTTTAAGCAAATTAACACTTGAAACAGAATCTTGCAGAGCTGGGAATAACATACCTGTTATGGCCTGAGTTAAACTGACCTCCTCTGAAGTCTCGCTTCTCATGGGTTGGTGTTACTTTGTGATGCTTAAGGCAGATCCGCCTTTGAGGTAACACATCATTGTTTTGCTTGTCAGTAATGGGAGGAGATCACACGCTGAAAAAATCCGCCCGGCTGGGAGAAGTCGAGCCAGTACTTTGTTAGCCTGCACCACGGGCGGTGTAGCAATCCCGAGGGATCTGGTTCAGCGGAGTCGTTTGGGGCCAGAAGGAGCAAATCCTGTGAGCTGCTTTGAGCACCCGTACAGATGTGACACTTGGAGGTGAGAGCTGCCGCGTGAGTAAGCAGTAGGTAAGCAGTCCTGAGCCGTACAGGGGACCCAGTCCTGCCCCACCAAAACCAGGCAGAATTTTGCCAAACGTTACCTTGAATCACAGCGTTGCGGGGCGCTGTGATAACATTGCTGTTCCCATGTACCAAGGCCCAGATGGGATGGCCTTATCTCACAAACACTTCTTCCTGACATGGGAAGTGGCTAATCTAGGGACCAAGGAGCAGAGTGGGAAAACTAATAACAAATACCTCCTTATACACTTCCTTGGGCTCCTAACATACTCCATTCCATTTTATCCTGAGTATTGACAAGCAAGAAAATTTAGCCAGAGAACATGGGATCTCCTCTTCCTCAGGTATAACTGTTGGAAACAATTTGAGTCGGTATTACTGGTGTTCCCACCAAGAGAAGCTGTCCTAGGTGCCACCACCCCACCCCTAACCATTTGCCAGCAGAAGTATGGACTGAGTCAGGCAGCTGATCTTCTATCAAAGTAGTTTTAACCCTACGCAGGTCGGGGTTTTTTGGCCAGATGACCATCTAGCTGCACAATTACCTTAATGAGAGAGAAGGCAGTGTGGATCAGAAGAGGCAATGAGCAGCAAGGAGCTAGGAGAGAGCAGGACAGCTTGTGCTTCAGCTCCTCAAGTCAGCACTCAACTGGGAGCCTCAGTACCTGCTCCAGCACACGGTGGCTTAGACTTCAGCTGAGTCACGTCTGTCTTTTCTGTTGCGCTCTACACCATACCTTCTACAGTTTTCCACACTCTACATTATGCTTGAGAAGGCTTTCTTGAAGAGAGCCTTAAGAATGTGGATTTCAGGGCAAATCACATTGCTTCACCACCCTACGCCACAGTTTATCCAGTATAGTGAATAAACTACAGGCCATATCAAAAATCTCAGTTTGTTTAAATCAGTGAAGCTCTCTTGAGTTCAATAGGGCTGTGATGATTTGTACCAGCTGAAGATTTATTTCACTACCTCAGATTTCTTCTTCGTTTTTATAGCAACTGTAGCTGTATGGCGCTTAATAACAGCACGTTATTATGTTAAGAGTTTTCCATGATTCATTTCAGGAATTCAAAGTACATGTAACCATTTGTACTTACTGCTTAAACGCTTTGCAGAAAAATCATCTTGATTGTAGAAATAATTTTATTGGCATGCAAAACCACTGTTTATTTGGCCAAAACTGGCAATTGCCCAAGTGACCAGAACACAGAAACGTACAGGATGGATGTACCATTGTGAATGACCAGTAACGGAATAAAGACACGTATTATTTCACAAAATTTTAAAATAGGTTTTTCAGACTAACCCATGAAAAATACTCTATTTTTCATTCCAGAGGGTAAAAACCTTCTGAGAAAGATTTTGCATCTGTTCTATTTTGGTTACAAAAATATTAAAACTTTTTCCCATTAAAATACAATTCAGAATATATTTTAATATGAAATCCTCCAAAATCTTAATAAAAAATGTTGTTACAGTTCCTTGGGGAAGAGGGAAGGGTTGTTTCTTTTGCATTTGTCTTGTGTTGTGAAGGCAGAAAAAGGAAAATTTCTTCTAATAGCAGTAGTTTAGTCAAAAGCTATTTTAAAAAGGAATACGATTTGACCAAGATAGTGGCCAATTCTTGATTTAGATTTTTTAGCTTTTATTAGCGCTGTACAAAGCAAACTCCAGTTGGGGTTCCAAACTACAACAACCAAAAATCTCTGATGACTAATACTTCCTGGCTGTACTTCATACTGGCTTGAGAAGAACAAGACTACTTTTTGTCTAAGCCTGTACTAATGTTATATAAAAGGTTGTGAAAAAGGTTGTGTAGGTCCATCCACAAACATCCATCTTTGGCATATGCTTGAGGTGCTTTTGCTAGTGGCTTTGGGGAGAGTTAATCTAATGTTTAATTAAATTATTTAGCTTTATTCAAAGCATTTTTTTTTCCTGGCTGACTATTTTTTAGTGCAGGGATTTGCTGCAGTCCCAAAAGAAGTATGAATAACGTTTCCTAGTTTGACCACAGAGTGATCTGATCATGCATGCTGTCAGTGGACAGTGCTACTGACTGGCTTCCAGGGAGAAAAAACATCCGTCGTCCACTCTGTCCCAGCCGCAAGGTCATGTGGCAGTAGGGTGTCCTGCTGGTGGGCAGAGCATGTGACGGTGAGTTCCTGGATTCTTTCTTTGCTCTGATACTGAGTCAGGTTGTGACTCTGGACGAGTTAGGTAGTCATTAATTAAAATGAAGGTGATGGTACCCACATCTCCAAAACATCAAGAAGGTCATTTCTGTGTATTTAGGAGGCTCTTTGACCCTCAAATGAGACCGTTAAATGGCCACAAATCAAAAATAACAGCTCAAAGTAGCTGCAGACCTGAGCACACGTCAGCTCTTCTGTAGGAATCTGGGCCCAACAACCCACAGATTCAGAAGCACTGTGTCAACTCCTCAAGGAATAAAGACCAAGGAAGATCTTCATGAAAATCCTCTTTTTGCTTAGAAGATACTCTGTTTTCCCACTCCTGCTCCCTCCCTTCCACCAAATAAGGACCTTTCATCTATCTGCTTAATCCCTACTAGTACCCACCCTCATGCATTGTTCCTCCCTCGCTCTTCATTAAGCTCTACATAATGTGTTTTCAGTCGACACTGACTGGAAATGTAATACTCCCAACGGCGCTGCCAGCAATACTCCCAGTCCTCTGCTGGCCTCAGCTGCTGTTATGGTCCAGCTCCCCTAGTTACTTTTCCACACTGGGGAAAGGCTAGAACTGGTGGGAGGCTTCAGCAAGACTGGGAACACCCAGGGTTCAGGAGAAGGCTGGAAGTGGAGGCTGGAAGGAGCCGGCTGGGTCAGGGTTTCCCACACCTCTAAATCGATCTCACTGTCCTGTGATTAAATTCTCTCTCTCCTCCCTGCCACAGCACCCTCCCGGCTATGCTCTCAAATGCAGAATTATTACCCACTGTCCTAGGGGGATTTACACTTCGTAAGAAACTCACTGGTCAAAAGAGTTAGGGGTCCTTATAATGACCAGTTTTTCAGAAGTGTTCAGCATTGTATATTTATTTGCCAGATGCTTTCTTGAAAAGTTTTGTTATAGTAGCCAGAAAGATAAAACTTTATGTAAGGAATAAATAACTGTAGAAAGAACATGTTCCAAAAAATCAACATCCTGTCCAAAGGTCCAATTCCTATGTGTACTTCAAGATCCTGTGAAAATTCACCAATGCTTAATGAAACTTTAACATTCATATCAATTTCATATAGATATTTTTCTTTATTGTAGTCTGTCCCTTGTTTGCTATTTGTACACTAAAACATGGTATCTAAATTTCAAGAGATCATCTTTGATCCTTGCGCTGTTTTCATCTAGCAGTTTTGTGGTTATCTTCGTTCCTATACTTCAGTTAATCGAAAGTTTCTGCAGGCTCCCTTCTTGATTCGCCCTCAATTTTCATTCTTTTCTTGGGTTGGACTTTTGTTTAGACAGGTTATTCTCAAAGCAGAAACTTAGCGGAGTCGTATTAGCCTAACACACGTTAAATTTCTGCTTCCTCAGCCTGTATTGCTTGGGCAGGGCTGCACTGAGGCTCAGCAGGAGGAACACTCCTACCGCTGGGAAATGAGACAGTGATTCAGCCTCACAGGACCTGAGAGCACTGCCTCTGAACCGCAGGTCCCTTAGGTCAGGGAAACCTTCGGACATACGTCCCGGGACTATCTTAATCCTTTGGCACCCCAGAACACGATAAGGATGCTCTAGCGGGGCGTTATGCTACATCTTAGATACAGCTGTGTAATGTGTACACAGTTCTTGACACAAAGAGGTTGCTATAAAATGACTGCTCTGTTCTAAAATGCTGCTGGCAAATTGTTGTGAACATGGGAAAGAAACAAGAGTGTTGAGAGCTCTGGGTATCATTGAAATATTTAAATATTATGTACGGTGATGCCTGTAATTCAACATTTGCTGTGGTAAACACAGCAGAAATGACTGTAGCATAATGTTATTCCATATTCTAAGCCAGATTCTTGAGGTTTGTTTTATTTATATCACATGTGGCTGGGAGAAAAAATTCTAGGAAGGCTCATACCATATATTTTCTTTTCAAGTTGCCAAAATATCTTAGAGAAATCAATGGCTGGGGACCCTTCTGTGTGGCTAAAGATTTATTTTTAACCTCTCGGTGTGCCAAAATCAGGAACAATTATTAATCTGTCCTGAAACTGCCGATACAACCTGCTAGCAACAGATGGTGTGAATGAAAAGCCAGGAGTGGCCATTTTTCATATTCAATAGATTAAAAAAACTTAGTTCTTTAATCTTATCTAACCTCTTGTGACCGAGGGTCTAAGGTATTGACTTAAAGACAATATCAATAGCCTTGATTTGAACCTGGATCAACCAGGGAACTGGATCTTCTGAGATAACATTGTACCTCTAAATGATGCTGCGTGTTCCTAGCCCCTGCTGACCTCGGTGGGAGATGAGCACTAAGGGTTGCTCCTTGGCAACTTAAGAAATCAAGCCCAGTCAGAGCACCCAGTGCTGCAGGTACCGCGTGGCTGCACTCCGGGGGTTCTTGCTTAGGTCTGGACTTGTACCGTAGTTAAGAACGAACTCCTGTCAATGCCTAGGGATGGAAAAGTATTACATTACTAGATGTTATCTCAGTCTTGCTGTATTTGTACATCTCAATTACAAAATCAGGAAATATTGCCAGCCATCGTTTGGATACAGCTGGCACAAAAACGCAGACAGAGAACAAAACGCAAAAAGGCCAAACTGCAAGCCTGCTTTATTTTGCAATTAGTTGAGGATCATGGAAATCTGAGTCTTGCAGCCAATGGTGATGTTACGCTTCTAGTGAGGCTGGTTTTTGCCCTGTGTGCCACTGCTGCAGGGGGGCAGACTGTCAGCAGGAGGAACGCAGAATTTCACAACTTCCCATGAAAGGTGGATCCCAACCACAGGTTCAAACTCACCTCACCGATGGGAAAGGCTGCATCTGAATTTTGGGTTTGGGACTGCTCGTTGTTTTCTGTAATATCTCTGCAGCCCAGGTTTATTCGTGAGAAACGAGGTGGGGGGGATGCAAAACCGCAACAGCAGCTCGTATATAAAAGCAGTGCTATTAACATGGTGCAGGTGAGAAATAGCATGAAGTTTTTGCACAAATAATTCCCAGGTCAGGTATCCTGTCACTACGTAGTTGCCAAGCAAATGCAGCAGATGTGAACAGACGACAAACTTTGCATGCATGATTCTGGGACAAGCAAAACCTCTTGCAAACCAAGGGCTGCAATTTGAGAAGCTGTTACTTTCTCTATTTTTAATGCCTTTATTGATACTTGTCTGCATAGACCCCATATCCTGGCAGGCCAGAAGCTCCTCACCCACAAATCCCAGTTCTGGTCCAGGCCTCCCTCCTGCAGTTGTTCTGCTCCCCTCGAGTGTGGCCTCACTGCCCCTTTCCGCCTACGTGTCCGCACACAGAAACCACTGACCACGGTCAGGCAGTCCCCTGACAATACAGCATGTGGGAAAGCTCTTCCAGGGCGAACGGCAGCCTTTCAAGAGCTCAGGCCAGAGAGTAAAGGCCGATGCACCATGGGAGAGCACTGAAAGGACATTTCAGTCTTCTGTTGAAGGGAAAATGAGCTCTCCCCTATGGGTTTTTCTCTAGAGGCTACAAGAGTGAAATTTCTGAATTGGAGGAGTGGAAGAAAAAGAAAAAATTAAAAAATAATCAGCTAGAAAGATGTAACTTTAATTTAGCACATTATCATAGCAACTTGAGGTACTGCTGTGAAACGGAAGATGCTGGGAAAGATCCACTTAACTATTGGCTGATCTTGGACAGCAAAATTTCGTGTGCCCAGCACAGTGAAACAAACACCTAATGAGGGGGGGAAACACTAAACACTCAGGTGATATGTCAGCCTAAGCGGTTGCTGAAAGCGGTGGCCCCAGCATATCCTGCCCCACGGAGTTCATTCCTGCTGCTCCTTCAGACAGTCCTGCAGGGAGCACTGATCCAGTGATGAATATAGATCTCTGCTGCCGGTATCATTTTCAGGGAGAGCAGTGGTCTGCTCTGCCACACGGTAATTAGCACGAGAATGAGCAACTAGACATGTGGAGGGAGTTTGTGGGGAAGCAGGGAGGAGTGACAGGACGGTGCATTTTGTTGGTGTTGTGGATTTCTGCTGGAATTAAGCATTTGTGTAACCATGGCCTGGGAGGTCTCATCTAATGGTCTAAGTAGAAATCAGCAAAGTATTCTGCATTTCTGCTTACTGATGAGAGACTGATTCCCTTCTTAGCTTCGGATAGGTCTTGCACCTAGAACATATTCGCTGGTCTGAAAACGGAAGTGATTATTTAGGTTTGTAACATTGGTTTTGTCTTTCTGGTAACTCCATTTATGACAGAAAAATATTAAAATGTCTGCCTGTGAAAGCAACTTTCTACGAGACTCTGAATGTTCTCTACTGTAGGCTGCCCCAGTAATTCTAGATACCCAGTGTATATCTTGCCATGTAGGACAGACGGAGTTGAAGGACATTGAACACCGAGACTTCTTCCATTATAGGGCGATATTACAGAAACATCTGTTCTCAGTAACACTCTGTTGATCATCTGTAAAAATTAGATGGTTACTAGTCCCCAATATTTCCCATTCTTAACAGACGTGAATCTGAACAGTCTGAACTTCAGACGAGTTTCCCTTACAAACTGCTTTCCTTACATAGACCTGAAATGTATGTGCAGCCCCTGCCTGTGTATCAATGCTTTACACATTCTCATGGTGTTTTGCGGCATTCAAACCTGCATTGTTAGGTGCCTTATCTGGACTTGGAGGTTTGCAGTGTTTCGTATTTCATGGTCTTAATTTTATGATTTGAGTTTATTTCGGCTTCCTAACCTGTAGTGAGAAGACCAGACTATGACATGGAAGTGGTGCTGAATGCAAAACAAAGTCTCTTTCATGAAAATATTTCATTTTGAAGTTGCATAACAAAGTCAAACAAAACCCCACTCCTCGTGAGCACATGCAATGACGTCTACAGAATTTCTTACGATCAGGGCATGTTTTTTCTCATGATTGTGTTGCCTCCCTGGCTCCTTGTAGAATTTCTGCACTATCACCAGCGAATGAAGTCTGAATATCAGAATGTGTATCTCTGAATGTGTCCACAAAACGTGGGTTTCCTTAATGTGAAGATATTCTATATCCATGCAGAAAAATACCTTCGGCACTTCTGTGAATGAGGTAGTCTCCACAGTACAACCAGCTCTTGGAATCACAACGAGGCAATTCAGAAAAATAAATGAGGGGTCAAAGACTTGATATGAGAGTGCTCAGATCTTTGTAGAAGTGGAACTTTATCTTTCTTTTTCTACTCTGTGTGTGTGTGTGTGTGTGTGTATTGTAGTTCTCATTCATATTCTTTTATATGTGGTGGAAAACTGTTAACTATTAAGCTTCATTCACTGCAAATAGCCCAGATCTCTGCTCTGTCTGCTAGACCTCATTACCTCACTTTTTTTTTTTTTGGTTTTGTTCTCAGAGAAGAGAGCTTTTCCATCAGTATTCTAAAAGAGAAAAGTCCTGAAGCGAACAAGCCCTTAGAGCTCAAGGGGAACATCTCCAGCGCTATTTGCAGAGGAAACAGGAATCTCGCCGGGTTCCAAGGGCTGCCCCACCTTTCCCATGCCTAGTTCAGCTGCAAACACGAGCAGCCAGCGCCAGTAAACATCTCTCGCTGCAGCGCAGCATGGGACCAACACTGGAAACGAGCTTGCGCCATCCTTGGCGCAAGTAGTCCTGATATGAGCTTAGCAGAGATGAAAGGCACTTGAACCAATGGGTGATGACTTATGAGCACCATGGGAGGAAGTCAGCCCGCCACAAGCAAATTTTTCTGCTGTCTAGATGTGCTAAGCAAACACTGCAAAAAAAAGAGAAAAAGCCATAAAATTGGAAATTATATCTTCAGGGTTTTTTTTTTTAAATCATGTTTCAATCCACTATTTGATATTCTTCTTCTTTTTGTTTTGTTTTTATTAGTTAAAAAAGAAAAAAAAAAAAAATATTTTCCTTTTTCTTTTAGTCTATATATGGAATCATGCAAGGTATGGATTATACAGCATAGCCCAGCCCCTGTTTGGAGTAAAAAGAGAGAAAGGTCAGCATTTTAGGACTGAATCTGAAGTACTGCCAGACTTCCTGACAACACGCAAACTGAAGAAAAGTCTGCAATAACTTAACTTCTTTTTTTTTTGAATGAGTGCCTGGTGCTGGAAGGTATCTAGAGTCATTGACAAGAAAGGCATCTGAGGACACTTAGCATTAGCCAGGCAATATTCAACGTCTTCCAAGATTCAGTGCCTCGGCAGGCAGGAGCAGAGATGTAGATTTTTTTCAGCATCCAAAAAAAGAAAGGTGAAGGGTTCATCTCAGTTCTAGGTGGTATTTTAAAGCTCGCATGGTTAAGGCATGCCCAGTGCTGTTGCCAGCAGCTTGCAAACCATTAACTTTTGACTTTTCCTATCTGAAGGACCAGACCAGATTGGAGTTGGCATTTAGTACAAGTGTCGAGCAAGCTTCAAGCTCTGTTTGTTTCGTCCTCAGACCATTTGTATTTTCCACATGTCTTGAAAACAAACTTCCGTACTTCATCTCATGTAAATTGCTCTGTAGTCCTCTTGATACAGGTGATGAAGACTGACATCAGTTAATGATCTATTCTTCCATTTGTCATTCTGAGATTTAATCTTTTTGCAAAAAATCACAGAGAATTAAGACATTTGTGGCAATGACTGTAGTCAAAGACTATGAAATAAAGCCAGGAGCATATATAAAATAGAAGTATCAATTGTATGATCACATATGTGTGTGTGTAGATATGTTTTGGTTTTTTATTTTTTTTTTTTAATAAAAATTTCAGCAGCCCACTTGCCAGAATTCTAAAACTGGTGATGAGATGACAGACAGGTGAGATATATGAAAGTTTCAAGTCAGTTTTCCCTTTATGGTTCATGTGATTTTGAGAAAAGATTTCTATGAAAATGAAGGAAGTTGGGTCACTGTTGATTCACTCCCCCAGAAAAGATACATGTGTATATATGAGTGCACATATGTAGGAGTGGTCTATCTGTATAGATATATGAAAGATGTAAAGAAAGAACATTATGGAAGAAAAATGGCATGTATGACTGATGAGTCTAATGACCATTAGCTCTAAACCCCATAATGTCTTGGAGAATTCAGGTAGCGCTAATCCTAAATAACAGTGAACGTGCTTTTTGCTGGAACTTTAAAACAACTTTGTTATTTTCTCTACCATGTTGCTTTGAAAATTATGTTTTCACTGGTCTGCCTTCAACACTCTTTAGTTGCCATTTATTTGATGCCATTTACGCTGCATTAATTTGAAATTTTCTTGTAGAATAACACCCAGGAAAATAGCGTGTGACATTCTGGCATTATTTTACTCTATCTGCATTGAAGCAAAGGAATCATTTCAATTCCAAGCACTGAGCTGGTAGAAATTATTTTAGCTGCAGGAGATAAAACTAAAGATAGTGTTAAGCATTCATTTATAAAACAGAAGTCTGCTGCACACACAAACCCATATTTGCATGTATAATATAAGTTGATTCTTGCTCAGGTACTATTTTGCCAGTGTAAACATGCAAGAATACTGGGTCAGTTGTTAAAATCCTGCAAACACATAACTTGAAAATTCTGTTTGATCTATTGTGTACAAATGTGTGGCTCTGAACACATAGTGGCAAACACCTCAAATCATGAGATGGAGGTAGAGAAGCCAACTAAAATAATAAAGTATCTCTTTCTCCATCACTCTGAAATTCTCAAAGGTCTGAGGCAGTTTTGGATCTGTTGCACACCTTTCTGTAGTAAAAAAGCATTTTACTGGGAATTCATGTATGTGGAATGACGTTCCTACGTCCCCTCATCAGCAAGATATTTACCCATTCTTTTTTATACATTGTTGATACACTACAATTGTATAGACTTACACAATATTTATCTTTGAATCTAGTCTAGTCATGCCCTAACAGTAGAATACAAATGGGTTTATTTATATTTTGCAGTTTATGCGAAAATTTTCATGTGCAAGCCTACCCCATTGCAGATCCAAGTGCAGCCACAACAGTGCTACGAATCTACTGATGCTACGGTCAGTAAATGTACTCTGTTGCCAAGAAAATAGACAATTGTTTTTTGCTGCTGTATAATATGCAGGAAATACACTTGGCAACTGAGAGAATACGGTTGGTTCTGCTGTAGTGAGAGTCGTGTAGATTCAGACTTTCCATTAGAAAAGCTTTGTGCTCAAGTTGAAACACTTCATTTTTAATGACTAGTGAAATAATACAGTGGCTGGGTAGTGAGCTCTATCACAGAGACACTCATCTGGAAAAATCCCCTGTATTCTTACGAGGAGACCCCGTCGCCATTAAGCTGCTATCTGACCTAAGGCGAGTTCCTTAGTTTTCCCTGTATGTAAAGTGAGAATAATGTCCTTTGCGGGATGCTTGTTTATTTATTACAGCAATATGTATTACTAAAAGTATTAATAAGCCTATTTCCAACTGACAAAAAAATTACTTCTTTAGTTTTTATGAGTGAAACATGGTCGCTCAGCCAACAATTTGCTTCTTTGGCATGCCCTCCGCTTGCTATAATGAGGAATAAACCAAGTGTATATCTCAAGAAATATATGGTTAGAAATAATGCTTTTATGTTTTCCATATTTTGTTATTTTTGCCTCAAATCACAGTTCAGTTCAGCATGATCTGACATGGCTGAAATACTGAAACCCCCACTCCTCCAAAGCAGTGTTTATTATAGAAACCACAAACTTAACCTAACCTAGAGCAGCTTTTCCAGCAGTGATATAATTACAGTAGTTATTGTTGCAATAAACCAGATGTTCCTGAACTGGAATGAAAGCACTTCCCCCCGCATTACATTTGTTATGTTGCCTCTTTTCAAGTTTCACATCAGCTGTTCAGAAAGCTCTTTCTTGGTTGAGTGTCACTTACAGATTCTTGCTGCATGAGTCTTTTAGCGTAAAAGAATTAAATACTGGCAGCCTTCGAATTTTCATTGCTTTCCTTAAAACCTCGAACATGACAGCTATCAGTGTCACTGATTCTTGCCCTGGTTTAAAGACATTTTTTTTATCCTTTAAAACACTTTTATTTGGCTAAAATAACCCTACTTATCTTTCAGATTGCATGTACCTTGTTCTGTATGAAAATAAATGTTCCACTCCTACAAAATCAATGAAGTTTGTCACAGACTTCAGTGAAGCCATCACTTCACCCGACCATTTTGAGCAACTTAGTTGTTAGGCAATCTCAGAGCCTTGGGGAACAGCATCTTTTTAATTGCTGTATCAGCTGCGGTTGCAACTGTGGACCGTGAACAACCATTCAACCTGGACCGTGTACATCCATCATTACTTCAACATTACACATCTTGTATTTTAACAGTGTGTTAGTCAACACATTTCTAGTATTTCCCAGCCCAATCAAGTCCTAACCATGAAAATATGTTACCAATAAAGAAATGGACTGTGTTTAAACTACTAGGATCTTAGACATGAAAGGTGTTGTATATATTTTATGTGCGCAAGAAAACCTGTCTAGGAACAATTAATATGAACAGTCAAGGAGAAGTCAGAAGACTGCTTTGTTACATTATTGTGCCATATAATAATACGATAAAGAAACATAAACCAGGCTTTGGATTTTGTTTACTTATAGGTAAGTTCTCATGAAAACACAGGAACAGGAAGAATGAATTACCTTATCAACTGTCTGAACACATCATGGCAACCCGGGAAGAAACCTTTGTCATGTTCAGTTATACGTGCTGCTCATTTTTTCTGTTCGCTAGTGGTAAACTATCAGTCAACCCATTCCCGGGTAACTGTACTGTAACAAGGGAGACGAACGAGGGATGAATTCACCCCGTGAAGTGGTCTGCTAAATTTACACTTTGTAAAATGTAAATGTTTCTTATAGAAGGAATTTACATGACTCTGAAACACAGTCCAATTTTTCACTGATGTGGTAGGGGATGCAGACATTGTTGGCCTGATTTTACAGAAATCTTTGAAAATGGGCCATAAAATAGCTGAGGAAACCCAAGAGGCACCCACACATTTGGAAGCAGATTATAAGACAGCTCTGTTGCTCAGCCACAATCAGCTCCCTGCTTTCAAAAGAAATGGTATCAATTTCACATTTTTTGCTTTCCTAGTGGGAATGTGTCAGAGCTGAAATAAATAAATAACTGGGACTCATGTCCAGGGAGCCTTGACGTCTTTCCATCACGGAGGCTGGGAGGCCCCTGTGCTTCCTCCCCTGGCCATGACATGCCCAGGGAATATTTCCACCACCCACACTTTATTCATTCTTAAATCTCCTCACCCACTCATCTTTACAGCTGTGCAAAGCATCCATTACGAACCCTGAAGCCATCTGAAATGTACCTTTGTAACTCTGTTATGTGCTTCACACGCAGCTGGGATTGGTTGGACTTTTGGTAAATTCACTTTTGAGGCAATCGACCCCCGTTTCATGCAAATTTGGGCCCAGGTTAAGGTGAATGATTTATGGGTTGCTTATTTTCAAAATCGCCGAGAGAGTTTCACATCACTGCATCATGCTTCACTGTGTAGATCTCTGTCATATTCATGGAAATCAAAAAAGATATGTATATAGCACACTGCAAAAGGGAATAATAATAGCAGTCAGATCCCAAATGTGCTCCGTGCATTGCAAACAGTTTCTGGCCTGAAGGACTTGGTGGGGGGAAAAAAAAAAAAAAAAAAAGGGCTCTTTTTAACTCTTTAACACCTTATTGCTTCAAAGGGTAACTAACTCATAAATTTTTTATTACATTCCTTCGTTTAGCACATATGCATGCCACTAGCATTTCAATTAGATACGAACTTGTGCAAGGAGTTGCTGCAATGATGCTCTCAGACAGGAAGTAGAGGGAAACCCAGACTACAAAATTCAAATTCAAAGCTAGATTTTCTGTAGCCATAATTTCCAGGATTTGAATTTGGATCCTCACCGAATTTTTGGCCAGCCCGGTTAGCAAAATTAAGCAGTGTATTGCTGTATGGAGGCTAGATGACACCAGCCCTACTGAGTGTCATCTTGCTCAGTCAGTTTTCAGAACTGTGAGGCAATTTGTTCTAAAAACACTGACTGAAATTGTAGATAAACAAGTTTCTTTAAAAAGCGTGATTCAAAGGACAGGATTCAATACAAGAGGCTCTCTGGCTTCTAAGTCAGACGGTATCGAAGAAACTAAGTTCGCATTTTAATTCTTAAAGGAAGCTCAGACTCTTTTAGGCAGGAGTGCCAAACATGTCACTTAACATCTCAAGTAGTAACAAAGGAACTTCCTTGGTTTCAGTTTGTAGCATGACAACTTTTTATCTGCAAAACAATCATTTTCTTTTTTACCATGAATGAGTCCATGCACAAGACTGTAAACATCTCGCCAGATCCCGATTGCGGAGCACCGCTTCCTGCTGATACCAAAATATTAATGTAAGTAAAAGCCAGAGGGATGGTTTTGTGTGTGTGTTGAATATTGCTCTGCCATCAGGGGACTTCATTTTTATTTTTTGTTGTAAACCCTGTGATGTGCCCGTTTATCAAAGCGACTTCAAGACAAGCAGGGAAAAGTTTTGAAAAGTCTGTATAAATCCCCAAAAATGACTTGAGGTGGAGTTGTCATGGACTTAAGGTGATATTAAGAAAAGTGCCGAGGCATGGGATTCAGCTGAGCAAAGGTAGATACGCACAGTGTAAGCAACGGTATCTGAACTACCCACTGTGGCGTGAGGCACTCTTGGGTTTCAATCCACATTCTCCTAAATATCTCAGACAGACAGGTGAGATGAATCACAGCCTACAGGTTCTGTTTCTTCCCATCAGCTATGAGGGAAATGTGAGTGACCAGCTGACGTGTAGCTAAATGTCTATCTGCCTCCACGTTAGATGGAGGTGAGCTCCATTCCCAGTGCCCTCCACAATGCGAAATTCGGTGAAGGAGGGAGTCGGGACAAACACTCGTGGCTGTAGAGGTCAGTGCTTTATCCTGTTCTGCTAAAAGCAGAGGTTAATTCTTCCCTTGGTGAAGAAGCATTAAACAAAAATAGCATGTAAAGGGTCAGCATGGAAACAGGAGCAGTAAACGACAGGACTGTCAGAGGTACTCTGTGAAGAACTGAGTCACAAAAATAACACAGGAGCAGCCTAGGATTGCAACACCAGAACCCCAAGGTGTATTTATAAGTCTTTAATCACCACCTTCACCATGTCCATTTGTTACTCGCACTTGTCAAAACATTACATCCGCCTTTTGCTTAGGGCCTGGTTTTGTGAAGTGCTGAGCATCCTCATTTCACATCGACATCAACACGTTGTAGACTTCTACCCAGGGAGAGATAAAATACGGCACATAATGTTTCGTATCGCATATGTGTGGATGGCTGTGAATCAAGGAAACAATTGCTTTTAAATAAATGATGTGAGACTAGAAAAGTGATAACATAATGCATGATTTGAGAGCAAAAACCCAGCCCCTTTGAATTCATTTCGATAACAGTAAAGAGCGGTGCCACTAACAGTGCCGTTCTGAGGAGTCAATTGGTGTTTTCACTGTATAATCTTGATGCTTGCGGTTGGTATCTCTGTCATTTCAAGTCACGCTGAGCTGTAACTTAGTGTGGAAAAAAAAAAAACAAACTTGCTGATATGATGGGATTTCTCTCTCCCCTCTGTCTGCATCATAAAAAAATAAAATAGAATGTACATTTTATGAACTATTTGCCAAACCTCACATCATAAACACCTTCTGTTTAAATGGATGGATAAAAAAAAAGAACACAAAGGGGATAAGCAAGTGCAATATTTAAAAGATTTGCTCAACATAGACAGTCCTTCCTTTCCACAAGTTTTTTTTTGTTGAAAAATAAGAAATGCATTACGAGTCTCATTTAACAATAATATGAACAAAAAAATGGGGGCAATTAGTAATGAATGCTCACGTAAATGTATCTGTTCTAAAAAGAGGTGTCATTAAAAATGTTAGAACTGAAATTTACTACCACTGAAGTCAGCAATAGCATTTCCATTGCCTCCAGCTGGAGGAGGACTTGGTTCCTAGGAAGTTCACTTCAAAGATGATTATCTTTATATCAGCAAGTCTAGGAGCGAGGGCTCCGTGGCCTTCTACATGAATGCTAAAGGGAATAAAGTGCTATAAATCCCTGTTTCAGCAATGATAAGGACTCTGGCCCCAGCTGAAATATATAGAAATAAAGTACAGTTATACGAGTTTAAAAACCCTACCAAAATCTGTGAGTAACCACATCTGCAGTCCTACCACAGGTAAATCTCCCAAGGCTCTTGTTACAACTGTGGCTTAAATAAGCAGTCCAGGGCCTGTTTCAATGTTTGTTATCAGATTGTTCAAATATTTCACTTGTGTTTATTAACAGTAGGTCTCCAGCTCTTTGTTTCGGCTGTATACAGAATTTACCAAATCCACTGTTCAGAATGTTCAAGTAGAGACTGAATTATCTGCTCATTTTCAAATAATTTTGTTCACACTGTGATTTTTCAATTAATATAAAAATGGGCTTGTAAAGACTTTCTTAGGTTGACACAGGTTTGGCCTAATAAATAACAAGTCTTTCAGAATTCTCTAATGGCTAAAGGTAGTGGCAAGGTGTTTTGGTCATGCATTTCAAGAATATAGGGAAGCCAATCTCTTCTTCTTTCTTCTTCCTGTCTTGTATGTTTTAGTCACAATTTTTTTGTTACTTGGGATGTTTGAATGGGTCTGAATATACGGATCCCACTTTTGAACCGCTATTAAATCACGTATCCTGACTCATGTAACGGAAGGAGGATTCCCTGTTTGCATTCCCAAGGTCTTTCCAGCAAACCTTGGACTCAAATCACTCTCTCCAGCCTCCTCCCAAAGCTGTGCACCACAGCTCCTGCAGACTGCCCACCTCTCCTCCCAGTCTGCTTCTGAGCCCCGCCTCTGCTGCTCAATCTGCTCTGCCTCTTTTCCACATGCATCCCTGCCCAAAACAAACTCAACAAGGCTCCCCACCCAGATCTTTTAAATTCCTGGGCAACCTTACATTTGCCTTTGTTTTGGGCAGAAACATGTGCTGAACTGTCTCCTATAGCTCAGAAGAGAAGGGTGGTGGTTAAACCTACCATTTCTCCTACCAAGGCTTCACCCAACCTATAACAAAACCCTCAGTAAAGATGTAACCACTTCAGAACCCCACGTGTGCGCGTGTGCGTGTGCGGCATGTGGAAAGGAATTTGACGAAGAAATGGCCATCTTTCCCCAAATTTCCAGCTGGACAAGAGCTACAATCAGGACCAGGACTCGGGCAGTTCAGTTCATTTGAGAGCTGCGCGTAGGAAAATTGTTTAATTCTTAGCATTTTGTTTCTGTTGGGAGTAGAGTGGCCTTATGGTTTCTACTTCAGACATCAGGGGACTATACAGACACACAGGCAGCCCCAGCTTTTTAATTCTGGTCTGAACAGCACTTTGAGAGCCAGGGAGGCCACAGTAGGTGTGAAGTTTGGGCACTCAACAGGTCTGGGCTGGAACCAGCCTCCACCAGACCAGCTCAGAGGGTGCCGAAGTGCCTTGCGCATGGTCTGCCCTTGTCCTAGCTCACAAGCCAACCTGTGTTAGGAAACCTCTGCCTTCCTGAGACCACGGGATTCGGAATGGTTGAGTCACCTTGGGTGGGGGGGTGGTCTCTCTCTATGGATGCTTTGCCACAAAAAACCTCAGTAATGCATAAAGCACTGCTTATTGAACTTGTGCGTGTCACATCTGCCAATCCCCAATAATGCTAATGTTGATGGTTTTAATAGAGAGCGTTTTATACCCCGAGAAGGCTCGCCCATAGGATGTTCAGTTGTCACTTGGTGGCAGGAGGAGTTCTCTGAAGCAGCACAGAGGCCATTGGCAATGAAAGGGAATGGGCAGGAGGCATTCCATAACTTGGTATCTTCTTACTGACAGAGTTTATGTTAAGGTGGGTTATCACACGTAACCAACCCTAATCCCTTTTAAATGAAGGTTCTGTTTATAGCATATCAAGGTCAGGATTATAAATCCCGGAACAAATCACCAGGTATAATTAAAGGGAATAATGCCAATTATATTTTCCAGTCGTTTTCAGTACTTGAAACGTGGTCTCTGTACTCCTTGGACTTCTCACAGGTAAGTACAGATGGTATCTTTGTGAGCTAATAGTAACCTGTTTATTATAGTTCCTTTGTTTTTACCACTAGCTTGAAATACATACCAGTATTAAACATTGTATATGGCATAACAAACCAGTTACTTCTTTCACTTTTTCAGTGGTATGTTCAACAGAGCTTTAGAAGTATTTCCAAAGAAATTTCCAACCTTCATTTACCCTTTGCAGATAAATACACTTTGCTTTTTTCATGCTCTTTTTGTGGTCAATTTCTAGCAGTCATCCCCAGTTCACCGATGAGAATTTCACAGGAACAGGTTTTCTCTACATGTCACTGAATATTTGGAAAACCAGAATGTCTTTAATCTTTATCACATAACTTTGCAACACAAAACTGATTCTGAGAGATAAAGTACTTCCATCAGGTAAAGACAACAAAACAAAATGTGGTACAATAGTAGCACATGACCTTATCTTCCTCTTAAAGAGGAAACATCTTCATATTAAATTGAATACTTGAATTATTTTTTTTTAAATAAGTTAAATAAAAATCTAATAGTTTAATGACAAGAAAAAGATTTTAAAAATATGTGGTTTTAGCATGGTTAACTGGAATATATGTATTCTATCTGTACAGCCAATTATTTTTAGTACAGCCAGTGGTGCTTAACTAGCAGAAATTCTGCATAGTTAAAGCATTGGCTTTGTGACAGAACATGCATAAAGCACAGTAAATAGTAATACTATGTACAGAAATGTTTAGTTCCTTTAATTACGGAGGTTTATCAAGTCCAGTATATAACCTTGGGCTCGAAAAATTATAAACTTTGCAGGCAGAGAACATTTTCCTGACAGGATCTCAAGTCATATTAATAAACTGGGGTTGTTGGGGTTTTTTTTTCTATTTCCACTGAAGGTGTAGAGGAAAAAATAATAGAGAGTTGGGTTTTTTCCTCATTATTTGGTGGTCCTTCCTTGAAACTTTCCAAACCAAAGCCATTTCTCACATCTGGCTGGAACACAGATCTTTAAGACATTCAAGTAATTCACATCAGATGTAAAAATCTAAGCTACACTACATGAAATTCAAGAACAATATAGTTACAGGGTTAGAAAACTCTGCAATATGGCACCTCTTTTAATCAATAACAGCCACAGTTTCAGTTTGTCTGTAAATACAAGACTATAATTAAGAATGATCTGCTGCATTAATTATTTCAATACCCAGTGTAGCAAGTTACCAGATTAGTGACACTTTACATCGAATATTATCAACAATTCCTTATCCCTGTACTCTAGATGAAGTCCACAGCAATATGGTCTGCATTAGATTATGGTTCCAATGGAAAATATTGAAGATCACTAATATCAATAAGTACTTCCTTAACTCAGCCATTTGTAACTGCTTGTATTGACTTTCGTTACATTCCAGCAGTTCTGCTTCTACCCAAACGGCAGTCGTTAATTTCCATTAACTAAGTCACAACTATACATAATTTAAATTATTTCCAATAAATGTTCAATTTATGCCTGTTATCTGCATTTAATTTCCATTGATTCCAAAAAGCTACTGTTGAGCTTAATTGCCGCCATAAGAGAAACCGTTTACCATAGGCGTCAGTGGGTCTCCATTAACACCAGTGGACAGCTACAGGGACTGGTTTCTCTCTTACTGTCAAGCAGTAGGGAGCAGTGCTACACAAGATTGCGATGCAAATCAATGGCTAAAAATGCAAACAGCTGCAGCTGGAGTTGACCAGTGAACAGTATTTACCTCATCAACAAATGCATGCTCTTCTAGGATATCTTTTCAGTTGGCCAGACAACATTTCAGAGGTTTCCTTAGACTTCGCACGTGAAAATAACAGTGAACTACAACAGACTGTCGAAAGTAACACAGTATTCTGGCTTGTTCCACTTAAGTTAAAAAATGTCATCTCATGAAAAGAAGTTCTAGCCCAAGAGAAAAATCAGTGCAACTTGTTTAATTCTTTTCTTTCCCTTATTATAATTTTGTCCATACAAATACTCTGGCTGACCAAGAGAAAACACTCAAACCCTTACCTGTAGGGCTGTTTCAGATATTTTTGGATACTATAGGTTCTTAGCCAGACGAGAAACTCATGGAGATTAGATCACTATTTGAACATATTGTCAGGTATTTTACATACAAGCCACTTACATTTAGACTTTCAGGAACTGCCAGTTCACGAAAACAAAACATCTGCATAAGAGTGATGGTCATGACTAATGTTCCTTTAGAAGGGAAAAACAAAAGAATCAGCTTGCTGAAAACTAAATGCTGCAGTTTCAGAATGACACCTTCAATTTTGCATTGCAAATTTTTTTCTTGTTTTCCATACTATTTCAAGTTGAGATCTAAGAGAAATATTTTGCTTTTATTCAAACAAATCACTTGATTGACCAATAATTATTTTATTCATAATCATGCTTTGTAATAGCTCTCTGGATTGTTTTATTGCTTTCATTAGGAGTGGAAATAAAACTCAGCCATAAGACATTCCCTGAGAATTAAAAATCTGGATCTCACTGGGCTTTGGTTAGTACTTTCTTCAGTAGCATCACTTTCTGAGTATGTTCAAAGTCTTATCCAAAAAGGCCCTCCAAGCTAGTCCTGTACAAAAGTTACCACACAACCCACACTGAAGTACGGTCAAACCTCATGTCCGTTATGAAATGACAGTGGGGTATGGCTTTGCCTAGAGTTTTATTATTTATTAAAGAACAGCCTACTGTTCTTTAACAGTTCTGCATTCACACAGCAAATATAAAACATGTTGATTATCTACATCTGGAGCTGCAGAAGCATAAATTGGACCTAAGACTGCCAAAATTAGAAGTCAGTCTAATAGCTATTATTCCATCTGCATTGGCCAATGCATTCTACAGAAGGTTCAGCTCTGCCCTGGTTTAGAGCGAATCACTGCAGCCAAATCTCAAGGTGACAAAGTCTTGGGCAACAGTTATAAACATTGCATTTGAAAGACAGTGACACCTCTAAGAAGCAAACCCAGATGTTGAAGGTTATGAGCTACAGGTTAAAAGGCAGAGCAGAGCCTCTCCGGCAACCCTGACATGCAAACCTGACATGCAAACCTGCATAACAAGGAGCTGATGCACACACCCTGTGGAGGACTGATGCTGTCAAGAGCTGATGTAAAGAACTGAACAAAGGAAGCCATTTACAACGCACGAAAAGAAGGAATTTTATTGGTCTTAGAGAACTTATCTCCTGAAACCTTATCTATTACCTATTTACACAGACACAGACATCAGCGTGATAGATATTATCTGCACTTCCTTTTGATTGCTTCCCTTTCATGCCAACATTGCCTCTTCCTGGTCAGGCCTGAGCCTCTCCAGCGAGCCCTCACTCACGAGCTGTCTCAGCAAGGCTCCTGCAAAGCGCCCTACAGCGATTTAGCACAGAAGACAGGGGAGGGTGGTTCCTGGGACATCAGCATTTACACCCACTCTTTAATCTCCCCGGTATTCCTGAGCACATTTAGTAGGAGATCTGACAGATGTCAGTACCATAAAGGACTCACCCTTTAGAGAAGATGTTCACCTTTCCCCCTAGGATCTCTCAGAAAGAAAGGAAAAGAATCACTTCTTGGCAGTGGCGCTTATCCCGAGCACAGGTTGAAAATGTGCCATCAATATTTCATGCAAATCCTATGCGATAATCAGAGAACAGATAGAGCAAGTAAAAAGTAGGGCTTAATTTATTTCTAGTTCTTCTAGGGTCTTCTTATTTTCTCTTTTTGTGCCTGTGTGGAACAAACATAGTCTCACCTCATAGCCATGTTTCAACCCCAGCTTCTCACTGGAAACCTCTCTTCATATTCTTGAATCCCAACTTGCTTCTATTGTAGGAGTAAGATTCAGAGAGTCACACGTCCTTCACATGCAACAGAGATGAGATTTCAGTCTCTTTTTTTCCCCTGACAGTACAGCTGAGTCTGACCTTATCCACAAGTATGGGAAAGAGCGTATTACAGACAAGCAGAACAAAATGAAAGCAAAATATGACCGATATTAAAGGAAAGTCAGCTTGATGTCACAGTTACCACTTACTCCAGTTGGTGAAACTCATCCTGCGTTCTGACATGGCATGAAAATAAAATCTGTCATAAAATCTGCTTCTTTATGCAAGGTCCCAAGGTCAGAAAACCGCACACCACTCTGTGTGCAGCTCACCAACTGCGGTAGCCACACAGGGAGCTGTTGCTGTGAAAAGACTGAGTTGTATTCACGTTCGGATATTTTTTTGCCTAATTCAAACAAAAGCAAAGTGCTATCAGGCTGGAAGTAGATCATATAAGGCATGAACTGTTCAAAGACAGCTGCACAGCAGTTCATCCATCCTCAGATTGATGCTGGTGAATAGCTACATGTGAGTGCAAATAGCTGTTCCCGACTCCAAGTTTATGATGACACAACATGCATAGCATCTCCTACTAGTACTCACATGTCTCAAGCCCATTTTCCCAAATAATTTGAATTTGAAATCACAGATTATGACCAATGTTTTGTCACACAGCACCAGATAAGGTCATAATGTTTTTCTCTTAATTCCTATTTCAGAGTTTCTCAGCTCCCTTGGATATTCAGATTGCCCCTATAAAAAAATAATTTTGCCCTGCGACCTCCCGCAGGAGTTTTAATCTCAACAATTTGACCCTCGGGTTATAAAATCTGCAAGTTTTCCAGGGTATGCAACCTGGAAGCAAAGAATGAGGATTAGTTAAGTATTGTGACTGTCTCATTAAGAGTCACTAGTTCTCGCAATGCCACAGCTTATGCTTTCCTTTCACACTCAAATTACCCTGGAAGCCCTGCCCAGTGGGGTGGGTTCTCTCAGGTTCTCTCGGGAGATAAGCAGCAGTGTGAAAAGTTTGGGAACTTACCCCATCGTACAATAAACTTGACATCTAATCTACTACTTAGATTTGTAACACACACAGTAGAGTTAAACTAATCAACCGCTGCGGTCCCTGCACCCCTCCCAATACTTCGCAGCAGAATTCTGGACAGCCCCAACTCCCTGGAACTAAAGATGCTCCATCTACGTGTTTGTCAGTCTTGCACATGCAGAGACATTCGCTCAGCCGCAGATAACAGTGCACAGAGGATTCCTTTCCCAGCTGGATTCCTCCAGCGAGGGAACTCCTGGTGTACAGCTCTTGCAGGGGTTTGGTCATACATGGGGTTTCTCGCCACTGAGTTTTATCAAGCCTCAGGTGCCGCTGAGCATGTGCAGGACTTCAAAACTTGGATAGTTTAAAGCTGCTTTAAGTACCTAGGCATTAGCTGAGCAAGGGTTTTCAGGAATTAGATTTAGTTTAAAGAACTAGCACTTGAATTTTACTTCTGCACCAGTTTAGATTCCTAAATCTATTTTCTAACCTAGCCCTTATGACTAAGTCATCTGAATGAGTGGCAGAGATTAAAATAACCACCTTTGATAATTCTCTAAATTCCTAAATTAAAAGCACTCCTCTGAGATACATAAATGGTTTGCCTGTTTCACATAGACCAGAAAATCAGGACCAAAGTCCAAGGAAAAAAATGACATATCAAAACATCAACTGAAACAGAAGGTTCCAGCTGTTTTAAATGCCACTAAACCACAATGATTATTGCTAACATAAATAAAGCAAAATCTTAATCCAGCTTTATCAAGGAATTACTAACCATATTTCTCTGTTCTTCAGTAGTTTTATGAGAGAGCGCACTTTCATAAGTAAGGAGAAGGATGGTATATTAGAGTCTACTTTCTCTTGTACTGTGAAAAAAAAAAACATTAATTTGGTCAATTCATATAGAGTAGAAAAAAAGCTGTCAAACCAACGTCTAAATTATGTCCTTGCTAAGTGGCTTGACTTGTGGTGGGGGTTTTTTTGTATTGGACAATGTTCCTTCCTTGTGACCACTACAAATGATAACAGTTGCAAGAGCTTTACCGTTGCTAAACCAAAGGAATGGCTGGAATTTAAAAAAAATCTTTACAGCTTCAATACTCAGCTCAGGCTGACATTTTGTACTTTAAAAGCTATCTTTAAGCAAGTAAATAGGTGACAAAGCACTCCAGAATCTGGCAAGACAAAGAGAAAAAAAAATCAAAGCCTGGAAATGCCAACACATTGCACTTTTGCTACACTCCATGATTGCGGTGGAGGGTTTGGGTTGTTTCATTTGCAGACTCGTGGCTGCCTTCATTCCAGTAACAAAAATGCCAATAGCATTTCTAAATTAAACCCAGCATCTTGTCCCTTCTATTTAGGGCAGCTTTTTCTCTGCCCCACCACATCTCCAAAGCACAATGCCAGTTCTCTCATACCATCTGTGTAAACTTCCCTCTGCTGTATCCAAAAGCGCCTTTTTTCTACTGCTGGGATTCTCCACTCAAGAAGAAAAACTTCAAGATGTGTTCAGTGAGTAAGTTTTTTGCTACCAAAGTTAAACTGATCACAGAAAGTTCCCCTTTCTTTCTCGTTTCCCCACCATTATGCTACTCTCCAGACCATCCTGAGAACCCTAATTCTAGCCTTTTACAAGGCAATGGGAGGTGAGGTGGGGGATGGGAAGAGAACTCCTTGCTCATGACTAAAGGACAATATTTAAGGACACTGAAGAGAATGCCTGCAGCAGCACATGGCACAGGAAACCTGAGCTATTTGGAAGAGTTCACTCTCATCAGAGCAGCGGAGCCACAGTGCAGAGCTACTCCGGTCCTCCGGGAGTGGGCTGCCTGGATAACAATGTTCTGCTTTTAGGATCCAGTATAGTGTCTCTCCATGGCAGTTAATGAATGGTGTTTTGAATCACAGTAATTTTCACCAGGACTTGTGCTTCTCTTTTAGGAGATTTTAATATCTTGCCTTTAGTTGTTTACCCTGGCAGTTCTCTGTAAAGTTTGTGTCACTCCAGCAGCTACCAGGAACTCCTTGGAACTGGCATGGGGATAAGCTAACAGGGTGCAAAGACTCAGAAAACCAAAAATATTTTTTTTGCTGGACCTGCAATGGTATTTAGGATTACACATTTCTACTTGACAAGTCAGGATGACAGAGCATTGGCAGAGGTTGCCCAGAGAGGCTGTGGAGTCTCCATCCTTGGAGCTACTCACAAGCTGTCTGGACATGTTCTGGGCAACTGGCTCTAGGTGACCCTGCTTGAGCAGGGAGGTTGGACAAAATTACCTCCAGACGTCCATTCCAGCCTCATCCTTTCTGTCAATCTGGTTGAAATACCAAAGTTGGACTGTTTATTAAAAAAGGCCAGATAGATTCACGGGATGGGACAAGAGCCATCGACTGGGTTCTCTGGAATGAAAGCACATGCCACTGGTCAGTCCAGATCTAAAAATCAAGTCCCTGTCTGCTCAGGTAGTGATAGATGAGGTACACAGGTACCAGAGTGATGAGCACAACAGGACTGAATTGAAGTGAAGAAAGAAGGAAAGGTTCCAGTATCTCCGTCACCACTTGCCCAATATAAAATTGTTCCTTTGGGCTCCCATGCTAATTCACCTTTTCCCCAATATAAGCCACCTGGTAGATTCACTGTTAAAGTGCACAAAAGGCTGGGTGAACAGCTGGAACACACTATCTCTATTTCCCCTCTGTAAAATACAATCTCTTGACCGTAGTTAATAAGTGTATTCACTGTTTTCCTATTGCAATCAGCCTACATGTTTGTGTTTGAATGCTAAGGTAGCTTATAGAGAGAAATATCTCCTATAATTGTTCTGCAAAATATGTTGTTCTTTAACATGAACACAACAATGAAGTTGTGTTCATAAACTTACTGTTACCAATATAAATAATTACAAAACCATAACAAAAAAATAAATGCACGCAATAACCAAAAGTATAAACCCACCACTACTAAATAGCACTTCATAACTGTGGCTCTGAATTATTACTGCCTCACCAACACAGCCACAATATCCGACTTCATAAAATCCTCCACTCTACAAATTAAATGAATTGGATAATTAAGAAAGTCTATGTTTAGTCCACAAAGTGAAACCACCATCACTATAGCATGAGAACGAAACCACATTTTTAAAAAAATGGTAACATTTCCATTTTCTGGTGTGCATGATCCATACCTCCTTGCTCTCTGCCCATTTGAAGCTGTGTGCGTTGAGAATGCAGAAGCTGGGCAGCTGCTTTGCTCTCCATAACAGCCTCAGATGCTCTGCCAACAACTTCAGGTCTCAATTAGAAAATCTTCAGGCTTGGCACTTTGGCTTCCTACCTATCTGCAAGACACGTCATTGCTAACAATAAACAGAAAATTACAGATGAACACCAGAAGTCTGAGTGAGAAAAAACCCAACCCATGGTACACAGGCATGCAGGTCCTGCACTAGGACCTGTCTGGCAGGGCTTGCTACCAAGAGGGGCTGAGATGGCAGCGGCTGTTCACGGCAGTTCTTTACTACTGCATCTCCTGCGCCGCAGGGAGAGGAGCGGGCCTCGATGGCGCGGCAGCTATGCTTGTCCCTGCAGGTCTGGCTGAGGGGGAGATAACCAGAATTACAAGCCTGACCCCACAAAGGTCACCCACACCCCACACCCCTCTCTGCTAGCCTAGAGAAAGGAGGCAGAGAGCAGGAATACAATTAAAACACAGGGTGTGTTACAGTTCACAGCACGTGCCGCTCCTGCTCCCCATTTTTGCAGGGGGTTACTTGTGTGTTCGTACCTCTGTGAGGTTTAAGCAGTTCTCACGCATTCCTGTGGCTGGGCAGGCTGGGCACGAAATACTCTCCTAGTAGAAAACGGGCGAGGGAGGGGAGAAGAGAGGACATTGCTTTTCCCTTCCACTCTTCCAAGCCTTCCATCATCTTCCCGCTGTCAGCCTCCCTTCTTTTCTGCCCAGACCGGCCCAGATTTTAGTTCATAAACATGTCCTGCCAGTCGGCAGTGGTCCGGGTGTCTGAGGATTGCCATTAGCTGCCCTTTCCTCTGAGCAGCATTGTCGCTCCCACTGCTGCAGCTGAAGATAGATCCTTGCTCTTGTGTTTTCTTATAAGTGACAAGATTATCTATTATAACTCCTAAAACATGTTGGCTGGACAGCGTTGCCTGATTACCTTCATGTTGCATTAGTTCTATAAATAGGACAAAAATACACCTACATAGCTGATGTAAGAGAATGCCGCGTGTATGTGTGTTTTATTCTGAACAGCACCTCCAGAACAGCTGCTGATACTTTGCTAGTTGCATTTTACTTGTAACATTTCAGCATTTGCCAACAAGATTTTTTGCACTGTATGCAGATGGTCAGGTGTTATTATCGCTCCACCCACATGCCTGAGTCCAGTAACAGTCCTGCTTCTGGCAAAATTCGATCTTTTCTCATCTCTCAACCCATGTTCATCTTTGTATTGTTTTTTAATTAATCTACGGTTAGCTGAAGCTCCTGCCATAAATCAATGATTTCCTTTCAATTCTTGTTAAAGATTTTTCATTTTCCTAAATTTGCAGCGCGTTGCTCTGAAGCTGCTAACAGCACACTTTTCTCTCATTATCAAATCAGCAAGGAATGGACTCAATGAACCAAAAAACATAAACCCAGCAGTGAGGACCTTCAGGCTTAAAGGCCTTTCTATCTGCTCCAGACACGCTGCAGATGAAAACATAGTCTTTTGCCACCTTGAAAGCTACAGGCCAGATCCTCTCTTGGTGTAAAGCACCATAGCTCTGGTTTGGGTCACAAGTAAGATTCTTGATTTACACCAGCTAAATATTTGGCACTGTACGCTGCCTGCTCTCTAGCTGAGGGAACAGCTGTCTGTGAAACTGCCCCTCAAACAGGAATTACTGGAGTTTTCTGTGACTATGTATTTCAAAATGCAAGTTTTCCACACCTTCTTATTTTGGCAAGCAGTATATTGAGGTCTGTACTGGGTTCTTCAGGGAACACTCACATTGAGGATGTCTCTTGGTGTTTCCATGTGCCACGGTGCTCAGCATCTCTCAGCACCGTTATTTAATAAAGTTCTAATCATCACAGGTTCAATTTACAAGCTATTGGCAAACAGAAAACAGTCCTAAACCCCCAAGACTTCCTAATGGCATTTGTTTTAAAAAGATAAGATGAACAAATTACGTGAGAGAGTGATGAACATACCTACTTGTTCTCTTAATTGGCACAAGAGGAAAATCACTACTTGGTCAACGAAGGAAAATGCAAGCCACAACATAATTTGAGGTAGTTTATCAGGGTGACTGTGTGCACAGCAAGATCTGTGAACTGCACACAGCAGAACTAGGCCCAGTTACAGAATCCCTTATGGCTTGAGCCCGTGCTCACAATGCATGTGTATCACATTAAACTTTTTCCTTCTCCTTTTCTCCAGTTACCCTTCTGTGCATTTTGGTCAAAATTTTCAGAAAATTGCATGCACAGTTCCTACGATTATGCATGTAATCAATTACCTATTTATGTATACAACTACTGTGACCAGGTATGCAAATCTCCAAGCAGCTTTTGCCATTTTTCAATAATTTAGCCCTTTGTCATTTATACGTCCACTTTTGTTCGAAACACTAAGTTCATGGAAATTTAACTCATTTGAAACATATGTGTAGATCCATATGAACTGCCCAAAAGCATCACAAAGAGAAAGGATAACCTTGTTGTTAAGGCAGGAGAGCGCGAAATCTGGTTTCCATTCTGAGTTCTGCCACACATTTCCTGTGTAACCTTGGGCAAGTCATGAACTGTAACCTATCCCAGTGTAGCTGACCTACATGCAAAGCAGACAGAGCCATCCTTACTTCACGAGGTTATTGAGACATTTCATTTGTTAGGGCACATGAGAAACACTGAAACAAGTAAGTGGAAGGTGCTAGAGAAGTATAAGCTATCAGTAATGGTATTATATATAGTCACAGTAACAAACACGATAGATGGCCTGTAGTCAATTGTAAAACAGTAAGTAAAGGGGCAAACAAGGCCATTGAGAAGGGAGCAAAGAAAATGGCAAACAAATTCAAGTGGGGAGATGAATGAGAGTCTAACAGTAACAGTGAGCATAAGTAGGCATGTGAGTAATTAACCTTGATACTGCAATTTTTATGTCCTACTTGGTCTTGTCCTTTTTACAAAGGGCCACAATAATCAGAAGACATTTGAGAAGAACTGAACTGCTTAATATGGCACTGACCACATCGCAGTCTGTCTGATCAGCGTGAATTATTATTCATTAATCAGGATAATCCTGACACTGATATTCGTGCCAGGTATTGGCCAAAAGCTGGTGGAGAACATTGTGTTATTGAAGCAATTAATATAGTTTTGATCAGTTACAGGAAAATATGTTCTCTTTGTTTCCTTATACAGCAGAACAGAACTGTAAAGTCAGTTCTGTTGCTGTGGTTGCTTTCTTCTTTTTGGATAAAACACAGTTAGACTTGCACATTGCTTCACTAAATGTTTGGGGTACGGCCTTGTGGGAGGCCTATAAATCATGACATAGTCTGAGAGAATAGATCACCTTTTAAAAATTGTCTAATTTTGTAGCTGACCTATATATGGCACTCACACTGACATCATTAGGAGTCTAGAGCAGACTGATTGCAGTATCTGGCCCAAATTTATGACTTAATACAGCAGAATGTTCACTATCCTCCGATCCAACTGGGGTAAAATGTTACATCTTGGGCCCCATGTAACAAATTTCCATTTTGATTAATAAAATCTTTCCTCGTGAGAAATGAAGCAAAGCTTTTGAAAATATATTAAAGATTGTATCTCTTTACCTCTACAAAACAATTTGATGAGCCTTTGTTTCACGTGTGATATTCCTTGGGAGGACTTGGAAATCAGAATTAAAACCGAACATAGAACAAATGAAGAAAGTTCTGGTACATTAAGTTTAAGGTTTTCTGAGCTTCAGGCAAACGGTTGAAAACAAGCCTTGATACATATCTCTAAAGGCGATTGTCATCCTGTGAGTCCGCATTCACACTGCAGCTGAGGAAGCAAACCTACCAATAGTACATTTGAATTTGCTACAGAGAGCTTTGTACTTCCAATGTAAAATATTTAGGTGTCCACAGACAGAAAAAGCTGTGAGCTGCTGCAGCTCGTCAGCCTCCCGAGTTCCCTGGAATTTAATCCCTGTTTGATTTGGAGCATATCTTTTGGGAAAAGATATCATCTTGATTTAAAACGTTCCAGTGAGGGAAAATACACTATAAACTTTGGGAAAATATTTCAATGGCTAATTAAACTCAATTAAAAATCTATGATGATCAGAAGGGTGCTTCACAGGGGTCCTTATCAGCCACAGAGAAGAAGCCCGGATTTACTGGTTTTATATGTGAATTGCACCTGTGTGACATGGTATTTTTTTTCAATCACTGACTGCAATACAAAAACACCCTGACTGTAAAAACCTGGCCAGCAGAATGATTAGAAGAGTAACTATTCCCTTCCAGGTCTTGTGAAGTGTTTATTAAACTTATTAAAGGTAACCTGAAAAATTGAGATAATAGGCATGTGCTGTAGGAATAGTTCCTCCACACTTTAGCTGGTCTTCATTACTCTATCTGAGCCACAGACAATGGAAAAACACAGGCACTTCTACAACATGACTCATTTGATTTGGGGCCTACACCGACCTTACATTTGGGTGGATGAATCACATTTGTAGTATGTGTGTGGCAATTAAGAAAATTTGGGCCGTGGCCCTAATTCTGAGCAATCAAGAAAAGGCCAGATGAAACAGTTCTACCTGGTGGAAAATGATCAGCAGGACAACAGGGTGGTGGGGGTCCATCTTCAGCTCAGTTCCAGGGTGTTCCCCTGCAATTGCCAGTTGTCACAGTGCTGTAGAGAAATGCCCTAAGGCCGTGTCACCACTAGTAAGTGCTGACTCCTGAAAGGAGCAGATTTGTCCAGGAAAACTGTTGGAGAGGAGGTCCATGCATCCAGCGCTTTAGGGAATCTACTCTGGGCCAGACGTAGGCGAGTCCCACTGGCTGCCTGTAAGTCAGGTTCGCTCCTGGGGCTGAAAAGGACCTTATGGTTTGGATGACTCTAAACAGAATCGAGACCATGTGCTTTGTGACGTGATCCAAAGCACACCAAGGGGAACAACAGGGAGAGTCACTTCAGAAGCAAACTGCAGATCTGTGCTCCAGTGTTAGTGTAGAGACATCCCAAGTGATTTTTTTCTTTGTGACAATAAGGTATGTGGATCTGTGCTCAACACTTGAGGATAGATCTCTATTAGTGGTCATTATATTCTCCATCCTAGTCCATAAGCTGCCGGAGACATTCAGTTGTACATTCCCAGAGCCAAAGCAAATAGTCTACTCCTTTTTCTACTCCTGTCAAATACAGATGGTAAGTTCAGAACTACAATGCTCACTGGCTTTGGATAAAAGCACCTAGGGAGCTAGTCTAACACCTGGTGCCTGCTAGTGAGTTATCTGCCTGGGTTTCAAGCTATGGTTTAGACACTGCATTCTGAGCAAGTGTTTAATTGTCTGTGTTTCACTCTAACCTGATGAATCCCTGATGAAGCTTACAGATCAGACTGGCTTGGTTGAAACCAGACATTCAGCAAATCTGGGCACTCCAGTCCTTTCTCTTTTTTCATACAAATTCTGTGCTTCAGCACAGCATAAATATCTACTTCCCTCTCTGCTTGGTCTTTTGTAACTCTACAGGCTTTAGAAGCATTTGTCACTATACAGTTTGGTCTTGAGTAGAATTTCTTCCAGCACTAATGGAGATAGCTCTGGGAATGAAGTCCCTTAAACTGCTAGCTCCTTAAAGGAGAGGTCCATCTTTCATTTTTCCTGTAAGTGCTGTGTTCATCTACAGGCTTTATAGAGTTAATAATAATAATGCAGAGTTACACAGGTGGAAACTTAAAACAAGAGATCAGATGAGAAACACAGCTTTCATGAATGTCTGGGGTCATCAGTGGAATGCAAAGAAATCATTTCATTTGTAGAAGACTCAGTAATTGTAAGAGGAATATTGTCTACTCCCTTCTCCACTCTCCAAAGAAATTACCTAATAGTTTCCAATTGAGATGTCATTTAAAAGAATTTGGTTTTGATTCAGTCATCATCTCAGAATAAGGAAAAGTATTTTACTCTTAAATTGTAATTTTCATTAGTTGTCTAATGCCAGCTGAAATTCACACCATTCCTCAACTAACATATGCTTCTTCAATTTTCTCTCCATTTGATATACATCTAATAAAATAAATAGGTGAAAATAATAATCTGCTGTACTTCTAACCCAAGATCTGAAAAGTTCCTTAAGAAACTGGATTTAATTTCCAGACAGGGAAGCTGAGGCAGAAGGAGCTCTAGGGCTTTGCCTGGGATCACACAGCAAGCCAGCAATTGACCTGGGAATAAAATCCAGGTGTGCTGCTTAATTTCCACATGCCATCCTCTAACCAATACTGCCATCCCAATTCCTTCTCTCTACAGCTACGTCTGATTTCTAGCAGTGTTGGGAAAGTGTTATTTTTGTGCAAGGTCCCAAAGCAAAGCAAGTTGTCTTACCTGAACCTGTTGAATTTTAAAATGCTGTATTATATCGCTTTTACGGACGAGATTTACGGATAAGAAAATGTTTAGTCCACAGAAATGACGCTCTGATAAATGTCAGTGCTCATGACGCCTGCTGTCAAAAGATCAGGTCACTGAAAAGATGAAAACTGTGGTTTAAACCGGAAAAACGTTCAGCTGTTTATATGACAAACACAACTGAGAGTTTTTCTTCCTTAGTCGTCTGATGAGGCTTTTAAAATGCTAGTTGTTAACTAAAGAGTGGCCTGTTGGTGTACACATGCAAAAGTAGTATTTGGAGTACTTGTGTGACCTAAGTCGGAAGGGGCTGTTCCGTTTAACGAGGGCAAGGCCCAGCTACAAAGAAGTGATAATGGAGATGCCATTGACTACAGGGATGCATGCAGAAGCCACAGAGATTCCTCCTTTTGTCTCCAGCCAGATCACAAGGACCAGGATTCTTTCACACACAGAAAGAAACAATTGCTGGACGCTTGAAGGAAATTCAGTTGAGGCCCAGACAGTGTAAACTAAGAATCTTTCTGTCCATACAGAAGAAAAACATGCCCATGGCAAGTCTTCACATACATCGATATCAAGTTGTTGGGTGTTTTTAACAAAATTAGGCAAAAGCTTTCTCTGCTTCCTCCCACAAAATGCCTTGGGAACTCATTGCAGATCCCAACTGTCAAGTTGTTGGCTTTTTGGTTCGGTCTAAAATATGTCCATATTTTTCTCCTCCCCAGTCTTTATTTTTAGTTTTCATTCACCTCAAGTCTAGCTGCATCACTTTGACCTCTCTGTGAGGCCTGGGTAAATCCTGAAGATGCTGGGCCACAATTCTTAAGAAGGAAACTTCAAGTTCTTTCCGCTTCACTTCCCCTTCACATGTCTGAGGCAGTTAACGTTGCTGCCCCATAGTCTGTGTGGCAGGAGCTGTGTGCTAGCTGTGGCACCTATTGTCTGCATTTTTCCTCTCGTTAGTCTTCTTGACCTTTTATTGTCTTACTCCTGCAGTGTCAGGTCAGACTTAGTGTAGGTCTCCCTTCACTAAGGACCCCTTTCCTTTCGTGGATCACTAAGCAGGACAATTGCTCTATCCATCTTTTCAGGGTCTATTGTTGAGCCCCCCCTGAGCTGAGAAAGGTTTGATTCACTGGGAAACCATTTTGGTCAAAGGGAAACCTGACTATGTGTCCTTTTAGGAACTCTGTCTTAATCACTGACTTTTTTATCTGGGATATGAAGAGGATTCAGGAGATCAAAAGGTTTGGGAGTACATGGGTTTGACCACATTTTTCCTGGAAATAATGGGAAACCTCCACTGAAAAATGAGCTCCATTACAATGGGCAAACAAGAAGGAAAGCCACATAGTGTTCCCAGAGCATTCTGAATCATCAGACCTTCAATAGCTTCCATAGAGAAGGGAAAAAGTAAACAGAAAATGTAAATGGAATGTAATAATTAATGGACCTAAAGAAACAGACTCATTTGATTTGCGCATAATTGGTGCCTTTAAAAAAAAGATAAGTCAAAAGAAATCGACAGAGCAGATGGAGAAGGCTGAAGACTGGAAGTTCAGTTTGGCTGAGTACGCAACCGGCATCTGTGTGGTAACTCAGAATTAGCAGCTCGCCTCACCTTCACAAGTGATTGTACATTCAACAGCCCCATGTACTTCCCAGGACTGTGAGATGTTACAGAGACCTTGCTGGTACACTGCAGTGGAACTATGTTGGTTTTTGAAGGCCCCGACTGTGTCACTAGGTATATCTGTTCAGCCACATTCTTGCTAATGCCTTGAAGATTTCTTCCTGCATGGAAACTCTGACCATTATTTACAATCAGGAAGCCTTGAATAAAGCAATCATGAACCTTCAGTTCATATATAAATATAAAAATAAATATAAATATAAAACTATATTTTCAAATAAGTTAACCAGCAGTAACCATGCCCATTCAGGCAATTTCTTGAAATAGAGATGTGGGCACCTTTTTAGGTGCACAAATTTCAAAGTGTTTGATCTAGGAACTTAACAAAAGCCAGGAAGAATGAAAATGCCTTCTTTCCTATAATCTAGCTAAGAACCCTTTTACCTACTGGTACCAAAACACTTTTTAAAATTAACATTTCGCTCTTCCTTCAACTACCCATTACCTCTGCGCAGAGTCAGCTCAAGCCTTTTCAAAATGCAAAGCTGAATGTTGCTGTGTAAGGATAAAAGAGGAAAGGGACTGGTCTTGGGAGGGGAGGCAAGCAAAGGGAGGAACTTGGACAGAAAGTCTTGGACAGCTGGACTCCTCTTCCTGCTATTAAGAAGATGAAAGAAAAAAATGTTAGCAGAAGCCAGTGCCTCAACTTTTCCTTTTGACCTAGGCAAAGTCAAGAGGAAGACAGACTATTTTGCCTTTCTCCAGCAATCTACTTTTCCTAGGTATTGTCTGTGCCTTTCCTTGCTTTTTTTAATATATTTAGTATGAATAGTTAAGGATTCTGCTTCAGAAAGCACTCCAATTTAGGCAAAAGTTTATGTTTAAAGTTCAGTACATGCTGAGATCTCTGAGTCAAAGAAAAAGAGTCAATTTGACATAGTGAGGGCCTATGCACTGGTTTTTGGACGAGGAGCTACAGCTGGCTTCAAGGTCAAACTTTCAGATTAAACATTTCTTTTCTAATAAGGGAGAACAAAGCCTTTTAAAAAACTAGAAAACTCAAATTAAAAGTCTTTCCAGCCACGGGGAGTAAAAAGTGACACCATCCGCATCTCTGATGTTTCAGGTAGAGAAAAGTGTACAATTGAATGAGATATGAACCATCCTTGTTTTCTACAGCGAAATTTCTGAAGCTGACATTTCATGGTTGGAAAACAGATCGAGACCTTGTGATATTTATGTTAAGTATGGACCAGGAGAATTCTTTTTTGTTTACTGGCAAGTATTGTCACTGAAGGCACAAAAATATCTACAGTAACTTTTATGCCACCTTAATTTGCTCCTGCCATTTGACTTCCCAGTGTCAACCAGTCAATGTCAGCAGTGTCACTTTCTGTCAACATTACCAAGTAGAAGTCCAGGATATTAAATATGCTTGCGTTTACATAAAAAAGGAAGGGAAAAAGTGATCCAAGTATTTCCTGTACTGTAGAAACACCTGAATATTGTTTCAGTTGAATTATGACTGACTTGTTGACAAAGCTCTGCTGCAGGAGTCTTTAGTCCTGATCCTTAATGACACTAAATATCAATTTTCTATTAATGAGTTCCAAACATAGAGGAAAAAAAAAAATTACCAGAGAATGAAAACACAAGTATCTCTGATGAAATCAGTATAGCTAGTTTCAAATTCCCAAAGGCAGAGTGCAAGTACTGAGGGATGCATTTCAGTTATATTGGGGAAGCCCTTTGTGTAATGGAAGTGCAGCCTGCATGGTTAAACTTATTCGGAAAACTGTTGAGTTTTATGTACTCTTTAAGCTTGATAAAGAGAGCTTTGCTGAACAGGTCTAAGGACCTAACCACCCCAGATTCTGAGTACGTGGCAATGCCACCAGCTTTCACCTGGTATTGTACCGTGGAAGTTACTTTTTCTCTACCCCTTTCTGATGGTTCCAAGAGAGGAATCTGATTCAGATCATGTAAGTGTGGTGCGTCTTGTGTGGTTAAAAAAAGTTAGGTCAAAAAACATCCCAGAAGAAATACCTTTAAGAGACAATGAGGAATTGTTTTCCACTTCTCTGGTGACTAACATTAAGGCTATTGATAGAGGCTTCCTTCTGGATCCCTCTAGGTTGTTTGCCACCCATCATCTCAAACGTTACTCCTTCAACTGACCTGTTGACAGAGCATTGTATGTGCAATTGCTTTGGGCAAAACTAGATAGACTGTTTCAATCTTGCATTAAATGGCAGCCCCAGGTAAATTATGTCTATGTCTTCTAATGGTCCCACATGTGTCACTTTTTCTGTGTTTTTTTGAGAGATCCCGTATTATTTATTATTCTATGAGTTTCAGAGCATAGGTGAGCTGCCACACTCTACCTGTGAAAGCAGCAAGTTGTCCTGGGTATCCTCACAGTTCAGTCTTTCTTGATGAGCTAACTTTGATAAAATTTATTATGGGCCTCAAAAGAAATTAATTCCCCTTATAGAGAATTACATTGAGAATTTGACTTAGCACAGCTAATTTGTGCCACGTAGTTTGGAAGTTCTCATACTGCCTTCTCTGTCAGCAGATTGGTGGAGACAGGACCTCCAACAAAGTAATGGTAAAAGGAGGAGGGTCACCTCTTCCATTAGCACATCTGGATCAGGAACAGAATGATTTACTATCCCCACCCCAAACTCCTATTGAAATGAACAATCCCATTCCTCACAAAGGACTAGTGGCTCTGCTGCATATTTAACTGGAATGGTAATATGGTCAGTTGCATAGTTGAAGATGTAAGAATTATAATATGATTGAGCTAATTGCTTCCAGAGCAAAAGAAACAGAAAGAAGCTATAAGAAGGTACGCAATATTTGAAAATCAGATTTTCCTCCCCAAATAATAGTGTTTGCAGAGCTTCCGATGTCAGGTGGAACATAAATTATTAACTATTCTTTCTTCTAAGTATGCACATTTTATGTCTTTTGTTAAATCTTTTCTTCATATATCAATTCATGCTAATAGCTTCCTCAGTGAAATGGAGGACATACAGGTGATGAAATGATGACTGTGTATTCTGAGTAATTTGTTGCAGTTAGTAACTAAGTCTTGATGTTATATTCAACCTTGCAATTTTCTAATCTTGAGACACTGAATAAGTGCAAAGCTGTAATAACTCTTCTTTTGTAATAGCTGGACCAGTAGCTGGTTAAAGTCAAAGGAAAGATTCCCATTAACTTTAGTGGTCTGTGAATCAAGTTCTTGATATATATAGAAGGCCCCTGAAAACAAAGTTTTATTTTTTAACGTATTGTCTCATTTGTTGAATAGCATGGCTTACTGCCCAGTGTTATGGCAGTTCACAATGACTATTCTTCCCACCCATTCTCCTTCTCCTCCTTCCATTAATCAGCGATGGGTTGAATTCAAATGTTTTGGAAGTTCTGTCTGGTTTTGATGTGACGGTACATAAAAATATCTACAAAGTAGTTATTAGGGTACTTGGTGTGGCTGCATTTGTCCTGGGGAAACCTCCCCCTCCTCTCTGAGAGCAGCAGCACATTTTGTGGGAAGGCTGGCAGCTCTACAAGGTCTTCTTTGAGGCGGGCTCCACTCCCTCTGCCCCAGTGGTACATCCATCATTTTTGGTTTTCCTTTCCAAAATGCTTTTCACAAAAGTCACTTCCTTGTTTCACATTACTCTATGCTTTGTGAATTCAGACTGAAACATGCTGCGAACCAAATCCATATCTGGTGTAAATCAGCATCATCCTGCTGCTCTCAGTGGAGCTACAAAATTTTGTATCCATGGACAATCTTGCCCATGAACTTTCCACACAAAGAAGCAGTTTTGGTGGAGTAAAAAAGGGTTCATGTGCTTTGGGAAGAGATGTTAGCAGAAACAGCACATGGAAAATCCCACCTAAACAATGAGGTGTTTAACTTCACAGATATTAACATCTCTGTTCTGCCTAATGAGATAATTCTGGATTTTTTTTTTTTTTTTTTTTTTTCACTGTGACAACCCTATTATTGTCCATTTCTGGGTACTAGAAATTGGTGCAGAGCACAAAAGGATCAGGCTTCTGACTATGTGAGAGCTCAGTTAGTATCATAGACTCAGCCTATATAAATGTACCCTTTGCACTCCCGTTTCCTTATATAACTCACCACCACAAGCACCTTTTTAAAAAGTTGCTCGAAGTTTATTCAAGGATGCATTTGGTTAGATTTACAGTATTTGTCACTTGTTGGCCAAAAGTGACATAAGGGATTTCAATGTGCTGCTTTTAACGTGGTGACACTGCCTTTAATTTGGCGTAAGTGATTATATATGTTTGACTGTCAAATCACTGTATGTAGCTTTTGTGGTTGGGGGCTTGTTTTATCAAAGAATTCTGCTGAACCTTCTCCAAACCAGAACTCCCATGTGTATAATTATATTGTATTTTCATTATATAAACTTTATTTTCAAGACTGAAAACATATGAAATGATTATGGGAATGTGCATTCTATACAACACCACCACGTACTTGTGGGAAGAGAAGTTTATAACATAAACCAAATGTTGACATTAATATACAGGTACAAGATGCATCCATGTGACCCATAAAAGTAACGATGGAATAGAGGGATCTGAAAATACACCCAACTGCGCTTGGGATTAAAATAAATTTATAGCAACCTTTATTTTCCATTAAATAGCACCTACTTGATACTCTGCGGCCATAGCTGTCAAAGATTCACAGCCTGTGGTTGAACAGTACTTGTATAGCCAAGTTAGGTGCTTCCAAAATACCTTTCAAAGTGGTACTTAAAAAAAAATTTGTTACTTTGTTAATACATTTGATTTGTGCAAACACAGCCCCGTTAGAGACCTATTCTAGAAACCTACTTTGTCCTGGGACAACTGTTTTGGTGTTTTGCCCTAAAATTGTACACTGGCATTATGTCCTTAGTTTAATTTCATTGTCTTCTGTCACAACCCAATGAGGACCTAATTCCAGTTTGAATAGGTGCCACAGAGACCAGCATTTTAAGAGATCTGCAATAGAATATTGTTTAAGGCAGGATCCAAAACTGAATCCAACAGCAGGGTCTGGCCGGGAGGGATACTGTGTAAGTTCTGAGTAAGCTGTCATCACCATCATGTCCACAGTCCATATTCATTCATAGTTTCTTTTTTTTATTAACAAGACTGTCAAGCGTTGTCTGTATGTTATAAACAGGGAACTGAATCACCATGTAGATTAAGCAACTTACCAAGAACATACTAAGCATGTCCACATAATTCAGCACTTGAATTCAATTCTCCTTCTGCACCCTTACTCCACTGCCCTAAATAATCAGCTGTCCTTTATTGCAAATATCTTTAGTAGCTCCCTATGTAATCCAAGTCTTTTTCTCTCTGCCTCAGTACTTTTGCTTACTAACAGTGATACTTAAAAAAAACCCCAAAACTAAAGAACTAAAGATTCTAAAGGGTATGTCATGAAAGCAAACCATTTTTTATGTATATGAGGGTTTTTATATATATATGCACATACTAATATACGCACAGAGAGAGCAAGAGAGATGCACGCATTCACACACAGAGCAAACCAGAGGACACATCCATCATCAGAACAATCTATGAGTCATCTAAGATAAATGCTAACTCTTTCAAGGCAATCCTATACAATAGATCAATAAACAGTATCTTCAGTTTGTGGCTGGGAATTTAAACCCAGTCATTTACAAGCTAAAAAATAGGTCAAGGAATAATGGTGATAACTTGCCTTATCATCAAGCAGTGTGTGTGACCGTTGTCATCTGTAAACTACTGAGAAGCACGCTCACGTGGGCTCTGATTCTTCTGTTGGGGTGACAGCACAGAAGTCATTGATGTTACAGTGCTGCAAACCTGAGTGGAAAATCAGGGTCAGGGTCTAAAAAATCTCTTATAATTATGCATAATTTACAAGTTAAGATATAACAAACTTTTAAAATTACAAGAAATGAAGAAAAATACCTGAGTCAAATGAACACAGGGCTTCCTAATTACCAGAGAAGTCATCTGAAGACAGTTTTGCAGGCTCAATGTAACTAATTCCTGCACCGCATTCTCAAAGTCCCCAGCCTGAGTCACTCTGAGCTCAACTGCTCTTGAGCAGAGAGTTTGGAAGCTGATGAATCACTGTTGAGCAGTATGTATGTTTTCATAATCTTCGCTTTAAGGAATGTCCATTCAACATCTAAGCTAATGACCATTGGATAAGGGTGCAGATGGAATTTGGAAACACACTGTGATGAATCTGTTCTTTAAGTGTGTTTATGTTTGAGGGACTTTGCATGCAGGCTATCTCCTCAATGGCATGTTAAACCCTGCTCTCCAAAGAGAAGAGTGCAAGAGGCGAGGTAGTGGAGGGGGAGGAGAAGAATCCAAAAGGATGGAAAAGCTGCAAAATACATTTCTTTAGAAGCATTGAAATTGAATTTGCAAAGTTTGAAGAGCCTTTCTCATTTAAAGGAAAAATAAACTCCGATAATTCATCCAAACTCTCTACAAATTACTAAATGTTGAGGCGTCTGGAGTTGCAAAACAAGATACCATTTTTTCCAGTATCTCCACAATGAATCTAATTTGCCAGTATATCATGTATTCTCTCCAAATGATTGCAGATTATTTTTGTAGATTTTTAAAGCTCTCCTAATTTTACACCATCTCCTTCCCCCTTTCCATATCTCCATGTGCATGCTGATGTATGCTGTCACTGTTGTCAGCTAAAGTTTGTCTTTCACCCTCTCAGCAATGATTTTTGGTATAAGGGACAAGTTTGCGAGTGTACTGTATTTTAGCATGGCATTTTTCTATCGAAGACAATCAGTTCACATTAGGTATTCTGCAGACCCAGTACTGCAGTTTCTTATGGTTTCTATAGAGCAGAGAGACTACAGCTAGAACCTTAATAACTGGTGTGAAGGCAACACAGAATTATCCTCAGCTTTTCTCCCAGAGTCATGTAAACAACTTCCCCACTCCCAAAATAACCCACAAACTCCTTTTCCCCCTCCTCATACTTACGTATTCCTCTGCACTTCCTGAATTTGGCATGGGTATTTCAGAAATAGCTATTACAATGGTGTTTCCACTTTGAAAGAGGAAACACTGGGTGGGAGGAGTTATGAAAGGAACAGAGGAAGCAAAGCTGTTTTCATACCATCTCAAGCTGCACTTTTACAGCAAATAGGTGGAAAGACATCTGGGTGAAGCATGCTGTTGAGCCATCAGAGCCCCATCGCTGCACAGCACAAGGCCAAAAGTGAATATGCATAAACCAGAGTGTGTGTGGCTCCTTGCATCATTCAGCACAGCTGATACTGACAGGCAGCTCTAAACTGTTGAACAAACTGAATGAATCAAGGTCAGGCCGGAGTCAGCAGCAAGCTTCCCTCCCTCCACGACTCACTGATACATGAAAGGTACTGACTGGATGGCTCTTCAGTGCAGCTTTGTGCAGAGCAGCCGTACAGTAGAAGCTGCTCCGTCACATGTTTGTCAGCAATCCAAGATTTTAATTCTGAACTTTTCCATGAAACCAATAGCTATATTTTCTGGCTCTGGCCCGCCCGAGTGCTTGGCCAGGGCTATGGGAATGCAATGTCAAAGCAGCCTGTCTATGAATTGAGATTGCTTTCATGCGTCTCCACCTGCTGGCTGGCATTTCAGTAATCGCAATAGCCCGTAGAGATGACAGCGTACTTTCTGAAGTAACGAGCTTACGTGGAAAATGTAACTCAGTTTCACAAGAAGATAAGCAAATAAGCACGATGGGAGAGATTATTTTCTAACTTGATAAAGAACAACATCCTAAATGGCAGGTGACAGGTAGAAGGCCACTGAGATTTTTCAGGTCAAGCTTCTGAACTTCTGAAGCTTCAGTTGGGAAGATAAGAAATAAGGAAGATTTTTGAAAGAAATTCGTAAGGTGTGGAAACATCAGCGGAAACATCAGCATTTTACTTCACTACCAAAACCAGATGCTAAGAATGTTAACGTGCTCTCATTGACACAGTGAAAGAGGAAAACTGTTTATTAATATGTGGAAGCACGAGAATTCTGGGGCCCACAGTTTAGTTTCTGTGTGGTTAGGAAAGCAGTTACTTAGCAAATGGAGGCAGGCAGCTGTTTCAAATGGAAAGGAATAGAAATGATTAATGACTTCTATGCTTTAAAGAAATGAACCCACAGGATTTCTTTCTTCTGCTGTGCTGTCCCACTTGGCCATTTCTGTCATGTGCCCTGGGACTTTCTTTGGAAGTTTTCAATGGTCTGTCGTGAACTACTCTTTAGAAACTTACTGGACCAGATCTGGAGCCAGACAGATGCCAGCTGTGGATCTGATCCATTTGTACATACATTTACAGACTCCGAGCACAGATTATCAACACTTGATACTCCATGAACTTTGTACTGCAACAGCAATAGTATATCTTGCTCTCAGACACTGCAGTGATGAGCACAGTATTAAATCCTGTTTAGTGTAGGATCAGTGTTACCTTTTTCCTTTTGTAGCTGCATTTTATTCAGGCTATATTAAACAATGTACAAGGCAAGGGGCACTCTCAGGAACTGAAATAATACAAGGAATGAACCCTTCCTCTATTCGTAATGTCACATATCAATATGGATTATTGGTATTTTACCATCTTCTGCACTGCTAGCAATGGCTTGTTTTAATCCTTCCCAAACTGCTAATTCTATCATCTGTTTCTCATATATGCCTTCATTTAGGTTCTTAGGTCTTCTATGCATGGCAACAGAAGGTGGAAAAGGTTAAAAAGAGGATGAGGAAGAGAAAGAGGAATATGGAGAAAAGAAAAAGGAAGGCTATATAAAACACAGATAACATTTTGACTGAACTGTTCACAGCAAATCATCCATCCAATTTTGTTAAAGTAGTATTTACCAGGGAGAGTAAGTTCTCCTCTGACATGACTTCAGGGAATTATACAGAATTTACTTCTATTCAAAAGGCTACATAATTTGATCTACTAAAGGTTCTTTTGACATATTTTTGATTATGTGTTCAGAGCTGTCGAAGCATAAAATGTGAGTGTTTGCTATTCCAAAGTATTATCCCATTTCAAAGGCGGTGTTCCATATTACTCAGCATTGGGAACGGGATGGTAACTACAGAAAGTGGTAAAGGTGTCCATTGCATATCTGTATAATTAAACACAGCTAAGCACATTTACTACATACCTCTACAAGTAACATTCCTGGCAGTTCAGCGTCTTCTGCTCTTGTTAGCACTAGAAACCTGACTAAATAATCTAGCTATAGGAACTCAAAACCATCAAGTAATTTAGAAGGTGTATGAGTTTAATACATCCTGAATGTGTCTAAAACCTTGGCTAAGCACAGGCATTCGGCTAAAGAGAGTTCTCATAGATTACTTTAAGACACAGCAGGACTGGAAGATGATATTTCCTTGTCTACAAGTATATCGCTCTCAAGTCATCGTTTCAACACAGGAAGTTATCTGCTACCTGGGGCAACAACGTGCACTTGGACACAATTAGCCTGCTGTCTGGTGATATTTAAGAATTAGCCACATAAGGCTTTCTTACAAAGTTGTCAAAAAGGCTCAATTGATTATTTTAACTAAGCCTGTTTAAAATACCTGAATAAACTGATGCAAAATAAAAGCAACTCTTGCACACTTGAACTGCACGCTTCCTTTACACCACTTATTCCAGTGTAGGAATAAAGACCAGCTCAAATGAATAGTGATTCTCTTTCTATATCTTTCTGTAGCTCTCTGTCAGGTACATCACTCAGGTGAGTAATGGTACTGATGTCATTCAAAGCTCACAGTATAAGCACGTACTTTATACGTTACAGTACACAAAATCACATATGGAGGAATAAATTCAGCTCTGTGTTCAGTCCACTTGGCTGAAGCAGAAGTTGGTCCAATAGCCTGAATCTTCTTTCACAGGCTATTTTTGAAACTGATATAACTCAGGCAGGAAGTTTGAGTGTGTGTCTCTGTGCTGCTGAACAACATATGAGGGCCAGATCTATTTTCTGAAGTTGATTCTCACTCCTGGTGGGTTTTTTGGGGGGGGGTGTGTGTGTGTTTTGTTGGGGTTTTTTTGTTTGTTTTTGGTGTTTTTTTTTTTTTTTTTAATTGCAAGATACTTCCTGACAACTTCTTCCTGGTAATCCCAGAGGGTATAGTAACAAGTACTGAGGTTTTATTCCTACCTGGATCATCTAGCTGATATGCATACAGATTAATTCCTCTCTTGTTTTCCTGACCCCTTTTATCTTTCAGGCCAGTGCATCACATAAGTATTTAGTATGTGCTCTCATTTGACACTGTCTCAGTTAACATTTTATAATATGACAGTAAAATACTTTCTTTTAAAGTAGTGCTCAATTGAATGTCCCTCTGTAGTACAGTAGTTCTGCTCTGCTGTCTATCCATGAAAAAAAAAAAAAAGATTAAAAAAAAAATTTAAAAAAAGTTGGAAATTTTATATTTTTTTCCCCAAAGGATGTTGATGCTGAGCAGAATGTCAGGCAGGTAAATAGTCACACGCATCATTTGCAAATATATCATACATCAATCGGTGTTCTCAGGCCTTAGAGTTGTGCTACCATAAAGAAATACTGATTTTGAACATTTCACTATGAATACCCTTATTAGTGTTTCTGTTTTGGCAAGAGAATTATTGCTTACAAATCCTTTGCCAGTCTCTTAGTATAATAGCAAACTATTACTATGGAAAATAAAAGTCAGGGGGAAAGTGATTGTCTGAGAGGCAATTCAGAAGTGTCTGGTGAGCTGCACATTAGCCTGTTTGACTGTTTACAGTGAAACCCCACATGGGGCTAGAGTGGTCCCTGTCTCACTTGGGCAGCAGAGGTGTCAAAGGCGGCAAAATGCCCTTTCCTAGGTTAGTGACACCTTGCTTCTGACACAGAACCTTATCCCTCTTCTTTCTATTCCGCAAGCTGAGGCTTGTATGCACAAGGGGAGAAGTAAGCTTTAGTCTAGCAGCACAAATACCGAAGTAACTTACTTCCCTGGCTGGAACAAGGAGGAACCGTGGAAGGAATTGCAGCTCTCTGAGTCATACTTCCTCCTTGGAGTTTCTCTTGGAGTAGTGCAGCTCTGCCCCATGCCTTAGGCTGACATTAGAGTTAAACTCGTCCATCCTCTTATCCGCAAAGTGATAGAGAGAGAGAGAGAAAGAAAGAAAGACAGTAAGGCAGTGGATTATCATACCCTCAAATCTCCCAATTGCAGCTCTAAATATAGCCAAACAAGTAAAAATCTGTTTCTGGAAACAGTACAACTATTTAGCTCCCAACCCTTCAAACAACATACATGAAAAAAAAGCCAACAAAAACCCCCAACTAGTTCTCTCCTGACCAAGATCCTGTATGTGGAGCCATGTTAAGCACATTCTGATCTCCAGCCAGAAAGTGAAAAATTCCCAACAGCCACACCTATCCAGGGTGTGACTAGAGACTATCAACTAGTTTATATTTGCACTTTGATATACAGCACATGCTTAACATCATATGGTGTATCCTTGGAAAAAAAATAGCAACAAGTTTCAACATAGAAATTGTGTTAGATTAGGAGGCCAGAATAAATAAGAGCCAATGAGTTGTAGAATGACTTGAGGTAGCGTATAAGATCTCATCTTAAAAAATAACATGAAGGCAGTACATTGTAGATGAAACACATAATGAAAAAACATTCCAAACTTCTAATTTGAGAAAAGATTACAAATAAAATAGGCTTGGGCATGCCAAGTGTAAAATCTTTGATATGGAAATGCAGTAATGGTTAAATGAAATGGGCTGAAAATCTATTTATCAACAGTCTGTAATGCCTAGTTGGATCGTCCCATGAGAAAAGCAAATAAGGAGTAGTAGGAGAATATATACAGACACTGTTAAAAAGTTTACATACCTCCTGCTTTCATACCTTGAGATATAGTCCTTCACCTTAACTAGAGATTTTAAGAAGTTAAAAAGCTGGTATGAAAACACACCTCAAACAATTCAGGAAATGTGCCCCGAGACCCAGATTTTCAGGAGTCATCTAATACGCTCAGCCTGAGATCTTTAAAGGGACCTGATCTCTCAACAGTGAAAAGGAGCCCTCTGGCACCAGGCCCCCCATGAGCAACTTGGATTGATATATCCACCCAGCAGCACCCTTGCTCATTTCTGGAAACCTCAGCCCAGGCTACCAGCGGTGGCAAGGGTGCTCCATAAGGCATGTATTCATGAACACGCTGCTGTGAGAAAGACCACCAGATCATGCTCTGTGTGACACTGCTCAACTTCAGTGAGCTCCGCGCATCCAGCTGAACACAGAATTTGGCCCGTTACTGTTATCCCCGATTCATTTTTCTCTTTTTATTCACACTAGCCTTCTATTACAATATTGCCAATGGGCATGTAAGTCATTACTGCGCCCTACATGTGAATCACAAGTGCAAGTGCCATGGAAATTAAACTCCTTGACCTGCTCGCATTTTTCTCTTTGATGTGAGCCTGAATAGGCATTTTTGACTGGAACATAGTTTTAATTTTGAGAGCTGGCAAGACAACCACAACCTTTTCTGCAAGGAAGTTCGCCGAAGAATTCTTTGTTGTTCTTCCCGAATTACTTTCCTAAAGAAAGAGTGTCAGCAAATAGCGTTGCAGAAGGCACGGATCATATTTTCACCATGTTCAAATGCAGGAAACAAAAACAGCTACTGTGTTCCTGTTCACACCAGGAAACACACAGTCCTAACTGCATCAGTCTGAGCGAGTTGCAAAATTTCCATTAATCTGACAGAGCGCTGAAAATAGAAAATATTTTTCATTCATTACTGCAGACTTCTCTCTACAGCGGCAACCTAGATTCAGAGTCATTGTGACCACATGCAACCCATGGGGCAGCTGCATGCTCCAGGTCTGAGCTCCAAATGTCCAAAGGGGAGCTGGGACAAGAGGACATGTTGGGACCCAAGAGCTGCCTTCCCATGGGAGCTCAGGGAAGGCAGGAGAGGAGCAGCAAAGCTGTCTACTTTTGGCCTGTACCCAGCACTAAACTGTAACAGTCGCTCTATCATCTGACAACCCCTCACCAGCCAGGGAAGGAAATTGGGAAAAAGGAGAGCAGGTCCTTGGGTAAAAGTGAAACAGATTTAATGAAAACACCATCAAGACCAACAGAGATACACAGAGTCATATTCAGCCAAACGAATATCCAGCCATCACAATCAACCAGAGAGCAGTTTGCAGGAGAAGCCAGAGGAAAAGCAGAAGAAATGCCAGCAGGAACCCCACAGGAAACTCCCCCTCCATAGCCAACCTTCCCCCTTTATAACGACCATGACATTACGGTGTGGGCTGCCCCTGTAGCTCACTCAGGGCACCTGCCCTGGCTGACTCAAGCTGCTAACGGCCTGTCCAGCACGGCTGGGCTGGGATTCCATCCCAGTCAAACCAGGACAAAAGCAAATGTCCCGACCCCTAACCCTGCACTCAGGACCCAGGCCCAAGAGCTGAAAAGATCCCCTGGGCACCATAGCTCTGCTCTCCTCCATGCTGCCTGCTTACTGCTCTAAATCAGGAGGTGCTGCTGTTTCAGGGACTTGGGGCTCCCTCTGGCAAAAGGCTAGGTTGTTTGCAAGGGATCCAGGACCAATATTAAATTTCCATTTGAAATCACGCGATGTTTTGATGAAACTCTCTAGAGGCACCTGTTTTGAAATCTACAGTTTCCCATCCCACTGTTGGTGACCTGTTTAAAATAATAAAAACAGAAAGCTTTCCAAGATGGATGACACTGGGGCCAGGGATCAAAACCTCACTTGTGTTTCTAAAGGCTCTTTCCATGCTTGGAAACCTGGTTCTTGCATTCATCAAACACAGAGGATTTTTTTTATTATTATTATTTTTATTTTTTTTTCCCCTTCACTTCTTCACTTTCTCAGCCAGGAGGCTTCCAAAAGGGAGATGTCTAGGCCATCTATTATGCTGCTTGTCTTTTCCTTCAGTTCACAATATGGTTCTTAAAGCTGCAGGGTTTCAGGTTAATAAATATTCCAGAACTAGAAAATAAGCATGTATTCAAATTATACATCCACGCTATTTAAAGGAAGATTTTGTTTTAGACACGTGGCTATCTGGGAAAAATTATTGTTTGACACACTGTTGTGTAATTTGTCAGTTAGGCCTTTCCTCTGGCAAAGAGGCAGAAAATAATTTTACGGCTGGGAAGATGGCACAGACGTTGACTTGCTGGAGTTCCAGATGGACTCAAGGACTCACATAAAAGCATATTTTATAGCTAAACTGCTGGAAAATGAAATTTTCCTTACCAAATCATTACGAGTAACTCCATAGTTAAGATTATAAGAACAACAGACTATTTATTTTGAGTGAATTTTTCAAACCTCCTCAAATCCACAAGTGTAGTTGATTGACTACAAAATGAATCTATCAAAGCCAGGAACACAAATCTGAGGTTGGTTGGTAAAGAGGTAGGAACGATACTTTTGAAACCTCATGATTTCCAGCTTTCTTCTGAGATTCTTTTTCTGCAGAGAAAGGGGGAAAGAGACTTTGAGAACTATGCACTAGTTACATCACTGCACTGCTTGTCTGGAGATGGAAGATGAAGTTCTAGATTAAGTTCAAGCCAGCACCATTTTATCATTGATTCTGAAAGAACCAAGGTTGACAGAAAGTAGAGAGAGAAAGGCCAAAGGAAGTATCTTGGGTTTAGGCCTAAAATGCTTGAAGATGCCACTGCAGGGTGTCTCTTTAAAAACAGAGGAGAGTCACCATGCACTGGATACCCTGTATTTCTATTTTTATATTTTTTTTCAGCAGATAGAAGGAGTCAGAAAGCAGCACAATTTCTGCTTCAGTGGGTGTATATTCTACAGGTGCAAGTACATAATGCAGAAGAAACTAATCAGGAAAGGCTAATGATGACAAAAGTAACTTAGGCAAAGCATTTGCTACATAAGTAAGTTTTTGAGACTTATTTCCAAGAGACAAGGCTATAACTGTCAGTTGCTTTGACCTAAAAGAATGGGCTATTTCTTGATTTACAAGGCATATTTGGCATGAGATTTTAAAAGTTTTCTCTACATAGCTGATTTCCAAATATACACAAAGGAGGCAAAGCTTGGCTCTAGATTTGAGGAAGAATATACATGAGCTCTCAAACACAGTGAAAGCAGTCAACAGAAGTGTGGATGCTCATGGATTTGTGTGTTTGAGGCCTTGAATTTTTGCTAGTGAAATATCATTTGTTAATACAGAGTGGCGATGCGTTTCACACTGGACAGGACACAGGCTCATCGACAGCCATGAGAAAACAAAAGCTCTAGCTAGGATGCACTGTGCTGTCTTTGAAAAAGAAGGAATGTACTGCAAAGAAACAAGAGTCCAGAGCTGTCCTGTGCATGAGATGTCTTCTGGTAAAAAAATGTTTGTGCTAGAGAAAGGGTGGGCAGACTTGTGAAGTGGATACTGATGTTCTCTATTTGCTTCTCTAGTCTTGCCAAATAATTCTTATACAGTGTCGGGCAAGACAATTCAATTTCTCTGGGCCTGTTTCTGTGACACAGAGATAATAAAGAACGATTTCTGTCTCCAGCTTTGTTTCTTTTGTCTATAGGAACAGCAAGCTGTTCAAGACCGGGGCTGTATCTTAACCGGATGTATTTGCAGTGCTTCGTATGGATGGCTCTCAGTCTCAGATGTGGCCTCTAGGCACAATGGTATTACAAAAATAATTAACTGAGAATGTGTATTTATTTAGTTAATTGTAGTAACTTCAATCAGGATATTGGACCTAATTTTAGCTTACTGTAAGTCAGTTCATGTTCATTGATTGGTCTGTTCTTTCTAAGCCTATTGCTTGTGACAATATTGGTTCACAAGCAGGATGTCAACATGCACATGGTGACTTCTATTGTTTGGTGGGGTTTTTTTTCCTGTGAAATCAGCAGGTGAGGATGCCTTACTGCCTGGAAGTTAACTGACTTAGAACATATTTTAAATATACCTGATGCCTATCAATTTGTGAAGATGTAGAAGGATATAAAATAACTAAAGAACTTCAGGAAGAATGCCTTAATTACTAAGAGGTATGTTGAACCCACGCTGAATCACCTTCACAGAGGCATCCTCCTATGCCTTATCTCAGTGTCACAATGTCTTTATCTCACTGGCACAAAACTGTATTTTATTTTCCTGGAGAAAATCATGTTAAAGTGCAAAGCAACAATGAAGCCAAGCAGAATTATTTCTCTGATGACAAGATGCATAAGGATTTTGAAGACCCTTCCTGTGGCTGCCGAGCACTTTCTCTCAAGTCCTCGGACTCAGCTGTGTTTTCATATCTTAAGACGTACTTAGCACCTCACAGTTTTCACTCCTGACAAATATGGATCCTTTCTGTCTAGTTCAGAAGGATCACCGAAATGTTTAATTAGAGAGTGTTAAATGTTACCACTGTTTTCCAGAATCCTGTCTGGTATGCTAAAAGAATATAGAAGGTCACCTTTGAGAGTATATTCACATAATGTTTACTACAAGATTTATCACGTGGCTCCTAGTTTGGTAGTGTATCAAACTTACTTTTTCTTTCTTTAAAAGAATTCAATGAATTTTCCTCTCCAACAGTGTTCAGCAACCTACAAGTTACACAGAGACATCAGAAGTCTTTAATGCAGGTTTTCAGAGTAAATGAAACCTTTTTTCGGTGTGGTTGCCTTTGTAATAACAGTCTTCTTATTTGTTGGATACTTATGTAACGTAAGATGAAAAGACATTTTATAGCCTTCTGGCAAGAGGACTTAAAATTAACAGCATACCTGTGGCTGCCCTAAGCCAGGGAGGGAGTCATTTTCAGGCCATGGGAAAACTGCAGTTTTGCATCCTTCACTTCTTCTGACTTACTGGTATTCAGTATTTCCATAGACTTGTTTTTCATGAAAGCATCGTCATCATGCACAAAAAGAAAAATTAAGTAATTGAGTCTGATGAAAGAACAAGAGACCAAGGTGGTAAGTGATAACTGTCACCCATTAGCATTTCCCCAAAGAATGTGGTGGTTTAACTTATTCTTTCATTTTATATTTTCATGCCTGGCTAGGCTCTCACATCGCACACAGTCAATTGGCTCTCTATGCAAAAGCTATTAACTGTCTGATTACCTCTGGCAGCAAAACCAAACAGATGCAGTGCACATCGAGAGGTATGAATCTTCAGCCTCCCGCTAGCTTTATGGGCCATATCCTGCCAACCATCCACAGACAGGCAGACTCCCACTGAATTTAAGGGGCGTTTTACAAAACAATCAATGGCCAATCACACTTACTCCCTTTCAATATGCAAAAAGGAAAACCACAAAAAGATAATGATCTGGGTTTTGATCTCACCCATACTGGGCTGACAGTAGGGTAATCCCATTGACTTCAGCTGATTTATTCCGTCAGTCAACTGACTTTCACAGACTTTGGGCTGGGCCTTTAAACAAATGTAAACTTGATCAGGATGAAGCCCTATCACATTCATGCCCATTCTTGCTTTGAATATTTGTCTTCCATATCACATTTCCACCTGGAACCTGATTGACCTCAGCACATAGTTTTATTATTTAAAATTAAGTTGACAACTATTTTCAAAAATAGTAATTACTCTCCATTATAAATGCAGAACACTTTTAATCCTCAAAGCAGCAAGCTTGGAGATAAGAGTTTCCTACTCATCCCCATTGATTACCAACAAATAGATACATCAGTGCTGCAGTCCCCAAAGTGATGCAGCTTGTGAAGACATGCCTGAGCTCGTCGGCTCGGCTGTGGCTGGCTGCAGCGCGGAGCATATGCTGGCCAGCAAAACCACCCAGGCCCCTGGGTAAATACTTGGGCTACTAGCCTGTCCTGAGCATTGGGCTGCGCTGCTTAACGCTCCTATCAACCCTTGTGCTGGCTAGTTGGGAGGCAGGTCTGGGGAGCCGGCTGCATGTGCTGCCATCACTGCAGGGTAGACAAAGACAGGGTTCATAAAGGTGGCTGAATCGAACCTTCAGCTACGTCCCAGGGCTTTCAGAACCCATGGAAGAGCCCGACGGGGTCAGCAGAGCAAGGTTTTCGCTCTTCTCGCCCTAGCCACTGGAGGAGAGGAGTGCAGCAGGCAGCAGAGCACGGACAGCACAGCTCATGTGAAGGATATGTCAGGCCCTCAGCTACGATCCTGCCTGGAAAAGTAACTGCTTCCACAAAAGCCCCATGAGATCTGTAATGACCTCAGGTGGCCGAGACCCCGGTTTCACGGCTCAAGGAAGTATGCAACTAATTGGTATATTGTGTCCACTGGGGATCAGACAGACTAATGCTAGTCCTCCACACTAAACATGCTAACACTCCTTTGCCCCTTCAGCCTTTGGGTTGTTTGAACTTTTTCTCTCAGCAGTAACAATTACCCAAAATACTAGAGATGGCAGCAACATTAGATCAGAAAATGACTCATTATTGAACTAGCCCTGTCAAGCAAGATAAATACAATTTAGTTGTCAGCTAATCTATTTTGGTTTGTGTTCTCAATTCATCCAAGACACTGATTACATTGCAGTCTATCATCCTAGCATTAAGTATATGTTGTTACAACGCTCTTTGCTTTGTAAAGCGAACATTTATGAATACAATAGCTGTATTTGTCTGTCAATATTACATCACTGCCAACATACCGTGCATCAGCTCTCTGTGTCATAACATGTAGAATAATATTTTGGGTTCTCAGGAGTTAAATTATGGAAAGGCAATATTTAATTTGACAGCATTTAAGCAACTAGAAGTCTCATCTAAGATACCCTTTTTCTATCTGTCATCTTCATCTGCCAGCTGTTTCTTCCTCTATCTCTGTGACTAAAGTTTTGATGCTGCACTCAATCAGCTTTGGATTTTGGCCTAAGAAGGAAGGTCGACAGGGGCTGTTATAAGAGGCTTTGTAGGATGCTTTTGCACCTCCATGCTGAACTTATCAATGCAAGCAGCTCTCAAGAGTGCTCAGCACCTGGGAAGTTCTTCTCCTGAAAGAATTCAGGCTTTGCATTTGAGCTATTTATTCACATTGTACTTCCTCTCACTTTGTTTTTAGTTTTGTTTAGCAGTTACTTAGCCTTTGGGAAGGCTATTTATGGAAATTAAACATTTTCATGATAAAGAAAGTGTTTTGCACTTAGAAGGAGAGGAAACCATTGATCTTGATAATAGAGAGAGAAACTTTCTAACTTGCACGGTTGGCAAATCCATTACCAATTGCCAAACTTTGCAAAACAGTAAATAGGCAAAGGTGCATTTTAAAAAGGAGGTGAAAAGCATCATAAAACATGCTATCTTTCTCTATTTAAATTTAATACCAAGTAAGGTGGCATACTAGATAAGGCATTTATCAACTGTCACACTTTATGAAAGTCTTTACACGCTCAAGTAAAATATCTCCCTACAATCGCTTCATGATCAAGTCTTTTTCTGAGAATCGGAGAGATATAACTGATTATTTTGTGCAAGCTGAGAAAAAAAATGTGGCTTTGCAAAGTTCCATCATACATATAACAGGACTTCAATAATCAAGATTGCTGCTGCTTTTCCTAAACCTGATTACAATATTATGCAGATCGGACCAAACCAAAAATATTAGCAATGAATTTACAACACTTTGGAACCCAGACAGCTGTGGACATTCTTCAGGAGAGGCATGAACACACTTTTACTGTCAATCATTACGTCTGCCTTCTGCTGAGGTCCTTTAGGTCTTTTGTTGTAATTCTACTGATTCTGAGAAAGTCTTGCAGAGCCTACTGAGAAAGTCTTGCAGAGCCTACCGGTTGATCATGATACATTAAACAAGCTCCAAAGTGATGTGGGAAACCATTGCAAAGATACCCAGCTGGGACTGATACACTACGCTATGTATATAGCCTCCTTCCATCTGATAGTACTATCTTTTGTATGGGCTGTGTGGGAGCCTGGAGTTCCTATCAGCCTGGGCTGATGGTTCATACCACATTTCTCATGCAGATGATTCTGTCTCCCAGATTTAACCCGTAGGCTAGACAAGACTCAGAGGAGGGGATGAAAATGAGTGAAGTAACTTCTATGCTCCCTCTTGAGTACATTACATTGCATTGTACTGCTTGTCAGGTACATTTTGAGACAATAGTTTATTTTTCTCATCTATAGCATAAGATATTATCACCATTACCATTATCATTACTATTATTACATGATATCATTTAAACTAGTCCAAAATTGCATACCTGTGTGCAATTCCATCTCTCTCTCAATCAGCTGAGCCAGACGGGTGAGATAACTACACCACGAGTGAAGCCAGGGCCCCGAGCTGGTTGGGCTCCATCAGCTTGGAAGTGAAGGCGGCAGAGAGGGTTTCTGAAGAGGTAGGTTTGTGAATAAGAGCGTGTTAACTGTGTTAACTTCCCCCATCAGAAGAGCAGGAAAGAAGATCCAGCCTGAGTTGAGGACCTGGCTTTCCTAGTAAGAAGATGCATTGGAACACAAGAGACCTGTGTCTGACCGGTGTTTCCAGCCAGCTCTCCCCTGGACTGAGGGCTGGAAGTGTGACAGCACTGTCTGAAACAGGCCAGCAGTGGTCACTACCAGTGACAAAATGCTGAACCTGACAGCTCGAAGTGGTGTAACAGACCTGTGGCCTGATTCTTACCCTCTTCTAACACCTGCCTGCACTTTCCAGTAGGTAAATCTTACAAGTGACTTTTCCTGACCTGACTTGTGAAAGGATGGATGCCTTATGGGCTGCCTGCTAGGCATGCAACGAAAGCCAGCATCTGGCTTGGCAAGTCTCCTCCTTATCTTCAGACTGATACCATCAAAGGTCTCAGTCTGTTCTGGTTTGGGACTGATTCTTGCTAGACTGTGAATGACTCGTGCAAATGGCTAAACCTTGGATTTTTAGGTGGGTTTAGGCACTAACACACTCAGTACTGTAGCTTCTAAGTTACTGAGGACTCGACTCAATGTAGGACTCAGATATTTGAAGAACAAGTGCCTCAACGGCTAGTACTATGGTGTGTGGTCCCTGGAGTGGGACAACAATCTGGAACAAATTGGCTAAACTGCATGGGGAGATTCCGGCACTGACAATGGCAAACAGAGTGGCCAACCACTCTCCTGAGGGGGTTTGGTCCCTCTTTATCATCCAGTTGCATGGCCATTCCTAACTGACTCCAGCTGCTGAATCCTTCTCAGGACAAAAGGAGCTGAGGTTCCTTGCAGATCTGCGAGACAGCCCTCCCAAAGCAGTGCGCTCTGGCCTTTCCGGTTGTTGATACTTCAAATCACACGTTGTTGCTGTTACATTTCTGCTGTAAGGATAACAACCACTAGTCAGAAAATATTTTTATAGTACAGAGGGTGGGCTAGGAACAAGGGAAGCTGCACTGGCAAATCCCACACACTCCACTCGAATTTTCACTTCTCAGTGCAGGAACTGCGCACTGGGAGTCCTGCTGGGATTTTTGTCAAGGCTGTTTCTCCTTCTGCTGACAGCGCTACGGGAATGGGGGAGATCTTCGGGGACTACAGTACTGCACTGCAGTTATCAACAGGGCTGCTTAGTACTAAAGCATCAGGCATGATCCAGTGAATACCAACAGAAATGCTAGAAAACAGCAAAGGGGTTAAAAAGGCTCCATGTCAGAAGGAGAGCCAAGTCCTCAGCAAGCCCATCAGCGAAAGTCTTTCAGCCTGTCAGGCATCATCAGTGCCCTTTATTTCTCTGGGAAAGCCATGCTGAGATTTGTAATGTTTTCTTCTCCCAGATACTATGTTCAGAACTAAAATACTCCTCTTCCATTCTGGCCCTTGATCATCGAAGGACACTTCTTACCAGAGATGGAATTGGCTCCTGTGGCTTTGGACGAAACCATCCTGATCCATGTTCTCTGTGCTGAATAGCTGCCACGCTCTGCCCCAGTGCTCGTTACACGTCAGGGGTGCTGTATGTGATTAGTTTGTGAAGTGCAGTGGGATCCTGTGTGAGCAAGGTTACTATAAACTGCTGGTAACAGCTGCTTGTGCTGTAGATCCGTGGTTAGCATCAGCAGTTTTCTGTGGAAGAAAATCCCATGGATGTCTGTGTGGGTTCCTGAGAGCTCCGGGGAAAGCTGAAAAATGTATCCAAGGTAGAGGATGGCAACTCTGCAATATAAATGAAACCACCACATATTTTCACCTACATTTTTGCTTTCCACTGAAATGGTTCCAACTGTGGAAGTATCAGCAAGGAAGAATATGACCTTAATTCCCCTTTATGGGGTGGGAACAGTCGTAGTAAGGGGAAATCAATGCAAGACCTTTTATAATGGTTGGACTTGATGGTCTTAAAGGTCTTTCCAAACTAAATGATTCTATGATTCTATAAAATCACACCAGCAGAGCCACGGCCAGGAGATAACAAACAAAAAACACACCAAAGTCCCCATTCTTTGGCACTTACAAGCTTAATTAAAGAGTAGTGTAATCAAGCCGGTGATTAATCATAAACTTTTTATCAATGGAGAATGATAGATTTTCTCATCAAAGGCTCCAGCTCACATCTTGCTATCACTCTAACTTCATCAAGTACATACATTCAATCTTTCCCCACTTGCCCAACATGAGTCTGAAATAGCTTCCTGAGTGCCCGTTGAATTATACGAGGGTAAAATCAGCCTGAGGAGATAATCACAAGGTAACAGGATCCTTCCTTAAATTCCGATATCTACACAGAGTCAAATAAATGGATCTGAATCCATATTCCTACTGGGTGATAAGACATTTTTATGGCACAAGTAGAACATTGCTTTGGAGATAAACTACATGTGCCTTAAAGGCATTAAATTTATAATCCCTGAGGCAAGGGTGTGTATTATCCTTGTTCCCAACAGTACAGAGTGGCATGAAAGACACTATCGAGGGAAAGTCATACCTCATCCTGCTGGATAATGCTGTTACTATAATAGGAGGGAAACAGAGGGGTGACAGTTTGCCACAGCCAGCAAGGATAAAATGGCCAACAGTTTACATAGTCAGATTCCCATGAAAGGCAAATAATAGCCTTCTCCATCCCTTCCTAGGGGGTTCCTCCTGCCATTGCAACAACAGCCAGTCTGTATACGGACATAAACAAAGTCAGAACATCGTACTTTGCAAAAAAATAAAGCCCGTGGAGGGGAAATACCTCTGACTTAAAGTATATGCTGATGTAAGAGGGTCTCTTTGTAATAAACTCCCACGCTGTAGCCTTAAACCGTAATGGTCTGTGAAAGTTATTATGCGATGTTTTTAGCATTCAGTTTCATTCTGACAGGGCTTTATGATGTGTATTACAGAAGAATACTGTTAAGTTAATCATATTAATACCAAATCTTTGTAATATAATAGCTTCAAACATTTTGAGCAAGGCACAACTTGACTTTTCATAAATACAGAAAGACAAAACTTTTAATGATGTTATTTTCCTACTGCTTCCCCAAGTCCATCTGCTAGAGCTGCTAAAGATCAAGGGCCATCATTTCTTTTTTCTGCAGGCTGAACGGTGGAAAAGATACTTGGTTTCCCAGGGCCTAATTCTGCACCTTTTATTCCCAGGGACTGTCTCTTCAGGCATTATCAATTTGTCTTTCTCTTTTTCTTTTTAAGACATGCCTAGTATAAGCCATGTTTGAAATATAATTCCTTATTTATGCTACTGATGACAGCTTCAATTATTAAAAGGAATTTTAAAGTTCTTTTTAGGTTTCTCATTTTCACATTAGTATTATTTTATTTTCTGCATTTCATTCGGTTTTGGTAGCAGAAGGAGCCTTATTGGAGTCACTTTTTCCTTCTGATCATTAAAACTAATTTTACTCTGTTTGCCTTTAATGAGCAGTTAAAAGGAAATAAAAATACAGATAGTAAATACTGTGAAACACTCACCGACACAGCACTGCATATACTTAAAGGAAAACTGCATCCTAAAATTGTCAAGAAGGTCCCTTTAAGCTTGAAACAGGAGCAGATTCTTTTAAACTTTCCCAGAGAATAGCAGTGACCTTGCAAATCAGATAACCCATGGTCTACAAGAGTCCAAATATGTCATCAAGACTTTATTTTACTGCTTGATGTTCCTTGGCCTAGTTACTCCAACCAGGCTAATTGCACCAGCCCCCAAAACCACCCACAACAGGACTGTACAACCAGAACCAACGTCACAAAGTAGAGCTGGGTGCATGGTAGGAACAAGGATAAATGGGACACTGTGTCGAAGGCTGGATTTTTGCTGAGTGACTGCAATCTGATGGGTACAATATATTAAAACTAATGGAAACATTTGATTAAAAATATGCTAGATCTTTGCACAGAGTCTTATCACAAAGCCGCCATAGGCAGGCAGCCAAGTGCTTAGCTGCAGCACAAATGACCATGACAGAAATCCACAAGCCCCAGTCTTCCTCCTTCCACAGAAACAAAGCTTGCCAGAAGAGTACCTGGGGTCCTTAGACATCCGCTGCCTTTAAATGTTTGCATCGAGAGACAAAGATCTGCTATCACGCCCCTTAAAGATACAGACAACTCTGCAAGCATCGTCTCCCCAAGCCCGTGGCTTCCTGGTGTATGTCCAGGAAGCCTTAACCTTCCCAAGGGGTCACCTGCCTTTGTGTCAGGTCCTCTGAACAGCCTTCACTCCCTATGGTTTTACTCCAGAAAAGTATCAGTCAGTTTGCCAGGAGACAGTGCGGTCCTCCTGCTTGTAGCCAAACCTTCACAGAGGGTCAGACAGAAGTGGTGAAGCCCCAGCCTCTCTGCAGCTGGTTTCAGCGAGGCTGAGAGGCCACCAGCGATGCTCGTGTGCCCACAATATCTTCTGCATCCCAACGTGAAGGGCGAGCATCTCAAAAGACCCCATCTCTTCTCGCTCGCTTTGCGGCAAGCTGGATTTCAGCAACATGCTTGCTTTGCTGTTCCCTTACCCTTAGTTATTGCTAGGAGGGTGTAGGAGCCCCTAAGCAGAAGAAATGAACGCGTCCTAGTCAGCGTGAGAACTGCTAGCCTTAATTCTTCCTCTAACAGGCTGCAGCTTGTGAAATCAAATAGGGATTGCGTGTTAGTACAAAAACTGACTTCAGTGTATCTCCATTGATTTTTAGTATTAACTAAGACTTTTGCTTGCATTTTAATGAGAAACGAATACTTCTCAAAGTTGTTGAGGAAGTGGCAGTCATCGGCAACAAACTGCATTTGTTTTACTCCAGTGTGGGCCATTTCAGGGAAGTAAACCAGGAGAAGACTAATTGCTTTCAGCAACAGCAACTGTCCAGATTAGTTTAGCTCTAACTTTAAACCGTACCCTTAGGCTCCAGTTTTCAGCAATATATTTAAACATACATTTAATTTTTTAGCATATGAATAATTCTGGTATACTTACTTATTTAAAGTTAGACACATGTTTAAGTCTTTTCCTGAATTAGCTTCTAAATAATTCACAATCTAGCCTCATTTCCATCACTGCAAATCATTTTGTTACATCATTTGATTACTCCAGAAACAGGAAAAAATAGTCTTGGTATTTCTTGAGAAAGTTTTCCTGCTTTTATACTAACATTTTGCTGAGATCCAGCTTCTTTAACCAGTTCCAGCCCCAGCCTGAATTCAAAGCCAAAGCTGGGATTTGATTAAATACTTTGGTTGTGGACAAAATATGCTCAAACTACACACAGATTTTAAAGAGGAGAGATAAGATGAGGCCATAGATTTATCATGCGTTCCAAGCAAAAATGTAGCCATTCCCCTTTTCCAGATCCTCCCTTTCCCAGCACAATATTCTGGGAAATTACCTGTACGTTTCAAGACACACCACAACTAGCACTCACACCATGATACCCCTGCATGCGACACAAGCTTGTGCCTGGCAGAGACCTCTGTGTGTATTTGGGGCTGGAAATAAATATTAAGGTTTATCTTGTTTTTTTCTTCAGGTGTTTGAAGTGTTGGATCTGTGTGCCGTACCATGTTCCAGTTGAGAATCTCTAGCTTCACTGTGTTCATCCAGATGTCCTCTTAGCCCAATGCAATCACGACTAGGGAATCCCCTGAGAGCATCCTCCGAATTTTTTAGATGCATGCAAAAGACCTTCCTGACATAGTCAAGTGACCCGAGGTTTTACACACGCTGACTGAGCCTCACCATTTTCTGAATGACTGGGGATCCTATCAACAGGCAAGAGCAGACTAAACACTTTGATAAAGCTGCTTAAGTCCCAAGCCAGGGATCAAGAAAATGTGGAGGATAAAGGTAATTTAGAATTGAATGACACCACGTTTTTAATTTTGATCGTTCTTTACTTTAAAAGTGGACACCGATGCTGCCACAAACTCTAGACTCTTCCTAGGTAATGTGACGACCCTAGAAAATGTCGTACTTTGGATACAAAGCATCTCTGATGTAGCTGTTAATCAAAACTGACATTCATGTTTGATTTTGATTTTTTTCTTTAATACCTCTGAAATGTAATACACATTCAGAAAGATCAGTCCTCTTTTTTTTTCATTCCCCAAGATGAAATATCTACAGTTTAAGGTTGTAAATCTGAGCAATTTAGAAAATGATGTAAAACACAAACGAAAATTAGCCAACAAAAGAAATTCAATGGAGTTAAACAGGAGGCTATTATCATACCTTACATTCTCTTCTGTCACTAGCTGTGGCTCTGTGGAGAGCAAGTCAGGTGAGAACTAACCAGAGGGGACAAAACAGCTACTGCTGACGTTGTGCACTATTCCAGACACAGCAAAAAGAATATGAAATAAACAGTATACAAAGATGTAACTCTAGGATTATGTGTTTCTGCAAAGATACTCTATTTCATACTCATTTTAATCAAATCGAGCTGCACCGCAAGTAAGTGAAAAAATACCAGTTGCCACAAGCAGATCAAGTGAAGTATAAATACTTCTGAAGACTTCTCTAAGAATATAATCTCATCTTTCAAGGTTTTCAGTTCTTCACTTCCTTTACTGATTTATGAAAATAAGTAGACCAGATTCCCCAAAGCTTGTCACCCTGCATCATTATTTATGTTTTCACCAATCTGCTATAACTGCCCCAGCTTTGAGATGGTAGCACTCTGGATCCGCTCCTTTGGCACACACATAAAAGTGCACACACAAGGCAAAAGGTGGTAGAAAACCCAGGCAATGTAAGTTTATTTGATTGTAGTCATTAGTGCTATACATTACAGGTTCAATCCTGCTCCCTTTGATGTTGATGGTAATACTCCCATTGAATTCATGTGCTCTGAAAAATGCCTGAGTTTTGCAAATTTATCATTTTGTCATCTATGCTTCAGGTCAAAATTATAACCCAGTGTTTGAGACTTGGTTTTGAGCCAAATGATTTTTACTGAAAGTTCAAAGAACGCATACTTGTCCTTCAGAGAGGTGCCAATCCACTTTACAAGGTTGAGGTTTTCGAAATGGTCTGAGGGATGCAAACATCTTGCAGGTGACTACAGCAACCTCCACTTTCAGGGTCTTCCTGCAGGAAACAGCAAGGCCCTCCTCTTGCTGGGGGCATGATGATGCCCACCCGCCTAGAAAGAGTTGGGAAAGTCATTTGCAGAACACCAGAAGTGAAAGAGACTTTCTGGGATTGTTCGTGCTACTGAACTGCAGCTCTTTCCACGAAATATCCTAAATCCTAACTATTTACGTTATGTGGCCCACTGCTTTTAAGTGAAGCAGGTCACTTTCTCTCCTCTCTGCCCCTGGTGGAGAATATCGTATGGTGGGAAATGTTAGGTAGTAAGAGGTAAGTTCTTCTGGTCATCGTGGTTGTTCAACCAAATGTATTCAACAGCAATATTCAAGAAGTTCTGACAAGGCAGACGAGCTTCCCAAAAATGGGACTTCGCTTTTAAGTCAACAGAAAGGATGAGAGAACACGGAAACAATTTAGGTGGGTGTCAGATGTCAGTAGGACTTCAATTTTGAAAGCCTCTGCCTCCATCCCAAGTTAATGTACCAGGAACTGGAACCTCAAAGGTGAGGAGATTACAGGGGAGCCAGGCGCCTGATTTACTGAAGAAATGACCCCTGGAACTGCCACCGGCTTAAACTGGAGTTAAGAAGTGCTGAGCACCCCCAAAAAGCCGGCCCCAGAGGTTATTTGTACTCATTTTACTCAAAGAGTGTGTCACAAAGATGTGTCAAGCAGATTTACCACTTTCAGGCAGGTGGAGAAAGAGCAAACAGGGCAGCAGAGTGAAACGAGAAGTGCAGCGTGTGGCTGGATAGTCTTGGTTCTGGGCTCTGGGAGAGCTGGAGAATGGGTGGTGGAGACAGTGGCAAAAAACATGTCAGATCTCATTTGTATTTAGACCAGAGAGTCCCAAAATAAGCTTCTATCATCACTCCTTTTTACTGAACAGAAAAGTGCACAGGGACATGTGTTGATCTCTGCAGCTACCTCTCTCTGCAGCCAATGTGTTTAGCCGGGAAACAAATCTGCCTCCCTGGAGCTACCCCACCAGCCCAGCCTCTCTGATAGTCTGGATCACGGTTACTAATGCATCTTTTGTGGCAGAGGGAGGCAAACAAAATGTAAGAAGATGACACCTAAGACACTCCTGAAATAGCTTTTCTGCAGTATGTGAGTACATGATACATACTGATTTACTGGCACTTACTGGGAATTACGCAAGGTGCTCTCCAAAATTTGATTAGGGCTTTGCCACTAATGAATAACACAGTGTAGGGATCGTTCCAGTAAACCTTCTGTCCCCCCCCCCCCCCCAGTACAGCATCACATCAGCAATCTGCCCCATTACAGTGACCCAACAGCTGCTGACTTCAGGGGGAGCAGAACTGAACCTGTGGTCACCACCAAACATCCCCCTGTGGTTTTTATTTTGCAATACTGGTGAAGAGAGAGATGAAAAATAACAATAGCATGCTTCAAAAACTACTAACAATATCCAATTCAACAACAAACTTCTAACAGTATTTATAACGTGCCTTTAAATTGCTTTGCAATACTACATGGAGGAAGTGTCAGTTTGGAGAATGGAGGAAATGTTCCTTTTCTACCTTCTAAATCAAGTTTAAATGCTCTATGTGGCTAATAAGTGCTTTTTCATAGCTCACAAATCCATCTCAAACACCAATGTCTATCTTGGTCATTATCATGCTGATGTACTACCAAAATGCACTGTCAACTGATGGCTACGGGTTAGCAGCGTGTAGAAAAACAGAAACTGTGGCTGCTGGGTTTAAAATAAAAATATTTTCCACTGAAACATTTTCTCACTTTGAGGATGTTAGTGCATACAGACATTGTCTATTCACCTTGATGCTGTCTGCCAGGCTTCCTTTGGTGCCTCTCCTTCCACCGGCTCGTTTCTGGCATGGCTGAGCGTGAGGTTCCGCTTGATGAAGAAAGAAACAAAACCAGCCCTTGTTTCCTTCCTTTTTCTTCCCCTGTCCTTAGCCCTTTTGCCTCCCTTCTCCACTTTCTTACTTCCACTACCCAGGCTAAACCTGGGCTAACTTCCATCAGCTTTGGAAGGTGGCTGCAGCCTGTCCCTGCCTGTCCGCTCCCCCCGGCGATGCCTCCTCACCCTGCCACCCCCCGGCCAGCCGCCCCCCGCTCTGTGCCGGGCTCACCCTCCCTCCCACCAAGGCTCTTGCCTCTCCCAAACCTGGTGATGGTTCCCCCATGGAAATCCTCCATGAGCTTTGCTCCTTCCGAGTCCTTCCCTCCGCAGGCCCCATACGGTGGCCTTGCCTCTTGGCCGCCATCGTGGTCAGAGCTGGAGTTCAGGACCCGCTTCTCCAGCGACGCCTTGGAGCAGCATCTCACCCATAAGCACTTGCCCCCCCAAGGGTGACGGTCTGGGGACCTCCCAGATCCATCCAGAAGACGTTGCACTGGGCCCCGTGGGTGCACATCCCAACGGGAAAACATGGTGGGAAGCTGTGCCACCACAGGGGCTGTGCCGTCCCCGGGGGGCTCTCCTCACCAGCGTCCCGCCAGAGCCCCCGGCACCCCGGGGACCTCGTCACCTCTCCCCCGTCGGGTGTCAGGACACCTCCTGCCTCGTTAGCAGGACATAATTAGAGGCAGCGGCGAAGCAGGTGACAGGCGGGAGAGCCAGGGCGGAAGGGCCCAGGGTCTGAAGCCCTGGCCAGAGGGATGCTGCTCCCCCGGGAGCTGCCGCCCCCCGCCCGTTTGTGCCGGTTTAATCCTCTCTGGGCCGTTTCGCTCCCGCCGGAGCCGAAGGGGGAGGTGGCGGGGGTGGCGTTACCCCGCCGGTGCCCCCCGCGGCGGCCCCGCTGCGCGGCTCTTCCGAAGATTACGGCGGGCGGCGGCGGCGGCACGCGAGGAATGCGCGCGCCCGCGGAGGGGGGGGGGGCGCGCGCAGGCGCGCCCCCGCCGGAGTTGGCAGGGCCGGCGCGGCGGCGGCGGCGGCGCGGGGCGGGATGACATCATGAGAAAGTGCCGGCCGGGAGCGGCGTCCCCGGCAGCGGGCGCCGCGGGGAGAGGAGGGGAGAGGCGGGGAGGGAGCGGCGGGAGGGCGGGCAGGAAGGAAGCGCCGTCGGAAGCCCCCGGGGCGAGAGCGGCGGCGGCAGCGGCGGCTGCATCGCGGAGCCCGCCCCCGGGAGCGCCGCGGGCCCGGCGCGTTAGGCAGCGGGGCAGGAGGCGGCACGCCCGTTAAGCACGCACCCCGGGGCGGGCAGGCAGACGGGCGGGCGAGGAGCATCGCCGCCGGGGCGTAGGCATCCCCGGGATCCAGCCGGTGCTGCTGGCCCGGTAGCAGACCCTTGGGGGGGGGGGGGGGGGGAACCGGTAACGGGGGGCAGGCGGGGACCGGGCGCTGCCGGAGCCCCGCCGCCATGCGGGCAGGTAGCAGCGGGGGCGGGACCCCAGCGGTGGGGGCGGGCGGCACCGCCCCCCCCCCCCCCCCCCGTCCTGCCACCGGCCCGGGCAGGTGCGGGGCCGCCCGGTGCGTCGGGCGGAGCCCGAAGCTGCCACCGGGGCGAGCGGGGGTGGCCGGCCCGGTGGAGGTGGCGGCGGCTGCTCAGGCACTTTTGACCAGTCGCCTTTGTCTCGGCGGGACCGGGCGAGCCCCGCGCCGAGATCTGCCCGATCCGCCTGGTAACAGCCCGGCGCCCCCATTGGCTCACGCTAATGGCCGCTTCCTGCGGCCGCGCCGCCCCGCGCCGCCCGCCGGGGGCTCCCCCGGGCCCGGGGCCAGCGCCGCTCCCCGCCGCCGGCACCGCCCGCCGGGGAGCCCCGCGCCCCGCCGGGGAGCTTTTATGAATGAAACACCGGCCTTGTGCTGAAAGGACACCCCCCCACCCCCCCGCACCGAGCCCACCCCGACCGGGAGGCACCGGGGGGGCGCGGATGGCAGAGGCGCCTGTGCCGCACAGGGCTGGGAGAGCGGCTCCGTGCTCCGGGGCAAGGCCGAGCGAGTCGGGGCGACGTGGCCAGGAGCAAATGTTGAGAGGCAAAGAGCTTGCACGGCCCAGGGGACTGGAAACGGCTCCCCCAAGGGCTTTCCCTGCGCCCCCAAACCGGCTGCTCCCTAGAAAGGTGTTGGGGGGTGCAGGGGAGTCAATTAAATACGATCCCCCAGTTGTGTGTGGCGGGCAGGCCGAATTCCAGTCTGGGAGTGCAGGGTCATGGCGTGTTTCTTCATTAAAAATTAAAACCTCCCCGGCCAACTGCAGTTGTGAAAACAGAAGTGCACGTCCCGCGTACGAAGCACAATAGACAGGCAGAGGGACGCAGGCAGGGAACAGCTTCCTCACCGAGAAACCGTCCAGATTCGCCCCACGGGCTGCAACGCGCAAGGGGAACTGAGATCCCCCGGGCCTCTGACATCCTCCTGACAGACGAAGACAAAATGGAGACAAATGGTCAAGCAAATGGGTAAACTAGGCAAGGTGGGCAGATATTTCATGCAAAGAGATTACGTAAACACACAACTGTGCAACAACATGCCCTGTGATCTTTGGCACTGCTTTTCCCGCAGGTCATGCAGGAGAGATGCTAAATGGCTCCACGGCATGTCCACCACAACACGTCCACCACGACGTGTCCTCCACAGCATGTCCTCCACGGCATGTCCACTGTGGCATGTCCACCACGGCATGTCCACCACGGCATGTCCACCATGGCATGTCATCCACAGCATGTCCTCTACGGCATGTCCTCCACGGCCAGGAGACCCTTCCGCCGCCCTGCCGCCTGCCGGCGATGCTGCCGCCAGTGCCGTACTACCAGTAGGTATTCCTGCTAGCAGTGCCGCACCCAGGCGATGCTAAAGCGCCGAGGCTGGGGTTAATCCGAGCACTCAGGTTTTGAGGGGCGGGTGGGCAGAAGGTGGCGTGAACCCAAATTTAAAGCCTTCCCTCTTCACCCCACTCCCTTTTGGTGCAGGACAAGTTGTTTCTCCCGCACCGTGGTGCGGTGGCTTCATCTCCGGTATTCTCCAATGGGCCCCAAGCTCCCCTATCAACCCCTTGAAAAATGAGGAGTTTTAAAAGAGACTCTTTTTATTAGAAACGAAGCAAAGCGAAGTGTTTTCAGGCACAAGCAGTTCAGCCGAGGAATGGGAGTTATTTACGGTGGGGCCCCGTGGTTGCACGTCACGCGTGGACAGGCTGTCCTGGCAGCGCGGCGCGTCGGATGAGGCCCCGGCAGGCTCCGGTGGCTGCCAGCACCTCCCTCCCCGCCGTCCCCCCCCAATTCATCTCCCTGTAGGTGCTAGAGGAAGCTCTGGCCACCATTTTGCTGCTCTGCTGGGATATTTTTTCTGGGTGGCTGTGAGCGGTGGGGGTGGGGTGCCGAGTGCGGCCTGCCCGGCGTGCACTGCTGCCGACTGCGGCTTGGATTAGCGATTGCCCTGTCCCCTGCCACCTCTGTGCCCCTTTTGGAGGGTAAAACTTCTAAAGTGAAAGGAAAAATGTAAAAAAAAAAAAAAAAAATAAGAAGGAAGAGAAGAAAAAGCACCGTCTTGGCAGAGGGGTGGGAGACCCCAATTCCTCTAAAATTCTGGCGTGCAGCAAAACCATCTAGGCTGGGAAAAAAAACAGAACCGAGGAAATGGGAGAAAGCTTTTCCCTTGGGATCGCCTACAAAGAGCGGGAGTTCAGGTTGGGAGCGCGCCTTTTGAAACGACAGATATCGCAGGTACGCGTCGGCGACGGCAATAATAATAATTGATAACGCACGGCGATGCGCTGGTACTGCCCCGCTCCCCCTCCCCGGCGCCCCCAGTAAAATAATACCAACGGAGCCTCCTTGTATTTATACCCCGCGTGTCTGTGTGTGGCCTAGCCCCATTCATCATTTGGCTCCCACTGCAGAACTCGCTCCATTTTTAAAATTATGCATGATACACTGAAGAGACAATTTGGGTTTCCCCCACCTCTCCCTTGCCCTTGAAGAAAGCGAGCCCTTGTCTCATTTGCATTTGCATTAAAACCCTGCTCTCTATAAGCTAAGCAAAGGGGAAGGACTTGAAGCCTATGGGATGGCTTTAGGGCTCTGCCCCTTGCTTTGGCTCGCTCGCTCTCTCTCTTTCTCATTCTCTCTCGTGCTTTGATCTCTGCTTAACAACAGTAACGTCACAGGGTCTATACAGGAGAGTTTTGTTGGAAGTTAGAAAGTTTTGCAGCCTCCAGAGGGCTGTAGCGGCAGTAGCAGAAGCAGCATCCAAGGGACTCCTGGAAGGGGAAGAGAGAGAGCGAGCGAGCGACTGAGTCCTGCTGCAGAAAACTGACTCGGAGACGACGGAGGCAGACATGGAACATCAGCTGCTGTGCTGCGAGGTGGAGACCATCCGACGAGCCTACCTAGATGCCAACCTCCTCAATGACAGGGTGCTGCAGACCATGCTGAAGGCGGAGGAGACCTGCTCGCCCTCCGTCTCCTACTTCAAGTGCGTGCAGAAAGAAATCTTGCCATATATGAGGAAAATAGTCGCCACATGGATGTTGGAGGTTTGTATCTTTCGGGGGTTTTTTCCTTTCCTGCAAGCTTCGGCGCTGAAATGAATTAAGCCCGAGCGCTGCTCCCCCCATCTCCTGCCGCTCCCGGCCTCACCACCACCCCTCACCCCCCCCACCCCCCCCCCCGAAATAAGTTCCCCGGCGCGGCACACGTTGCTCTGGCTTCGGAGACGCCCGCGTGTAACGAGGGGACGCGGGGCCGGGGGGACGATCGCCGCGGCCGTTATCGCCGCTTCTTTCTCCCCGCTGCAGCAGACAGCTCCCGCCGCGGAGGGGCGGTGGACGATACCCCCCCCCCCCCCCCAACCCCGGCACACCGGGTCGGGGGGTGCCCCAGCACCTTCTCCCTCCGTCGGGGCAAGGCGGTACCGGCGGAGAGGAGCCCGCTCGGCGCTACCCCCCGTCCGCCGCCCCGCCGGGGAGCGGCCCCGGCTGCCGAGCCCCCGGCCGCGCCGTGCGGGGCCGCTGGGAAACCCTGCCAGTTAATTTTTTCTGGGGATTTTATTTTAAATTAATATCCTTGTACACGTATGCAAGTGGCTGCCCGTGCCAGTATTATGCGCCATCTTTGTTCTTTTTTATTTGCAAAGCAAAAGTGTTTATTAATCGTCAGGAAAAATTAAGAAAGTCCCGGGGTGCAAGCCAAGGGTGTGTGTTGCGGGGGGGAAGCGGGGGAAGGGGGCCGGGGGAAGAAGGTCGGGGGCCGGGGGACCCCGCTGGGGCTGCGGGCAGGGGGACCGACCGGAGGGGCTCCGGTATTTCTCGGGGGGAGTCGCAGGGTGAAAGTTTCTTTGTTCAGCGCGAAGAGAGGCTCGAGTTGTGGTCACCCCTCAAAGGCATGCTTGTGCTGCGGCGGCGATCTGCAAGGTCGCCTGGGAAAAGCGAGTTGGAAAGGGCCTCGTCCCCCGGCGGGACACGTCTGAGGGGGCTCCCAGTGGGAGCCCCAGGAGCTGGGCTACATTTTCATCCCTTTTCGGAAGCCCTGGGTGCCCGCGATCTATTTTTAATTAATTTTTGAAAGCGCAGCGCCCTGCCTTGCTCTGGGAAATGTCGCGCCCGGCTCTGCTGCAGGGCGAGAGAGGGAGGCGGTGAATTTCACTTCGGGGGGCCTCCCCGGAGCCCCCCAGCAGGACCATCGGCACGGGGCTCGGTAAAGGACCCCCGCCGCTTCATTTTCAACCTTTTTTGAGAGCTCGAATAATTTTTTAAATATTTTTAAATATTTTTTGAAAAGATGACGTCTGGGGAAATGAGGCTGGACGCCACCTTTGTGTCTCGACCAGAGAGGGGAATCGGCAGCACAACGGCAAATTAGATGAAAAAATAAAAGCGAAATAAATAAATCCGGGGGCAAACCCGGCTCAGCACCCCATTCCCAAACACGGGGGCTCGCATTTTCCTCCGCTTTCCTTTTTCTTTGCTTTTTAAAAATTTGTTCTAGGGGCTGGAAAGATGGGGACAGACCTCCTCTTCGATTTCCCCCCCACACCCCCCCCTTTTTTTTTTTTACCATGAATCGCCTGCGGATTTCTAACGCCACATTTCTCCCCACTTTGTCACTCGTGACTTTCTCTTTCATTTTCTTTGATGCCTCTGTTTTTCCCTTGTTTATCCGTTTCCCCCAAATGCATTTCCCCCCTCGGCTCCTTCAACTTTGCCCTGCAAAGCCTGGGGGGTGAGGGGGACAGGGAAAACGAGGGCAGCGGGACAAGCCCAGCTTTCACTTATATTAAATTATTCTTCAACGATCTCTCTCCTTCTTCCAGGTTTGCGAGGAGCAGAAGTGCGAAGAGGAAGTTTTCCCCTTGGCTATGAATTATTTGGACAGATTTTTGTCGTTTGAACCCCTCAAGAAAAGCCGATTGCAATTGCTCGGAGCTACCTGCATGTTTGTGGCTTCAAAAATGAAGGAAACTATTCCTCTGACCGCAGAAAAACTGTGCATTTATACAGATAACTCCATTAGACCCGACGAATTACTGGTAATTTCACGTTTAATCACCTCAGGAAAAAAAAAAAAAAAAAAAAAGGAAAAAACCCAAAACCCAAACCAAAACGAAACCAAAAATCCCCCAAACCAAACCCGCCGATTCGGAAGCCCCCTCGACACCGCAGCAGGCGGGGAGGGGGCTGCCTTCTCGCCGGCGGGGGTGCCGTTGGCGGGCGGGAGCCGCTCCGCCCGGCCTCGGCAGCTGCGGCCCCGGCGGCGGTGGCCCGGGAGAGGAGCGGGGCTGAGGCCGGGGCCGTGCCGGGACCGGGACCCGCCGCCCCCCGCTCCCCCGGGCTGCCCCGGCCGGACCCGCCGCCGCAGCCACCACCGCGCGGCTGGGCGGGGCGCGGGCGCCCCCTGGCGGCCCCGCGGGGGGGCTGCGGCGGGCGCTTCCCGGCGGGGGGCGGCCCGGCACCCCCCGCCCCGCCTCGTTCCCCGGCCCCCGCCTGAGCCGGGGCCCCGCCGTGGGAGGACTGACACCCACCCCCCCTCCGCCCCGCCCGCCCGGCCCGGCTCGGCCCCCGGCCGGGGAAGCGGGCTGGGCTGAGGGCTGACCCGCCCGGCTGCGGATACTGCTGGTCCGAGCGTGTGCGAGCGGAGCTAACCACGTTTTCCCTCTTCTCCTTCCTCTTCTCTTCTTCCCCCTTCCCTCCCTCTTGTCTTTGCAGCAAATGGAGCTGCTTCTGGTGAATAAGCTGAAATGGAATCTGGCTGCAATGACCCCCCACGATTTCATTGAACATTTCCTCACTAAAATGCCTCTGGCAGAGGACACCAAGCAGATCATCCGTAAACATGCTCAGACTTTTGTGGCTCTGTGCGCGACAGGTATGAGCCCTGCACGTTAAGCAAAGCGTGTTGCTCCCCTACACGCACCTACCCCCTGCCTTGTAAAGCCTCCCGTAGCTGTGGTCTAAAGCGAGCTCACAGAGCTGTGGGGAGGTAGTTTAAGCCCCGGTTATTGCCCCTTGTTTGCAGAAGGTGGATTACTTTGCAGAGGTAAGTTTTTTCAGAAGATACTTTGCTTCTGAGTCGAGTGCGTGGTGGTGCCAGGGAGGGAGAAGTACCCCCGGCTTTGTAGCTTAGCCGTGGAGTTGCAGCTCGGCGCGGCACGATTTCTTCACTTCTGTACGCCGGGTTTTATCTGGGGGCTGCAAAAGGCTCACTGCCCGTACGGGGAGTCCCTCCCTGTGTGGATTCATTCTTAAAAGACAGTTTTCGGAGGCGGAGGGCGATTTGGCTTGTGAATGGCTCTGCGTGGGGCGTTTTAAAACTTCCCTCTTCAAGTTGCCTCTTCCCCCCCCTCGTCGGTGGCTGGTGGATTGGAGGAGGGCCACGCGGCACAGAGCCTGGCACAGGACTGAGCCATCTGCACCCTTCGGACCACGTGCTGTGCTGAAGCCATGTGCAGGGCCGGCCTCCAAAGACGCCGACTGTTCGCTAGGCCAGGTTTGCAGAGGCCTGATCTTTGGTTTCAAGGGCACCGTGTGCGCGCGCGCGCGCGCTGGTTCTTTGAAGTTCCGTGTTTGCGTGCGGACTATGCATGTACGCATTTGTGCATGTACCGGCTTCGCCCACTGAACCCTAGCAAGTGGGAAGGAGAAAAAGTTTTAGAAGAGGCTTTCTGCTCTCCAAATCTCGCTGTTCCCACAGGAAAAGAGTGGAGGAGCAGGGACAAAAGAAGTTCTAGAGGGAAGATACTCTCCTTAAACAAAACGGGTTCAGCGCGTTTTCTTTTAGTATGGCGAGACCAATCCAGGAATGGCAAAAGGAAGAAAAAGCAGCCAAAACAAATCTGCTTTTGCAGTAGCACGTAAAGAGGAACGCCAGGCACTCTGTTGACGCTGATAAAAACTTAGTGTAAAGGAGACAGTACTTTAGTAAATGTTCCTGTTCAGTAGCAGTTGTGCTAAAAAAAAAAGAGATGAGGCCTGCATTTGGACTTGAGAAGAGGTACCCACACTTGAAAACGTCGGTGGGATGTGTGTGGTCAATGGCACAAATTAACGTGTAGTTTATTTCCCAGAGATGGATTTGGTATAAAAAGATCGAAGAAAGATTGCAGGCACTCAGAAGAAAAATTTTATTTCATAGAATCAGCCCTACTGCAAGGCCTAAAGATAGAACAACCAAGCCATAAAAGAGAAATTTATAAACACTGGCATTGCTTTTCATCTTGGGCCTAACATCAGCATAGCGGGCAGCTCGTAAGTTAGATTGCCTGGAATAATGCTCCGTGTTCGGAGAGCTACAACCTTCAACCAGCCTTCAGACTACCTGCAGCAACATTTTGGGAAAATCAGACGTAACTCTCCATTCCAGATTCCACCAGATAAGGCTGCTGCGACTCTGAATGCGTGACTTGCTAAGTTTGAAGCTTCCTCGGCTGTTAGCTAAAAAGAACAGCTACCCGGCCTCCCCTTTGGATGTGGGGATGTTTAACCTAGGTTGTTGTGCTGGCAATGACAGGGATGAAAACAAGAGTAGTTCAAAGGTTGGAGACTTGCTAAGAGTCCAGTACTTTGATCTACTGTCGGTGTTGTTATATTTCTTTTAGGAAGCACATCCAGAGCCTTTATTTAACACTGCTACACACCACAGCTGGAGAATGGATCAGTAAATGAGAACCATGTTCTGGGAGTTTTACGTAGCTCTTAAAAAAACCCGTGCTGAGCTCACCAGAATTGGGGCCCTCTTCAGCTCCCTACTGAAGCTGGGAATATTGCCTGGGGAAAGAGCGCGCAGGAAGGCTGCCACTAGGCTCTGTATTTTTATTATTTTTGGATGTCAGGATTTTCTCTACCTCTTGCTTTCCTCATGACTTCTTTGTTGGCTAGTGAAGATCACATGTGGCTTAAGTAGCATCTGGACTTTGCTTTGCTGTTGCTGGGCTGTGTTGTATTTCCCCTTGCCAAAATGAACCTAGATGGACTGCAAACGCGTTGTGCTGCCTGGATGCTGTGCGGCCCAATCCAAAGTCCACTGGAAACACTGACACTCGCTTAAGTGGCCTCGGGGGCAAGTGCAGTAGATCCTTTGCTTGAAGTACAGCCTGTGTCCTCTACGGTAAAGGAGGGTCTCCTAACAAGAGACGGCAAAATAATGCTTGCTTAGAAAACAAAACCTCCGCCAGTTGGCTTAACAAGGTGAAGGCTGTGGAAGTGTTTGTGGATGAGTATGTGTTTGCTCCAGAAAAAAGGTTATGCTGCAAGGTGAAGGTGAGGGGAATTCCTTCTAAGGTCCCTCCTCTTCAGTTGTCTGGCTAGTAGAAGTGGATTTGTTTGATTTGGTTTAGTTTTGAAAAATCCATTTTCACCAAAGGATGTCTTTGTGCTGTGGTAGGTTCGGGAGAAAAAGCAAAAAAGAAAAAAAAAAAAATTACCAGGGGTTGTTTGAAGTTAACACATAATTGAGCTTAATGAATGGGGCTTTGGCATGGCCGAGCAAGGCAGGGAGAGCTCAAAAGGAAGCAGGCCTCTTTTGGCCCAAGTTAAGACCAGTGTTGAGGGAGAACTGCAGCTCTATACAAGCGTAACAATGAATAGCAACAAATATTGGAGCTTCAGCATTTCATTATGTTCCTCTGGTTATCAAAACATACCAGGCTCCTTTTATATTATTATTATTGCTATTATTATTGTTGCTTTCCTCCTCTCGGATGGAGAAAGAAAGATCCCCCTTTGAAACAAGCGTGTTACAATTCTCCTATTCTCTGGCCTTTATAAAATTGGAAGTCTCAAGGTATGTGACCAGTTGGAACCTGTTGCATCTTGCAGCAAGTGATTTATGTTCGCAGTTTTGATTTGCCTCAATGAAAAGATTTTCATTCATAGCCCCCAGCTCTCCAGACGGATGGAATTGCTGCTCCATTTAAAAAGGAAAAGGGGTGACTCGCCTTGTTAGGAATTTTTTTTAAAGCGCTGCAGCGCCTATATGCCTGCTTTGTCCTCCCTTCAGGGTGGCTGGCATTCTTCTCTCTCCTCCCCCTCCTCTCTCTCTCTCTCTCTCTCTTTTTAACAACGCTGAAGTTGTTTATTCTTTTTGGATGAAGTCTCAGATAGGCTACTGGGGATGTGTGCTTCAATTGATGGGGCCCCCTACCCCATTGTGGCTGTGTCAGGTCTAATTCATCTCACCGAAGCCCCCTTGTTCCTGAGCGCTCAATAGCGCAAGATGAGGCGATGGAGGCTGACAATGATGCCACACTCTTCACTTGGGGGCATCCAATTACAGGCGAGAGGGGCCCCCTGATTAATATGCTGAAATTAGTGGCCTCTGCCACAAATAATTCCTTGTTGAGTTGCAACAAAAAGGCAGTCCATGCTGCTTGTCTGGAGTGGTTATAGGGACAGACACAAACTGGTCATTTAAACTTCATTATCACTTTTCCACCTTGGAAAGAATGAGGGTGTGACTATGAATTCATGTTCTTGTTTACTGCTCCATTTAAAAGAAGAACGCAAATATTAATCCCAAACGTGATCCTGTCAGGACAGACTCATTAAACTGACACATTTTGGTCATGTTCTGTTTGTGGAGCTCAGTAAATAGTGTCGCGAACGCGCTGCCACTGTACCCCTCTGAGCAACCCCATCTTGGTGGAAGTCACGCTTGCCTACTGAAATCCCTCATTTCTGAAGTCCACCTGCAACCGTGTATCAGTATTTCAGTTGGGGGACTGGCTTTGGAATGTCACGTATAGTGTCAATGAGCAAGTCTGGGCTACTTTGATTTTTAAGAATGAGAGAAGCTTGCTAGAAGGTGGGTGTATTTATATCTGCCCAGAAATGGGCAGATTAGGAAAAAGGGGATAAACTAAATTTATTTTAAGCACGGTAACGTAAATGAGATGACTTTTGATCAAGCTGGGCTTTTCGCTGGCAGTGCATCACAAAAGTTTGGCCACAATTCGTCCTATCGGTTTTACTTTTGAAGGTTCATAGAACACTGGGTGAAATGCCCCTTTGAAGGTGGGTATGGGTCAGGGCTACAGTGGAATGTCAGGGGTATATGAATAGATGCAGAGAGAGGACTTTTCATAGAGTCCTGAAGTCTTTAGTTTCACTGGTAAAACATTTACACAAAAGTTATTTTATCATAATAAAGGAGATGCATGATTTAATACTGAAACTGTTCCACTGAGCCCTCTAAGCTGTCCATTCCTTTGATTTCATTCAAGGGTTTGACAGATGGTTTATATTTTTTCAACCCAGAGGAAGTTGTATTCTGATAAAAGCTGAAGGAATGTATCTCAGGTTCTTGTGTATAATGTGGCATTTCCCTTTCTTCCTCACAAAATTAGACGTTTACTTGTGCCACTTACTTCCTTTGTTTCTGATTCTCCTCCAAGGTGTACCCTGCCACGGATCAAACGCATTCCTATTCAACAGGAGAAAGAGTCTTAGCATTAAAATGTGGATTATAAAAAAAAAACCCAACGAAACAAAAAAACAAACCAAAAACATGCTAAATGGCAGAGATAGCCCCTTAAGGAATCATGGGAGTGGCTTTGTGGAGAGACCTACAGCAATGCAGTCTGGAAGGGGGCCCAGCCTCTTGTCAGCATGGTGTCACATCAGAATGTAACTGATTGTCCGCCAATTCTTGGGACCCCCGTCACTTAGTTATGCCACATTTACATTAAATCCCTGTTGCCAGGATGGATGGCAGCCACTGACAAGAGACTAGGTTGAGACAAAGCATTTTTAAGATGAAACCTTAATTTAAATATGGATTATCTGCCTCCTGACAGGGTTAAGCAGTCTTTCTCTTTCTTCCTTTTTGTTGATGTTGTTGTTCATTAAAGCTATATTCCTTTGAATGTCGGTGCAAAGGTTTCTGCTCTGAAGGGCCCAAGGACTCCTTATTAGAGTGCACCTAGGATCCGATCATGCGAAGCGCTTCAGCGCGCGAACACGTTTTCTCAGATGCATAGTGCCATTGACCCCCGTGGCATTATTCACATGAGCGGAGTATTTTAACATTTGAAGAAGGGGGGACCTGCTTATGATAAAAATACCTCCAAGTGATGAATGGCTTCCCAGGCTCAGTGCTAGGAAGGGCTACTCGCTGAAGTGCAGTTGCTCATGTGGAGAAGTGTTTACAGGTTTGGACCTGTAACAGTTCAGAGCAGGAGGCACCTTTCTGCTCACAATTTTCCCTACCTTTTCGGGTGCACTAGTTGGCAGCTGAAGCCATGCTGCGAGAAAGAGTGTATGTGTATGGGCAGGCTTCTCCTAAAGCAATCATTTCAGTCTTTTTTTTTTTTTTTCTCTCCTTTCTTCATACAGATATTAAATTTATTTCAAACCCACCTTCCATGATCGCAGCTGGCAGTGTGGTAGCAGCTGTGCAAGGCCTGCATCTGGGGAACACTAACACTTTCCTCTCCTATCAATGCCTCACACATTTCCTATCACAAGTTATCAAATGTGATCCGGTAAGTGACTCTTTCTCTCGGTTGATCTCCTGCCTTAGAGTTTAAGAATGAATGCCCGCTCACTGCATAGTAGCTAATCTGACAGCAAATCTTGCTAAAAGTCAAACCTCAGAGTGGAGTTTTTGAACGTTTTCTCTTGTGTCCATCCTAGTTATTTAGCTGTCATTATATCCATTAATAATCTGTGATTACGCTGCTGCAGTTCACTGATAGGAATGCCACATCCAGCTCTAATGTTTGTAACAGGCGTATCTGACAAAGCAAAGGAAACCCTGCATCGACTTAGGACGTTGCAGAGGCTGTGTTTGGTTGTAGGTAATTATACCGGGAGTCTTTGTAAAACAAAACTTTGAAAATAAGACGAGGAAATAGTTACTGAGACCTTGTGGTATCTCTGACCTTATCTTTGACCATTCTCGAGGCCTTTTATTGTGCCAAGTGGTGTGAAAAAGCCCTTCTTAAAAGAGTTCTAATGATCTAATTTGGTTTATTACGTGCTAGACCTGCACAGTAGCTGGTATTGAATTCCTTTTCGGAACAAATGCTTGTCCCACGACTTTCTGACAAGGTAGATGGTCCTCACAGGACTCTCATTTTGCCCTGCAGCTTCCAGGAGATGCACATCAGTAACTAGTGAGCAATAAACCTTTCATGAGTGAATGGGCCAGGAAGGGAGCCTACAAGGAAGACCTAAAGTCAATGATCCATGTCATAATGGTGTGTGAAGTTGGGGCAGAGTTGAGCTTTGTTTTGTAACAATGTGGAAGACCAATAAATAGATGCTTTAAAAAGGTTCTTGTGAGGTCTCCAAGTGCTGGACAATGAGTCAAATAAAGACAACTCTGTGGTTAGCGGCAGAATCTTTTGAGATGCTGTTAAATTATTTTACATGTTAATAATTTAAATACATAGAGAACGGTACTAGTCGAGGCACTGCAAAACTAGGTTTTTATAATTGGGACTTTGTTGATAGGATTGAGTGATTTCTGGAGAGATGAATGCATCATCATTAATTATTCACAAAAGAGTATTTTACTTTTGATAGGCTATGTGAAAGAACTGCTGACAAATACGATATCTCAGCTTGTTATTTTGATCCCCTTAACAATGCCTCAGTATTGAGCACGCTATTTTTGCCATTTATATTACTGTAGCTAAAGTAATATGCATCCAGTGCTGAAATGTTACATACTATAAGAACTTCAAGTGCTGAAATAAAATGCTGCTCAGTTTCGTATGTATGTGCGATGCTTTTCAGTCAGTTTGTGAACAAGGTAGATATTTCGGTGTACGGTTGGCCACTATGCAGTGTGAGATATTTGAAGAAGGTACTGAGGAAAAATGCTGCTGTTCTGACAGTATCCAATTCAAACAACATTATTTAATCATTCCTGATTCAGAGCGTTGAAGTGGATTCTCTCCCATCTTGGAGAACCACAGTATGTCCTTATGTGACTTGATTTAGTCGATGACAGAGCTCTTTTAAAAGAAAAGAAAGTAGTTAGAGCAAGAAGAAGAATTCTTGCTTATTTCTTTTTTATTGTCCAGAGTCATTGCAAGGCCACAATGTGTATGACCTGAACTTAAAAGTTAACAGCTTTAGAAGGAAGTAACTCCCCTCCAGCTTTCATTGCTAAATGTAAATTTATGTGTTAGAGCAGCTAGAGGTAGAAATAAGGTTTTTGTATAGGTTGCTAGAGAAAATAAGCATCATAAAATTTTATGTTATGTATACATATACTGTTGTGTTTGTAATGGAATAAGGGAACAGCATCTTTCACTACTGCTGCGTTGGGCAGAGAAAAGGGCTTGGTTTCACATGTAGCATGATTCCCCTGCACAGACAAGTTCCCGTAAGATGTGCCTATGTAATCCATGGTAGCAAATGCTATTCCTCTGACCTCGTTTCGCTAGCATGTACCTGAAGTTTGTTACTCCACAGTGATGGTTCCCCTTGTCAGGCTGCACAAATGAATACCCTTTATATTGGATTGTCTTGAAATATTAAGAGCATGCATTATAACATGGCTAACATTCTCCCTGATTATCTATTAGCTAGAGCAGCCGGTCTGTTGGATTTCAGGTTATATAATTACACTTTTTTACCTTTAGTCTCAAAGAAAGCTGAATCTAAAGTAAAATGAATATCACCTGATTGGAATTCCTTTATGGTTCATGTTTACGTTGGTAGGAGTCCAATTTCCCATTTTGCCTTTGATCAGGGGTAATTAGAAGTCAGATAATCACAATTAGAAGTCTTGGGCTGTCTTCCATCATTCTATTCTTGACTCCATCATCCAAACAGATTGAATTTTACCTGACATTCATTTCCAGGCCAGAAATTTGCTAAACTAGATTAGATTGGGTTTCCATGCTGTCTGTTAGTGCATTGGAATTCGTCTCCTGCCTGCCCCTACTCAGAGGCACCTTCAGACATGTGCTTGTTACCCAGACCGGGTCAGGCAGTAACAAAGGATTTCCAAGCAGTTTCTTTTTTGTTGTTGTTTGTTTCCTTCAGTATCTGACCCTGGAGTCCGATCATGTCTACTGTGTGTGTTAAAGGTATTTGACCACATCAGTTAAGCTAGCAAGTCTTTTTTTTTTTTTCCTTTCCTTCACTGAGGAGCTTAATTAATCCAGGAAGGGTTTATGACCTTGAACAAACTGTGGGCATTGAAAATTTGGGTAGTGAAGCAGAAAAGTTGTTGGGAGAAGTTATCAGAGTAATGCACAAGTTTTGTATTTGCTTTTCAATGTTAAGAAGGCCTGAGAATGAAAAAAGCTTTGGTGAGGTTGTTCACAGTGAATTTGGTATTTTTCAGTTAGTTTTGCTAGCTCTGGTACATTCCTGCAGACAAACTATTCGTCTAACAGTCATCTGAATAAGACATGAACAAAAATGCCTAAAATGTAAAAAAATGTTGTTCATTCACTTAAGACATAGTCTGTTTATAATAAATTGTAAAGATTATGTTTAAAAAAAAATACAGTTACAACACGCTGTACTGAGAATCTCACAGGAAGAAAATATTCTGTGGTCCAAAATTACCTTTGAATTACATAGTCTATGTAATTCTTCATGACTGGACTCCAGAGGGAGAAGAATAGGTATTGATAGAAATTCTTTTGAATGGTTTTAGTTTTCAGAGCTCAAACATGCTATATGCAAATAGTTAGGATTAAAAAAAAAAACCCAAAAACAAACCGCAAAACCCCACCAAAACCCACCACACAATCCACCCCCCTCCCCCTCAAAAAAGCCAACAGGGTTCGTTTTGCTCTGAAAATAAATTGTCTTTCAGTTTGGGACACTGAACATGCTACTTTGTTAAAAGAGAATTAGCCTCAAAAATGCCTGGATTTGTAAAACCAAAAAAATAGCTAAACCTGTGTTCATGGACTACTCTTTAATACGTCTAATTCCACGTCTGACTGAGGTGCATGGTACAGGACACGCAAGTAGAAGCCTTACAGTCAGGATTGATCTGTCATATCTTGATAAGGGGTAAAAGGACTTCATAGAGATCCTATTGTGAAGGCCAGAGGTATGTAGGAGCCAAAGGCATGATGACTTTAGGATATGAGGCGTTTCTTTTTGTCATTTAAAACGCTGTGTGTCTCTGTCAAGAGGAAATATTACACTAGGGTTTAAACCAGGAAAGGTCATAGGTTATGTGTTTTCAGTGAGCTGTAACTGATGGTCTGATCTGCTTAGAGGTAGGATTAACCTCCCTCTCTCTCAGAAAGGACTTGCGGAGAATTGTTTGCTTGGGTTTCTAATCTTATTTTACCCCAAACGCCATGTGCCCTTATTGGTGGCAGAGGAGATTCTTGTGGTAGTAGAATCAGTGAAAAGCTGGTAGATCACACAAGAAGCCTCTGAATGAAGGCAGAATTGAAACTAGAAAATAAAGAAAACAGCAGGCAGGTCACCCTCTCAGGAAAACAACATTCATTCTCAGTCATGCACATCCTAACACTTTTGACGGCAATTTATCATGGAAGACTGGGTTCACCGCAAGGGCTAACACATGTCATAGGTTAAATCAGAAAAGGCAATACTGAAAGGAGACTTCAAAGTCCTTAATACGCAGAGTTAAATATGTTGAGAAAAAGCTTACGATGTTTGTTATAAAGATACGAGTAAACAGCATGCTGGAGGAATTTTGGCAAAATGTCACGTGCTCGTTTTGCCTATTTTAGGCACCATTTGTGTCGTTGCAATGGCTCTGAAGAACACAACCGTAACTTGCAGAAAGTTGAACAGGTTGAGCTGATAGGCCTCCAATTCTAATATCTGTGGATCGACAGGTAGAATTGGATATATCTACATAGGGTATGGTTTAATGCCTGGGGGAAGTTACCTTTCCCCACAGGAGTTGCGATCCTGCTTGGTGCTTTATGCTTTTCATTCACACCGAAGTCTGTGCGAGCGGCGAGGCCCTTGCACCCTCCCGAACACTCAGTAGGATTGTGTGCGCATTCAGCTCTGAGAAAATCCTTTTGAAGCAAGGGAAAGAGATCTCACCCTGATGGATATTTCAAGGTGAACGCGGTAGCAAACTGAAAGCTTGGCAGCACTTTACAATGCATGGTTACGAGATGCTTAGTGGTGCTTCTGAGAGATCTCTCCAGTTCAGGGTCATAAAGTCTGGTACATTGTTCTGTTCAGATGCTTTCTGAGTTAGCAGTCGGTTGGCTAACTTGAGCTGCCCGCTGCTGGACGTGGCAGCAGTTGGCAGGCAACTTTGGGCGCGTATCTCTAAATATATATATGGCACTGCTAAGAACTTCACATTATTGGAACACAGCCTGGGAAAATCACTGTTTATGACCATCACTTCTAGTAGACTGTACTGCCCAAGTGCTTCTGCGGTGAAAGTAGAAATCATAGAATCGTCACCGCATCAGCAATACTTGGACCAACTCTGACTCCGGCCCAGTTTTATGTCTTGGCACCTCCACTCATTTAATTTTGATTTTTGCCGTCCAGTCAGACTGTTCCTATTTTTTCAAAAGGTATAAAGGGCAGTGAGGTAAAAGGTGGCATGAGTGGACTTGTACAGAATTGCTGGAGCGTTAACAGCGCGGGCAGACCAGCAGCAGTGCAAGCTACCACACCTTGCTGTGCCAAGGTCCTGCCCAGGTTAGTCACTACACGTGTCACTGTAGTGGAGCGTCCATCCCTTTGAGTTATGGACCTACGAGCTGAGACTCACAACAAAACGGCAGTCATGGTCTGTCCGGGGTACGGAGGTGCTCACCTAGGCCATTAAACAGAAGATGGCAAGGGTTAGTTGCCAAAATCTGGATCCAGGCTAGCATCCTGCAGAAAACGGGGTAGCTCGTCCAATCCTGTCAGTGTTCGGTGTTTCTCTTGCTCTTCGCACACTCCGGTCAGTCTGCTGCCCTCCCAGATAACTTGGTTATAGTTCTTTTGCTTTTTCAAGAAACAGTATTTGGTCTGTGATCTTACTGTTTTTCTAAAGGACTCTGGGTCTTTCTCTCCTTCCGTTTAATCTCCTCTAGGATTGTTTACGAGCCTGCCAAGAACAGATCGAATCCCTCCTTGAATCCAGTCTACGTCAGGCACAGCAGCACAACGTATCTTCAGAAACAAAGACTGTAGAGGATGAAGCAGACCTTTCCTGCACACCTACTGATGTGCGAGATGTGAACATTTAAGAGGACTTCTAATGGGTTTGCTTGGCGAGAAAAGCAGACAAAGAAAGGGCATCTGAGAAGGAATCAGCTTCAGGATCTCCCCCCCAGAAACCCTTTTCTCCAGGACATTTTTATACCAGAAGGGAAAACCAGTCTTGTTATATTTTTTCTTGCTCTGTCTCCCTTCCATCTGTGACTTCAAACAAACAAATAAACAAAAAATACCCCAAAAACTGTCTTAAAAAAAGAAAAAAATAGTATTTGCATTACCCCCAGGGGTTTGTGCTACAAAAATAGAGGATTTTATACAATAATAATCAACTAGTTTTTATATTAAAGTGTTCTTGTCTGTATGTTGTAAAAATAGGCATTAACACACAAAATGTCTCCAGGGGAGGTATTAGATTTGATTTCTTACATACAAAACAAACCAACCAACCATTTTTAAAGTAGAAGAGGGTTTTTTTTTTTTAGATAGTAAATGAAATATCTTTTTTTTTTTTTCTTTAAAAAGCATAGCTTTAACGCAGTTCTAGGCTTTTCTGTATCTTGCTTGCTTATGCATTTAGTCACTTTATAATTCATCTGTAAATGTTTATTTTATTTCCTTAGGTTTTTTTTATCCTCTTCACCTTATAAATGGTTAACATAACCCGTAAGTTAGTGTATGTTAGTATGCAGCATTATTATATGTTAATCTTTTTTTTGTGCCTGTGGATTGCCTGTGCATAAGGCATTTGTAGGGTTCCAGCTTAGCATTGTTGGGAAAGGCCAATGTACTACTCATACGATACTCTATTATAAAGAGAAACCGAAATAGTGACATAATATATTATATTTTTGTAATCTTCATATTTTTGTAGTTACCTGTGTAAAAATGCTGGTCTGACCCCACAGATATTCAGCCTAATTATGGTCAGGTTCAATCCACAGTTCAGTCTTTTTTTTTTTTTTTTTGTTTGTTTGTAATATTCTAAAACCATTCCATTCAAAGCACTTTCAGTCCATTAGATATAGGAGATACATTCTTTTATTGTGTGGGAATTTTTTTTTAATGGAATGGTTTGGAAATATATAAGTGCTTGTTCGCAAACTTGGAATTGCAAAGCAAGTGCATTTAACTATGGTGTTAGAGGAGAGGTGATTTTTTTTTTCCGAAGGTTGTGTTCCAGTGAGAGAAATTGCATTCACAAATTGCCAGGATATCTTCCTATCCTTTTCTATAGAAAAGTTGAAGTTTAGAATCCTTTGGTGCCAACTCATCTTTATAAATTAGGGGCCTTAAAGGTTCACATATAGGACACATAGTTTAAGGATTGTCGCTAGATGTTTTACAACTGAAGGTTTTTAAACACTAAAATATATAATTTATAGTTAAGGCTAAAAAGAATATTTATTGCAGAGGATGTTCGTAAGGCCAGTATGATTTGTAAAATAATGCAATCGCCCCTTTTTTTAAAAAAAAAATCTTTCTACCCTTGATGTTGCAGTTTAACACAGCTTATTAAAGAAAAAAGGACACGCTTCAAAGAACAAACCCAAAACCAAGCCGTCTATTTGGCCCCTTCCTATACATTTTCAAAAGCAGTCTAACCAAGAAACAAACGCCATAGTTAATAGATACGAAAATTGGAGTACTTGAAAGAAGTTCTTATTCCAGTATATGCCCCATTTTTTTATTTAGCTACAAATAGAGAATTTGCACATCTTGGCTATGTATCTTTTTATTATTATTTTAGAAAGTAGCTGAAGGGACGTGGACATAGCTGTTGAAGTTGATGCTCGAGGAGAATGTGATGGTGAAATGTATGTGAGAAAACTGCCGCTAAGGTGTTGATTGTAAAAAAACAAAACAACAAAAAAACAAAAAAATGAAAAAAGAAAAAAAAATTAAAATTAAAAAAAAAAGAAAAAGAGAAAAGAAAAGGAGTGGATGCTCCATTTTTATTGAGCTGCTATGGATAAATTCCCAGCATGGTTTGAAAAAAAAATTAACATTGCTTTTCTGTATCTTTGTCATTGTGTTTTGCTGCTATTTTGTGGATCAGTTTTTTTTTTTTTTGTTATACAATGTCATATACTGCCATGTTATAGGTTTTAATTTTCTCATAGAAAATTATATTATTGACATCATTTTTTTGTAGATTTTTTATGTGATCAATTTTTACTTAATGTGATTACTGCTCTATTCCAAAAAGGTTCCTGTTTCACAATACCTCATACTTCAGTTAACCGTGTCTAGACCAGGTTTTAATGTTCGTACACAGTGCCTCATAGTTCTACTGCAAACGGAAATGCATCGAACGTTATTCTGAATGGGTCTCGCGATTTGCAACTAGGTTGCATTAATTTAAAAACAGCAGACATTTCAGAAGATCAAGTAATGTCATTTTTTTTGTTGTTATGCATTTTATAAAGCTGGATTCTTTGTCTGATCTGGGGTTTATTATCATAGTAGTTTTAAGCTGTGTTATTAGCCACATTGATATATGAAAGGTGCATTATAATATAACTCTTGTATGCCACCTGATGTGGTCTCCCATCCGTTGGGACACATCATTTGGTATGATAGGTTATCTTCTGGAACTCTAAGTATTTTGTGTGTTTAATCTGTTATGATATACTAGTTTTTTGTTTTTGTTTGGTTTTTTTTTTTTAATTATAGCATAATGCTAATTTAAAAAGCCTGTAAATCTCATAAATAAGCCAGCTAACAGAGTTGTATGCTGAAGAATAATCTAGCTGTTGCCTGTATGCTGCTAAACCAAAACAGAATTAGAACTCATTTTGAGGCAAATGCAGTTAAGATCCTACATAGTGCATAAATAAAGCATTGCAATGCTACTAGCAGTCGCAGGACCCAGGAGGACTGGATACATTCTGTCCAAATTTCAGGAACATTTCTTACTGCTTACCTCATAAAACACTTCTGTTTGTGGCATCTCTGTGTCTCTGAACCAAACATGATTATTGAGTTAGTGCTTGTATTTTGTGTTACACTGAGTGGCAGTGTGTACTGCAAATTTCTTTAAAATATTGTATGTACTAAAAGGCCAAATCCAGATATGTGGGTTCACGTGCCAACAGAGATGCTTTATTTGTCACATTATTTTAACAATCTGTAGTAAGCAAGCAATTCAGATTTGTACATTTTTATATTGTACTTATTGGCATCACTGGTCTGAAATGCACATTTTCACCAACAGACCTGTAACAGACAAGTTTCCAGCAAAAAAAACTAAAGTCTAGAAATAAAATTGGTAAAACCCAACGTCTGCTTGTTGTCTTTTTTTTTTTTTTTTTTGAATTGCCATTGCCCTCACGCGTGCTGAACGGTAGTAACTACCCGATGCAGTGAGTAAACCACATGACATTTTCTGGTTTTGACTCTCCATGCTTTAATAGCTGCAATGCTGAAAACCTGTCGTTACTGTAGGAAACCGTAGGCGTTTTTAGCAATGGGTAGGTGACTGCCTGTCACAGTGATACGTATTTTTAAAGAAGCAAAATAGTTTTTTTGCTGAAGACTTTCTTTTAAATAACTAAGGTAATCACTCAAGAGTAAAATACCCTTTGGTGGTTTTTGTCAATAAAAGGTGAAATAAAGTAGGTGTTGGATGGTACAGAATGCTTGTTTGTATTTATTAATGTAAGGTTTTGTGTCCTAGAATACCTATACAGAAGACGGTTTGTTTTAAAAGCCGTAAGGTTAACTTAGCCTTCTTTTCCATCCCTTCACCTCATACACAGCTTTTGCATCTTACTATTGTATCACTAAGATAATAAGGACTAAAACTGAAAAAATGTTAAAGCCTACTGAAAAAAAATAAGTAAAAAAGAACTGGACCTAGAAGGACAGAAAGTATTTATAATTATAAAGTAAAAAGAGAAAAATTATAACCTGTGTCCCAATTTACATTACAAAATACCTCTGAAAACTGGGGATGCGCATTATGAATTATTACCAGAGCTGAACACCACAGAAACAGCCTGTTCTTAGTGGAGATGGTCAAGCTTCTAACCTACGTGTTTGACTATACCCTGTGAAAATATTTCTGCTTTAAAAAAAAAAAAAAAATCAGTCTACGTAAAATGTCATGTGCTTGTCTCTCCTGTTGCAAATTAGAAATCTAGTATCTGCCTCCTGAGTTTCCCATTGACTAAATTTCACATCATAACTGATTCGATGCAGTAAGTACAGCAAAGGAAATGAAAGATGAAACTCCTGAGATAACACCTAACATGTTACTCATAGTCTAGTGCAAAGTAAGTGTGTCTGAATGCATTTACCCATAAATGGGAAACCACCTGCATCAAAAGAATCCCAGCTGAGCTTGTATCAGCTTGTCAGCTTCCCAGTCATTTCAGACAGGAACCTGAACCATGTGGCCTAGATCAGGTAAAGTACTATCAGTACAAAGTGTCAGCTGGCATTTTTTCCAGTCAAAATGGGTAGCTCCTCAATCTGGCCAAGTTACCCTGGTAGGTCCTATCGAGGAGCTGGAAGGTTTGTATAGCAGTGAAAGAAGATCTGAACTAGATGACAGTGACTAAATACCGATCAAGCCAAAGCTTAAATTGGACTTGGTCAAAGCTACTCATTTACTCATTTTTTCCACACAGATCTTTTATCAGTTTTCTGCAAAATTTCAGCATATTTTACAGACAAAAAAAAAAACAAACAGTAAAAACCCAAAGGCTCGCTTTTGTATCACTGTGGCTAACACCTCTGATTTTAAATGTCTGAAAATTGAGTGAAGACATATGAAATCTTTATTTGGACAAACCCCTTTTTTCTGATAACAAAATAAATTGATTCAGTGATAAATTTAAACCTGCATTTTGTTGAACATGTTTATTGGGTTCTGCGTTTCCTATCTGTTTAAAACCTCCATTAAACCGACTAAAGTGTTCTGTGACTTATGTAGATTTAAGCCCACATGGTCAGCTCTGTTATTTACATTTTCCTTCCCTCAAACATCATCTCTAAATGCAGACTACTAAATTTGAATGTTGGGTGAACTATGCCAGTATTACTCACATTGCAAACGGCAGAAAGACAAGAATGTAGCAAGAAAAACAATTTACTATAGGCTATAAAAAAAAATGCATGTTCAGCTAGGCTATGCTGTAGCTTATTAAAGGGAAAAATACTGTATTTTCTCACATCAGATTGAGACTTGTACACAGAAAAACCTCCAAAAGACCTCCCAAACCCCTCAATTCCATTGCTGAATTCAGACCGATTGACAAGCTTAGACCTTTTTATGAACACTTAAAATTTACACACTCTTTATTAAAGAATAAACAAGATCTGTTAAACGTAAAAACTCGTAATCAACTTAAGTTCAAGCGTATCTGGCATTTTAAGTGATAGAAAATTCCAGAAGATGGAGGAGAAAGTGAAGCTTGGAGCTATTATTTCAAAGGAGTCATAGGAATGACCCAGGCATGTGGGCTAGATACCCTAATAAAGATTCCTGGCAACGTCATTGAAAAGCTACAATGGGACAAAAGCAGTAAAGCTATAAATGATGGCATTTTAATGAATTCCTGCCAGCATCATTTTATGGGAAATGTATCTCTTCAGACAAACACGGTATTTTTACGATCCCACAAATATAATTGATAATAGTAATTGCATCGGCATGGCAATCATGGATTCCTATCTGGCTTTTGACTGAGCTCCACACAATATTCCAACCAAATGATAAGAAAGGGATTGCAAATTAATCAACTGGATTGCACTGATAATGTGAGAGTTGCCAGACTTCTGATTTTGTTCTTTAGGGTCAAGGAGTATAAATTTAGGAGCAAGGCAGAAGTTACCCTTTTGTTTCTTTAAGGTGATTGATAGTCATTTAAGAGGGAAAATTGAAATACTTTCTTGATGATCCTATTAGCATCTGCAGAGCCCTACTTAGATCTGTCCTACTTTTTGCCTGTGGGAAGCCTACGTATTAAAGTCTCATATTTCAGGGAAGTCACTAAGTATTCACAGCCATCATTTTCCTGAAGGCTCTTACCTAAAGAGGGAACTAGTGGCAGAAAGACTGCTCACAGCAAATCAAGAATAAGGCACACAGGCAGCATCCTCACTCTGCGTGGCCAACAGATCTGCTCCTGGGGTACACACCACCACTTCTACTGAACTCCTGAAGCTGGTTTTCATGTGGTCTTCAGAGCATCAATTCCTTCACAGAACAGCCCCAAGTTTTTAGGGAGCAGTCACTACCACACACAGACCAACACAGTAACAGTTTTACTTTTCTCAAGTTGCCTCTCGACACAGGAGGCTGTGTTAAGGGGCTGCTAAAGCTCTTCCCTCTTATACAGTGGAGAAAAAAAAAAAAATCCATCCCTGTGGACTTGATCTCTTTCCTCATTTTAGTTATGGCTTTTGTTACTTTTCTTATTTATGATAATATCCTTAAAGAAATACAATTAGTGTTTACTTCAGACAAAAAAAAACACATAGTGATCCATCTCAAAACCAGAATACCAGTCTGTCCACTCACTTCAAGACTGCAGTAGAAAATTATATTCCCATTATATTCAAAATATGTGCTAATGGACAGTCACAGTACAATCTTTCCTGCTAACATGTCTGTCAAGGGGGGAAGCCTACCTGAAAGCCAAAGACTGCCCAGTCAAATGAGACCTTGACTACATCTGCTCAGCTCTGACTAATCTGGCATGAACTGGAAAACAGAGAAGCAAAAGAAGCAGTTTATTAGGCAACTGTTGCTAAAATCACAGGTGGTAACACATTTAGGGTGGGTGACCAGAGCGTGACAGAAACCTCCTCCCCACCAGTAACTGGCCTTAGATAGGGAAAAAGTCAGAGAGAATGGCCTGGGACTGCTTGGGCTGACAAATACATAGAGCAGAGTTACTGGTTAAGAGGGTAACTCTGCGGGGCTGGAGAAAGCTCCAGGTACAGGTACCCAATACCATCACAAAAGCTGAACCAAAGGAGGAATCGCTCCAAGCCAGGACCTGACATGTTGACTGGTTGGAGCAGGAGCCCTCTTCTCCCCGGTCCATGGGGTGAAGGTTTAGGGCTTTGATTTGCCTGTGGAGCGTGTGCATCACAGAATGCAAACCGCTACCCACTCGCCATTCCCAGCCTGCTAAGTGAATGAATTTTAGATCACACGTTGCTGAGTTGTGCAGTTTTGTTATTTCATCCATCCCACCTGGCTGCCCTGTGACACCGGTCTCAACCCAACCGCAAGCTGTACTCCATTAAATGCTTGGTCCCCTACGACAGCGAACACGTTGCCCACCGTAAGGATGTTATCTGCAACATTAGCAGCAAGCTCCAAGGAGCTGGGCTGAGATGGGCAAACCATTTAGCAAGGACCACTAAACCACCACTAGAGCATTACGACAACTCACCTGAGCCTGCACCGAATGAGTGACCTCGTGTCCTAAATCACTACTCTGATGGCAAACTCTCTGAAACGGACAATTGAGCTTTTTGATGTTTTATTTCTCCTTTTACTAGATTTTATCACTACAGATTGTTAATACCCTGTATTCAAACAATCTTTTTTTTTTTCTTTTTATTCTTTTTATTTAATCTTTTTCTTAAATCTTAATCTTAATCTTTTTATTCAAAAATAAATTTTTGAACAGCTTTTTTGCTCCTTGAACACCCGCAGGCCATAGTTCTTTATATTTGGTTTGCTGGCTACTTGAAATATGAAGATCAGATCTCCAACAAATGTATATGATTAAATACAGCTATGTTCTTTGTATATGCATAGACATTGTAACATCTTCCCAAGACTTCCAGAAGGCATCAGCAATTATTCACTCAAAAACCCACATTATTTCTTATAGACATACATTTATTTCATGTTTTTGACTCAGTATTTCTGTAGCTGTTTCAGTTATTCACTATGACCACGCTGTTGTTCTTAGAAAATACATCTACCAGCCACATATTAATTCAGGTTTCTCTTTTCATGGAGACCCTTGGACTGCAAAGGATCAGAAAAGTTCCTCAGTGCTGCAGAGTCAAACAAGGACATGCAAAGCCTTGCACATATGTGGAAACCCAAGTGTTCCCTCATCCTCAAACCACCTTCCAACCACCTCTTTAAATCCCTCTATAAACCTACTTACAGTGTCTTCAGGGATCAATTTCCACCTCTCCCCCTGCTTCTGCTGAAGGAGAATTTCAGGCACATCACAAGTCAAAGCTCCTTGAAAAAGTCTCTCCACATTTTTCTCTAACACGATTTGTTTCTTTCTCATAATAAAGAGAAGAGAAATAAAGATGCTACTGGACTTTTGTGAAGTTTGTCCCCATCTTATTGCATAAGAGAACTTAAAAGAAGAGCAAGACATAAAACTATAATGACCCAGATTCTCAACATGTGGTTCTAACCATGTACCTATGGTGAAGCACAATTATGAATTCCCAAATTGTGCTCAAATCATTCTTCACATAAAATGATGCCACAAGTCCATGTGGTTTTACGTTTACAGTGTACTTGACTAACTGCACCACGACCAAGGTCTCCTCAAGAAGGAAATACACTGCAGACATAACCTCTAGTTCTGCTGAAAAGTGACATCCTATTATATAGTCTTAGTTTGAAACAGTAATTTGTTTTTTACTTGTATTTCAGAAACTGTCAAGTGCTTATCGACAATAACTTCTGTATGTGTGTTTTTTAAAGGAGGTAAACGGGGTCTCAAAAATTCAATGTCTGCACATACATTGCAAAAAAAAAAAAGCCAGTTTAGAGAACAATGTAGGCATGTGTTTTTAAACTACTGTTCGTGCAGTCTGGTCAGGACTGTGTGACACAGTATACAGTGTTTTGTCATCCAAGGAATGTCTTTGATCAAGAGTTTATGCAAGAAGGAAAAAAAAAGCCATGAAACCCTAATCCGTTCCCACAGTCCAGTAAACGTGAGCTGGACAAACAGTGGACAATAGCAGTAAAGCTTGCTGCTGGAACAATAGCTGCAACTAAAAAAATTAAAGGGTTGCTGACTCACAGTTCCTACTATCAAGAAAGATTCCATGCGGTGTTGATTATTCCCCAGAATCCTGAAGATGCTGAAGGTTAAAAATTGTAATTACTATTACATTGAGATAAAGCAGCAAAATATGCTGCTAGACAGTCAAAAATGAAGGACAGTGACAAACACTGAGGTTGGTTCTGTCTAGCGCAGAGTCAGGATGTAGAGACTGAACTATCAACCTTCCTTCTACCTAAACGTTTTGCTAAAATAAACTCTGTAATTTTATTATAACCAAATATCAGTTAAACTCTTTCAGTCAGTATGCCACTATTTCAGATGCCATCCATACAAATCCTGCACAACTATAACCAAGCTTTCTTAATTTTTCAAAACAAAAGCTATATGCTGTTTCTTATCCCTATTTAGAAGTCTTCTGCAGGGAATTTTGCCATGCAAAAACCAGACACAGAATGCCATATTCCTGATCAATTACCTATGTACATGGAACACGACAGGACAATTACAACCATTGTACAGCAAGACTGCAGATGGGCCGAGACTTTAGAATCAACTGGCGCTTACTATGGCTGGGTTTTTTTTATCTTTCAATATTTCATGAGAATGAATGGGTACTACTTTATGTTAATACAAGATTTCCAAAGTCTCCTACATTGGCTATGTTTCCGATAAGCTTAGTGACCATGTTTCCTCCCACATAGTATTACATCATTTGGTAAAGCTGTATGTACGTTCAGGAGTTGCAAAGTACTTAAAGAATCTTAGGATGAAAAATGCTGCAAGAATGTAATTACTACACTTAGGGAACACACACTCCTGTGACTAAGGCAGGAATATTGACAGTGCGATGCTGAAAAGATATTCAAGCTAGCTACAAATGAACTAACTGTGTAAGCAGCATTAAAACAGAATTTATTTGGGTATTTAACAGCATTGCACATCAGCTACATCAGTGCTTTGTTCTAACATAGGGATACTTTTTCTGGTCCATTAAGCTGGCTTTAATTTTCGCCCAGGTATCACCCCATTGCACAGTGTAGCCTAGACAATCCCAAAGAATCCAAGAGCTCCAAGATCTCTTCTTGTCTTTGCTAAGGAAGCCATTATTTTCAGGTCTGAGTGCATGGAGTTACATACTTAGAAGACTGCTTTCAAAACAGTGCACAAAGCTTTTTTTATTATTACTTTTAATGTCGATAGAGGATGAGGTGGTTCTGCAACTCCAAACACAGGGACGCAGTGAAGCACTTCGGTACCAGATTGCTCTAGTTTGCCTTTGTAAGTCAATCCTAGATGCCAAAATTTCCAACTGGGAACTCGCCGCAGAACTCATTTCACACCTCCCAAATCTCCATTTTCTCTGGTGCCACATACATTTCTGGGGTAACGTGTACTGTCACAACTTTATGCGTTAAAACAACAACTCTGGCAGACTGCGAAATGAGAATCTTCATGGTTACTTGCCAAAGTATGAAAGCTGAAGTTTTAGGCTGTAATTAGACCAGAACCCATTGCCATAAGAAGTTGCAAAGGGCAGTATTCAAAAGGCACTCTCCTGAGTAGCACTGAGAATGTAAAAAAATATAACATTAATAGAAATATTAAAGCCTTTCTCTTTCAGAAGGTCAGGGTGAGATATAGTATCATACACAAAACTGCTTTATCTGCCTGATCCAGCTTGGTTATAACCTCCTCTGGAGTGCCCTGAACAAACTCCCATCAGAAATAAAGATTCTAATCCAGAAGGATAATTCTAATACTCCAGCAGATTTCAAACTATATCCTTCAGATCATTAGCACACCAACACCAGCACTCTGTCAAAAATGCGTAGCGCCTCATGCTGCTATCGTTGCAGAAATTGTTTAAGAAAGCAATTACCCTCACAAGAAGTCTTATCCTCATCTTGCTTGCCCACACCTTTATCTCCAGAAAACGACATTTGTTAACACCATCAGCGTTCCCTTTCAAGCATGCAACACTGCCAAGTAACTACTGGACTTTACAAAAAAAACCCAACCACAAATGTTCAAACAAACCACCCAGGGAAAAGGCACCCACTTCTATTTGAGAAGAAAACTAGAAAATAATCTAAGATTATTAAATCAGATCTTGAAACAGAACGCTGCATCTAATAAAACATACAGCTTTGGCAGCTTGTGAGTAAATAAATAAATATTAGATCCAGGCCTATAGTTGCATGATTCTATTTTTAATGCTCTTTTCTTGTGATACCTTAATGTGGAGATTGGTATTAAAACTTTACATTCAGAAAGGACTCAGAAAGGGATGTAGACACATACAGAATAAAAAGGTATCAACCAAACAGGATTTACATATTTAAAACCTCAAAAATTCAGATATTTGAACTCCTTCTTAGGGGTAAGTCATATCTTAAAAGGGTCCCGTTCTCACTCTAAAGCGCTGTGGAGCGTTAGGGCGCAGGCAGACTTTCGACAGAAGGCTCTCCCTTCGTTCCAATACAGGAAGGTGTATTTACAGCCATGGTGTAAATAAGCATTTACAAATACATCACAGGGCTCAAGTTTTCTCTTGCATCTCTTCTAAAACCAAAATCTAGATATTTTTAGATTTTGGAACTGATCTACTGAAAAATGAAAACTCTTAATGTTATCTCAACATAATCGACCTATTAAAAAATAATGAATAAAAATGTGCTACTTTTCTAGAAATCCTAAAGACACAGACCAAAACGTGTACTTTACTCAGCAAAAATAACCCTACAAAAAGTGTTTAAACCAGTCTTTAATTTTTCTTCCTCTAAATGGCGTATATGCACAAAGCTAGCGACATGGGATTGCACAGGTTCTGCGTGCACACCAGAAGACACTATTGCTTATGCATCTCACACCTCGATAGCCATCGGATCAAAGTCACCTAACCAAACAAGGCAATGCCAAACTGGGAAGCCAGACTTTCCTTACACATCCACATGTAAATTATCCTAACCTTGTTTCAGAAAAACATAATGGGATTTGAATGAGCCAGACTGCTCCTACAGGACTGATTTTTAAGCAAACAATTGCATATCCAGATTGTTTTCTGATTTATTTCACCCATTTCTGCTGATTACAGTGATCATTCAAAGCTGAAATCGATCCCCTTCATATTACAGTTTACAACAAATGTGCTGCTTAATGAAAATAGAACAAGCGTTTTATTTGTGAATTTTACTAGGAAGCTTGAACAAACCCCATCCTATTTTTTTTTTTTTTCACTGTACTAATGCCGTACAATGACACAGATAACCTACAGAGTCAGACTTACAGGTTCTAGCAATGGCTGATCTGGCATTGGCAGCTGATGATCCCACGGTTAAGAGACAGCATTGAAGCAGCACGCAATTCTGCAGGGAATGAATTCTGCTGATGCCTCCAAACTCACTATTTCTTGTACTCATCACATATCATAGAAAGAAAAATTACAAGCCTTCTGGACTGCAATGACTGCAGTACACTAGCAGTAATTAGCTTTGTATCCACCTTTTAATAAAACTCTGTATTCCACAGTTTCAGCTGAGAGACGATCATGAAGAAACAAAACAAGACAGAACGCAGCCCAGGCAAGTCAGAAATTTGTAAGTTAAATGTTTCAAACATTCCTCCCTTACTACTGAGCAATAACTGGAGGTGGTGAATACAGATGTATCTTTAGGTCTTAGCAGCTGCAATAATTTTAGCAGAAATTTTCCATCTTTACTGTTCTTAACAGATCAAGTACTTCTGCAAAATTTCGAACCTGTTTGATGATACAGCACAAAGCCACAGTCTCTATGTCCTACTTGATTAATAACCAATATTATAATCTACAAGATCGCATTTTTTTCCGTATCTTTTCCTCCCAGTCCTTGAAACGACACTTAAGTTGCACAGCCAAGCACTCAAACCACGAAACACCTGAATGACTGTGGTCCACAGGAGCTTTATTCAGCCTCTCTGTGCACAGATCTACTGACAGGGTCTTTAATTACAGCGTAACACTTGCTTCCACCACAGTCCTGACCATTCAAGACCCAGGATGAGTCAGCAGGGTGTGAAACTAATGAAGCCATTTATAAGAATTTGGTTTCATTTGTTACAGATTTTAGGAAGGTGTTAACATAACAGGAAAGGTGTCGGAGAAAAGAAACCGCACGCTTACATCTCACAAAAGTGAATACTGGTTTTTGAAACTGTGATGGATTTTTTTGCCCCCAGTAGCATTCTAGCTGGCTTAAGCACACACCTTTCACAGGTGTTTGCTAACTGGAATGTTCCTTATTTTCTAGGTGACTGATCTAAGAAACACAGGCAAAAATACAAACACGCAAAAAAGCCAGGCAGTCAGCCACTCGTGGTGTTGGCAAGAAGCACATTCTGAAGTATTTAAGTACTCAAAATGCAAAATTATTTGGAATGAGTTACATTAGACATCTTATATTGGTTAAGGCAAATCAGTATTCTCGACATAACCTGGGCCTTCACTCCTTAGCTGCAAATAAGGTATAAAAATACCCCTACAGTGCGGTGTGAAGACTCCACTGTTACAGCCCTGAACATCACAGAAAACCTCACAACTCTGTTGCAGAAAACAGTTTTAAAAATTGGCACCAAAAAAAGTATACAACTACACAGCCAACAGAATTTTGAACCGTACCTCATTTAATAAACACCATCAAGCCCATACAAGACATGAAATAGAAGATACTCAGAAAAATACAGACTTGTGGAACAAGAGACTCCATCAGTATGTACACACATACAAAGCTAAATTAAAGACCTAACAGGCAACCCTAAAGCTGGCTGCTGGTTTGAAATCCTGGTTGCTACAATCTTTATAGTTAAATATGTGTGTATACATACATATTTATATAATAATTTATTCTACTAATATTAATTTGTTAGAAATAAAATTAAAGCAATACAAGAAAATTAGCTATCAAACCAATTTTCAAACTCAATCATTGACCATTTGATCTACAAAGATCCTTTCTCTTAGTTGAACAATCTTTAGAGTAGTACTTTGCATATAATTTACATATCATACACACTTCTATTAATCAAATGCTTCACAGATACTTTGAGCTCTCACATCCCTTCCCTTGTTTGTACACACATTTTTGTAAACCATGTGCAAAGATTCCAAAAAAAGGCTGCATTTAAAAACATGAATATTTAGACCGCCAGCGTTCACTTCTTGTACTATCACTCAGAAGAACAACTGAACTACCTTTTTAGACCAAGATCCAGGGGCAGTTTATTCAGAGCATAATTCATGGATTGCAACAAAAAATACTTTGAGTCAAAGTTAATCACAGATGAGTACTCAGTACTTTTCATTAATTTGAAGTAAACAGGTAAAATACTTTGATCTGCAAAAATAAACTGATTTGTGGATGCAGAGACAACATTTTCCAATTTGGATTCCTCTGAAGTCAAACGAGCTTTCTTTTCTTTAGCATGTGACCTTTTTTGTTTGTGCCTATCTATTTCCTGAGATTACAGGGCATGCTATTGTATTTTGCTTCTGTTTTCATGTACTTGCAGTTTGGTGCTTGTCCTGGTTCCCAGTGGTTTAGCTGCATATCAATGAAAAGCCAGCTGCACGCAAAAGTGCCCTAAACGAAGAGCCCACCAATGTCATCACGTCCCTACCGAGGCCTCAAACGAGGAAACAAGCTACGAATGAAGCCTACCTCAGCGCTGCTTCCTTTCAGAGAAACTCACCACACAATTAGAAGAGCTGTATCTGGTGTACGTATGTGCTGTACTCCGTTCTAACAACTTCTATCTACGTAAATATTTGTGGACACTTATAATCCATTTCTCACACAATACAACGACCTCCTCCACTAGATGGCCCTGACACCCACTACATGTATCAGAGCTGTTTGAACACTTACACATCTAAGACAATTAAACACACAAAGGGCACCAGCACCCAGTGATTAAGAAAAGCCTTTGACACTGGCAAACTTGCACGCTCAGGGAACAGACAAGAAGTAACAGACTAGTTTGAACTCAACTGATCCACATGCACGTGGACCAGAGGGCACAAAGTGGTGCTGTTCAAGGACACGGCCGCATTAAACCACGTCCTTTGCCTGAGACAGTTTACCCTGCGCACACCTTCCGACACCCATCGTCGCCAAACCTGTCTTTACGAAGCCACACTGGGCCAGTAGACTTGGCCGGGCATGCGGACGTTACAGCTGAAGGAAGTATGTATTTATTGGGTAACTGTATTGCAAATGGAATGTAAAGACACCTAGCAGCCCAACCTGAAACATTTTTCAGGTAAAATAATTAACTGTATCTCTCTCAAACTAACATAGTTGGATACATTTAGCTGACAGCATCCATTTTTTTGAATGAGACCAATTTCAAGACTGGAAAATAAGAAGCTATTCCTTGACAAAAGTTACTCATACTTACTAGTATCAGTACCACAACTCTTCTGACAGTCACATTTCCCTCATTTGATCACTTCAGATTGCTAGCTTTTGGGGTTTGGTGGGTTTCTTTCCCCACACTGCATCAGTCTGCAGAACTCGTGGAAAGTGCAGATTTCACGTTCTGAGCCACAGCTACTTTATGAGCCGGTATCTTAATCTTCCTCCTTTGCACCCTGACTTCATTTGTCATTCTACCCTTTATGCACAAAAAGGTTTCCTACTGAAAAGTCTGCAGGCAACCCATTGTATTTTACTTCACCTACAACATCTACACATCGTGTAAACTGAATGATCTGCATACACAGATTTTTAAGCAGCACACACCCTTTAAATAGGGAAACTTTGCAAATGCACGTGTTTTCCTTTTGAGGAATTAATCTGTCAGTGCAAAGCTAATGAGCAATTAAAGCAAATATTCCTATTTAACAGGTTTACATGCTGGTGTTTCAGCCATCCTAAATAAAACCTAGAGATAACGAATGTTACATGACATACGAAAAGTACTATTGCAAGTTCAACGGTTTTCCCTTTCTCCTTTAATATTTAGCACCACTATTTTGATTTTGTCTAAAATAAGAGTAGATAAACACTTTTCCAGTTATCTGTCCTCTTAAAGTTTCTTCTTTGGTCATCCATGTTTATCTTCATCTGTTATATTCAAAATGTTAGTGAAGATCTTTCAGTACCGATTCTAAAATCAGACTGAATATTTAGCATTGAACAAACCTAAAAAAGAATACACAAAAGTGTTTCAAAGCATCTATTTTCCAAGAAGAATGTTCAACAAAACTCCAAATTCCTCCGTTTCACCACTTCTTGTCCCACTTGTAATTCCTCATCAAATAATATTTTCAATTTTCACTTAAAGAATATTTTTCTTTTATTTCACACTTGCTATCAGTTGGGGAATTTTCAACTATCAAGTATTTTCACTCAGTTCAAGTATTTTTACTATGATTGCAAAAGGAGAACAATAATCGCTCTGCACAAATACTGTGTTTTTGAGCAGGTTTAGAGACTAAGTATTTTCAGAAATTAATACCACTTTGTGCTAAAATAACAACTTAATCCTACAAACCTGTTTAAATTTTCCTCTGATTTTTTCCAGATCTTCTTGCAGCTTATCGTAAGTGGGGTCTTCATAGGGGAATTTCTGAATCATCCCTATTAATGAATCCAGAGCCCTTCTCTTTTTGCTTAAAAAAAAAAAAAAAAATCAAATCAAAACAGAAAAACTAATGATGCTACTACAGAAATTTTTTCAATCTCTCAATACGAAACTTGCACCAATACTTTTATATAATAACGCAGAGCGTAGAACTCAGCCCTCCATCCTTCTTTAATTCAACTTCTCCCATTTAGCTCAGAGAGTTTCCATTTGATACATCTTTAAGCCACAATCAGAAATTAAGCTGTAGCACAACTGACAAAGTTAAGGTTTTCCTTTCAACTCACCTGCCAAAACCTGAGAAATATTGAGGAATCTTTAGAAACATGGATGAGATGACTGAGTGCAATAAAGAAAGGCCATAAAAAAGGCTCACCAGAACACTTATCAAAACGGCTGACAGTGTTGTGGCAATTCTGTTAGATAAATTAATCAAAACTGGACAGAAAAAAAATTACAGAGAAAAGAATGAAAGTCATAGACCAATGCAGGTTGGAAGGGACGGCTGGAGGTCTAGTCCACCTTCTGCAGAAGCTGGACAAACTCCAAAGCTAGATAAGGCTGTTCAGGGCCATCTCCACCCAGATTTTGAAAATCTACAGAGTTTCTAGAGTCTCTCTGGAGAACGTGTCCCAGTGCCTAGCTGCTTGCACGGGAAAGTGCAAGTTCCTCAGGTCCCACTGGAACTTAACTGGTTTCAAATTGTGAAAGTTGCCTGTTGTCCCTTCACTGTGCGCTTCTGCAAGGAACACGTCTCCACCTCATCTAGAACTTCCCCTTACGTGGCAGAACTGTGTATCTCCCTTGTCTTCTCTTCTGCAGGTTGAAGAAACCACGTTCCCTTATGGACTTTTCAGTACCACATGGTCCAGGACCACCCTAGTGGCTCCCTGTTCACCTTTCTTCTATTTCTCAGTATTTCTTTTGCATTGGGGGAGAGGCAATACTGGACACCATCATTTGAAACGGTATTAAAGGAACAGGTTTGGGTGTTTTTTGACCTTACCTGTTCTTTTCGTCCGTGGGTTCCTGGAGCAGACACTGCCACGTCAGCGCAAACCCAAGGTAGCAGCCGACCTGCGAATGTCAGGAGGGGAAGAAAAAAAGAAAACATGTAGCGCACCTAGTCAAACATAAATAAAGCACTACAGTGTATCCCATTCCTCAGGAAACAAATTACCCGATATACAAACACGGTTCTACGCTGGAAACTTCAGCAAACTAGAGTGGGATCAATGAGGGCTATCTGTGTTACATAGTAGAAGAGTCAGAAAACTTCGTGTAAGAATCTCTTTAGCACCAGAGGACAAAATATTTAAAATGCAGCATAAAAAAGCAATTCTGCAAAACACTAGCCATACCTTATATGCTTTGAACCCCCAAATTTATTAAAGTGTGGCAGTAGGGAGGCAGTTCGAAACCAATCTATTTAAGATGATTTGGTAAGTATTTCTTTTTGCAGCACTGTCAGTTTAAGCAGCCCACACGCAGCCCTACAAAAAGGTGGACTGAGGGAGCTATGAAGTCCATCAAAGAAACCACACTTTTTTCTGAGTTAATACGCAAACCATTTTAGCAGCCTAACTCAGGAGAGCAGCATGGAATCAGAAAGAGGCACGAGGAGCTGACTAAGCTAGCCTGGCTGCCAGAACTTCTCCTTACAACTTTGGACACCAAACAAAACAGGAATATAGGCAAGTTCTCCAATGCACCGAATGGATCAGTCAGCTGGAGTCCCTTTTGAAGGTGACTTAGCATTCACAGAAAAACAACACAGACACCTAAGACAAAAGTTCACTGATTTGAGACATTAAGTCCAAAATTACAGGCTAATCCCACTTCAGTCCATACGTCTGCATGTTTATACACCTGCCATTTACACTTACCAAACATCGTTGGACTTGTAAGCCCTTGTAGCCTGCAAACCACTTCAGAGTAGAGTGGGAGTGTTTGGTAGTTCCAGTCTTCTGTTAGTTATGTTTGTTAAAGTACACAGTGGAGCTGCTTTTTAAGGCCCAAACATGGGTCTGGGACTTAACATCCTATTAAGTGCTCAAGCACGTTTGAAGTGAGGCTTCCACATCATTTTTTTGTCAACAGAAATTTAATTTGCATGCCCCAAAACTGCTGAGAGACCGAAGGTAAATGGAGACAACTGACAGATTGTTACCACTGCTGTAAAGACAAGCTACTACAGTAAAACACACCTGGCCCCTAGACACTTAGCAGCAGACCTCTCAGCACAATTAGCACTGCCTGACCACAGAGGCACAGCGCCAACCTTCTGCTCGAGCCCAAGCAGCTACTGTGTCTAAGCCTGTCTGAGGGATAAGCCCAAAACCAGACACACTTTAGTTATAAAGTCTTACTTTGGTTCTCTATCAAGCAAGGCCAGTATCAGATCAGCATCAAAATTCTGCCCAAGACACAAAACAGGCTGACAGGCCTAAGATTATCCAAGTCCCTCTCATTTAACCTGACTCGCTGTCTACAACCCTACTTTTCCCTGCAGCTCCCCCAGTACAAGTAGATTAGAGTGCTTCTCTATTATGCTCTGTCTAGGATCATTTTGTATAAAACCACCCACCTTTGGAGGCTGCTGCTTAACTAACATCCTCATCTTTGAACTACATAGTTGTAGCATCAGTAGGAAAATATTTCATCACTGTCCATCTCTGTATCACACCCAACTGCAAACCAAAATTGTACAACAACCATCCTTTCAGAATTTGGCAGTTTGTTTTCCACTTCAAAATGGATCAATGTCATTGCTACTGTTCTTTCTGGAGGTAATCAACTTTTTGAAACTTGAAAATATCAAAAGGGCAAATTGCCAAATTACCCAAAGGTCTTCAATACATCGAATCCATTTACATTTGTGGCGCTGTACCTGAAACAAAGCCTACCACGAATACTGTAAGCACATTGTACAGCACTGAACAAACTCCATGTTACAATAAACTTGAGCTGGACACATCAGACAAGTCAAGGTGCCTCATCACCACCACCATCCTCTGGTCCTTTCATTGGCAGAAAGGCTTATTGATCCAGGCACGCCGCTGTGTGGCAATACACAGCACCAACTCCATCTACTAAAGAATAATTGTGTCTCAACCAACAAACTCTCCTAGTATTAGAAATAACAAAGAGTGCAACAGACACACCCAAAATTGCTCCATTATGGTTCTCCACCCAAGGTGTCTCAACATTCCATGGTTTTCCCTAATGCTGAGCCACAGGAGATAGTACACGGGGGCCTTCAGCCACAATTTTGGGTTACTGAAACAAATATACAGTCCATCGTAATTTTAGCCTGAGCAAACTTGTCTGAATTTATTTCTTCTCATTCTCCTTTTCAGAAAAAAAAAAAATCATCAAAACCCCATATAGCAAATACGCTCAGAAAAAATAAAACCATCTACTTAACTGTCCAAATCAAAACAGCACCTTTAAACTAGTTTTATGGGTCCTCTTGGACACATACAAAGCAGCATAACATTGCAGGCCTCTGACTACCAACATATCAGGCTTTGCCCAACAGTTTCTCTACAGTAATTTTCTCCTGACAAAAACACTGCAATTCTGAAGTATCTTCCCGTTTACCTCAGACCCGATCTTGGCACCATGGAGCGATCCATACCTCCTTCCCTCAACAACTCCAACGTGACTGCCTTCAGCATAGCCCTCCTGATACCCCTCACCATGAAACCTGTAAAGACAGAGAAATAGTTCTTTAGCACCTGTTCTCATTTCACAATAAACCCACGCTGCGCACAAGCAACTCAGAGAAACAAAAACATGCTGCATGCTGTCCTGCAATGATCCATGTTCGAATTATCACATAACACTGATTTAAATTAATATGCAACTATGCGCACTGGGATCTTTCCAAACACGTTTATAAAATTTGCCAAGAACAACGCTCTCTGCAATTCAGCTCCCAACTTTCACCACGGTAACACCGCTAACTACAAGCTCACAACTCCGGCTCCACTTTCCACACAGGGGAAGAGCCGAGATCGAGCAGGTCCATCGCTCAGCGTGAGCAAGGAGAGGAATTTCCCTCACCCTTCTCCTTCCTCGCCCTTCCCCGGGCTCATTACCCGCCCTTTGCCCCTCACTTTTTCCTTCTCAGCTCCTACGGCCGGCGGTGGAAGGCCATGCCCAGGCCCGGGCCCAGGCCCAGGCCAGGGCCCGGGCCCGGGCTCCCCTCCCCCCCCAGGTTACGCGGCTACCGAGGAGTCGCGCCCTGTCCCCGCCTGTCCCCCGAGGTCCCCTGGTCCCAGCCAAGGCCCCCCCCACCAACCCCACCTCTCCTCGGCCATCACGATCTCGTCAAACATGTCCGAGCTCGGAGACGCGGCCGCCATCGCGCCGCCAAGCCCCGTCCGCGGCGCCGCTGCGGACACGCCCACGCGCTCGGCATGCCGGGAAAGGACGGCAAGCCGCAGGGGCCGCGGCCCGGGGGGGGGGAATGGTGCCAGTGCGCAGGCGCGCAAGCCCCCTCCTCGCCCCTTCGGCCGCGCCTGGACCAGAGAGGGGCGTGGCCCGAGGAGGCAATGACCACGCCCCTCCTTCGGTCTCGCTCCGCCCCTCGCCCCGCCGCCGGGGAGGGCGCAGCCCCCGTGGGCGCCACCAGGGGGAGCCCCAGCGCCACCGGAGAGCCGGGGGGCGGCGGGGCGGCGGTGGGGGGGGGGGGGTGCGCACCGGGCCCGGGGGTCGAGGGGAGCCCCTGGAGCTCCTCGGGTCCCCTGCGGCAGCCAGCCCGGTACGGCCGGGGGCTGCGCGGCTGTGGGGAGACCTCAGCGCCCCGCCGGGAAGGGGGGTGGCGCGGGAGAATAGCGGCAGGAACGGCGAAAGGATCCGTTTGGGGCTTTTTCCCATGAAAACTCTCGGGGGCGGTAGTACCGGGAAAAAAAAAAAAAAAAAAAAAAAAAAGAAAATTATTGCCGATGAATTCTTCTGTCTGATTTCTTGACCTTCCTCCTGGACGGTCAGCTGCGGTTCGTGCAGGCGAAGTCAGGGCGCGAGGAGCGGGGAGGCTCATCTCCAGCCCCCCAAGTCCTGGGCTCCGACACAAAGCGGTTTTGCGTTGACCTGAGACGTTTCTGATTTTCGAGTTGTGTATTTTTGATGATATATACCCAAAATGTAAATGTTTTTGATGTAAATACCCAAGCCACGCTGCAGTGTGCCATTCTAGACTGCTTTATTAAGTTTATTTGTTATTACAGATCGACACTGGTAAAAGAAGGCATTTATACTAATTTATAAGCATATATTTTAGTGTTAACTTACACTGTTGTTTTCCAGAAATTTAATGAAAATGTGGCTGTGGGCACACCAAAGCAGTCTGCCAATCCAAGTAGGGTATAGAGGGTCTGTTATCTGCCGAATCAAACACAGGAGGGGAGAGGACTCAAAAAAACAGCTTTGAAATTCTGAGACGGTTCTAAAGAAAAAAAAAAAAATTACATTAGCGTGAAAATAAAGTCATGCTACTAAAGGTTTGGCTAACCAGATGCACCAGCACAGGTAATTAAAAATGCTCCATTGCAGCAGGATTTACTGATTTGTATAGAGTGACAGTAATCAGTTGGCCAGCTTGTTTTCTGCATTAATTTGAAGTGTAGCTGCCAGGGGATCTCACATGAAATCACAGAAGGTTTGCCAGGTGTGAATACCTACCTGCTCTACAACCACAAAACCACAAGCAAACACGTATTTTTCACTGATGTCAGTGGAAACATAAGGTGTCTTTAAAGGTTTCCTCTAAGCTAACAGCTACAATTTGAATCTTGCTTTGGAAGTTAATGAAAAACAAATACTTTGATCTCAGTGGATAGTGGGGTTGACGAAAAACACTGAAAATATAATACGTCCTGGCAAGAAGACTACAAAACACTAGCCTCATTTGGGGGCATTCTTACATAGCTTCATCAGTCCCATCCAACAGGGTTCCTAATAAATTGCTGTGTGCCTAGACTGTCAGAAATCCACCCTGAATTCAGAGTCCTAATGATGTTTTTGTTGCGCTCCCATTCGCTTCCAAGGGAAATGCATCTCTGCTTTCATTGCATCTGACACTGCCCAAAAGGAGGGTTGGCTTCCCTACATTTCTGAGGGAAGAAACTACATTTATTCGATTTATCGTGTCGTTCTCCATTCATATACAAAGTACACTGGCAGAGTAGAAAGAGTGGTCCCAAATTTTCCACAAGCGTAGTTTCAGTGCTTTAAGCAGAGGTAAAGTTGATATTATGGCTCTTGAATAAAGGATTTATAGCTTTTTACACTTCCCCAAAGTGGAAATGAAGATGCCCGGTATCTCCTTTCCTACAGCCCTCCCACCGCCCTAACAACTCGTATTTGCACATCATAGCCTCTAACTGAGACTTCACAAGGAGCCATTTGACACCTGACCTTTAAAAACCTTTTAGGGCTATAAAATGTGCTGTTGCAAATGAAAGCACTGCAATTGTCCTACTGTCTTTGAGAAACTATGATCTACTGGGATGTATACAGCCAACGGTGGTGGTGGTGGTGTTTACATTCCCACAGAACCAGAGGCAATGGTGTTTCGAGGTTTTGCACACCAAGTTCCTGACCGAGTCAGGTGTCTGATGGCAGGGAAAGCATTTTCCAGTAATCCTTCCACCTCAAGCTGTGATCTTGTCAGATTTTATAAGCAAAACAGCCAGGTCTGGTCAGAGCTTGGATGGGAAACCTCCAAGGAAAACTAAAGTGCTCCAGGAAGCGGTGTGGGTAATTTAGCTCCTGGCATTCTTCCCTCTGTCTGAGTAAATATTGAACCAACCTCTAACCATGCTGTTGCAGTAAGAAACATTGTGCTGCTGGTGGAAGATGCAAATCCAAAGGCGTCAGCAAATAGAGTCACTAGAGAGCTCAAGATGCTGTTCGCAAACGTAAGGGCGCTCATCTTTGTGCTCTTGAGCAGTATTCACGAATGATGTTACAACTACTTAAAAAGTGTCTCACAGGTTAAGTTAAACAGTGCACCCTCTGAACTCTGTTATTTGCTGAGATTCCCATCAAAACTGTGTGGGTTTTTTAGCAGAAAAGCAAAAGTGGATTTTTTTTTACCAGACATTAAAAGTCCATATTTATTTTATTTTATTTTCTGCGGGGTTTTTATTATTATTTCTTACAAAGAGGTCTTGAAAGGTATCTAGCGTTCAAAGAAAATATAGTGGCTGATCAGAACTGGATATGAAAACCAGAAAAACGGAATGCCCCAATCCTGAAAACTGTTGGAATAAAACAGCTAGAAAATCAGGACTACATGTCCCAGTACGTGAGGAGCGGGAACCCTCCGGCTGTGTGGCAGCAGCTCAGCACAAAGCAGAACAGGAAACACCGTGGGAGATGTTTGCCAGCCCAGAAGTCTGCAATTCCTGTGACTCACAGCATTTCCTAGCGGAAATGTTCAGTCTCTTTTCCTGATGGAATTTAACATCTTTTTCAGGCAAAAGTAACCACTTTTCTCCCTGGCTGCACGTTTTCAAAAGGGAGCAGCCTTCCACACGCAGGATTTTCTGCATTTTCCAGGTGGATTTTGCTCAGCCAGAGAAGAATCAGAGAAACCACACCTGACAGTGGATCTTTCCATCTCCCAGAGGAATTGCCTTCTCCAAGCAGCTGGGGGTTAGCACTCCTTTCCGTGTCTAGCACCTCGAAGGCTGTGAGCAGCGCAGATGAAAGGGTTTAGTGACATAAATGGAATATGAAAGGGCTGTTTTATAGAATAGATGCAAATCCATGACTGCTTTATCGCAGATGAAGTATAACTGATGATGTCTACAGGCAGCACTCGCCAGCCTAGATCTACAACTGCCTGAAAGGAGGTTGTAGCGCGGTGGGTGCCAGTCTCTTCTGCCAAGTAACAAGTGATAGGATGAGAGAAAAAAGCCTCCAGTTGCACCAGGGGAGGTTTAGGTTGGGTATTAGGAAAAATTTCTTCACCACAAGGGTTGTCAAGCACTGGAACAGGCTGCCCAGGGAAGCGGTGGCGCCGCCATCCCTGGGAGTATTTAAAAGACATGTAGAAGTGGTGATTCCTGAGGTGGTTTAGTGGTGGACTTGGCAGTGCTAGGTTAATGGTTGGACTTGATGATCTTAGAATCATAGAATCATTAGGTTGGAAGAGTCCTCTAAGATCGAGTCCAACCATCAACCTAACACCACCATGCCCACCAAACTAGGTCCACACTCATGCAGCTTAAAACTGAGCTTCACTCACTGGTTGTATTAAGAGAACAGTAACTTAGGACTAGATGGAGTGACCTTCACATATCCCAAGGTCAACATTTAATGAGCTGTTTCCAAAACCGTCTGTAACTGAGAGTTTTTGTAGACTTGCAGTTTCACATGGAGCTCACCAATAACTGGCAGCAGACAGACTCCAATTCCAGCCTTGGCATTCACTGCCTGGCTTTGGGAAAGCCCCTTTGACTCTCTGTGCCCTTGTCTGTTGCACCTCAACTACGCCACCTTCACAAGGGATTCCTTCTCCACACGGCTGCTGCGGAGCCAGGTGCCACGGCTTGCTCAAGCGCCATGAAGTCTCTAGACTAAAGGAGTGACAAAAGAGTCATCTAGATTACTGGGCTGACGATTTTTTTTTTATTGCAAATGTACACATTACACTACTGATAATGCACAGAAATTTAAAAAGCTGTCGTTTGCTAAATTTTCATGATTACAAAACTTCACGAAATTTGTTACAACTAAAAAAAACCCACCTTCAGGAGTATATAAATAGAATTTTGAGCATAAATAACAGTAACAAAATAAACAGATGTATGTATTCAATAAATTAATTATAAATATTGCATTGGCAATGAAGTGCTAGGTCAGAAGAACACCAGTATTTCCAGTAGAGCTTTTTTTGGTATAGAGATCTCTATTATAAATGAACCTTTGGAAATGAGTAAAATCCCTGAACTCTTTTCTCACACTGCTTTTTCTTTCTTTTTTTTTTTTTTTTTTTTTCTTTTGGTTTCACCTTCGTTATTCCTTCGCCAAATTGTTACAACGGGAGAACAGAAATGAAGCTATCAGACATCCGTGTTTTGGCCAGGAGGTACTCACTCATAAGCCCTTCCTGCAGGAAGAATGGTGTGCCTGACCCGGTTCTGTGGCATTTAAGTCACTAAATGTCTCTTCACTGATTCCCACAGATGCAGAATCAAGCCTGGAAGGGGCTTGAAAGAATTGCTGATGGTTAAAGGTTAAACATGAAATCCTGTTTTGCGATTGATTTGACCTATACATCACCCATTTTGAGTCCTTCTCTCCCTTTGCTAATGACATGCATGCTTATATACAACAGAACCTTGATTTAAACACTAATTTGAACTGCTCATTCCCTACCTGATGAACATAAATGGTAGTTCTGTGCACTCTTCCAACCACACACTGAATTCTCACTAATGCTAATGAGAACTCTCTGCTGGATGATGCTGATGCCACAGTGAACATAAATTAGCCTTTAAAAGAAATCAAAGATCCAGTTTTCCAAAGTACCCTTTAGCAGTTACGGAACAAAGAAATTTTTCCCTTTCTTCCCTTATTTCCTAAAGGAAGAAAAAGCACAACATACAAGCAGAATTGGTTTTTCAGTGGCATGCTTTCAACAGAAAGTTTTCCCAGAACGTTGTCAGCAGCTTTTCAAGAAACAGCGTTAACTCTAGTTCGCGTAACCACATTTGCTAGGTTTTCCTTAATCCTGTTTTGCTCCAAATGTTTGTCTTTAAGGCCTCTGAAGAGGACAAGGTTTTCTGCATTTGCTGCTATGAGCAGAAATAACAGGTGAACATACGTGGTAATGAAGTTAATGTAGAAAAATTATAATTATTTTATCATCACCGTGGTAATGGAGGAACTGATGAAACTGCTAAGCTTTTCCTATTCAATCCTTCTTTTCCAAATAAAACTATGGATAGGCAACTCTTTAGACTATAGAACAGCCTCTGGGCACTCATCTCTTATAGGTACAACACATGGCAAGGAAAAGGCTGGGTCCATACTGAAATATACAAAAAAAGTTCGAAATACACTACATGAAAAGCTAAAAAACCTGCAGTATTCTGCAATTTTTCTTTAAAAACATGTGTGTGTGTGTATGATCAAAGTCATTTCTGAAAGCTGGGGCTCTTTACTGGTGACAGTTTGGAGGTGATGCCAAAAGGGTCCATGCTGTCCGTTTCAAGAGGCGAGGAGTACCCCTCTGGTTCAAAGGCCTGGCTGTAATCACCATATTCACCAAAGTCTGTTGACTCCATAGGCACAGTGTTGATCATAGGTAAGAAGTGAGACAGCGGAAGAAAATCTTTTCCTTTGAACTGTTGTCTTTGCTTGGCACTACTCAAAGACACCGATATTCCGTATTTTTTTGATTTATATACGTTGTAGCCATCTGGACGAATCTCCTCTTCAAAGGAACAATCCTCAGTGGAATACCTGAGCTGAGGAGCAAGGAGTAATGAAAATTACAAATACACCCACCAGACTCATTGTATTCAACCACGACATAAACCTGTGATGTGACCAGCCCTTCTCCCTCTGCTGTCAGCGGGGGTGTCGCTCCGGCTGGCCGCGGGTGCCCCGATTCGGGGCACCTTGCAGACCCTGCTGCCAAATCCATGCTGGTGAGCTGCTGCTGCTGCCTCTCTGCCTGGCTGCGGTGGGGATGCAGGTGGGATCCAGCGCTCTGGTGACTGTTCTTTCAGTGATGGGCCACAGCCACCAAGATGAAGTGCCCTGAGGTGGTCAGGCAGTCGGACTAGATGCTTGTTGTAGGTCCCTTCCAACTGAAATATCCTGTCCTATCCTATCCTATCCTGTCCTGTCCTACTATAACTCCCCACTTAGGCATTTTGGGTTATGAGGCCGTTAAAAGACCTAACGCAGAACTCCTGAAGTTAATGCACATCCATCACATTAAATAAGCTTTGAATCCTGGATGTGTACTTCCCACAGCTACCACACTTATCCTGTCCTAGGCACAGGGAAAAACAACCTCAGATGGCAGTGCTCATTTAGATAAACTATGCTTAGTTGCTGACAGTACTTAACTGCAGTCATGAGACCTAATCCAACAATCCTCAGGTATAAAACTCTGGCTGTGTTAGAGATTTGCCTGTGTAAGGGCTTCAGGATCAAGTTTGTAGAAAGGCAGCGCTGCCAAAGGCAGCACTTAGGCAAACACGGCCAATCAGTGAAACAATACTAGAAAGGTAATTGCCTGGTTTTTACTCAGCATTTACTGAAATTGCAAAGGAGCAGTTAACACAGTGTTATTTTCTCATCCCGCATTAGTTAGAACAGTCAAATTAATACCAGTGCAAGTTACAATTTTGTGTAGAAGAACGTATTTTCTTACGTATGAATTTGTAGAATTACGTTTGTGATATATAGTATAGTATATCAGGAGTTGCATCACCAGGTCAGACCTTTCCAGAGCCTTACACAAGCACTGTATTTCTTACAACTCCGGTGCTATTTCAGGCTCAGCCACCACAGGTGATTGAACTCACGGTCAATAAAAGACAATTGCTCATTATGTCTCAGTCTGCAGTGATAAAAGTGTCCTTACATGAATGTTCTGCCTGTCTGAATAGAGAGCATATTTGATACTCTTCAGTCCTTTCTCAAACACGCTTGATAATACGGAGTACAACTAAATACATGCATTTGGGTGTCTTCTAAAAGCACTTTTTAAACTAATGAAGTAATTTAAAAATAAAACACATTTTTTCCAAATAAAACCAGGCAATATTTATTCTTCTACATACATTGTATCTCATAAAAATACGTGTGTGCGATACAAATTGTTAACTGTCCTTATTTCTATGAGTGCTCAGCCTCACTAACAAGGATGATGAAATAAAAAAGCTTCTTGAGCAAGCCTGCATTACAAATAACAGTTATTGATTGCACCCCCCATGTCTCACCTATATCATTCCCTCTTCGTTTCACTGGGATTATCTCAGTGTGTTTTTCTAAATGAGTACCAAACACTTTTTAAGTATTTCCAGATTATTTTTTCACAGGAGGAATTTTTAGTTTGTCTGTACATTAAGCAGTTACGTGATTTCCTCTAAACTACAGACTACAGCACACTGCACGTTCAAAAACCAACCCTAGTCATCAGTTTTCCGGCGTTAAAAAAGGGCATGTTTCAGGAGTGCAAGTCGTTGCCCAGCTCAGTCCCCAGACACCGTGTTTGCCCTTTCGTTCCACTCCTGAGCGTAGCGCTGATAAGGCAGAATCGCCTGCAGAGCTGCCAGGTCTGTTAGCAGAGAGGTGACAGCAGGTGCCCATAACACACGGATGCCATGGCATGGCTACATGACATTGTATTTTCAGAAGAAAACCCACTGCAATTAACACTATACACCAACAAACCCAGTCTCAGTTAAGGCACATGCATATGCCTTCAAAATGGTGTTACATGAAACCTGTTTTAAAATTCTATGACCGCTAAAGTCCAGCCAGCAGCTCCGATGGGAGCAGGATCCAGGCTCTGCTTGGTCTTCATTGATCATTTTGCTTTGGATATACATTAAAACATTAAGCTAATAATAGACCTACCACATTGTCTGAATCTATGCACCTTATCATGGCATCAATTGATTCTAGCCCAGAAAAGCAAGGAAATTCAGAAAGAAAAGCTTAATGCTATGTTACATACGCGTTTCAAAACATCACTGCATCAGTATTGCTCTTATTGAAGATACTGGGAGTTTGACAACAGGCCAAGTCTTTGCCCGACTGAAATCAGCAGAAGTTTTGCCAAAGTAATCAGAGTCAAGCTCTATCTTTACTATGGCATAATAAAAAGCCATCACTCTGTGAAACTCAGGCTCCTGTAAAGCACTTACACACAGACTGAATCTGAATCTTACCTTCAAATTCTAGAGTTGGCAACTTACTCATGCGGCTTAAAAAACAAGTTTTTATGGCTGGCAATGACTAGCTGATATGCTGACATACCCAGGGAAAAAGCGTGACCTAACAAAGTGGTGTCAGCAGGTCACTCAACTCCTCAGCCTCTTGAAGTCCCACAGGTGTGCTGCTATTGCAGGTCAGAAGTGAGACACTGGAGAGGAGTCATGCTGCCCCTCGAAATCCTGTTTCTGTTTGGTACTACCTCAGCGATGGCAGCCCCGTGTTTCGGGGGCTTGTACGCCTGGCAGCCGTCTGGCTGCACCTCCTTCCCAAGGAGTAATCTTGGGTGTTTTTTCAGAATAGCTGACCTGAACAGTGAGAAGTTATTCAGAATCCATGGTGTGACAACCTATTTCTGCAGCAGAAACGCAGCCACCCACCGATGGAGCTTTATAAACACAAACGCGATTTTGCCCTGACTGTATATTTTGGCAGCGGACACGCAATACCTAACTTTACATTCTAAATGATGTCCCTTGCTGAATTTTAACAATCCTGACGGCCTTTCAGCAGTAACAGTGGCAAGAATCACCGGTCCTATAGAGAAAAGCGGACCCGAAGGCTTTGTTAACCCCTTACCAACCACGGCGATTAAAAAACACCAACCCATGCCCAGCCCTTTGGTCTCGCCTGCCGCTTCAGCGCGGCGGACGGGCTGGAAACCTCCCTGGGGAAAGACGAGCCCGGGGCAGAACCGCCGGGACCGGGCACCGGGGTGGGCGCATCTCACCTGCCCGTGCAGCCGCCCCGCCTCGTCCATGCAGAGGTACCGGGAGCTCCGCACGCCCTTGATGGCCACGGTGCGCACCGCCACGGCGCGGATCTCCAGCAGACCTGCGGGGGGGGGGGGGGGGGCAGAGGGAAAAGCGGCGTTAATTCCGCGGCCCCGTCGCATCCCATCCCTTCTCCGGCACCGCCGACCCCCGGTACTCACTCTGCGGGCTCTGGCTACCGGCGGCGTCCACCCGGCCGTCGCCGCCGATGCGCAGGAAGCAGCTGAAGAGCCCGTGCTTGCTGGCGGTGTAGAGGTGCCGCAGCCGGATCGGTTCCCCCCACCCGTAGTTAACGTGCGGACCGGCGTCGGGCAACGGCAGCGACACGGCGGCAGCGGCGGCGGCGAGACCCAGGAGCGCCAGGGCGGCGGGGGGCGGCCCCATGCCGCGGGAGGGGAGCGGAACGGCGCGGAGGGGCGCGGAGGGGAGCGGAGCGGAGGGCGGGCGCTGGTTGCGCTGGCGGCGCCGCGGGGATGTAGCGCGGGCCGAGTCAGCCCCCCGGCCTTTTATAGCTCGCCCTTATCAGCCCGATCGATTCGGCCGCATCCAGCTCCAATATAGAGCCCATTTCATAGCGGGAATTGGTCGGGTCGGTCACTCCCCCCGAAAATATTGATCGGGTGACATCATTTCGCAGGGGACACCCTGAAGTCTCTCCCTCCCCATCCGCACCTCCAAGCTCCCCCCACCCCCCGACCTCTTCGAGCCTCCGGCCGCGCCTCTCCCCGTCGGGCCGGGGCCAGACCCCCGCGGTCCAGGTTTGCCCCCCCCCGAGGGGCCGGGCCGGGCCGGGCCGGGCGGCGCTGCGGGTCCATCAGCCCCCGATGTGAGGAGCGGGAAGGGGCCCGGGGGTGGGCGTGTGGAAGCCCCAACCCACCCAGCGGCCGGGCGGAGGAGGGGGACCGGCCCGGGGGGAGGCTGCCCTCGCCCCCCGCCGCAGCTCGGCTCCTGCCTCCGCGCTCGCCCGCCCTTTATTTTCCCTTTTCCGCAAGAAAAGAGCTGTGCCTTCGGGGAATGCTTTTTGAAACCTGAGGTCACCTCCCAGGGCAGGGGGCGAACCGCCGCGGCGGGGGGCTCTGGGTGAGCGGTACCTCCGGGTCCCGTTACCGGCAGCCGGCGGGGCGGCCCGGTACGGCCCGGTACGACCCTTGCACGGCCCGGTACGGCGCTGCTCCCGGGCTTTATTGCCGCCCAGCCATCCCTGGCTGTGTCACTAGATGGAGCCTGGCACCTGGGATGCGGGCTGGGATGCCTCCGGCGAGCTCTATCCTGGGGAGGGGGGGCTCTCCCCGTCCTGTCCGTCCCCCTTTGTACAAAGAGATTGGGGGGGGGGGGGGGGGGGGGGGGAAGTGTGTGTAGTACAGCTGCACTGCCCCCAGCCAACGGCCCGATCTGAGCATCAAACTGATTTTTTTTTTTTTTTTTTTCCTGGCCTGTGAGTGGGCTTTTTCCACGCGGGGTCCCCCCCGGGAGCTCAGGCAGCGGGTGCAGCAGGAGAGATGGGAAGAAGCAGACACGCACGTTGTGGTTTGTCGCATGCTTTTTGCACCTTAGGGGCACTTGAGAGGATTGCTGCTGACTTTTCTGCTGTCCATCCAAACTGAGCGTTAAAGGAATTTTCTCGGATCTCAAGAGAGAAAATGGGTAATTTCATAAAGGGAGAAAATCCTTCCTCACAGGACACATTAAATAACGATTAAGCGAAACGTAACCCCATGCCCCCAGCAACTTCTCTGAAACAACAAAGTTCCCATCAACTTCAAATACTGGTTTTATATTTCGCTACCTATTTACGTTCATCCTTTTCTCTTTACACTTGCATTTCCCTCCTGTGAACCCACAAATAACTTTTCCTTATGAGCAATCTTAGCTCAGTGAGGTTGCGCACAGAGAAAGGTCATACAAAAGCACAGTCTTGTGGGATGGTGGCCTGCAATTGTATAAATGCTTACACTTATTACCATGTGTAGCTTATGGTAATGAAATTAATCATGTAATCAATCAATGTTTGAATAATCAGGGTCGTGCACCACAATCTCCCTGGAGCAAGGGATTGTATGTCACCAACAATTTCAAAAGCAACTACTGATTTTGAGTGGGTTTGGATTTTTATTGATGGCCAGCTTGAGACCCAAAAAGGAGCCCGATTCTCTCTGTGCAGTTGATGAATAATTAATAAAAATCAGGACAACTTCGCTTTCAGGTGTCTCCTGCTGCATTCTCCAAATCATGAGTTAGTTTGAGAAATTCTGGCCTTTCAAACATCGCAGCATTTCACAATATTATAAACCCAGTAAATAATGCTAAGGCATCCGAGACTCTAATTTTTTTTCCTCTACAGAATTCTGCAATGTTATTACATGACTGCTACAAAGGCAGTTCACTGCCCTGCAACCCTGGGCCCCACAGCAGTTGTGCATGTAACTCATCCTGGCTACATATGCATTCTTCAAGGCATTGAGCACCCACCACACAGAGGTTATGGTCTGAAATGAATCTGGAAGACTTTTTTAGTTCATTTTGTTCAGCATCTCGGTGAATAGAAGCTATTTTATTATTCCTATTTCTGCTATACTACAGTGTGAATAATATTCATGATCATAAGTATTTATTTCCTTCATCAAGAAGTCAAACTTCCTTCAAGTGGTAAGGAATTGATGCTTGCAACTTGTTGATTCATTTTGAGAGCATTATTATTCCCTTGTGATTACCAAAAATTGAGGCAGAAAGGGCAAATCATTTGCACAAAATGAGATTTCAAATCAGTGAAAATCTGGCTATAAATGAGAATTTCCTAACAATTGATAGAGAGCATTTAAAAATTATTTCCATTGTTACTGCTGTGATATTACTTGGGCTGATGTTTAAAGGTTCATACCTAATAAAATGAAAATGAAACACTTAACTATTTTTTTTGGAATGGCCTCTCTTGTTATAGGAAGCTTTCAATCTAAATCATTTGTCCAAGTTCCTCTGTAGTCAGTGACAGAGGTAAGTGCTTCCAAGTACTTATCTGGTCTGGGTAGTACCAATCCTATCTCGAAACAGCTGTTGAAGAGACATGTGTTAAATAATCTCTGGAAGTGCCTATTTCTTTACTGGCTCTGGAAAAGAAGCCCAGATGATTACCTCAGATTAAGTACTTTATTTCTAGCTAGCACTAAATGAGCCAATGACTCTCACTGTTTTCGAAATACAAGAGTTGTAACACGTGATTTTCATTTCAGTTCCTATCTGTGCCACTGAACTTCACCATTTATTGGCATGTTTTTACCGAAGTTCAATAGAAAGACACATGTCTTTGCATGTTCCTACAAATGTGTTTCCAGAAAGATTTATCTGCAGAACAAATGTATTACAGAGTAAATCACACCATCACTTCTAGTGCTGGACTTGCTCCATATATAAACAGAGCCTGCAGCAAGGAAATCTGGTGGTGTAGGACTTTTTGCTTTTATGAGGATAGGGGGAAAAAAACAAAACAAAACAAAGTAGGAGGAAAGTCTTGCAGAACAAAAATACCTCTTGTCTAAATAGTACACAACTGCAAAAGCAAATGTCACCTGTTGTAATGAATCATTTATTTCCACCACACTTTTCAATGTCCCAGCGTAATTTCTGCAGAACAAGAACTTCAGCTTTCTGTAACATTGAAGCTGAACTGAATGTGTTTTGGAAGACCATAACTACCTATACTTAAAAATCAGACACTGACATCTTGGAACATGTCAAAAAAATAAAAGAGGGCTTGTGCCTCACTGGGCAATAACATCGCTGGAACTAGCTGAAATGAAACAAGGAAGGTGGCCACAAATAACGATCAGAAATAGGGCACGAAGCCACCCATGAGTAGAAGGTGTTCATAGCAGGCTACCTTGTGGTGGAGATCGATGGAAAAATTACATAGGTGAGTCACTCAAGACCGAGTGAGGGTCAAAATGTGATGAACTAGAAGAGACATCTGCTCAATGGTAGAATAACTTCAGAATATCATGGTGAAAACTTTGGATAGATATGTCATTGCAGAAAGAGGAAAATTGTACAGAAACTTTAAAGACTTTCTCCTTCCTTTGGGGTATCTTTGGGATGTCCCACAAATTTAGGAGTAGGCATTACATGAATATGTTACAGTATTACCTTTGAGAAGAGATTTGTATGTTCTTTTCCACTTTTTTCTGAAGTTGGAAGTGAGAGAGTTACAGAGGCTGTAAATACTCTGAGGGAAGTAAGGCCCCAAGCAGAGCTAGAGATGGTAACGCTAATTCTTTTGGCTTCTGATTTCTGTTGTAGTTCCTGCACGTCATCCCAGGAGTGACAGCAAAAGGAAAGCCTTTATTTTCCCCGTGGCACAGGGCCAGCAGAACAGTCCAGTCTCTTCTCTTGCTTCTAGTAGAAAAGAGTATGTCAGGCAAATGAGGGAAGGCTGAACAGAAGACACAGTGCACTGACATGTGGTTATTTGAGCATGGGTTGTTCTATAAAGAGCCTTATCAGCAGAGCACAAATTAAAAAACCTGCCTAAGAAGGAGAGGTTACTCCACCATATGTCAAGGACTGCTCTGCTTCCCAGCTGCTTCTGCAATCCAAGAGGCATAAAGGTGACAATATTTCTTCCTGGGCTGTGAATGAGTGCAGAACTGAGATTCCACAGCTCCCGCTGCGTGCGCCCACTGACAGGATGTCATACGATGGGATGAGCATTCATGGAGTCTCTCCCCAGATAATAATGTAGTATAATAGTCCCCAATGAATTAGTAGAATCCAAATGCATCAGATACTTAAAGATTCTTCAAATGATCAACTTCTGGAGGGGTTCCTCTTCTAAAACTGCCCTGCTAAAGAAGGTTAACGCTCTGGAGGTTGCTGCCACTGTAATTTGTAGTTGCATGTGTTATTGCTGGTTCTTTCCGATGAACACAGCCAGACAACTAATTACAAATATCTCTCACCATTCTGCTATCTAATGCTTTCTTAACTATTGCTATCAGTCAATGCATTCCTGAGAGCAATACTTAGCCTGGAATTGGCTGGAAGCTTTTACAGTCAAATGATACCTTCTGTTTAAGTCTACTTTAAAGCTCACAGAAGTCCTGTCAGCTTCTGATTTTTTCATTGCTGTAAGTTATTATTTCACACTTTGGAAATACTTAATCCACCCCATTTTTTCTGTGTGCTATGAAATCCTTCGTAATTCTGGTATAGAAGAAACTGTATCGATTTTCTGGGAACGTATTCAGTACAGTAGCTCTCCAGCACCTTATTTACACTAAATCAACTAAAGTTAATTTTTGATTATGCTTTGAGTGAACCTGTATCCTGCAGCAGAAATGAATAATTGCAAGTTTCTTTGCCAGTAGGTTATATTTTCATTTCTAGCTTGACCTAGGGAGTAATGCCCCTGGACTTTGTTTATGCAATGTGGTTGTGAAAACCATGAGGAAAACTTTTTCAGAAAAGTGTAATTCTAAATCACCAGCTTCTTAGTCAAAAGCAGTATCTATGGAGCATTTACCTGTACTCTTGTCAGTGGCTGTATAATGTTGCCTTTACGACGAGTTGCAACTCCATTGGAAATGTTTCCTTTAATAAACAGAGAATGGTCCATAGAAGAAGATACACCACAAAGAAAAGGAAACAGATTCTCTACCAAAGTTTTGCTTCAAACTCACAAGGGTGCATACTTAGAGCCGTGGTCCTGTTCAAATACGTCCAAAGCCCTGGAGAGCCAATTAATCAGGTGATCCTACTCAGTCTAATAGAGTGACGATTCCCACAAAATCAGTCCTAAAGAGCATAGCAGGAAGGTAGGATGTGCAAGGGCTTCAGCAACGAGACCAGTACAGGCACACTAAACCAAACCTGACCCTGGAGCAATTTCACTGAGTCATCACCTGGGATAAATTTGTTCCATGAAGGTCTAACTTCATTTCGCTGGAGGTGCAAAATTTTTTTCTTTGTTAACAAGGGCACTGACCCAGGGGCTCTCAGGTGGTGACTTTTTGGAAGTCAGAAGTAAGAAGGAGGATAAAAGTGGTTTAGCCATGACTGTCTCTTTGGTGAGGCACTGAATCCTCCCTTTCACTTGAAGACAGACCCGCTATGTATCTCCTATATAACTCCACTTAAAAGCAGAGGCTTTCTCGTAAGCACCTCTGGTAATAATCCTGACTTGTAAAATTGATACCACAAAGTCTTTTAGTCATGAAGATGATAATAAATTACATCACTAATAGTATTTCGTAGGCTTATGGTCATCTAAATGGTATTTTAGCTACAACCAGTTAGGCTTGACTGAGAACCGATGGGAGAATTGTTATGGCTCATGCGATGTTGAGGCTCAGACTACCCTACAGTCATCCCTGATGGCCCACAAAGGTAAGATGCCTTTGAGTCGTTCATCCGAGGCTTTTCAGCATGTAAAATTTATACACTGCAGACGTCTTGGGAGGATGGTCCCACACCACTGAGTCATAGCATCAGTGGAACAAACATATATGTAAGCAGTTGTGCTAACAAAAAGCTGTGTTTCCTCGTAGCTACTGTCAGCTCAAACTGCTAGCTAGGCTTGCCTTCACGCTTTCTTAGGGAAGGCTTGAGGGGTCTGAACTGCTGCAGAGCAAGAAACCTCCATTCTTTGTTTGCTGTTAAATCACCACTGTATTCTGTTAAAAGTTGTGGAAGGTTTCTATCACAGCACGGTTTGATGAAGCTGGCACTGCTTTTTTTTCTATGAGAATCCTACACTTGCCAATATATATGTAAGATCTGCAGACACTTGGCACAGTGAGTCTCTTGGAGTACAGAGGTGAAGTGCCTGTCTTCATATTGTCCCTATAACAGGTTAGTTCCATATTGCACTGTCCCATTAAGACTGAAGGATATCAAAGGTAGGAATTAGATGTGTCTGGGGAACATCTGCTTATATGCCATTGTAGACAGCTGTTGGGGCTTGGGATCTGGGCTTCAAATGCTTGACAAAGATCAAATAAAAAGGAGTGTGAGGTCTGTGCTTAACACAATACAACAATTTACCTGGAATAAAAGAAGTAGAAAGGGAGTTAAGGAAGCCAGCTAAGACTCACAGTTTTCTTGCTGCCTATTATTTCATGTTACACTCCACTGCTTATCATTACTAGGAGTTGCAAGTCGCCAACAGAACTGGATAAACTGTTAGAGAGATGTAAATGATTAGTGAATGCAGGTGAACGTTGAGTCCAAGTGTCACTTCAGTTCACAAGTGCTTATTCACCCACTGTCATCACTTTTGATTATCATGATACTGCAGGAAGGAACGTTGCAGAAATAATGAAACTCTTTATGAAAGAGCTCTGAAGAAATGTAAACTCAAAAAAGTACAAAGTTTCCTAATGGCATCATTTAAGGCTGTTAAGAACATTTTGCACACAGCCATATCCTCGACTTCTGGAAAGCAAAGTGATTCAGCTCAATCAGTAGAAGTCCATCTTTCACCCCAGCCCATATCCTGGGCCTAAAACCATGGAAAAATATCTCAGAAGAAATAAAGTTCTTGTTCAAGTCCCTCAAAATCTCTTTAGTAGACAGAGTTAGTTTATCTGGATTTTAAAAAGTGTGATATTATCTTCCCTCCCTCTTCACAAGACACCCAGATTCAATCTTTAATGTAGGTGATGGTCACGTAGAAAGTTTTTACAATGTCTTTGCTCAAGAGGAAAGTGATGAAGATTATTAATAACTGTTCTTCCACTTGGAGGACAGAGGAAATAATTTTCTACCGAAAGGAAACCTATACCACAGCCATGCAGTAGCTGCACAATCTACCATGAATCAGGGAAACTGAGTAACTTTCTCTGATGTTCCTTGTTGCAGCTTCTTAACTAGTCACATTTGCTACCACGAAACATGGCTGTGGGACATTTGGGGTCAAGAATTGAAGGGCAAAGGTCACTGAAGCATCCTGCCAACGTAGCTAAAATTGACCTTTAGTTGACAAAGCAGAAGTAACATGGGATCCAAAAGAATGGTATTCAAATAGCCAGCCCATCCAAAACATTGCGTTTGGATTGATCCTAATCAGCCATAATTTCCTAGTTTAATGGCCAATTAAAAGGCCATTTGAAAGTAAGAGAAGCAGAACAAATCAGCATGGAAAGAGCCTGGATGGTCTTTAGAAAGTAATTCAAGTTTACTTAGGTTTTACACATCTGACTAGTGAGAAAACGAGTGGGTAATGGATGTCTTACTCCAAAGGTAATTCAGATTCATTAAATAACTTGTTTCAGTATGAGATAATATCTGAAGCATCACTGAAAAGTGAAATGAAATACCTGCATTAAACAAAAGGATTTATCTGTCTAAACATCACGGCAAATATTAAATGGCATGCAAAATCCCCCACTATCTGGCTATCGCGTATGTTATATACCTTGACTTGGTGTAAGAAGTAGAGTTAAACTCAGTATTTCTTTTATGTGTATTTACAATTGTGATCAGACATACAATGGTCAGAAGGCTCCTAATTTACTATCTTTAAATCCCAACTGTTTTTATGTTCAACGCATCTTAAATTTTTTTTATTTTCCTGGAAACGAAATTCCTTAAACGTTATGGACCAAAAATGGGAGCCACATTGCCTCTGGTTCTTTCATGGCTGGAAGTACCAGGAAGATCCTTGCATGATGGGAGACAGGGACACCTCAGTTCTTGAAGTGCATAAAACAGACCAAAGGATAAAAAAGTGGAGTTGTGATGCTTCTTTCATATGGATTGGTCTCTTGTTCATATACTCTTGAATATGTATCTAATGATTTAGGCACTCGCTTTGCAAAGGGTAGGCCCTCCAATTAATTCCAATTTTAACACATTTCAGAAGATTTCCAGAGCATGGCAGGTGTCCTTCTCATAGCTCTGTGTGGGGCACCAAGGTTTCATTCAATAGTGAAGGCTCCCTGAGACCTGTATATTACTCTTTATCAGAGGTCTCTAGCAGATAAAGCCTGCAACAAAACAGCTACTGATCTCTATTACTGTAGCCTCACTCTGCAGAAGAGCTGCTATTGCTAGGCAATAGCAGCCGTTTTTCCGTTCTCTTGGCTAATAGGTCACATATTGCCATCAGTGTGATTTGTATTCTGTTAGGCAGATGTGTCATTGATTGTATCATATTGTAGAAGGAACTAGCCAATACTAATGAAATAAAGAGCAATAGAACTGTAAATGGCCCTGCACAAACCCTTCTTATTTATGGCTCCGGTGGCAATACCAGTATCCCATTCTCAAAAGACATTAATCCCCAAATTTACTTTTTCCCCCAAACACACACAGAGATAGCAATGACAACCCTTTGCACCATCATGGCAAATAGCAGTGATATAAAAACTCATTGATTAATCATTCACCCCTCACACTAACTGCCTGCCTTACTTATATTTCCTTTAAAGCTGCATTTTAACACTTGAATTCCTGAGAAATCTAGTGACAGACATATCAACTACAGCGTTTGCTGGTAGTTTGTAACCCTTGCTACCCAAGTTCTTTCTGCACTGTCATTAGGAGATGGTAAGATTTTCCAATTATGAAGCTAGTTCACTTTGCACTGAAATAGATCTTACTGTTTGGTTAATGAAGTGATTCATCATGGGCAGTTTGTGTTTCAGGTTGACTTCACCATACAGTACTGAATATGAATAATACTATTATTTATAGATAATATAATTATATATTTGATTCTTATTAATATTATTAATACGAAGTAAATGTTCAGAACAATATTGTTAACACTTTGTTAAGAAAAGGAGCTAAGGCACAATTCTGCCTTCCGTGGAAAAAAATTCACTCCAGTGGGAACAGTCACACATTTGGCAACAATTCTTGATAGTAAATTGTTAGGGTATCATTATTTATAGTTTAGGCCTGTTAAGGCCCCATAAGAATGAAGGCTCCATTTTGCCTCACATTTCATGTGCACGCGCGAATAAGCAGTGACGTCATGTTTTCCCTTATGCTTCCTAGCGTAATGATGCGCAGAACAATGAGGGGATTTTATAGTCTCCCAGCCTGTACATTTACTCCTAGAGAGTTTTGCTCATGTTACAGATGTGAACATGCATGGCTACAGCTTTCCCAGTCTTAGATCAACGAGCCACACAGCAAAGAGCATCAAGTTGGCAGGTCCTCCTCATTCATCTGAATGAAATGAAAGGGAGCTCAGTTCTTGGCTCCAGTTTTCTGTCACTCCATTGTCATTCAACAAAACGGACCAAAGAGAAAAGCGATCAATCCATAAACTCGTGAAGCCTCCGTCTCCAGCTGTCATCAGCTTTGAGCTCCCTCCACTGATCTTATCTGTTGCAGAGTGATTGAAAGTAATTTGTTTTGGTTGAAAGTAATTTGTTTTGGAGAGTAATTAGATTATCTCTTGGGGGGCTTCCTACCTGGTGACCCAGTGTTTCTCCTTGGCTTGCTGCTCATTAACATCAATTACCATAGAGACACTCTTCAAAGGAAAGCTTGCACTGCCCAGGGTGGGCAACCTATTAAGAAATATGCTTCTCATTCCTGCTAGGAGATAATAAACCTTCTGATGTCAAACAATTATTTGTGGGTCAGACACATATGATCCCACTGGGGCTTAAGCCTTTCATTTGCCATCCAGTGTGAAATGCTTAGTAATTAGGAAATGAACTAGATCTTTCTATAACAGTGTATATTGACATGAATATAAAAGGCTCAAGCAAACTGCTGTGTAATATTTGTGAGCATTTGCTGACACTGGACACATACTCCACACTTGCAGAGATACTGGGACACCAAACAAAACACACCTCTGTAGGGGAAAGTGCAGAGAGGCTCAAAAGTTCGTGCTTTGACTCTTGTCCCCAGAATCAACTCTTTTTAATTGAGACAATTAATATAGTTATGTGTATGACACAGTACTGATAAGCATCATAATAACATCACTATCTATTTTTTTCTGTAATCATGTGAGCTCTAAATGAGTCATTGCCTGACTGTGACATTTACTGGTAGTGATTACATCATTACTATGCCATCCTACAGAACATCCCCAAATAAACAAAACCATGATGGTCCACCTTTCGAACAATGTCTCCTTTTCAGAGACAGCAAATCTGAACAATAAATTGCCCTAATTATGCATTAGTTTACAAATATCCAGTCTAAAGTTTTCCCTTATTACATCTGATCTTTTTGTTCCTTGGGCAGTAGAAAAAGTTTCTAGAGGGAGCAGAAATTACCTTTAAAGGTAAGGTTTGGCTGTTGGGCCTTCCCCGCTGTAGAGGTCTTAGTGTCACTGAAAGCCCCTGGGCCGGATCTGGGTGTGCAGGATGAGCTGGAGTTGACCACGGCGAAGCTGGGGGAGAAACATGGTGAAAACATCCTAGTTCTGCAGCAGTTCATGGCTACCTGGTCTGTAGTGAGAGGAATATGAGTTGGGGCAGCCCAAGAGAGTCATGGTGGAGGGGACTACTGCTTGTAGTCATCAAAACCCACCCTGTTAGGTGATACTGGCTCTCAGATTTTAAACACATGCTACAAGTCCTTTAAATCTCTTTCCTGAAGAGCTGTTAAATGCTAACATCTGAAGTAAATAACTGCCATTTTGTTTTCATTTGTCTTGTTTGAGTAATTAGGTCATTATATCTGAAAGTGATTGTTTTATGCGTGCCAAGAGCGAATAATGAAGACCTTTGATGAATCCAGCAAGCAGCATGTAAATGTGGGGAAGGAATGCAGAGGCAAATGAATGACCTTTCTGAAATAGAATTTCTCCCTGCGCCACCATTTTAATCCACATTAAAGCCAGTTAATGCGTTTACTTTTTCCTGCTGTGTATATTATAATTGATTCTTCAGTGCTTCCTTTTCCTAATAAAATGCACATTGTCCAAAGTGTTTGCAACGTTCTTTAAATAGGCTACTGTGGGCCTGTTTATGAGCCAGCCAGCTAGCAGCTGCTCATATAGAGCTAAACATATCCTCTTCCCACAGTTTTCAAGGAGTGCTTAGAACTTAAATATTTTATCAAATTGTGTTTATATGATTTCAATATTAATGCTGAGCTATGGATGGTCTTTAGCCACCTCCCCAGCCCCTAAAAATTAAGTTAAATGAAAGTAAAAACACGAACTAGTTTTGTTACTCATGATGGTGTTAGTTAAAAAAAAAAAAAAAAACAACAAAAGAAGGACTGAACAAGCAATGGAAAATAAATAACCTTTTGTTTCTCAGGACTGATCCTCACAGGAAAAGGTAGATCGACTGCTTCTGCTTAGCTGCTCATGTGAGCGATGGGATGCTACTCTACAGCCCAGTGAAACCAGATCGACTCTGTGGCGCTCACGTTCTAAATCAAACTGAGTAAAACAAAGAAACTGGAAATACCATGAGAAGACCGGTAATGATTTTGTTTTGCAGGGCTTTCCTGTGAGCCCAGAGTGGGAGCGGAGCTGCTTGTGCCTGTGAGCATCTCCACCAGCACGCACTGATGCCGGTGCATGGGTACTTGGCAGAGGGAGGGAGCCCTGACCCTTACGATGTGGCCAGTGACCTTGTAATCCTGTCTCACGTCTGCTGGCAGCCAGTGGGAAATAAAATTCAGTCCTTCAGCAGCACGGCTGGTTGTGAGGGTGAGGATGCCACAGGAAAATTACAGTATCTTCAAGAAGGAAGCAACCTTGGTCTGGAAAGCTTTGTGGCAGGGGAGAGAAGCAGGTGGCTGAATGCATTTTATCTAACCTGTGTACTTTGCAGGTGTACTTTCTGCTTGCAGGTGTACATACCTGTGTTCACTACCTTCCATCAACTGTCTGTGGTGCTTTAGAATAAGACTAATTCAAATCGCTGGATTTTTTTTTGGTGTGCAGTATCCCAGTGGAAAAAGGGTGTGTTTATGGCAGCATTTTAGCTTAAATCAGGACAAATGGTTTGAAGGGAAACTGATTTCCCTCCTTGCTGAGCTTCTGTTTGCTATTTGGAGTAAGTGATATCCGAGCACGTGGACTTAGTTCACTTTGGATTAAACTAAACCTGAATATGTGCTCAGTGAAGTCCCCTGATGTGCTGTTAACTGCTAATGGCTGTTCAGTCAATGGGACCAGACTAGACCTTGCCTGAAGCAAGCCTCTTGAGCTGTGTCCAGTGTGGATGATAGGTCCTTAGCACCTAGGGACAATTATGGGACAATCAATGATATTCATACTGTCTTTTGTTTTCTTAAATAAATACTTTTTTTCTGTGCATGACAGACAGCATGTCAAGTAATTCCAAATCTTGACATGGTATCTAATAAACTCTGCTGTAGATTTCATTTATCTGCTCAGCAGAAAACATGGTAATGTTTTATTATGCACTGTAGATGCTTTGACTCTGTCCTTCATATCCCAATTCACTGCCCTGCCAGCTTAGGCTAATGAAGTGAAGAGTGCGAACCAAACTGCGGTGGATTCTTGCACCTGAGCTTTTACATCAGCCTGCCTGCTCTTGGCGTGGGCTGATCTCTGTTTACAAGGTGATTCCTAGCTCTTTGTTCTCAGGTTTCTGAAGTGTAGGTCTAAGGAATTATGGAAGGGATTATCATCGACTTCTTATTTACTTGTGCAAAAACTTCCAAGGTAGCTATGCAAAGCAGGCTGATAGATTAAAAACAAATAAATATGGATCAAAAGGGATGAAGTCTGGGGAAAACCCCCTGAATTTGGTCTTGTGAAAATGCCAGTTTTCCCAGACAGAAAAATGCAAATTGTACAAAGTCGTAATAGGGAAATGAGGCAGGTCACCTATCTCAGAAAATTGCGGGTAGATGGTCCTGTTTACAGCTGGCTGAGAGTTTTGAGATTTTTCTGTGACTATAGAAGAAAGAATTAGAGTTTAAGGAATGACCCTCTTATCTGGAATGCAATACAGCAAGTAGGGGTTTAATCTGAAATTAATTTCTCATCCATGGGTTCACAGGTTAAGATACTTTCTTAATGGTTTTGTTGAACAATGTGGTTCATGTGGGTCTTAAATCTCCTGTCTACGGAAACTGCCCTTTCTTGATTCTCTGCCACAGTAGTGTAAGAGAGCAGAAAAATGGATAAAGTGACAGAGAGGTATCCATTCATATTTTTTTATCCACTAAATACATTACAAATGTATTTTCTGTGAACACTGCAGAGGGAAAGTATTATTCACTTGGACGGTTGCTTTGGAAGTACAACTCTGAATCGTTTTCAAATGCACAGGTTACTCACCCAAGGTGCAGAAATGCCAGGGTACGGATTAGGGAGTCACTCGCCCAGAAGGGTAGGAAATACTGTGCATGTGCACATCCTAAATACAGAAAGTTCAACAGTTTTTCTCTGAAATGTATACCAGCCACAATGCTAGTTTCATATTAGAAAGTGTCCACTGGCTACTATTTGTATAACAATTATGGGTTGATTAATTAATTAAAGTAATGCACACTCTTTGTGGGCAATTTACAAAGTCCCATTTGTCACTGTCATGGAATATTCAACCATCCTGAGCTAGGAGGTGACTTCTTAAGCTCCAGAAAGCAAAGTAACCAAATTACAAAGTACCAAATGCAGTTGTAAGGAGCTTATCAGCTCGTGTCTCCCCTTATCCCAAGATCTGAGCGCTGGCCTTTTTCCAACATTTCCAGTTAACCATCACAGATTTTGCCCACCATACCACTTAATGGCTTTGCTGAGCCTGCCTTTTCCCACTTGATGCTGCTGTAAAATCCTATTCAAACCCCTGTATGAGCAGCAGGGCTGCGAGGGATCCTAGGCACGTGAACAACTCCTAGCAGAAGAAAAGAAAACACCAGCATCCTCTTTATTTGGCTGACGCAACAATCCTGTACTAGCTGGCTCATTAAAGGGATGTTGCGAGATAGTGATTACAGGGAAAGTTCAGCTGGTTTCCCTTTGAAATACATAAAGGTGGTGTTCAGGTAATGGTTTTGAATGTTAGTCCTTTTGATGTCTGCAGGCTTTACACTCACACATCTGGAAGCCTGCACACCTAGCTATAAACAGACATCGCAGCTACGTTTCACAGCTGGCTTTACAAAAGATCAGCAGGACACACATCACTTACAAATGTCACTCTCTTCTTTTTCTTTAGCTCGCTTGAAATTGTATGTTGTTAACTTGGTGATTGTTTCATTCATTTTCTTTTTACTCACCTTCAAAGAATAAGCAATCTGGCCCCACAGACTTAGGCAATAGCCAGGGCTGGGGACTGGAATTTGTTCTCAGAAGCCGACTCAAGACCCGCTGACGAGCACGTGAAGGCTTTGCTATGGTGCCGAGTGCCCCCAGCACACTGTGAAAGAGCTGAAGATATCCTGACAATTGAAGGAGATGCGATGGCATCAGTTCAGACACAAATCTTATTAATGTCAGCTTCTCTAGCCTCGTGTTTAATTACTTTTTACTCGTAGATTCAACTTCAGTCCATATAAGGAGTGACAAAAAGTCACTATCGTACAAAAACTGCTTTATGGAAGTAATGTCTATGGAAAACTTCCCAGTGTCACAGCTCAAAAGCAGTATACGTGTTCTTACACAGAAATGGCAGTAACTGCCATTACTTTTTGAAAGACTTTTCAAAAGATGCCATCGCATTTGAGATTCTGTTTGATTTAGAGTTGGCCACGTCTTCCCAAGCAACTGCTGTGTTGGTCACGCTGCCTGGTGCCAGCTACGTCCCTCACGAATAAGCAGGTTTGAGGCTCTAAGATTGCTACGTTAAGTGTAAGAGTTTGCTACTTAGGACATAAGACCAAGGATTTTCCGAATTCAGCGTTTCCCTGCTTTCCAGTTGGGTCTCATGTTGAGCTATTTGAGGTAGGGATTGGATAAATCCAGAACCATGGTGTTTAACATCTTTTGGATATTTTGTTGTAGCAGGAAGAGTATGCCTGGACAGGCTTGCAAGGACATAAGCATGGCTGGAACGAGTCAGATCAAAGATGTGTCTAGTCCAGGATCCTCCCAATTTGGTAGTGGCTGGCTGCAGATATCTACAGAACAAGATAAAAAGGTCCACATAGAGTCATTCTTCCATCTCTGGCAATATTTGTCAGAGGGACTTTATAAAATGAAGATTACAATCTGGATCATTGTTCTCAACACCTTATAATGGAAGTAACAGTCTATTTTATGACCACTGCTTACAGCTCTGGTATTTCCAGGGAGCAGGAGTTCCAAGACTTCCCTCTTCCACCATGGCAGCTGTGGGCAGGGGGGCTGGTCCAAAACCACAGAGTTGAGGTGTAACTTTCTTCTGTAAAATCTCTGTGGTATCCTACACACTCTTTTGTCTTTATCCTTGTGGCTGCTAAAATTTTTTCCTTATTGTTTCAAACAAGGTACTCAGTGCAAATTATTTACTGATTTCTAGTTTTCGTGGTCTTCCCTTGAGCCCTTTCAGAAGAAAGCATCACATTTGCTATCTTTCCTTCCTCTGACACTAAGGGTGGTGCAAGCAGGAAGTTTCATATCCCAGTTAGCAGTTCAATGAGTCCGTAGCTGAGCTCATTTACATTCTGATACCCTTTGGTGACTAACACAGGTAAATATCCTGTAGTTAATTACCCTGTTGCATTTAGGCCAGGATAGAAATAGAAAGAAAATACAAAGGATGGACACTTGCACAATTAAAACATTATTTATATAGAGCTTTTAGACCAAACTGGTAAAACGTGTAGCAGCAATTCATCAGCTTGCCTCTTTGTGGTACTCAGTTTGGTCTAAAACCTCCATGTAAATAATGCTTTTACCACATCAGCATCCACCCATTACAATAGTTTTTTAAAAAAAATAAACACAGAAATGATGGAATCTCCCACTTTATCTTCTAATTTCTAAAAAGTGATGTATCTCAGACAAGACAGGTTTTCAAACAGCCAGTTCCCATCCAAGCCCATCAGTCCTCCCTCCCTTTCTCCTCCCCAGGAACACATTCCTGCAAAACTCCAGTTGAAATCGCTTTGTTATTTTCAGCGTGTTCTGCCAGTTTGCAGCCCATGCCATGACACAGCATTCCTCCCGCTTTGTTTAGGCTGCCACGATTTTGAGCTGACATTTAGCAAAATTGCATTAATGCCTCCCTAAGACAAGACTCCTTGTTGAATGCAGTTGGCTGAAGTTGCAAGTTTTTGGCACAGGCATGAGTGGGATGTGCAGCCATGAATCCCAAAAGGGAGTTCCCCGCTTCCTGGCTTGGTTTGCTGTGGAGCTTGCCTTGGGCATGGGTTGCACCTCTGAAACAGCTGGATAGAGCAAAACCATTCCTCCTTGGAGAAGAGGGACTGCCATTTACCTTGGCATTTCAGGGGGCAGGCAGTGCGGGGAAGACTTTTCCAAACCCTATAAAGACACTGATCGTGTACCCGTGCAAGGCTGAGCACAAATTTTTTTGACAGGTTATTTTGGTATACGTATCTGGAGGGACACGCTGGGTGTATTTTCTTTCCAGCATTTGATTTAGGGCTTGACTTCACTGAAGTCAGTAGGAGCTTCCCTACTCATGTCAGTAGACCTGAATCAGGGCTGCTATACAAAGGACATTGCAGCTTATAAAGTATAAAAGTGTGAGCCAGTGCTGATACATCTTTAATTTAGCAGTAAATGCTCTTTTAAAGCCATCACAGTAAAAGTTTTTCACAGCAAACCATCCACTCTGCCAAAGGAGGCAGCTTTTGCTAATGGAGGCTTATAGGTGTTAGCTGCATAGGTGAACTAAATAGTAAATGTTTGCTTTCTACTTAGCAAATGTCTGTCATAGCCCTGCTAAGTAGCCAGAAACAAATTATGTGTGAAACTCAGCATCCCTCTCTCTCTTTCCTGTGATTGGTATTTGCTTATGCAGCCCAAGTCCTTAATTTAATTAACGGGAATATGCTTATTTTACAAATGATAACCTTGTAATCTCCTTAGCAGGAAAAAAGGAAAATTTTTACCACAAGCTATTCTTTGTTGCGCATCATTTTATGACCAACATTGTTGTGGCCCTCTATTTATTAAAAACCAAGTTAGTTTTTCTGATTATTTCTATTAACTTACAAGTGAATTTTATTTACAGAAAATCGATGAGAAAGCCACAAAAATATCCCGAAGCTGTGTGTCATTAAACAGACTTCTGTAGTAGCTCAATTTTTTAAATGCTTGTGTTAATTATAAAATGAATTAACATTGATGTTTTTAATATTTTCTGTAACAGAATAATTGCATGGATTCTCCCCTAGTGTCACACTTTTGAACAAAGTTGGAAACTGCACACTTCCATGAAATTTCATTGACCCCATGAAAGGTAAAAAATGAATAGATATTGATAGCTAGCAGAGGTAAGCATGTGTATATATATATGTTCATATCTATACACACATTCATAGAGCTGGGGCTGTTGGATTTTTTTGCGATCCTTCAGCACAGCGTATAAAGAACCCATGTGGGTTCTGCCTTAAATGTGGATTTATGGTCATCAGTTCATGCGCTTTTCCCTTTTATCAGGAATATATCGTTTAGTGCATTCCCACTGCCAACAGAAAGAAATATTTTTATTGGTGGTCACAGGCAAAAGCAATGCCGTTAATGCAGCAGCTTGTACAGGTGAGTGCCCAACTGTGTCCCTGGAAATCAGTAGATGTCTGTGAAGCCAGTGGGAATTTCCACAGAATCAATAGTACAGCGTGTTTGATGCTCCTATGAATAGAATCAGAATAAATTGGCAAGCAGGCACATATTTGCTTCCATATTTTTCTTAATTAACTTCTGGGGAGTGTAAACAATGAACAAATGCAAATTTACACTGCATCATCTTCCAAAAATCTAATGGAAGGAAACCTCAGATTTATGTCACCAGGAGAAAGGAATATGATAATTTTCAACCTGCAGCTACGGTACCCACCTGAACACATACAACTTTTTATTAAATGCATATATAGTCCTTGTTTCTGCATCTGTTCACCTTTCTGTAAGAGTCACAACAAGGTGATTACTGCAGAATATTTTTGTGACTATTAATCACTAATTCAGTCTGGGTCATTCAATGACTCCACTGGTAGCCTTATTTATTTTCTGTAATCATTCTGCAGAAGAGTAAGAACATGTGTTTAAACACTGAGCTTTAAACTAATAATGTGGAGTATGCTTTCAAGCACATGGATTCCTTCATTCTGCCAGGTCACTTATTCACACTCACCTGACTCACCAGCAGAAAGTATCTGGACATCCTTTCTCTACCAGTTAAAACCTGAAGAGGTATTGATTTTTCAGCCTTTATTCACAAACTATTTTGACTAATCTATTTTTCTTTCTTTGTTTTGCTGGGTGCCTGTGACTACCAGTAAGCTGGAGCTTAAAGGGACCAAATAAGTCCTAACGATATGTACTACTTACTATACTGAGGCCACCCAGGTATGCATAGGAGGACTTTGTTTAGAAACATGGTAGTTACAGTCACTTTTCTAGTGTGGACATTGCCATTGAGATATATAAAGTGTAAAAGGCCCAGACTGAAATGAAAGGTCTCAATTTTTAACCATAGGAACTATTTTGATAGTTTTTCAACACATTAACTATTGTTGTTGCAACCGTCAGACACTGGGGAGAGAAACTGCAAAGAACTAAGATGTATTCCAAAATTGTAACGTTTACTGGACAAGCTCTAGTCTAGAACAGCCTGAACAACAATCATATGAAGTACCTGATTCCACAAAGTCATATACATTGCTATTCACTAATCGTTAATTCAAAATATTAACTCCGTGAGTTATTTGCCAAGGTATGGAATAAAATGGTGTTTTATGGCTAGAATACCTATTCTATAACTAAAATTTATATATAGAGAGATATATTAAAATGAGCAGAATAAATAACAAGAGTTATTTTAAAACAAGTGACTGTCTTGCATGTGACTAGTATTACCAGAACAAAGATCTGTGGAAGACACTAAATTTCTGAATCTTGAACTTCAAGGTCAAAGACTTTCAGTTTATGTTACTATGTAATTTCTTAGGTTTCATTTATAGATCTGACTTCAGCAGCGTTTCTGCATTCGAATTCTTAAAATGCAGTCACTATTTAACACAAAGCTATGTGTAGAGATAGCCATCTATGTAGATATCTCTTGGCCTAAAATAAAATTTGCTTCGATTATGCCATCAAGGCATACCTTCTTTGCACAGCATAAGACTATCTTCGTTGTATTTATAACTTATATAGTTCTATAAATATATAAGTGCTTCTCCTTGACCATGCTAAGCATGCTAAAAAACCCTGTGCTGAATTGCCCGCGCTATGATTGCCAGAACAGATACGATCCAGTGAATCATATCTGATAACATATCAGGGAACACAAAGGACCTGTTTTTTATGCTTTTCTGGCTGGTAAACAGACACTTGATGTTCTAAGTCTGCTTCCGTGACACTTTGTGGCTAATAAACCTTGTTTTTCAGACGGATGCGTGTGTTGAACTCTTCACCACCACAGCTAGGCCATTGTTCGCTGAAGGCTGGTTTGATTACCTCTGCAGGCCTCAGATTCTGGGGAGAGAAACTGTTAAGGACTGAGGGAAAGGAGATATGTGGATCAAAATAAAATATAGGCAAGTGAGAAGTTCTGTGCTACTCTGAAAAGGAGCTTGAACTTAACGCAGAAGATGAAAACCAAGGGCAGACACTGACCGGAGCAGTAAGAAAGAGTTTTAAACTGAAAGAGGGTAGATTCAGACTAGATATAAGGAATAATTTTTTTACGATGAGGGTGGTGAAACACTGGAGCAGGTTGCCCAGAGAGACTGTAGATGCCCCATCCATGGAAACATTCAAGATCAAGTTGAGCAACCTGACCTAGTTGAAGATGTCCCCGTTCATTGCAGAGTGGGGGGACTAGATGGCCTCTAAAGGTCCCTTCCAACCCAAACCATTCTATGAATCCATGATTCTATGGAAATAAATCCACCCTGACAAGAGCGTAGCCCGTAGTCCATGCGTATTAATATCTGCAGGAACGAGTCCAAGTCACAGGATCGGTTATAGGTACGAGTCGCTCCCATGTTGGCAGAGTTTGCATCACACTGTTGTGACCCATGCCAGCCACAGCAGGCAGGTCCAGGTACATGCTTGGTTAAAGCCTGAGTGTCTTTGGCCTTCATGTGATTCATAAGGTCTCCAGGCTAAAATGTAACAAAAGATCTCAAGGGAGAGAGGAAGAGTAGAAAAGGTGGTAGAGAAATGGAGGGCAGTTGGAGGTAACACATCTAAGAAACATAAGAAAAGGTGAGTAGAAAATCAAAGCAGGATTATGAGGGAAAAAGAGAAAAGGCCAAAGAGGAAAAGGTGTCAAAATGGGACGACATGGAAGAAGGAAGGGTGCTGGGTTGAATGTGGGATGTTTCTGGCAGAAGCCACAAGGAGGAAGTCAGGCATGGGCAGGGCTGCTGGAGAAAGGCAGTGCCAGTCACCCAGCCCCGGTGGAGGAAGGTCAAAAACAAGGGAAAAAGCAACCAAGGTAATTTTCCTTAGGGGCTGTGGAAAAGCTATAATAAATTGCAGCCAAAGTTATGGCTGTTGGCAGGCTGGACCTGCCTAGCCGCACGGGCATGGCCACTCCTGGGGCAAGCACCGCCCGAGATCCGAGGTCGTTGCACTGCGGTAACCTCTTGTCTACAACGCTTGTGCCCAGGGAAATCAGCCCGCTTATCTCAAACCTCGTTTGAAGGAAAGGCACCGACAAAAAGACACTCTGGCTCCAGAGCGAGACCACACGGTTGATATAGCAAGTTAACTGCCTGGGTTAATGTGTAACTCCTCATGGACGAGCTCCTACTCAGAGTAGCACCAAGGTTTTTCGGAGCTGGATTTGACATGGAAGGCGAGCGCCGGGGAGCTGTAACGTGCCCTTTCCCCACCAGGTAAATCAGAGCCACTCTGCTGGTTAGCGTTAGATGGGAGGGAGAGGAGAGGGCCACCGAGGCCTGGCAGAGCAGGGGTCCTCACCTCAGGTACTGCCTGGTGGAGGAGCCGAGGCTTTCCCTGGTCTTTCCCGGCTGGAGGGGACTGCCCTGCTGCAGGACTGGGAGGGGGCTTGCAGATGGGAAACGGCCATGGTGGTGCTGAGTCTCGGTGTTGGTGGGCACGGGGAGGCACTGGAGCAGCCTTGGCTTGGTGGTGGAGCACTGTGCAGGCCATCCATCCCGCTGTGCTGTTCAGCCATGAGCCGCTGGGAGCCAAGCTGGGGCAATCCCCATCCTGGACAGGGATCAGAAGGGGGCCCAGTTACCATCTGGCCAAGTGAAAGAGCTTATGAAAGAGGTTTATCAAACAAAAGCTCCAAAATGTTCCTCATAGGTGAGCTCTCAAGCTTGCTGAGCAGCCATCAGTCAGAGGTGCACAGCTGGACATTTCTTCTAAACGTCTTTAACAAGATCCCCACAAGGTTGGGGTCTCTCTCATCTCTAATGGATGCCTATCCTGCAGGTGGTACTCCCTTTCTTCTCACAGGCCCCCTTAACCTCAACAACATTAAACAGCTGTAGTGGCCCCAGCTAGCATTACAAACACTTTTCTTGAAGGCACTGGAAGCAAACAGATGTAGCTGCGGAGATAATGAAAAAGTATGTAAATAGTAGCTCCCCAGAAACCACAGAGTTTTACCAAGTGGCTTTGACACTTGCCACGTATCTTTAAGCTGATAAAGATCTGATTTGTACTTCAGAGGTAACCTGATTAGCAACCAATTTGAATCTGGAATATGTTAATTGGTACAAACATCACTAAATCACTTTCTTTAACCTATACGAAGTAGTGTGAATGAACGATAGCGAGGGTCAACACAGCCTGGGGAGTCATAGAGAATGAGTACTTCTGTATCTACCCACAATAAAATAGCATGATTAGTAATAAAATGTAATTGCATGTACACAGACAGAATGATACTAGAAGGTACCCAAGGTCAATCCACCACTTGGAATTTAATAAAAACTTAATTAACCTGCCCATGCAACTAAAATCTGATCATATACCACCTGTTTTGTCAGGAGTCCTGCCCCATTCAGTGCCCACTACACAGGACGTTCACTAAATGAGCACCCATTCCTAACTTTAGTTTGCTCAGCCGCAAGCTGAACAACTTGCTGACCGCACGCTCTCACAAGTTCAGTATTTGCGTCTCACAAATTTTAATACATTAATGGATATATTTTGAACAGTCTTTAATGACAGCTTGGAAACGGGGAGCTGAAGCACAGAGATATTAGTGTCAAAAAGGTAAACTGCCCAGGCTGAAACCTCCCTGGCATGGTATTTCATAGTGCTTGTCATTACTCATCCTTTATATCCACCACACAGCCGTGGCTGGGTTAAATTTCAGGTGCTCACCCACTTCACCACACTTCTGTCATGTTGGGCATTCAGAAAAGAAGGGCTGGACCGCTTGTTGCACCACGTTGCTGGCATCACATGTTACCTGGTGGCAGAGATAATGCTAACATCTGATTCTCCAGTGTGGCACTGAACTACTTTCTCCTCAAAAACCTTCCGTTCACTCTGTAATTTCTGCCTGTGTAACGAAGCATATAGGGAACCTATTAACAACTGTCGTCTTTGTTTTATTTACTTGCTTCAGTCCCAGCACAGGACCATTCAGGTTGCGAGTCCACTAGCAGCAGGAGACTTTGCTAGGAAATGGTTCTTAAAATTCCGTTTGTCTTTAGCATGGTCAAGACATATCTTCTAATATCGTACTCAGAAGGCATTGCATCATTTTTGACATGCTTGCAAAAAGGAAAAAAACAATCATCTTCGATTTTCAGAAATATTTGTTTGAATTTTATAATTTTTAAAGTATCTATAGATAGTCTTAAAAAAGAAAAAACAATCAACCTGTTCTATTGACAGCATAACCAGCTTCTTTTTAATGTATAATGAAACTTGCAATATCAGAAATTGTCATTGTTTTATGTTAAGTAATTGTCTGCCCGAAATGACTGGCCATAGGCATTTCTTGGCATGCTATTAAGCGCTTTTTTTTAGGTAATCAATTTTTAAAACAAACAGTTCAGGGTAATGTTTCTTGTTTGAAGTCCATAAATCACAGCTGGTGCGCAGGAAACTGAAATCAGGCTGTGCCTCCCTTTTGTGTGTTGTATTGCCTGAAAGCAGCTAGGTATTACAATTTTGTACTATCCCATCCATGTTTTGATTATTTAGTAGAAGAAGAACAGGGCTGGTTTGGGGTTTTTGGTGGGGTTTTTTTTATAGCTTCAGACTGGGTTTTCTACGTTAAAAACCTGTTCTCATCTGTGCTTGGCAAGCAACAATACTTTGTGTCATATAAAGGGAGCTGCAGTGTTTCAGGGAATCCCTTTCAACTTTCTTGCTGAAGTGCTTGCTAGCCTTTATCAAAAGACTCCTCACCTCTTAACAGACTCTCTTTAATTGGCCACTTGCGTGGTCAGTTAACATACTGTGGTGGAAACCAAGTGGTAAAGTGTGAACAACTGAATCTGGCACTATAAACTCAGTGACCGCTCTGAAACCTGTGGCTATTTATATACAAGGCAGTGTTTTGTCATGCTGATTTTTATTAGCACAGATTAGATACAGACAACTTGGTAGATGTCACGGATGAGTCAGAAAATGTTAAGCACAGGCCATTTAAAACATGCAAGTCTGCAAATGAACGATGGGGCTCTGAGCCTCGTCTCTGTCCTTTCCCTGACACGCAGGGGCATGGCATGGGGCCAGGCTGGCACTGCTCCTCGTTTGTCCTACAGGACAGGCTGGGCCATCACTGAGTGGAGGAATACGTGCCTGGCTTATGGAAGGGGTTAATCCGTCCTCAGGAAAGGTTTTCTGCTGTTCTGTGCCGAGAAATGTTTGGTGGAGGATGGCAGGAGCACTGGGCATGCCTGGAGTGTGGCAACGCTCTCAGTGATCTCAGAAATGCTGCAATATGTGGTGTATCAGAGGCTTTCTGAGGGTGTTAAAATTCATTTTCACCTTTAATGCATTTCTTTTATTACCTCCAAAGGCAATGTGAGGAAAGCTGGCTCAGCAATGAAGTAAAAAACGGGTGATGGTACAGGAGGAACGTTTCTCTAGAGTTCTCTGTGACATCTCAAGCTGCTCCGTCTGCGGTGGCAGCAGGCCCTTATATTTTTGTGTGGGTAGGACCACACGTGCAGCACCAGTACTCTCAGTGCTATGAACCTGCAAAGCTACTACTCTGAAATCTCACCTTCCCAAGAGCCAAGTCTTAGGATTTATCTCCAATTTTGAAATTATAATTGGATGTCTCCCCAAGGCTGAAACAAATTTTTATCCTTGGCCATATTTTTTGTTATAGTTTCAGAAGTCCTGGCAGTAATAAATTTACATTTGTTCTTTTATACAAGCATCAAAACCAAAAAAGTTCATTATGAAAAATGATTATATATATATATATATATGTCCGCTTGCCTATTTATTCTGTCTCTATTAATAGGGACATTAAACACGCTGCAGCTATACTTGTCCAGTAAAAAAAAACCCACCTGTGCTACATATTTATAGAGCCTATACAACTTCAGAGAGAAATTGCTCTTACTCAGAGCGAGGGCACTGGACATTCCTAGCTCATCTATTGCCTTCCCCTTCACCAGGGACAGGAAAAAAAACATCACTCCATGGAAAATGGAGAAGTCTGTATCTTGGGGTCTGGCTTTCTGTTTTCTATGGCCCTTACTTAGCTGGACAAACTCCCTTGACCGTCGGGGTGCCTAAGATCAAACTTGAATATTGTCATTCCCATTATGTTTCCTCCCCTAATCCTAGGAAGGGCGGAAAACTGAAAGTACAGAGAGCTGAGATAGAGCGCGCGTGCGTGTATGAGTGCAGGTGTGTGAGTTAGTTATAAATAAAAGTTGTGCAAAAGAACCTTGCCATAAGGTGTGCTGCAAAGTGTATTTCTGTACACTTGTGCGAGTATAATCACCAATTTCAAAAGAGACAGTATCTTAAATCAAGCAGGTAACCCTGCAACCTCTTGCATCGATGTAGTTCTGCTTCACAGAGAGAGAGCGAGCAGCACTCATTAAAGCCAAGAAAAAGTCAATTAGGTTTCATTTGTAACATTAACATCCAGCAACATAAACTCCTAAGCCAGTTTCTGTCTCTGCTCATTAATATCAGACGCTGCACGAAAAGCCACCGTTGTGAATAAGCACGCAAAAGATACAAGAATACTGACGTGTGGCAGATGCAAATGTGCGGATCTGTTACCGAGCTCGTGAAGCTGGGCTTTCCTGGATAATTTCCAACTTTGCCAGGGGGAACTTTAGCTGAGTAAGAAATCCAGGCTGTCAGTCCTGAAGTCGCTGGCATAGGTGCAAAGACTCCCCGGTCTTTGGCAAAGTGAAATAGCACTTTTTTGTCTGTTGTTGCAGGATGCATTCCCTTCTAAAGAGTTAAAAGCAATACCAGGGCGACATACGTTGTAAACGTTTATCGTTTATTATGCATTTAAGTGTGCACAGCACATACACCACAGTCTTGAACAGCACCTGTATAAAACTACAGACAGTTTCTGGTAAATGGTGAATGCTCATACCATGTAATATTGTTATCAAGGTCTTACCACAATATTTCAAAGTTACAACAACTATCTCTGAACATATCTTGTGTGAGGCCATTGGCTGAGGATTTAATGGAGTGAAAAGTGACAAAGAAGAACCATTCCCAGAGAAAATCTTTGTGGTCTGATTTTGCTATCTGAAATCTGGAACAAAATCATCAGTTGTCAGAGGTAGTGATGGTAATTACACAATGATTACTCACATACAGAAAACATAGAAAGTACAGAAATCCCCCAAATGACAGGAAAAAAAATTTAAAATCCTTAGGCATGACATTTCCTAGGCGTTCTTTCTTGATTTGTCTTCCTTTTTCTTAATCGTTATTTTTGTTTTGACAGCAGCTGGCTTAAGATCTGGTCCTGGTCTGCTCTGGTCTTACTGAACTTCGGTAAGTAAGATTTTGTCTTCAAGGTCATGTGTAAGTAGAGGATACAGGCAAATCTATACCATTACAAAGGAACAAAGGCTTTTGTGTAGGAATGTAAAGAGAAAAAAAAAATGCACTGAATTCAGATTTGTATGTAGTCAGAAATAACGAGTTTAGGTTGGAAGATGATCTGTAAACATCCTCTAAAGTCAAACATTGTGGTTAGTCCTGGTTCCGACTTAACATATTGATGCCCCAAAGATGATGTATCTTTTAAGAAAAGAAAAGAAAAGAAAAGAAAAGAAAAGAAAAGAAAAGAAAAGAAAAGAAAAGAAAAGAAAAGAAAAGAAAAGAAAAGAAAAGAAAAGAAAAGAAAAGAAAAGAAAAGAAAAGAAAAGAAAAGAAAAGAAAAGAAAAGAGAAAAAGACAAATGCATCCTTTTAGAGATTCCCACATAATCAAATCTGTCTTTTCCTTCATCACATTAGAGACATGAGTTACACTTGCAAAATATATAAAGAAAAATATAGGGTTACTTGATGACGATATAGTACTGCAGCCTGACAGCTGTCTGCAAATATTTTCACCATGATTATCCTTACTAAAAGTAAACCACTGGATAAAGATAGCTCAAACGTGACAAGGCTCAAATAGGATGCAACCAACTCTATCCTGAATACTTTTGGCTACATATGGAAAAAAGGAGAGATTTGGGATTACGATTGTTCCTCCAGGCACTCCTCCAGAACTGTAAGGCCAAGCAGAAAAGCGTGTACCTTCCTTCCATGCAGATTTTGTTAGGAGACTGGCTTTGAGAGTTAGTGAGGTAGAAATTAATCAACTTTGTCAGGGAATGAGACAGAAAAAAAGCAGCATATTTCTCCTTCCAAATACTGCACCAAAAATAATAAATAGTACAAAATAACGTCAATTCCTTGTAATCAATTTAAATTCTCCTTGTGGAGCTTGTGTGTTCTATGAAGCAGCAAATGCTTTTGCCTTTTAAAAACTTATGAGTATTATAGAGTTTTACAAACATTGAAAAATGAATGTAGTCTCCAAATGTGAAAGGGAATTTGATGTGAATGAAGTGTAATTCACGGTAGCGTGTTTCACAGTGCGCTCGTTGGGGGAGGGACAGATGCAATTTTTTAGCCTAATGCCAAGCAATTGTATCAAATCCAAACTTCCATCAAGAGCCACAAAAGATTGTATGCTCCTGTTTATCTAAAGAGAAAAAACCCACCCCAATCCCTCCGAGTTTATATAGGTGTTTAAGCCTCTCTACCGCCTGGCAGCTCCAAGAAGACGGACTGCAGGGAAGTTCAAAGTTCAGCACTGGCAGATCTAAAAACAGATTTGTGGGGTAGCTCTTCAGCACCGCGCTTTCTGTACTGAGGTAAACCGATACTGTTCCAATTAAATAGCAACGCCGCACAAAGGAGGTCAGGCATTGTGTGTGGCTCCGCGTTGGCATCCCACCCAGGCACCTCCGCCACAGCTCCTTCTTGGAGGCCAAGAGCTTCTTTGGGAGTTACGGAGGGTTTGGAAAACACGCAGAGGAGAATAAAGCCACCATAACAAACAAACAAACAAACAAATAAACAAACATGTGTACAACGGTAGACACCGTACAACACACAAACAGTGCAAAACATTGTAATAGAGGAATTGAATTTCGCCTGGTTTAGGACACGGAGTAGCAGCACACCTGTGATAACTTAGAAATGAATTAAATAAACCACAAAGCAGAAGTCTTCTGCTGTTGCACCATGAAATGAAATACCTTGGGTTGGAGGTTTGTTTTGTTTGCAGAAATTAAAAAAGAAAATCGGAACTATAAATAAATTTTGTGGCAATATATACAGATTTAAATAATTAACTTAAATATCTTACACCTACTCTTGCATAAAACTCTCCAGTAAAAGTGCACCATGTTTCTTTTCCCCGGCTGTGTTCTGTGTCTTCCCCCATGCTGAGGTAGGTCTGAAGGGAGATGTCTCAGATTCTAGGAAGAAAATGTGTCACTGTCATTGTGGGAGATACTTTATTGCCTTTCTTTGTTCTTCCATTTTTGCTCAGGGCTATGTACATCCCGGGATAAATCCTGGATTCGTAAGCATTGTAGTTGTTTGGCAGGAGAATCTCTTTGAATTTGCACTCGTCATTGAAATGGGTCTGAAATGAAAAGGAAAGAATGAGAGAGAAGGAATTTTAAATATCAGGTGTAGAAATATTCTTGCTACCAGGTGTAGAAGGTGTGCTGTGGGGAAATGTGCAGTTGACTCCCCCCCTCCTTAGCAGTCTTTTGAAGTGGTTGCCCAAATGAAGCTTCAAACAGGACTCAGGAGTCAGAAGATCATTAAGGATGCGGTGTCCAGGCCAGGCACGTACCCCTAAAGGTGGGAAGGACCCTCATAGCTACGTCTGCACTCTTGATGAAAAGGGGCACATTTTAACAGAGCTGCAGTGCAGTAAGGCCCAAGCCCGACTCTGCTGCCCTGCTCCTCCAATTGCTCAGTGGTTGTCCTACCAGAAATGAATTGCCCGAGAGGCTTCAGAAAAATCTGAATGCTAGCACTTTCTCACGTCACTTGAGGAGAAAGAGGCATTTTAAAGACACTCAGCCTGGACGGTATTTTCTGCTTCTTTAGTTTTAAAATCGAAGGAAGGGTTTGGATAACTTATGATAATGGGTCAGGAAAACAGAGCTGACAAAAGGCACCCTTCCAGTGAAGAGGTTTCGTTTGCAAGTAAGTACGAAGAGGGACAGGTGTTACAAGTGTGTTGTTATCTGGAGAGTAACAAAAGAATTCATCTCTTATTATTGGGCAAAAGCCTAGGGTTTTGTAAGAGAGGTCTCAGCCTGCCAAGCTCAACACTGTGCTGGGAATTACTTTACCCGGGACACCAAAGCAGCAGTTCTCCTTAGAAATGATGCAAAGGGAACTCTTGAACTTTGGTGACTGATTCTGCCTGACTTTTAAAACCCTCTGTAATGAGACTAATGCCCCAGAAAATAATTCTGGATGCTTCATGTCTTCATGTGAAAATGCCCTAGTTAACTTAGATACAGTTTGGCTATTCCTCAGCCCAAGTTTCTTCAAAGTGCCCATGAGAAACATGAAATAGAAAAGCCATGGATAAGGAAGGAGACCTGGGAACATGGGTTTGAAATGATGCTGATCACAGCAACTCATGCAGAGGTGAACTCAAAAGCAGGAGGACAGCTCAACGTGGGCAAAGACATGCACTGTTATTGTCTGCCCTAAGTAGATATTAGAAGACACCTGTATTTTCCAAAGATGCAATGTAAAAAAAATCTGTATTTTCTCCTAATAGATCTGCCTTATAAATATAAGACCAAAGCTTGAGGATGCTGAACTGTCATGGAAACAGACTCTCCAATCAAGCGCATTAACAAAAAGTGATCTGTAGGTATGTGACAGGCACTGATTAATCTCATCATAAAGGATCATTTGTGGGGGCCTGACTGATCACAAGTTCAAGTGCACTCTGAGAGATGGAGTGAGTGATTGCCATACCTGCTTAAGGCTGTTTGTACTTAAATACAAGAAAGATATAGACTGAGGGTAGCTTGAGGTCTTGCCACACAGATGACTACTCTGTTGGTCTAGGTGGTAGGCGAAACGGGTACCCATGGTTGGGTAACTATATTTTTTATGGGGGAACCAAGGAAGTATAATGCAAAAGAGTGGGTTTTACTTCAAAAACTCAGTTAGCAGCACACACGGGCAGCACACCTTCTGCTGGCAAGGCAGCAAGGGCATATCTGTGTTGCTTGACCCAGGAGGGGCAAGGATGGGTCTTGGGCAGCTTCTAGCACCATGCACACCTCTCTCCCTAGCTGACCATGGTCCCCTCCCCAGGCACACAATTGGTGGCTACTTACAGATCCATAAAGTTTGCCCTTGCTATTCATGGCCACGAAGAGTCCACTTCTAACACCAAATATGCTCACCACTCCTCTTTCCACGGGGGAGATTTCCAGCAGACCTACAGAGGAGACATGGGAATCAGGGGGACAAAGGGCTGTGCCCTGAAGGAGTGTGTGGTGCCAGTGCTGCGCTCATCCAGAGGCTCCCACCCCCAGTGTGGTGTGGAACCCCATGCCCCAGCACTGCTGTGGGTGGCCCCAGAACCCCCGCCTCATACTGCACGTGCTGCCCCATACCCCATGCTGGGACCTCTCTTCTTTTAGCTGAGTATCTATTTTTACTTTGCCCCCAGGCTTCCTTCTGTGTAGACGAGGTTAAAATAAGCCAGTGTGCTTGGGGCGAATGAAACATTTGTCATCATGCAGCTTATATCCCCCCCTCCCGGATCTTATTGTTTCAGTTGGATATCAGAGTCATGGGGCCACGGGGTTAAGTCCCCAGCAGATGCTTTTCAGGTTTGGGGGAGAGCTGGGCTCTCCCCGGCCCCTGCTCAGAGTGAGCGGCCCACGGGACTGCGAACCCTCCAGATGTTGAGGCAACCCCGACACCTGATGCCTGCCGGCGACAAGGGGACGCAGCACGGCGCTGAGCAGCGCCGACGAGCTCCTCCGGAGCGCCCGATGGGCTCCGCCGCCGCCCCGCTACCCCGGGCACCCGCCGCCCTCCGGGGAACCGAGGCGGGCAGCACCGCGGTGCCATGGGCGGGCGGACTTTTCCAGCGAGTGAGAGGTCTGCCATGCACCAACCCTCCTTTGGGCACATACCGCTCTCCAGGGCAGGTGAGGGGCTCCGCGCCCGCGGAACCGCCCCAGGGCGGTTCCGCGGGCGCGGAGCCCCTCACCTGCCCCGCCACGGGGGTCGTCGCCGGCTTACTGTATCGATTCTCGCTGTGGATCCCATCGATGCGACCGTCGGGCAGGACCTGGATGTGGAAACCGATGCCCACGTTGCAGTAGAGGCGCCGCAGCCGTTTGATGCCCAGGAGGTAGTCGCCGTCGCGGGCGGCGTCGCGGCGCTCGGCCGGGAGGCGAGCGACGGAGCGGGCGAAAAGAGCCGCGTCCCAGCGGCGTTGGCGGAGCCCGGCGGGGAGGCGACTCGGGGGCGACCGGCCGCGTATCGCCCCTGGCCACAGCAGCCCCAGGAGCAGCGCCGGGAGCAGCGCCGCGGGGAGAGGCATCCCGGTTTAAGGGCGCGTAGCCACGGGCCGGCGGCCGGTCGTTCCGAAAAGACGCTCGCCCCCCAGCTCCCACTTTATACTGAGGTCAAAGGGGCGGGGGGGGGGGGGGGGCGGTGAAGGAAAAAAAAAAAAAGAAAATCAACAAAACCCAAAACAGACCAAAAAAAAAAATCAAAAAGCGAGGCGGGGTGGGGAGGGAGGGAGGGAGCCCAGCGCTCAGTCCCCCGAGGATCTGCGGTTTCCCTGGGCTGGTTGCATGGAGAGGAAATCCCGGCAGCAAGAGCTTCTGAACTTGATCTCAACTCCAGGAGTCTTGTCTGAAGTGCTGATCTTCTTCTATAGCTGCTCAGCCATAGCGCTTTAGCCCTAGCCACGATATTTATATATCCATGTGCGTTGGTACCTATTACATCACCACCTACTGCTGTCTGCTGCAGCCCTCCGGTTTAGCTGAAAGTCAAATTATCACCCCTAGATGCTTAACAGCTCTGAAGAGTCTTGTAGGGAAAGGGTGAGTAGCATTGGTGCTAAACAAGAGGGACAGCACAAACTTCTAAAAAGAAAAGGTCATATTTTGCGTTCATCACAGCAGCTTCCTCCTCTCTCTCTCTTCTTTTCCATTCTTTTTTCCCTTTCTTTCTTTCTTTCTTTCTTTCTTTCTTTCTTTCTTTCTTTCTTTCTTTCTTTCTTTCTTTCTTTCTTTCTTTCTTTCTTTCTTTCTTTCTTTCTTTCTTTCTTTCTTTCTTTCTTTCTTTCTTTCTTTCTTTCTTTCTTTCTTTCTTTCTTTCTTTCTTTCTTTCTTTCTTTCTTTCTTTCTTTCTTTCTTTCTTTCTTTCTTTCTTTCTTTCTTTCTTTCTTTCTTTCTTTCTTTCTTTTTCTTTTTTTCTTTCTGTCTGTCTTTCTTTCTGTCTTTTTGTCTTTCTATCTGTCTTTCTGTCTTTCTTTCTCCCCCCCCCCCCTTTCTTCTTTCTCTTTTTCTTTTCTTTCTCTTTTTCTCTTTCCTAAGTGCTTATAAATGCTAATGTAGGACACAAAAATCAAAGAATGCCCAGCACACTTTCCCCCAACACAATGTATGACTTTGTGGAAATCTGTGGAATTTCAGCTTTTGCTGTATCCAAGCGACATGGTTTACAGTTTGCTGGATGCAGAAAAATTCCCTTCATTAAAAGCCAAAATAGTTGCATGGGAGGTTTAAGAAATGAAAAATGAAAGAACTTGTGAAAACAAACAAACAAACAAAACCCAAAACAAAACCCAAACTATCAAAGGAAAGGGCCAAGGCTTTAATAAAGAGGAAAACATTGAAAGAGGCAGCATGTGCTTAAAAGCAGTAGTGAAGTTTTTGATTTTAAATATCCCTTTAGGAAATCAGAAAGCACAGCATTACTCTGGAGTACAAGACGTGGAGTTTCCTCTTGGTCACTGTACTGGTAGGGGCTCTAGTGACAGGAGCTTGTTCCCGAGCTTTAGAAGCTGCCCATTCACACAAGTACTGCTGCGCTTTTTAATGGTATGATTGTCTCCTAATCTTTGCTATGCCTGCACTTAGATGTTGCTGTTGTGTCTTACTGATGCAGTTGTTCTTAGGTAATTACTTCACTTGGTTTAAGCTCATTAAAATGAATCTCAGTATTTAAAAGTAGAAGTTTTGACCCCATCAGTCTGGAATTACTTGGTGTAGAGCAAATCCCCTGTTTTGCCCCCTTCCTTAGCCTATGCCTTGGCCCTCTACAGGTTTTCAGAACCAACAGGTGAGGAGGCATTAGGACAATTTTGGAAGGTCCTGGATTAATACAAAAGTGTGTGTGTGTGTAAGTGGTTTGTGACTCAAGTCCTTTATAGCCTGAGGGCAGTTTAGCGTTTCACGCCAGTAAAGCTCTCCTGCTGTTCCAGCAAAGGATGCGAGAGAAAAGAGAATTGCCCCAAGCCAGATGACAGCTCACCTAGGTGCGAAAATCTCTGACCTTCGCTAAACCTAAGCAAACTTAGATGATGTGCTCTTATTTCTTCTTGTGAGGTGCGTACACACAGCGTATGCGTGTGTCTTTTTCTTACCACACCTCTCAGGATGGAAAAGAGGCTGCTGCTTCTTTGTGGGTGATTACAACCTGGTGCTACAGAGGTAAAAGGCTCCTAGATGTAGTTTTATCTCAATGTCAAGCAATTAGATTTCTATATGTGTGTTAGCAGAGTTTAGATCTTTCTCAGTGGTGGTTTACAGGCTGTTAAGTCCATTGAGGTCAAATGCACAGACAGGCACTACCTTTCCGTTTGCATCAGGTCCGTCCAGGCCCCTCTTACACCTGACAATCCTGCTGGATCTGTTCTGGATGAAAGGGCTGGGGCATCAGGCAAAGGCAGCAGCTCACAGGTTTGGAAACTGCCCGGCTCTACACCTTGTCCTTCCTCGGGGTCCTTAGAACAGCAATGCTTCAAAATCTGAATTATTTGCTGTTAGCAAAGAGCAGTGGATTAGTTTGGGATTAATTTGTTTACCCTCCGAAGGATAAGGCCAAGGAGAGGTACTTCTGCCAACATACCTACCCAGCAGCTTCCCTCCTGCAGCAGAAGTGTAGTCTAATGCCCACAGCTAACGGGTCAGGGCCAGGTCTGCTCAGCCGTGCTGCCACGGACAGTGGTTGTCTCTGACCCAAAAAAGCAACAACTCTGAGGCCTTAGTCCTGTGAATTAGAAAGCGCGTTGAAACTTGAAGTTAGGGATGCACGCTGGAGGCTCGGCCAGCTGTGACACCTTCATTCCTTTGGGACGTACGGAAGTAGGTCCTAAAACATCCTGTTAGGCTCTGAGTCCGTAGGTTTGCAAGATCGTCCTAAACGATTACACAGCGCGTCCAGAACATCAGATTAAGTTGCCACAACATCCCTGATGAATAAGGGATGCTTCTACAAGTTTGTTCTTAAACTTGTTACAGAATTAAATGGTACTTTTCCCATAAAGGCTTCAAATGAACATTTTTGAGAGGAAAAGCAGCAAGTTTTCAGCTAAGATTGAAATTCTGAGGTTTGGTTTTTGCTTTCAAATGTCATATATTCACGCATGTGTAAGCTTATGTACAGTCTACCTATTAAACACTAGTTGTGATGCTTCGAAGTCCTCCGATCACAGAGTTGTTTGTATCTGTGAAAAACCCGTAGGGAGAAAAGCAAAGCGGTACTGCAGCACTTCTAATTTGAACCAAGTGTAAATGGCAAGTGGAAGCTGCTGACCTTTGGGGTCTTTACGCTGTGACACAGGGATTTCCAGTTGGAAATTATTGTCACAGGAAACGGTTAAAGCAGCATATTCCTTCTGGAAGTCATGAAACTGTGTCAGCAAGGCTCTCCAACATGCCATCAGCTTTCACGGAGTAAGGGGGAGCTCGGTGTTTCCAGATCATCCCATAATTCATTGTTCTGAATCTTCTATATCATGCCATGCTCCGATGTTGTGTGCCCCCTATGCCTGGTGTCTCTTTCACAGCAATAGTTTAAATATTAAAACAGGTAAAATGTCTTCATCTTTGTATTGGCTCTGTTCCCTGAGAAGCATATGGGGATGTCACAGTTCAGACAGCTCTGCTTTCCAAATTCCACCAGGCTTAAAGTGTAAAAAAGAAGATAGGATTCACAGAATTCAGGTCCACACCCAAGTTCAAGCCCCATATCATGTATTCTGAAAGAAAAAGGGAAAAGAAGAAGGAATCTGGAATATCTTTACAACCTTTAAGGAAATTATTCTGCAATTGCACTGGCACAGCAGTCATCCAAACTTGGCTCTCTGTCTGTATGTCTAATGGGGCCTAGATCCACAATTTAAAAATCAGTTTACATATTTATTAACCCTAGTAAATAGATGTAAATGACACTGAAAGATATTGCTCATGAGATTTTCTGCTGAAGGCAAATATTGTACTGAGACCCTTTGATCTGGAAGGATGGGGAGTGGACTGGAAGGGGCATGGAGAAGTATATTGTTAGGGAAAAAAATCCCTTTCACCACGTTTGCATGCTATGAAGACATGGTAAAAAAGCAAACCTGTACCCCAGCTCCCCCTTTGCGTACGCCCCTTTTAATTATGATTATTTGGGAAGACAACTACCCAGCGATCTGCAGAAGGGACTTGTCTGAGAAAGTTTTCTCACGTTCACGTCTGGCTGCCTCTCTGTGTGAGCAGGGGCAGTGGTCCCAGGAGAGGAGGCAGGCTGGAATGCAGCACGGTGCTGGGGGCCCAAGCCCCAAATGGCCGGGGTCGCTGGGAGACCTTCGCCATCCAGACCTTTGCTGCCTGCATAACACACATACCCCCACACGAGCTAGCGAGTCATATGCACTCCTTTTTTTTTTTTTTTTTTTCCTGTTTGCAGCTGGTCTATTTGATCTCTGTGCGCCTGGGCTGTTTGCTGTTGTGAGTGTCTTGCCGTGATCAAAACCTTATTATCTTGAGTGATGTTGTAGTGTCATATATTGGAAAAGGGCAGTGGAGTATAGCAGCAGGCAGCTACAATACTGGGCAGATAACAAAGCCACCAATAACCTCTCTCCAGTGTATTTGGCTGGATTCAGTGAGAGGATGAACACCACTTTGCTTGTGATGGGTACGGCCTTTTTCCACAGCTACTCCCTCTGCTGCTGGTGAGTTTGCGCAGTCGTACATCTCTGTGTATCTCCCCATAAAGCAGAGATCAGAGAGGACAGGACTGCACCCATCTGTGTGGCTCCTGTAGGTCTTCAGCAGCTCGGATTCTGCAGTTCACACTTCCAGCTTGTGACTGTGCTGCTCATATACACCCACTGCTGCAGGGATGGGCACCGAGGAGGAAGATCAAGGCACAGATGTTTGACTTTCTGTGAACTACATTCAGCGTCTTAGCAGCCTTTTTCTCAGCTTGGAAGGGAAGTCTGCTAAGAACCTAGATGGAGAAATATGTTCAGAGGGCTCCGGTCACTAATGTAGGTCTTTTTAAGAAAATTTAGTTCCCAGCCAGGCTCATTCTTACGCTAAAGCTCACATGCTTATACTTTCACATTCATTGCTGACATTTCCGCATATGCTATTTTGTTCTTCCTTGTCCTGTATTCTTTTTACCTGTTGAAATTATAAACACTTTAAAACTAAAAATATACATTTTTTTCCTTTTGTCAGATTATGGCACACATACTTTTGCTGATACATTACTTGACAGTCTGCCAAACAAAACTGGTAAAAGGAAACATAATAGAAAATGAGTTTTGAGAATCAGGGTAAGTGTTTGTTAAGCTTATTTTTATTATTATTATTGTGGGAAATAGTAGCTTAAGTTAACTTTTTGTGTGAGAATGTTTTAGCTGACTTTGAATGTAGCATAATTGGTTTACACAAGTCTGTTCAACATGTGGCCTCTCTTGTATGAATCATTCTTTACCAGTGGCTAATGTGAAGAAAACTGGCTGTTGTAAGCAAATGACGTGTATTGCTGAATTTTAAAACTTCCCAGCAAAGCACCACTTAAAATCTGTCAGAACATATATGGACATAGCTGCACAATTCATAACCTCTCCGAGCATGTAGGAGACCAGCTTTTCCAGTTGACCTTTAGTGTCACAACCATGAAACAAATGGATGTCTCTTTTCCTTATTTACTGTTGGACTTTTCAAGGTGCTTATCACTGCAAGGTCTGAGTCCTCTGTGGAGGTAGTGGCCGTATCCTCAGAATACCTCCGTGAGCTGGGAGTTGCTATCCTCCTTCCCAGCCCATTGCTGGCTGTGGCGGTGAGGGGCAGCTATGCTGCCATCAGATGAGACGCCTTCACACATACCTGGGGTGGCAGAAGGGGAATCAAGACCTGAGAGCTTGTGGAAGATCTGTGTGATCTGTCAGGGTTGATGAACTGTTGTGGTAGAGGTTCACAAAGCCTGGTCTAGGCAAGCCGCTTTCCCAACGTGGCACAGCGCGCAGAGAACCTACAGTGTTGAGTTTGACCCCCAGGACAGGACAGCTCCATGGGTCCAGCAGGACCACAGCACTCACCTGCCCCAGGAGACACAGCTGGGCTCCTTCGATTTTGGACAAGCTCTGCACCTCATGGGCTGCGTGGGGTGGGGGCCAGAACACAGACATCCTGAAATGTCTCCAAATATTCTTCTTTCCTAATAACCACCAGCGGTATTGGCAATGGCAAAAACTTTATAGTGCTTTCTGGGACACAAAAGGCCCTGAAAACTGTTCCAAAACCACAGTTTAACAGAGAGCTCGCTCAGAGAAGTACTCAGTTCAGCACTACCTTACTCCTCATGAAGTCAGCTAGAAACAACTGTACGATTTGCTGGGTGAGTTTTGGAAATGCAAACTGCAAGCCACAAAGTGTACCCAGATAACAGCTCTAGAGCTTGAAGACCAACCAGCATGGAGGTTACTCATTGAATTCTGTGTTGCCTGAAGCTAGTGACAGCAGTAATGCATTAGGTAAAATTTCATTTCTTCCTCTTCAAGGTGTTTGGAAAGAGAAGCTAAGAACCAGATATGTAGCTAAGAAGCATTTTGCAGAAGTGAGTAAGACAGGTTATCTGTCAACAGACACATCAATCATCTGTCATCAGACATGTCTAGAAGATTTGTCTTAGGTTTTGGCACATTCCATTCTTTATTCACTCTTTTTATGCTGTTTAATGACAGGCCTTATAGATTACAATGAGAGCCAGTTCTTACTCCAAGTTCATATCACACAAGGTATCAGTAAATAAGTTTCGGATGAATGATCCTTGTCCAGAAAAATCCCCTTGACACGAAGAAACCTGCAGAGATGGCATACTGCATTGCTTGATTTTTGACTTCATCATTTAATTTCTCTTGCCATTCAAGGCCTAGAGCAGCTTCATTCTAGTCAACAATTTTACCTCTGTCTCCTTTCCACCTTTCTCTCTTCACTAACAAAGCTACGAGATCTACACTAACAGCAGCATTACAGGAACTAATACATGCAGGTTAAAAAATAAACAAGCAAAAGAAAAAGAAAGAGCCTGCTTATCTCCTTTTGGACGATTCCTGGTGCTCTAAGAATACATTTCTCACAGGGTCTACTTATGTTCCTGCAGATGAAAGAAGGAACAGGACTGGACCCTAAGTCAGTTTGTTCAACGAAGTCACCCAGGCTGCTTAGCTCTCAGCAATGAACATTGTTTATGATTTTTCTTCCATTTCAAAATAAGTTTGTATCTGGACCAAGAGAATGTACAGTTTCCAGACTGCTAACATGCTCTGCAGGAAGAGATGCCCAGGAAGTTAGCTTGGATACTTACCTTGCTCAGGACTGCTTTTTGTTTTTAAGATGTGGAATGCATTAAATGAAAACTTGAAATGATCATTTTATAGATTGCCTTGAGAAGAAAAGTCTGAAACCAAGCAGATACCAGCAGAATGAAGACTTTCATATTCTTAAGAGTTTCCCGTGATTCCCTCCATCAGTGGTCTGGAAGCCACTTGGAACTAAGCCAAGTCTCCTTCCTGAATATGTACATCTGCAAACGCTGAGTGTCATAGTGTGGTCATCTAAAACCTGTTAGCTGCCACATGCAAGCAGAACATCCCCCACAGCTCCAACATTTTCACTTTGCTACTACCCAACTGGAATAACAGGTAAATTGTTGCATGAAAGACACTGAGCTAAATTCTATTCTCACTCATTTCCATGTAACTTCCTGAGATAACGGGGTAGAACAAAAGAGGCTGAACCTACGGAAAGTCCGATCCCTGCCAGAGCTACTGTTTTAGGTTCAGAGCCCATCAATTCAGAATGATTATTTTGATATGAATCTCCATGTACATTATTATTGATACTAATGCGAATGGAGGATGTACAGATGAGCTGTTGGAATCAGGACAGTGGGATGGGAATGATTCACAACGAAGGGAAAACTCCCTGCCCAGGGAATTCAGACAGTGCTGTGCAGTCACTGCTATGCTATTTGCCACGTGCTATATACAGTCACAAAATATTCCACTCAGTCAGAGACATAGCCAGAAAAAGCCCTGCGAACCCCAAAGTCTTACAGTCTTATAATAACCACTGAAGCACACCCTCCACCACAAAAGGAGCACAGCAGACCTCCTGTTGACCCACATGGGACAAGCCGTATGCAATTTATTCCGCTATGTAAAGAACTGGGCAAAACCAGAGGGGCTGGTTTCAGTACGGCCATGGCCGTTTAGCATTGCTCTGGAACTGCGAAGCAGGTATTTTTGGCTGCCTTAATGAAACTTTGTCATGCTGGAATGAGGTATTATAAAATTATCTGGAGTTTTCAGAATATCGATTTATTTCAGTGGATAAAAACTGAATTTGGGTACCAGTATTTGGGTGAAAAAGGATTCTGCCATTAAAAAAAATCCTTTCAAAATTAACCTGTCTTCTTCTCCCCTGCTCCTTACACTTTTTAATTTGTAAATTTCTGTTCCTGAGAGTTGTTGGAGCAGCATGCTAAGAGGCTACTTGTCACTTGAAGTTCAAATGCAGGACCTCAGAAAAATAAAAAGCATTGGAGCCTTTATGAGTACTTCTTGATTGGAAGACAAAGGAACATAATGATGATACGATAGACCTTACTGTAAAATGCCATTCCTGTTGTCTACAACACTGTACATATTGTTTTCTTTCCCATTATTATTCTTCTGAAAAAACAGTGAATCAGTGTAAGACTTCAGTTACAAACCACAAACAGGACAAAACAGCAAACACAATAAGCTGCTGACTGACTTGTCTTCCAAAACGCTCAGGCAACGGCTTGTTTTCAATAGTGTTTTTACACTCTGTAATTACAAATTACTGCAGTCAGATCGTTTTCATTTAGTCTTTATTGGCCATCACCAGCATAGCAACCTGGATGGACGGTACCTGTCTATTCGTGTACTGGTTTCAAGAAGTGGATGGGTCAGAGGATGAGATGGATGCAGAAGGAGGGGAGCTGAAGCTGGTCAAGACATTATGCCAGGACTGGGAACTAGGGCACAGTGTCAATCCAAAGCCACCCTTGGAGAGATTGGGCCAGTCCTGAAGATCCTGTTGACTGAGGCAGCCCGGGGAAGGTGGGCATTTGTTGGTGCCGACTCTACCTTATGCTAAGAAGGTGGATGTAAAGCCTGCCTTGGTAGCCTTTTTGTGGTGGGCTGGACTGTGTCCCCAATAAAAACCCCACTGGCTGGGGACTGGAAGACATCAGAGGGAGAGAGAGCCAGGGAGACCTCAAAGCCACCCTGTTTGCCTGGAAGTCCCCACTGAACTGCTGCCAAAACGATTTAATAAGAACGTTATTTTTGGTGGTAGTGACAGTTCTCAGTATCAGTATTTGAAGAGACAAGCAGTATCGCCCATAACAAACATATTGCAGCTTGGGGATGGGTTACACCTGCAGCCTAATCTCCTCTTTTCCTCTCCATCAAAAACTCCCTGCTCTTTCTCACACAGGCTGGGTCCACTGCTGGGGAGCTGGGAGGAGAAAGGAGAGGAGGAAGAATTGTGCTGGCAAGTGTTGTTCTACATTAGATTTTTACAGAGCTTAGAAGGTTTCTCTCCCCACCCCCATCACCACAGCAGCTTATCTCAATTGCAGCGGGAAAATTACAGCGTGTAAATAAAAAAGCTACCTCACAACTCCCTCCTGCAGCAGCTTTGGTGCAAGTGCAATCATAATTCGGAATCACGGGAACAAACCTTGTACACCGTAGTTGTAGTTTATTATTGGCAACAAATTGCCATTATTTTTAACTGAGCCTGAGGGGTGGTTTGCAACCCGTTCTCATGCTTCGTGGTGCTTTCAACTTAACATGAACACAGGCTGCAGAGTTAGCTCCCAAATAAATTGGATCATGATTTGATGATGTTGGTGAAGTGGCTTCAGGAGGTCTTCCCTTTTGAGGCTGCCAGAAAGTCGCATGTTACTATATATTATTTAAGCTTCTGTGATGATTAGGGATAAGGGAAAGACATTTCCATTAGCTCTAGAGGGGAATACAGAGAACACCTTTGCTTATGGACTAACCTTACACTGCTGGAGGAGCTGCAATACTTCAGCAGAGTGCTTACAAGAAATCAGCCAGACGTTTAAACAGCAATTTGGAGTCGCCAAATACTAGCCAAATATATCTCACTGTTGTTATAGTATAAATATAATTATTGCTATTATTAGTGGTAGCAATAGTTACTATTACTGGTTGTTATTAGTCATAATTTTCACTGTGGTACCACTTAGGAATTCCCTTAGCAGACCAGAGTGCCATTGCAATATGCACTGTAACGCTGTTACCATGACAATTTTTCTCTGTTTGCCGGTGTGTTTTGGCTAGAGAGCCAGCTGTTGACTAGCTATGCTCCAAGTTGCCGAGCAATAAATCCCAAACCAAATTCATGACCAGATTTCTGCTCCAAGTCTCAATCTTGTGACTTGCCACGTAGGCTGCCTTGCAACTCCACCTGACTTCGTAAAGTCGCTCTGCACAAACACCACCCTGTCGCTGAAACGTGTGTCTCCGGAGTCAAATTTTTGAAAACGTACCTTGGGTACTCCTTCACACAGGTCAGCATAGGAGATGCTGCTGGTGAGACTGACGATGCAGAAAGTATTTGTGAAAGGCTCTGGGGAAACACAGGAAGATGAGAATGATTTCTTTGCAACACAAGAAAAAGCTTTTAGAAGCACATAATACTAAGAAAAAGGTATTTAACTGAACAGAATGAGACAAACTTTGTGAAGTGTCAATGGTTTCTTATAGATGAAGCGTTTTCCCTGGCAGATTCTCAGTCTCAAGAGATCCACAAACTATCAGCCTGGCTTTCAGCTTGACATTGAATGTACAAATGTTGTTAATTCTCCCAAGATGATGCAGTCGTTTTACTTTTTTTCCTTTCTTGTAGCAACATGTGAAATTTGTCACCACACAGAGAGAATTGATTTCACTGTGGGGTTCACTCACAAATGATGTTCCCCTCAAAATTTCCATAGTCTTCTGGACAGAGGTGCATGTAATGCACTGAGCAAAACGTGCATCGATGGTGTGTGGGGAGTCCTCGGGTGCTCACAGAGCCCCCAGTGATCCAGCTGCCCCAGGACCGCTGGGGTGATACAACCCTGTTGTCACCAGGACTGCAGGCCATTAGCATCTGAGGGCTGTTGGGTAAAGCCACGGTATGTGAACTAATGGTCCCAAACCATTACCTAGCAAGCTGAAATCCTTATCACAAAAGCACCAGGGTTGTGATTTGCATCTCTCCAGTGTGTGGGTTCAGTAACTTTCCATTTGTCATTACCAGTAATCTCTCTCTGTAATCTTCACAGTACCTCTGTGTCACCAATATCCCCACTACAGGTGTTGTGTTTTCTAATGGTCCACTTAGCTCATTCAGAAGTCTTCCATGCTCACACTATTGTTTGATCATGTCTTTTAGGGTTAAGATCTGATCAGTGTATGTACACCTTCTTCTGAAGCTCAGCTGACTTTCCTTAAGCCTACTATTCAGCTGTGCCTGCTTTCTTGTTCACAGGCACTCAAGCAAATGTATTCTCAAACACAGCAAACAGGCTAATGCCTCTTGAGTTTTATAGTCCTTCCTGCCACCTCATTTTCTTTTTCTTCAGCTTGCTGTAATCACATCTGAATACCAGGGACAAGTCCTTCCGCAGCTTTAAAAATCACTGGGAATACCTGATGCTGTCACAGGGCTGACACCTTTGTTGTCAGCGCAGCCAGGAGGATGCGACGCTTTGGGATAGGGACAGCCATCCGCGTGTCACACTGAGGGCTGGATCCAAGGAGCAATGACATCTGTGGGGCCACTGCACTCTCCTTGATGGCTTTCGGTCTTGATCCTTGTGCTTGGCACCCCTGTTGATTGATTTTTTTTTTTTTTTTAATTTCCTAGCTAGAAATTACCTAACTGGTAATCTATACCAATGCTCTTTTCAAGAGGTTTCCACTCTCACTTCTAGCTTCTCACCTAAAGTCCTGAGTTTTCCTGTCTACCTCTTCAATAAGATTAACTTTTGAGAGATGAGCCATTCTGACTCCTCGTGCGGAGATGTGGGACCGTGCGAGTTTGGGACCTACTGCGTCTGTCACTCACCTTCCAAACAACAGCTTCAGAGATATGTCTCTGAAAGGCTCTATTTAGAAACATCAATGAATTAAAAGTACACCTGGAACTTGGAGGTAGGTCCTAATTTAACACACACTCAGCCTTTATTAAGGCAAATCACAAAATTGATCTGTCTCTTCACACAAAACTCTTTCCATATTAAGAACACTTTTGTCCTTGAACAGGGTTTATCTGATTAAATACTCATAAAAAGTGTACCACGATACAGGGAGGCAAAATGTTGCATTTAAAAGGAGATGAGCATTCGGACTTACCTGCTGTGGCCAAATGGAAATAGCGAGCCTTAGTTGCCTCCTCTGGGCCGCTTGGCAGTAGCTTTCTGAGAATGCTCTCCACCTCTGGCAAAAGGCTCCCAAAACTTACAGGTGTAGTGGCCGATTTCCAGAGAAAGGCTAAAGTTAAGTTAGGTCTTCTTGAATCACATGTCCAGTCACTCCTTGCCAAATATAGCAGTGTTACTGGTACTACAAGAAAAGATAATGAGGAAATCAAATATCGTTTTATTAATTCTCTTATATTTCTGTATTGTTCAAATGCTGCAAACATCGTGTGAAGCATCGCACAAACATGCAGCGAAAGACAGTTGATCTGAACAGCTCATTAGCTTGATTAGTGCTGACGTAAAATAGCCAGACTGCACACTTACAACAAAGTAGTACCACTCGCCCTAAAAGTAAAACCCATTATAAATAAAAAATCCAAAAATTGTTTACACCAATCAAAAAAGTCACAGTAGTATTCATGCCTTGGCATTTTCGTGATCAAAGCTGTATTTGACTAAATAACTGAAATAAAACAAAAAACCTAAATAATTTCACTAATTAGTGATACCATGTTTAGCAAAAATATCTCAGGA